>NW_026712626.1:0-2400000 GCF_030625045.1 Achroia grisella
ATGTATGCAATAAGATAATGTTTGTAATATTAAACTTAATATAAAGATATAAAATACACAGTATCTTGTTATGATTCTACTCTGATGTTCGTAATATAGATTCACCAGAAAAGAATGGATAAGAATAGTGGCTTTCATAAATGTAGAAATTTTGTGTAAATTTTACAAACATTTAAACTGTATGTTATTGTAACACTAGCAACTTGTTTAGATTTGTGAATAATATTATAACTAAATTTTTATTGTAATTTATTGTTATAAATTCAGGGTATGAATAATAATAATAATATTAAATAGTAGCTGAGAAGCAATGAAAAATGTTGCAAAATGGGTACAATTAATTGCTTTTGAGGAAGTTTCTGTGACTCAAAGATGCACTGACCTCCATTCGTTATAGCATAAAGTATATAGACAGGAGTACAATAAACTTTTTAAGAAAAAAGAAGTAAATGAAACAATTAGGTACGTCCAATATTATTTATTAGCAATTATAAAATTGTTTACATTGTAACATTATTTCAATGAGATTATGAAATCTAAAAATATGTTAATACAAAGATACTCTAATATTTTTCGTCTTTTCCTTAGACCTTTTTCAGATTGATAACTAATTTTATTTATTTATTTCAGGCTACTAATATCATCTTATAAATAGCTTATATATTGATAAGCTAGCTAAGTAGATACTTATACGAGTATCATTTGGTATCATATAAAAGATAACTTTGGAAGCCAGGTGTGAACCATATAGAAAAGAGATACTAAACTGTAACGGTAAGATTGGAGAAATGTGTTGTCATTCAAGATAAATGAACTAGGCATCTTGATTTCAACTTTTTTGTTCTACTTAATAACTATCAGTAAATGCAAATTATCTTAGTTAATTGTCGTCATTAACAATGAATTGATTTATAAATGAATAAGTCATTAACAGTCAACATGGACAATCATTGTTTATTGCATAAGTTTTGCTAATATTCTCAAGGACGAATAAATATTGGATAAGATTAAATTTCTGATTGTCGTATTAATATGCCATATATTGTAGATGGCAGGTAGATAAAAGTAATGGGTATAAAAAAGGTAATTTTAAAAATAGGCATTAAGTTTACTCAGTTCATTGTAGTTTGTTTGAGTTTAACAATATCGTATACTGCAGAAACGTAAACTATGAATTATGTCTGAATCTTTAGAAACAAACTCAACCGCAGTTGTCACTACAATGATATTCGACAATTAATATTAATAGTTTTTAAATAATATACATTTTAAAAAACACATACAATGCTTCACTTATTCAATGATAAATATACAACAACCTCAGACTTCATTTTAAATATATAACTAATACAGATCACAATGAAGCTGTTAATCATGGTCAACAATATAAATTTATTTACTATATATAAATAGAGAGTGCAAATTTTATGAGTTTGTGTGTGTGGAGTATAGTCTCCAAACCACTACAGCTATTTGATTTTTACCATTTAAAATTAGTCATACATAAATTAGACTTTGATAACACTTCCTTCATAGCTAATTCTATTTTTAATTGCACACACGCCACCCTTTCTTGGAATATTTGATTGATCAAACTCAGTCTTTTCTGCTCTAACATAGCATTCTCTTTTATCAGTCTTTGCTTCAACTCCTGATCTTCTGGTGTTTGATTCTCTTTGTTCTCTTTATGTATTCCATCTGTTTATTCTTCAAAGCGACCTTCTCTTGACTCTAAGTTTAACTATTTCAAACTGTTCCGAATTGTTTCGCTTGTAACAGTGACTTCAGGTGCCCAGATACTCTGCATTCTCCAATTGTAATCTTAGAAGTTTTAATCTCTTTTTCTGTCAGTTTGGTTTCTCAATGATTGGTTCTGCAGTAGGCAGGTCTTCTACTAGGTTCTTCTCTTTCCAGTTTAAAATCAGTGTCTTCGAATTCCGCTTCGAATGTCGGATCCGGTAGTTGAGAGACTCTTTTAAATCTTGAAATGCATCTGCAATGGCGTTTCACTTGCTGAGTTTTTGACTTCCTCCACTGGTGCAGGTTCGCTGGGCTGCGAATTTCGTCCAATAACTTCTTCATCTGCTTTCTCGTCGATAGATGGTTGTGGCGGTAGAGAGTTAGGTTCCACAGACTTTTGGACTGTCCTTAGTTTTCTCTGTAATTTGAAATAAATTGGAATTAAACACATATTTATGCTTTTTAATAAATAATTAAAAAAAGTAACATAATTGTTACCTTATTTTATTTTTAATAACAGTATAAGCATTAAAAAATAAAGTATATAATTAATAGTACATATTAAATGAGATATAAGATATATTAACTTTCGACATATTAAGCATTTGTCGAAATATATATTATGGCTAAATTTAGTATCAGCATTTATTAAAATGAAATATTTTCGACGTACAAAAACTTCTAAATGTTTCTTACTAAACGATATACCATATGATACAAATATATGAAAACATTTCATTTTATATTGTGACCTAACCTAATGTTCCTTGGAGAAAGTTGTATTATTCATGCATACTGTTTGTTAGTGAAAAGCCGGCTATAATGCTATGATAGAAATGCTAACCTTTAGCTGTGTGACGATCCTCTGCGCCTCCCATAGTTGGTGGTCGCGTGCTTGTGTGATGAAACCGGCATGCATCTCCGCATGGATCTGACTCAGTAGAGACTCCTGCTTGCGGAGTTCCGCACTCATCTCAACCGCTGACTGTGGAAAGTCTACTGGGAGGGACTGCAGTGGCGGTACATACCTATAATTTTACATGTTACAATGTCAGATCTTACCTTACAGATACACTGAAATCAAATCAAAATATTTTTATTCATGTAGGCCTATTACAGACTCTTATCATATGTCAAATCTACCGTCAGTTCGGAATGCTTTCGAGATGAGAAGAACTGACAAAAATCAGCTCGTATTCTTTTCAAATAGTTTATAATAGTACAAATTGATTATTGATTTTTTTTGAACAAATTCAAATTTGGGAGAATAGAGTGACCACCAGCATATGCTATTACAATTTTATCAAAAGCAAATAGAGGTATCAGTGTTTGAGTTTGAGTCCCCTCAAGCAGCACCTGTTCACGAGTTTGACGGTACGATACCTAGATACATCAATATAATACTTACAACTAATTATGGTCAGTAAGACATACAAAATATTGTCTACTAAGAACTGCCGTGTCTAAACTATGTAAAATTGGTGAAAACCTTACAATTTTTACTGTGTTATTTAGTATATAAGATCAATATTTCAATGTACATTTGTCAGTTTACTATCATCTGTAATATACATCCTCTCAACCGAAAACATCGTATTATTATCTCGCAACAATCTGATTGACGGGAGAGGGAACTGTCATTAATGAGGATCAATCAAACTGGATCAGTGTACACTGAACAAGGATTGCATGCAACTGAAATGCGAATGTGGTTTTTTTATATAATTGGAATGGCAAACAAGCTGACTCCCAACATGATCGTAAGTCGTAACCGTCACATACATATACGAACAGCCCTATAGAAATTACGTTATGATGTAGCACCAGTGTTAGCAGTCATAGGTTGTCATTTCAGAAAACTAATATGTCATGCGTCTTATCTTGTAATTTCACTGCCTAAGGGCAACTACAACGCTTGCTTGGGACTACTGAGACTTCCACGCAAGCATTTAAACAGTTTCTGGTTTTCTGTTGTTACAAAAATGGGCAATATAAGGAATGAATACATCAGAGAAAGTATGAATGTATAGTGTCAGAGATATTAAAACTAAATTGTTAGTCAGCAAGATTGTGTATTCTTCTAATTCAATTAAAGACTTCCTTATAACCATATAAATATCAGTGCATTTGAGTCTCTTTTCTCTCAACCACGCGGTTTGATCAGTATTCTTCAGGTTACTTACCGCAAATGATTATATCAGAAGTTATTTTTAAAATGCATATTATTGATATACTTGACGTCAAAAATATGAATAATTTATATATATTTTTACTATAACATGAAGAGCACTATGATATAACATTACAATGTGATATTGATGATATTAATCACGCGTTACCATTTCAGGACTAAGACAGCTTATCCTGTAATATCACTGTGCCATATGAATATGACCCTTCAAACAAACAAGCTGCATGGCGGTCTCGTATGCAGCGGTTTTGCACACCTTGCTTTCGATGGCTGCGGGTTCGATTCCTCGAACCGTATAAACATTTGTATCCTTGAATATGATTGTATCGGTCTGGGTGTTTAATATGTTTATTATACAGGTATACAAAAAGTTGGATATGTATTTATATCAATGGTCCAGTATCATAACACAAGCTCTGCTTTGCTTGGGAATAGACGATGCTGTGTGAATTGTCCTGAGATATTATTCTCAACAAAAGGCTGACCTTCGACACCGACGTGAATCGTCACCTCATTCTGTTCTACGTGAATCGTCTCATTCTCATCATGTTATTCCAGTAATTTCCTAAAACTTACTTAGTGAGCTGCACATTAGGAAACAGTTTCTCAGCTTTGGTGATGAAGTATGAGGAGATTCAACGACATGTTGAGAGCTGGACCCATTACAGTCGATATTGTTTGTATGTTCACATGATTCACCTGAAAATGTAAATAATTCAAAATTATATGTTATTCTAATGTATAAGCTATATTACATCAAAGCTATAATACATCAAGTTACATCAAAATCCATTGAGTAGTTTTTGCGTGAAAGAGTAACAAACATCCATCCATACTCATAAACTTTCGCTTTTATAATATTAATAAGATCTGAGATTCTGAGATCCTGCCAACGGTTTAATAGACCGCCTTACTTCCGATGGTCGCGGGTTCGATTCCTCGTACGGTGCAAACATTTGTATTCATGAGTATGACTGTTTATATCGGTCTTTGTGTTTTGTAAGTATAATGTGTATGTGTATTTTTGGTTATTTTCTACATCAAATGAAGGCATTCTATTTAGAAGTCTCAGAGATGACAAATTTTATTATTTACTATACACAATGTCCGCGCTATCAGAAAAGAAAAAAACTTGACTATGTGGTTATGAAAATATAGGTACCTATTAAAAAATGTAACAATTTGTAACTTCTGCTCTTACGAAGGATTTTAATAATAAGTCATATTGTTAGTATAGTACAATAGGTATAGACGACATATGATTCATATTAAATATATCACGCAATATAACCAGTTCTATGGTTCACCTTGGACATTAATGTCACGAGAAGCAATAATTTATAATATGCAATAGACAAGTTATACATAATAACATTGTAATAAACAATTTTTAATAGACTTGTATATATGGTAACTTAATTTTAAATTAGAGTGACCTTTTAGTATTTCCTATTAATTTCTGCCACTATGCATCATCAGTCATCATCAAACAAGCATCTCCAGCTATACATTCAGCATACTCTATATTTTCATCATCTGTTTCTGCCTTATTCTATTCATTTGTGGTCGGCGTAACATGTTTTCTCTTCCATTCATCTCTGTTCGCAGGCATCTTGTTATTCTCTCCCTTTCATACATATCTTTTTAACCTCTTACTACTATTAATAGTAGTAAGAAGTTAAAAAAATAACATTACTAACAAATTACATTACTTAAAATATAAAGTTACATTAATTACGCATTATATGCCCACACCATAACAGATGATTATTATTATTACTCAACTTATCAGACACTGGCTCAACTTTCATACTTCCCCTATATTTTATTACTAAATAAGACATACCTGTTCATTAGCTACGACACTTCAAAGTGCCTCATCAGCCAGGCGACGAGGTTATGATTGCAAGAAGGCAGTTTCGCTATAAGAGACACTATGGTCGTCTCGCGCTGCGGTTCCGCTATTGCTGTCGCCTGCTCAAACTGTCCATGTAGCTCTTGTGTTAATATTGATTCTGGTAATTCACTGCAAATAATAATTATATAATGTTTATTATTCATATAATTGTGGTTAATATATTTTTTATGGCTATTCAAAAATGTTTTTTTTTTTATAACACAGGGGACAAACGAGCATGCGGCTCACCTGATGGTAAGTGATTACCGCCGCCCATGAGCACCTACAACACCAGGGGAATTGCAAGTACGTTGTCGGCCTTTTAAAAAGGAATAAGCTCTTTTCTTGAAGGTTTCAAATTGTTTTATTTTTATAGTTAGTTACTTTTATTCAATTGTTTTATTTGAATATTATTTATATTTCTACCCATGTATACTTTGTAATCACTTCAAACAAATACATTTTACAAATGTTTTAATACTTGGAATGTATCCAATTTGTAAAAGATTTGTAAGATGTATTCGTTTGTAGTTTGATTACAGTGTATCCAACATAAATATAGAATGGTAAACCTGCCAGTGTTAACGGTATACTCCGTCGGGACAGGATCTAGGAGGATAAGGATGATGTTAGGTAATATATTATTGAATTAGGTGTTATTTTGCGAAAGTCCATTTCAATACTTAATGGATTTCTATTATCTTGTTTAATTACGCTACCAAGGTCGCTAAGAAGTTTGTAACTCTTTTAGTAGTGGAGGTCAGGTTCTATCTTCTCTTGCACTGAAAATTTGTGGTCTTCCACATAATAATAATAACGGAATTAAACAAAATAATACAAATCCATTAAGTAAGAACCTCAATCAGGCCAGTTAGCGTATCGCTGCGAATTGTCCATACCTAAATCGCAATGGATCTTTTATTTAAAAAAAATCTGAACAAATCGTGGATATCATCTACTTATTAGCAAAAGTGTATTTGTCTGTTTTTAAGTCACGTATAACAGTCCAGTGTTCAATTAAAATTACCAAATGAACAATTTGAGCATGGCACAAGCGACCGGCACATCCCAGTGGTACGGGAACGTGGGGCCGCGGTCTGTGAACAGTTTCCGTAGTTGTTGCAGCTTGATCTTGTCTGGTTCCGCTCTGTAGATCTGGTTCGATTTGATGCCGTGTGCCTGTCCAAATTATGAATATCGTTTATTAGTATATTAGTTGTTTTGTTGTTAGGTAGTATATTAGTTGTTATATTCAGAAGATATGAAATAAATAAATATATATATATATATAGCAGTGTGTTGTCCGCAGCAGAATCGAAGTGTAAACAAGTAGTTTATTGCACTTTTAAATACAAATTTTGAATACACGTTATAAGTTTTGTTTACAGAGGAGAAATTTGTAAATAAAACTTAATGTATTGTTTAAATTAGAAGGAAAACTATCAACCAGCGAATGTTTTACTTCTAATTTATTTATATAAACTATAAAAAGTATTGGATCCACTTAACTGATTAAAAGCACTTTATTTTTTAAATATATTTAAGTAACATTTGTAATTATGAATATGATTGCTTGTTTTGGTCTGGGTATTTTTTATACATAATATGTCTGTAACATACGTAATATGTATAGAAAACACTCAACCAGTCACCTAAGATGTAAGTATATCTATTAGTTCTCTAGTACTCATAACACAAGCTATGCTTCGCTTGCGACTAGATGGCACTGTGTGAATTATCCATGATATTATTATTTACCTGTAAGAAGTCGATGCTGTCGCGCACAACGAGAGGCAGCCCGGTGTCGTCATGGCATCTCGACCGCTCCACTGAGTGTTGCAGAGGAACGCCAAATATTGGCAGGGCCACTGTAATATGATTTACTATTGTATTCTTTATTTAAATTAAAGAGAAATATTATTAAAGAGTCATAGTTTCGTAGTTTTTTTTATACTACGATGTTGGAAATCAAATATACGGCCCATCTAACGTAGAGCGAATGAGTGCGAATTGAAATCTGGCCGACACGAAAAGAAAAATTATTCATAAATATGTAGACTTATTCTGACTATCTAGTCTGCCTAACTCTCCACTGATGAAAACACCATAATAAACTAGGGACTTCATCCCCGTGGAATTTAACTTTTTTTTATTAATACAAATAAAATTCTAAAATAAAACTAAAACGAAACGTAAACGCCTAAGTTACTCTTTATAACATTAGCTATCTGCGATTGAAAGTCCCGTCAAAAGCGCTCCAGCTGTTTCAGAGATTAGCAAGAATAAACACAAAATATAGACAGACAAATATTTTTATAAAATAATTTTTTGATTTAAGTACCGTATATAGCTTAAATGCACTTAGACAAAAGCTGTTAATTTGAAATTACAAACAGATATTTTAATTTTATTTATTTGTGTAAATTATTTAAAAAGGTTGGGTAAGTTCTAATGTTTAGATAATTAAAAGTATTGAGAGGCCCTAAAATGCAAGAAATATCGTGTCGATCAACACGGTCTAGCAACGTTGAGTGAGGTCAACTGGGGTCACTCCTTGGACCGAATAATGGTAACTTGCGCTTCGGATAAATAACAGTTGTTAGTTCCAGTAATTTAAGAGGCGACTCAAAAGCGTGTCGGTAAGACTAAAGAAATTTCATAGTTTCCTTTATGCCTTTATGTTTATGCAGAAAAAAAGTGATACGACAAGAACGAGATGACTGCAAACACAAATGAATGGAAGAGAATAACGAAAACTGCAATAAACAATAACTCGACAAATGTACCAAATCCGTGTAAGATACAGTCATAATATATGCTTATAAAGTCGTTTGTCCAGACTAACTATCAATGGGCATGTATCTTTACGGTTACATACCAAAAGTCACTAGACCTATAACGTAAACGTCTGTTAGAAAAAGTTGAAAATTTCTGAACACAAAGTGTGCCACAACAAATACAAATGTTAATATTTTTAAAGACATTATATTATGGTTTATGAAAAAGAATAATTAGTGAAAAAAATAAACTCACCATCTATAGTGTAATTGTCTAAAAAGGGGTTCATGTTGTACGAATGAAAGATGAAACGAAAAAGATCTAATTTGTTTGTGGCATGATGTTATCTGTGTTTTACCTTGATATCTGTTTGTGCCGTCATTTTCGTAGATATCACAGCTGACGTGTGCCACGCATGTGTATACTATATAGATATTGTGTTGTTGAAGGGTAAATGCATCAAATGCGCAAATCTATTAAGTTGTCAAAAAATTACTACGTTAAGTATTTTTCGAACAATCTAATACTATTTCAATAAATAGCTCTATATTTAATAAACGGTTCGTTCTCTCGAGTAATGATATGTGAAGGTTGGTCATGGAACAAGGTGTCGATCAGAGATGAGTAACGGAAGGCTACCTAGCCTTACAGATTTACCAGAGTATAAGAGTGAAAATCCGCAAAACCAGTTTGTTTTAATGTATATATTAATGTATTTACATTATATCGTGCAAAATTCTTAAAATCGTGTGAGGACTCATGGAGCGAACGAAGAGGGAGCCAAATACCCTATTAAATTAGTTATGCTTGACAATATAAATAAGTATACGTCTTCCGCTAAGAAGGCCCACTAATTGATCTCATGGTTAAACCTCGGCGCAGGTCATAGACATCACATAATTATGTGATCCCCATTTGAATGGAGGACAAGGTGTCGATCAGAGACTCTTGACCGAAACATAACGGAAGGCGAGGAAATTATACTATCCAGATATTCTATCATTACATAAAAGCAATTAGTAAACACTGAAAATGTAAATTCACTTACCTCCTAAGGTAAATATTTCTTCAAATGGAACACCAGACGTCACAGTTGATGGCACTTTAGTTAATTTCTTATCCTTTTTGTCCTTGTCCTTTTCCTTTACTTTCTCTTTTTCCTTCTCCTTCACTTTCTCCTTATCTTTATCTTTTGTTTTTTCTTTCTTTTCATCTTTGAGTTTCTCCTTTGATTCTAGTTTGAATTTAGCTTTTTCTTCCTTTTCCTAATCAAAATTATTATAATAAATAAATATTTTAACGAAATAAAGATGGATTACGTAACATAATGTTGATAATAAATTAAACACGATTACTATACGATTATGCAGTTATATCTATGAATCGTAAAATAGTGTTTGAATCTTTTATTATACACTTGATTAAGGTTAAAAACACTTGTTGACAAATGCATAATGACATACTTCGGCACCGTATATAACAATCTAAAGATGTAACTTTTATTTCAAAAGTAGAAAATTAATAAATAACACAATAATATACAGAAATTAAAAATTAAAACATATTAGCACCTTGGTGAAAACACAACGTAGATGATGCATGTTGCGATTTCAGAACAGAACTGAATAAAACATTACTTATTCTGTGTGTATGTTTACACATCAAGGTTGTTCTATTCAATAAACAGTGAAATTATGCAAAACAATCGACCAGCCAACCGTGAAAGATTTCCATGAGATTTTCGTCATACCTTCACGCAGCTACATATATTTATCCCATAAACATGTACACACGTAACAGTACTTGTAGAATGGCATGTGCAGATTAGAAACAATCCTCACGTATTTATTTACCCGACTGCTAAAAAAGAAGCTTAAAATTTTTTCTTTTTCTTTATTTTTTCGGACGATTCTAAAATATTCGCCGCAGCTGGACTTTACTGCTTCACCGGATGATAGGAGGCGAGTGCAGATGAACCTTCAAACCCGCGGAAGGACTTAAGAGGAGCGGCTGAAGGCCAACTTCCGCCTGACAGATACGATTTTAATCTGAGGACACTGTGAGGCACAGTCGAACCTGGGCTCAAGCCGTCGTAGTTTTAATCCCTGTTTGAATTGGATGGGGGATCGATAAGAGGCTCAGTTTATATGTATTCTAATTTGTACAAGGTCATTTGAAATGAATAAGAGCTGATTTTCTTGTCAGTTCTTCGCAGCTCCTAAGCACTCCGACGGTAGATATGACTGAGATCATAAGAGTTTGTAATAGACCAGAGACCTAGATGAATAAAGATGTTTTGATATTTGAATATCTAATACATTACATATGTTCCATTTTGTTATTCCTTTTATCACGTTATTCATTATTATTTGACACTACTTTTATATAAATTGCATGGTAAACAAGCTGACGGCAACCTAATGTAATGTGGTATACGTTGCCTATATACATAAACAGATCGTTGACGTCACAGTGTGTCGCCTTTTATGAGGATTAAGTTGTTATAGGAACTGGAAAATGGCTTACAAAACAAGCTGATGGTAGAATTAAGTGCCATATGTTACATTTTGTAATATTTAATTTTGAATTTAAGATAGTAATCATTTTTGTTCGATTTGATACGCTGATCTTTGCAGCAATTGTCAAGGCATAACAACTTACAGCTTGAAATAAATCCAGAGTACTGAAGTTAAAATAAATGAAATAATTTATTTGAGAAATATTGGTATAGTAGAGAAGATGTTACATTAAAATATTATTGATCACCATATATTTATAGAAATAGGTATGCAAATGATATGAAAGTATTCGCATTTGTTAATGATTTTTGGACACTGTTCCAATTATTAAGCAACAGTCAATTTTTCAGTATTGTTTTGTTTGAACTTAATTGAATTGAACAGAGTGAGGGTTTTAGAGAGATTTTAAGTAAATCGAAATAATATTTGATTGCTTTACCTTGTTAGGTTCTTGCAAATTACTTGCTTATGATCAACAATAAGTGCACTTAAGTGTATATAATATATCTCGCGTTGAGTATAAGAGAATCGTCGTAACTGTTTATAATAGGCAAGAATGTAATAAATACACCTATTAAGGGGGACAGTGTATTCTGCAATTTGTTAGTATTCATGGATAAGATTTTTTTAACGAATGATAAGGTTATGGTGAGCCTGCTTGCGCTAAACGTTTAAGCTGTCGGGACTCCAGTGGAGGATGATGATGATGATGATAATGATAATGAGCATGAGCATGCAATGAGGTTTCTAGAATTTCCTTGAAATTTATCAGATATTTATCACAATTGTTTCTAGGCGGAACCGAAAGGAGGTCTACCTGACTGGTGCATTGCTAAAAATGGGGTCATTTGTTAACATTACTAACAATCCCTTTCAATATGTAGGTCATAGTTAGTACTTTCCATAAGATAGGCTGTTGGCTTATTTTGCTAAAGTGGTATAAATAAATACACAATCTAAAATAAATAGGATCTTATCAGTGTGTTATCACGGTTATTAGATACGCAGATATTATGAATTGGTTTTAGTGTATAAAATTGGTAAGGGTGTTTACTAAATTTGTTATGGATTACTAATAATTTTAATGACTTACTATTTTTAGCCTGTATAAAGCTATAAACCAGTTTTTTTATAAGCATTAGTACTGCGGTTAGATTATATATTATTAGACATAGTTTTAAAATGTTTAAATAAGTTGTAATTAAAATATACACTCCAATATTTATCAAATTAATTAAAATACAATCTTTTTATAAAGATTTTTGTATCTTTAAAAGTGTTATAATATCATTAATACATTTTTGCCTTTTCTTCTACGTCTTCTATATAATTACCATGGAAAAAGGAAAATATTTTATTCTACTTTCTGTATATCCGTAATTCTACAGAATTAGTTACACTTTTTTAGAATTATGAATATAGACGAGTAAAGTTCGTAATCCGAACAACTGAATAACATTGTGCCTATTCTATTGTATAATTCAGTTTAATTTAATTTAATTTTAAGAAATAATAAGTTAATTTTGATACTCAGTGTGTAAGAAAGCAATATTTTATCTTTCCTTTTCATCCTTAGGATGTCGCAGAAGGTGGCTATAGTCAGAAGTGTAATAAATGGAAAACTAATAATAAAAACTGTGTCCACAAACCACCAGTTAGAGAAGCGATATGTATTGAGTTACATATTTCACTGCAAATAGCATGCATACTAAAAAAATAAACAATATTGCTCGAATATTAATGCACTATTAACCTACTTTACTTCAATCCAAACATTTGAAATAACTTTTGAATTGTAATAATTAATATATGTATACATATGTAGCTACGTGAAGGTATAGGTTTTTTTAATTTATTAAATATCACATCACTGAAATGTCACTGGAAATTCATAAAAAAAAATGTGGAATTTTCACGAAAACTAACACAATAAACGCACGGTATGACCGCTGTACGACGAGGCAACGTTGACAATGAAACGATAGGCGACTTTACCAGACTGACTCATGGCCTTTTATAATACTAGTAGAATTGTTGAGCGCTATTGCGTCGCAATAGCGTTCACTTTCTATGGCGTAGGTTTAGATTAAACTATTGTTTCGCCATGACATCGTTTAACGATGGCGAATGTAATATGTGTGTTTGATACATTTTCACACAACGAAATAAAAAAGGATGAATGCAAAATATTATTATATATTATATTAATAGGTGAAGCAAAATCTTTGTACCCCATTTTACTAATTTTGCGTAGGCGGAGGGGTCTGAAATTTCGCACACTTATAGTTTATACAGACGAGTGCAGATTGCTAATATTTTTTTAAATAGCCAAAAAATACAATAAAAACATTTCACACTATACTGAACTTATATAAGTACCTATACTCTTTTGTTCATTGTTAAAGTTTGTGGTCAAATTGAAAAAAGATTAATATTGATCGTGTTTAATATTATTTGTCTATAGTCTTACTGAATGTTAATGTAATTATGGTTGATAATTGACCTTGGTATTCATGGGTATGACAGTTTGTATTGAACTGGGTATTGATCGTGGCCTGAATGTTATTGTAATTTTACTAATTTTTTATGCAAAATAGAGGCAAGTAGCTAGTAAAATAAATAATAAAAATAATTTACCTTATCTTTCTCCTTCATTTTCTCTCGTTTTTCCTTTTCTTTCTTCTCCTTTTCCTTCTTTTCTCTTTCCCTTTCCTTCTCCCTTTCTTTTTCTTTTTTCCTTTCTTTTTCATTTAGTTCTTTTTGTTTTGCCGCATCTTCTAACACTTTCTCCTTGTCTCGTGATTTTTCACGTTTTTCTTTGCTTTTAGTAGGGAACTTAAAAGATTTTGTCTTTTTTGATTTAGATGGACTTCTGCAGCAATAAATTGTGTGTTTGTTAAACAAAGTCTTTTATTTAACCAACAATAGATATGGGAACACCTTTAATTTTGTGAAAATTTCAAATCTAATACATATTTGGAAGCTAAACTAGATACCAAATATTTATTTTATTAACTATATTGTGGTTCAAAACTTCACCAAAGGCATGTATCATTGGTTTCTTTAGAGTAAGAACTTAGTAATCTATGCTCATTACATGGCTAGAATTTTAATTATATTCCATAGCATATTATTAACATATTATGTAATATAAATCATATGATATGCAATGTGTGAAATTATACATATTATACATACTTGGTATCAGTATCTTCTTCTGAGAGCTCTCTCCTTCCAGAGCAGCATAACCTCTATCTTTTTTGGACTCTTTTTTGTCCTTACGACGTCCCAATAAATCCTTTTGCTTGGTTTCTCATGGTCACCTCCATCACTGACTGGTATATGAAATAATATATACAATAAGACAAAGAATCAAACAAAATATATTTTGTTGGAACTGGACTCACCATAAATAGTAGATTTGACTAGTATCTGTAATAGACAGATTCTAGTCAAATCTACCATTAATAGTGAGTTCAGTTCGGAATATAGATTTGAGTAAAGAAGACAATAGTAACAATTATTTCATATTTTCGATATGTGGTTTGGAAATAGTATTAATCTTTATTAAATAAATAATATAACTTTAAAATACTTTACTTTAAAACAGTACAGTTTATTCTACAATAGATATCATATGATAACATCCTACTGTAATGCGGAGGTCTGGATTAGATTAGTATTGAATTTTTATAATAGGGCATTACTGACTAACAGCTTATGCAGACATAGCACCAGTTGTGGATGTTAGGACAAGCACAAAGTCAGGTCACAGTCACTCTTTGTGGCAAGTTCACAAGGAATTATGAGTGGTTTACTGTATGGAGTTCATCCTGACCTGACTCTAAAATGCACCAGATTCTCTATGGAGTGTGGTTATCAAGGGCCATAAACTTCTCCAGTGGAAGCCAATATATTCAACAATGTTAGACAATGTTTATCAAATGGTTGGATCGTGCAAAAATCGAACCCGCGACAATCAGAAAGCAGTGTGCTAAACCGGTCCATCACAGAGGTCGTTAATAAATCAATATAATGAACATTCCATATTTGTGACGATATCTTCAAAATTTACTGAGTAAATACGTAAATACAGCTTTAAAAAGGATATGTATGTAATGCAGTTAGATTTTTGAGATTTTGGTATCTTGGGTATCATTTTAGGGTTATGTAGAAAGCTTGCAATTGCAGAAAAAAAGTTGAATAACGTTATGAATAGGTGACTATTTACAATTTCCGGTAGAAATGAACTTCGAATTATCAGAACCGTAAAATTAAGTTTTCTTCAATTAAGTACTCACAGTCACTTTCATTACTTTTACGTCCTGCTTCAGAAGCATATAATCCCGGAAAATCTTTTTCGACATCAGGACTTTCGAAATCCATTATGACATTCCTTTGTTCGTGTTCCGGTCACAATTTCAATACTTCATTTATTATTATTTTTGCAAAATGCAAACTTGTGAAAGTATATTTATTTATTTAATCGATTAATTATAATTACTTCTTCCATCATTCATTCAATTTCCATGACATTGATAATTTAAATGACAGCCCGAACAGCCGATAAAAGAGGAATCTCGTACATCGCCATGCGAATTCATTCGAATCGGTTTTTCAAGTTTGGATCAGTGTCATTTATAGACTGACAGCTCATTATCAGACATCTGTCAACCATGGACATTTTTCTAATCAACATGACGTTTAGACGGAACGTGACGTGTTGTTTTGTTTGTTCTCTGTCTCTATCAGTCATGTTCACGGACGTGAATTGAAATTTTAATAAAATTAAATGGTAAATATAAGTATTTTTCTTATTACTCATTTTATTGATAAGTTTATTTAATTTTTTTTTGTATACTTTTGCCTTTCTTTTCTGCCCTCCAATTTAGTCGTGGTATGAATACATTAACTGTAATAATTTCTGATTAAATTAAATTTGTTTTATTTTCATATTACTACAGGTATAAAATTAACAAATGGCATGGTTTGCGGAGCTCGCTGGGAAGGCGGAGAGCCTGCTCAACAATCTAGATGAGCAGACCGGCGCGGCTCTACGAAACCATAACAATGTACTAAAACAAAAACACGAAATCCCTCGAGCCAGCTTGGAGGCACAAAAGAAGAGGCCAATACCAAGCAAACGAAGAAACCCTCTACTGGAGCCGATACTAGATCTAATGCTGTTCCAACCAAGAAAACATCACCTATGTCCCGTCATGAATCCCATTCACCTATAAAAAACAGTCAAGCAGTTCCGAGAGAACGGTCTCCAAAGTCTCGAAACTCACCTGTTAGGAAGCCTAGACAATTCACTCTAAATCATTGCCCGAATACTTTAGTTGGTGATTACAGTGATGACTTACTTGATGATCAGTTTGGTTTGAAACAGAGGAGTAAGTTATCCTTTACATTTATACATAGTTTAAGAACCACACATTGATGTTAGCTTTCCTACTACTGGACAGATTTGTATTGATATACAAATGTACAGGTGTATTCCATGGAATATAGTTTGTTAATATGTTTAACATAATAATATACCTGTATTTTTGCTTAAAATTTGCCATCACAAATTAATATTAAAATGAAACAGTTATTTTATTATATAATTATTGATTGTAAAAACTACCAACATTCTCATTTATTTATTTCTAATTAGAGAATATTTAATTAACACATATTTATAAAATTATTTTTAAAGCAACTGTTATTGTTATAAATGTGTTTATTACAATGGGTAGGAATCATGTAATTTATATGCTAAGAGATCATTTTCTAAATAAATAAACAGGACACTTATTTAAAATAATGTGGGTAACACCACAGGCTAGTATTCATATCAGAATATTGTTCTAAATTAGTTTCAAAATAGTTCACTGTATAAAATTAAATATTATTTCTTTTCACAGGACAGCTTGCCAACAGATTTAGAACTGATAAGTAATGAAAGTTTGATATATAAAATGCAAAATTTAGAAGTAGAAAATGCCATGCTCAAAAATGAACTAAATGTAATGAACAGAGAGGTCTTAATTGCTAGATAGGTTACTGGAAACCTGAGGATGGTAATATTTTTATTAATGGTTTTAAAGGTAAAAAAATATATGATATTAGATTATTTTCTTGGCATGGGCACTAACAGTAAGCTATTCTATTTGACATTTAACTATTTAACAAGGTTTATTAACATAACTAATGAGAAAGGAATTAATTGAATACAAATTTGTATAAAGGAACATTTTGTAACATTTACTATGTCATTTTTAATGTATTTATAAATATATTTGTCTTGTAAGTTTTTATACATCTAAAGATTTCTTACTGCATGAAGATGGTCACATAGACATACTATTTACATAGTTGGTTATGGTTGGATAGTCTAGATCTTCTAGAGAAAGTGATGCATCCACTTTCCTTAATATACTGTATACAGCAGTGAAATTTATGTGTATTCTGGCATGAACTACCTATTATCTACTAATTATGCCTTCTTTTCTGTAGATAAATGGTATAAAATAATATTTAATGTATTCATTAACATCAATTTACATTACTAATATTTTTTTTATTATTCATTTGAAAGCAAATTGAATAGTAAAGATTTTTAGCCATTAATTAATTCGAGGTAATGATCATGTACCTATATATTTTTGGTTGTTAAGGTAGTGAAGTTAAAGGGTGTGGCAATGCATAAGTGATACCATGTCATCTTACTTATTACTAACTAGCTTTTGGCCGCGGCTTCGCTTGCGTTAATTTATCCCCTTAGGGGTGGAATTTATCAAAATCCTTTCTTAGGGGATGCCTATGTCATAGTAACTTTATATATATATTACTAATTTAACTAATATAAATGCTGACACTTGAGAGTGTGGATGGATGCATAGATGTTTGTTACTCTTTCATGCAAAAGCTACTAAATAGATTTGAATAAAACTTTACATATAGGTTATACAATATAAATATTATGCGGGTGAAACAGCGGTATTCACGGTATAAGCGGTATTAACATAGTATTTTATTTTAGAGTTAAGCAAAACACATATTAAATTAGAGAGTTCGGAACTTCTAAAGCAGAGGTCTGAGCTAGACAAGGACAGCAATGAATACCCATTTAGATCAACTGAAACAGAAGATAAATGAATTGACAAATGTAGATATAATAAAATATAAGGGGCAAATTCAAAAGTGGGAGACAGAAGTTTCGGTATTAAGAGATTCCAACAAGGAATTGGAAGATAGGTCAGTACTTTTATTTTATTTTTTATAAAATAACAATGTGAGGTAACTGGACACCTAATATTAAGGTCTTCCAGACAAGGACGATTTTTATACTGTGTGTTTTAGGCTTGTCAGGTTCTGAAAAGAGGGCTGAACAGCCCGAGCTGTAGGGGTTCACAGTAGAATGTCACAGCGACCCCATCACCCTGACATTAATAGCACTCGAAGGTTCCTAGTGGTTTTTAGGAGGTAACGTAAATAATGGATATCCCTTCACTTGTTTGAAATAAGCCATGCTATATTATAGCTATATTATATGTTCATGTCCTCAACATTCTAATAGCAATATTTAATGTTATGTAAATATAATTATGTTACCCAACAAGACCAAATTGACAAATATATATTTATATATATGTATATAGAGATAATAGGTATAATAAATGTAGTATAATAAAGGACTATTCAAAGTTGCCTAAATATAATTTAATTAAATAATGGTTAGTTCTATACCATTCAAAATAATCTTAGTATATTTTTATTTTGTTTTATTCAAGAGTACAACAATTAACCGAAAAAGTTCAGGAAAATCAGTCGGCGCATATCAAATTAGAAAACGAACTGAGATACGCACAATCCACAATCGGGAGTTACAAAAATGATCTAGAAAGATCTACTGCAGAGTGTCGAAGACTCGAGAAAGATTGGGATGCTTATAAACTTAGAGTGAAGCATGCTGTATGCTAAAGACAGCGAGATAAAGGCGTTACAGCAGGGTGATAATGTCGCGGAGGGTACTAAAGAGTTGATTGAGCAGCTGGAGAGTTTAAAGTAAGGAATATAATCAATACTAATATGTAAAACTGAAGTTTTGATTAAATCAATAAATATTAATAATGTTCAAACTTATTAATTAAATTTATTATGGTCGATTTGCCAGGCCTCATACTAGGCGACTACTAGTATGAGGAATAACTTATTTAGCAAAATTAAATACATAAAATGTAGTATCATATACACTACACTGTCATATATAACAAAATTATATCATATAATATACACCTTAAGGACTAACATGGAAAATAATAAGCATATAGTCTCCCTTATCTCTCTACATATAAAATATATATTGTAGAGAGGAACGTGACGAGCTGTCGGAGTGTGTGTTGCGTGTGCGCGGCGATTGCAGCGAGATGCAGCAGCAGGTGGGCCAGCTGGAGGGTCAGCTGGGCGCGGCCGGCCGCGCTGTGGCAGCGTTGCGGGACGCGCTGCGGGACGAGCGCGCAGCACGGAACCGCGCCGACACGCAAGCACGCGCTCTTGCCAAGGTAATTTTTATGAAGTGAAACTACACTACTTCTTAAGTTAAAGTCTATTGTATTTCTTTTAGTTTTTTTAAGTAACCCTCTTTAATTCGTATTAATATCCGGGGGTAGTCGCTCGCGGACTTGATGCCAAAGCAAAGGGGTTCGCCCCGAGGCCCCAAATTTCGTCCCACTAGAGGGGTTCGGATGACCAGTGTCAGTCGGCTTTTGCCAAGGTAATATATTTGAAGTAAAACTTTTATGGATAAATTGATATATTAGGATCAGTCACCTTTGAGTTATATATAATTATAAATATTTTTAATTTGAAACATCTTTCTATTTTAAAGGAGTTAAAGTCCGTCCAAATCGAGACAAGTCAAACCATAGCTGGTTTACGCACCGCTCTTCGAGATAAGGATACCGAATTAAACCACCTTCGCGATACCTCCACTTCAGTCCACAGACACAAGTGCACTTAATGTTGCGGACTATGACGCCATGCAGAGCAGCATTGACAATGATAAAATACATTATTTAACGGAGACTTTAGTCCAGAAACAGGGGAAAATAGACTCGTTGTTAGCAGATAACAATATGCTCAAAATACAGCTCGATAAATTACAGGTATTGTTAAGTATAATATTTATTTTATATTTATGTAATAAAATTACTTTCTATGTTTACTCTACTATTATTTGACGGCCTTGATCTGGCGGTTTGGCACACCTCTTTACTTACAATGGCCGCGGGTTCATTTCCTCGCACGGTATAAATTATTATTTATGAATATGATTGTATGGATCTGGGCGTTATTTGAGACCATCGGAATAAAGGCGCTATGCTAAATCGCTAGAGTACCGAGGCCGTATTATTGACTGTACTCGAGGTACTACTTTTGTCCCGTGCTTATGCATAAATATATGCCTGTTTCTTTAGGTGCTTATAAACATTTATATCAATATACATGATATTGACTAGTATTATAAATGCGAAACTGTTCGTCTGTTTCATTGTTATTTTCACGCCTAAACCTAACAATAAAACGAGGAAATACTAATTTTTTTTATAGAAATACATGGCGAAAGTCATAGGCAAATTTTTGATACGAATATAAAATCTGAAGATGAATTTTTTTGTATAGGGAATAAATAATTTTTCTACTACACTACTATATACTAAATAAAAAATCATTATAAATATAAAAAAAATAATCTGCTCAAATTACTATTTCTACGCAGAGTAACGGTTATTAGCTAATGTTGTATGTTTGTCTCTGTCCACTCGGTATTAAAATCCTAGTTGTAAAACCGGTATAATTAACAGTATTACGAACGAGTTTTACTCTAAGGATCCGTACATATACCTCTGTTAATGTAAAACATTATATTTCTTTATTTGGTCATCGAGTAATTAAAATAATAATTTATGTAAAATGCATTCATCTGTGTACATAAAACACGGATTCAGAGGAGCTTTCCTCCCATGTACATTTAGATTGTGGTATAAAGTACCTGCTGAGGTTTTCCAGCGAAGAATTATACTATGACATATTTTATGTTTTTTAATAATTAAAAATTAAAAAGGCATAAACTTCGTTTTTTATAGTAATATATTGTTATTAGTTATCCTACATTATCCCATGTTGCAAGTAATTATTATATTAATGAAGCAAAAACTTTGTACCCCTTTTTACAAAAATTGCGATGACGGAGGAGAAATGAAATTTCGCACACTTATAGTTTATATAGAGAAGGAGTACAGACTCCTAATGTACTTTTTTCATTATGTATAAAAAATACATTAAATCAATTAGAACAACATTACACACATAACTTTTATTTGATACACACACGCATATATACTCTTTTGTTTATTTATTACTAGCTGTGCTCGGGGTTTTCTCTGAGTGCAATTTATATTCTGATGTATGTTCTGGATTTAGTTCCCTCGTCAGGTAAAATTTTGGTAATAAAATAAATATTCTTCTAAATGTAATGACGTATTTTTTTTTTAAAGATAGCCATAATAAACATTTTCTATTGTACAAAAGCATAGACAAAAAATAATAATTAGTTATGTAGTGTTGACCGTACAGAAAATTGAACGAGCTATATTATTGTAAAAGTCTCAATAAAATCCATTCAGTAGTTTTTGCGTGAAAGTGTAACAAACATCCATCCATCCTTCCACATTCATAAATTTTCAAGTTTATAATATTATATAAGATTGCTAGTTCAAAGATCTTTTTGTATTCTTTTTATTATGGTCGAATATTGACTACCACTAGTATATATAATGTGGTAGTACCTTTTATATGTCTCTTACAGTCAAAATATAAATGTGAGATGTCCAACATGAGGGTCAAAAACGCCCACAGCGTGGTGAATTTGCAGGACGATGGAAGATCACGTAACCGCCCGGAGACGTCCTCTGGCATCGGCAAACTATCATTAAGAATAGGCCTTATTCTAAAGAGAAACCCCCTGTTTAGAGTATTTATCATAATTTATATGGTAAGTACCTACAATGAAATATTAATTTATTCTCTGTAGTTTATGTATTTATATTATATGTATATAATAGTATTGTTTATTTTATTGTGTATATTTTAATTTATTTTCGGACTACTCTATAACTGTTGGCCGTAGCTGGCCTTTGCAGCTTCACCGGATGGTAGGTGGCCAGTGAAGATGGCAATTTAAATCCAAGAATCCGGAAGGACTTATGGAGCGGGCGAAGGCCAACTCCCGTCTGACGGATACGACGTTAGTCTGAGGGCATCGCTAGGTGTTCGAACCTAGATTCAAGCCGTCGTAATTTCGATCCCCGTTTGAGTCGGACGGGGTATCGATCTGAGGAGATATTTAAATATAATTTAATTATACATGTACATAATTTTGTTTAGTTATTTATATAATAAAGTATTATTGAAATTGTTTTTCGCCATGACTGCCTACAACGCTTTCTATTTCTACCTTCTACATTTTGTACAATTTTGTACATATGGCATTCTTACCAGATAAACTTTTTATCTGGTAAGAATGCCATATGTACAAATTGCGATATAATGCGAGCCTAATGCCATAGCATTAGGCTCGCATTTTGTACAATTTTATTGTGCAACGAAGTATATTTATTATTATTACTTACAAATTATATTCAAGTATATAACAGTCAAGTAATTTGATTACATACAAGATAAATCATACACCAGAGGGAAGAGGGCTAAATGCAACAGGAATGGGATAATAACAGGACCTGATAAATTATAAATCTATATAATAATTTTTATATATTTCTCAGTGTGTATTTTAGTTTGTTTTTTTTTTTTTTTTTTTTCAGATCGGTCTCCATTTCTGGGTGCTCACTGTTTTGTTAACAAGCACACCGGAAGAAACTAGACCTAGCAAGTCGTGAAGTCACAAACAGCTTTAATTCCAATAGCCATAATATGTTTTAGAAGAAAATAATGTAATAATAATTATAATCTCAGACTACAGCCAGCAATATACTATCTTAAAGTGTCAACTGTTACGTTGACACTTTAAGATAGTATATTATAAAAAAAAACTGTATTTACAGAGATTTTTGAATCAAAGTGAATAATTTACCTTACTATCAAGGCACAATCCAAACTGTGTCTTAAAAGCTTTATTCATAGGTTTATTTTATAACGCTGGACTTATAATAATAAGATTTCTTATTTAAAAATTGTAAACCGCGCGTGTAAATTTGCAGGTAAAAGCCATTATAGTATAAAATAACTGTCTTGAGCAGAGCGTGTTTAAACAAAAGGAGATCTTATCGCTGACATAATTCTTACCAGAACTTGTTAAACTAATAACGACAGACATAGTATAGTTTTCGAAAATAAAATTGTTCTCAGTCTAGTTTTTTATATATATTTTTTTATTTTAGTAATAATAATAAAATAAAATAAACATAACTACCGAAATAAAAAACACTAAGAAATTGTAGCAAGAACCATCAAGATCATGTCAGCTTTCGAAAAAAAACCGCATCACAATAGATTTATTTAATTTAGTCCGTGTGTTAGCTCCTAAAGCTGCGATGCAACAGATACACAGCCATGTAAGAATAATAACTCCTTTGTTTTTGTGTCGGAGGTTAAAAAATACTCAACATTATTGGAAAAATCTATTAGAAACATATGCAAACAGTTCACAATACAAACTTTGAAGTGTACATAATTAATATATACATATTAATGTCAGCGGTCTAATATACATATATATTTATGTAATTTAGTGTTTTATCTCTGTCTAACTCAATTCTTAGTTGGAATTAATGATAATGATACAATATTATGAACCTGTGTATAATAAGGTATGCAAATAATGAGGTTTCGTAACATTTTATGGTTTTAAAATGAAATTTTAAAACTGTATTATTATAATAACTGTTGAATAATCTTATTGCTAATAATTTTGTTCATATTTAGAAATGCACTGAGTTGTATTTAAAAAAAAAAAGCAGTCTGGAGGATTCACTTTGCAAATAACCACTAAGGTTGTTTTTAGATTAATAAATTTATTTATTGGGTATATTAAGTATGTATAAATTAATATAATACGGTTTATATTATTTTCATATATTGGTGCTATTAGAAATGTTTATAATTAAAATTAAGTGTAAAATATATGAATACTATGTTGGGGTACATTTATGTTAGATGTTTTCTGAGGTTTGGTTTAACGTCCATAAAAAAACATCACAATTTAAATTGTATAAATATTGTGTTGTAAAAGGAATGCTATCACTAACGCATTTTTAATGTTAATTTTTTTTAATGTGAATTTATTTTGTGTTTCAATACAGTTTATTGAAAAGCATTCAATTTATTGTACATATAAAAAACTAGAATGTAATGTATAGAAACTTGAAAAATGTTATTTCTAGACAAACCCATATAAAAAACAGTTGGTAAAAGTTATTGGAGAAACATACCGACACGCATTACGACTTCTTCATACTTTTTAGAGAAGAAATGTGAATTATTCAATAATAATAATTGTAACTGTACCTGCTAGTTGTTACTTTGGATATTCCAAATGAATTACCCAATACTTCGTTTGCTTGTGGACAAATGAATTGTGACTAATATTTCAACATTTGCTCATGAATGTTTATGACC
Source organism: Achroia grisella (assembly GCF_030625045.1). Taxonomy (NCBI): domain Eukaryota; kingdom Metazoa; phylum Arthropoda; class Insecta; order Lepidoptera; family Pyralidae; genus Achroia; species Achroia grisella. The sequence continues at coordinate 24,812 of NW_026712626.1, forward strand.
ATGTTTACTCGCTCATAAGTGTCAAAAAGTCAGATCTACGCTCAATAAATAAATTTCTTGAGGTCAAATAGTTTTATCTCACAATTTTATATGTAACGTTTTGTTTATATAGAATAGAAGAATCAATTAATCTTTTACAATAATTGATCGGATTTTTTATAAATAATATTATCATTATATAGTTAGCTTGTGGTTTATTATGTACTAGCTGTACCCGCGACTTTGTCCGCGTGGAATTTAACTTTAGTTTTCTAAAATAAAAGTAGCCTAAGTTTACTCATACAGTTACTGATTTATGATAAAAAAAAGTTTCAATTCCATACGTGATAATCAATGAAAGAGTAAACCGACATTCGTATCGATTTATTTGGTTAAGTTCTGGTCTTGTTTCAGCCAAATCAACTTGTGTTGCATTCATGTTTGAAAAGAACAGTACAAATGTTGAATTCGATATTGGACTCCAGGGTAGATTTGCAGGGTAAACAATTTCAGTTCCTACACCGAGGTTACATGCCCAACTGCAGTATATGTTCTTATGTTTTGATACGTATAATTATATATTATTTATTTGTTTATTTTCACATTACTTCATGATAGACATGTCAGTTGGGCCTAATCTTCAGTATTTCAACCTTTAAGTTTTACTTTAGTCCACGTAATATACCTATCTATGTGTTACTCAATGTTTTATTTTATAATATGTATTTATTACGTATAAATTTACAAATTTAATTAATTTGCTAGAAATAACTTATTTAAATAAATTTTGTTTACTATCTTATTCTGACTTGCCTTTTAGTAAATTATCCTATTTTTGATTTCCAAATAGATAGTAAATTAATGACCAATAAAAATGGAAAAATTACAATTCATCGTGGCTTTATATTAAAATTCGTCACAATATACATACTTATTGTAAAAAATGTGACTCGGAAAGGTCCGAAAGGAAAAGGTTGGAGTCACATTTTATTACAGTATAGTTATTAAATGTATATGTAATACTAAATAATATGCAATATTTCAGTGATCATTAAATAAGTATATTTTGAATATTAATTAGTTAATACTTTTGGTTGTTGTGAAATGTAATATAATTATGATTTCAATAAAATTTTTATTTGTTATTTGTATTTTCATTGGCCTCTATTTGTTAGATAAAACGCCTGTGTACGTTCTTATGCCCAATTTACACTCAGCCCGAGTGGGCAGGGAACACTTCTCATACCATTGGCTCTGCCACTCGTTCTGCACGGCGCTCCGTTGATTGTCGGTTTTTCGTACGCGATTCAAAGGACTGGTAGCGCGAGTGGCAGCGTGTTTTTACCTTCAGCCCTCTCGCTCAGTTGTCGCTTGGCAATATTTCCGGCAGCGCGAGTGGCAGGGGAAGCGGCTGAATGTAAACGTAGCATTATGTATTCATCGGGATCGAGTAACTGTTTAGTAATACAAATGTATCAAACAGACAAACATTTATAATGTTGTTAATGATGAATGTCAATGACCCTAGTTTTCTTAGATACTATTAGGTATAATAAACTTTCAGCGGACTCCACTGAGGAGAATATATTATAAAGATTTAATACTATTCTATTTTTAAAATACGTACTGATATAAGTATCTATGTTATGCCTTTTTTTTTAGCATTCTTTCTTCAAACGAAACCGTTTGTTTATAATTTGTTATAATATTGTAATAGGAATGTTAAACAGTCTGACGGCCCTATTGATAGTAACCGTCGCTTATATACATACCTAACTGTACCACGGACATCACGTCATCATGTAACGTTCGTGGTTACTTGTTACTATTCACGCTTTGCCATTCTATAAGACCTTATCTGTGGCAAGACTAAGAAGTAAATGCCTCAACCGAAAGACAGCTTGCAAAGTAAATTGCTTGGCGGCTGATACAAACGAGACAGATGACTTCATACAAAGTCTAACTGGGTTTATTCCCATACTTACCACAAATTTACAATTTAATAATTTCTAAAACATTAAAACAAAAGAATGATACTCCTATACGGTATAGGTATTATGGAAATTACATATATATGAAGACGAATTTAGTGATTCCCCGTATTTTGTCAACATTAATGTACATACACGAATAGGCTAATATTTCCCGTCGTGACGTAATTTTTATATTACACAAATGTAACAGAGGTAAATAACCCAATCCTGTTATGAGATGGTAGCGTTTCTTTCGTCACCACTCGTAGTGTCTAGTTAGGTACAATAATAACAAACAAATATTAGAGTCATACTTATAGTTGTACTGTTGTCTGCAGAAATATATGAAAAAATCTAAACCGCACAACTTCCTCTGTTTTCATTAAGGCGATCATAAATATTGACGTTACTGATCTGAATTTTTCTCAGCCATTACAAATCACTCGGAACTGATATTTATGTACTTCATTTTTTATATTTTATACATCAATTTCTACTTTTTCGTTAAATGAATAATAAAAATTTGTATAATATCAAATATTGTAACGAAGAAAAAAATAATTTTTAACAACAATAATAATTAACATTGTATAAAAAACGGGACTGATTTTAGACTCAAATTTTCGCTCCCCTCATTTTGCTTGTTGCGTGATGTTAGGCCCTCAGCGTTATATCTATAGCTATAGCTATAGCTAATATTCAATTGGAAACAGTAATTAGAGATTAGTAATTCAACCTTATATTATTTTAATTATTTATAATAGTAAGTATAGTTATAGTATAGGTACAGAATACGAAATTCAAAATTGATTCATCAAAATTTTCTACATTTAATATTTCAAAATTGGAACATTTCAGATTTTTTTTTGCGAAGGATATTTCTCCTAAATTTGAACAAAACACTTACTAAAACAAATAATGAGAGTTCTTATCTTTCTATACAGCAATCGCATAATTTGAAAAATGATGATGTGTTGGCTGATGACTTCTCGCGTAATAAATAAATAAAAAGTTGATGAAGTGCAATGTAAGTATAGAAGTAAATGACACTTACTTTAAAACCCATGGTCATTAATTCCTAGTAATTACTACATTTAACTCGTTCCTCTACGTTATCCGTCTCGTTTCCGTTTATTAGTGGCATAATAGAAACACTTGCAAAAATAATAAAAAAAGAAAGAAATTACAATTTTTAGAATACTAGCTACTCGCCCCGGATTCGTTCGGGTGTACATGTATTATATATATAAACCTTTCTCTTGAATCACTCTATCTATTAAAAAAAAGTGCGTCAAAATCCCTTGCGCAGTTTTAAATACTTAAGCATACATAGAGAACGGGCAGACAACGACAGCGACTTTGTTTTATACAATGTAATGAAGAATTAAAAAATAAATATGTTTTAAATGTCGACAACAATTATATTCTTTTATTACATTTTAGTAATTATTGTATTTAATACGTAGTTATTGATTCTGCGTTCTGATTAATTATTTGTTGAAGACTTAACCTAATTTAAAAAGCGAATATTTATACAGCCTATAAACAGAACTGTTTGTAGTTCGCAGTAAAATTTTCTGATCCTTCCAACTGTTACTCGTATCCCTGTACACAGGAAAACCGTAGCACAAAAAGTAATATAACACGAGTATATTTCGCGGAAAGATTTATTTAACCACGGTCACGTAACACTTCTTAAGAACACTATTTAAGAACTTGTGTATTTAGAATCACGAACACATGAGTATCCAGAAATTCATCTGTACTTACCTCAAACAATTCAATAATAATAACATATTTTTGATTAGCAAATATCATTAACATTACGTGTATTACAAATAGCATATGTTAAATTATATGGGCGGCATGTATATATGTCCACACACATACATATATATACACAGCCACACCAACTTAAAAAAACAATTTCTCATATATTTTTTCGGACTACTCTAATGCTGTTTGCCGCAGCTGGCCTTTACAGCTTCACCGGACGAGTGCAGATGGCATTGAAAGTGAAGTCCAATTCCCGCCTGATGGATACGATTTTAGTCTTAGGGCACCGAGAACCTCGGACCTCGGCTCAGGCCGTCGTAATTTCAATCCCCGTTTGAATTGGACGGGGGATAAATTCTCAAGTAACAGTGTAAGTTGCCATACTTCCTTGTAACGGCGTAATTGATTTTGATTACATATTATGTACTTGGTATGTCTGAGAATAGGTTGTATCTATTTTTTATAACCATAAGTGATAGGGTGTCCCACGACAAAAAGATTTTATTTATTTATAGACAAAATTTATATATTTTTTGTGATGCCATTAAAAACATAATACCTATAGGAACTCTTAAATTTTCATTCTTCTACTACTGATCCTATTTTTTAACAATAATATTAATTTATATCGAAATCAACTTTTGCAGGGTCAGCTAGTATATGTATAGATTTAACTTTAATGCACACTATACAATAGGGAATTGTATATTTGCGGACTTAATTCCATGTGACAATACTACTTGTGCCCACGGTTTCACCAGCGTGAAATTTATAATCTATATGTTATTCTGATGTATAACCTATATTATTCTGAAGTTTTATTAATTATTCAGCCGTTTTTGCATGAAAGAATAACAAACATCGATCCACCCATACTTACAAACTTTCGCGTTTATAATATTAGTAAAAATTATGGGATAGTCACAGCCACTTTCAACTGAGCGTTATGGTGAACATAACACTTGAAATGCCCATCCGATATGAGTATCTGTGTATTCAACGTGGTCGGTGATAAATATATATTGTTATTAATATATACTCTTGTTATTTCTGATAATAACAATGTTTTGCTCGTTATAAATTTAGATGATTAGTAATTAATCTGTGAGACGTAAAGAACAAGTGTATAACCTTATTGTAGCATATGTAATATTCTAAACTTATTGGTATTTCCTCACATTTTCCCGGTCTTGACGTCATTCACGTTTTATCAAGCCCATATTGGACTAGATGGAGTGGAGACACTTACTTGTATTTATTTTCCCTGTAAAATACACTAGTGAAAATTATAATTGTTTGAATAACAGATAAGAACTGGAATATGTAATTGTTTCATTGAATGGATCACATACATACGTCTAAGCATGGTGATTAATATTGTAAACATATAATAGCTCAACTATTATCATCTTTATAAAAAGTCGTTATTATCCCACTACTGGGTATTGGTCTCTCATAATGAAAGGATTTATGGAATTTGGATTGATTTTTCAAGATTTGAATTTGGAAGATTTATGTACATTCATAATGACAATATGCGAGGTGGAATGACTTAATGGTGGACCCAGGACCCCGTAGATAGCAGTGTTGTTACACTGCTATCTACGGGTGGACCACTATGTGGTTATGGATTGTTGGTAATGTCAGGTTGATCTCCACGCGGTTCCCACTAGAAACCACCAACAAACCAGCAACTTCACCAGAAATTTATCACGAGTGGATAACTGATCCGGCTATGTTAGGTCGCGTATAAAGTCACGTCAGTTAGCGCGCCTTGGTTAATCTGACAGGAATTACCTGCTACCAGGTAGATCAACCTAAGGTGCTACAACACAGCAATATAAGCACTAGCACCCTATTACTAGCCCCCCCCCCCCCCCCCCGCCCCTCCTGCGAATGTTTTATAGCTATTGTAGATGGTACGACAAAACGTGAGATAAACCTATTGCACGATCAATAATCTTATCAAACCTTGCGGTTACCAGACACGAACTAATTATTCTTAGAAGTGAAGATGGTTTAATGATTATATGTAGATACCTACTACAGATAATAATCATTATATTCATCATTCAGGGTATGTCTGTTTATTATCTTTTAAACTACTCGACTAAATGAATGAATATTACTTTTAGAAAGAAAAAATAAAATACTGGACGTATTTCATTTTATCTATTTTTTGTTTCTATTGTGTGTACCATATAGTTTGTAAGACAGATGGTCGTTGGGGCAATAAAGTCGTCGAATGGTGACTGCGGACTAGGAAGCAGCGTGGGAAGCCTCCGACATAGTGGACCGACGATCTGGTCAAGATTGCTGGAAAGCGTTGGATGCGAGTAGCGCTGGACCGATCATCGTAGAGATTTTGTAGAAGGCCTCTGCTATGCAGTGGACGTCTTCCGGGTTGAAATCATATGATGTGTACCTCAGTCTCAACTATTGCAGACGTAAATAGCTTGTTTTGTGAGCATCTTTAGTTGAAGGGTGGAAATAAGAGATGTGAAATTACAGCATGTGGATGGAGGAATAACATCTTAGGCATCTCATCGTCACATTATAACTACTAACAGGCCGTATACTCGTACAATATGTATGTAATGTATATAGGCGACTGTTACCAGTTACCATCAGGTGGGTGCAGAACTTCTTTGTCATTCCAGTGGCATAAAAAAAGCATTTGGCCTGAACGAGGGTTGGCTAATAACGACAATATTGTAATACAAAAATGTGGCGAAAGTTGACGAAAGCATTGGTTGTTATTGTATAACTTGTTTACAAAGACACAAACTCTATAGTAGTAAACTCAGATACACGATTAGACTATGAAGTGGTTTGGAAATACCTATGGCAGTTCATGGTATTCCTATGTTTAATATTTTGAAGCTGTTAACCCATTCAAAACTCTATTTGTCCATGTATCCAGTTGTCTGTTGGATTGTCATTTAAATTATTAGATACCTATATTTAATGTATTTTAGCATAGAAGGAGATTATACATTCGAAGAGGAAATAGTACATTTTGCCGCGAAAATGAATATTGTTAAAGCTGACTTTTTACCAGAAGCATTTAAAATTAAATATTTTCATTCAATTAATGAAAATATTTAATTTTATTCTGAAGTTTGATAGGTTCTCGACTAGACATAGAGACTATGTACAGCCGAATGCAGTGTAGGAGGACTCCCTTCACTAGTAGAATGACGACATTAAAATTGTCGGCTGTTTGCTGGAAGTATTCTTAATATGCAGATCTCTTTATTTATGTATTGAAAAAACTTATAAAATTTAATAATATTATATGACAATATTTTGAGATTCCACCAACAAGATATACTTTGTATAAAGTCGTCTACTTGGCTAATGACTGCATGGATCTCGTAAATTTTTATCGGAAACGAGTAATGTGTTGCCTTCTCGAGACACTGCCTCAAGAATGGCAACACAGTGGTACAACGGATGGCATACGATGACATGAAATAAGTGTATAAGACGATGGTTACCACTTTCAATCGGTGGGCCTTTGAACTCACTATTTTGGTCACTAAAAAAAAATCTGGACTGCGTCCGTTGAATAACTTAACTGAGTGTAACTCCACCTTTAGATGGACGTGTCTATTTCGTCAAAGTACGTACAAAATACCCATGTGTAAATGACCGTAAATTATTATTAAAACCTTGCTTACGGTCGCAGCTTGTTGATAAACCAGTACCATTATGACTCCCGCAAGAGGTGGTCGGCTTGGTTGATTTGTGGTTAGGGAAATACGCCCAAGTTTATTATATTATGTCTGTGATAAAAATCAATATAACATAGTGATTTTTGAATTATAGAAAATTAGCTAGTTTGTGGTTAATAATTATACGAAATAAGAGACGAGACGGATCTTTTTTCACCTTGAACCCAAGTTTTTTATTATCAAGTGGTTTTCCTCGTAGGTACTACAAGTGGTCAACATGTATTCAAGATTTTATTTTATACTTTTTGTTGGTAAGCATTCGCTTAAATTTATACCCATCTGTCTGTGTAAATAATGTTATGACAGTTTGTAGGATATTTGTAAATGCATACTTAATTAGTGATCTCGTCCAAACCACAGCCGGTTTGATGACAAAATACATATCAAAAGATTATCTACTTCACATATTTAGGTTATATATATATACATACCTACATATAAACATCGTTAATTATAAACACTTTAAAAAAGTAATTCCCTTATTAAAAAGCTATTACGTTGTAGGTATCTGATACCGGTCCATTCCATATATATATTAGTTGAATACCTATCTTCTCGAGTTAATGGTTTTATAAATTGCTTCACCATTTTTTATTTACACAAGATTCAAATACGTATATATATATATATATATATTTTACTCGCGACCTGATTTGTTATATTCAGATGCACAACGAACATAGGCTATATAGCCTATGTTCGTTCTTTGATACAATCTATCTTGATGTCAAATCTCATTAAAATTCGTTTAGTTATTTAGACGTGAAAATCTATATTATGTTATTAGGAATAAAAAAATAACTAACACTATCGCATTTCTAATATATAAAATATACATTTAATATGAATTTATAGTTTCAATTATTAATTTCAAAATGAAAATGTATAAGGAAACACTTCAATAATTGCCTTGAAATGACCAATCCTAGTTTGTTTACTTTACATTAGTGGGAATCTACAAATTGTTGTTGGTACAATTTATTATTATTTGAAGAATTCTATCGTAAGGTCAAATAAAAAGGTTAATGGGCCTGCACAATGATGAGAAGATAACAAATGGTTTAGTATCTGACCAGCGAATAAGTGTCTTCAGAAGGGTAGAGGAATTAATATTACAGTATAATTATATTTGATGATGACAGGACTATATACTAGGATCCCCTGGTCGTATGGTCGGGCGGCGAAATAAAAATGCTCGGTTGTTATCTTGTACTTGGTAGGAAGGCACCTATCGGGTCGCTGTCTCGCCGGTGAATGCGGACCGCTGCTTTTTTTTTTTTTTTTTTTTTTTTTTTTTTTTTTTTTTTTTTTTCGGACTACTCTAATGCTGTTGGCCGTAGCTGGCCTTTACAGCTTCACCGGACGTTATGGGGCGAGTGCAGATGGCACTCCAAACCCGCGGAAGGACTTATGGAGCGGCTGAAGGCCAACTCCTGCCCGACGGATACGACTTTAGTCTGAGGGCACCACTAGGGGTTCGAACCTCGGCTCAGGCCGTCGTAATTTCGATCCCCGTTTGAATTGGACGGGGGATCGATCGGAGGGGCGCCCGGGGGCGCCGGTGTGGAGCGCCCGGGCGCGCGCAGGCGCCCGGTTGAATGCGCGATATTGTGTGTTTGAGGTCGTCGTCTTCGCCGGCGAGGACGGTGTCGTGTGTGTGTGTAAAAGTGTGGTCGGGGTGGAACGGGTGGGCCCGTGGGGAGGTTACCTGCCGTTATGGGGTCGTCGGGGTCAATGAGAACGTGCCTCGGGCGACGTTGTCGCGTATGTCGGATATTACTCCTCGGTGCGTAGTCGACCGCACTGACTATAAGCGGATTAGGGTGGGATTGGGCAGAGTCGAAGTAGCGTCGAGACGCTTCCTTCATAAACTGCTTGATGGAGGGCAGATTAAGATCGCGGTGGAGATCTACGCTGCGAACGAACCACGGCGCACCGGTGGCTCGACGCAGAAACCTATTCTGAATGACCTGCAGTCTGTTGATTAAGCAGTAGGGTATGTGGGCGAATACGGGACTAGCGTAGGTCATGATGGGACGGATGCAAGCCTTGTATAATGTCAGCTTGTTGCGAAGCGACATTTTACTGTGCTTGTTAATAAAAGGATAGAGTCGCCCTAGTATAAAGGCGGCTCGGTCGCGGACACGCTTGATGTGAGGACGAAACGTTAGTTTCCTATCTAGGGTGACGCCGAGATATTTCGTTTTCGAAACCCACGGGATGTTTTGGCCGAATAGTTCGATCGGGTGATTCATAGAGTCGAATTCCCTGCTAAAGTACACTGCTGCACTTTTTTCGGGATTGACTTCTATGCGCCACCGACGGAACCATTCGCCCAGTATCGTTACGGCTTTCTGAAGCCGTCTGGCTATTGTCGCACGGGACTTGGCGGATGTAAAGAGAGCCGTGTCATCGGCAAACAGCGATATTTCGACTTTTAAGTCGGAGAATTTGGGGATGTCGTTGGTGTACAACGAGTAGAGCATCGGAGAGAGGACGGCGCCCTGAGGGACGCCGGCTCGTATGGGGTGCGGGTCGGATAACGCTCCGTTTATACGGTAGCGATAAGAGCGATTCGACAGGAAATCTCGTACAATGAGTACTAGCCTGTCGGGGACACCTAACTGATGAAGCTTGTAAATCAAGCCGTTGTGCCAGACTTTATCGAAAGCCTTAGCCACATCGAAAAATAGGACGCCTGTACCGCCTTTGGGGGACTTGGTGGCGAAGTACAGAGTGTTTTTGTGAATGTGCTCCGTGATGCGGTGCACTTGATGGACGCATGAGTGTTTGGCTCGGAAGCCAAACTGCTCATTGATGAGCAGGCCTTTGGAGTATATAAACTCCTTTAGGCGGGCGAGGAGGATTCGCTCGTACAGCTTGCCTATAGCCTTGAGGAGGCTGATAGGACGATAACTGGACGGGTCGGATTTATTTTTACCGGGCTTGGGGATGCCAATGACCACGGCTTCTTTCCAGCTGTCTGGAAATATAGCGTTGGACAGCGCCGCGTTAAAAATAGCGACGAGTAATAACAAAAGTTGGGATGGCAGACTTTTGACTAATCTATTCGATATGCCGTCTGAGCCGGGTGATTTTTTGATAGGTAGTTGTTTAACTAGCGTTTTGACCTCATCAAGCGTGACTGGTGAGAGGGATTTGGTGGGCGGGGTGGACGCGATGCGTTCGACTTCGGTGTCTATCTTCTCGAGATGACCTGCCTCGACTGGGAGCGTGCTGGGGGAGCATTGGGCTTCTAAGTTGGACGCTAGACACTCAGCCTTGTCTTCGTCGAAGAAGGCTATAGTGTTGTCGAGTCGGACTAGCGGGGGCATGTCGTTTGTCTGTTGGTCGGTTTTGAGAGATTTCGCTATGCGCCAGTACGCGGTGTGGCATGGCGTTATCTCTTCTAGGAGCTTGCCCCACCGGCCGTCCCGGATCTGCGCGATGCGCTCCTTAACGCTACGCTGTAAGGCTCGCAGGCGCACCCGGTTCGGTTCGGAGGGGTAGCGATCGTACGCTCTAGTGGCTGCGTTCTTATCGCTTATTAACCTCCTTACGTCATCGGGGAGCTGCCAGCGACGGTCGTCCGTCGCCGGTACCTCCCTGGAGCAGTCCTTGACTGCCGACTGCAGGTGGTTAGTAAGCGAGTCGATCGCAATGAGAGTGTCCTCGGTGGACTCTATGACGTCGGGAATACGGTTTAGTATCGGTGTGTCGGTCGATTCGAGAGATTTCTCGAGTCGTTGCCAGTCTGTTATTGTTTTGGTTGGTAGTGGCGTGTCGGGCGGAGGGCCCAGAAGGAGGGTTACCGGTCGATGGTCCGAGTTAAGCTCGGCATGGACTTCTGGGGAGCTCACCCGTAGGGTTACGTTCCTCAGCAGTGCCATGTCCAGTATGTCGGGTCGGTGGTTCACGTTATGGGGATAATGAGTAGGGCGGAGCGGGGCGATTATCTCGAATTCGAGCGAGTCGGCTAGTCTGTCTAGTTTGTGGCCGTTTGTCGTGGACACGTGGCAGTTCCAGCGGGTGTGTTTACAATTCAAATCGCCAGCCAGAATGGTGGCGCTGTTGATATCTAGGAGGGCGCGTAGGTCGCTTTCCAGCAGTAGTTTGCCGGGAGGCTGATATACGGATGCCACGGCGAGCGGTCGGTGGCCGGTCATGCCGAGAAGACAGACGGAGGCCTCCATATGAGTGAGAGGCGGTGTTTGTAGCGGTATACAATGTAGGGACCGTTTATAGTATATGAGCGTACCGCCGCCTCTACAGGCGGTGCGGTCGTTCCTAACTAAGTTGTAATTGGCGATTCTAGGATCGCGGACTGAACGTTTCAGTAGGGTCTCCTGCACGAGGAGAATATCGACTTGGTGGTCAGTGAGAAAGGAGGCGATTTCCTCCTTTTGTTTTTTTTAATCCGAACGCGTTAAAAAACGCTATTCGAACGGACCGAGGCTTTTCTCTCTGAGCTCGAGTACCCATAATTACAGGTTAAAATTGAGGATGGCGGTAAGTACGCCGATGTGCTCGCAGACGGCTGCGAGCCTATTTTGGGGCGACTCCTTATACAGGCGGAGCTTGGAGGCCAGAAGGGCAATCTCGTTAGGGTCGATGGTGCTGGCTAAGCGAGCGACCAATGCGAAGTCCTGCGCGAGGGAGCTGCCGTTGGCCTTGGGGGCCGCGGGCAGTGTTTTGGGGACGGGTTTGTGTATGGGCATGGGCGGGGCCGACTGGGCGGGCGGGGCTTTCTGGGCGGGCGGGTTGGGTGCTACCTTGCTTACAATTGCCGGGGGTTTAATCCAGGCATTGTTAGCAGGCAGAGGGGCGGGTACGAGTGGCTCGGGTTGTGTTTGAGCCTTGGCGGGGGCACGTGCCGGAGCACGGTTGCCCTGGGTGTGGGTGGCCTTCTTTTTGGCGGGACGTGGGGCGCGTGAACAACCGCGGTAATTCGCGGTGTGACCCTCTGTGAGGCAGAGGGTGCAACTGGGGGCGTGGGGGTGTTGGGCCTACGGCCGCAATCTGCGGTGGCGTGATCGCCTAGGCACTTGACGCACCGTGGGCGAGCGAAACAATTACGGGCAGAGTGCCCGTAGTTCTGACAACGGTGGCATTGTCCGGGGTAGGTACGCTTGCGAGGCGCCTCTACGGAGAGCGAGGATAGTTGGCAAATGCTCTTTATATCAAAGATCGATTTGCCTTCTGGGGATAAATCTAATACGACTAGAACAAGGTCGATAGCGGCCTTGTTGCGTGAGCGCGACTGGTACATACGATGTACCTCGTGCGCTGGGTAATTCTGGGACTGAAGGTCCTCAAGGATGGAGTCTGTTGAGAGCTCCTTGGGTAAACCGCGTATTACAACGCGGAGCTTTTTCTCTTCCTCGAGAGCATAGGTGTGATAACCTATGTTTTTCTCCCGCAGGAAGGTGGTGAGACGACGATGGTCGTCAGATGATGGGACTGATACTTTGATCCCTATTGAGGTAGCCTTAGCATGGCTGAAATTGATATGCTTGTTTTTAAGCATATTGGATACGGTGTTCCAGGCACTTTTGTCCTGGATGATGACGGGGGCGGGGCTTTGGTCTCGGGGTGCGACTTGCGTGCACTCGGACCGGGGGCGGTTTTAGCGGTGCCGTCATGGGCACGCTTTGTTTTGGCTGGCTGGGAGCCCTGGGTCTTCTTGGCACGCTTGTTGCCAACAAGAATAAAATCGTCCTCGTCTGAGGAGACCGGGGGGATGGGAGAGGGGACGTCGCCGTCGCGGATGGCGTCGAGCTCCATACTAGGAGCGTCAAGCTCCGCGACGGAGTCGTCCTGCTCCATGGACGGAGAGGCGGGATCGGCCTGGTCGGCTTGGGTCGGGGGAAGCGGCGGGAGCCGTTGGGAATCGTCCTCGAATTCGTCAGTGTCAGTCTGAGTCATCATTGGGGACGCGGGGGGCGAGCTGTACACTAAGTGGACGGGCTTGGCGGCTTTGAATGCTATAAAAGCATTTAAGATGCCGGGACACTTTTTTTCCAGGAACTGGAAGAACAGAGGCATATCGGCCTCTGATAAGGACATTTTTTTTGAACAGTGGTAATGTTAATTACCACTGTTCAAAAGAATAGAATAAGAGTAGAAATAGTAATATAAAACAATACAATAACAATACAACAATACAATAACAATACAATACAATGAAACAATAGGGTAAGTCAGTACTTAAGATAAGGACGGTCGTCGGCGGGTGCAGCCGACGGTGTCAGCGGGGGCCTCCCTGCCGGGTGAGGCAGGGGGGTGAGTGCCTATTGATATGTGACCCTAATATGTAAGATCACTAATCTTATTGAGTGAAAAATGTGTACCTAAGCGAACCTACTTGGTGGCGTCGGCGGCGGGCGGCAGGCAGCAGGCGTCGGCGGGTGTTGGTGGCAGCGGCGGCGGCTCGGATCGGCGCGTCGCGCAATAGGCGTGACGCACCTCCCTAACTCACGACAGTCCGTGCCACTGAACGTCCACACACAACACTTCACTTCACTTGAACGAAGAGAGTTCTCCTTCAGTCCTCACAACACAACACTACACACGCGGAAAGTCCGGTAGCACTGTGTCGGAACGGATGCCGAGAGCGCGGTCGGCCGCGGTCGGCGCGGGACACGGAGGCCCCGGGCCACGCTAGGTGCACCGAGTGCACCTAACACGCGGCGAAGTATAAGAATAAGAACGCGCGAACGTAACTGCGCTACGTGCGCGCGCGCGGTGTGTTGCTCGAGGGAGCAGAGAACAGCGAGACGGCGGCGGGACTAGCGAGCACATACGTGCGTTCGCTAGCGCGTCGGTCAGCGGAATGCGGACCGCTGCGCGGCCGCGCTCTTTATATAGACGCCCGACGGGTGGCCTTCCCTACTGCAACTGTACGTTGCGTGATTTATTTTTATTAACAAAAATGATCTTACAAATTTTGCTTATACTAATTATATCTAATTGATTCCGTCGTGTACATTTCTCCCGCCGTCGCTATCCTGCGATTCTACTGGTAGCACGACGATTCGTTTTGTTGGTCTTCTCAGGGTGCGCCCGTTGCTCGTTGTGATGTCTACCACTCGCACCGTGTTGGGGTTATCTTTCCCGGGGTAGGTCTTCACAACGCGTCCCCGTGGCCATGTATTTCGGGGTAGGTTGGGTCGTATATGATGACTGTGTCGCCAACCTTGGGGGGAACACCGGTACCTCGGGGCTCCCGCCGGTGTTGAAGTAAGGGTAGGTATTCCACCACCCAGCGCCTCCAGAACTCATCTGCTAACGCTTGTGCTCGTCGCCAATGATGTCGTGCGTTCATGTCTCCTTTGTTGAACACTCCGGGATTAGGCACGTGTGAGTTGGGGCCGATCAGGATATGGTTCGGTGTTAATGCCTCCGGATCGCTCGGTGTGACGGACACGTGAGTGAGAGGTCGGGAGTTGACTGTATTCTCCACCTCGGCTAGCAGGGTCACCAATGTCTCGTCTGTGGGATAACGCTCGTGCAGCGTAACTCGTAGGGCTTCCTTTACTGACCGCACCATGCGTTCCCATACCCCGCCCATGAAGGGAGCAGCGGGTGGGATGTACCTCCACGCGATGCTGCGGTTGGTGGCCTCCTCTTCTAGTGCTGCCATAGCCGCCTTGAGTTCCTTTTCAGCTGCCTTGAAACACGTAGCGTTGTCGCTCCATATTTCCGTTGGACAACCTCGCCGAGCCATGAACCTCCTCAGGGCGGCGATGGCTGAATGAGTGCCGAGGGTATGCACCACTTCAATGTGTATGGCTCGTGATGTCATACACGTGAAGAGGGCGCCGTACCGTTTTTCTCGGTGCCGTCCGACTGTGGTTTCAATGGGGCCGAAGTAGTCCAGCCCTGTGTAGGTAAAGGGGCGAGCGTGATGCGCTAGGCGGGCGGCAGGCAGGTCACCGGTCGGTGGGCTTGTTGGCTTCTTTCTTCTTATCTGGCAGACCAGACACCCCTTGATGACGTTCCGTACTGTGGGTCTTATTTTTACAACCCACAGCCGCTGCCGTAGCTCATTCACTACCGCTTCTATACCGCCGTGGTGCATTGTTTCATGTATATGTTGTATATACAGACGTGTATATCTGTGTTTCCCGTCTAACACGGGTGGGTTGAGTACATCTTTTTCTACGTTCGATGTTGCTGTAATTCGTCCTCTTAATCGCAGCATTCCGGTTGTGTCGATGTAGGTACTTAGCGCTGTCAGTCTGTCTTGTTTATTCAATGGACTTCCCTTTTTTATTCGCAATATTTCATTCCCGAAACTATCTTCCTGGCAGGCTCGCATCCACATTCTCTCGGCTTCAAGTAGGTACTGCGCTGGCACCGGGATGCTGGGCGTCGTTATTTTCGTTCTTCCATTTCTTGTTATGATTTTTTCATTATTCTTTTTTCTCCAGTCAACATCGCCCTTTTCATTCTTCTTGGTTCGTTTCTTCGTGGCGGCTACAATATTTCTTTGAGGTCGACAGAGATCGACAAATTGTAGCACGCGCGCAGTCGATTTGATGAGCGGCAGCCACCGCGAGAATCGGTCGATGTCAGGTAAGTGTGCGTGAGCCGTACTTGTAACGGTCACATGGCATCTCTCTCGCTCTTCGCCCGTGACTGATATCGCTGTCCTTGTTTCTCGCGGCCACTCGTTTTCTGGCTGATGTAAAAATGATGGCCCGTTGAACCATCTGTGCTGTGGTCCGAATTCGCTTGGTATACCTCGGGTGGCATCATCAGCTACATTTTCATGTGTAGGGACCCATCGCCATTCATTTTTTTTTGTTGTGTCTTCTATTTCAGCCAGGCGGTGAGCCACAAAGGTCTTAAAGGCCCTTGGTTCTGACCTTATCCATGCTAGGACTGTCCGAGAGTCGCTCCAGTATGTTTTACTCGCTATTTCGTAGTCGTGCTCCTCCGCCACGGTATGTGTGAGGCGCGCACCCATTAACGCAGCTTGAAGTTCAAGTCTCGGGATTGAGACGGGCTTGAGCGGTGCGACGCGACTTTTAGCGGCGGCCAAGGTGACATGTGTGGTACCGTCGGCTCTTTGTGACAGCCAGTACACTGCCGCGGCGTACGCCTCTTCACTGGCATCCACGAAGGTATGCAGATGATGGGTGACCACTGGTGTGACATCATAGCATCGTGGTATGCGTATCTTGTGTACAGTTCGCAATGATGTCAACCAAGTACTCCATGCTGGCTGCAGTTCTTCTGGTAGCGATTCGTCCCAGCCTGTTTTATAGCGCCATGTATCTTGCAGTAATCTTTTCGCTGGCGTTGTGATGGGTGATATGAGGCCAAGGGGTCGAAGAGTGCCATGATGATGCTGAGCGCTTCTCTTTTCGTTGGTATCCGTTTGTTTTCTAATATATCTTGCGGCGTTTTTATTTTGTTAACTTGAAATCCAATTATGTCTTCATTTATATCCCATAACAAGCCGATAGCTCGCTCAGTATCGCTCCCTCCAATCAGAACCGCTGTACTATTTGTCCCGCTCTCTGAAGTGTTGTCTCGCTCGCTTGCTATAAACTCGTCGATAGTATTGCGATTGTTTGATGCCCATCCGCTGAGTACGAAGCCGGTTTGTTTATGTATATAATCGACTTCTCTTGTTATTTTTCTGGCTTCTGAGATTGATGAGAAGCTTTGTAGATAGTCGTCCATATAATGATTTCTTCGTATAGCGATTGCGGCGTCGGGATATATATGCGCGTAGTCTTCTGCGTTGCGGTTTTTTATATACAGAGCGGTGCAGGGTGATGACGTCGTCGAATATTAATGACGTCATGCGGGTACTCGTCTGGGTCGCCCTCCCGCCGGTCACCTCTCCACAGGAAACGGAGCGCGTCGCGGTCTTCTTTCTTAATTTTTACTTGCATAAACATCTCTTTGATATCTGCAGAGACTCCGTAGGCGTACTGTCTGAACCTCATCACCACCCCAGGCAGTGATTGCAACAGGTCAGGTCCAGAAAGCAGCAGGTCGTTTAGGCTGAGACCTGCAGTCTTAGCGGAGGCGTCATGCACCAGTCGCGGCGGCTTGTGTGGCTTCGCTGGGTTCGCAACCGGGAAGTGTGGCAGGTACCATGTTCTGTCTTCAGCTGGCGGTGTCTTGGCGTGCTCTGCATACCCCGACGTGAGTAGGTTATTGATTCGTTCGTTGTATTTAATTTTCAGGTCTTCATCTCTGTCTAATCTCTTTTCGAGGTTATGCAGACGTTTTCTTGCTTCGGTGTAATTGTTCGGTATTTTCATGCTGTCTTCTCGCCAGAGTAGCCCAGTTTCATATCTTCCATTCGGAAGACGGCGACTTTCTCGTTCTAGTATTTTCAAAGCTCGCTGCTCTGGATCATTTTTTGGTTTTCTGGGTTCGATGCATAGTGACTCCAGCTTGAAGTAATTTTTCATCATTTCTTCTATGTTGACGTCATCTTTCTTCTCCACCAGGTGCCCGCAGAAAGTCACCGGGTTGCTGAGAGACGTCTTGCAACCATGCAGAACCCAACCTAGTAGCGTGTAGGATGCTACCGGTTGGTCACGACGTCCCGCCCGTACCTCTCTTGACACGATGAGATCCCAGTTATCTTGTCCTATTAATAACTTGGGGGTAGCACGGTGGTAGACGAGTTCTTCTCGTATTTCTTTCAGGTGACCACACTCCTTTATGTCGCTGTCGACGACCGACTGGGTAGTGATATCCAGTCGATCCACTGTGCGGACTTGATCTAGCTTGAAGATGGTTGAAGAGTGTTTGCCCTTGATTTTCACGCTGGTTGTCTTGCTGTGTTCATGCTTGACCATGGCGCCGACGCCCTGTATCCACATCGTGTTTGCCGGACCATCAATACCCAGGATGTCAGCTACCGATGTATCGATGAGTGTCACTGTGCTGCCTTCGTCGAGAAGAGCGTATGTTTCTATCTTGCTCTTCGGCCCTTGCAATATGACAGGTACTACTTTCAGATAGGCGCGACGTCGGAGACATTCTTCATTGCCTTCCATCGTAGAAGTTACCACCCCATGCTCTTCTGGTGGTTGTTGAAGCTGGTCCTCTCTTTTCTGTCATGATGCAACAAGTGATGGTGTTTCATGTGGCATCCAGATTTGCCACACCATGGAGCTCTGCAGACGGCGCGTCGATGTTTACTTCTCAGGCACTTGTAGCATATGTTATTCTTCTTTGCAGTTTCCCATCTTGAATTAACGTCGATGTTATTGAAATGCTCGCAGTCAGGCAGCTGATGGTTGCGTTTGCACAGCGGACATACATTTTCATTGTTTTGCTTCATATTAGTAGCAAATGAATGTTCGATCTTCCGTCTCGCTCTCTCCCTTGTTGCCGTCTCGCTCTCAACGAGACGTTCCGGCGCGGCGTACGCTGCACATTTGTCTGCCTCTTCGTTTAGGAAGACAGACATTTTCTTCAATTCCGGGATGTCTTCCTTTTTCAGCGCGTAGTCGTACCATTTATTTTTTATTATAGGTGTGAGCTTCTCTATGATGAGACGTGTCATTTCTGGGCTGTGTAGATATTGTGTTTTCTTCAGTGCTTCAATCGTAGCGACTGTGTTCGCTATTTTGCCGGCGAACACGCAGAGATCCCGTGGGTTATCGGTGATCTTGCTCAGTGACTTGATTCTATCCATCTCGATGAGTATGAGTGCTTCTGGTCTTCCGAATCTTCTTTCCAGTGCTTCTATGATGACATTTGGTTCATGTTGACTCAGGAGTAGGCTGCTCACGGCGTCTAGTGCTGGTCCCTTTATACATTTTCGCAGGCGTGCTACGTTTTCTATCTTCGAGAAGTATTGCTGTGTATCTTCGTAGCTTGCCTTGAATGATAACCATTCATAAGAGAGGCCCCTGAACATAGGCAACTCTTGTATATATGCAGGCGGCTCCCTTGGTCGTCTTCTTGATGCTTGCAGTAGTGCTGTCGTTAATGTCGAAACGTCGATGGTTTGCTGCGGTTGCTTGAATTTCCTCTCCGCGGCTGCCTCATCTTGTTTCTCCTCCCGTGGCATAGGAACTTCTTTTTCGCGTGGCTGTTGATCAAACCACGCATCCACCCACGTGGAGTCTTCATTTTCTTCTTCAGAATATTCTTCCTCGGAGTCTTTTTCTGCCCGTAAACGTTGTAATCGCGCTATCTCCATATCTGCCTCTGCTTGCAGCTGTTTGATTTTTAACTTGGCCAGTCGTTCTTTAATCTCCAATTCTTCCAGTTTTTTCCTTGAGACCGTGGAACGGTGTGACCTCGCCTTCACTGTTTTCTGGGAGGTGTCTTCTCTATTCGGTGAGTCCTCCACTTGACTTGACTGCATAGAGGATTCGGCGCTTGTTTCGTTTTCGGTGGATTCATGCGAGTTTTTCGCTTTAGTGCCTTCTTCATTCATGCTTCGCGTCACGACCATCTTGATTTTCTTCCTGGTGCAGGGATCCGGCTTCTCGAAGGACCACAATGTTGATGATAGGACTATATACTAGGATCCCCTGGTCGTATGGTCGGGCGGCGAAATAAAAATGCTCGGTTGTTATCTTGTACTTAGTAGGAAGGCACCTATCGGGTCGCTGTCTCGCCGGTGAATGCGGACCGCTGCGCGGCCGCGCTCTTTATATAGACGCCCGACGGGTGGCCTTCCCTACTGCAACTGTACGTTGCGTGATTTATTTTTATTAACAAAAATGATCTTACAAATTTTGCTTATACTAATTATATCTAATTGATTCCGTCGTGTACACTATACCACCAGCAAATGCTATTGTAATTTTGTCAAAAGCAAATAGTCTAATCATATATTTATAATATTAAAAGGTATAACAGGAAAATTAAGGTAACAAGTACAGGACAGTAAGAACTAATCAATTTTAAAATACATACATAATGTAGATAAATAGAAAACATCCAGACTGATACAATCATAACTAGCTAGTGAAATCGTAAACTTAACAATACTGTAAAAATAAGTCACAACAATATTACTCACTTACTCCCTTTATAAGTTTACCCCCATGGGGTGTGAAATAGGATAATCGCGTTCACCCGGCTATAGAACGCCATACGTTTCCCATCAAGTGGTATGGAATAATCCGTTTTGTTAGTTAGCTCGGCACACGACCCGTGCCGAACTATGCGGATCAAATAGAACTCGATTTTTCATTCATTATACTTCTCGTTTGATCATGAACATCTAATTATTTACAGTTACTTTACATTCCTATGAACAATATGTTTTCAGGGGGTGCCCTGAATATATGTCGATAAAAATAGATATACTACCGGAATATTTGAAAAATATAAAAAAAGATAAAATATTTATATGCAACTTAAAAAAATATTATTATAATGTCATCGTTGTCTATAAGCTACGGTAACCGTTTACCATCAGATGGGCCGTATACTTAAATGCCACCTAAGTGGTATTAAAAAAAAAATTAAAAAATAGACAGATTACTTATAACTTATAAAATCAGTATATATATGTAATGGATTAAAAAAATAATTAAAGTCTTATAGCCACTGTACCTCTTTGTAGCTTGCTGTGTCTATCAGAGTACATAGGGCTCTTATAATAATGTTATGTCGAACTTTAATGTAACACTATGGAATGCAATTGAATAAATAAATAAATATACGGCAACACACAAGTTCTTATCGCTTAAGCGATTCCTTCCAGACAATCTTTGGCTGGAGGAAAATGAACTGAAATTCAAAATATCTTCATTCATATAGGTCTATTACAGACTCTTATGATAAATCAAAATCTACGTTAGTCCGAAATGGAATGTTGAAAATGAATCGGAATTTCTTTTCAAATAAGCTTGTATATGTAGAAATTAATAAAGATTCATTTTTAAATTCAAATTTGGGGGAATACAGTGACCACCAGCATATGCTATAGCAATTTTGTCAAAAGCAAATAGTCTAATCAGTGGTGGTAACCTGAACAGACCAGTCCCCACAAGCAGCACTCGGACACGAGTATGACGGATGGGCCAGCCATCATTGCACCCGACCATATTAGAGGGTAGACCAAGTTTTAACATTATAACCAGCATGACTGGTTCAAGTTACTCAACTACGTCATTTGTAGCAGTTACTGCGTAGGCTGTAACAACAGCCGTTGGTGTATGGCGCGTACCTAAGTGGTGTGGGTAAGATGAAAGAAACATAAATAACATAAGAAACATTAGTGTTATCTCTGGACTGCACCTCTACAAATAATCTACCTATAAATAATCTATTTATGAGTAAACGATACCCTCCATTCAAGGAACTGATAAGGTTCACACAATGTATCGATAATTATTTAGAAATAAAGCAAGCAAGTTCCATAAGTACAGCGCAGGACGTCGTGAAAAACCGCACGAACCTGGCCGCTTGCAAAAACCAGCTGCGCGGTTCGTTTGGTAGGAGCGAGACGGGTATACGTGCGAGCGAGAAACGCGAGAAAAACCTGCGCGGGCGCAGCGAGCCTCGCATATCTGGGAAGTGATTGGCAAAGATTAAAAATGTGGTAATCAGAGAGGACATATGTGGATTTTGATGGCTAAAATTTCCAATATTACCTCCAAAAATTTAAACTTGAAAACCTTAATATAAAGTATTTTATTTAATGATCTTTGGTCTGCTGTCAATATTAGGAACTACGGTCTACATAATATACCCGCAATTTCCTCTATTTTTTTATAAAAATATAGGTTATTATTATTATTATGACATAAAGAGAGGACTATAAGCTTATGTCCGTAGTCGTGAATGTTCATATCAAATTTCATTAAGAAAGTGTTAGCCATTTTATCGTGCAAAGATAACAAAAAGACAAAGTGTTTTTTCATTTGGATATAATATTAATATATTCCGAAATTATTTCACTATTTAAAAAATACGTTACTCCAAAAGTTACATAGGCAAAACTCATAAACTTAGAAAGTTCTATAGTGAATCCAGACGAAGCCAAGGCGGGTTGAAGCCAATATTTAAATCTGAATGAGTTTAATTAAATCCCATAGATTTGTAATAAAATTAAAGAAATATATATATCATTATTTCATTAAAATAATCCACGATATAACTATTTTAAATTGATTGTCTCTGAGAGGACATCGTTGAAAATTAACTAGGCAGAAATAAACATAAAATGTTTCTTTCTGTTATCGATATAATCTGTGGGATCAAAGCATCTCGCCGCCGTAGATCCTTCAGATGTTCTGTGCAAAAACAAAATCTAGGCTGGAAATACTGAATCTAGGAATCGAAAGCCACCTTATTATAATTGGATTTCGCCTTTTTTTACTGAAATACTCTGTACTATACTCTTTTATTTGGGTTAAAAATAAATTACTTACAGTAGGTGCTTTGATATATACGTCAAGCTGTTATAATGTCTACTTTTTTAATAATTCGATTGTTTTGTTAAAATTGTCTGAGGAAATTTTAACAGAACAATCGAATGAGTATGGGAAATTTGGCCCCTTAGGTTGGTCAAGATTATAAATTGTTTTTAATGTTTCATGTAAAGATATATATATAAAGTTGTCTGGTATATCTTTACGTAGTACCTATAAAATCTATAAAGTCACTTCCGTTATCTGTTTGCTTATGTCATTTAAACGACACGCAACGGATTTCAATTCAGTTTAGCAATAGATAGAGTGATTCAAGAGGAAGGCTTATATTTATAATACACTAACTACTCGCCCCTGCTTCACACGGGTGTACATGTATTATATATATAAACGATCCTCTTGAATCACTCTATCTATTTAAAAAAAACGCTTCAAAACCCGTTGCGTGGTTTTAAAGATTTAAGCATACATAGGGACGGACAGACAGCAACAGCGACTTTATTTTATACTATGTAACAAGTTGAGAAATTTAAACCAATACAGAAGGTCGAAGAATATTTGTGGTCTCACACATGTTAATGATAGCGGAATTAAACAAAATAATATAAATCCTTTAATTATTTGAATTTAACTGTTCAATAATTTATTTATCAATTTATAGACATCACAATAAGCGAGCTTTAAAGTTTCTCAATTTGCTCACTTATGAATCATCATCATCATCATCATCTGCTTCTTCCTTACCCCATTTATTTGTGGTGGGCGTAATATGTTTTTCTCTTCCATTCATCTCTGTTCGCAGTCATTCCGTTATTTACTCCCTTTCTCACCATATCATCTTTCACACAGTCCATCCATCTCTTTTTCGGTCTTCCTCTACCCTTATAACCATCCACATTCATATGTAACACCGTCCTTAGGATATGATCTTCATTCCTACGCATTACATGCCCATACCACGATAGACGATTATGAATACTACTTATATATGAATATTCATAAGTAAGTAAAACTTTCGGGGATAAAATGATTAAAAAAAAAACAATCCAAAGTTAAACAATACCAATATATACTGCCGTCCTACTAAAATAAAATACCAAAATAATTGTTAGTGTTTCTAAATGTGATCTAATTATAATGCATTTAAAATCAATAAAAGTAATAATAAATGATAGACCGTGTTAACAGAAAGAAAAGAAGTTTTTATTTTATTTTTAATTACAATTATTTTATCGCTTTTTTACAAAATAATATAATATTTGTATAAAACAATAATATACCCACTGTTGTATATATATAATACTAAAATAAAATCTAGAAAAGATATACAGGTAAGTATGTCTAGGTATAGAATTTTGATTTTTATGGAATTAAATAAAAAAAATCACTCAAATATCCTTCCGACGGCTGTTGTGACTATAGCCTGAGTGTGATATCTACAGCAATTACATATTTAACTTAATTTAAATTTATGACAAAAAATATATATGTTTACATAAAACATTTTTCATTCATCAACCCATCTCAGGGTAGCTATATACCCTCAAATGGGTTAACCTGCTTGAAATGGGTTGGCTGTAAATATATATACGTACGTAGACGATACTAATCCTAATATATGTAATGATTTCTTATTATATCAGTTTGAGAAATCATTAGAAAATATTGTCCATTTGAGTGATGAAAATAGGCTACATTTAGGTACACCCGTCACAGTAACCGCAGACGGAGTCGCGGTTTTCTACTAGTATGTATATAATTGACAATTGATAATATAGAAAACAATAGTACATACAGAAAACAACAATCAGTTCACTGTTTCCTAAGCATATTAACCTTTAATGCCAATCCCAAACCACGTGTCAAAAGCTTGGGCGGTAATAGACCAATTTCTTCAATACAACCTAATAACTCTATACACGGCGATTAAATTTTCAACCCGGCATAGTAACGCGGCAAAAAGCGTTAAGCGCACAGAACGTTTCTTGTTAGTCAATCTAAATGCAGTTAAATATAATTAAAAACGTTTAATGGCGGTACTGGGAGTAATGAATGGGCGCCGAGTGCGCCATTAAAATACAGAGCGCGCCATCTCTTGGTGAGTAGCGAAACTTATTTTCTTAGCAAACATTGATTTGTATATTTTTAATTATAATAACTAGTGTATATAATAACTATTAATTATAGTCGGCTTTCGACCACTGGTCGTAATTAATTTAAATTATATGTTTGAACATTTTTAAGCTTCTATAGCTAAAGACTCTATGCAGGGGGTTAGGGGTTGTTAGTAATGTGGATTCATAACCCCATTGCTAGCAATGTACCATGTCAGATCGACCTCCACGTGGTTCCCCCTGGAAACCATCGTGATAAATTCTTGGTGAATTTGTCACGATGGGTATTCATCTTGTCAAATAAACCGTTAGCGCAGGCGGGTGCACCATTCCATTATCATACACTAAAAAAAATACATGGGTAATAAAAAAAAATAGCATTCTACACTCCTTCTCTATATAAACTATAAGTCTAAATATTACTCTTCCATCCACGCAATGTTCGAAAAATTTATTCAAAGTTGTTGCTTCACGTATTATGTAATGTAATGATAATGAAATGACTAGGATAAATGAAACAACCACTATTTTATTATAATAATAAAGTACGATAATAGTTTTAAAATATTGACACAAATATTATTTATGCCATTTGGCAAATATTATATATTTCTTAGCTTTCTTTAGCACATATTAATCAAGGTATTCTGTGAATCGTAGGTCCTAATTCCTCCGGTTGTTTACGAGAAACACACATCCAGACAGTTTTTAAACTCGTCACGATTTTATTGCAAGTAAAAATAAAAAAACTTGAGATAATTTGTTACAATTAATATCATAGTAATAATCTGCGATAACCTGAAAAACTACTGTAAGGGGTTTCATGAAGTTTTCATCCACCAACAGAGTAATCCTGTGGACTGTGTAAAATATAGCATAAATATTGCTGTTGCATAAATAAAATATTCTAATACCAATGCGAATCCGAGATATATCTCTAGTAAATTATCGAGTACCATATTAAATTGGCTCTTGATTTATTCATAGTTAATAAATATTAATTGAAAAATAAAACGCCTTACAGAAGCTCTTTTCAATATCTTTTTTTTTCAGACTCACCACAAGTAGAACGAGAAAGTAACTTGCATGTTGCTCTTTTAAACAAAATAGAAACAGTTTTTAATCAAATAAAATCAATATAAGCACCTTGAATAATCACATTTTTAATTCTCACTCATTCGGAATTCAGACTCATCACAAGAAGATCGAGCAACAAACTTTAGTGTTGCTCTTTTAAATAAATCTTGTTCTAAGTAAATAAATGTTAACAAGAATTAGGCATGCGACAATAAACACAGAAAACGCTAAGCACTCAATCTTTATGCAATCAGATACTTTTATAAGCGCTATGAATTTTAAATTAGAATTTCTCTACAAAAATATTATTACATTCATTATGTTTTTAAAGATTTTGTATGAATACAAACTGCCAAATAATAAAACACACAATTATTTGTATGATCTTATATGATTGGACCGATTATAAATATTATTCTAATTCATCTTATTCATGTATCTTATGTATGACAAGATATATTATTATTACATATTTTATTATATTATTATATTTCATTTTACGACCAAGTATTAAGAGATTTATCTCAAAATTTAACATGGCTGATCGACGCTGCTAAAGAAAATAAGGTTAGACTTGTTCAAAAGCTTAGCATTGCAAATCAGTGAGGTAACGAAGTCTCGTAATATTTATAAGCTCAGTGAAGCATCCAATGTTTTAAGAGCTTGCAGGCCGTACAAAGAATTTTACGCTTTTTTTATGTTTTTTTTTCGGACTACTCTAATGCTGTTGACCGTAGCTGGCCTTTACAGCTTCACCGGACGATAGGTATAGGGGAGTGCAGATGGCACTCCAAACCCGCGGAAGGACTCATAGAGCGGCTGAAGGTCAACTCCCGCCTGACGGATACGACTTTAGTCTGAGGACACCGCTATGGGTTCGAACCTCGGCTCAGACCGTCGTAATTTCGATCCCCGTTTGAATTGGACGATTCGATCGGAGGTGATTTTTTACCAAATGTTGTTTTGTCTGATCTATTACAGGCGCCAATCAGCTTGCTTTATAAGCTGTGGTTTATATTATGAAATGGTGGTGTTAAATTATGAAATATGCCAGTAAAATTACAATGCATAAAGACATCATTGTCCTTCAATATGGCAAAGCATGAGATATACCAAGGGCGTCACAGTTATTCTTCAATACTGTTCATGTACCTATATAGGCGACCGTTACCACTTACCATCAGATAAATTATAATTTGAATGTACATTGTCATGCAATAACAAACAAATATACATGAGAGATACGAAGACACACCCCACAATTCACTCATTAATATCGCCCCAAACGCACAAGGTGTGGCCACAACCCGCCATATTTGTTGTGCCACAGACTACCGACAAAACCATAGAGTTATATACATACATTATAATGAATGTCTCTGATTCTTGTTTATGTAAATTAGGCATGTTTTTTGTCTATACTTCTACTGGCATCCATTAAAATATTTATGAGAGAGCTTATCATATAAATCGATAACTATCAATTCGTTCTAACATTATAAAAACGAAAATTTTCTGTTTGTCTATGAATTAGTTTTTTTTATTAATAACATAATACGATGACCCCACCTGAGCTAACGGTATACGCTGGCGGGGCACCAGTGGAGGATGATGAGTTTGAAGTCAGTTCAGTTAGACCATATTGAAAAATGGCTAATTACCACGATGATTCTCAAGACGAACCGCGTGGAGGTTAACCAGAACTAATGAGGCACAAATCCACATTACTTCATCCTTCCCTATCCAGTATTTGTATTGAAGTGATTGACCGGTTCCTAATGAAAATTGGCGTGAAGATAATATATTGTATCACAAGGACTTACAGAGACCTGTTTTTTGACGACCTCGGTAGTCTAGCGCTTAAACACACTGCTTTACTTCTGATATTTGCAGGTTCGACATCTCTCACGACGCAAATATTTGTATTCATGAGTATCATTTTTCAATTTGTCTGGGTATTTTTTTTTATTATTTATGTGGTTATATATTGGATCTCCTTTCAATACAGCGGTTGCGCTATCAGTGTACGCTCGCTAGTATTAGGAGTGAAACTCAAATTGATAATTTTGTTACATTTTTACTGTGTCTGGTTATTTTTTATGTATATAATGCATTTATTTACAAAAAAAATTGTAATAGTTGTCTAGTTCTTATAACATAAGTTCTGCTAGGCTTGGAACTAGATGGGTATTCATTATTATTACTTTTTTTTATTTACCCACGGTTATTATTTTTTTTATTTTATCTAAAAAGAAACAGGTTATAAAGCATAGTAGGCTAACAAGCTTACGGCCAACCTGATGGTAAATGATCAACATCAGTAGATACCAAGTATGTACACCCGAGGCGGAGGCGTGAATACGACTCTCACCGAAAACCACAATTACAGTTACAAAATCCGTATTTTTTTCATATTTTTTCTCGTGTTATCTGTGTACCATCTAATCACGGTAGCTAAGATAATAAAAGCTGCCGTTCCCCGAAAGGTACGCCGTAATTATACCACTGAGTGTACGTTATGAGCTGCCTAAGGCTGTATCGTGCTTGTTCCCATATCTTTTTTTCGGTCTCGAAAAAAATCAAGATACGCGGGCTTTGAAAACTTTGTGTGGGTGTATGTGGCGTATCACGCGACCTCTTGACACTATGTCAATTTGATGTTAAATACAATTTAACAGTGTTTTGAAATAAAAAATCGACGAACTCATATTTTGTATATTGATTGCACCAATAAAAGCTTACGTAACAATATCAAACTGATTTTACCTAAATTTCGTTTGGCTAAAGTTAGTAATTCGTTTCATGGCAATTGCGTAAGGTTTTACAATAAAATACCATAGTCTGTTATAAATCTGCCAGAAAA
Organism: Achroia grisella; assembly: GCF_030625045.1. Lineage (NCBI taxonomy): Eukaryota > Metazoa > Arthropoda > Insecta > Lepidoptera > Pyralidae > Achroia > Achroia grisella. The sequence continues at coordinate 53,708 of NW_026712626.1, forward strand.
AAGATTTAAATGTCAAATAAAACAGTTCCTTTGCAAATAGCTTATTATAAAATGAAAATGTTAACGACAATAATGTTTTTATAGAAAAACTTTAAATCCATAGCACTGACAATATTAACTAATTACACTAATAATGAGTGCGTAGCGATTTCTATGTTGATTATCGCATGCCTCTTACTTGTTATACTGTAATTATTTATATAAAAAAAACATCTATTGAAAAGAGCAACACACAAGTTTCTTGCTCATTCTTCTTGTGATGAATCTGCATTCCGAATGAGTGGTAGAATCAAAATATGACTATTCAAAAGTGCTTGTAATGAGTTTATTTGAATAAAGATTATTTTTATTTCTATTGATATCAAATTGGAGGTAACAGCACTTTTCTATGTCACTAGAATGAAAAATGGCGTCTCATGGTAACAACCGACGTATACAGATACCATCATATGGTTGTTACCATCAGGTGTGCCGTATGTATATACATAACGTTTGTATTGCCACATAAATTGCAATCGCTGTCTAAAAATATGGGTTGATGGTAGAAAAGTAAAAATTAAGGTTTGTGTGTATTTTTTAATGTTGAGCCATAAAAAAATATGTAAAAAATAAAGATTATTTTTTTAGGTACACTTATCACTTAGGGTTATTAAAACAAATAAACTAAAAATAATTCTCAGACCTATCGAGTACACATATAAAATTTCATAAAAATCCTGAACCGATTTTGATGAAATTTTATACTTTGTGTACATACTTTGGAATTCCATCGCGGACATACAACGTGACACGAAATTTTTATATATCAAGTTGAACCGCATCACATCATCCTGCGATGCTAGTATTACCACAAGTGCATTGCCATTCCAAATGAAATATCATTTATTCATATAAGACATTTTAGCCGTTTATGATGATTTTATGTATTAATATTTTTTCTCTGCCGTCCAGTTCAGTATACAGATTCTTATATTGAATTAGTGCTAATTGGTAGTTTGTATATACACATTTTAACTTAAAAATGTAAGTAACAATAAAATTTAAAAGAGCAACACGCAAGTTTCTTGCTTGTTCTTCTTGTGATGAGACAGCTTTCCGAATGAGCGATAGATTAAAAAAAATGTGATGACTATTGAAAAGTGCTTCAATGTAAGTTTATTTGAATAAATGATTTTCTATTCTATTCTATTCTATTTAATTGAAGAGAACTGGTGAGAGACTCAACAGAATTTCTTTTATTAGAAGCCGGTATGTTAACAATGTTTACTTCTGTGTCTAGTTCTAACATTCAATTAGATAATTATCATTAAATCAAATGTTTGGCCAAACATTTGATCGATCAATGGCGACCGTAATTAAACGCCATAACTGTTTATTTTCGAATGTACCTATGACTGTATTATTCATTTATTTCATGCTGATTGATATATAGTGTTATATATAGTGTTACTCTATAGATAAAGGTATTGTAATATGGGTCATGTAGCCTAGATTAAATAAATACAAAAAAATCCTGAATATTAGTCATATTTCATGACTGCAGTACACTGTAAATTCACTGCCTCAACTCATCCTTCAATAGAAATCATGACAGAAAACGGTGAGATAGACGTATCCATGCTGATGAGAAGACTTTTATGCTTATTTCTCTATCTCACCGTGGCGTTACACCATGGAATTTATCTTTTATAAAATGAAAAAAAAAATCTAAAATAAAAGCATCCTAAGATACTCCTTATTACATCAGCTACCTGCCAATAAAAGCCCCGTCAAAATCGGTCCCGCCATTTCAGAGATCAGCCGTAACAAATAGACAGACAGACAAAAATCGTAAAAAAATGCTGTTTTGGTGTAGGTACCGTATTTATATTCATATTTCATTTGCAAGTATTACCAAACGGTTATTTCAATGTTACAAACACTCCAATTTTATTTATATGTATAGATATTTTTAATTTTACATATTTGCTGCTGAAATAGAACCTCTGTATCGAAACAAATTAATAAATATTTATACTTTGAAATAATAAATATTAATATATATTGCTTTGGAATAAATTAATAAATATTTATTTATATAAATATTTAATAATTCGTCATCATCATCATCAAGACGTCCACTGTTGGACACAGGCCTCCCCCAAAGATCCACCGCCACCATCCACCTTGTTGGAGACCTTCCCACTTAAATAATGTGTTTATATTTTTGCTATTACCATAACAAAATGCAGATTATAGATATGTAATAAAGTAAAATATAAAAACACTAAAATACAGTTTTAAATTACCAATTGCCATTTGTAGCAATAACTTATCATTAATTCCACAGCTATAAAATTCAATTTTCTTCATTTAACAAATGATTTAGTGCGTTTAGATTAATTTCAGTGCATTTTTAAAGTCAGAATTGTCATTAAAAATTGTTTATAGACTTATATGACGTTAGACAAAGTACTTCTATCAATTTAAATTATTATTTGCAATCCATAAGAGAAGTCTGAGAAGTAATGTAAGGATATTCTTGAAAAAAACGATAGTACGTCTGAAGTAAAATGTATAAACAAAGCATCATCATTAATAACGCATCACAGATATACATAAAATGCCTTAGGCGGGGTTCGAACTTACGCCTCTAGAGTTGGAAGCCATTATGGCTTCAAGTTAAAAACCAAACGTGTAAATAACACGCGTACAGAAATAAAACTTAAGTGTCTAACAGTAGAGTCCAAATTCATTAGAAGGATTTTTCCTACATGAGTCTCTTTAGTCACAAAAAATACGGGCGATATGAATGATAAGAGGGAAATTAAATTTATTTAGAAAGACATCCATGGAATTTTGAGCCATAAATTAATAACGGATTAAGTTCAAATTTGTTAATCTTTGCACGAATATATCGACGTATTTTTAAGGAATAATTTATATCAATCTTTGACCACAAATATCTTTAATCAGACTTAAGTCTCATTATCGTTGCACAGCTGAAATGGGTTTTATAGTTAGATCATTAAAAGTCATTTTCGCGAAACTTAATGTATAAAATTGCAGATTATGTTTGTCGCGTCATTGTACTGTGGATGGAGTCATTGTTTGGTGGTTACTAATCAATTCTGAATATTAATGACTACGCATAATATTGACTGCATGTTATTACTTTTTATCCCAAATATACACCTATATGTATGTGTATATATATAAATAAAAATATAATAAATAACCCTGGGCAATTAACTCAATGCCATATAGTTCCACGGTATAGTTCATGTTATGGGTACTAGACAAATGATATAAATACTTATATATGTCTATGTACAATATGTATGTATTTACGAAAAAAAATATCTATGTACTTGTATCAGTTATCTAGCACCCGTAACACAAGCTTTAGATAGCTTAACTTGGAATTAGATGGCGCTGTGTGAATTGTCCTGAGACTATTTATTTATATATATATTTTTTTTGTTAATACATACATAATATATTAGGAAACACTCAGGCCGATACAAACCATCATACGCATGAATACAAATGTTTGCACCGTTCGAGGAATCGAACTCGTGACCGGTATACCTCCGAGGCCAATATATTTATATAGTATGAAAGGCTTACAAGCTGACAGCCCACCTAATGAATAGACCTGAGAAGCTGAACAGCATAATGGAAGTCACGTGATCATGTGACTTTATAAAGTCGTACGCGAGGTATCCACACCTTAGTCTCACCTGTCTCAGCCGCTAAGCAGCTTGCTTTGGGTATAAAGTGAGAAATGGAAGTGAAATTACAGGATAAGAGGTCTGACATACAACTATACTAATACTGTTGGCCACAGCCACAGCCTTTACTTCTTCACTGAACGCCAGGGAGCGTGTGCAGATGGCACTCCAAACCCGCGGAATTTATGGAACGGCTGAAGGCCAGCTCCCGCCTGACGAATATGACTTTTGTCTGTGGGGGTGTACTTGGGAAGGCGGATAGTAACAATAATAATAAATATAAAGTTATACGCAAAAAATATACTTCTAGAAGTATACTTTTTGTTACAGTTATGCAGACGAAGTAGCAGATAGAAACTAGAATAATAATTCTAATTTAACAATTCAGTTATAATCTCTATTCAACCGTTACTCTATATTCTAACATCATTCAGCGACCATATAAATAACACGGATCCAATCCGAATATCCCAGTATCTAATGCCGGCGAAAATAAAAAAAAAGTGTAACTCATAAAAAATAATATGTTGCGTATAAAACTCATAATTACACGTTACAACGTACATTTATCGAATTAATCTATCGGCTGGATACCGAAATATTAAATTGATCGGCTCGCACGGCTTCCGATGGTGATGAGCTCGTTTTTTTTTTATTTTCGGGTCCCGCTGATGTGATGCTAAAACGTTCATGACGGAACTTCTTCCCGTATACACTTAGATTGTGGAATGAACTGCCGAGGTTTTCTTTAGAAGCTAAAGAATGGGGTTTTTCATGAAGGTTACATTAAGGTTCCTTAAGGGTCAGTAACACGTACGTGACTCCCCTGATGATTCAGACATTCATAGGCGGTAACCGTTTACCACCATCAGATATGCCGCTTATTTGCCACCGTCGTAGCATAAAAAAAACTAAATATATTTTATACTTGTCTAAAAGGGCAACCTGATGGTAAGTGGTAACCGTGGCCTATATATTATATATATGAACCATAGATATCACGTCATCATATGTATCATGCATCCATACTATATAATTTCACTATGAAAGCCGTCTTGCGTGGATCTCTGCCTTAATTATTTCAGCCGTTAACCACCTTGTCCATTAAGCTGTGTTGAAGGCTGATATAAGGCAGTAAAATTAGGATACAGAGGCATAGCATATATAGTGCTATGCCTATGTCTGTATGCAATGCGTGAGTACACATACATGCATCTTATTATTGCTGGAACCCTTCTATATAGACGATGGGTGCCACTTACCACCAGCTCATTCGTCATTATTAGATAGATAGATAAATTCTTTATTCCCCAATTACAAGTACATAATTGAGGTATAGAAAAAAATAATGTCCAAATAAAAGAAATGGTAGGGCGCTATTTACCGCAAAAGTTTATATTACCTAAAAACAGAAAAATTAACAAAAATAATTTAAATCATGAAAATCCACTAAGTGATCCGCCTACTTAGAAAATAATTGTGTAAATATTTTTCGGAAGTACTTATTATTTACATGCGAGAGAAGCCGTAGTAAACAGCTAGTAAATGCGTAGCTACTATAAAACACAATTAGCATAAAAAAACGTTAAATTATTTAAGCATCAAGTGCGCATTGGTAAATTGATTCTTGTCTAAAATTGGATGATAATAAATTTTCATTCATTCAGTGTTAATAAAATTTCAATGATAAACTATTAAATATTTAAATTATATAGTATTTTTAGATAAATATATTGACTTAATGAATTTTGTAAAACAACTAAATAGTAAAATATGAATATATGAACCAAGATATTCCATTTTACTACAATAAAATGGAATGGATGTCAAATAAAGCTAACCACAAAGGAATACTGAAATTCTACTCAATGTTAGTTTTCCACTAGGTGTTAAGACCGCCACATATATTTTTCCCTTCTATATAATGTGCATTAAAGTTATTTAAATTAAAAAAAACCAGATTCATGATTAAACGGGGCGTGACATTTTTTATGCATTATGGATAGAAGTAAAACGAGCAATTGGCCTATAACTAACAAAATATGCTAACAGGCCCAACTACCACGCGGTCTTTCTTGATTTTCATGAGTAATTAATAACCATCGTCATTAATTACTCATGTAAATCAGACAGATGATTGTGTATTTAATAGTTTGACTCAATTGAATTAGTACCAGTTGGTAGTTTATTTAGGAATGTAAAGCGACAACAAATATTTAAAAGAGCAACACGCAAGTTTTATTCTCATTCTTCTTGTGATAAGACCGCTTTCCCAATGAGATTATAAAAAACTAAGTATGACTCTTCAAAAGTGCTTAATTTTGAGTTTATTGAATAATTGATTTTTCTATTTAAATACTATGATATACGGTGAATTCAGGTATTTCACCCTAACTTACTTCATTCTATCATCTTTCACCATTGCTTTTCTTCATCCCTCCTTTTTGAGGCCTCGGTAGTCCAGCTGTTTAGCACACCGCTTTACTTCCGATGGTCGCGGGTTCAGTTCCTCGCACGGATTCATTAATATGATTGTATCGGTCTGGGTGTTTTTTATGTTATATTCAAATTCAAATTGAAAAATATGTATGTATTTACAAAAAAAATCTAAGTATTCATATCAGTTATCTAACACCTACCCATAACACAAACTCTGCTTACAGTGGGACTAGATGGTGCTATGTTAATTGTCCAGGGGTTATTTATTATAATTATTAGTGTATCCGTACAAAAAATTACATATTCCTTTCAATTAAAGTGTACATCTGTGGTATGGAATAAATATAACATGAAAACCTGTCGTACGCTATTTTACAACTATAATGTTTGTGTAACAGTAAACCTCGATCGTTCTATAAATTGCCAATTACGATATTATCGTAAGTTTAATTTAAAAATTTTATGTTATTTTTTTCGCCGCGAATTCGATGAATATTGTAGATTTTTACACGTATTTAAAAGTCAATAACAAAAAGTAATTTATGTGAAAACAGTAGCGCAGTGAGATGGGGTAATTACAAATTTAGTAAATTATTATAATCGAGTCTTAACGAAAATTCCGTACCAGTACTAAGTACCTGAATTGTAGCGTTGGCAAAAAAATATATTAAAAGCAATATTTGAAAATAAAATAAAATTTACACTGAAAAAAAAGGAACACGTATAGTTTATATATTACTAGCTTTTACCCGCGGTTTCGCTCGCATGTTTTTTTTAAATAAAAAGTATCTTATGTTCATTCATCTCCAAGAATATGTGTACAAAATTTTATGAGTAGTTTTTGCGAAAACTACTCATAAAATTCCCACTTTCACATATATAATATTAATAAGAATGTATTGTAGGTATGTTGTGTATGTATATGTTATATTAATAATGTTTTCTATATTTTCTATTCTCGTTTAGTTTAGTTTTTTAATATTTGTATACCTATATGTAATTTATATAATCAATGTTAAACCGAGTATTTCTGCACTTCCCGAAGGTTGACTGGTAGAGAATGCCTATAGTATTAAGTCTGCCTTTTGTACCATAATTTATTGGATAATAACGTTTAAATAAATAAAATAAATTAGTTGAAATACTCTCTAGAAATAGCGAAACTAGCGAACTAGTAATTAACAGCACAAAAAGTAATTGCTATTTAGTATTGTTTAAACATGTCTATCAAGTATTAAGCACCAATTGTACATTCTCATTTCATTTTAGGACTATATATATATCACATTCTTCAAATACATACCCTTAATAGCAGTCTGTACTAATATTATACTATTAAGAAGATTGATAATTTGGGTATAATAAATACATGTTAGGAAAATACAATATGGAATTTTGAGGTTATAGTCAGTACCTTTTTGATGCTGTGATGATTTTCTGAATCACCAACACGTACCAGGGTCAATGGAATTTCACTTATTATTTATTTATTATTATAGATTGATTTCTCACTTATTTTACACATGAGATTTTAATTATCAATCGGAGAATGTCAAGTTAGGTTTTACAACTGTCAGTTTAAGAGAACGCAGGGTATACGAAAAACGATCTATAATGAACTACCTACATTATTGAATGGAATAAATAAAATAAATACTAAACCTTTTTTAAATATTCTTTCACATATCAAAGATGTGAAAGGCCGTTCGGTAGTCTGTATCGATCTGGTGTATGTACTTACAAAAAAATATATACATGTATTTACATTAGTTGTGTAGTATCCATAATACAAGCTCTGCTAAAGCGCTGCATGGGACTAAATGGTATTGCGTGAATTATCCAGGGTTATAATTAAATCTGGGCATTATTACTAACAATACGCCTAATATATCTTAACATATTTTTACATAGCTATTTACTCGTGCATTATTTTTAAAAATATATATAAATAAATAAATATAACGTATGCTGACCGTACTCCTAAAAAGATAAGAGCCGGCGGGTATATTCTGCTCTGAATTTTTAACCAAAAAAAAAAATATTAAACGCATTCTGTTTAGAGCAGCGGCCTTTTTGTCTCAGTTTTTCCAAAATCTCCGGCCCTGTCGAAATGGATACGTTAATAATAATGTGCACAGCATCCGCTTGGATCTGCCTTCCGGTCATCTCGTGGTTAGATCATCAACAATCACCCCAAAACTGTATTCATAAGTCTAACGTTTTCGTAATTCGTCAGCTTATGATCTCACTTTCAGCAGACCTAAGTTGTTTTTTAACCTTTTTTTTGTCCAAAACATTCACATATCACGGGGAGTGTTCTGAGCAATTGTTCAGATACCATTGATTGCTGCTGATTTTCATCATCCGTCAGAAACTAAAATACCACCCTGATCTGCATGAATGGCGATCCTCAACAGTGCGGTTTTCTAGAAACTTTTTGCCACGCACAACCACATTGTAGAATCACCTTCCAGCAATGGTATTTCCAAACCGATATGATATTGAAGCCGACAACGCACTTGCAATTCCCCTGGTGTTGCGTGTGCTCATGGGCGACGGTAATCACTTACCATCAGGTGAACCGCATACTTGTTTGTCCCAAGGTAAGCAGTGTTTGTATTATGCGAACTAGACAACTGATTAGATTGTATTATAAATACATAGTATACATAGCATTCCAGTTACATGAAAGAAACTTTATATATATTAGTATAGTTAACGGTTAGAATTACTTCTGATGGTCGCAGATGCGATTCAACGGTGCAAGTATGATTGTATGGATCGGTCTGGGTGATTTTTAAGAATATTATGTATGTAACAAATAATACATATCTAAGTATTTACATCTGTTGTCTAGTACTCATAACACAAGCTCTACTTAAATTGGGACTGGATGGCGCCGTGTAAATTGTCGTAAAATATGACTAACTGTGTCTTCTCAATTGAAAGCTATCCAAACTGGCCGGTAGGGATAAAATATAACGAGAAAGGTATTATATGAATAAATATTTTTTAATTTGATTGATGATTTGTAGATAATATAGAAGCATAGATTTAATTAAAACTAAGATGAAGCCAGATACTTTATGACTAAGAGTGTAACATACCGACATATCAAAGTGAGGTATGAACATCCCTAGATGAGTAGATACGGCTGCTTAATTATATGTTCATACAATTTATTATTTGAGGTTTAATAATATGTTATAACGGTGCATTTATTATGGAAAAAAAATAAATTTATTGCTAGCGAGATGCGCTTTGATTGATCGATGATAAATCGATGACTTGGGAATGCTGTGGAGTCGGTAATTTCATATTGTCAGTTTTATTTTTTCTTCATGCAATCATTGATTTAATACATACTAATATTGTAAATGCATATTGTATTTGTCTATATATTTGTTATTTTTAATTTCAAATGAATCATAAATTAGCAGGTAATAACTAATTTATACATATAAATAAAATGGAGTGTCTGCGTTTTTTATTACTTGCATATGAATATAAATACGGTACATACACCAACATATTTTTTTTTACTATCTCTATCTATCTGTTTGTTCCAACTAATCTCTGACTGGACCGATTTTGACGGGACTTTTTTTGGCAAGTAGCTTATATAATAAGGACTAACTTACTTTTATTTTAGAAAAATAAAGTTAAATTCCACGCGGATGATGTCGCGGGAACAGGTAGTATTTTATACAGTTACTTCAAGAAATGAAAACTATATTTAAACACTGTGGAATTAACCCCAGATCCCAATCTCTCTAACGGTATCGAACCTACTTGAGGCGAGACTTCGCATCGCTTTGTGTGTTCTACCGAATATACAATGGACTGTGTTCTGATGAATTGTTTGACATGATGCCTACGGCTACCTTTTACCATCGCACCGCTCGCCATCGACAGGGAATTCATCCCCACACGCTGGAACCGCTGGAACGCTGGGGTTTTCAAGAAGGGTATATTAAGGTTTCTTAAGGGTCGGCAACGCGCATGTGACACCCCTGGTGTTTCAGGCGTCCATAGGCTACGGTAGCCGTTTACCATCAGATGGGCCGTAGCTTGTTTCCAAGTGGTTAAAAAAAAAAAAATTAACACAATCAAAAGAAAAAAAATCACAGAAACCTTGAAACAAAAGGAATAATATAATAATTTGTTTTCCAATTGTATAGACACAATTGCATATTGTTATAAATATCTTTGTTATAAATTGACACTGGTTATCTGCATCCCCAATGGGGATGAAAGTTGCCTCTTAGGGCGGTTTACTTACAGAACTTGATGAAAAGTACAAATAAACTAAACTTAACCCAACTTAAAAAGTAGTGCCTAGTACTAAATAATAATACTTGGGGACTAATTTTAATTTTGTTTTTGTATTTATAACTTTAGTATCCTATTGTTGAACATATATTATAGAATATATAGACTTACCGAATCTATCATTTATGTTATATGTCAATGTTATTATCAGTAGTGTACCTATTTCAGGCAATGACAGATAAGATCAAATTAGTTGCTCATACAATAATTTCAAACGACTCCATGCCTTTCCTAAGTTATATTTTAATTGATGCAACGTTTCCTTCATTTTTGTTTTTCTGAACATTAATATGTCGAATAAAATTCAGGAATGGCGATCAAAACTCAATGATTTAGTGCCTCGGGCGAGTGTTCTGTTCTGTTCCCTGGTAAAGTGTTAGTTACACGTTCAGTTGGGCCATTTTTTGTTGTATTGCGTGGGTGTTTCGGGGAACTTTTGAATATTGTTGTGCTCTCCAAAATTTTGAATGTCACCTTTAGAATTCATAATATATATTCATGATTATAAATCTTAAATGGAGTAGGCAGTGATACTGAAAAGAAAAGTATTATTTGACATGAAGAAGGACTAAACAAAATCTTGGACAATGAACACAACGTCATCTAGTCGCGAGCTAAGCAGAGCTTCTGTTATATGTACTAAATATTTTTTTGTAAATACACAATATACATAGAAAATACACAGACCAATACAGACAATCATCATGAATATATATTATAATATATATGTATATACGATATACATAATATATATATGTCATTTTCATTTTTGTTCTGCTAATTGTTTTACTTCTGTACATCAAATTATTTCTAAAAACCATCTTTCTATAATTGTATTTACCAGCCGAATATATATGTATATATATAGTCCTTCGTTCACATCTTATCAAGAAGTTGCGGGTAACAACAAGTATACCTATATATTATGGAGTATTGATAATTTGTTACACATGCTAAAATGAAAAACCTGTCAAGCCGGCGGGCAAATGCTACTGAACTTCGCTCGCAAATATCGATTTAAACGTTTCATCTTATAACTCGATCTGAACATGTTCAGACTATTTACAAATCTACAAAGTTATATATTAATATTAAATTATTGTTATGACGGCCTCGGTGGTCTAGCGGTTTAATACAGTGCCTGATTGCGCCCATGGTTCTATTCCCCGCATCGCACAAATAGTTGTATTCAAGAGTATAACTGTTTGTGTCGATTTAGGAAAATTACTCCCCTAAGAAGGTAACGAAAAGTTAGCAGTCGGGTAGAAATATTAGTACGAAACTCAAAAATAATCTAATCTGATTGTGTTAAATGCTTGTAATTTTATCAATTGAAGTCTAGACGGTTTTAGTCTATTAATAATTGAAACATGCTTTTTTTATATCGTAGGTGACAAACGAGCTTGTGGCTCACCTGATGTTAAGTAATTACCGCCGCTCATGAGCACTCGCAATACCAGGGGAATTACAAGTGGGTTACCGGCCTTTTATGAAGGAATAAGCTCTTTTCTTGAAGGTTTAAATATCGTATAGGTTCGCAATGGTATTTCCCATTGCTGGAAGGTGATTCCACAATGTGATTGTGCGTGGCAAAAAGTTTCTAGAAAAACGCTCGGTGGAGGACCGCCATTCATCCAGATGATCAGGATGGTATTTTAGTTTCTGGTAGGTAGTACGATGGTGAAATTCAACAGCTTGTATAAATCCGTACAATTCCCCAGAATATATGGTAATAGATAAAAAGACATAGGCTATCTTTTATCTTAATACCTAAATATTATAGAAGGGTTGAAATACCCCTATTTCAACCCTTTCAAACTTACATCCCCATGTAAGTTTGTACAAACAAAATCGTGGATAACAGCTAGTACGTCTATATACCAAACATGTGTTACATATTACATATATATGTAACAAAACATCTCCGAAACTGGAAATCGCGTGTCGGAGGCTCGCGTGACTGTCGACAATTACTGCACTGCATTACCATACAACCGTAGGTCTTTGTTTTATTACATTTCTTTTTGTTTTTCTCAGATAAATGGCCGCCTTGAGGACTATTTCATGTGTGGTTGGGCTTATGTAGTTTTAGCACATAGGTAAGTATATAAAAAACAACATTTGCGTTCATATATGCAGGTATAAAAGTTATAAGATAGTTATTTAAGAAATTACAGAATATGAGACTTGATATCTTTCTCTACAATTATAGCACATGATAACGTGATGTCCTTTTTTTGATGGCGTCGATACAATCTAGTACAAAAAATTATTGACCTTTGATAAGGCGTTTGTGGTCCGAGTCAACACCAAAATGCAGACCACCTTCATGAAGGAGAACTACTGGCCGAAGGTGTATCGGCGCTACGGTGGCAGATCGCCGTCATCGTGCCATGACCACAGAAACAATTTCAGTATATAATATTAATTCATATGTATGTTAGTCTATAAGGTATTTATAATAAAGGGCCTCGTAGCCTGTAATAAATAAATAAAATAAAAAATTAAAATATATTTTCAACATGTGTCTTGAACTGTACATTTCTCTAGCCTCAAGAGCTTTCTATAAGAATCCATACTTTGGCTGCAGTGTAAGTACATTTTATACGTGAATCATCGCTCCAACATATTTTTCGAACTACTCTAAAGCGAGAGCCGCAGCTGGCCTTTACATCTTCACCGAATAATAAGAGGCGAGTGCAGATGGCACTCCGAACCCGCGGGAGGACTTATGGAACGGCTGAAGGCCAACTCCCGCCTGACGGATACGACTTTAGTCTGAGGGCACCCCTCGTGATATCAACAGTTACCACTTACCATCGGGTGGGTCGATAGATTGTTTGTCATTTCAATTAGGTATATCAATAAATAACGCTGGACAATTAACACAGCTCCGTCTAGTTCCACGGTAAGCAGAGCTTGTGTTATGGGTACTAGATAACTGATATAAATACTTAGATATATTTTTTTATAAATACATACATAATATACATAGAAAACTACTAGACCGTGTATCGGTCAATACTCAACAATTATACCCATGAATACAAATGCTTGCACTGTATGAAGAACTGAACCCGCGACCATCAAAAGCAAAGCGGTGTGTTAAACCGATAGACCAACGAGGGCGTATAAAAAACTACTGAACAAATGACCACTGCATTTTATCTAAAACTACCTCAAAAAATATATATATATAATGAATGTAATAATAATACTTCAGGACAATTCACACATCCATCTAGACCCTTCATGAGTTACCATTCCAAAGGTCTAAAATGTTATGCCTTTATTCCCTGTAATTTCACTACCATAGCTCACCCTGAAACCGAAACACAGCTTGTGATGAAGCTTATGAATTATGGCTGACTGAAATTAGTATCAGACATATACCCACGACATCACCCCCATGACCTGTCCGAAATATAAATTGACACTGCTTTTTTTTTCATTACTTTTTGGTGTCAGTCAGATTTGATCTCAGTACCTTTTGGTTGTAAATCGGTAAACCACAGAACCATGACAGTCAATTATTATATTCAATTATTCAAAATGAAAAGATAATTGTAGACTTTAATTGGGCGTCCGTGTCATTTTGTATGACAACTAGTGCCATCTGTCATCAAATAGCATAAAAAAAAATCATGAACATAAGGAAATGTTCATGATCTTTTTTGTTTTCTGGTTTTGTCTAAAGTATCAAATATTTTTCTTTCATTCTAATCATGACCACAATTTGTATAATCTATTCATCTAATTATTTTCTATTAAAATCTTTGTCTATGGCACTATAGTCTAGTATTAGCTACATTCTGATATTGTTCGTTGTATAGCTTTTTATATGGTTTATATAAATTATATTTATTGTACATTATACAATACATATACATCTGTCAATTTATATCTAAATGGTATTTATAAAATCAAAAACATGGTACAGATTAAAAAAGCGAACTTAGAATTCGACGATTCGATACTAAAACCAAAAAACGTAAAGAACGAAATTGGGAAGTTTTGTAGAAATGCTGAGTTAATTGCGTCTAATTTCAGTGCCTCGAGCGGTGATTACTGGAATCAAACCTGCGATCCTTGGGCATAATTCATCTGTGATTTATTGTGATAGGAGCGAATACGAATTTACTGAGCTCTGTTACCATGAATGTTTTTGTCCGACGAAATATTACGATTTAAGAATATAGTGTTTCCTAGTAATTTTTATACAAAAAACATTACTTACATTTTTATAAATGATAACGGCCTCGGTGGTCTAGCGGTTTAGCACACTGCTTTACTTCCTATGGTCGCGGGATCGGTACGGTACAAACATTTGTATTAATAAGTAGATTGTTTGTATCTGTCTGGGTGCTTTCTATGTATATGTGTATTTTGAAAAAATCTAAGTATTTATATTAGTTGTCTAGTACTCATAATACAAGCTCTACTTACCGTGGGACTAGATGGTGCTGTGTGAACTATCCAGGGTTATTTATTAATTAATAACGCCATGTTATAAATAAATAAATAACCCTGGATAATTCACACAGGAGGAGGCGAGCCTACCGCCATCTCTCCTTGATATTGTATTGATATCAATATTCCTTCACGAAACTAATATAAAGAGCAACACGCAAGTTTCTCGCTCATTCTTCTTGATTCATTTCGTCTGCGCTCCAAATGAGTGACAGAATAAAAAAACTATGACTATTCAAAAGTGCTTATATTAAGTTTATTTGAATAAAGATATTACTATTTATATTTCTATTTCTACAATTAATAATTAATTTGTAACTTACTTACTACTCTACTATACTGACTTGTTCTATTTTTGTTTTATGAATCA
Source organism: Achroia grisella (assembly GCF_030625045.1). Lineage (NCBI taxonomy): Eukaryota > Metazoa > Arthropoda > Insecta > Lepidoptera > Pyralidae > Achroia > Achroia grisella. The sequence continues at coordinate 69,032 of NW_026712626.1, forward strand.
AAATCAATAAGTACTTCAATGGAAAGTTTATAAATGTCGCTAATTTCAATATTAAAATTCATGTAAGCCGGCCATTTGTCGAAGGTAAAATTGCCAATTAGTAGTAAATAAATGATAGAGTCACATTATAGAAAATTATTGAGCATTATCTATTTCAAAGGCTGTATTCTTTTTCTTACAAGTATAAGGTATTATTACTAAGGTCAGTTGCAATATGCACTAATCTTTTTTTATATATTTCTTTATTTCAGGATTCTAATGGCCCATATTATAAATGCCATATAGACAAACATACATATGATAATACATATAAATCTTTCAAATTGCGCAATGGATTATAATGCAGTTTTTAGCAATAGATAGAGTGATTCAAGGAAAAGGTTCATATGCATGCGTGTCACAGTATAGAACAAGCCGAGAAATTCAAAGATTTATAATAATAATAATAATCTCAAGACAATTCACACAGCGCCATCTAGACCCAAGTTAAGCTAGCTAAAGCTTGTATTATGGGTACTAGATAACTGATACAAATACATAGATTTTTTTTTGTAAATACATACATATTATACATAGAAAATACCCAGACCGATACAAACAATCATACTTATGAATACAAATGTTTGTGCCGTGCGAGAAATCGAACCCGCGATCATCGGACGTAAAGCGGTGTGCTAGACCGCTAGACCACCGAGGCCGTCAGATTTGTAATGCATCAGTGCGGGAAGAGTTCCTAGTGATAAAAAATCAATATAAATTATGGAATTATTAAGAAAATCTACCATGGTAGCGCTGTTACACTCCCTTCGGCCAGTAGTCCTCCATCCTCCTTGAAACTCGTGTTGTGACTCAACTCCAGCAGCGTTCCTTGCAGCGTCAGTTGTTGAATATTACTCCTAGTTCGTATGTAGTCAACAATTCATTCATAATTTAAGAGTTTTGTCGGTGGAGCTCTTGCCATTTTCCACGATTTTCCATTAATCTCTTTTGTTGTTGATACGACACGACTCCAACATTTTCCTTGATCTGCCTAATATAGCTATGTCTTGTTCTTTCTATTACCCTCTTTCCTTCTATTTTTCCATGGATAATATATATCTAAATATATATAACTCAAAGGTGACTGACATAGTGATCTATCAACGCACATCCCAAACCACTGGATGGATCGGGCTGAAATTTGGCATGCAGGTAGATGTTATGATGTAGGCATCCGATAAGAATTTTGATTAATTATACCCCCAAGAGGATAAAACAGGGGATGAAAGTTTGTATGAAACTTCGTCAATTTTAAACCGACTTTGCTTGCTTAAAGCTACTATGACGTAGGCTAAGAAAGGATTTTGATAAATTCCACCCCTAAAGGGACAAATTAAACGAGCGATGCCGCGAGCAAAAGCTAGTATATATATACTCTTTCCTATGCAACTAAAATTGCTAAAAGTTTGCCATGACCAGTACAGGACATACTAAATACAATATAACGTTGGAGCTATCATTCAGAAGTTCGTCACTAAGGTGTCAAGCTAATGTACTGAACATTATAATTTCACTGACAAATCTCACCATTCAAATCTAAATATAGCTTACAAAAGAAACTACTTAAAAGTATAGAAATCTACTCTAATATTATAAAGAGAAATTATATATACATAAACAAACATCTTTATTTTTTTAAATAAAAAGTATTCTATGTTCATTCGAATTCCTCCTACAACATGTGTACAAAATTTCATGATGATCGGTTCAGTAGTTTTTGCGTGAAAGCATAACAAACAAACCTACTTTCATATTTATAATACTAACTACTGTACTAGCTATTAACGATTATACTGGCTACTCTGCCTTGCTTCTCCTGGGTGTACATGTATTATACATATAAACCTTCCTCTTTAATCACGCTATCTATTAAAAAAACAGTTTCTAAATCCGTTGCGTAGTTTTAAAAATTTATATATATACAGCGACAGAGACTTTGTTTTATACTATAATTAAGGATTAAGAATTAAAAGTTATATTTTCTATTACCTAATGAATAAATGCAGTTAGGTACAATATATTTATATAAAGAATCCGCTTAATTATTCGAGCGGGATTCACATTAGTAATAAATAAGCGAATGTGGTCCGTATGTTCGTGCAAAGTTAATTGCGACTCCGATTGGCTGATTATAGGGGATTCGATTTCTGTTGAGTTCTCACGGTGCGAGTATGTACATGCATTAGGGGGGTGTAGAGTGCCCCTGGTCTCTAGTTAACATGGGACATTTCAATATATGGAGATCTTTGGGGGAGGCCTTTGTTCAGCAGTGGACGTCTTGCGGGCTGAGATGATGATGCTGATGATGATAATTTCAATATATGTACACATATATATGTGGTATGTGTGATACGTTATTGAAACACTTTTCCGCAGTTTTATCATTTATTTTAAACTAGTTGTACCCGTGATTTCGTCTGCATACAATTAAAATTAAGAAAATTTCTAAAATATATAAAAGTAGAGTACCTAAATAAAAGTAGCCTAAGTTACTCTTTATGACATTAACATGAAATAAAAAAACAACTTCAATATAAGAAGTACATATATTATATACAGTATTATATATACTTACTAGCTGTCCCGGCAAACGTTGTTTATCCATATAAATTAATAACGATAAAAAAAATAGGGGTTGGTGTTAGAAGGGTGAAAATTTAGGGTTGTATGTATTTTTTAATGACACGTAATAAAATATATAAATATAAAATAAGATAAGATAAGATGAAATATGGTATAAAAATAGATAGTAGCCGATTCTCAGACCTACTGAATATGCATATAAAATTTCATAAAAATCGGTCAAGCCGTTACAGAGGAGTATGGTAACTAACATTGTGACACGAGAATTTTATATATAAGATGTATAAAACAAATCTATTTCCAGCGACTTACTTGTGCTATTTTTCGATGAAATATGCCCCATGTATGTTCTTGATAGACAATCTATACGTCTCTATACTTTATTTGTTGTATTCGTAAAAAAAGCAACACGGTAAATTGGCTCAACTGTATAATATTAATAGAATAGAATATATCTTTATTGCTAACTGTGTGGGTACATTTTTTTTGTGGGTGGTATAACAATATATATAGTTATGTATCAACAGTTTGATATCACAGATTACAACATATTTGATTTTAGATTATAGAATAAATTACATTAATTAATTACAATATGATTCATTTTAGTACGTACATTACAGATATATCAAAGTTTCTTACATTAGTACACAGATGGCACCATGAGTATGATTCAAAGAGTAAAGTAAATATACCAAAAGGATTGTTCGTAATGTTCTGGGTGTTTTCTATGTATATTATGTATGTATTTACAAAACAGTCTAAGTATATCTATCAGTTGTCTAGTATCAATAAGACAAACTCTACTTAAGCTGAGACTAGATTGCGATATGTGAATTATTTAAGGATATTGTTAAATTATATTAGCGTTACTTATTTCATAAATACAGGTAAGCTAATAAGTATAGTATATGTATTATTTTTATAATATATTTGAAAGTCTTTCTTACGCCCAATAGCAAGAAACCTGCTTGTTGTATAAAAAAACTAATTACATAATGTATTAATGACTCACCAATATTAGAACATGTCCCAAAATATGATAAATTCTTGGCCACAATAATATCCTTGGCAAATAGCAGGCTGAAAACGATATCTAGAGTTAAAAATACTCAAACAAAAGTTAGGGCTATCAGATTTGATGTATTGCACTAAATTTCAGACTGTGTTATAATAAATATGAAAGGAAAAGAAAAGATAGGTACGAAAAGATAGTTCAGGAATCGAAAGATATAAATTAATTTCTACTAAATGTTACACCTACTCTACTATTTTTAAAATATTTCCCTATATTTACTTTAATATTTAATTATGAATGAAATTCAAAAAGCACGCAAGTTCTTGCTCGTTGTTCTTGTACTGAGTCTGCATTCCGAATGAGTGGTAGAATAAAAAATATATGACTATTCAGAAGTGCTTATATTAAGTTTATTTGAATAAAAAAATCATTTAATTAATTTTGTAGGACATTTTAGTCGCTTATACAAGTCAAGTTTTTTTTTATTAATATTCTTTGCCTTCTGGAGATTCCATTGGAAAGAACTGGCAAGAAACTCAACTGAGTTTGTTTTTTCATAATCCAATTTATTAACATCGTTTACTTATATGGGTGTCAATACTGATAATAATACTGCACAATTTACAAACACCATCTAGTCCCAAGCTAAACTAAGTAGAGCTTGTTACAGGTAGGTACCAGACCACTGATAGAATACTCAGATATTTTTTTTTTGTAACTACCAATATATCTGATACAAACAATCATACTCATGAATACAAAATATTTGTACCGTGACAAGAATCGAACGCATGACCATCGGATGTAAAATCGGCTTGCTAAACAACTAGATCACCTAGGCCGTCAACTATCATTATACTAAGCATCTATGTCTAACATTAATTGATTTTTTTTTTATTTTATTTTATACCTGATTGGTATGACGATCGAGTAGCCAAGACAATTCTTACCATATCTTCTTTCACAGAGTTCATTCATCTCCTTTTTTGGCCTTCCTCTGCCCTTATACTCATCCACATTCATGTGTAACATCTACCTCTGTATCATAGGTAATCTACTAACAAAAATTTACACTTGCAAAACACATGCAGTTGATATATTTAAGGATTATTCTTTGACCGCTTACAAACACGATACATACAATGAGAATACGAGCTTAGAATATATTGAACAAAAATAACATTATTTAATGTATTTATATTATATTGTTTAATTCCTCTACATTAGCATGAGTGAGACCACAAATATTCAGTGCGGAAACCTGACCACGGCAATTTAATGCGTTATACCTACTTTTCCCTATTAGTGATAACATTCCGATCGTTATTGGATCTACACCCAGATTACGACACGTGTTTCGCCTATATGAGGCATCAGGCAATGGATAGAGTTTGAATACTGGAGGCGTACTGTTCGACGACAAAACTGCCACCATAAACACACAAACCATGAGAAATTTAAAAATAGTTTACTATGAATTAACATATAAATATAAACATATATACATATAAAAATAAAAGTAAAAAAATGAATTTATATATGTACAGTCATTTTTATGCTAAGCACAGACGTGTTCAATAAGCGCTTCGACTCGCTCAGCATATCTAATGCTATACGGTTTGTAGCGCTGCAGTGCTGTTTTTCAGCATAAAACCTGGGGTGGTATTGTAGTGATTATTATTTTTTAGTGCTTATCACAATTTCATACAGTAAAGCTGAGTGTAGCCATTTTAGTGCATTTTTGGATGTAAATAATGATTATTTTATATTTATTTTTAATTATGGTAAATTAATATATATGTACATTTTATCTTTTTTTTTCGTTTGTTGGATTTTTTCTCACTGAATAAAACAAGTTTTCAATTATAGACATATAGGGTACATATTAATGCTAGTAAATTTCTCGATGTCAATTATTTTCTATTAAATTCTCGTTCTTTTTAATGTCATTCATTTTGGTATGTCATTCTCCCTACATAGTTCATCACGCGACTTTCCACAATAATAATCTGATAAAAGTTGTAATTTTCAGAAGCTGACAACGTTTTATATTTACGTTTGAACATTTTGTACACTTCTATTCCCTTGTTTTTAGGTTGAACCCTAAAATAGTACTGAGAAACAAAGTATGTGTGAAAGACATTCAAATGTTTGCAAACAAACGTGTCAAAACCTGTCCCAATCTGATTAATTTGTCTCACTTATACCTTATAGGTAATTGAGCTATAGAGTGCCAATTAAAGAGGTAAACATTGAAAAATTCTTAGAATTCAAATCTCATTTAACCAGGTTGGAAAAGTCCCATTAACAGAGGTAATTCAATGAAAAAGTACCGGGACCTCAGCAACTCTCAGTAATAGAGGTTTCTCACTTAACCAGGTTTCACTGTACTTAAGTATATATATATTTTTTTACTATTACCTACAGAATCGTAATGGCAAACGTTGCTGTCCGTCATACCTCCACATCCTGCAATTTCAATATAAGTGTATAAATTCTAGAGTTATTTGCTTATTTTATTAAAATGTTGTATTCAAAATAGTAGATTTTTAACTGGACTGGAACGAAATATGAATATTCATTATTTTTTTCTTTTAAAATAAAACCCCACCATGTTTAGCCGATTCAATGAACCAGAGGTAGTGTTTAGGTCGATCGTAGCTACTAATTAAAACAATTACATGTGCTCAACGCCAGTGTTGCCGTGCAGAAAACCCTTCTTTTCTGTTAGGATTGGCAACCCAGTTTTTATTATAATATCGACGTATAACGGAAAATAAGCAAATATAATCTTAGTTATATTATAAACGCGAAAGTATGTGAATAATTCACACAACAATGGTGGAAATCTATCATGTGGCCTATCTAATTTAACATTTACATATTACTAACAATAAGTAATTACATACATAAATAGTCACAAATAAAAACTGACTAAGTATGGATGCTAAGATCAGAAAATAGTATCTTACTAATATTATAAACGCGAAAGTATGTGAGTATGGATATATATGTAGATGGATCGATGGATGTTTGTTACTCTTTCACGCAAAAACTACTAAAAGGATTTTGATGAAACTTTACAGTAATATAGTATAATATAAATTATATTATATATCTAATATATTTTATGACAATAAAATTACACATGTGACTAATATAGTTTTAATCGTATATTAATGAAATGTCGAAAAATCATACGACCCGCCTTATAGAATGCGATTATTGTAGCCAATGAACGCTTATAACACTAAATATATTTATTTCTATAGTTATAGAAGCACAGAACCCGTCGAGTCGTAATTCTAATGAGACTCGTAATATGGCCTTCGATTTATATACTATCCTTTTACATCTCTGCACGAAATAGTGTTGTGCTGTTACATGATATCGATTTTTCAGATTTAGACATTTTCGAACGTGTACCTACCTCTGTCTCAGTGTGCTTTGTAGGCTGTGTTTTGGTTGACTGTTGAAATTTAACACTGAAATTAAACGGTACAGAGAAAATATTTTTTTTTTATTGTTTAGAGATAGTAAAGTGGTGCACTTTAATATCTATATAAAATATGCAAATTTATAAACATATCTATTATAAAATATATAATTACATAAATAAACAAAATGTATGGATTACATACAAATAAAATATAAAATTAAACAGTAACAATAATAAATAGTCTCATGGAATATATCTCATCAGATAGAAGTATGGCAGAATACCATTAGAGAAATTTCGAATTATGTTCACGCAAGGATCTCTTCAAGGTGAAGTATGTGTGTAAATGGTAAAACATGGAAGGTATCTCAGACATAATGAAGTCCGCATGGCTGTTCATATTTACATTTTTTCTTTTTTATGCCTGTTAAAGGTATAAAACGTAAGCTGTACTACATCTCACATACAGCTGTCTTAATCTCATAACACGGTAATAGTTTGATCTATAGATTAAGGCCGAAACTAAATTACGTATTAAACCATAAAATATATTTGTATAATAAAATATGTAATAATATATATTTCAGCCTTCAAAAGTTGGATATTTATGAATTTTATATTTTCTTTTCTGATTTCATTCCATAATTTCCGACTGACATTTCATCCAATTCTAATAATTATTATTATTGGTTTCAATGAGAATGACTTGTATGAAGAAGAATGATTTCTTGTTATCTCTATTGATTTTTAATGTTAAAGTATGTTTTTTCTTGATTGAAATGATTGAATTATACTTATATATCAATAAATATTAAAATATTCAACTCAAAGTGGAATAGTCTAAAAACGATATTAAATTCAAATGAATAAATATCGATATTTTACAACATTAAGCTGACTATCGATAGCTGTAGGTACGCTACAAATACCATATGCTGTGCTGCGGACCAATGGCAAACAAGCGAGCCCGCGGCCTCTCACGATTCGACGGGTTCCATATTTGAAAATATATTATATTCTAATGCTTTTGTTCGTTTTCTGAACATAGCTGTCAGAAAATATCGATAAGTTCTAATTATCGACATGGAACTTCAATGAGAATTAAATATATGACAGAATGTATCAGTGTCTTTATTTTATAGCATACCTACCTATCTTTAAAATTATTAAAAATAAAGTAAGTAAACGTTATAAGTAAATAATACACACATTTAACTAAATCAATTATTAACACTATTTTGTCTTCATATATGCTGAGGTTGTACTATTTTAAAAGTCAGACTTCAGTCTTATCTTATTCACATGCCAGGCAGGTTGCATTGTATGCTTTCAGAAAGGTGATATAATATTGAAAGGTGATATAAGGCCGGGAAATTACAGGATAGGAGGTATGAAATATAAGTCATCTCTATTGGCAATATACATAAGATAACGAAGAAGTGTAAAAAAGAAAGACATATTTGACGGCCTCGATGGTCTAGCGGTTTAGCACACCGCTTTACTTCCAATGGCCACGGGTTCGATTCCTTGCACGGTGCAAACATTTGTATTCATGAGTATGATTGTTTGTATCGGTCTGGGTGTTCTCTATGTATAATATGTATGTATTTACAAAAAAAAAATCGAATAATTTATATCAGTTGTCTAGTACCCATAACACAAGATCTGTTTACCATGGGACTAGATGGCGTTCTGTTAATTGTCCAGAGTCATTTATTTATTTAGTATATATATCATCACGACTGTTACGCCAGATGGGGTTGTCAAAGGCATTCTCAATGGTGAATGCAACTTGACATCCCTACATTTCGCTGGGTCCTTAGGTTTAAATCCAACATGACTGTGTGAAAGATGATATGGTAGTAAATAACGCGATGACTGCGAACAGGGATGAATGGAAGCGAAAAACATATTGGTCTCTCGGATATGAAGCAGATGATGATTTATATTGATACTCTCATCGATATTTCCTTCAGAGGAGTGCCACACATACAAGTTGAGCTTTTTTTGTGTGTCAACTGTACGTCAGATTTATCTCGTTACCTTTTGGACGTAAGTCGAATAAGTTAACTACTACAATCTCTCAAGTTATTAAACTGTAGGTACCTTTACCAGAATACGAATATGATGAAAAATACTTGATCTACAAAACTCAATTACATTAAAAAGTAAAAGGAAATCCCTCCAAAAGTATGTGGGTTCGATTTGTAAATCACCGTCGGAAAAAATAGACGACTTTTGATTGATGCTTCAAGCAGACATCGAACCGACTACCCCGAGGTAACGACTGTCTTGCCGTAATCACTAGCTCGCATTCACTTGATTGATTTACTATAGAAGCGCGATACCTAAATAAAAGAAAAAAATCAAGGGAAATTAGACCTCAAGTGGTAAGGCATAAGGTAAATATTTTAACGTTGTGTTACCGCGGATAAAATAATGTTATTGTGGTACATTCTATACGAAGAATTTGAAAATAACTTACAAAAATGGTTAGCGTTTGATTGATTGGGGCTATTTTTAATTTTTTTAATGAAAGATTTATCTTTTATTAGATACTTACGTGTGATATTGTTTTCTTATTTCTATAAATACTAGCTGTTCCAGCATACGTTGTTTAACCATATAAATTAATATTGCTATTAAAAAATAGGGGTTGATGATTGAAAATATAGGATTAAGGAATAAATAAAGGATAGAAAAGAAAATAAAATAATAAATTATATAAAAAAAAAATCACTTATCATTGGGGGTTATAAAAAATAGTTACCAATCTATTCTCAAATCTACCGAGTATACCTACACATCAAATTCCATCAAAATCTGTTAAGATTCCATCGCGGACAAACAACATGTCACGAAATTTTTATATATACATATATAGGTCCCTATAAATAAAAAACAGTTGCCGTAGGTTTTTTTATGAACAAGGTACACTCGTCTGCACTATATCTGTCGGGGTATCAGTAAAGGATAGGTCATCAAGTTGACATTATACTTCCTAATAAATTCACCACGATGGGCTAGCTGACCTTATTTCCTACCATGCACTGGTGTGCACAGGCTGGTGCACCATGCCATACTCATATTAAAAAAGTACCCTTCTAGTACCTACCAGACCTATACTATTTTTTATAGCATAGAGGAGTAACGAGCTTCTGTCTAACCAGATGGTAAATGATACCGCCGCCCATGAGCACCCGCAACACCAGGGAAAAATCAAATCCATGCCGGCCTTTAACGAAAAAATAAGCTCTTTTCTTGAAGATTTCAATATTGTATTGGTTCGGAAATACCATTGCTGGAAAGTGATTCCACGATGCATGGCTAAAAGTTTTTGGAAATAACTTTTTTTTTTTGGTGGATGACCGCTGTCCAGTTGATTGCAATGACAATTTAATGGATGGAAAATTAAACATATCTACTCCATATTTTTGGAAAAAAATATTGATATGGATGATACCATAGTATCTACTTAATATTTAGACAGGGTTGCCAAACTTATAAAAGTTCGCGTTCTAAAAGAAGTGAACAATCTTATATATTGTGGCTCAATTTAGCTCTCGTACTCATAATCGTATTTTAATTAGATTCCGTAGAACATAATCTTGTATAAACTTAGGAGAAAAACATGTCCTCATACTGACATCTTCAGTATGAGGTCACGTTTTTCTCCTAAGTTTTATAATTTGTGGTAATACTGAAGGTTGGCATCCCTAACTGTAGGTATATTTACAAGAAACCTACCAACAGAAGCCACGTCACAAAAGATACGCCCTACTGAAAAGCATGATGCTTATTAAGTAGGTACGTTGAATTTAAAACTAGATAATTTAGTTAAATACCTACTACTGATTGATAGGTAAGTAACTACTTAGCAATGTAGCTTCTGTTTCAAAAGAATTATATATCTGCATTTTACCGCTTTTATGCGATTGTAATAAACAGGAAAATTAAGGGTTAATTTAAAAAAGGAAGCCTGCACAAAGTGCATGTAAATAATTGATTATAATTGATTCCTCATAAGCCTTGTAGTGATTTTTCTTTGTTCTTTTTAAAAATGGCCGACGTAGGTACGTTCTAATTTCAAATAATCATGTCTACTAATAGAAACATATCTACTAGCTGTTACACGTGACTTCTTTTTATGTACTTATTCTTTATATTCTGATACAAACTTTACGTGTAGATTCTCTACTTCTACTCTTTACGTGCAATTTCATTGCAGACATTTAGTTCTGAAAATGCAACAACGTACACCATTTTCCTAAGGTACACTTTGTATAGTAGGCACTATGTCTTACCTATTTGTTACATTATTACTTTATTTTTTGTTTGAAAACAAAACTTTGTTTAAACTTTGATTGTTAATACACATCTGTAGGTACTAATATTATAAAGAGGTAAAGTTTGTGAGGTTATAAGGGTAATCTCTAGATCTGGTGAACCGATTTTGGAAATTCTTTTACCAATATAAAGTCAATTTATTCTGTCATAAGCTATGAAGGTACACGAATGGCTACCTTATAAATTTCTAATCCGTCACGGGATCCACGGCAAAAATCTCGTCCGTCGTTATCCCAGTATGTAGTGACATTACAACTACGCTCTCCTTGTAGTATAGCGCCATGTTGTGCGTCTTGGTATTATACATGTTCTAAATGTTATAAGAGTCACCAATTATAAGAGTGTAATAATAGTAATATATATAACGTAAAATACTATTAATTGAGGAACACATTTAAGCAGGTATCGGTTACTTTGTTATAGATGTATAAATAAAACAAGTACAAGACACAGTATAGTTATGTATGTCCACACAAACACAGTTACACAATAAAATTACAATTGATTAAAGAAGAATATAATACACAAATCGAATCAAATCAAAAATCATTTACTCATGCAGAAGTAGCCGCTTATGAGCGTCAAGTTTTTATACACAACACAAATCACAGCAATTTAGCATTAGAAACAGGAGTTGAAGGTAATTAGTAAGGAATAAAGGATTATTTATAAAGCAATCAGCGTAAGTTCCGTGTCATAGCTCTCTGTTTTTCTCGTAATCTTGTAACACGCGCATGCGCTGTTCGCTAGCTAGTTGCGCGCGCAGCCGATTATGCGGCGCACGCAGCTACGTCAAAAAACGTTAGTGTTTCCACAGACAATGTACTAGACCAGCCAGTACGATTTGATGTTTATAGTATTGTTTGTAATTTAATATTAAGTGTGTAATTGTGTATAACAGGTAAAAATAATTTGAGTTTTGTCCGGGTTTGGGGTTGTGCTAGGGGTTTTGTAGAGGCGCAAATATAAATACAATATACTTTCTACTTATTTTACAACTTCTCGTAACATGATTTTCCTCAAACGAGCTACGTAGCAAAGGAAGAAACATCGGAACCACAGAAAGAACAGACTTTTTAGTCTGTGACACATTTTGACATACATTGCTACTATCACAGATAACATAATATTACTTACTACTATACAATATATTGCTTGTTTCATACATCCAGTTTGTTACAAAAATTAAATAAAATTATTAAATGGATATTGTATAGGTATCTAACTGTATAGAAGAAACACATAAGTACCTGTATTCACTAAAAAAATATTCGTATTAGCATCCCATTAACTTATTTAATAACAATAATCTCTATATCGATATGCTTCTTAGCTATACATACTTTATGAAGAGCTGTTCAGACGTTTGAAAACTCATTGCCTATTCTAAGACTTTCATTACCTTTTTTGCAGTATAGGGGACAAACGAGCTTGCTCACCTTGGCTCACCTGATGGTAACTGGTTACCGCTGCCCATGGTACCGGCAACACCAGGGGAATTGCGGGCGCGCTGCCGGCCTTTATAAGCTTTTGTACATCTACTTCTCAAATCAAAGAACATGAACTGGAAAGGGGTCACCACATTTTAACCCGGATTTGTTTTTAATTTCCTACCTACTAATTTATTGTGTGACATGTTAGCAATTGTTAATTATATTTTTTCTAGAAATTCATCACGCTCAGGTATGATAGAAAAAAAAATACAAATCATATTGTATAAGAAGTATATTTGTATAAAAGATTAAAATAAAAATTAAAGCACTTATTCATAACGGTTTATACAATAGCTATAAATGCTTTCTTAAATGTAAATATATATTTATATAATAATAATATTTTATTTAAAAATAAAACATACGTATTTAAAAACACACAATATAGATAGAAATTATAAAACACAAAATATAGATATATTTTCTTTTGCATATAATTTTCAATTTTAATATCTAACTCTCCGGTGATGTATAAACATCGTAACAAACCAAATTAATCGACGGTAGCAGGCTTGTCGACTGTCATGATGAATTCAAATACAGCAAAATATTGGTATATCAAGTCTTGTGTTCTCTAGCCAACTGACAGTGACTCTAATTATCATAATTATAGATCCCATTCGTATAGGTTTCAACTTCAATATGCAGCCTATTCTATACAATAAAACCAAAATCGGACATCAAGTTCAATATAAGCTATTAAAATTTGAAAAGACAGTACATAAATATCTACGCCTATTTGTTTGTTTATAAACGATTTATTTCGATTATATCAGGAAACATACATTATCTGGGGAGAAAGGTAATAAAATTAAAAGTAGGAACATATCTTTAACAATTTTGCGCCCAAAATAATAATACTGAATTTTTATGTACCTACTGTCATTTATGGCACTGATAAAGAAGACTAAAATGGCTTTCACATGTCACAAAAATCGAGGGGCAACATTGGAGCAGTGATGTGATATGTATGGGTGGGTATTCACGGTTATTCACGTAATGTGCCAGCAGAATTGATTTTACTTCTACCATTACTACTCTGATATTGCACCTGACTTTAGAGTCGTGTGTTGACCGTTTAACTTGTTAATAAAATATGCATGCCACAAAAATCAAATACAATATCGTAATAGTGGTAGGGAGCGTCCTGGATCTCTTCCTAGATCGTCCGTGTCCGTCCGTCCGTAACGAAATCGGAACTGATTTCACATAGTGTCCCCCGAGTTTATTTTATCCCCAATAAAAGCTCGAAATGAAGAAATTCGGAAGACCAAAGTGGTCCAAGTATATCAGATGAAGTGGCAGTTGGCACGGTATATTAGCCGAGTTAGCTATAGTAGATGGGTCAGAACGTTACGAGTCGACGGAGTATCTTCCTTCAAGATGGAACGACGACATCAAGGAGTCTGAAAGTGGAGGGATGCGTAAAGTTGAAGATCGCACATGGTAGAAGGCATTGGGAAACACCTATATCCAACAGTGGATAGATACAAGAATAATTATGATACGACTGCTCCGATATTGTTCCTTTTTTTAGTGTCATAGACAGTTTGACTTGTCAATGACATTTACTAATTCTATTTCTTAATTACATTGTAGCCAGTATTATCTATAGTTATATTTATGGCCTCATTTAAAATTACTAGTTGATGTATTTTTTTGTATGGATTATATTAGATTCATTTAAAATTGCCATAAAAATAACTATTGAATTAAAGTCAATCTATTTTTTGTAAATACATATTATTTATACGTTACTGTTGACCCACTTGTTGAAAACTGGCAACTATTGCGAATATTTATTATTAGAACAATATTACAAGAACAGCATCACGTCATCATGCCATCACCGTGGTAGGTAGGTCCTACCAATCCTTAGGATTAGTACAACAATAATTATGATACCACTGCTCCGATACTGCTCCTTTTTTTAATGTGATAGACCGTTTAACTTGTAAATAACATTTACTAATTCTATTTCTTAATTACATTGTAGCCAGTATAATCTATAGTATTTATTTTGATCTCATTTAAAATTGCCATAAAAATAACTATTTTCATAAAATCATTCTATTTTTTGTAAATACATATTATTTATATAACTGTGGACCCACTTGTTAAAAACTGGCAACTATTGCGAATATACAAGTACAGCATCACGTCACCATGCCATGACCGTGATAGGTAGGTACGTACCAATCCTAAGAACTAAATTATATAAATTGCTTACATAATATTTGAGTATATATATCTCATATTACATTTAGTACATATACCTGAGAGAGCATTACGAAATTTCATTTAGGCTTTTTTAATACGATCGAATCGAGTTCAATACTGAAATAAATAAAGTTCATATTCCAAAATTACAGCTGATGTTCATTTCGATTTTTAATTTATCATTTCGTAATAGACTCTCAGGCGATAAGTGTAATTGGCACTTATTTTTAAATTATACTTATATAATAAAAGTTTAATACATTATTTGTGATAATATAAGCATTATTTGTAATAATAATATAATATACTGAATAATTGTAATTTGTAATATTAAAATTAGAATAGTAAAACATTTTTGTAAACTGTAAATATTATTTATATCGTTAATTGGAAGTATATTCTAGAATGTCACTCACAACTGTATGATGTTGTAAAAATGACAACTGAGTTTACAACAATAAAATATACATTTTTGTAAATTGTAAATATAACTTACTAAGATATGAAGTATATTGGACACTGTCATTCGCAACTGTAGAATTGACAGTAATAACTCTAAATGTAATTTTATTTGATTAGAGGTTTTGATCATTAATATTACAATAATAAATTTAATTTATTTCTAATTGTAAATATTACTCATATATTTTATTCCTGACTACTATAACTGACATAGTACCGTACTAACACTGTATATCATATTATCGGTTTTCATACGAAACTATTTTACTGAATATATTTATATTATTTAATTGTAAATATATAACTGTCTTTTACAATTGTATAACTTTGTAAACAAGACAATAATAAAAAATATAGATATAGAGAGATCTGGTTCAACTGGATATTGTAATTTACAATATTAAATATTAAAGTTTTATATTTATGTAAATTGTAAATATACATTAAATTACTGGAAGTATATTTTCAGTCTGTTACAATTGTAACATAGTATGGCAGTGATTATATTTAATTTAAATAAGTATATCTTATCTTGATCACTAACTAACATTGTAAATGTTACCAAAAATATGTCATTTTTGCTTGTTTCCATTTCATTTATTTATATTATAACTGTATCTATATAACTTTAAGAATCAATATAAGCAAGGCATCTAATAACAAGTGGAATATCAGCTATACAAAGTATTAATAACACTGGATTATCTTATTCATAAATTAATGCTCTAGAAATAAATTTGTAATATTTAATAATTAAAGCGTACAAAATCATAAGAATCTCCACAAAAATGAGTATTAAATTATTAAAATTAACTATTATATTCCTCAGACTAATACTACAAATAAAAAGGATGTCTATAGATTTTTGTCTAATGCTGTTAGCCGCAGCTTTACAGCTTCACCTGACGATAGCACAGCTATAGGCCTACTCCTGCCTGACGGATATGAACTGTCAGTCTATTTGCTACCTTTTCACGACAAAACTACGACGTAAAGATAAATTGTATCAGTACGACGGGTTATAGACGTCCAGTTTGTATGAAGGGCATTAAGATTTTTTTAAACAATCTACTTTACTTCTCACGGAATAAAGTTCGTTTTCATAAGTAATATCACGTTTTTGGTTGTGTATAACCTTTACCACTAACCCTATACAAGCAGAAAATGTCTTTTTTGAAGGTAGTATGAAAGGAGATTAAAAATTATATATTTAAGACTCGTGACATGAGAAAAATAATCTTTTTTAAAATACAAAAGCTATTTTAAATGAGTATTGTTCATAATATTGTTTTTTTAATATTATTATTATAATATATATTAAAGAACATAGAATAAGAAATTAATTTGTCTTTACTAACATTGTTTATTACGAACATCACTATTTGAATTTCAGAATAAACAAAGAGAGCTGAAGAATACGTTTTTTTTTACTAGAATTTGTTGAGTATATTTATTTATATGTCTTTAATTACTACAAATCGTTTTCGACAATTTTTTTATACCACGATGGTGACAAACAAGAGCAGTGTTTCCCAACCTATTTGTGCCATGCCCTATATTTGACTTTCTAAAATTTTTATGTGATAAAAAAATTATTTAAGAATTTGCTTTTTTCAATAAATTTGGCACCGTACGTGCTGTATTGCATTTAAATGGGATGGAGCAAAAGGGTTAAACTCGTGTCGAGACATTTACAAATTGCCCCCTTTAAAAATTAAATTGGAACGTGCGCCTCGCGTTGGTAAACACTGGGCACTACCCCAGTCCGTAGGGCGGTTGGTTCTAAAGTATGACAACAGGAAATACTTATTATTTAATAAATAATTTCCTAACAAAATTAAAGAAACTACAACGTGTAGCTTCTGTCAATGTAGGGAAAGCCCCATCTAATTACGCCACAGAATAATTCAGTACTTTGTTTCACACAAATAACCACATGACATCATGTTACATTAAATATAATCTTACATTTGTGTATAATTTGTATATAATAATATAATTAAATCTATATATACTTTTTTATATATCAAACAGTCTTAGTATAAACAGCAGTCATATAACAAAAAAGAATCATAATAAACAATTCACAGTATTAATTAATATTTTAATATGACACCAGCGAACCCGCCGATTTCGACTGCCTCGCATAAAAGAAATTAAATAAATTTTCCTTGTTTTTGCAATATTTTTGTCCTGCTCCGTCCCTATTGGTCGTAGCGTGATGTTATACATCCTATAGCTTCCTCAATAAATTGATTAAAATATTTTTGGCGATGCGAGACTAAAGTATTTTTCCAATTAAAAGTAGTAGTTCTTGAGATTTACGCGTTCAGACAAACAAACTCTTTAGTTTTAAATTACTTCAGATAACGAAAGGTAATGAAACACAACACTATAAACAACCATTTTTTTATAGCAGCTAAACAACCACTAACCACAATGACCACTATATTTTCATATAAAACTAAAAATACTCATAAGCTGCTGTTTATACTAACAAAAATTACAATATAGTATATAAAGTCTATATTTGTATACCAGTCTTGTAGTCAGCAATTAAGCCAGACATATGAGTTGTTTGCCTTCGTCCATTTGAAATTGTACCTTATCAGAGTTTGCCGCCTTATCTGCCGGTTTCGAGAGTGCACTGCCGAGGAATATCAATGCAACGCCTGTAGCAGTCACGCATAAGGCCCAGCCTGAAATAATAAATTAAAATAAAAAATTACCCGACTTCAAAGTCAGTTGCTAATCTTAAAATTATGTGTTTTTCGTAACGTTGTTTGCTCGCTATGGAATCCTAAATTTTTGATCCTATTCCAATTTAAGCTAGCCTCTACAGCTTCACCGGATGATAGGGGGTGAGAGCAGATGTCACTCCAAACCCGAAGAATTTATGAAGCGGCTGACAGGCAACTGCCTGACGGATATGAGTAGAAAAAATGAAAGAATAATAAGAAAAAAGAAATAGAAGTAAATGTGAAAGATCGGTTCAGTTTATATCAATACAATTACTTACCTATAGAACAGTCTCCTAGCATGTAAGGCTCAGAGTATTTTCCACACAGCCTCTTCACACGGACAGCACCCCAGCCCCAAGGGTACAACAGCATTCCTAACACCCCAAATAGACCTGGAAATATAATAACCAACATTGGTTCACCTGCAACCCACCTGGCTTCCTTTCATACAATTATTGTAGAAATCTATATTTATTTTTACTAGTGGTTGCCTGGTGATCGAAATTGGACCTTAATTAGTTTGAAAACTATTAAGGTTCATATATTATTACAATAAATGCATTTATTATTGAACAAACAATATTAAAGAAACAATATTATCGCGGTTGGACCGCAGACTGTAACTATAAACAAAATATTATCTATGTGTGTGAGTCTAATAATAACATGTTTCCAGCATAGTTAAAAAAAAATAGCATTCTACATTTGTTATCTACATAAACAATTTCATACTCCTCTTTCGGATTCTTCACGCATTTATTATAGACATAAAATACAGTATATTTTACTATTTAACAATGTAGCTTCTGGGATGAAATAATGGAGACAAAATGGGGAGTATTACCCCATTGCTAGCAATTTAGTATGTCAGGTCAATCTCCCTGCGCTCCCACCTTGAAATAATCGTGGCAATTCCTAATGAATTTATCAGGATGAGGTAACTGACCTGACTTCTTATTCATTCTATCATCCTCCACTGGTGTCTCCCCTGTGAATATCATTAGTGTAAACCTAAAGTTGATCAGGAATTGCTTAGTGATGAAATGGCCTTTGTACTGTTTTAATAGACAATAAGTTAAAAAATATACATGAATTAAAAAAGCCATGTAAATACCGGAAATAAGCACAAGTAATGTATAGTTATGTCTATGGGCGAGAGATATGTTTCAACACTTTCTTTTTATTTTCAGTCTACAGACACTTATGTTAAATGAAATTTACCATCAGTTCGACATGTAGTTTCGAGGCAAGAAGAACTGACAATGTTATTAAAATAATATCTCAGGACAATTCACACGATTACAATCCCAAGCTAAGGAGAACTTGTGTTATGGGGTTATAAATATGTAGAGACTCATGAACACAATTTTTTGTACCAAGCAAGGAATCGAACCTGCAACCATGGAAAATACAGTGGTGTGCTTTACCACTATACTTCCAAGATTGTTATATAATTATTATTATTGCTCATAATGGCGGGCGTCAAATATGTTAATTGAAAAGGAATATCAATTCTATGTGAAGAATTAATGATATACTATGGTAATACAAATGAATTGATGTATACATACCTCCCAGAGCCTGGGTAGCACCCGCCAGTGATATAACACTCTTCTTAAACACTGACTGGACACAGCAAGCCAGTACCCCTGCCAACACTGTTGCAAACTGGATGGCAGCACCTACCATAGATAATTTACATATAATAATACTTACCCATTGACAAGCTTGTGTTATGGGTACTAGATAACTGATATAAATACTTAGATAAATTTGTTTTGTAAATGTATGTATTTAATATATATAGAAAACACCCAGAGTAATACAAACCATTACTTATGAATACAAATATCTTACATATATTTCGAAATTTCTTTTTTAAATAACTGGTACGGAAACAAGCTGGCAACCTGATTGTATGTGACAACAGTGGCCTATATACATAGTCAGGGCCATGTACAACAAATTACTCTGTGACAACCCTTATAGCACTCATGTATTGCCATCAGTAATGATTAACATGTCATGCCTTTACATCCAGTAATTTTACTGCCTTATCTCATCCATCAACTAACACAGCTTACAAAGCAAGCTGTTTGGGAGCTAAGATAGGTGACTAAGTTACCCATGCTGGGAGTCAGCCTTCTAGAGGAAAGTTGGTGTTATACTGGCCTATTTGCACTCAGATGAGACTAGTCATGGAAATCAAGAAAAATCCATTACATGAGTATGCAGGAACCCACTCTGATGACTTTGATGAATGAAATGGTGAAAAAAACTGGTATTTGGTATACGAAAAATTAAGACATAATACTCACATAGAGATAAAAAGAACATTGCTGCTTTCCAAGGCTTAGGGTATACACTATCTTCAGTTGCGAGCCCATAGAAGGAGAAGGATCCACAATCACTGTACCCACGGATACATCTAGAAAAAAAATGTGTTATTTTATAATTCCTCCAAATTGGACAGGCCTACACCACAAAATTAACTCTCTACATACCTCACTATCGACTTGGCATGAAGATACACAGCGAATTAAGAGAAACTATAATTTTCTATTACAAATAAATAACAATTTCATTAAATACATCGTGGTATAGTGAGCTTACCTGTTATATATTCCAACACTAGGCACGTAGAATCCTGTTATATTATTGTCATTTATCACAACGGGTTGACCCATTAACCATTTTGGAGTCATGATACCGGTCAAAACTAACATAAATGCAACCAAACTAATTAGCAGCCACGACAAACTACGACCAGTAATTATAACATAACACATTTTAATAATCTTTTAAATATATTTCAGTCCACGTATTATTATTTAATATACGTCGATACGAATTGTGTAATTTTCTAATAATAAAAACAATACTATATATTATAGAATATAAATAGTGAGTGAATGAAACGACCTATTATTATTGAATAGAATGAAATAAAAAAAAATATTGATTGAATTAAGGATGTGCAAAAAATATCGATTACGGAAATCAATAGTTTTATAAAAAT
Organism: Achroia grisella; assembly: GCF_030625045.1. NCBI lineage: Eukaryota > Metazoa > Arthropoda > Insecta > Lepidoptera > Pyralidae > Achroia > Achroia grisella. The sequence continues at coordinate 90,393 of NW_026712626.1, forward strand.
CGATTTAATAATTCGATTAATTAACAAGTTGGAGAACTAAACATATGCTATATGGTATCAAGATCAACTCAAACAATTATCCCACGGATCAAGAGAGAGGTTGGCCAACCAATCCGATATAAAATATTTATATAGTGGTTTAAGTAGTGTGATGTTAACTGATAAAACTACTATTCTATAAAATTGTTTTTTTTTTCGATTTGAATGCTTACATAACAATCGTTTGAGTAATATTCGGTTTTTATGTAGACAACACATCACTATTTTAAATTATAATGAGTATGACAATCGTGGGATAATTTCATACAATATGACGATTATTTTAATTTTTTTAACTTGTTGATTTTTTTTAGCTTATACATATAAATATTAGATAATTTTTAATTGACTACTAACTCCGTTAATAGTATTGTTTAGTCGACACCCACTCACTCTCCCTTAAATTAACTTGGTTAATTCTTGGTGAATTCCATAAATGAACTACGGCTGACTCTGCGTTATTTTATCATGCTCCATTATCAGGTGTCCCGCCAACGTATATCGTTAGCGCAAACAAATATGCTATTTATTATATTCTTTCGTATATAGGAAACTTACTACGAGCTTTATGTTACTGTCATAATATCCGTTTGATGACTTGCTCAGTACATAACTGAGCAAGTCATCACTACACTACTCGTTTTTAATAAATACGCACGCTCATTCTATTGCTGGTATCTATTATTCTACTCTATGGTCAGAGCTCTTCCTACTTCCTACTGACTGCCACCTAGTGTCAAAAAATAAACTATTTTACTTCTCTCTTCTTCTTTATATTTTTTTTCCAATCAAGTGTAAAAAGACATGGTTGGACTAGAAAAGGCCTATTACAGTCTTGATTTTTTGTACTAATTTTCATATTAACCAGAAAACTAAAGTGTTATCTAAACATTATATTGTGTTGTGGTAAAACTCCAATAAAATGTGGTGGATGACAGCGTGAAAACGGGTGCTACGTAAGTATAAGTCAACCAAATTTATATTTACGTCTGCTTCAAATAATTGTAACCAGTCGAAAGCCTTTTTATATTTGTCGACTAATATAGTACATACCTGTCTGTCAGTAGATTGACAGGTATTTGTTAGCTATCTCAGAAAAAGAAATCAGTCGTAATTGTTACCAAAATTTATTCCATCAGACAGTTTATTTTACGTTTGTAAAGTGTTAAACAACAGTGCCATGATATAGAATACAGAAACTGTTAAGGTAAGAATCGTGGCTTCTATATTTATGGTACAAAAAAAAACATGTTTTGGTTTGCCCTTGTTTGATTGCAAAATCTCGATTCCTTTGTCAGATGCATGCACTTTTACTTTTTCGTCATTTAGAGGCTTCTGTCGTTGTGCCATTTCCCGCTATTTCGTAATTTATTTTACATTGTGGGGTAGGATTTTGTAGAAAGTTATCTATTGGTTAACGATTATTTTTTTTTTTTCTAATTACCATATCTCTCGTATGATAATTAGCCAGTTTCTATTCGAATTCATTTATGCTATTTCAAAATCTCGTCAGTTTATTACATTGTAACTTGGCGACGTAAATATATTTGAATGCACATTTTTTATTTTGTAACAATAGATAATCTATTAGTTTTTTTGGATAAATTTGTCAAAATTTATACAAAAAAACTAATCGATTATCTAAGGTCTTATAACATAGTTAATTATGGCACTTCTAAAAATAATATAAAGGAGTGATCCACTAGTGGTTCCTAACTTACTGAATCATAGTGGTGTGCCAATTCTAAAAAACCATGACTCAAGTTAAAACTGTAGTAACTCAAATTGAACTTGAGTTAGTAAGCAGAAACTGAGTATATTATTGGTTAGAAATAATTTTTTGGCATATTTATTCTTCTATCCAACTGTCTGTTAGGACAATTATCATTGCAAAAATTTGTAGGTAGGTTTTATTTCAAAAAAGTTTTTAGTTTCCACATATAAATTACACCTTTCTCATTATACATACATCATTATACATGATAGCCAGTGGTAACAATCATTTTTGTGATTGATAATGGAATGAATAATCCACATGCATTAACGGTTTACACTGAGTAGGGCACCAGTGGAGGATCATAAAAGTAGGACATAATGTCTGGTCAGTTAGCCCATTGTGGCATATTCTCCAGTTATTTATCATGGTGGTTTCCAGGGAAACGGTGTGGTGGTCAATGTGTCATGGTACATGGCTATTGGATCAAAGTGGTAACCATTGTCTGTATTCATAAACTGTACCATGGACATCACATTATCTTGTTACACCTGTGATACCACACATACGTTTCTATTCTGGAGAACTAAGATATTTTGCCTTATATCTTGTTCAGGTGGTTGAGTAATAAAATACAGGGTTGAGTAACAAAAGAATAGAATAGAATAGAATAGAAAATCATTTATTCAAATAAATTTAATTTAAGCACTTTTGAATAGTCAACATTTTTTTAAATCTACCACTTATTCGGAAAGCTGTCTCATCACAAGAAGAATAAGCAAGAAACTTTTGTATTGCTCTTTTCAACAATCCTTATAAGTTCACATTTTACAAGTAGAAACGTGTGAATACAAACTACCACTATATATACAAAAGATCAGAACTGATGTCTGTTCAAGTGTTTTATTATGTATTCCATGTTGTTATGTATGTATATAGGATATATAGGATGTGACTGTTGATTTATAATTTAGTGAAGGGTTAGTAGTATTGCCAGGTTTTTTAGATAGACCCGTAGCATTATGACCTGAGTTCTCTTGTGCTCTCCCTAGGAGCAATTGTTTGTATTGCCTCAGAATAATAATAATAATAATAAAGACATTTATTCAGCATTACAGTATGCTTAGATGCTATTTATCTTATATACTATATAACTTAAAAGTTAAAAGCTAAAACTAGTAACGCTGAATGTGACTCCCACTCAGTATTTATACTGCAGTATACATATACCACAGCGCTGATTTTCAGTGGGGCCACCACACATGAGAGAGTGTACTTAAATATTACTAAAGAAAATAAAACGTTAAAATTAAGACCATTTCATAAATAGGTATGAAAATGTATGTAAAGATAAATGCAATTTTAATTAATGTATGTAGTAAATTAGGTATATTGTTATGTAATGAGATAATTTATTATAATAAAATTTATTAATGATATTTAAATATATAACGTACATAAATGGTGTAGCTGGTACATGTTTTAGTATATTATATTATATGTGTTTTGTCTTATTATATTATATGTGTTCCCTGCTACAATGATTTTTGTTCTTTAAAGACGTGAGTGAATAATTTATGTTTGAAAGAATAGAGTGTGTACTTTCCAAAGGAGATATTTCTGTTTTATCTATATTTCTCTCTTTCCATTTATCTTATTGCAAACATTTGTATTCATAAGTATGAATGTTTGTATCAGTGTCATGAATCAACCATTCTATGTATATCATGTATGTATTCAAATAAATGTATTGAGTATTTGTATTTGTCTGCTATCCATAACAAGAGCTCTTCTTTGCTTGAAACTAGAAATAATAGTCCAGTACAACACATAGCACTGTGTGTTGTACTAGAAATAATAATCTATTTCTACTAGATTATTATTATTATTATAATAATAATAAGACTCTTTATTTAAGCTTTTGTTAACTTTACAAATTTATACATGTGTTTATGCAGTAACTGTGGTCCTGTTAGTCTATATTTATTTATTTTTTTATTTTTCTCCACATCTAAATGTCAACAGTCTGTCATATGACATAGGCCTCCTCCAAATATTTCCATAGCGTTCGGTCCCTTGCACTCTCAGTCCAAACATTTCCTTCAGTGGATTATTATTATATTTGTTACTATATTATTATTTAGTAACAAATATAATATAGAGTATCAAGTAAACGATTATGCAGTAAAAACTCATCATTCTTTATCAGTGAGGGAGAAGTACAATTTGACATAATTATATTGAAAAACATTTTCTACCACGTGAATACTCTACCATTGGTAGATAAAGCTCCAGGTTAGAGAGAGTACTTATGTGTATCAGTTGTCAAGGATTAAGTAACAATACAGTTTTTTTTCTTTTCAGAACTGACAAGCCCAAGAATCAACTGTGTTGTACATAAAAAATAGGGACTCAATCCAACAAATTATGTTATTGTAAATATAATCTAAACTACTGTGATCTCTTAGTGTTGATAGTGATTTTTTTACGCAGTCATATGTTAAAAGGCATTTGTGCAATTGTTTTTTTTTTCTCTTTATATATGGTATTGAGACACCATGAGTTCAGCCAGTGCAACTAGTGGGAAGACTCAGATGCCGCTCAAGCAAAAGGACTTTGATCTGGTAAGAAAAACTTATTTTAAAATTTTATTTCTATATTTAATTATATTTCTTTGGATAAAGTTATCTTAGCGATTACCTCTGTCTTACATATTTAATCTGCCAAATCGCTGCTTTGTAAACAGTTCCAAGTTTTTTTTTTAATGCGTATGCGTTTACGGGTGCTAACGGGGCATGAGTAGAGGATGACATAAGGTCAGATCAGTTAGCCCATCATGACAAATCAGGAATTTATCATGATGGTTTCCAGGGGGTGGTCAACCTGACTGGTACATTGCTAGCAATGGGGTCATCAGTTCACATCACTAACAATCCCCTACCCCCTAGCAGTTGGCGGTTGAGATATGGCAGTGAAATTACTAGATATGGAAGCATGTAATTTTAGTCGCCAGAAATGGCAACGCATAAGGTCTACAATGGAGGTCACATGAAGCATAAAGTAATGGCTCATTGGAACAAGTACCATGATCATCCACATGAAATTGTCTTGTGACATGTGTGGTAACTCTCATGTATTATTGTGTATAGTCATGAGTACTAGGGTACTTTTAAGTTTAGCTCCATTGACAGTTGAGATATGGCAGTCAAATTATAGGATATGGAACCATGACTCCTTAGTCGTTTGGATGTCTGAAGAGTGAGACGGGTTACTCTCAACAAGGATAATGCTAAAACACAGAACTAAACCATAAGACAAACAAGTTAAAAGTTTCCTGTTATTGTACAACCATTTACTGTCAGGCGAAACATCAGTATGTTTATTAGTACTTATTATTTTACTTATTTCATTGAATTTAATTTCGTTACGTCTAGAGCAAGTCTTTTTTAAATTAAATCACACATAAAAGCGGGGGAGGATTGTCACATTATGTGACAAGAGGGTTGGAGGGGTTCTAAATTTCGTCACGTCACATTCAATAATTATTAATCGTCATGTTTTCACCACCTTTCATATTCTAACTCTCTCTCACACTCATATATTCTATCTCTTTTACTCATTAATCTTCGTTTACATTCCCGTCTGGCATACCTAATAAGTATAAATATTAATGAAAGTAGTCGAAATTATACATATATTTATGTATATGTATATACTAGCTCTACCCGCGACTTCATCCGCGTGGAATTTAACTTTATTTTTCTAAAACATTAGCTATCTGCCAAAAAAAAGTCCATTCAAATTCGGTTCAGCCATTTCAGAGATTAGCCGGAACAAACAAACAGACAGACACAAAAATTGTAAAAAGTGTTATTTTTGGTGTATGTAGATTCATGTAATAAAAAACGGTTATTTCAATATTAGGTACAAACAGATACTTCAGTTTTATCTATACGTAAGTATAGATGTATAGATAATATATGACCACACCAGGGAATGGGGAGTCTGATAAATGTCATGAACTGTGAAAAGGATGGGGGTGGGTAAAAAACACGAAATAAGTTCACTTAATTTATTGATAGTTTATGTGAATAAAGTTATAAATATAATTTTCCCATTAAAATTTAGGTAAAATAATCTAAGAAACATTGCCTTCCTTCTTTACTAGTTGGCTAAAAATACATTCACCAGAGAGACGGGGCTCTAATTAATACAGTTGGTAACTTAATTAATGTTAACACAGATCACGTTTTGCATATGTACTCATTTCCTCACTCACGACCTTGAAATACAGAGCTAGTCTAGTATAATTGTATTTATTGGGTTAGGTCAAATAAATACAAACATTAAGATTTATTTTTTTATAATCCGGCATTAAAAATACATACTGCCCTAAATTTTTATACTTTTACGATCAACCCCTATTCTTTAATAGCGATATTAGTTTATATGGCAACACAACGTTTGCTGAGTCATCTAGTTGGACTGTAGAAAAAGCGGTTGAATATTCACTACGTTCTGTCAACGTAGTAAATATTCTTTTTCTGTTTATTATATAAACTAGCTACTCGACCCGGCTTCGCACGGGTGTACATGTATTATGTATATAAACCTTCCTCTTAAATCACTCTATCTATTAAAAAAATCGCTTCAAAATGCGTTGCGTACTTTTAAAGATTTAAGCATACATAGGGACGGACAGATAGCGACTTTGTTTTATACTATACTAGCTACCCACCCGGAATTCGCACGGGTGTACATGTATTATATATATATATATATAAACCTTCCTCTTGAATCGCTCTATCTATTAAAGAAAATCGCTTCAAAATCCGTTGCGTACTTTAAAAGATTTAAGCATACATAGGGACGGACAGATAGCGACAGCAACTTTATTTTATACTATGTAATAATGAAGTCGGTTAATAAAGCAAAATATGAATTTTATTAAATTCAATCGGTATAAATCCAAATTCTACAGTCTAACTAGTTGACCCTGCCAACGTTGTGATAGTGGACTGTATTAGGTATAATGTGAGACACGTTTCATGCTGAGGTAAATGTGTGTATTCAGCTTTTAGGAGAAAACGTGATACAGAGAATATGGGACTAGAAAAACAAACGTTAAAATATAAAATACAATGAAAATATATAAAAGCAACTTCTATAAAGTAAACATGTATTTGAATAATGGTCATTTACTACACATAGGATAAGCTTTGTATAGTATAAAATGAAGTCGCTTACGCTGTCTGTACGCTTACATCTTTTAAACTATTCAACGGATCTTAATACAGTTTTCAGCAATAGATAGAGTGATTCAAAAGGAAGGTTTATATGTAATATATGTGTGTATGTATACAACAAGCCGAGAATGTAAAAGATTTGTAATGCATCCGTGCGAAGCCGGGGTAGGGTTAGTTTGAAATAAATCTGCGATCATTGATGATGAGGTAGTCCGATATACCGCTATATGAAACTAATAAACTATTAGACATGTTGAACTAATTCGTCCTTATTTAGCATCTGCGTAGTCGGTTAAAGGTAACCCAGAACGGTGAAACCCGCGCAAAGCAATCAGTCCGCCTACTTCACGGCACAGATTACTGACAATGCCATCATTGTTTACGTCAAATGCTGACTAAAGTGACCACCACTTGTTTTGAAAAGACGGACAAGTCTCAATGGAAAGAAAAAGAATAAGTTTTTTTGACAACTAATAACATGAATATAAAATAACAATAAAATTATAGTGTAATGTAATATGAACTTTATCTCCGCATTTAGGTTCTCATCTTGGCCGTTGTGCGTGTAGAGCCGATAAAATTATACGTATAGGTCATAGAGCGCAGCGTTAAGCGATTTTAAGATATCATATTTGCACACATTGTTATGATACGGAGAATGAGACAAAAATTTCATCAAAGGTCGAAGTTTCAAAAAATCCGATCAGTCAAACTCGAGTTTCTTAGAATCAAAGCGATCGCACAACATGTGATCTGGTGTGTAAACAACACACCGGTAACAAAACTAGTTAATTAGCAATATGGCACACAGCATATGCTGTGACTGCTTACTGTCAGCGCTGTTATTCTGTGTAGTATAATCTATATACATATAATAAAACTGTAGAGTTCGAATTTCTGTACATACACCGAGTCAGAGGGATGTTAGAAGTGAAATACAGAGACATTTAGATATTTTTTCAAAATTATAATATAATCTTTACATAGTATAAAATGAAATTGCTTCCGTTGTCTGTTCGTTTACATCTTTTAAACTACGCAACTGATTTTAATGCATATTTTAGCAATACATAGAGTGGTTCAAGAGGGACAGTTATACTTATAATAATACTATATAATACCATGGGACGAGCAGCTATTATATTATACAATAATACCGCAAATTAATAATAATAATAAACCAGGACAATTCACACAGCGCCAAGTTATATAGCATTTGTGTCATGGGTAATAGAAAACTGATGGAAATACTTAATTTTTATTAAATAAATACATCCTTTATGTAAATAGAAAACACAGCTTCTTTTTAAATTCAACAGAAACATACGTTACAAAGTAATTAACGACTACGCAGACGAGTTTGTACAATATCTCTTCTCTTATAGGTGTTGAATTGTTCTTTTTGACAGCTATTGTTTAAATAGAACATATTACACATGTAGGCATAAATAAATATAACGTAGGACTGTCCTGGAAAATTTTGAATGTTTGGTGACACCAATACCATTGTGATACGTAGCTAATTTGTTGTAACTGTACTAAGCATTACTGTTTGTTTTAGGACTCATTTAAAACTAAAATTAGTGTTATCTGTTTGTATTTTTTGAACCATACTTAGAATACACGCAGGATTTTAGGTAAAATGAAAAGTCCGTCGTGATTTAGTAGTTTAGTACCCTTTCCTTATATCGCAATGTCAGTTTACATCTGTCTAAAGAAACTGTTTTCATAGATTTTTGTGTTTTATGAACTCTCCAGTGATGGACACATCAATAACAAAAAAAAATATTTAAGACCCGAGTGGCTTAAAATAGGCAGTGAAATGTAGCTAGACATGCATTGTGCCCCTTTTTAAGAAAATGCGCGGTAAAAAAGGTAAATGTATTTTTTTAAAAGATGATAGTGGAATTGTGCACTTGCCTGCGCTAACGGTTGACTAGCGGGGCACCAGTGGTGGATGATGAAATGAACATGAGGTCAGGTCAGTTAGCCCATCGTGACAAATTCACCACGAATTTATCACGACTAACTAATTAACGATAAAAGAATTAAAAAAAAACACTTAACAGTTTGTCATTCAAATTACACAAAAAATTAAATAAATATTTGTCGAACGATTTCATCTTAATATTGCCAAATTGGAAGTAAATATGGATTGTATGTGCATTTTTTTTTGTTTGTTTAGTAGTTTTAACATGAAAGCGAGACGGACAGACAGACAGAGTTACATTCGCATTTATAATATTAGTAAGGACATGATGGTGAAAGGATAACAAACAGACAAACTTTCGAACTTATAATATTAGTTGGATAGATTGCTTAACCTCGTAAATCGACGTCGACTGCAACTTATCTGTGAGCGCTTTCACTAATATAAAAACAGAGTATCTACGGAACACCGAATTGGGCAAGCGCGATGTGCTATTGACCGATTTTCCCATTCGGTCTTGGATTCAGTTCTTGATCTATTTCTTGTACAAAATCAATGTTTTTACTGTTTTTTTTTAATCCTTACTAATATTACAAATGTGAAAGTAACTGTCTGTCTATCTCGCTTTCCCGTCGAAATTGCTGAACCGATTTAAATTTGATACGCAGACATTCCAGACCATGAGGCAGGAATACTACTAATAGGCTACTTTTTAATACGAAAAAAGGGTTGTAAGGGGTTGAAAGGGGCGATAAAAAGATGTTAAATCGGTTTAGTAGTAAAACTACTACTAGCGTGAAACCTCGACAGTCAGAGTTATTCTCATATTTATAATATTATAAGTAAGGAAGTAAGGTTTAAAAAAATAGGACGGAATTGGTGGGTGTAGCCAATAGAAAGAAAAGTTTATAAAATGAAACACGAACTCATTTTGTAGATTGGGATTTGTATACGCGAAATATCTTTAATGCAACTCTGGCAGTGCGCCAAGTACACTTGATTTGAAAAAAAAATATCATATCCACGAGTATATACTGTGGTATTTTTAGAATATAGTAACACACTACGTATGCAAAGCTGAGAATACGTGAATGTGATTTTTGATGTAACTTTCGTTCGATTTTTTTATAGAAGGTGCTTATGATTATCGCTTTGGTAGGTCTTGTATCAGGGATGCCAACTGTACAACGTAAAACAAACAATTTATGATCTTTAATAAAAAAAAATACTGTACGCTATAAGGACGTGTCTTGAACTGTACATTTCTCTAAGAGTTTTCTGTAAGAATATCCATGCTCCGAACGCAGTTTAAGCACATTTACGTGAATCATCGCTCGATCTTTTTTTTCGAACTATTCTAATGCTATTGGCCGCAGATGGCCTTTACAGCTTCACCGGACGATAGGGGTGGCACTCCAAACCCGCGGAAGGACTTATGTAACGGCTGAAGGCTAACTCCAGCCTGACCGATATGACTTTAGTCTGAGGTCCCCGCTGGGGGTTCGAATCAGTGAAGAAATTTGCTATATTTTTTTTTAATTTAGCTTATTGCTAATCATACATGAAATTACTTTGTCATAATATGTAAAGTTCTATTAAATTACATTCCCTGCTACAAGGCATAGACTTAATATTAATAATATGCCAAAATGTCTGTGCATATGTTACCTTTTCACAACTAAACGGCTGAACGGATTTTAATGAAAATTCTCATGAATATAGCCTATATTATCACGTACAACATAGGTACACGTATAATATATTTTATATATTTAAAAAATATGTTTGGAGGGTGTGAAATAGAGGATTAAAAATTACGCAAATGAAACCACGGGTAACGACTTGTAAATTCATATAATGATGAATAAAATTTTTATTGTACGAACCCGCACACATTGGAATCAAGACTTTATGCTAAACTACTATACCACTGAGGTCGTTTGCTAGTTTGAAAAAGAAATAAATTAGAAGCTTAGATCGATGACGCAAAGGACAAAAACTATAAGTGTAAAATGACTCTCGTTCTAACGTCATAAATGTTAAAGCGGGATAGTTGATGTGCTGTCTCGCTCTCACATAGATGGGTATCTTTCACGTAATAGGTTATTATTTCCATCACAAATAGCTTAGGGTTGTTATTTTCATTATATTTTCTACATACAATATTGAACTTTTGGGATATAAATCAATACCCAAAGTTATGACGCTCTCATAAATAAAATATTTAATTTTTTTTTGTTTTTCAGATATGGGGTGATCTGCAAGAAGGTATTGAAAAAGTCTACAAGAGACAATACATGAGCAAAGAACGATACATGGGATTGTATACGTATCCTTTTTAATTGAAAACGCTTTGATTTTCTTACACTTTGTACAATGTCGTCGGTGTTAATTTTTTTTTTCAGAGTACTCTAGTGCTGTGAAAGGACAGAAGGCCAACTGCCGCTTGACGGATACGACTTTAGTCTGAGGACACCGTTAGGCGTTCGATTTGAATTCCTTACTAATATCGTAAATGCAAAAGTAACTCTGTCTGTGTGTCTATCTTGCTTTCATGCCAAAACTACTGAACCTATTTAAATGGAATTTGGTACACAGATTGTCTAGACCTTGAGAAAGACTACTTTTTAGTGCGAAATCTTTTAAGCAAATAGAAATAGAGAATCATTTATTCAAATAAACTTAAATAAGGTTCAAAGTTAAAGGGGAGATGAAAGGTTGTATAGGAATATCATCATTTTTAAAGCTTAAAACATATTTACTAAAAAAAATGCACGTAAGGAGGTAAAATAAAATAAGTGATCGTCATTTTTGAAGCTAGAAAGATTAAACTTTTTACTTAGGGTTTTTTTGGGTTAGATACTAATATTATAAATATGAATGACTCTGTCCGTCTGTCAAACATAATACATCTTTAGGTTATGGTAAAAAATGGGACGAAATTGCGCGCTCATCTAGTACAATACAACAAGGCGATGTCAGTTCTGTTTATGAGTTCTCAGTAATAATTCCTCAACTATATATATAGTCACGTATATAACTACTGTACGTCGGTACATCACCAGAGTTCAAGTGGTTCCACATCGAGTGGACGCAACAGTGCCAGCAACGGTGGTCGTTTCGGTGGCTGCAACTATGGGAAGAAGCAGGTATGTCCGTCCTTTTCTTTAGAGCTTTTTTCCTAATTTGCAAGAATGGGATAAAACACTCCTATAGTTAACCGTTAGAACAAACTTTTAAAATTTTAATTTAAATATTTTGAATGCACTCCCCACATAAATATCAGTTTGGCCTATGGTTGACCTGAAGAAAATACCTCACCTTGAGGTATATTCTCCAAGTCAACCGTCAAAGTCCGTCATTTGTTTGAGTTCACCTTTATTTGAGTACAAAGCGTTGAAGTTTTAACAAGTAGATAAATAAATAACCCAGGACGATTCCCATAGCGACATATAGTCCCAAGCATAATTTGCAATTAAGCATAATTTGTTTTATACTAAACAAGGGATAGAAATACTTTAATATATATTTAAAAATACAAATATAATATAGATAGGAAACAAACAGTCTTACTCATACTTGAATACAAAGGAATCGAACCCGCGACGATCGGAAGTAAGGACGTTTTTCCGAACTGTTGCCAGCAGCTTGCCTTTACAGCTTCATAGAACGATAAGGCCGAGTGCAGATGGCACTCCTAACCCGAAGGACTATGGGGCGGCTAAGGTCAACTCCCGCCTGACGGATACGACGTGAAGACACCGCTAGGGGTTCGATCGATACCTCGGTTTAGGCCGTCGTAATGTCTATCTCCATTTCAATTCGACGGGGGATCGATCGGAGGATATAGTAAGGCAATGTGCTAAAACGCTAGATCACCGGGACAGTCAATATTAGACAAGAAACCTAAACTAACAAAGAATATAGTCGTATTTTATTCTGTCGCGATAAATATGTAAGTTTTCACGCAATTACCCAATTCGTCCATGCGTAAATAAGTACAAGTGAATCGCTACGTAACGGTTTTTTTTTAGATATGGAACGGTGCACCCGCTTTCAGTATGTGTATTTATATTTCTGTATGAATCCCTGGTGATGGGAATATCTTTAACAAAAATTTTTTGGAGAGACGGCGGTAGTCTACCATTTGCGAAATGTTTGCATGTTTACTACTACTACTATATAGAACTTAGTAAAAATTGTGTTACGTCCGATACGATCCCTCCTGGACACCATCATGATAAATTCCTGGTGAATTTGTCACGATATGCTAACTGACTGACCTAATGTTCATCTTATCATCCTCCACTGGTGCCCCGCAAACGTAAACCTTTAGTCCAAGAGGGTGTACCGTTGCATTGTCATCCATGTAAAAAAAAATTTGTCAGCTCCTTCGCCATTCCCTTAAAAAAAGTATATATTTGAAAGAATATTGCTGTATATTTTCTTCGGCAATTCGCCGGTTAATAACTAGTTATTCATTAAAAAACCGTTACGTAGTCACCTCGTTTTATGTAATCTTCAATATTTACTAGAGCTGGCAAATTATCATAAATCACAATGGAAATGACGAAACGTTAAAAAACCGGTTAATAATATGAGTGGATTCATCAGTTCATGTAATTTATTACACCGAAATACATAATAATTACGTCATAATACCTTCGCAACTGTGATCCCAGTTGGGGTAGTCAGTCTTGTTAGAATATAATGTTAGTTAAGATAGCGAAACTCTTGATAGATTTATATTGTTGTTATTGGTCTTAACACGAATATTTTAATGGTAAATAAAGAAAAAGTAAACTAATAAATATAAATAATGTATATTGAACATATTTTGTTTTTAAATAAATGGGATTTTGTATTATTTTTTAATTTTATAATCCTATTTATTATATATCCCTGTCGTACTAGTCGTAAGTCGTAATTCTCCATACGTCCCATTCATCCTAAATCTTATACCTCTGATTCACTACCTTAACATCTTAATTAACATTATAAATTACATAGATAAAATAGACATAAAAATATGTTAAAGAACACCTGTATAATTACAACAATTGTAATATTTTTTTAGAATAAAGAACAATTTTATCCCTATTAGTTAAATGGTTTCAGTTGAGAAGGACTGGCAAGGAACTCAACTACTGTTTTTTTTAAGCCAGTTATTTGTTTGGGTGTCTATGCCTAACATTAAATTGATAATCCCGTACATGAACAACTAATGTTAAGCATGCGTTAACTGATTTCTATTTTTTTTTCTGTACAGTTAAGGTAATATAAAAAAAATATGTTTAAAAAGTGTATATTTTTTTATAGAGTGGCCAAGTTCAGGGCGGCGCTCAACTCGTCGGCCTGGAGCTGTACCAGAGGCTGCGGGAGTTTCTCAGGATTTATCTCATTAATCTGCTACAAGTTAGTATAGTACCAACAAACTATTGATATGTATATCATAGACCAGTGTTGCCCAACGTGGAGCCCATGCCCCACAGAGAATACTTTTATTTTTAAGGGGGCAATTCGAAAATGGAGTCGGTACGAGTATAAGCCTTTCACTCCGGACTATTTGAATGCAATGCTAGAATACGGTGTCAAATTTAACGATATAATAAAAATAATCGTTTTATCACAAATTAAAATAATAGATTGATATAGAAAAATGTTTATTTAAAATTGTTTGAAATTTGATTTTTAGAATTTCATTGTTTTGAAAATAGAAATTACTAGGAAATTGTTAATGAAACATAGTAATTGCTTTTTTCAATAAAAGTTTCCTAGTGATATCTTCCTAAAACCTATCACTTAAGTTTCTTAAGTGAACAGTTATAATTTTTTAATATTAAATATGATTTAAGGCTAAATTAAAAAAAAGTTGGCAGACATTTGCATAGAGTATAGGCGATATAATATTTCCCTACGATCAATAGGAGTGGAACTGCAATAAAAATGTAGCAAAAATGGGCAAGTGTGAAGAAGACGAAGTTGCACGGGTCAGCTAGTAAATATATATGTACAATCTTTGTTCTAGAATGGCGCCGACCTGATGGATGAAGATGTCCTCGCTTTCTATACGAAGCAATGGGAAGAATACCAATTCTCGTCCAGGGTACTGAATGGTGTCTGCGCTTACTTGAACAGGCATTGGGTGAAGCGCGAGTGCGAGGAAGGGCGTAAGGTAATTTTTATTTTTAAATTTTCGCATTACAAAATATCTCTAAAGTAGATATGTAACATATCTTATTAATATTATAAACGGATTTTGATGAAACTTTACAGTAATGTAGTAATAGTATATAATATAATATAATACTAAAGTATAGTAATATATACATACATCAGGATGACATATAAGCTTTAAATTTCACGCGGTCACAGCTAGTAATATACATTTGTTAGTATTCATTATTGATTTGTTTTTAATATGTATATTTGGAATTACTAATAAAATGCCCACTAATCTTTGTTTGCCCTATGGTTGACTGGGAAAAAATGCCTTATGGTCCACCATATGCTCCTTTATTTTTGAATTTGTGGATTAAAATTGTAATAAATAAATAAATATTAAAAAAAAGATGATTAAAATGCCATTACTTGTACTAAATTGCTGTTATAAATTCTTTCAGGGGAGATACGAGATCTACCAGCTCGCCCTTGTGACATGGCGCGACAACCTATTCCAGCGTTTGAATAAGCAAGTCACGAATGCTGTACTTAAATTGATTGAAAGAGAACGCAATGGAGAGACGATCAACACCAGACTTGTTTCTGGGGTGAGTGTTAATTTGTTATCACATATTATACATGGAAAAACCTAGACAAACTATCATACTCATGAATAGAAATGTTTGTGTCATGCGAGGAATCGAACCTGCGACCAAGACGGTTTAGCACACCGCCTTACCACTGATTTTGTTTATTTATATTTTATTTGAAGCCAACGGCGTTAACAATTTGCAGTCACAATATTAAAACTAATTATAAATTCCAATTAATTGACATTACATTATATTAGTACATGCATTACATTAGCATTAAAAACAAGAAGGACTAAATATGAACTGTATAAAATATGGGAGCTATATGTATCGTAACATTGGCAATGAAAAATTTATTCTAAATAGTTTATTTAAAGGTTATTTTTATTCGTATTTTCTTAAGACGACTATTCTAAATGTATACTATATTACAGGTAATCAACTGCTACGTAGCTTTGGGTCTGAACGAAGAGGACCCCAGCGCCCGAGGTCAGAATCTCGCAGTGTACAAGGACACCTTCGAGGCTGTGTTCCTTGAGGACACTGAAAGATTCTATACTAGAGAAAGTACAGATTTCCTCAGAAACAATCCTGTTACCGAATATATGATTAAGGTAATTTATCTCATATTATTATTATTATTATTACGGAAGACGCAGCGTGGGAAGGCCTCCAGCGAAGGTGGACTGACGACCTGATCAAGATCGCTGAAAGGCGTTGGATGCGAGCAGGACCGATCGTCGTGGAGATCTTTGGGGGAGGCCTTTGTTCAGCAGAGGACGTCTTCCGGGCTGTAATGATGATGATGATAATGATCTCATATTAGCTGCATTTAATACGCGCTTTCACGCAGTAATCGACTTTCACGCAAGAAATGTTTTTTTTTCGGACTACTCTAATACTGTTGGCCGCAGATGGCATTCCAAACCAACTCCTTCCTGCCTGACGGATACGATGTGGCTTGTACAAAGCAAATTCTACATTCTGTATATAAAAATAAAGTTTTATTTGTATATAATGTTGGCAGGCTGAACAACGCCTGCAAGAAGAACAGCGAAGGGTACAGGTGTACCTGCATGAGACAACCATGGAGCGGCTCGCCAAGACCTGCGATCGCGTGCTTATAGAGAAGCATCTGGAAATATTCCATGCCGAGTTCCAGGTGAGTAACAAGGAGTTAATTAGTGTTTTAGTCGAATTTGCGTTCTTTCAGAATGTCTTTTTTGTATGATTGGTGATGGAATAGTGCTAACGGTAAAATCTATATATGATGAGCATGAAGTCAGGCCAATTGCCCATTATAGCGAATTGATCAGGAATTAACCGCAATGACTTTCAGGGAACGCAAGGAGGTTGACTAGACAAGTACATTATAGATGAGAGACTAGATTACAATAGATTAATCGAAATATAATTATAGATTTTAATTGTAACTGCTTGTTGCACTAGACTGTCTGACTGTACACAGTCAGACAGTCTGTTATTAACTAATTAAAATTGGAAGTAACACTATCAGTTTGTTTACCTTTTTTTTATAATTATCTAATATTAATATTTGTACCTATATATTTACACATGTAAATTTTGCAGTTTGCATTCATACAAAATAAAAAATGTAAAGTTGAACAATCTTTATTTAAAACAACATGAAAATTTCTCGCTCGTTCTCATTCGAAAATAAAAAAATCAAAAGTGATGAAATGACTAATCAAAAGTTATTTAAGTTTATTTCAATAAAGATTATTTCTATCGGTACAGAGTATTGTGAATGAAAATATTTCATTTGTTAAACAGAAACTCTTGGATGGTGAGAAGAACGCGGACCTGGGCCGCATGTATAATTTGGTGGCTCGTATTCCGGACGGACTGTGCGAGTTGCGGCGGCTGCTGGAGCAGCACATACACGTGCAGGGGCTGCAGGCCATCGACAAGTGCGGCGAGTGCGCTCACACGGTATGTAGTCACTATACTCAGTCGCATTGTGCTCAACTCCAAAATACTCAGTACCATCTCACTCAGATACTCACTGCTTAGCTTCACTTCACTCAGTTCCATTCCACTTATTTTCATTTCGCTCATTTGTACTCTATTCAGATCCTTCCCACTTAGTTTGCACTAAGAGCTACTCTGCTCAGTTCCATTTCACTTAATTCCATACAACTCAATTCTACTGCTCTTAGCGCAACTCCACTTCGTGCCACTCTATTCACTTTAATTTCAATCAGTTTTATTCTACTTAGCTCCATTATTCCATTTTATAATTATATTTATAGTAATTCCACTCTACTCATATTTCAAAGTGTTACATATTGAGTGATACCATTAACAACTTAAGTTAACATCAGATATTAATCCATGAATATTGAAATAATTGTATTCTATGTTTGTCTATCTTGAACAGGATCCGAAAGTATATGTATCGACGATTCTCGAGGTTCACAAGAAGTACAACGCACTCGTATTGATCGCGTTCAACAATGACTCCGGATTTGTGGCGGCGCTTGACAAGGCTTGTGGCAGATTTATAAACAGTCAGTAATCTTAATTATTTTTTATATATACAAATATTATAAATGCATTTAAAAGAAAGTGTTGTTTAGATGGTTATAAGAGCAGAGGGTAGAGGAAGTCCGAAACAGAATGATAGACGATATAGCAAGAAATAATCTGCTAAATTTCACCATCGCACTCCATGCCAGAAACTAAAATACCAATCTGATCATCTTGATGAATGCAGATCTCCAACATGCGTTTTTCTAGAAACTTTTTACCACGTACAACCACATTGTTGAATTACCTTCCAAAAATGCTTTTCAAAAATTTCCAAAAAAAAAAAACAATAGTACTTTTCCCCTGGGCTACTAGTATATTTTTTTTGTTATACATTATAATAAAAAAATAAATTGTCTAACAAAATATTATGTAACAGAAATGTCTTGTATGGGTTTTATAGTAATAATAATTTATAATTAAATTAATATTTACATTTTCCATTGTTCCGTGGTACATAAACCAAATGTATTTTGATGTTATTCCAGGCAATGCAGTTACCAAAGCAGCTAACTCGTCATCTAAGAGTCCGGAACTGCTGGCCAAATATTGTGACCTGCTGCTTAAGAAGTCCAGTAAGAATCCCGAGGAGGCTGAGCTGGAAGACACTCTCAACCAAGTGGTAAGACAGACTATTGAAATATATACTTAATACATTACACAAATGAGATAATATGTAGTGTCGTGTCTCAGTGGTTTGGTACCCTGAATTTGCACAGAGGTCGACAGTTAAGTCTGGCTAACGCACAAAAAAATCTTGTGTCAATTTATATTTCTGCTTTTCCGAATAATTTATCTGTGAGTCAATGAATTACTCTCAAGAGGTCGAGATAAAACAAAACAAACATAATGAAAGTGTCGTGATTCAGTAGTTTACTACTCCTAATAATGCCAAATTGGTCGTCAGTTCAAATCAGGCTAAAATACACAAAAACAATGTCAATATATATTTCTGAATTCTGGTTAACAAAAAAAAAACTTAGTGTTTATTTATATTTCTGACTCTCCTATGCTGAGAATATACGTTATGAAACCAAAAATTAACCCGAAAGTCATTGCTGGCTATGTACCAAAAATATCTATTGCTAATAGTCATATTTTTTTTTAAAGGATAATAATGAAATGGTGCCCCTGCCTGCGCTAACGGTTTACGCTGGCGGGGCACCAGTGGAGGATGATAGGATGTGAGACATGAAGTCAGATCAGTTAGCCCAACGTGACAAATTGACCGGGAATTTATCACGATGGTTTCCAGGGGGAACCGCGTGGAGGTCGACCTGACATGGTACATTGCTAGCAATGGGATCATTAGTCCACATTACTAACAAAATCCCCTTCCCCCTAATAGTCATATTGGTTGTGATGGTATGGGTATGGAATGGAATTTCAAAATGCTCTGTCTATAAATTAAAAAACAGTCTGTTTTCTTTCAGATGGTTGTCTTTAAATACATTGAAGATAAGGATGTATTCCAGAAGTTCTACAGCAAAATGTTGGCGAAGCGGCTCGTTCAACACATGTCGGCTAGCGACGACGCAGAGGTAATCTAAATATATATAACTCAAAGGTGACTGACATAGTGATCTATTAACGCACAGCCCAAACCACTGGACGGGCTGAAATTTGGCATGCAGGTAGATGTTATGACGTAGGCATCTGCTAAGAAAGGATTTTGATTAATTCTACCCCCAAGGGGATAAAATAGGGGATGAAAGTTTGTATGAAATTTTGACAATTTTAAACCGATCGGGCTGAGACTTGAGAGAAGCTACTATGCAGTAGGCATCCCCTAAGAAAGGGTTTTGATAAATTCCACCCCTAAGGGGATAAATTATTGCGAGCGAAGCCGCGGGTAAAATCTAGTTTTTTATATGACTACAATGACAAACAAGCTGACTATTAGGCACATTGATTTTAGAATAAAAAGTAAAATCCATCACATGTAAGAGAACAGCATAGGTATATATAGTATTTTAACAGAAAATAATTTTGGATATCTTTTATGCTACTATTGTTTACTCATTGTTGAGCTAAAAAGTACATTAAGTTCTAAAAATTATGAATTTTTAAGAATGTTTCGTTTTGACAGTAATTTCGCCATCTACACTGAAATGTTAAAATATTTTTTTCTCATTTTCGACTGCAGAATCGAAATCAATCACTGATAACTATGCGATAAATAACGTATTTTTTTTCTTTTTACTTACAGGCATCAATGATCTCAAAATTAAAACAGGCTTGCGGATTTGAATACACCAGCAAATTACAGAGGATGTTCCAGGTAATATACTTAATTTTTCTTTCAGAAGAGTATATTAAGGTTTCATTAGGGTCGGAAACGCGCACGTGACCTCTGATGTGTAAGGCGTCCATACGCTACGGTAACCATTTACCATCAGATGGGCCGTATAGTTGTTTGCCACCATCGTAATATAAAAAGAAACGAATTCTACTTTCTATAGAAAAAACATTTATTGCAATGAAATTAATAGAAACGTTATTTATATTGTTTGGTTTGGGTCTTAACACGAATAATTTTATGGCTAAAGATATTTCTCTTCTCCTCCTCTCTCGACGTTTCGACTAGGTTGCACTAACTGTGGTTACGAGGCGACTGGAGTAACAGCGATGTCAATGTAGTTATTGTCAGCAGTTTTTTTCTTTTACCATCACTAGATTGTTCAATAAACATAGCACTCACGATATACCTACACTTATTGACTGTTGATGCTACTGAACTTTGTTTAAATTTTTTTTGACTGCATTCTAAGCTATTATTTCAAAGGGATATTTTTTAATTTCAATCGCCTCCCGTACCGTAAGTGCATTTGAATACTCCTAAGATAACCCTATATTTGAGTAAAATAATTGTAATTTTGACACGTGTTTGCTTAACACTTTTTTTAATTATTAACCCGAATTGAAACACTAATGTGATGTTTATTTATTAATACAGTTCCTTGCGAACAGATTAAACGGAAAACAGATTAAAAAAACAGTGGGTTTAGGGCTGGTGTATATACGTGTGATGTATAGACATGTAATTTTTTCCCAGGATATTGGAGTATCAAAGGACCTGAACGAAAGCTTCCGCAAACACATGGCGAAGAATTCTGAACAACCGCTCCACATTGATTTCAGCATTCAAGTGCTATCGTCTGGTTCCTGGCCTTTCCAGCAGTCTTCGTCCTTCCAGCTGCCTACAGAGGTCAGTAAAATAAATCTAGGCATACAATTTGATATAATATTTATACCATAGTACTACTACTAGCAGACCGGCCACGCGTTGCTGTGGCTAACAGTTTCCTTATACATAAAAATAAAATTCAATAAAATAATATTGGGACTTTAAATTGAGATGTAAGCTGTCCTATCTATCAAGTTCGATCAAATTGCACACTATGTGCAAATCAAATTTGCAATCGGTTCAGTAGTCTAGGAGTCCAACGCAGACAAACAACGTGACACGAAATTTTTTATATAAAGATAATTATATAATTATACGGAATTAAACAATATGATTATTATAATGCTTAATATCAAGTCGTTTTCTAAAAATATGTGATGTATAAGTGAATGCAGTATATGTTATTTATGTTTTGTATTGGTTTGTTTGCACAGTTGGAGCGGTCTGTGCACAGATTCACTTCGTTCTACTCGTCGCAGCACAGCGGACGGAAGCTCAACTGGCTCTATAACATGAGCAAGGGCGAGCTTGTCACCAACTGTTTCAAAAACAGGTCAGTACTGCCAACTAGGTCGCAGGTTCGATCCCTTACACAGTTGTACCGTACATTCATGTTCATGGTATATAATTGTTTATATTGGTTTGGGTGTTTTCTATGTATAGTGTTTATGTATTTACGAAAAAAATATATATCTATGTATTTGTATCAGTTGTTTAATAACACAAGATTTAGCTTTACTTGGGTCTACATGGCGCTGTGTGAATCATCCTGAGATTATTGTTTTTATTATATTTTATATTCTTGAATTTTTTCGGTGTTATTAGTACGGGTCATACTGATGAAGTAATACTAATATGTTTAATTTATTGTTATTCAGTCTTCCTGCAGAAAATTATGCTTGATACGACAGGTGTATAATATTGCTGTTTGTTATTATTTAGATTATTGTATTCATAAGTTCGAATAATTTTTATACATACATATACAACACCCAGACTAAATCGGTGTTTTATATGTATATTCAGCATGTATTAAAAAAACTAAGTATATCTATGAATTGTCTAGTACCCATAATACAAGCTCTGCTTATCTTGGGACTAGATAGCCCAAATTCATCAAGAATTTATCACGATGATTTCCAGGGAGAACCGTGTGGAGGTCAACCTTACATGGTAAATTGTTCGCATTGAGATCATCAATTCACATTACTAACAATCCCCTTTCCGTGGGAAATCTTTAGTATTTATATAGCACAAATGATTTACGTTGACCATATTTAGGTTAGAATTGATGTTTATAATATTATTTGCAGATACACACTGCAGGCGAGTACCTTCCAGATGGCAGTCCTTCTACAGTACAACGACAATACCGCGTGGACCGTCCGCCAGTTGGAGCATCACACAGGGATCAAGGGTGACTTCCTTCTGCAGGTGAGCAGTTTGTATTTTAAGCATACGGCGGGCCCGATGGAAAAGTTGTACACAAATATAAATAGTATTATGAATGAAACTTGTCGCGCCGGTGGTTCCACCCTTGTGTAATGTATACCTTATATGTTATTCTGATGTATATATATTATTGGAAACTTTCATTAACAGTTCGGTAGTTTTTACACGCTCTTTCGCGCTCGAATAGTCTTATGTGTGATATAATGTGCATGTAAATGTAGTGTTTACTACACCCGAGAGTCAGAAGAAATGTAAATTGACACGCACACAAATCTTTTTTTTATGGTGTCAGCCGGATTTGTACTAACGACTTATTGGTCGTAGTACAGAGTAGTAAAACAAGTAGCTTGTCGGCTGAAATAGATGAGGTAGAGATACCCACGCAGACGACTTTGAACAAAGTCTCCTTAGGTAAGAGATGAAATCGTTAAATTGTCATGTGCTGTATCGTATGCTAGTATTGTTTTTAATTGGTGATAATGGAGTGGTGTACTCCCCTGTGCTTACGGTTTAGTGGAAGATGATAGTATGGGCATGAGGTCAGGTCATTTAGCCTATCATGGTAAATTCATCAGGAATTTATAACGATGGTTTCTAGGGAGGACCGCGTGGAGGTCAACCTGGCATGGTACATTGCTAGCAATGGGGTTATTAATCCACATAACTATCAATACCTTACCTCCCTATGTGCAGGTATTACAAATACTACTGAAAGCGAAGTTACTCGTCTGCCATGATGACGAGTCGGAGCTCACAGAATCATCCGTCGTGGAATTATACTTAGGATATAAGAAGTGAGTATTATATGTATATATTTTAATATATTGACTGTAATAAATTAGTGCTAGTTGGTAGTTTGTCTTCACATATTTTAACGTTATAACAATTATTTAAAAGAGCAACACGCAAGGTACTTGCTCGTTCTTCTTGATGAGAAAGCGATCCAAATGAGTGGTAGATTAAAGAATATAAGTGTTAAAATTTAAGTTCATTTGGATAAAGAATTTTTTCAAAACAGAAACAGATTGTATTCAAAACATGAAAGTTTTTATCCTTTTTACGGAGTATGAAATTTCAGACATTTATAAGTTTATATATTTTTATAATTATGCATGAAAAATATATTAAATCAATAAAATAAAATAAAATATTACACACACTGCCACTATATTACACGACTTATGTCCAATGTCAATGTTAAATATTATTAGCACAGATAACATAATATTACATACAGATACCCCATCCCATACAAGAAAATGGTTCCTTCCTAACTCGGGCTATTCTTCGGGCTATTTTATTTCGCCACCGTAGCCGCTAGATGTCGCTAGATCTGAAGCAGTTTGGATTACTAGTGGGTGCTTAGTAACAAAGCATGAAAATAGATGGCAGTCAATTCAGTCTACATGACATCTGTTTTGCAAAGATATGTATATAATAGATATGTAGGTAACTGTATCGTGTACCTCATTAGGGACGATTCAAGATTCAATGTAAATGTGTAGGTATAATATCGTTAGCCGACACTCTGCAGATATGGCTTATGTGCCAATGTATATACCTATTATGTTATGGTTTATTTTACATTCCATGCCTATTTTTTTGATATGTTGTAACGCGTCTGCGCTATACGTATAGCCTGATTTTGATACGTTTATACTCGTACGTATCAAAATCGGGCTATACGATTTTTTATTTCAATCGTTATATGTATGAGACTGATTTTAGCTACAATTAATTTACTGGTATATACCTCATGTATTCTACGATGTACCCCTCTTTTACCTAATGAGAATTCCGCTATATCTTATATATACATTTTGTATCAGTGTTAGTTGCCATATTTCTCCCACATTTTGATGAAATTTGATATGTATACTTGCCAGGTCTGAGGTAGGGTTGTTATCTATTTTTTATACCCCTAAGTCATAGGGGTGGCCTACCCCGAAAAAATATTTTTTTGTATTATGGACAATTTTTTATTTATTTATAATGTTACATTGAAAATACATACACGCCTAAATTTTCACCCGTCTTTCACCAACCTCTATTTTTAATAGCGATATTCTTATAAATATTATAAATGCTAAAGTAACTCAGTCTGTCTGTTTGTCTCGCTTTCACGCCAAAACTACTGAACTGATTTAATTGAAATTTGGTAGACAGATAATGGAGACCCTGAGAAAGGCTACTTTTTAATGCGAAAAAGTATTGAAAGGGGACATGAAAGGCTATATGAGGATATCGTAATTTTTAAAGTCAGATCTTGTAAGATTAAGTGAACAGGGTCGGTCTAGGTTTTTCATTAAAATTATGAAAGAAATGTATGTACCTACATTAAAATATAATTTTTGAAATGTATGAGATGTATGAAAGAAATGTATGTACCTACATAAAAAGTTCATTTTTGAAATGTGTGAAATACATTTCATACATTGAAAGAAATGTATGTATGTACCTACATTAGAAGATAATTTTTGACTTGTATGAAATGTATGTACCTACATTAAAAGTTCATTTTTGAAATGTATGAAATGTATGAAAGAAATGTATGTACCTACATTAAAAGATAATTTTTGACATGTATGAAATGTATGAAAGAAATGTGTGTACCTACATTAAAAGATAATTTTTGACATGTATGAAATGTATGTACCTACATTAAAAGATAATTTTTGACATGTATGAAATGTATGAAAGAAATGTATGTACCTACATTAAAATATAATTTTTGAAATGTATGCACCGTACAATAACAATACACGTTAAACATCATACCACAGAGTCATACGCAAGTTAAAAACAAACTGCTATGATATTAATGAGAAAGGAAAATCAACTTTATGGTATTCGAGTTAGGGTCGATTTCTCTCTTTTTTTAAATACTATTTTAATCTTACCAGTTGCCAGTATTCGAGACAGCTACGATTCGTACTCGATATTTTAAATTATTATGTAATCGATTTTTCAGTACAAATGTAAATAACCAACGACACTAATAATGTACTACGATATTCCGTTCTTTGAAACGGAACACTGCTATAATACAAAATAATGAAAATTTACTGTTCACAACGACTCATTAAAAGCATCATCGAATAATGCGCTGTAATAAAATCCTGTTATCGATTATTCAAAAAAATCGATAATACATGTATTTATTTTTAATATGACAACACTTCATACATAAGTATTATTGGAAATAGTATTACTTGCTTGTTCGGCTATTTTTAATTTACTTAAAAAAATTTTATATGTTTAATTTACAATAATAATATATTAAGTGCTTATTATTGGAAAATATAAAAAAGACATTTAATTAGGCCGATACAAATGACGACAATGCCATCTATGAAAGCATTTTGAAAACATTGAGCCCCATATTAGCACTGATTAAAGTGTAATTAAGTACTGGAAAATAACAAAATGAGTAAATATATGAAAATTACTTTACTAAACGCATTATTTCATTTTAACATGTATATATAACTTTTTAAAAATTGATTAAACATTTTTGAAAACACAGTTTTGTTTTTTAAAACGTTTGCAAAACTATGAAGAATTCCATCGATACCAATCACGCCATCTATATGCAACTTTTAGCAATAATAATGGCTACTTCCTCATTGAGTGCCACTGTTATTAGTAATCAAGAGTATTCAAGAGAATCGAGTATTTCTGTGCTGTTACCAAAGTAAAATAATTAATATGTGAAAAAAATAATATCGAAAAGTGGTTTCGCTATTCTCATTTACAAGCTTCGAATTACAGTACAGCGAGTTGAAAACTGTATTAAAGTTGAGTTGTTTAAAAGATCTAAGCGAACAGACAGAGAATGCGACCATTTTATACTATATAAAGACGACACTGTTTGGGTTAAAGTTGTATGAATTAATAAATAATTGCGATTGTGTTCCAGTAAAAAGCTTCGCGTCAACATCAACATACCTCTGAAGACAGAGCTGAAAGTGGAACAGGAGGCGACACACAAACACATCGAAGAAGACCGGAAGATGCTAATACAGGTATGTTGTAGTTCATCCGACAGACCCAGTACACCATGCACACCGCCTTATGATGGTCGCGGGTTCGATCCCTCGCACGATACAAACACTTGTAGGCATTATTGTAATTTACTATGTATATTATGTGTAAGGAAAAATGTTGGGGCACACAACGAACTTATTAATAAATTTATCGAAGGAAAAATAGATGGAAAGAGACGAAGGAGAAGACCAAGACATAGCTATACCAAGCAGGTTAAGGAAAAAGTTGGAGTCGTGTCGTATCAACAACTAAAAAGATCGTGCATGGTGGCTGGAGCTCCACCGACAAGAGCACAAGTCTTAAATTATGAATGAATGAATTATGTGTTAGTCTTCTATTTACATACTTGAGATAGTAGAACCTAATTAACCAAACATAAAATTTAAATAAATTATGGTCGAATTTCGACTGGTGTATCTTATCTTAAGTTATATAACTGTTATAGATCTTGTTGGTTTAGCGGTTAAGCATACAGCTTTACTTCCGATAGTCGCGGGTTCGATACTTCTCACGGTGCAAACATTTGTATTCATGGATATTATTTGTATCGGTCTGGGTATTTTCTATGTATATTATGTATGTATTTACAAAAAAAAACTAAGCATCAGTTGTCTTGTACCCGTAACACAAGCTCAGCTTACCGTGGGGTTAGATATTAATAATAATCTCAGGACAATCCACACAGCACCATCTAGTCCCAAATTAAGCTAGCTAAAGAGTCCCAAGTTAAGCTAGCTAAAGCTCGTGTTATGGGTACTAGATAACTGATACAAATACATGGATTTTTTTTCGTAAATACATATTGTACTGAGAAAACACCCAGACTGATACTGACAATCATAGTCATAATGGCGCTGTGTTAGCTGTCAAGGGTTATTTATTTATTTATTGTTTATTTACAGGCGGCTATAGTGAGGATAATGAAGACCAGAAAGACCCTGAAACACCAGCACCTGGTAGTCGAGGTCCTCAATCAACTGTCGTCGCGGTTCAAGCCGCGAGTGCCTGTCATTAAGGTATATTTTC
This sequence comes from Achroia grisella, assembly GCF_030625045.1. NCBI lineage: Eukaryota > Metazoa > Arthropoda > Insecta > Lepidoptera > Pyralidae > Achroia > Achroia grisella. Next base: position 118,339 of record NW_026712626.1, read on the forward strand.
CCTGGGTCTTTTTATTAAATACCAGCTGTACCTGCGATTTCACCAGCGTGCAATTTATAGCCTATATATTAGTAAAGTTTCATCACAATCCGTTCAGTAGTTTTTGCGTGAAAGACTAACAAACATCCATCCATACTCACAAACTTTCGCTGTTATAATGGTAATAATAAGAGTAGTAATATGATTCAATGCTAGTGACTTAGGATATATGCACACATTAAGACATATATTCGACTGTTGCCACTTACCATCAGGTGGCTCGTCTACGTGCATGATGAAACAAAAAAGAAAGTAATGTAATAATCGACGACCTCGGTCTAGTGGTTTAGCACACCGCCTTACTTCCGATGGTTGCGGGTTCGATTTCTCGCACGGCACAAACATTTGTATTCCTGAGTATGATTGTTTGTATGGGTCTGGGTATTTTCTATGTATAATATGTATGTATTTACGAAAAAAATGTATCTATGTATTTGTATCAGTTATCTAGTATCCATACCACAAGCATAAGCTAGCTTAACTTGGGTCTAGATGGCGCTGTGTAAATTGTCAAAAAAAATAACATGAAATGTTTGTTCACAGAAATGTATCGACATCTTAATAGAGAAGGAATATTTGGAACGCACTGAGGGTGAGAAGGACACGTACAGCTATTTGGCGTGATTGGCCACTCGTCGGCACACTCAATATAATTATATGATAAATGAAATATAACAATATTATTAACTGGACGTTTTTATTTCATGTCCCAACATTTTTATAATTTATGCTCACCGCTGATGAGTCTTCTTATTTGGTTTATTGTTAACGGCTCAGCAAAGCAATGCTCAATTTTACTCCCTTATAAAGATTGGTTCACATTGGAATGATAGTCACGATGTTGTGCGTGTGGAATTGAAATATTTTTACTAAAATGAGTGTGGCTAAAGTGAATGTGAAATTAAAATAATTTAATTTAAGTTAATCCTGATATTTTTTCTAAAGTTACTAAGTTAACCTATATAGTATTAGCTATCTGCGAGTAAAAGTCCCGTCGAACTCGGTCCAGCCCATTCAGAAATTAACAAAAATAAACTCAGACATTTTTTTGTAAATTAATTTCTTGATGTATATACTGTATATACTTTAATATGCAGTTAATTTGAAATTACAAACAGACGCTTAAATTTTATTTATTTGATTGGATTGTTTACTATTTGTCATAATGCAATATGACATATGTATTTGGCAAATGCACCACAGTGCCAGGCCATTACAAAAGAAAAAAAATACATATTTAGTTACCATGACAGCTGTTAAATCTACCGTCGATACGGTAAGTAAACAACAAACGCAATTTTATCAGATTGCAAAACCGATAATGTCGCCTTTTGTACACCGCTTATTATTTAAATAATCATTTGTGGAATAATAGTATTTATTTATAACGTTATACGCTGGCGGGGCACCAGTGGAGGATGATAAAATGAACATGAAATTAAGTTAGTTAGCTATCTATATATAGCTATTATAATGATAGTTTCCAGAGGAAACCTGACATGGTGCATTGTTAGTTACTAGGTCAAGATTCCACATAAGGGGGGAAGGGGATTGTTACCAATGTCAGGTCGACCTCCACGCGGTTCTCCCTGGAAACCATCGTGATAAATTCCAGGTATATTTATCACGTTGGGCTAACTGATCTGACTTCATGTCTCACATCCTGTCATCCTCCACTGGTGCCCCGCCAGCGTAAACCGTCAGCGCAGGCGGGCGCACCATTCCATTATCATCCTCTAAAAAAAAACTGCCCACAACTAACAATCCCTTGCCCAGAGCTATTATTTAGCTACATTATTTTTTAAAATAAAAGGAAATACTTGATAAGCAAGAATATCACTTCATAATATGTACAGCCTAATAAGAAGCGAAAAGGAAAAATACAAAAGTATTCTATCACTGCTCTATAAACTTTATTTATAGTCTTGTACGTAACAGTTCCGACTCTGAGTGATCAGTTTAGTTTGCAGCTCTTTTGAACATGAATAGTTCATTCGAATCGAATGTGCCTCAGAAGTTGTAACGCAAACCGCAGTTGCAACAAGAACATAGTGTTTTATAGATTTAATATGAAATTAATTATGTTAAAACTGTCCAACTAATATAATGTAATTGTGACATTGCAGCCTCGTTCATTCCTGGGCGTAAGTTTTACTCTTCAGCATTTTTTTGGGCTGTGCTGATTTTTTGTGTTTGTTGGTCGCTCTAATAAATAAAAAAACATGATAACTAAATTTAAGATTATAAAATAGAGCGAAGACTGCTAAGTTTCTGTAGTCTCGTCCTTGCCTTACCTGTTATTTAGAAGAGACTAGAACTAGTGTACTTATGTCTGGGAGCTATGAGCCTTCCCACTTTTATCTACTAACTGCTCACTTTTGAACTAGTTCATTCATAAACTACACAAGCCTATATTGCCGCAAAGGTCGTGATATGATAACAAAATGTAAGCATGTTTATAAAATAGATAAGGGAAATTATTATACCACTATATCAGTATATATGTTACTATAAATAAGTGAAATTCAGTCGTGTAAGCACTATCTTGTAATAAACGTCTATCGTAATAAATAAGAAATGTTAAAAAACAGTTTCTACGTATATGGTACAGGTGAATGTAGAGTGCCAGCAAATTTGAATTTCGGTGATTATTTCCTGAAGAGAGCCTGGGAATATAAGGATAAACCTGCTCTAGTAAGTTGGCCAGATTTCTCACAGTTTTAATGGCATAACGGGGCCAAACGAGTTTGCGGCTCACCTGATGGTAAGTGATTACCGCCGCCCATGAGCACCCGCAACACCAGCAGAAAAATAACAGATGACTTAAATGCATTATTAATTATAAAGTAATAGGATTAGGTTCAAAAACAATTATTGACCACCTCTTGAACAAAATTATATCAGTTCAGTTGGGAAAATATTAGCTTTCAAATAAATATAGCTTTATCCAAACGTTTCTATAAAAATATTCGATTTTCGAAATTCGATAAAGGTTCTGAAATAATAAGTTTACACATCAAAAATACAGTCCAGTTGAGCCTCTCCTTAAAATTCTGGTTTTAAAGTTGTTTGAAAGAAAATAAAAACGATTGGAAATCTCTTATAATCGTAGATGTAGAAACAAAAACCAGTAATTATGTTTTGAAAGTATTTTCAAAAACAAAGTTTTTATGTAGGTATTAGGTTAGTATATATTAGTTCTCTAGTACCTATAGACTTGCAAAGTTTTTGATTAATAGATGGCGCTGCATGATATTTTTTTAATTAGATAGATAGATAAATTCCTTATTCACAATTACAGACACATAACATACATGAGATATAGAAAAACACGAATTAATAAAAGAAATGTAGGTGGCTTTATGTGCCGCAAAAGTGAAAAGGTAGCCAACTCAGCATAATGCTACAGATAACTCTGCAGCGCTGATATTCTGATATACTTATACTATACTTATTACTAAAAAAAAATTACATAAATATTAAACATCGAGGTCTTTATCAAAATATATAAAGTATGAATAAACTGTAAATAATGTGATGAATTATGTTATTAAACTACTTATACTACATAAATACTATAACAAGGATTACACATATATTGATATGGTGAAAGGCTCCGCGAGACTGATGATGACGAAGATGATGCAAGACAATGCTTGCGGACTAAGTTGGGTAATAAAGCTTCGCAGATACGGGACCTCCTAAGGGATTAAAGTAATTTGTTCTGTTAGATGTTTTTTTAGTTGTTTTTTAAAATTAAATATATTATTTCTTTAAAAATTATGATTATAATATAAAGACAGATTTGGGTTGACCTAGAAAGCTCAGTAAAACCTGTATCAGGTACATCCTGCATATCCATGGCCAGTACCCCTTTTTTTTTAAATTCATTATTATTAAATAGATAAATGGCTCCACTCACGAAGTATACACTTTTGGTGAATTACTACAAGATTCTATGAATGTCGCCGTCTCACTCACACATATAGGCGTCAGGAAGGGAGACGTGGTTGCTATATGCACTGAGACCAAAATCGAGTACTGGAGTGCTGTAATCGGTACAGTATATACCGGGGCTGTGTTAACTGCTATTAATCCTACATATACTGCAGGTAAATATATAGCTTGTACTATATATATACGTATAATTAGTAAAAATGACGGAATATTACCACTTTTTGTATTTATTTACTGAGTTCCCGATATTTCGGCAGTGTTTCAACCGTCATGATCGCGGGTAAAATATATATTGATCATATATTTTTTATGATTAATAGTTGTCCCAGCAAGGGTTGATAATTTAATATTTGATTATTAATTAATATCGCTATTAAAAAATAGGGTTTGGTGATAGAAGGGTATTCACCCTTCAACAAGAAACTCAGCTCGTATTCTTTTAAAATATTGTTTACAATACAGATTATAAATTTGGGGTTATTTTTTTTATCAAATATATTACCATTCGGTTATCCAGATTCAACCATTACAAAAATTTACTAATTTAAACAATTACATTCATTTTCAGGCGAATTAAAACATATCTTATCAATATCAGAACCTAGATACATGTTCTGTTCACCATCATACTATGAAAAACAAGAAAAAACACTGAAATCAATCGCCTACTTGAAGAAGATAATTCTATTCGGTGATACAGGTCCTAGTGATGTGCTACTTTTTAAAGATTTAGTTTTACCGATAAGTAGTGATGTGAAATCGGACCTTATTGTTACCAATCGACTAATAAGGAATGTCAAATATGAGGAGTTCCAACCAGTGGATGTTAATGGACATGAAGACGTTCTGTTCATATTATATTCTTCTGGTACCACGGGATTACCTAAAGGAGTTATGCTGACACATCTAAATGTCCTTACAAGTTGTTGTTTGTATGATCTTTTTTATGATTGTGCTGTTTTTTGTTGTTTTTATCTCATATATTTACTTATTTAAATTGCTAAACGAATTAAATGATATATATTATTATTTAAATCAAATATTTATTTACAAAGTAACAACATTTAATGATAATTACATCAACGCAGAGCTTCTATTATGGGTTCTAGACAACTGATATAAATATATAGGTACATTTTTTTGTAAACACATGCACAATGTAAATAAAAAACACCCATACCGATACAAACAATCATACTCATGAATACTAATATTAGTATCGTGTGAAGAATCAAACTCGCGACGATCTGAAATAATACGGTGTGCTAAACCGTTAGACCATCGAGGGCGTATTTAACAACATAAGTTAGCACTTACCATTAAGTGTTATGTTTTTTTTAATGGGTACAATGGCGCACGTGCCTTCAATTCCGGTATATGCTGGCGGGGCACCAGTGAAGGATGATAACGTGACCATGAGGTCAGGTCAGTTAACTCATCTTGGCAAATTCACCAGGAATTTATTACGATGGTTTCCGGGGGAACTGTGTGGAGTTACTAGCAATCGCATTCCCGCGGCTGTTATATTGTTTGGCTATTCTATTTGCTATTACTTCTTAGTCTATTTGTTATCATTACATTGTATAAAACAGTCGCTGTTGCTGTCTATCCGTCCCTATGTATGCTTACGGATTTTGAAGCGGTTTTTTTTAAATAGATAGCGTGATTCAAGAGGAAGGTTCATATGTATAATACATGTACACTCGGGCGAAGCCGGCGCGAGTAGCTAGTATAGTATAAAAGACAGTCACTGTTGCTGTCTGTCCGCCCCTATGTAGTATGCTTAAAGCATTAAAACTACGCAACGGATTTTGAGGCGGTATTTTTTAACAGATAGTGTGATTCAAGAGGAAGGTTTATAGGTATAATACATGTACACCCATGTGTAGCTAGTTAGTTATATAAAAAAAGTTTATATTTACAGCCCAAGTGCTCTAGACCCGAAAAGCACGGGACTAATAATAACACCATGGTACCACACAATGGGACTGAATGGCATTCTTGCTGCACTCGTCGTGGGAAGATCTATCGTCTATCTTGCAAAGTTTCAAATGGACCTTTATTTAAGTACTATTGAGAAATATAAGGTCAGTATGACTGTGGTAGACTTTGTAAATGCTTTTCTGCGTTTCACTTATTTTAGCCGCCAAGCTTGCTTTATAAACGATTTGTATGTATATTATGTAACAGTTCTTTTCTCGGACTACTCTAATGCTGTTCACCGCAGCTGGCCTTTATTGCTTCACTGGACGATACTGTCGGATATGTCTTTAGTTTGAGTGAGTGCAGATGGCACTCCAAACCAAAGAAAGGACGTATGGTGCATCTGAAGGCTAATTTCCGCCTAACTGATACGACTTTAGTCTGACGGCACCGCTAGGGGTTCGAACCTCGGTTCAGGCGGTCGTAATTTCGATCTTCGTTTGAATTGGACGGGGGATCAATCGGAGGTGGTGTACCTAAGTATATACAGAAATATGTATGACAGTATTTCTATAATTTGTCTAGTACCACGTTTTACTTAGCGTGGAACTACATGGCATTGTGTGAATTATCCATGTTTAATATTATTATGTCTTGTTTATAATTTTATGTTTATATTTTTGAATAAATTTAAAGTTCTAAACAGCGAAAGTAAACTAATAAAAACCAAGATATTTAAACTAATATTAGAAAGATTAAATATTTTTTTGTTATCAAAGACTTAGCTTCTGTACCTACCATCTCAGGTTCAATCTTAGCATAAATGAATGAATTACAAACATATAAAGGTAGTTTTATGTGCTGCAAAGATCAATCAAAATCCATAAAACATTTATTCATGTAGGTCATTTTAGACTTATTATTATGAAAGTATAATGTTATACCTACTGCCTAGTTCAGTATATAGACTCAATTGAGAAGAACTGGCAATAAACTCAATTGAATAACTTTTATTACAAAGTCTCTTAATTTTTTTAATTTTTTTTTTATCTATTGAGTAGTTTATTAGTGTTTCACGCATAAGCTACTGAATAGATTTTGATATAACTTTATAGTAATATAGCTGTTACATAAGAATAACATAGGCTGTAAATTTTATGCAGGTTAAATGCGGGCAAAAACTGTAAAGTTTTATTATAATCAATTCAGTAGCTTTTGCGTGAAAGAGTAACAAACATCCATACTTACAAACTTTCGTATTTATAATGTTAATAAGATTAAGATTAGGGAGAACAATACATACCGTTGCAGATGAAATGAACGTATATTTGGTTTCTTTCAGATAAGCCAATTGACTGTAGTACCACCGGTTCTTGTGGCGGTTTGCAAAACAGAATCCCAATACGATCTGAGTTCTGTGCAAGTTATGTATTCTGGTGGTGCACCGCTGCAGAATGACACCTTGAGCATTGTGAAAACGAAGTAAGATTTAAGACATTATTCAATTATACAATATAATTTTTTTTTCGTTAATATCTATTTCCTATCTTTTGTTACGTTCACTCTCTGTTTTCACTTTTTCATTGTCAGACTATGTTATATGATATGTATATGGTATATTTGATTTATGTATTTTATTTCATATTTATTTATAGATTGATATATATTATATGTATATGTGTTTACATGTATTTACTTTTACTATATGTGTAATTTTTTTTAACCTATTGTTTTTTATTGAATATATTTGCGCCGTCTGTGTTAATTATCTAGTGGCGCTGTGTTTTGTCCTGAGTTATAATTTACATAAAAAACAACCAGACATATATAGTAATTATGAATACAAATGTTTCTATCCTATGAGAATCGAACTGGCGACCATTGATATTAAGGCGGTGTACTAAACGGCTATGTACATATGTATTTGTATCTAAGTATTTATATCAGTTGTCTAGTATCCATAACACAAGCTCTACTTAGCTTGGGATTACATGACATTGTGTGAATTGTCCATAAAAATTATATATATTGTTCAAAATCTACCCTGTAACATCGTAAGCACAGATTATTATATTAGAGTCCGTTAGTTTCTGTTCCCGCATCTTTCCTTCCCCTCCCTTACCCAGTAACAAACGGACCGTACAGTGGCCTTGACGCGCGCGCGCATTGTGTTGTGAATTAAAATAAATTAGAACTGTGTTAACCTACTGTGAAACCTACTGTGAAGCTGGAAAGCTAGCGAAGATACCTTCGAGACCCTGAAGCCCAAGAAATCCGCAGAACCATAAAGGTAAATGACTGACGCTTCCCTAACATTTTGGTAGCAGAGTAGTTTCCCAAACATATATATATATATATATATTTATATATATATACATATATATATTTTTCCTAATGTCTATTTTCAGGTTTCCAAATCTAATAGGCGTAATTCAAGGATACGGTATGACTGAAGCTACTGTGGCTGTAACCAGGACCTTGTACAGTCAGGCCAGCAAAGCTAAAGCTGGCAGTGTGGGAAAGGTAGTCCCTAGTACAGTCGCCAAGGTAAATCATCTATATAAATATTATACTAGTGGTTGCGTAACATGGATGAATGAAAGAGAAAAACATATTACGCCGACCACAAATAAAGGGGATAAGGAAGAAACGGATGATGGCTAGTGGTCGCGTAGTGGTCGAAATTCGACCATAATTAATTTAAATTCCAAGTTCGAGCATTATTAAGGTGATATTGTCAAAGAATATTCTGTAATCACAGGTATTGGCAGTCGAACAAGCAATAAACAAAAGAGTATACATATATATATATATATATGCGACAATAGATAGTATTATATATATGCGACTGTGTGTGTAACACATGGTAGTATGTGGAATATTTTTTTTTATCGATTTAATGTATTTTTATGTATAATTAAAAAAACATAGCATTCTGCACTCCTTCTCTATATCTATACTAATATATAGATATAGAGAAGGAGTGTATATATCTATACTACAATAAAGCTGACGAGGTGGTTTGTTTGTTTGAATGCGCTAATTTCAGGAACTACGTTACTACTAGTTCGAATTGAAAAATTATTTTTGTGTTGGATAGTCCGTTTATTAAGGAAGGCTTTAAGTTATATAACATTACGCTACGACCAATAGAAAAATGTTGCAACGCTGATAGTGTTTTTGATAACCACGCGAAAGAAGTCTCGAGCACAGCTAGTAAACTACAAGTGTGCGAAATATCATATTCCTCGTTCACGCAATTTTCGTAAAAACGGTTACGTAGTTTTGCTTCACGTACTAACATAACATCTTATCTATGTACCTATAATAAAAATAGATCTATGACATATTTACATAAGTAACATTACGGATCTATTATTTACATATGTATTAGATAGTCATTATGAAGTAATTACACATATCTGAAGAAAACATGTGCGTTTATAAATTCTAACTACGAAAGAAGTAATAGATATACGGCATTAGAAATATATCTTAGTATTTTTATAATGGCTGGCTCCGTCATACTCATGAACGGGTGCTGCTTATAGGGACTGATCTGTTAGAGTTACGGACACAGATTATTTGTTTTTGACAAAATTGCAATAAAATATGCTGGTGGTCACACTATTCTGCCAAATTTAAATTTAATAATGAATGTATTATTGTAAACATGTGCAAGCTTATGTAAAAAGAGTTCAAGCTGAGTGTCTTGTCATTTTTTTTCAGACTACTCTAATGCTGTTGGCCGCAGTTGCTTTACAGCTTTACCGGACGTTAGGAGGCGAGTGCAGATAGCACTCCAAACCCGCGGAAGGACTTATGGAGCGGCTGAAGGCCAACTCCTGCCTGACGGATACGACTTTAGTCTGAGGGCACCACTAGGGGTTCGAACCTCGGCTCTGGCCGTCGTAACATCGATCCCCGTTTGAATTGGATGGAGGATCGATTGGAGGTGTGGAGCGCACGGGCGCGCGCAGGCGCCCGGTTGAATGCGCGATATTGTGTGTTTGAGGTCGTCGTCTTCACCGGCGAAGACGGTGTCGTGTTTGTGTGTAAAAGTGTGGTCGGGACGGTGTGTCTTGTCACTTCTTCTCATTTCGAAAGCACTCCGAACTGATAGTAGATTTGACATGTCATGAGAGTCTGTAATAGACCTACATGAATAAAGATATTGTAGCCCGGTGGTTATTCTCATCACTGTAGCGTTATATATGTTGTGATGAGGTGGCGCTACATAATTTATTATTTATTGTAGTATGTAGGTAGTGAGTATACCGGTAAAATGATTGAACGATTTATTGTACATTATTAAGTTTATTGGTAGTGTGCTATATGGCTTATTAATAACGCGTACAGTCGATGAGGAGTCGGGACGTAGACTAATTTTACACTTAACTTAAATCTATGTTAGTGGGGATGTAAACTAATCGAAGGGTCTCAAGTGTCGACACAAATATTACAAGTGTAGGCACAATATTTTGATTTAATTATAGATTTGTAGACGTCACTTATTGGTGAAAAGAAAACAACATCACTAAATAAATAATCTACAGAAAGCCATCTATTATTTTATTAATAAACTATTAGATAGATAGATAAAAAAATAATATTTGCAGTTTCAGCAAATTTACTAATTCAATAAATACATACCCATTTATTTCGCCAGGTCGTGGATATTGAAACCCGAAAGCCCCTAGGTCCAAACCAACACGGCGAACTTTGCTTTAAAGGACCACAAATCATGAAGGGTTATATTGGCAAGGACAGGAGGGATGATTGTGATGATGAAGGCTTCTTCAAAACTGGTGATATCGGTTATTACGATGAAGATCATTATTTCTTTATCGTTGATCGGCTCAAGGAATTAATTAAGTACAAAGCGTATCAGGTAATTATTGCTGTTAATGTTAACATACATTGTTACAATACCAATTTATTGAACACATTTTTTTTATTTAATGGATACTGTATGGAACATATTAGAGATCACAAATTTTAAGACGGAGAGAGCCTGGAGATCTGTATTACAGGTTTCGACCTAGTTCAGTTCAGTTCAGTTCCAGACTCTCATAAGTAACTTGTATCCAATTAATTAGTACAATTCAATGTAGAAACTTGACGTTACTGATATTAATAGTGTTGACACTAGGCTCCCAAGCTAAATTAGAACCCTATACAATGCCAGATGATACTCGTTCAGAGGCGAAACACGTGTCGCAATATGGTTGTAGACTTGTAATGGTCAAATAGTTTAACAGTAAAAAATAACAATCATCTATAGGATATGTTATGGGAATGGGTATAAAAATTTACAATAATGATGCCAAAGGATATAGTGGAATTTAAATAAATTCAAAACATCCGTTAAATCATTAAGACTATTACTTACTTAACGATTACTAAATGACAAACGTGCATGACAATAGTTCTTCATGCACGGAATTTTCATTTAATGTTAGACATAGACACCTACAAAGTAAATAAACTGGCTTTTTAGAAAAAAAGAAATTCAGTTGAGATTCTTGCCAGTTCTTCTGAATTGAATCTGTATACTGAACTGGACGACAGAGAAAACATATACCTACCTACAAACAGTTTGACGTGCATAAGTAACTAAAATTTTATAATTTTTGATTTGATTTGGTTACATTAGTGAATAGGACTCTATTCCACGATTTATTTAGTAGAGTATATTTTCTTCTATTAGGTCCCTCCAGCGGAGATAGAAGCTCTTCTATTGCAACACGAGGCAATATTGGATGCTTGTGTGGTGGGCCTGAAGAACAAAGAGTCAGGGGAGGTACCACTAGCATTCGTGGTGAAACAGCCGGGGAAGGTTGTCACAGAGAAGGAGATACAGTCATTCGTTGCTGAAAGGGTTGGTAGAAAATTAATCCTTATATAATAATAATAATAACCCGGGGACAATTCACACAGCGCCATCTAGTCTCGAGCTAAGCTGAGCTTGTGTTATGGTTACTACTAGACATCAGAGTAGACGGGTTTTTTTTGTAAATTCATACATAATAAACATAGAAAAATGAAGGGATTGTTAGTAACGTGGGCTGTTGGTAGCTATCTACCATGTCAGGTTGATTTCCATCCATCCATCAAGATATTTTTCTTATGATATTGTTGTAGGAGATATTCAGTGATTTTAGAAGAAAAAATCTAATCCATCACATTTAATATGTAATACATAAGAAAGTAATACCTAAGTATTCCTAGTTAATTTTAAACTTTCCTGTTTAATATACATTATTTAAATTATTAACACGAATATTCGTGTTAAGACCCGGTTAATAATTCCTAAGTATTCCTGTTGCTAAGTAACAGTTGATGTGTAACGTGCAACTGATTTATATCGAGAATAAATTATATTTGGTACTCTATATAATCCACTGAATATCTTCACCAATTGTCACGTTGCGCTAAAGGAAAAAAACGTTGCGCTAAAACGTAGACCGTAGCGCGGACGAGTGTACCATTCTATTATCATGTAATAAAGTTACATAAAAAAGTTGTAATGGTAAAACATATACAATATACATGGAAAACACCCAGACTATGGAATATACATGATAAACAATCATACTCATGAATACAAATGTTTTCTTCCAGTTATCGAATCCGAAACATCTTCGTGGAGGAGTTCGATTTGTATCCGAAATACCCAAGAACCCCAGTGGCAAGATACTGAGAAAGGAGTTACGTAAAATGGTATCCAAAGTTACCAGCAAACTGTGATTCATATACATATGTACATATATATTAATATATATGCGAATAAATAAAATTGAAATATCTGATTGTAATTTCAAATTAACACCTTTTCATTAAATGCATATAAATGTATATACGGTAAATATTATAAAAACTTTTTTGCTAATGACTGAAAAAGCTATCCCGATTTTCAGGGGACTTTCACTCGCTGATAGCTAATGGTTAATTTCACGCAGACGAAGTATCGTAGCTCATAATATATGAAACTACATATACTGAAACTAAACTTAAAAACGCACATATATGCTTTTGTTACATTTATTTATTTATACATTTGTTACCTCAATACACTAAAATTAAAAGTAAAATAAAAAAATTGGTATAAGTGAATAATAATAATTAAAACTCGGGAATTCACACAACGACATCTAGTATTATCCCATATTATACATAGAAAACACCCAGACCGATAAATAATTATACTTATAAATCCAAATGTTTATAGCATGTGAGGAATCGAACCCATCGACCTTCAAAAGTAAGATAGTATACTAAACCATCCGTGGTCGTCAAGAGATAACAACATATTATTCTATGACGAGAGAAGAAGAAGAAGGTTAGAAAGAGGCGGCCTCATCGCTAAAAAACGATAAATTCCAGACAACCTAAGGACTACGTTATTGCTTGAATGGATAATAACTCATTTAAATGATAAAGGGTTAAAGTGCAAACTCGACTCGAATTCTAATTAACATTATTAACATAGCTTTATTACGTATTAGTATGTAATAATATGTTATCTGTGGTATTAGGTACGAATGAAACAATATTATATTAAACCTGGACCATTCACACAGCGCCATCTAGTTTTAAGCTAAGCAGCTAACAATGAACCATGTCAGGTTGACCTCCCGCAGTTCCCCCTCATTCCCCGTCGTGGTAAATTGCCATTTGCTACGAGCTAACTGACGACCTGGCCTCATGTTCATCTGATCAATATCCACTGGTGCCCCGTCAGCTAAAACGTTAGCGTAGACAGGTGCACCATTCCATTATCATTCCCAAAAAACATAACATACTTACAATACACATATATACAAACAATCATACTCATGAGGACAAATGTTTGCATTATGTATATATCTGTGGTTTGCATCATGAGAGGATCGAACCCGCGCCATCGACAGTAAATTGGTGTGCTAAATCATTAGACCACTAGTACAAACACACAAAAATGTCTTTATATATTTTTTTAATAATAATAATTATTAGGTATCATTTGTTTAGTACTTATAACACAAGCTCTGCTTTACTTAGGACTAGATGGCGCTGTCAATTGTCCAGGGTTATTATTACATTACATAACACAGTAGAAGCAGTAAAAAAAGTGACAAAACATTTTTATTATTCGCCGAGATTCGAACACACGACCATTGAGTAGTCGTGTTGTGAAGAACTAGGCCACGACGTTCTCATGTTTATGACGTACGTACAGTTAACAGATATAGCTACAATCAGAATGTAGTCAGTCAGCATTGCTAACGATATCGTACGCCCGCGTATAGTGCGCTCCAGTACATAATAATAAGATATTTGAAGTTTTAAATATGATCAGAAATCCTTTATATGTGTACGGTCCAGAGATTATAAATGTGCCAACGAATTTGAACTTCGGACAGTTCATAACACAAAAACTCTGGGAACAAGGAGACACACCGGCGTTGGTAAGTTATTGAAAATTGTTTACTTGTATAAATTATGTATGTTTTACTAATATTGAAGACGCGAAAGTTTATGCTTATGGATGGGTGGATGTTTGTTTCTCTGTCACGCAAAAACTACTGAACTGATTTTGATGAAACATTACAGTAATATAGCTTATTTAACAGAATAACAGATAGACTATAAATTTCGCACGGATGAACCGCGGGCACAGCGAACGAAACATAGGCTCAAAGGTTGTCGACATACACAGAGCAAAAATATTACTTTACAAAAAAATAACATGAACTACGAATCACTTAGCTTTGAATACGGTCAACTATATTATCAATTGACAATAAGATGACCTTGAACGGATATATTTTTGATTAGAAAGTTAATACAACAATTTTATATAGGTCCATAGACAAAATGAAATCATTTTTGTCCATTTATTATTATATCAGCAACTAGTAGGCCCTTTTAAAGTAAATAAAACAATTTTATAACGGTCTATAGATAACATAAATTAATTTTTGTCCGTTTATTATCGGTATAGGCAAATAGTGCCCGATTTCAAAGTAAATAAAACAATTTTATAAAGATCCATAGACAAAACGAAATCATATTTGTCCATTGATTAGCGGTATAAATAACTAGGGGCCCATTTCACGGGCTTACATGTGTTGTAATACGGTTTTTTTTCCTTATTTATTTATTTTATACCATTTACACTTCTTATTAATATTAAAAATGCGAAAGCAGCTATGACGCTGTGACTAATTTTATGTTCTTACACAATTAGGTACTTGTCTGACGAGTTCTATAACAATGTATATATTTTACTGGAACATTGCAAATATTTTGTATCAATGAAGCGAAGCAACTTGCTTTGTATGTTGTGTTGCAGTTGTAGGGTCACATAAGATGACCTCTGTAGTCTAGCGGTGGACGTATGTTCGATTCCTCGCACAGTACACACATTTGTATTCATGATTCGTTGGTGTTTTGTTTGTATACATTGTATGTATTTATAAATTTTGTATGTCTATAACAATACATGTTAGTATTTCTATTAGTTATATATTGTATAGTGCCCATAACACATAACCAAGTTCTGATTAGCTTCGGACTATTGTCGTGGGTTATCATTGATAATATTATTATAGATAGTGAAAAATCTACTATTAGGGCTACAGAAGACAGTACAAAAGATTTTACAATGTTTGTATGTATTTACAAAAATTGTATGTCTAAGTATTTCTATCAGTTATCGAGTACTCATAGTACAAGCTACGATTAGCTTGGGTCTAGTGTCCCAGGTTATTATTTTTATTATAGATATTGTATATAGTTGATAATAATGGAATGATGCTGCCGCTTGCACTAACGTTTTACGCTGGCCGGACTTGTGGATGATGACACAATGAACATGAGGTTTCATAAAGATGATTTCCAGGGAGGACCACATGGAGGTCAACCTAACATAGTACATTTTTAGTAATTTATTTGGGTTCATTAGTCTACATTACTAATAAGCCCCTACACGCATGGTAGTATCACGGGTGTTAACTGATGACGTGATATCCGTTGCTAGCAATAAATAATAATTTTATGTTTGAGTCTATGATAATAGCAATGCATAAGTACCAGAGGGTGGCACCATTGAATTCTTTTTCTCTCTGGTTTCCACGATTTTGTCTTGAACGTTGAATGTTGCGTAGTGTAATTAAATTCCTGTGTGATTTAAATATAAATTGTTTGGTCCAGCAAAGGTGTTTTTATCATCAACAACCCACAGTCCACGCTCTCAACAATATCTGTTGTACTGTTCATGTAAATATTATGTTATCTGTGATATAGGTGACCGTTACCACTTACCATCAAGTGAGCCATCAGCTCACCTATCATACTAGTAACATATAAATTTGTACTTTCCAGATCAATGGAATCGACGAAGAAGTATATACTTACAGACAACTTGCTCAAGAGACATTAAACCTTGCTGTCTCGCTCGCACTTAAAGGTTTGAGAAAGGGACAAACGGTGGCACTATGTTCGGAAAACAGAAAGGAATTCTGGGCTACCCTCTTTGGTGCAGCTTGCTGTGGAGCTACCGTTACAACTGTCAACCCTATGTACACCGCAAGTAAAGTATATTTTGGATTGGAAGCTATATTTTCACATATATCATGATGATTATCAATAATTGATTGAATGACATTAATTCATGATATACATATCATAACAGATAACATTGTTATGATATGTATATCTTGATATGATTAAGTCATATATGTATTTTATGGTTGATAACGGTGATGAGGATGGTAAATCCCTGCACTGATTTGGTTGCGAACAGCGTTTTTTTGTCAGAAACAGACCAGTGTTTCCCAACCTTTTTTGTGCCATGCCATGCCTCACCTTAGTCTGTTTAAAATTCTTAATAAAAAAAAATCCTAATATTTATAACATCAAAAATTTTAATGATTAAGAAACTTAAATAATTGGTTTTAAGAAGAAATCACGAGGTAATTGTTAATGAAACAGTAAAAAATTTTTCAATACATTGAAATTCACATTCCATATAATTTTAATAAAGAGTCAATTTTCGAAATGCCCCTCCCCCCACCCCCCTTTACAATTAAATTGCCCATCTGTGGGGCGTGGGCTCCACGTTTAATTATATACATATTTAGATAAAAATAATTATTATAAGTCTTAGTTAATATTAATAGATTTAAATGAAATTTGATACACACGAAAGTACATAGCCTACTTTTTAATGCGTTAAAAAGGGATGTAAGGGGTTGAAAGGGGAGTTAAAATGTTGTATAGAAATATCGTCATTTTTAGTTGAAACTTATTTTTTTAGGCTGTCGATTAAATTTAAATAAATGTGACCATCAAAGTTAACAACAAAAGTATTTACAATTTTACTCTTGAGGGGGTACAGTAACCCGCGGAAGGACTTGTGGAGCGGTTGAAGGCTTACCCCGTCTGACGGAAACGACTTTACTCTGAGGGCACCGCTAGGGGTTCGCACCTCGGCTCAGGTCGTCGTAATTTCGATCCCCGCTTGAATTGGACGGGGGATCGATCTGAGGGCTATATAATTTTATTCATAAAAAAATACAGTAAAATCATACTTCACGTGGGGGATACGTTCCAATAAGTTCCAGCTCTAAACGAAACAGCGTAACGAGGCTATCTTAACATATAAATAACGGGGTTAGGAGAAGATGGGTAGAAAATTAGTTAAGTATTAAAAATTTAACAAACAGATATTCTGGAAATTTTCGCGATGAAATAAAGGAGCGCTAAACCGAAACAGCTCTAAACGAATTTACAACTGAGTGTGCAGTAGTTAAGTGGTTAATAGTGCGTTTAAGTATATTTCCAAAGGCTGCAAAATGGTTGCATGTGCATTACCATTTCTTATCTATGAAGTAGATTGTATAGTGCCGCTCATCTAACATAGATAACTTGTATATAGGCTATCTCTAATAGTACTTGCAGATTATAAATTAAATATGTACATACAACTATCTATGATTGCTGTTAAGATATTAATGATAAGAACATAATACTGATAATCTTACTTGTGGAGCTGTAAACCATTGCTTTTTCATTAATGAAGAATAAATTGGAAATAAATATGGGCCCATATAACTTTTTTATTATGATGTCCAGATTCGAAGATACGACCTATAATAATAATAGTATTATTTTATGTAACTGTGGCAGACAAGCATACGACCTATGTGATGGTAAACAGTTATCGTAGCCTATGGGCCCCTGTAACGCTAGGTATCACGTGCGCGTTGCCGACCCTTAAGAAGTCTTAATATCCTTGGGTAATTTACACAACGCCATCTAGTCCCAAGCTAAGCAAAGCTTAGGATATGGTTACTAGACATCTGATATAAAGTCTTAGATACATTTTTGTAAATACATACATAGTAAAATACCCAGATCGATACATACAATCATATTCAATAACGCAAATGTTTGTATCGTGCGAGGAATCGAACCCGCTACCATCGGATGTAAAACTAAGTAATATGTTTTTTTATTGTACTTTGCAAAACAGTAGTAATCTTAATTATGTACAAAATGAGTAAAGGTGGACTTATCTCTAAAAGAGATAACTACTGATCCACGACGTTCTCAGCTCAATTACTATTTAAATATTAATAAAATTCTATATATAAATTATTATATACATAATTTGTCTATTTCTATAACTTTATTATATTATAAACGTAATAATTATATTTAATTATACAATTATTCTTATATAAATATGTATATAGGTTATCTGTAAGACTTGCTTAATAAAACCGCCCTTTGTAATTCACTAACGTAATATTGTTTCTTACATATTCTTGTACATAATAAAGACAATATTGTTATAAATATAATAAATTGTAGCGAACTTTGAAAAAAGTCGAGCATAATAGATATATGTAAATTGTAGTGCTACAGGTGTAGGCACCTGACAATAGCTATATAGAAAAAAAAAAATAATAACACATCATATATATGTACTGAATACAAATATTTTAACGTGCGAGAAATCGAACCTGCGACTAAGTGAGGCGGTATATTAAAACTGCTAGACCATCGTGGCGGTCAATGAAATAAATCATAAATAATGTCAATGCCTGCATATGCGCTGTTATGTACTGTTTATATTTGTTTATCTATTTACCCAACTGTATCTCGTGTTACCAGACAGTTGCCTGATAAGATAAAGTAGTACAGCGTCAATAAAACAATAACAACAAGTTTATAACCAACTTCACAAAGGAATAGTCTCCCCGTTCTACTGTTTATCAACTTCTATTTTTATTTTCAATAATAATTATATCGCAGGACAATTTACACAGCGCCATCTAGTCCCAAGCTAGGCAGAGCTTGTGTTATGTATAGTATTATACATATAAACCTTTCTCTTGATTTATTCTATCTTTTGCTAATAACTGCATCAAAATCCATTGCGTAATTTAAAAAATATAGAATAGACAGCGGCGGAAACTTTGTTTATAATATGAAATTAGCGAGCCGCCCGAACATTTCAAATCATTGAATTTCTCGGTTTATTTTATACTATAATATGCATATATTACATATATAAACTTCCTCTTGAATCACTCTACCTATTGCTGAAAACTGCATTAAAATTTGTTGCGTAATGTAAAACATATAGGCGAACAGACAGCGGCTATGATTTTGTTTTATACTATGTGAAGATATTTACGTCGGTATTATTGAAAAGGTCAAGTCATTGTATATAACTACATAATTGTGTATTTTATAGTTTACCAAAACTAGCAATTTAATGTGGACTTTAGTTTTTCATTCATAATTTATCAAACAAGATACGAACGTTATAACCTGAGTCGACACATATTTTTTAAGGACCAAAACTGTATATATATTTTTTGTAAACTCATCCATTATAGGTGGCTAAAGAAATATTAAACGTATGAATAATGAGTGGTAAGGGATTGTTAATATGTAATGTCATGTCAGGTTGACTTCCACGCAGCCCTAGAAACAATCGTGATAAATTTCTGGAAAATTCGCATCAATGGGCAAAACTGACTGACTTGATGCTCATCCTAACATCTTTTACTGGTGCTCCGCCAGCGTATACCGTTAGCGCAAGTGGCTGTACCATTGCATGTATAATGCATTGGTACAGCCACTTGTGCTAACGATGATACAAACAGTATTTATAAGTATTATTGTTTGTATCAGTCTGGGTGATTTCTATGTATGTGTCTACAAAAATAAATGTATTTATATACTTAAGTAATGTGACATTATTAGTAGGTACTTATTTCTTTCATTACTTTTCAGGTGAATTGAAGCACGTATTCGGCATATCAAAACCGAAATACGTATTTTGTTCTCCGTTCTTCTTCAAGAAACACGTGAGAACTCTCAAGGAATCTTCTTATATTAAGGAGATAATAGTTTTTGGAGATAACAGGCCTGGCAAACTTCTTCTCTATAAAGATCTGGCGTTTCCTACAGACAGTAGTGAAACTGATCTAGTTGTGAGGAAACGTTTAACAAGGAATGTGAGGATAGAGGAATTTCAAGCTGTGGATATTGTTGGACAAGTTGATGTGCTTTTTATATTATACTCATCAGGGACCACTGGTCTACCGAAGGGAGTTATGTTGACTCATCATAATGTACTCACTTTTTGTCATGTGTAAGTAATTTTAATTTATTTTTATATACAAACAATAATATTCATGAATAAAATTGTGTGTATCGTAGTTTCCTCACATCATATTCATGAATTGTTTTAAGTTTGACGCGGTCATTATTTATAAGTATAATTAGTAAATCACGGGATCTTACCACGTTTTATTTTTGTTGAGTTCCTTTTTTTAGTTTTCCTTAAGTTGAGGGAACTCAACGAAAATAAAACGTGGTAACATCCCGTGATTTACTAATTATATTATGTTCATGAATACACACGTTTGCATCGTTTTTTACTACCATGATGGCAAACAAGCATATGGCCCATCTGATGGTAAATCGTCATCGTATTCTATTGACGTCTGATACAACAGGGATCATCCCTGGTGTACTCCACGTGCGCGTTGGCGACCCTTAAGAAACCTTAATATACCCTTCTTGAATAACCTCAAACCTCTCGAGATGAGAAGAACTGAAACGAAACTCAGCTCGTAATCTTTTTTTTTTTTCAAATAAATGTTCTACATGTTTACAATAATACAGATTCATTTTGAAATTCAAATTTGGGAGATTAGAGCGACCACCAGCATATGCTATTGCATATTTATTATTTTATTAATTAGAGTTTATTTTTATCTCTATTTTTAGGAATAAGTTTGGAAAATCAGACTTGTTAGCTCTCAGTTTAACACCGTGGTTCCACGCTATGGGGCTTATAGGACTTATATCAGCATTCACTGTAGGTAAAACTATGGTGTTTCTACCGCGGTTTGAGGTCGATTTGTTTTTAAAGACTGTGGAAAAATATAAGGTGAGAGAATTTTTAATTATCATTAAAAATTGACTAGATTTTTTATGAAATTAAAATGGCGAACTAGCAGAGAATTTACCAGATGGTAGGTGGTAACCTTCACCTGCACACGTTACTTCTATTAGACCGCATTCAAAATCGAGCAGCAAGAATACGTATATTTGCCACAAATTCGAAGCATTAAGACAGACATTGCATCTCTGTGCATTTCTTACCCCATATATCTCGGAGAATGTTCTGAGGAATTGTTCGAATTAATATCAGCTGATAATTATCACCATCGCACTACCCAGCAGAGAAGGGGCGACCCCATTGCTAGCAATGTACCATGTTAGGTTGACCACCATGCGGTTACCCCTGGAAACCATCGTTATAAATTCCAAGTGAATTTATCACGATGGGCTAACTGACCTGACCTCATGCTCATATTATAATCTTCCACTGGTGTCCCGCCAACGTAAACCGGTTACGCAGGTGGATGCGCCATTTAATTATCATTAACAATTTTTATTCCAGATTGTTCGGCTGAGTGTGGTGCCCCCTATTTTAACAGCGGCATGTAAATCAACAGCGAATTATGATCTCAGCTCTGTCCGTATTATTGCATCTGGAGCAGCACCGCTGCAGAATGATACTATTAGTATCGTGAAAAAAAAGTAGGTATATCAGTTATGACGATCTTCTTGATGACCTTTGTGGTCTAGAGGTTAATAAGCACACTATCTTCCGATGGTCGTGGGTTGGATTGATGAATCGGAATAAATGTTTCATTGCTTATCATTTGATCTGAGAGATTTATTTATAAAAAAAAATGTATTTAGATATTCCTATCAGCTGTTAACCTTTAGCACAAGCTCTGTATAGTTAGATACTATAATAGTTGGCGTTGTGTGAATTGTCTATGGTTATTATTCTATCCAGGCGCACTTTTAGTAAATTCATCCATGTATATAAGGAGATATATAATGAGATATAACATCAAAATTACAAGATGGATGATCTCTTAATATTCTGGAATGACAACGTACAAGTGGTATCACGGATGTCACATAATAACGTGATATCCATGATGCAGTTCATGTATATAGGCAATGGTTACAGCCACTTCTTCTACTACTTGCTATAGACAGTTATCTTTGTTCGGGTTGCTTTGAAGCCTAAGTAACAGCCGCTCACGTAATCTTGTAGTGCGTAACAGTGGTCACACAACGTACACAAATCCTCGGAACGGTCGAGATCGAGGTCGAGGTCGCTTCATGAAGCCTATTAAGGGACTAGGAGGCTTCGCTTTAGGGAAGAGCTTGGCTGGCTACTTTAGTAGTCTCGGCTCTACACACAGAACTGCCCAGATGAGAGTCTAAATGCGGGGAATAGAGTCCAAATTACATTACATTACAAAGGCGACTGTTACCATTGCCATCAGGTAGTCAAATTTGTTATTGCAGCTATATAAAATAATCTAATTAATTTACCATCAGGTTTCCGAACTTAGAGGCTGTGGTCCAGGCGTATGGTATGACGGAGTGTACACTGGCAGTAGTCTCTGCAGATTACGAAAACTACCATCTCGCCAAACCGGGCAGCGTGGGAAGTATAGTTCCTAATACTATAGCAAAGGTACGTGTCTCTTTGTATACTACTAAATATTACATCCTTTTAAGTATAGAATGCTGTATAAACACATGTATCATGTAGCACAACAGGGAAATATAAAATTTCTTCAGAATACCGCAGTTAAGTCAAGATTCTAGATTCTACATAGATTCAAGATTTTTATAGAAAAACTTTAAATCTATAGCACTGACAATATTATCTGATTACATTAATAATGAGTGCGTAACGACTTCTATGTTGATTATCGCATGCCTCTTACTTGTTATACTGTAATTACTTTATATAAAAAAAAACATCTATTAAAAAGAGCAACACACAAGTTTCTTGCTCATTCTTCTTGTGATGAATCTGCATTCCGAATGAGTGGTAGAATCAAAATATGACTATTCAAAAGTGCTTATAATGAGTTTATTTGAATAAAGATTATTTCTATTCCAGATGTTCATTCCTTCGACATATCTCTCTACTAATTCCTTCCTCTACTCCATTTAAAAATGCCTACAACTCACCTGCATTTTCCCTGGTGTTGCAGGTATTTAATGGTAAGTGATTACCACAGTCTATGAAGACTATGGTAATCACTTACCATTAAATATACAGCAAGCTGGTTTGTTCCCTGTGCTATAAAAAAATATGCACTATAATATATTGGATTAATTTTGGTGCATATTCTTTTGCGATAAAATATTAAAGAAGTCTTTTAGTAATATCGACATATCGAAGTTGAGTCCTTAGTCGACAGAGAAAAAGACCAAGAAGTAGTCAACCAAAACAGGATTTTCTTATCCTGTTTTGGTTGACTACTATTATAGGATAGGTATAATATTATAAATAGGTTAAATTTTGGAATTTGGATGTTCCAGATATTCTCCGGTACCTACTACAGAACCGATTTTCAAAAAATTTTTAGTGTTGGATAGCCCATTTATCGAGAATTTCTGGATCTGTTAAACCGATTTGGAAATTTCATTTACCTATAGAAAGCCACATTATTTGTGAGTGTCAAAGGCTATATAACTTCACGCTATAACCAATAGGAGCGTAGCTGCAATGAAATTGAAAATTCAATTTAGAATTTTGAATAGACGAAGTTGCTCGCGTCAGTTAGTAGTATACAAAATGATTTATATTTCAGGTAGTAGACACGGAAACCAGAAAACCGATAGGAGCCAATAACCCTGGAGAGTTGTGCTTCAAAGGTCCTCTAATCATGAAAGGATACGTCGGGAAGGACCGGAAGGAAGACTTCGATGAAGAAGGTTTCTTCAAGACTGGTGATATTGGCTATTATGATGATGATGGACAGTTCTTTATTGTCGACCGGTTGAAGGAACTCATTAAATACAAAGCTAATCAGGTACGTCATTTTTTTTTTATAATAATAACCAACTAAGCAGATCTTATACCGTGAGCAGCCTGGGATCGAACAAGCTCGGATTATCTTGTCTTATGGATACTAAACAGTTTGTAGAAGTACATATAATTTGTAATATATAATATACATAACACCCATATTAAGACAAACAATCATACACTGAAAATCAGCGCTGTAGTATAACTTATTTATACTACAGTATAAATGCTGAGTTAGAGAAAATATTCAGCGTTACTAATATGTTTTAGCATTTAAGTTGTATAGTAAATAATAATACTGTAATACTGAATAAATGTCTTTATTATTATTATTATTTAAAAGAAATATTTGTGTCGTGCGTAGAATCGAACCCGCGACAAGCGGAAGTAAAGGGTTTGCTAAACGTTAAATATAAGCTCCGAGGTCTTCATTCGTTTATGTATCTGAAACGGCAAAGAGACTGACATTCCCACCTACATACGGTATATGGTAAGTGGTAACCGTACACATAAGCATTTACAAACATGACATCATCATATGACGCCCATGATACTTCTCATACTCACCTCACCTCAGGTATGTAATATTACTAATATTATCTTATCTGTACCTCAGGAAAACGGATACTGTTAGACTCCTACTCACTAAAAACTCGAAGATGTCCCTCATTCGCAACCCGTATACCGGAGTTGCAGAATCGAATGACAGTCCATCGCGACTCCGACGGCGGTGCCATTATAGTATTTTTCTTATCCATCCAATTCTAACCGGGGTTCGAAAATATTGAGGCCTGCGCCGAAGTTTGAACACCTAGGGTGCCCTCAGACTAATGTCGTATCCGTCAGGCGGGAGTTGGCCTTCAGCCGTTCTATAAGAGTAGGCCAAAAAAACGGACACCTTTTTTTCGACAGTCATTAGTTTTTTTTTATAGATTACTGCAAAAAAAAATTTTTTATTACAGGTAGCACCAGCCGAAATAGAAGCATTGTTGTTACAACACGAGGCGGTTAGAGACGTCGGCGTGGTTGGACGAAGAGACAGAGAGAGTGGGGAGGTTCCAGTAGCTTTCGTGGTCAAACAACCAGGGAAAGAGGTTACAGATACAGAACTGAAAGATTTCGTCGCTGAAAGGGTACGTTCATTTCTTAATATCTCGTATCACGATGCTTATCTGGAATAAACTCCAAAACTCCTTAACTAATCTTTAATAAAAGTATGTGAATTTAAGGAATGACAAACGAATTGACCGTCGTACTAACCGTCGTCATAACCGTCGACTATATATGTATGAATAGTAATGTGGAAAACACGTTGTCATCCATTCCGGCGGACTAAGATGTCATGCCACTTATCATGTATTTCATTCACTAATCTGACTCTACAACTGAAACACAGCTTATAAAGCAAGCTGCTTGATGGCTGATATAGCAGACACTAAGGAACCCACGCAGACAACTCTTTATAATACTTAATAAATTTATATAATTTTGTTTAATTCCACTAACATGGAAATCATCATCCGTTTATGAAAACACAAATATTCAGTGCGGAAACGTAACCACCACTACTAGAAGTGTTATGGTTTTCTCTAGTGGTGATCAAATTCATAACGCTTCCAGTAGCGGTGGTCAGGTTTCCGAACATACTAATACTCGTATTAAACAAAATAATATAAATCCATTAGGTACCTATATAAATCGATAAAATGTATACAACTTTTTGGTCTACAAAATATTATACAAACTAACATGACATATATATACTAATAATAATAATTAATTATATATCAATATTCTTTTCTTTCAGTTGTCGAACCCGAAACGTCTGCGAGGTGGGGTGAAATTTGTGTTAGAAATACCAAAGAATCCGAGTGGTAAAATTCTAAGGAGAGAACTTCGGAAAATTGCCAACAGCCACAGTAAACTGTGATATTTGTTATTGTAACGTAATATAAAATAAATATATTTACATTTATAATACAATTGTAATATTATGTAAGCGAAAACTACTCATTTGTTTGTTTTTTTCGTAAAAACGGTTAAAGAAATTATGATGTAATTTTAGCAGAATATCTTGTATATATGGATCAATATATAAGCTAAAGATATCTAAAAAGAATACTCCTCAAAGAAGAGAATTAATAAATTTTTGTACTTTTTTAAAGATGCCATCTACTTTTTTTTATTAATTAACTAGATTTTTCTTCTATATTCTGTCTCTATATACTCTACACAAACACCATGTTATATACACCTACTGTAATTATCAATATTAATCAATTATATAAAAACTACAGAAATTTTGGGACTTTAATTTATGATAAAATGTCTATATGTCCTCACTACCAAATAATTTAATTAATTGATTTATTTATTCTTCTTTAATGCACTAGACAAAATACAATAAAATAAACAAAATTTATA
Source organism: Achroia grisella (assembly GCF_030625045.1). Taxonomy (NCBI): domain Eukaryota; kingdom Metazoa; phylum Arthropoda; class Insecta; order Lepidoptera; family Pyralidae; genus Achroia; species Achroia grisella. Next base: position 145,109 of record NW_026712626.1, read on the forward strand.
GAGTATGAAGGAAGAGGCGGTCTTATCGCTTAAGTGGTCTCTTCCAAATAACCATTGGATAGAAAAGAGAAGAATGGATGTAATCATGAATGGAATGTAAGAAATGTAAATAATAATTATATTATAACAAGTACATATATACAAGTCATTATTAAGAACGCAAGGATTAAACGCGAAATCCATAACCTGTCGCTATATGAGTAAAACCGCGGTGCACAGATAGTCTCATATCTTTACATACGATAAAATAGCATAATCGTGACGAGGCAAAAAATAATTGTTGCTATGTTAAGAGTTCTGACTCGCAACTTCGGAGATATTTGGATGAAATTTTTACAGAATATACTAATATTACAAGGTTAATCAAATGTAGGTTTGTTTGTTTAAATAGCGAAATACTCATTCTTCTCAGGAACTCCTTTCTTTCTATATAAATATATCAACCTGACGGCACATACGATGGTAAATGGTGACTGTCACCTATATATTTTAATTTTATACTACTATGGTGGCAATATGGCTATTTTAATACGGGCCATCTGATGGTTATTTATAAAAATGGTTACCATAGACTTCAAATTTATTTTTGATTTCCGAAAACACAGTATCCACATCACCTCCCAGAGATCCGTCGTCCAAATACCAAACATTAAATTTGAGATTTTTTATTATCGGATTTATAGCCAAACTAAAAATTGCAGGCCCAAGGGGCTGACACGTGACTCCTAGAACGATATAACAATTTTGTTGGGTAGTCACGTTTTATTTGAGCATGAATGCATTTTTGACATCAATTTTGAGCAACAATTATCGGAATATTGGCCTCACTGCTAGTATTGAATTTAATAAATAATAATTAAATTAATAATAATTATATTATACCATATATGTCAGCTTGACTATATTTCACGTGTTCATATCTTTACATACGATAAAATAGCATAATCAAAAAATAAGAATGTAACCATCTTGTTACAATACAAGGTTAATCAAATGTAGGTTTGTTTGTTTAAATAGCGAAATACTCATTCTTCTCAGGAACTCCTTTCTTTCTATATAAATATATCAACCTGACGGCACATACGATGGTAAATGGTGACTGTCACCTATATATTTTTTTTTATACTACTATGGTGGCAATATGGCATACGGGCCATCTGATGGTAAATGGTTACCATAGACTATTGGCGCCTGAGATCGGCAATGCTCACGTGACTCCTCCTGTAGTCACGTGAGCATTTGTACCATGTCAGCTTGACTTTCACGTGTTCCCTCTAGAATGTAACCATCTTGTTACAATCCTGGCGAATTGGCCACGATGGTCTAACTGGAATGACTGTTAGATCAAGCATTTTCAAATTCCCGCTCTTTCCTATCCTTTGTCCTGACTGGCCAATGGCAAGACAGCTGTCATTAGCGAAAGAACTTTAGAATTAAATAAGAACAAAAATTTTAATGGAGGTCATATAATACATATATATCAGGAAGGCTATAAACAAGTGGCGGTTATTGTAATATTGGTGGTATCGACCCATTGGTGTTCTGTGTATCGACCTCTCGGATCGATCCCCCGTCTAATTCGAACGGGGATTGATATTACGACGCCCTGAGCAAAGGTTCGAACCTCTAGCGGTGCCCTCAGACTAAAGTCGTTTCCGTCAGGCGGAAGTTGGCCTTCAGCCGCCGTTTGGAGTGGCATCTGCACTCGCCCCCTATCATCCGGTGAAGCTGTAAAGGCCAGCTGCAGCCAAAGATATTGGAGTCGACCCAAAAAAAAAATTGTGGTATCGTCTGTATTAATTGAATCAAGTACAAATCAAATGTAGACTCCAGCAATCACAATTCCAAGTAGGTAAGTCCATTATTCCTAAATTTTGTCTCTGTTTGAGAAATCAAATATTGATTACAGTCCACTAATATTTAAAAATAATGACTAACATACCGATTCTATCATCCTTCACTGGTGTAACACCAGCGAAATCCGCCATCATTCCTTTATTATTTAACTACCCACCACAGCACGGATATACACGTATTACACATATAAACCTTCCTCTTGAATTACTCTATCTATTAAAAAAACTGCTTCAGAATACGTTGCGTAGTTTTAAAGATTTAAGCATACATAGGGACAGACAGCGACTTTGTTTTATACTATGTAATGATAAAAAAAATTGAGAATATTCTTAATACATTATTAATAGATGACATGTACAAATAAATATACACGCATAGTCGCACGCTCAACTAGTATGTAACAAAATTAACAAATTGATAACCGTTATCACATATTACGTATAAATGTTTGGTTATACTAAAAAATATTAAACGATAAACGTCCGTATGTTTATTAAGTCATGCAGTAATTAATTTTTATTTCTCATTTCGTAGGTAACTTGTATATTAGTGGTTCATTTTAAATCATATTCGGTCGAGCTTACTCTTCAATTAAAGCAAAAAACCATTCGACGATTGTTATAATTGAGTTAATTTTTGTTTAACCTCATTCGTTTACCTATAATATCTATTTACGTGTTTTTTGACAAATATAATTTTTAATTTTCAAGATTTATAAAAGGGTAAGTTTTTTTAACAAAATCGATTTTTTATGTGAATTGCAGGAGAAATATGCTGACGATTCTTTGGTAATATTTATTTTTGGAACTATTCTAAATACTGTTGGCTGCATCTGCAGCCTATACAACTGCACGGGATGAAAATATGAAAGTAAGGGCTAGTACAGATGGCACTTCCAACCTGCGGAAGGACGGAACGGTTGAAGGCCAACTCCTGCCTTACAGATATGACTTCAGTCTGAGGGAACCACGATCCTATGCTATAAATTGGTTTTGTAAATTATAAAAAAAAAAACAATTTCGAAACTACATATGAAATAAACTATTGTTTATTTTATTTCATTGGAATGCTAACCAAGCAGACAACCCTACTGATGGTAAACGGTAACCATCGTCTATAAATTTAAACAGCACTACTGATATCACGTTATCAGGTGATGACGTTGATATAATGCCATTTTTTAAAATTAAGGTGTCGTGATTATATCAGTAATTTCACGGGTTTCCCGTCAATCCAAACACGTCTTATAAAGCAAGCTGCTTGCCAGCTGTTAAATAGTTGAAACTGTGATACCCACGGAAATATTTTTTAAATTCTGCCTCAGTAAAATAATTGCCACGTGAGACAAACTTCTTAGCATTCCATGGATTCAGCGTGCAGAGTTACAGGGTAATAAAAGTCATTCATTAAGTATTTGTTAATATTTTTTTTTTAATTCATGAATGGTAGATCTGAAATATCTTTTTTATCATTTGTAAAATTTAGTGCCCATTCCCATAAAAGGAAACGAGCTTCTTAGCGTTGCATGGATTTTCCGTGCTGGTGTAGGGTCCATCATGTGGTAGAGAGGGAAACTTCGAGCAGTTCCAGGTACTTGTGACCCGGGCTTCTAGGCTGTGCCGACGTACGTAACTCTCACCTTCACACTCACTGCTCAGCTAAATCTGATAGGAGTCTGGTAGGGCAGTTTTAGATACATGTTCTAGTATAGATCCCATTGCAGTTCTAGACAGGCCAATATCTTTTAAAAGATTTTAAAATTTTTGCTGGTATACCTCTAGCTTCTACTTCGATCGCATAATGCCCAATTGGATGTATATATATATATATATATATATATATATATATATATATATATATATATATATATTAGTTTTAAAAATAGGAATAACTCCGTTTTTTATCAATATTACAGTGACACTGGTGATAAACTTTTAAAATGCCTAGGAAACAAAATTACTGGTATGGTCCTACTGACGTTTTGGTGCCAGCCAATATGAACCTAGGCTCTTTCCTGCTAGACAAATTCAATGGAATAAAGGAAAAAACAGCTATCGTAAGTACTTTAATAATGTATATAAAATGATGAAATATTAAATGATGTGCATGTGCATCTAGCATTTTATGCAATTTCCATATAGTAGTATATAATGGACTGAAACAGAAAATTCTTCATCCTAAAATAAACTTAAACTTATGCACTTTTGAATAGAATTCTTATTTATTTTTTCGGAATTTAAAGAATTTTAATTCGGAAAGCTATCTAGCATCACAAAAAGAACGAGCAAGAAACTTGCATGTTATTCTTGCAGATAATTGTTGTAACTTGACATTTTTAAGTTAAAAAGTGTAAATACAAACTAATACCAACTAGCACAAATTCATTAGAGTCAAAATATTAGTCAGTCGTAATGATTTTCCTTTAACATTTTATGCTTCTTCTTCTTCGCTCTTAATGTTTTTTTATGTAATTATAACAACAAACAAGTCGACGGCCCATCTGATGGTAAGTGGTAACCGTCGCCTGAATGTACTGGCAACATGAACAGCAACTACGAACATTACGTTACCATGTGATACCCATCACATGGGATATCAGTCCAGAGGATTAAGAGGTCACGCCTCTTATCCTGTAATTTCACTCCCATATCTGACCTTTCAATTAAAACCACTTATAAAGCAAGCTGCAAGGTGGCTGAAATGTGTAAAAAATACTTTTTACTTTACACAGACGACTTTTTACAAAGTCTAGTCTACCTCGTCAATATAAACGAATGATATAGACGAATTATATCATTTTTATTTGGATTACTCTAATGCTGTTGGCCGCAGATGACCTTTACAGCTCCACCGGATGATAGGGGGCGAGTGCAGATGGCACTCCAAACCAATAGAAAGACTTTTGGAGCAGCTGAAGGTCAACTCCCTCCTGACAGATACGACTTTAGTCTGAGGGCACCGCTAGGGATTCGAACTTCGGTTTGCGCCGTCGTAATTTCGATGCCTGTTTGAATTGGACGGGGGATCGATCGGAGGAAAATATAAATATGAATAAAGCAAGAGTTGTTAATAAGGATCTATCATCATCATCTAATTATACTCGGTTCTGTAAACATTTTAGCATGACGATACTTATAGATATGTCTATAAAATGGTTAAATTAGTTTATCGATATTAATTACTTAATTAAATCTCAGCCTTCAAATAAACATTTATCGATACATCAAAATAGAATTGTCACATCACTAGTTACACGTGTAATGTAATATGAAAGAGATAAGAAAATAACTGTACCGAAACAAAAGAGATGTAATGATAACAGGTCACTGAATGTGTATTCCAACGACCCGAGATTAAGGAAGCTATCTGATTTTTTAATTACTTTGTTTACAAATTCATATATATATTTGGGTGTTTCTACTTGCTTTATCTCATTAGAGATATTAAAAAAATGATTGCATTAGACCTGCATTTGTTTTTTTAAATTACGACCTTGTTCAGATTAATAATAGGTAGTGGTCGAAATGTATCCTAATTATTTTAAATTCTGATTTTGAACAGTGTTAAGGTTCTATCGGTAAAGACTATGGACAAATAATATTTAAGACACACGATATTAATGTATTCTCAATTTGACCTTAACAATAAACAATAAATAAATATTTATTTGTTTATTATTTTTATTTATAAGAATAATCTGGGACAATTTTTAGGCATTTTTTTTATTAATTGTACAATGAAACCTAATTTAGTGGATGTCGCTAAATATAAAAAATTATCATATTCGTAGTAACCCTTATTATATGGGTATGAAATGTTTTTTTTTTCAGACAAATGGTGCAACCGGGAACGTTGTGACATACGGCCAAATTATTCAAGAAGCGATGAATCTAGCCGTCTCTCTTACTCACCTAGGTGTGCGTAAAGGAGATGTAGTAGCTGTGTGTACTGAAAACAGAGATGAATTTTGGGGTACAATGCTAGGTGTTATATGTACTGGAGCTATCTTCACGCCTTACAATCCTACATACGGGACCGGTTAGTATATTTACGTATTCTAGTGGTCTCCCAGTGGTCGAAATTCGACCATAATTAATTTATATTATGTTTGAAATAAGGCTCTATTGTCAAAGTCTATTACTCAATTTGACCATAGACTTTAACAATAAACAAAACAATATGTCTTTCAAATACATGGTAGTGTATGTAATGTTCTCTTATAGATTTAATGTGTTTGTTATGCATAAAGTAAAAAGAAAATATTAGCGTTCTGCACTCCTTCTCTATATAATAAACTATATAAGTGTGCATTATATTATTAGAAATTGCATACTCATCCGTGGGTGCAAATTTCATTAAAAAGGGTACAAAGATTTTACTTCACGTATTAAAATATAGACGTAAATAAAAAAAAATGATATTTTAATAATAAGACCTCGGTGATCCGCTTGGCACACCGCCTTATGATAGCGGGTTCGAATTCTCGCATGATGTCAACATTTATATTCGTAAGTAAGACTGTTCTTACTGGTTTGGTTAGTGTTTAAGTTTAGTGTGCATAGTTCAAGCTCTTCTTAGCATCAATCTAAATGGCGTTATGTGAATACTCCTAAATTAATTTTGTTTAAAAAAGAAAACGCATCTTAATATTTTGAATCATTAATCAATTATGTTTTAATCTAATCTTTTAAAATTTTAATTTAATTTAATCTAAAGTTTTATTTAATTTAAACATTCTTCAAAGTATACGTATAGACACTAGCCTATATTATAAATAAGAAAGCGCATCTATCTGTTTGTTCGTTTCACAGCTGAATCAATATTAGATAATAAAATTTAATGTAAAGGTAGAATATTAGGTAAGTAGGTTTTCAAGATAGTATATTAAGGTTTCTTAAAGGTCACAAACGCGCACGTAATTCCTCTGATATTTCAAGCTACCACAGCTTACGGTAACCGTTTACCATCTGATGGGCCGTATGCTTAATAGGCACCATCGTAGTATAAAATCAAGCTATTATAGTCATTACATAAACAAATGATTATTTCCACAGCTGAAATCAGACATGTACTCAGTATATCCAAACCTAACTATCTAATATGCTCACCAATTGCATATAAAATCCATGGGAAAACATTCCATACAACTGGAAGTCTGGTGCGAATAATATTGTATGGAGACGAGAACATACAAAATACTTCAATGTATAAAGAATTAATAACACCCTCTAATGGTGGAGTCGAATTGGTTGTTGGGAATAAGTTGACAAGGAACGTGAGATATGAAGAGTTTGAAGTGGTGGATGTTGAGAATGGAACTGATGAGTTATTGTTTATAATGTACTCATCGGGAACCACTGGATTACCGAAAGGAGTGATGATCACACATGCTAATGCTGTTTTCGCTTGTTCTGCATCGTAAGTAGTTTAGAGAGACTTACTTACCTTTCTGTATTTTCTTCTCTACTCAAAAATTGTCTGGAAGAGATTTCTCAAGATTCCTAGAGTCCTATTTACAGGTTGTCTGTAAGAAATTGCTTATAGCGATAAAACCGTCTTTTGTTATTATTTTTCTACTTATTGTTTTTCTTGCTGTATTTCTTCTATGGGTTCAATAAAGAGTTTATTATTATTGTTAATTATTTATATTTTCTTTAAGGGTGTTAAAATTCACTGGAGCTAGCACTCTTGTCATTACCCCATGGTTCCACGCTATGGGGTTAGTGGGATGTCTGGTCAACTTGGTTGCGGCACAGAGTAACATAATTTATCTGCCAAGATTTGACATTGATCTGTATTTAAAGACTATAGAAAAATATAAGGTAAGAGTAATGGATACTATCTGAAATAAAAATAGAAGTCATCTTTATTCAAATAAACGTAATTGCTTTTGATCTATCGTTTTTTTTTAAATGTAGATATGATGTAGTAGATTTAGTTATTTAGATGAATGGGCAAGAAATTTGGTTGTTGCTCTTTTAAATAAATTTTGTTTATCTTTATATTTTAGGAATGTAAACTATAAAATAGCACGAAGTCACAATAGTAGAGTGACAAGAGCGGATCAGGCCCAGTAGAGTAGCAGTTGTTCTCGAGTACAAGGGATGAATCATCATCGCATTCAACTATATATTTCGAAATGTCTATGCTCCAGCTACTACACAACTACCTATCTGCATGTTTTAGAAAGCATGATTGCACACAATTTTTTTTATTTATTCCATTCTATTCTATTTGTATTTACATTTTTAACAATAAACAACAACAAAAATCTTGTAAATATAAAAATAAGAGAATGGAAAGAAACCTGTGTTACAGTATACCGATATAATATAATAAATATACCAGTTCATTTTCTTGCCAATTCCTCTCAACGGAAGTAGCTAGCTAAACTGGTACACTCAACTACACTACAAATAGTGATAAAATTGACAATCATAAGCAATCGAAAATATACCACAGGAATAAATTAATTTGAATTTCAATCACTTACTATAAGGTGGGCCGTATGCATACATAAAAAATATTCTTTCAGATAAAACAACTGTTATTGGTACCAGCAGTATTGGTGGCGTTGAATAAAGCAGTAAGTAAATATGACGTCAGTTCAGTGGATACAATATTATGCGCCGCCTCGCCGTTGCACAAGGATGTCGCTCAAATGTCCCAAGAAAGGTACAATAAAATATAATTCTAACCTGCCCTTTGTCATCACATAGTATAGGGGTCAGGAGATCGTTAATAATATGAACTAATAGCCACATTGCTACCAATGTACCATATTAGCTTGATCACGCTGTTCCATCTGGAAACCATCCTGATAAATTCCTGGTGATTTATCACATGCTCATATTATCATCCTCCACTGGTGCCTCGCCAGCGTAAACCGTTAGCACCGGCGGGTGCATCATTCCATTATCATATACAAATGACGCCGATGGAGAAAAGAGAAGTTATGCTGACACGACCTCGTGACACCGGCAATGGCTCTCGTAGATAAACCGTGCAGTAGGTAAGAAACCTGCACATCCCCTCGTCAACGCTCAGGAGGAGTGATGACCTTTTGAAGATATTTCCACACGATAAAAAAGCGCAGATTAGTTCAACGGGTTAAATATCGCTAACAAATTTTTCAGGTTTCCTAAAATTCCCGGCGTGGTGCAAGGTTATGGGATGACCGAATGTACAATAGCCATCGCCGTAAATCAAAACATCGATGGTGTACTGAAGAAACCTGATAGTAATGGAAAGGTTATCCCTTGTACGGTTGTAAAGGTTAGTTTTTTTATACCACGTTGGTGGTAAACAAGCACATGAGCGATCTGATGGTAAATATTTACACGTATGCTAATGATAGTGGAATTATACAAAATATAGTAATATAAATCTATTAAGTAATAAAATGAACTTCTGCAAAATGACATCTAATCTGATAAAATATAAATTAATTTATATACTTGACCGTATGTACATAAGTCTTAAAAAATTTCAAACATTCCCTTCCGTTTCTAGAATGTATATTACAACAATACTCAGTACAGTCAATGTTAACATTTATTTAAAAAAATATATTCTGCGTGAGTTTGGAAATAAGTAATTTAGATTTTAGAGGCTTCTAGATATAGATGTTAATAATGATCATTGATAATTTCTGAATAAAATATTTTAATTTCAGACTTGATTACTTTCGAGGAAATATATTATAATACCTTAAAATTAAATTATTAAATATTATTGTTATAGATTGTAGATATAGAAACTGGAAAGGTGTTGGGTCCACATCAATCTGGGGAAATATGTGCAAAAGGCGCTATGCTAATGAAGGGATATTTAGGTGTTGATAATAAAGATACATTCGATGAGGAGGACTTCTTCAAAACTGGTGATATTGGATATTTTGATGAAGATGGCTACTTATACATTGTAGATAGGCTGAAGGAACTCATCAAATATAAATCGTTTCAGGTAAAACTATATTTAGTAAGTAACATAAGGTACATATTACACCAATATACATTTATATGTGTATATTACACTAAAATATTATTTCTATAGAAGAATTACTTTGGTGGTGGATACCTTCTATAGAAATACGTAAAACCTGTGAATATATAATATACTGAAATGAAATAGCCTGCGTGAAATTTATAGCCTATATGTTATTCTGATGTATAAGCTATTTGACTGTTTCATAAAAACATTCAGTAGTTTTTGCGTGAAAGAGTAACAAACATCCATCAATATTCACAAACCTCACCGTTGCCTCACAGTACATTTATGAAAATATTATGTATACAAGGAAAAACTTAGATAGTTTCAAGAAACTTAAAGACTGTACAAGTAGAAACTTACGCAATAAAAATAAGCTAATTTTACCTAAATGCCGTCTACACAAAGTTAGTAATTCATTTTATGGTAATTGCGTAAGATTCTATAATAAACTGCCAGAGTCTACGCTAAATCTTACAGAGAGGCAATTCAAATCTTATATTAAACAAATGTTATGTAAAAAAGCCTATTATAAGATAGATGAATTTATAGATGATAGCAATATATAGCAAGAATAAGTTTATTTGCGGACAACGTTATAATTTTAATTTTCATACTGCTTTCTTGATATATGATAGCGTAGCGGCTTTTGTATTGATTGCCGCATGCATCCTTATGTAAAGTGCGAATACTGTAACTACCATATAGTAATTTTTGTAGCTGTGACGTGGTCGTGTGGAATGAGTAGTCATGCTCACTAAAATGTCCAGACATGTGGCGGCGTGGTGGGCCGGGTCAATGGGCTCCCTAAAATATGGTCGAGCGCAGTGATGGCTGGCTCATCCGTCATACTCGTGAACGAGTGCTGCTTGTAGGGACTGGTCTGCTCTTATTACTACGACTGATTTAATCTTATTGCATGATTATATTTGACCCAAAAAATTAGTGCTTGTTGGTAGTTTGTATTCACACGTTTCGACTTGTAAATGTAAACTTACAAGGATTATTTAAAAGAGCAACACACAAGTTTCTTGCTCGTTCTTCTTGTGATGAGACAGCTTTCCGAACGAGTGGTAGATAAAAAACAAATTGTTATGACTATTCAAAAGTGCTTAAATTAAGTTTATTTGAATAAATGATTTTCTATTCTATTCTATTCTAAAAAACTTTCGCGTTTATAATATTAATAAGATATAAACACACCAATATAAAAATCATACTCATATATACAAACATTAGTATCGTCCGAGAATTGAACCCAAGACCATTGGAAGCATAATCGGCAGTGTGCTAAACTCCTCGATCGCCGTATATTAATTATTATTTATTACTGTAGGTACCTCCTGCTGAAATCGAGGCATTACTGCTGCAACACGAAGCAGTACAAGAGGCAGGTGTAGTGGGAATCCCAGACAGAGAAGCAGGCGAAGTACCTTTGGCTTTTGTGGTTAAACAACCAGAGAAGTCGGTAACAGAGAAGGAACTTCAGGAATTTGTGGCTAAGAGGGTATAGTACATTTTTAATTTTTGTAACTCTAATTTAAGAGCTTGTACGTGGAAGATTTTTTTTATTAAGATATTCGGGTTATTGCCAGGTGTTAGACCTATAGCACTGAGACCTACCGAGAGCAATTGTTCACACACTCTTTCAAATTTCCTGCCTAGGTCCGTCAGGGACAAAAAATATGAAGGATATACTTAGGAGCGATAGATTTTTCTACTCAGGATAGTGTGTATACTTTCTAATGGAGATATTTCGTTTATGCATGAGTGAGTTACAACCACATAGGATTTGTAGTGGCTGTTTCCTCGTCATGCAATAATTTTTTTTCAATGCAAGATCTTTATAATAATAGTAATTAAACGATATCCAAACCAGATGGATATTTTCAATAGATTTCAAAAAAGTAATAATTCTATATTTTATGTACCTACATTATTCCACACACGGTGGTCCGCATGTTTTCTAAATTTTGTAAATTAAATAAACATCTATATGTTTATATCAGCATAAAACTAGCTCTGATAAGCCTGGTACTAGATGCCGTTTTGTGAATTGTCCCAAGATATTATTATTATTAACTAGCTGTGCCCACGGTTTCTGATGTATAAGCTATATTATAGTAAAGTTTCATTAAAATCCATTTAGTCGTTTTTGAATGTATGTAAGAGTAATAAACGTCCATATATCCATCCACACTAACAAACTTCCGCGTTTATATTATAATTAAGGTATATTTTTTTTATTTTGTGATGTAATTTTTATGTTTTTACAGTTGTCAAATCCGAAACGTCTCCGAGGTGGAGTTAGATTCATACCTGAAATACCAAAAAACGCTAGCGGCAAGATTTTGAGGAAAGAACTTCGCAATATCGTCAAAAACTCTACAAGCAAATTGTAATAATATTATTTTTATATTTTTAATAATTAAAACCTATAAATCCATAATATTATTGTTATTATTTTTATTTAATAATTTAGAAACTCTTCTTCAGAATTATTCTTTAGTTTCGAAATAGAACATACTAATATATTACATGTATTGTAATATATTAGTATGTTCTATTTCGAAACTCTATATTTTGTATTTCAATATCTATTGAGATATTGAAATACAAAATATAGAGTGTACAGTTTCAAACATGTTCATTTTATGGACATTTTAGAAACTCTATGTTTTATCATTGAATGTAAGTTAAGAAATTTAGATATTTAATTTTTATTTTAAAATAATATATGTAACTTCTTTGACGTTTTAGATTTTAATATTAAAAGGTTATTATTAGTAGAAATATTTTTAAAAAGTCACTGAAAATTATTAATTAAATTAAACTAATTGTCGTTTTTTTTTTAATTCAACAAATATGTATAAAGCCGGTATTATTGTATGGAGGTTAAAATAAACAAATGCACTAAATACAAAATTATTTCGAGCCAAACCGGACGTGTAACGTTATGTAAACCCATTTCTCCGAACTAGTCGTTTAAGAGATCGATTTTCGTCACTCGAGTGGTCGTCTTGCGTCGTCGCGGGCGCAGATCCAATCACTTTCGCTTTTCTACCAAAACCTAGTTAAAAACGATGACACTCGTTTAAATAAAACTTTACGGAATATTTCCTTTGTCCAACGCGAATAAAAACTAAATTTAAAAATAGAACGTTATTGTTTTTAAATGACAAAGGTGTGAAGCGGTAAAGTGTAACTGTTATTTTTGAAATAACAATAAAATACTAGTGATTAATAAGCCAAAACAATTATGAATAATATAGTTTTATTCACAAAAGTGATCTTATTGTTACTGTTGAATAATCTTATTAGATGTGAAGATATCGATTCAGACAATGATATTGTGAATACCAATGTACATGAAACGAAAAACCTGTTACTTGACAAGGGTGCAGTTTTGACAAGACTTTTGAGTGAAAATAAATATAAAACGGATATTTTAAAGAATATAGGTAAAAAAGCAGATATTGTGAACCATTTTGAGGAAATTACTGTGCTCGATGACAATGGACAGTTGAAAAACTTGAAATACAAATCGGCTAGTAAACCACAAATACCTGTTACGTTACAGAACTTAGTTAGTGATGTGCATGTGACTAAATTAAGTGATAAAGTGACCGGTGACACTGATACAAATGATAAACATGAATTGAAAGACTTGAGTGGACACAAGTCGAAGTTTTTTGATGAATTGGGATGTAAGTACCTATATTTTTAAAAAATCTGTTTTTTTTCTCTGTATTTTTTCGATTTTTGAATCTAAATTAAATTATATTGGAATTCCTATGTTACGGACTTTGCCAATTGTTTCATTTTTGTTTTATTGCACAAAATATTAGTTTCAAATATCGAACAAGACTATATCTTATATATATTTTATTTATTTATTTGCAAACAATACAAAGTACAGTACATTTATCGGCCTTAACACCATGCGGCATCATTTAATTCCTCTAAGTAAAACAATATATGCATATTGCCGGTTTTACTTAGAAGAATTTAAATTAAGTAAAATATATTTGTTTTCTTTTTTTATGAGTGTATAAAATGGAGTCGAGTACATGCCTTTTAGATTAAGCAGAGTATTTGTCATATGAACATATAACAGAGGTATATTTTTATAATCTAGTACTGTTTTATTTATTTAGTTCTTGACTTAAATTCGCCTTAAATACAGAATGAATTTTCTAATAACTTCTGTAGTAAAAGGTTGTATGACGCACAGTTGTATGATAACAGAAATAAATAAATCAATTCTGTCTTTCTTCTCTCAGTAATTGTTCGTGAGAACTTTAGAATGATGGCCAAATTTGGTATTTGGTTCAATTTTAGGTTAAGTTTCGTAATAAGACCTAATGGACTATTTGGTACTACTTTATACTACTAAACGAAATTATTTAAACAATAAAATAATATTACAGAACTACCCTTATATGTTCAAAAGTAGCTTTTGCCCGCGGCTATGTTCGCGTTAATTTATCGTCTTAAGGGTGTAATTCATCAAAATCCTTTCTTAGGGGATGCCTACGTCATAGTAGCTTTATGCATGCAAAGTCTCAGCTCGATCGGTTTGAAATTGACTAAGTTTCATCCCCTATTCTATCCCCTTGAGGTAGAATTACTCAAAATCCTTTCTTAGCGGATGCCTACGTCATAACATCTACCTGCATGCCAAATTTCAGCCCGATCCGTCCAGTGGTTTGGACTGTGCCTTGATAGATCACTATGTCAGTCACCTTTGAGTTATATACCTATGTGGATGGAGGATTTATACATTTTATTTTTATTATAGTTTTATTTAAAAAAAAATTGAGGGAGTAGAGAGAACGACGTAAGACGATGTAAAGACGATTTTAAGACTCACCCGCGATAATCCCACATATATATTTAGATTAAAAAAATTCTATTCATCAATGAATTACCGAATAAGCAACTGGTTAATTTATATGCGATCAAAGAAGTGGGAGCGAGAGGTATACAAGCGATATCTCTCTACAATCTGGTGGAGATGAAAAGATGAGCAGTTGGAGGGCAAGTTAGTTAGACTATTGCAAGAAATTCACTAAGGATTAACCAGGTTTTAAGAGAGAACCAGGTTTTCAGGGAAAGCAAAGCGCGAAAGCGACTGGAAGTCATCCTGACAAGGTGTATCGTTAACAATATGGTCATTAGTGCCCATTACTAATAATACCCTTCTCCCAGTTACTGGAACTTAGTTTACCTAGAAATATAAATGAGTAAACAAACTATTTGGTATTAACTAATTTCGAACTCACGACCTTACGATCTGGAAGTCGTAGTCGTAAAACACAAGGCTAAGAGGCTTTTAATAAAAGAAAAAAGAGGTACTGGTAGAGTAGTGAGTATTTGAATTACATTTCCCAGTGTCTTATTGCCAGTTATGAATATTAAACGTTAAATTATATATTCATAGGTTTAACTGTAGTTTATATATTGAATGGTACATCAATTAGTGTTCAATGGAAAATAAAACCACTTATATTTTTTTTTATGTAATCAGAATGCCTAACATGCTGACCGTCCACCTGATGGTAAGCGGTAATTGTCTATATACATGAACAGGACCATGGATAACACGTTATAATGTGATATGCCTTGTTATTCCGGAAAACTAACCATTCATCTAATCCTGTTATAATATTTTAGTGAATATATTTTTATATACAAATACAGGGGTCTAGGCTCCGAATATGATTTTGTCCCATTCGGTGTCGAGACTCTTGGTCCGTGGGGTCCTAGCGCTATAAGACTTTTCAAAGAAATAACGAAAAGGTTAGTCGACATCACAGAAGACCGAAGGGCTGGCAGCTACCTTGGACAAAGAATTAGTCTAGCTATTCAAAGAGGGAACGCTGCCAGTATCTTCGGAACCTTGTCTAAAGGGATCCCTTTTAATAATATATTTTAGTTATTGCATTATATTTTCAAATCTTTTTAATTTTAGGTTGTAGTTGTATAATTAAGTTATGTAAATGATATAATTAGTTTAGTATTAATTTCTTGACATCTGAACGTGCACAATAAGAACACTTTTTATTATATATACTAATAGTGACTTTATATTATATACTAGCTGTTCCCGCGACTTCGTACGCGTGGAATTTAACTTTATTTTTCTATAATAAAAGTAGCCTAAGTTACTCCTTATTACATCAGCTACCTGCCAATAAAACTCCCGTCAAAATTAGTGCAGCCATTTCAGAAATTAGCCGGAACAAACAAACAGACAGACGGACAGACAAAAATTGTAAAAAATGTTATTTTGGTGTATGTACCGTATTTATATTCATACACATGTAGTAAAAAACGGTTATTTCAATATTACAAACAAATACTCCAATTTTATTTATATGTATAGATATATTATAATTAGTATGTACGGGTTATACTATATTCGCACAAAACTTACACAGTTTTGTCTGAATTTAGAGTGGGCCATCCTAAAAATCAGCGCTGAAAACCATATTTTTAATATTATTCTGAGTTCTGGTCCATATTGACTCTATGATGTTCGATTTTTTTATTTTATTCCTATTGTATTTTTTTAAATTTTTACTCAATAAACTATTTACAGAACGCCACTAAGACCAAGCTAAGCAGAGTTTGTGTTATGTATACTAGACAACTGAAATAAATACTTATAGATATTTAAAATAATAGAATAGAATAGATTTTTACAATACATATTATACATAGAAAATAGCACACACAAGCAATCCTTCTCTTGAATACAAATATTTGTACTACACGAGGAATCAAACATGCGAATATCGGAAAGCGATGTGCCAAACCGACACACAGAGTTCGTCAGGATGTATATGTGTTAAAAGGGTCAATAAATTATTTTCTATTCTAAATCTAGATGGCGTTGTGTTAATTGTCCTGAATTATTATTATTTTGACGACCTCGGTGGTCTAGCGGGTTAGCACACCGCCTTGCTTCTGGTGGTTGCGAGTACAATTCCTCGCACTATGTTTCTTTGTTTTCGTGAGTATGTAATGTCTCAATGAGGGTTTTTTAATATATGTATTTGAATAAAAGTATGTATGTATTTATATCAGCTGTCCAGTACCCATAACACATGCTCTGTTTAGCTTAAGACTAGCTTATTACATATTAAAATTTTTAGAAATATAAAATGTTAGTTACGTGTTGTTGTGTTGTTCTTACAACAACACAACAATTGTTATGTTGTGCCCGTTTCATAAGGTTACGACATAAGGCCGTGTACAGTGAAAGCCGCATCCGGCTACCCGTCATGCTTTATTTGTAAATAGTAATGATGCCTTCATACTGGTAACTCTTATTAATCGAACCTACTTCAAAACAGGGAGATTTTTAATTTGCCTACATTTTTTACGTAGTTAAAAATAATAACGAAAATCTGGACAATTAGCGACATCAAGCCAAGCAGAGCTTGTGTTATGAGAAGTGATAGAAATATTTTATTGTAAGTACACACAAGGTATACATAGAAAACACCGAGACAGATAGAAACAATCATATCTATGAATATAAATGTATGCACCGTGCGAGGAATCGAACACGTGACTATCAGAAGTGAAGCGGTGTGTTAAACCACTAGACCACTGCGGCCTTTCTATAATTGTTAAATTATAATTTGCTACTACAATATTATTCTTTTCTTAACACTTTGGAATCTCGATTTGTGTTGTCTTTATATGTAATGTTGTTGAATTTAACACTAGCCTGTTAGTGACATAGTATGTTTTATAAATTGTGTCAACATATATATATATATATATATATATAGTATACCCCTGGTTTTCCTTTAATAAATAAATAATGTGAACCAACCTTTACAAGGGGCCAAAAGTGAGCATTGCTTTCTCTACAACCTTCAGACGTGACCGACAATGTAACATAATGTTATTTCTTTATGTAATAATACACAGATACAAAATTCATATTTTAAATGAAATAAATAAAATGACCCTGGACAATTAACCTAGCCTCTCTTGTCCCACGGTAAGCAGAGCTTGTGTTATGGGTACTAGATATCTGATACATATTTTATTCGTAAATGCATATATAGAAAACACCCAGACCGACACAATAATACTCATGAATACAAATGTTTATACCGTGCGAAGAATCGAACCCACAATCGCTAAACCACCGAGGCTGTCAAAATTCATGTCATCAAAATATACATACTCCTTTTAAAAGTCGATTAAAGTTAAGTTCATTATCATTAATAATTGTAACTGGCCACTTTACATTCTCTATGTTGCGGTAAAAAACAATATTATGTAAATCTCGTGCTAATCCACAAATCTAGATGCGTATAGTGCCGGCGACGTTCTAAATATAAAAATTAAAAGTAAAACCGGCGCTTTCCCGTCGCTCTCGCAAGACCTCTCTCTGGCGCCGCGACTAGTAGGGGAGCTAAACAGTTCATTCCTTTAATTAAATTTAATTTATTGATCAATTAAATACGGTATAAAAGGTAAACTTAATCCTATAGTAATCTCAGCCAATCAATCTCTTGGAAATGCGAACATACATAGACAAATAACAGATATTTAAAACAACAAGATTTTATACAACAATTTTGGACACCAACAAACTTTAATTTTTATATGTTGATCACAAATAAGATTATCGTATAACATATTACTAGAGGAAAGATAACAGAGTCAAACAAGACGATCGGAAGTCAAAAACTTTTACAAACATGCTATTGAGATTACCTATATATATAACAATGTCTATCTTTACTACAGTTATTTACAGTGGCACGTATATTCTTTACGAACACTGTTTTGTATCTGGTTTTCGAAACAAGCATAAAAAGCAATTCCGCACAGCTGAAGTTGCGCGGATCCGTTAGTTAAGTATATTACTGATTATAAACGTCATTTTTGTGCCAATTCATTCTTAAAGTGGTACCTCAATGTACATTTGCATTTTGCAAGTAAAAATGATGAATATTTTTCTAATAAAGGGTACTGATAAAGCTAAAGTGAAAGTTTATTTATTTAGTACAATATTCTTTTTAAACATACAAAATTAGGGTATATGCCTATTGCTTAATTAATATCATAACAAAAATAATAAGAAATCAACAAAAACAAACATCACAATATGTAAAATTTCAATATTAATAGTCATAAATCACGCAATTAACTCATAATTTTTGATTTACGATCAGAAAAATAATTAACATATTACTAATAAGTGTTTGACGAAAGTGAAATGTTTGCTACCCCACACGCTCGTCGTCAGAGTTTGTCACACGAAACGCGACAGTGTCGCGGCGCGGCTAAATTCTGAAGCGCGTGTTTTAAAAATCGAACGCACTGATTAAAAAACAAACAATGATAGTTTTGAAATTGGAAGTTCAGAGGTGAATGTGTGCTTTATTTAAAAATTATTCTTTTTTTTTTCTATTACTGGTAAGTTGTAAAAATGATCGTGTGCGTGATATCGTAATTTGTAAAGGAAATTTAAAAAAATAAACTCTTTAAAAATATAGTTTTTTTTTAATTCGACGCGGTTATTATTTATACGGATAGTTAAGAAAAGTTACGGACTGAACTTCGCAGTCTCAATAAAAATAATAAAACGTGATAATAATCTCGTGATTTCTCTTATTAAAGAATTATAGTATAAATACTATAAATACGTCCTAACTTCCTTTAGGCAGTTAATGTATTTAAATGATAGGTATTTAATATACCAATAGAAATCTATTGTTTTTTTAGATATAAAATTATTGTTGTTTATTGCCTAAAATATTTTAAATTAATGAAACAAACACATACGATGTGACGTTATATAATTCCCTGAATCAGATTCTTTGTAAAAGACTTCAACGCGCTCTGTTGTATATTCTAAATATTTAGAATATTTGATAGATACTTATTTAATTATGTAAATAATACAGTACATATATTATATACAATAAAAACTTCATTATTTTTATATTTATTTAGTAGTTAGTAATTCTGTATGATTTTTAATTATTTAGACCATGTTTCAATAGTATATCACACTATAATTGACCACAGACCACCACTAGTAATCAGATACTATATATCTTCACATCAGATCCCTTACAGGGTAGGTAGAGAGTTACGAGTGAAATAGTAGAATATATACATAAGTATATTAGGTACGAACAGCACAAATAAGACAGCCTAAATATGGTTGTCTCCTTTTCTACATTTTTGAATGTATGAATGAAGCAATGATTATTTACAAAATTTTATATATATATATATATATGTGTGAATGATTTTTTCAAAGTCTATATGTAATAATTTAATTTCTAGTACAAAACAAATTTGTCCGAGAGACTGCTATAGTTCGGCCATCTGATATGTTAGATTCAAATATACCGAGCGAAATGTGGTCATGACAAGTGTTCAATTTCTATTTCTATCTTGAATTCACCACAACATCGATTAAGTGTTTTCTATGTATGTATTTACAAAAAATGCTTTTAAGTATTTCTATCAGTGGCTATAGATGTTGCTATGTGAGGTATCTAGGGATATTATTCAATCAAATCAAATCATATCAAAATAAAAACATATTTATTCGTGTAGGTGTCTTACAGACTCTTTATGATATGTCAAAATCTGTCGTCAGTTCGGAGAGATTTCGAGCTAAGAATATCTGACAAGAAACTCAGCTCTCATTACTCAACTCATTATTATAATAGTATAACATTGTGCTGTTACTGTATGCCATATACCTACATATGGAGTATAGTAATAAGGATATAGTGTCCACATGACAAGTCGACCTCCACGAAGTCACCTCTGGAAGTCATTGTCAGATGTCAATTTCCGATATATTTGATTCGATGGACTAATTCACCTGACTTCATGTTCATCCTATCATCCTCCACTAGGACTTCGCCAGCGTCAACCGTTAGCGCAGACGGGTGCAGCATTCCATTATCATTAATTAAAAAAACAATTCTCGTGTACTAATAAATAATAAATAACCTTGAATAATTAACACAGCGCCATCTAGTCCCACGGTAAGCAGAACTTTTGTTATGGGTACAAGACAACTGATATAAATATATAACTTTTTTTAAAATACATACATAGAAAATACCCAGATCGATAAAAATAATCATATTCCTGCATATAAATGTTTGCACCGTGTGAAGAATCGAACCCGCGCCTATTGGAAGTAAAACGGCGTACTAATCCGCTAGATCACCGAGGCCATCAAATACTAAACACATAAAACTACTGACACTGTCGAAACATCAAGACCTACAACTGTCACGTACATCGTCACATCCGGTTTTCGCATAGACAATAATTCTATTTACAAAATCACATGTCTTTGTTTATTTTTTTTTATTGCAACGCATCTTACGAAATTGCCTATGGAGATGAGTATTGCGCATGCATTATGATTTAGTTACGTTCTGTTTAACACAAAACGGCCAAGACGCAGTCGTGATAAAATAAAAATAGGGTATGAGGTCTATGATTTAAATAGGCGTGTTCTTAATTCAAAAATTGTACCTCTTTATTTTGGCGGGGCTTTTTATAACAAATGTTTTTTTATCTATATGTTTTATACACATATTATCCTGGATTTAGTTATGATATGTATATATAAATGACCCTAATAAATAATATAGTAACCACCAGCCTATGCTATTACAAAAGCAAATAGTCTAATCAGTATTCGTAACCTGAACAGACCAGTCACAATCAGCACCCATTCACGAGTATGACGGATCTTCCCACTGCAATTATAGTTTCACATAAACCTCTCATTCATTAGGTACATGAAATACGTCCGCTTCACTTATGATACCCATTCTAGTTTCAAATAGTCTGGTAAAAACGATAAAGGCCTGTAATCAATTTTGAGGATTTTTCTTTGCTAAATTACATGTTTTAGTCTAACTTCTAAAATAATTGCGTTATAATTATAATATAAGCAATGATTTATAAGTGAATATAACACGCAAGTACTATTAAAACATTCTTTTGATGGTTAAAAAAAAACAAAGCCATAACTTTCACTAAAAATTTACGGTGTAGTTAATAACCGGTACTAAAATGATCTGATTTCAATTACCAGTAAATATAAAGATCCGTAATAATAAATATGGATTTTCACAGATTTAAAAACATACTATACCTCGAGGCGTTGCTTGTCAAATTTCAGTTAAAAAAGGTAAATAAGATCTATCTCTGTATCCAATTTCTTTCGTATTAATACTTCATCCGGTAATTATGCGTAAAAGATTAATAATATAGGATACACATTTATATAATGTTTATTCAAATAAAATAAATTTAAATTTAAGTACTTCTGAATAGTCACACTTTTTTACTTTATTATTTTTATTAGAAATAAATAATAGTCTTTAGTAGTGAATGTAATGGTTGTCTATAAATGTTATTATTCTTCTTCTTCTTCAAATACAATTTTAAATACATATATTTCAATCTACAGTCCCTAATATACGTAAACACGCATCATACAAAACTTTTTTTTTACACATTATATAAATTTAAAGCACAACGAAAAGTTTCAATAATTCACCGTGATGAAAATAGAAAAGAAGATTTACACAGACACAAATGTAAAGTAGAAATCTATTAGATATAATGTAGAAAAGGCAAAACTATAGGGTTATACAACAAAATCTTACACGTTCATAGTGATTTTATCTCAACGTTAGAAGTTACTATTTGAATTACAAAAATAAATTTATATAATTCGAAATAATGAAACGGAATTAAAAAATATATAATTCAAATGTACTATAAATTGTCTATGACCACTGGGGTACGCGAAACGCCGCGAAAACTGTAAATATCGACGGCGAGTTCGATCGTGATAATGAAAGTGAGAAGGCGGGAAAGATGAGCTGTCAAACGATACGGTCACGTTCCGTTTAGCATTACTCTCGGTTTCATTTCTGCTTGTCTATGGCATCGTGATTCCAGTCACGTAAGAATATTTGGTGGCTCACGACCACGAGACATAATGCTTTAACAGCTGGATTAAAAATGGAAAAGATTCTGAATTTGAATGTATTTTTTATCTGTGTTATCTCAGAAGCTGTGCTGTATTGTGCGCATCGAACATGTAATAATCGGAAGTTAAGTGGTGTGCTAAACCCCTAGACCATCAAGGCCGTCATTATTATAGAAAGAAAAAAAAAATATATATGTATATATATTAATGATATTTCAATGCTTAATCTCTGTATTCAAAATTTTGTTTCTAAAGAAAAACATTGATATTAGTATGGATAAAAAAATATATAAATAATTCGAGAAATATAGCTACAAACTACGCTCTCTTAGCATTTACCTGTTCGCCTTTAGGCAGGGCTTATGCCTATTTATCACCAAACGGGTATAAAAAGTTTCAACATAGTAATAATTCGTTACTAATCAGTATCTTGATAATCAAGTTATTTCATTTATAGAAATTAACGTTAAATTCGTGGCTAATAACACAATGCAACATTTAAGTACAACGTTTCGTTCCATTCACGAATTTTAAACAAAACAATTTAATTTGAACAAATTGACCCGCTTTCAGGCATTGAAGCCCTATCAAAATCGCATTTGTCACGTAATTTACGCAACTGTCCAATAACTTGAAATTATTAACCTTATCCAATGCCATTAGTGTGAAGAAAGCAGACTTGGTACACTGGGAGCAAATTACATCCTTCCCGTACACAATCGCATACAAATATATACACTAACCACTAGCATTTAAAACTTAATTTTGCAAAAACATTTACTGTAACACAACATAAAATGTTATATAGGTCTGTAGTGGTAGATGGAAATTGAACTGTGTTACTAATGATTATAGGTTGCAAATTCTCTTACAACGGATGGCGCTTACCACTTTTTTCGAGCGATAGCCCTTGTTTTGGAAAGCTATGGCGAAAGTCGTCGCCTTATTCGTACACCGACTATCACGTCTTGGTACTTTAATGTGATTTATTAAAATTTTATCTTCGCAATGTTTAATATCCTTGTTGATAAAACCAGTACAGAATACGAGGTGAAATGGAAATTTCCATATTTCTATAATTTTCTCCAGTATTTTAATGCCTTAAGGTCTAAAATGGGATATAATATCTGATATTAACTTTGAATATATTGAAGATTATAAAGTCGATTTTCTAAAGATTATAAGCTTTTTTAACTAATTTACGTAGTTTGCTAATAACTTTAACTGAATATTGTATTAAACAAATTACAATAGTTTAAGTTAAGTGGCCCCATCTACTTCGAAATAAATATGAGTTATAATATGAATATTAAATAGCTGATAGACATTATATCTATAATTTTTGTTTTATAAATATAATGCATATGAAAATAGAGAATCAGTTGATAATTATTATATAATATATATAATATCAGACGCATAAAAGTAAACATCATTGACTCATTTTTTTTAAATCGACCTTAATGTTAAAACCTTTTTAAGTTGTTTCTATACAATTTACAATAACTTTATTTTGGATAACTTTAATTTGAAAAAGATTAATTTTGGATATCTTTATGAAATGTTGCATATAGATATGCAACATTTCATAAAGTTATATAATGGTATATAAAATGTTTACATATAAAAAATAAAATAAAAATTTATTTCAAATGTTAATTAGTATAATTTATTTAAAAAGTATCAAGATATGTTATTCCATATATAATTTAATATAAATTTGATGTATAATTAGACAAATTAACGAAGCACGTGTTAGTTGTAAGTCGTTAAAATCGTATTTACACATCACGCACACGATCATAGACCGACGGTCATTGTATGGTATTATGGTCATTGTCTTACTATGTACAATACATATAAAAAAATAACTAAGATGGTTCCGAATACATAAATACTTGTTATATTTTCCGCGTCTTCATCTCATTATTTCGAGAGAAAAGAAAGTGTAATATCAATTTTCGCAATGCAATCTATCTTCACCCCAAATTGTATTAAAAACGTAACAGACATACAGACATATTTTCGTCATTATAACAGTATATTATCTATAATATGAAATAAAAATAAATTTATTATTGTTATACATAATTACTTAATCGATTTTAATTCTATTTCAGAGGAATATAAATTAAAAAAAAAACATAATTCTAGCAAAACAAAAATACACAAATCATCTAAGGAAAATGATATAATAAACTCGTGGAACCCTAACGAAAAGTGAAAAGGAACGGATAGCACCTCAGTCGCCGTTTACTTCCGATTTCCAACTTCCCGCGAATGGTCGTCTCGACGAAACAAAAACAAATGTATTAAAAAAAAAGTTTAAAAAAATGTGCGCAACGAATTGTTGTTAATTACAAAAATGTGTGAACGGAACGTGATTAAAAGTGACAGACTGGCCGGCGCGTTTATTACGATAAAAAAATAAAAACTTTTTAAAAATGGCCGATTTTAAATTTAGAATCGCGCGCGGTTTTGTGGTGTTCAGAACTCTTTTGTTATTTTCTGTGATAGTGGTAGTGTTGTCTTCGGGGACGGAGAATGATGTTTTGACGTTACAAGACGATTTAGAATTAAAAGAAGAGTTACCATCAGATAGAAGAAGGCCGGCTAATGAACAAGAGAAGGATATATTACTTCTAGATGCATTAGGAAGAAGGAAGGGATACCATCACAACTCATATAGTTCGTCGTCGTCGCAGGAAGATGACTCCATAATGGATTTATTGGGTAAAAGTAAGTTTCTATATTTAAACCAAGTTATAAGTTCTAAAAAAAGAAATATGATATTCAATACTTAGTGTTTAACTTATTATAGTCTTAAAGGTCGTAAGTTCAAATTTGGATAATACCTAAACACTCAGTGTTAATATTTCTTCCACATATTCGTCCATCTAACTTAGTGTTAATTAATTTAAAAACAGTTTTTTTTAATAATAATAATATCTCAGGACAACGCACACAGTGCCATCTAGTCTCAAGTTAAGCATATGTGTGTTATAGGTAGTAGACAACTGATATATATAAATAGATACTTTTCTTTCTATAAATAAATACATAATATACATAAAAAATACCCACACCACGAATAATTATAATCATGAATATAAATGTTTGTGTCGTGCGAAGAATAGAACTCGCGCTTTCAGAAGTAAGTCGGTGTGCTAAACCGCTAGCCTACTGAGGTCGTCGTTCGCCGTTATAAATATTAAATATTTGATATTTAATACAATTGAAATGACTATAATTATATAGTGTTCCGATTTACGTCTTAAAGGTCGTAAATTCAAATATGGGTGAGAGCAAAACTTTGTGTGTTAATTTGAATTTCTGATTAACTCTGCGGTTCTGATTAAAACGGCGGTAAACTCACCCCATGTCACATTGTATTCAAATATTCTCAGTCTAATATGTGCAAGTCAGATATCATTTATTACATTAGTTATTACTGCCTCTAATTACCCCGTTTGTAATTGTTATTATGAAGATATACGTATAAAATGTATTCCTTCTTACTTTTAATCCTATATTATGTATCTATCAGCTCGTTATACTTATGGGGTGGACAGAGAACTGAGTGCCATTGGATTCTGTTCGTACAAACAATTCTTGTTCCAAACTTCATTTTTGAAAAGTGAAAGTCGGACACTGTATGTGTCCATAGAATATAGGACATTTGACCCCTCCAGCTACCTACAAGACAGACTCCCACGCGGACGCTCCTCAAGACCATAGTGAATTTACTACGATGGGTTAACTAACCTGATTCATCTTGGGGGAAGGAAAGTGTCAATAATGTGTAATAATAACCACATTGCTAGCAATGTACCATGTCAGGTTGACCTCCACGCGTTCCTTCTCAAGATCATCGTAATAAATTCCTGGTTATTTTGCCAGGATGGGCTAACTGACCTGACCTCATGTTCATCTTATCATCCTCCACTGGTGCCCTGCTAGCGTAAACTGTTAATGCAGGCGGGTACATTCCATTATCATCCATAAAAGAGTCTGATTCATCATCAGACTATCATCATTCACTGGTGCCCGCCAGCGTGTACACTCAGACTTGTGTACCAATAGTTATTTTTAAACTTTTTATTTTTAAAAAATCATCATCAACCATAACAACAAATCCGTATTAATCATCACAATTATGTCATCATTCATTATCGATTCTCGCATACTTTTATCATTAATGAATCATAAACTGATTTGAATTTTTAGTTATTTTATAATGATTGTTGCGTAAGTTACGTTCTTAACTGTTACACTTATGTAATTAGATACACGTAACTAACTATAAGTTATTCAAAGTTAATGTCAGCAGAGGTAGACCTTGTAAAAACTTGTCTGCATGGGTAACTCAGTTTCACCTATTTCAGTAACCAACTGTTTGACAGTGAAATTACAGGGCATGATATCTTGCCAGCATGACATCTCTGACTTGAGCACAAGGTTTCAAATTTAACCGATATTAAGACACTTAATACATATGTCAATTTATATACTTGACTAACTTTCGCTCACTGTACAAACTCGTGTGTGTAAGTACCTCAGTCTCACCTATTTTAGCAGCCAAGCAGCTTGCTTTAAGCTTTTTAAGTAAGCTGCATTTTGGTTTAATTGATTTTAAGTTGGGCAGTGATATTAACAGAGGCATGCCATCTTAGTCCTCTGAAATGGCAATACATGAGTGGTATCATAAGTCTCACATGATAACATGATGTCCGATGTGCTTTGTATTGATACAGTTGATGGTTACCATTTGGGGTGCCATCAGCTTATTTACCATTCGAATTACATTAAAAAGTCCAATTATATAAAACAAATGTCTACCTTGTGCAAATATTATTGCCAGAAAACACAAGTAATTCTATTTTATTTTTATTAAATTAAACATAGCCCAATTTCAACTGGAAATCCAGTGGTAAATAAGTTTAAATGAAGTTCCGTAGCATTAGTCAATAGATGTCCGGATACCGTGAGTATAGTGTATCGCGTACTTTCGTTGGATAATCTAATGATGGTAGTTAAATAAACTCAGTAGTTTATTAATTTGTTAAAGTATTTAAGTATGTATATCAGTCTAGTACCCATAACTACTAGGTAGCGCTGTCTGAATTGTCCTAGATTATTATTATTTGTGAATAAACAAATAATAATTATCATCTCGTTTTCATTATTGTAACATTTTATTTTCAGTGCAATCAAAACATAAAATAGTTTAAAAATAAGTACACAAGCGTAATTTCATTGCCATGCATAAAAATGCAGATGTGAGACGTTATGACGGTTACTGAACTGGTTTACATCATTTTCTCCGCGTATGTGCGTGTACGTTTACTCTCTATGTTACAGACATGCTATTGGAGGAATAGCATGTCGATAACATTATTACAATACTTTTATGTAACACTCGATACTACTACAGATGACCGCCACTGTGACTGCTCTCCGAAAGAATACAATAATAATAATATAATAATATTTATTGCAGTTATAGGTTGTGTTACATAATTAAGTTGTACATAAGAGTCAATACAATTTGAACATACAAGTGTACATAGAAAATCATTTATTCAAATAAACTTACATTGAAGCATTTTTGAATTTGAAAAGTTGTAATTCTCTGGCGTATGACGTTGTACCATTAGTTTACGTCTCTACTAACAAAGATTTAAGTTCAATATAAAAAGAGTATATCCCGACTCCGCGTCGAATGAACTCTACTAATAAGCCATGTAGCACACTATCTAATAAACTTACTAATGTACAACAAACAAATATATATAGTAGCGACACTTCATCACATCATATATAACGCTACAGTGGTGAAGTGATAGCCGCAACGCTACAACGTTTTGAGCTGAAAATAAAAAACACAATAAAAAAAATTATTCTGCAGATATTCTATGTCATGTTCTTAATTGTTAAATCTGTAATTAACATTTATTACAATATACTACCTGTGTATACATATACAACAACCTGATTGTTAATACTACCCCTATTAAGAATTTACATGAATAAAGATATTTTTTTAATTTTGAGAGAGTAGTGAAGACGAATATGTAAAATGATTAATCACATTCTTTATGATAACCTAATAGGAACAATTAAACACAATTTACATTGTTCATAAATAAATAAATAATTAGTAATTTAATATTCCGACATGAGCGCAAGGTCTTGAGTTAAAATTTTACCAATATCAACTACATTTGTGACTTAACTCTCTCTGACTCTAAGAAGTCGTGTGTCTATGTAGGTCTCACTTATTTTAGTAACTAAGTAGCTTGATTTATTTTTATTTGATTCAGCTAACTTAATATTATTATACAACAATATGGGCCCATGCCCATATTATATTTTAAGGACTAACGTATAGAAAACAAGCAGTGCCTGCGTTTCACCCGCGTTAAATTTCAATATAAAATATAGCCTATGTGTTATTTTGATGCATAAGCTATATTACTGTAAAGTTTCATCGAAATCCGATCAGTAGTTTTTGCGTGAAAGAGTAACAAACATCCATACTTACAAACTTTCGCATTTATAATATTAATAGGATAATAAAATGTTAATGTACACTTTGTGGTCACCACAATCATTATGGCAATCTGCCACGGTAGTGGTACTACACAACTACTACACGGCCAGTAGTCTTCCTTCATGAAGGTGTCTTTCTAAGCTATTTTGGTTGAAGCCATCCTTCAACCAAAATAGCATTAGGCAGTGAAATTAAAGGATAAGAGACATGCCATCCTAGTCC
Source organism: Achroia grisella (assembly GCF_030625045.1). Classification (NCBI taxonomy): domain Eukaryota; kingdom Metazoa; phylum Arthropoda; class Insecta; order Lepidoptera; family Pyralidae; genus Achroia; species Achroia grisella. The sequence goes on from NW_026712626.1 coordinate 174,751, forward strand.
TCTGAAATAACAACACCCATGTGGTATCATAGGTATCACATAATAATGTAATGTTTATAGTGCTGTTCATGTGCATATATAGACGATGATTACCGTTTACCATCAGGTGGGCTGTCAGCTTGTTTACCATGTAAATTACATAAAAAAAGTATATTTTTGTGACACTAGCGCGGTATGGTTGACCGGGTTTTTAGATTCTCTAGGCCATTATGTATGTTCGTAAAAAATAATAATGAATATACATATCAGGGCAATGTATGCCAAATAAACATTTTTAGTAAAACCACTTTCTAATAATATTTGCAAACAATGTATTGTTACATGAAAAATATATGTACTGTTCTAAAAAAACTAGTATAGGTATTTTAGAACTATTTCCCGAGATTTCTGTTTAAGACAAAAGATATGTTGTTTTTCCTTGGTATAATATATACTCACGTTAAATTTAATCAAGATAGGTTAAATCGTTTACTAAAGGTAAAAAACAGACGACAAATATGTATTTTTTTATATTAATTGCCTCCAGCTACCTTTTCTTTGCATATCTCACCCTCCAATCGAAACATATGTTTAAAGAAGCTGCTTTGAGGCTGGCTTTAATGGGTAAGACAGACAGACAGATTCGTGCAGGTGAATGAATCTCTTTACATATAAAATTTTCGTGTCCATAGTGTCCTTCAAAACAGCTATACCAATTTTTATGAAACTTTGTGTGTATATTCTGAGAATATACCGTAAACTATTTCTCTTGCCCATGAGTTATAAGGCTGATCCATCACACATAAACACGCACGCTCGTATATATTTCATACACTACATACAATATAGTAAAAGCGTAAAACCATATCGTCTTTTTTTGGTATTTTTATTAATGTATTCGTATTAGTAAGTTTTTGCTTAGTTCTTTATTTAGTGCTTTATTGTTTATGTTCAATTTATATAGTGTCTTGTGTTTATGCATCTATCTAATAAATATAATTTCATTTCTTTCAACTTTTTTTATTTTTTTATTTCAGTGATCCCGCAAACGTGTCGTTACCGCGGTGTGAGGTACGCATGCGGACTCAGCATATCATGCGTGCTGGGTGGCGGGAAACCGCTAGATTTATGCTCAGGTGGTATGATCTGGGCATGCTGTGTCGACAGAGACACTACCGAAAGACCCAGCGAACTAGCGCCAGTAGTCCACAATGCCAGTAAGTTTATTTTATCTATGCTCTAATTCGTGATTTGTTGATTCAGTGGAACGAAATTTGTTTGTCTATGGTTTAATTTGTGTTTAATCTATGGTCTTTTATGTACTGTGGAACAGAATGATCGGTTTTTTGGGCGGGAAAACTCGTGTTGTATATTACTGAATATGCTTTGTGCCTTAGCTTTTAATGTAATACAATGTGAATAAATTAAGAAGTATACCTATAAATTAATCCGGCGCATTACTTAGAAGAATATACTCGTATATTTTGTATGAAAATATCTTAGCACTTTTTTTTATTTAATAATACATCACTATCCAAAGTTCACCAGGGTGGCATTACGGTCTAAAGGTGTGTCAAGAGGCTAATCCCTGTCTTTGAGGTCCTTTCGATGGGACACATGCTTGAGTCTTTGGCCATTCCGAATGCGTTCTCATGGCCTGGTCCCATGCCTTAAGCGGATGGGCCTCTATTAACATTTTCCTCTCAAAAAAATCGGGGATTGCATACATTCAATTCAGACTTCGTTCTCAGAAAAGCAATGCTAACCTACACAACATAGTGTTTATTTGCTCAATAATTAGGTACGTATCTAAGTCATTCTGTTCCACAGATATGTTTGTAATATTTGTTTAATATTTTACAGGGTTTCCTTTACGTGTCTAATAATAACCGTAGTTAATATTCAAACCTGTGGTTTTTGTATTTAATGTACATTATTTCATATACCCCACAATTACATATACATATATACTCACAATAAATAGTAATGCTAATATCTTTCCTCAACCTTAAATATACATGAGTTACATGAGATCCTAACTCCTAAACTAAAAAGTGTACTTTTATATCAGGAGTCAGTTTCTGCTCAAACACAAGACATACAGATTCCAACAAAGATACAATTTCTATTAGATTTATATCATAACTGGCTGAGTCGCGCAACTTAATCTGCATTACACTTACTTGACATTTATCATTATATTTCGCCCCATTTACATAATATTTTTTAAAATTATAGATAATATTTTTTTCTGATGTATAAGCTATATTACTGTACAGTTTCATCAAAATCCATTCAGTAGTTTTTGCGTAAAATAAGAACAAACATCCATCCATCCATACTCACAAACTTTCGTGTTTATAATATAAACCTGACCAATTCTCCACACAGCGCCATGTAGCCCTAATTTAAGCAGAGCTTATAGGTACTAAACAACTAATTGAATAATTTAATACATTTTTTCTAAATACATACATAATATAAATAGAAAACACTTAAACCGATATAGACTATCATATTCATGTATACAAATGTTTATATCGTGCGATCAAACCCGCTACCATCGGTAGAAAAGCAGTGTGCTAAACTGCTAAACTACCGAGACCATCAAACTAAAGTCACACAGTCAAACATATACCCTACATATACATTTGAAATGTAAAACGTGTAAAATAATATTTATAAATATAATCGATAAAATAAATACTCATTGACAATAAACTATCAATGAGTATTTGTTGTAAATTAAATACTTATTGACAATTAAATAAACTAAGTATTTATTAATTAATATATTTATTGATAAAATAAATACTCATTGACAATGAAATAAATCGTCAATGAGTATTTATTCTATCGAATTAGGTATTATTTTGCGGAAGTCCATTTCAGTATTAAATGTATTTGTATTGTATTGTTTACGCTACAATAGCGCGCGGTTAGTCGCCGAACAGTCAATACTAGGCTTCCAAGCTATATCTGAACTCTATTCAATGCCTGATGATGCCTCGTTCAGAGGCGAAACACGTGTCGGAATTTGATCACCATTAGAGAAGGTCATAACGGTAGTCAAGTTTCCGCACCGAATATTCGTGATCACATACATGCTAATTGTAGCGGAATTAAACAAAATAATATAGATCCATTAAGTAGTGACATTAAGGTAGTGACAATGAGTATTGTTATGACATGATACGTCAGTTAACGCTCTCTCCGATCAGTACAAGTGATAAGTGATGACGAGCTCTTTTTTTTCTTTTCAACATTGACCAAAGGAATATTTTGTGCGGTTTTAAATGTTGCTTTCTATATTTTTTTTAAACATTTAGATTTGAAATTCGAGTCGCTCATTAGTAGAGTTGTAATGTAAGACATAAGTATAAGAATTGCATTCGTGAAAAGTGTGTAGACGTTTAGGAGCTAGAATTTAATATCTGCACTCATTTAAATTCCATCATAGGGATGGAATGTAAGGCTAAAATTCATCATAATTAAAATTTATTGTTACAAATTTTGTCAAATTTGAAACTCTTTGACATGAGAATTTTATATATTAGATATACGATATATATATTAAATATATTTGAATAGTAAAAATTTAAATAAAATTTTAGCACAGAGAGAGGATGGAGGCACGTTTTGGTGTTTAATAAAATTAATAACGAATTAGCGTATTATTCTTATTTTAATTTAAAAGTGGAATCCTCTTTGCTAGTCAGTGTTCCCATTCAATCTGTTCAGCTAGATTTATATTCAACTTTGTGCATTATAACAATAGTGTTAATTGTGCATTGTATGTCACGGTTTCCTATCGCTACAAGCCCGCAACCAACACCAACCAAGTTCACGCACTGATTGCTCCAAGACGAATAATTACGTACACTTATTTCCGGAGTTGTACACCATTCATAATCAAATTCTCTTACCGTTATTTCGTAACACGTTTACACTTTCACGAGTGTTTCTATGGTACGATACGATATAATATATACGATACAAGCAATTTGGGGGGGTGGGGGAAGGGATTACTAGTAAGGGGGTGTGGTCCTATTGCTGGATTTGTAAGGTATCGCTTTGGTCAACTCCATGCTAACGCCGCAACAACCACACTTATATACATGATCAACCCCACAGATGTCACATCGGTAATACCACCCTACGTAACCATTTCATGAGACTAAGATGTCGTAGAGAAGTACCCCTGATAATAACGCATCAGAGGTACTTCTCTACCTCGGTACCTTTTTTTTTAACGTCAGGAAAATCTTTATAGAGGCCAATCGGTTTAGGGGTCAGATGGGAACTGCCGGATTATTATCGGCCAAAAAACCTGACGACTATTCCTTCTCAAACATATCGCCGTAGCCATGGGACCGCATATGCATTCTCCGAGACCACCGGCATTGTTCCCATAGAAGGGATTTTTTAATCTAGGCGTGCAGGGAATAGGGACCCTAATGCCTCCCTGGTGAGATTCGGATGACCCTAACCATCGTCCACTATAGGGTCAAGTATGAATTCGATGCCTTGTTTGATTAGTCGCAGGTGTCCATCGAATTCATCGAGTTAGGCGTACCAGAGCACTGATAAAAATAATTAGATACATTTTTACTGTAAATACATACATAATATACAAAACACCCTGACCGATATATACAATCATACTCATGAATACAAATGTTTGCACCGTGCTAAGAATCGAACCGAAGAGATAAGGGCAGTGGTGGGACCAACCTGGAGAAGAAAACCGTTAGACAGAAGAGCATGGAGTCTATTGGAGGAGGCCTAGATCTTAGAACAAGCTGACGAACCGAGGCTTTTAACAAAAACAACATTAACTTCACATTCAGTATAAAGGCTATAAATAAATAAGAATCGAACCCGCGACCACCGGAAGTAAAGCTGTGTGCTAAACCGCTATATCATTAAGGCCTTCAAAATTGTAGCGGAATTAAACAAATTAATATAAATCGAATAAATTTCTAGTAATGACTATTGTACCTAACACTAGTGACCTAAGACTAGATTCAATTGATGAACGTGATTTGGAGAAACTGTAGAGAAAGTGACAATTATGTCACAACCATTGGACCGTTAACACAATAGTATGGTACGGATGGTATAGAAAGTTAATTTCATATATACCCTACACCCTGTATAATATAGCAACAGTAACAGTCGATAGAGCAAAGTTTAATCTTATTAGTATATTAAACGCGAAAGTTTGTGAGTATGGATGAATAGATGAATGGATGTTACAATACATATATAAAATAATAACATACAATTTATAAATAATCAATAGTTTAATTATAGATTACCGGTAGTAAAATCTTGGTTTTATCGGCGTCTGGACAGTCGAATAATGGTGGTAGAACTGCTGATGCATCATTAGGGCACTCTTGAACTGTGACTTAAAACTGCATTGCGAACAACTGGATTCATTGCGATCTTACTAATATTATAAACGCGAAAGTTTGTGAGTATGGATGGATGGATGTATGGATAGATGCAACTTTACAGTAATACAGCTTATACATCAGAATAGGTAATACTATGTAATATTATGTTATCTGTGGTAATACGTAGGATATAAATTTGACGCTGGTAAAACCGCGGCAACAGTTACTTACTATTTTTTACAGTATCAGAAATTATTTCATATATGAACTCGGACTTCATGTAATTTCTTCTTTTCTTAATTCATGTAAAGTATCTTACTTCATACTATCATTATAAACACGAAAGTTTGGGAGTATGGACGGATGAATGGATGGATATTTTTTACTATTTCACGCAAAAACTACTGAATGGATTTTGATGAAACGTTACTGTAAAATAGCTTATATGTCAAAGTAACACAGAGGCTATAATTTAAAAAGATATGGAAAAAAGGGGGAATTATAATGTTAAATGTGAAGTAAGTATGATACAGGCGAAGTTGCACGGGTCAGTCAGGTCAGCTAGTAATTTAATAAATTGATTGAGATTGGTGGAATATTGTGACATATTGTTATTCTATTGTAATCATAATATCCCTGGACAATTTACAGAAAGCCAGCTAGTCCCAAGGTAAGTATAGCTTGTGTTAAGGATACTAGACAACTGGTATAAATACTTAGATTTTTTTTGTAAATACATACATAATATACATAAAAACATGCAGATTGCTACAAAACAGTCTATAAAGACAGTCTTCGAATCTGGCCACTACCTAAAGGCTTTATATCAATTTATATTTTTAACTAACTCTCCTGTGATGGTAACACCGATAATAGACCAAATTAGTCATATAACAATCTCTCCGTTAGAGTCAAATATATTCAGCGTAATATCAAGTGTTACATTCAGGACTATTGATAATCGAAATAGAAATAATCTTCTTCAAATAAACTTAACACAAGTACTTTTATATAGTCGAAACGCAGTTTCATTACAAGACAAACGAGCAAAAAAAACTTGCGTGTTGTTCATTTAAATAAATGTACTTCAAAATTACGTTTTTAAGAATTTTGTGTGAATGTATAATACAAACAGCCTCTGTCTACCTGTTTTGAAGTAACGGTCGTGAAGATTATGACCTCAATCAAACCAATTACATGGTACCGGTAGTCCGGATCATGTACCGTTCAAAACACTTTCTTCATAAAACCGTCGATGCACGGGCTCATTGCTTATTATCAACTTTCTTTGAATTGAGTTACGTCGATAGCCCAATCATTACATAAATGTAATATTCGTAATAAATACACGGAAATATGTTCGTGATTACGAAATTACGGTAATAACCGTTTAAGGTGATTTGGTAATCATCCATTCTATAGTTAATTGTAGACTTTATATGAAATTGTCTGAGTGGGGTCTGTCTGTTTCACCTATTTAGACGAACGTAATGGTCTAGCCGTTTAACACTCCACTTTACTGCTGGTTGTGAGTTCATTACTTGCACGATCCAAACATTTTGTAAGAATAGAATAGAATAGAAAATCCTTTATTCAAATAAACTTAATTTAAGCACTTTTGAATAGTCATAATATTTCTTTTTAATCTATCACTCATTCAGAAAGCTGTCTCATCACAAGAAAAACGAGCAAGAAACTTGTGTGTTACTCTTTTAAATAATCCTTGTAAGTTTACATTTACTAGTCAAAACGTGTGAATACAAACCACCAACTTTATTAGGGTCAAATATAAGTACACAATAAGATTAAATCAGTAGCAGTGGTAATTTGTATTCATGATTATCAGTGTTCGCTATGCGAAAAGTTTAGGTGTTTTCTATGTATTTACAAAAACAAATAATTAAGTATTACACACACAGAACACAGTTTACAAAGATATTTACAATTAATACAGTGCTACCTTGTCCCGAGCAGAGCTAGTGATGAGTACTAGACAACTGATAAATATACATATACAAAACAAAAAACAAAACATTTTTTAAAATATATACAATAAATATATAGAAAATACTTAAACATCCGTTAAGGACGAAGAATCGTACTCATGAATACAAATATTTACACTGTGCGAGGATTACCCGCGATAATCGGACATGAATATATATACATAATATATTTTGAATTGTTTTGGACATATATTTTAATTATGTACATTTATATTAAATAAATCCACGATATTTACTATACAATCTGTAAACATATTAGGAATTTTCTCAGAATTTCAATCTATAAGAAAATGTATCGTTAAAATGCATTCAGTTCTGACAAACATTTCTCATGTAATACACACACTAGACACATTAATGATTAAACAGCCTTTATTCTGAACACAGTTGAAACGTACTTGTACTTTAAATATAATAATAACTTCAAACTTAATACAAATATTCCAACACAGGTGACCTTATAGAACTCATCGGTACATTCCCCCACGAAAACTACGACTACCAAAACACAAACCAATTCGAAGACCCGATCATCATCTACGCAGACACTAACCGACCGAAACCGCACCACAACCGGCCCAAACCGGCCACTAACCCAGAACCGGATCAGAACCACCCGAAACCGGATTGGGAGTACAATCAAAACCATTATTTTCACGTGAAACCGTCATACCACGAGAGCACGACCACAAAACCGACACAGGACGACTTTTACACCCCGGACCATTATCCGGGTCAAAATAACGCAGACGGTGGTGATGATTATGTACCCGTGCACACAAACGGTCACAAACCGACACAGAGACCTAGTTATCCGGGTGAGACATTTAGCAGAAATATGGGTGCTCTTTGAAATTTTGAAAGGACAATCTCAAGTGGTTTTAATTTAATTGCATTGTAGTCTATCAATTAAAGATATAAGATTTAGTTATATCACAAATTTGAAAGTGAGTTTCTTTGTTGCAAGCTTGTAATTTCGTAACGGCTTAACTGATCGTCTTACAATTTGATATTTGCAACGGAGAGAGGCATTGGTATAGTCTCAACATCAGTATGAAAATAATCATTACTCATATTATATTAAATTAATTATGTTAGTGTTTTTTTTTAAGTTTTATTTCGAGCTAATACAAATTAATACATTGTAATAATTACAGTGTAAGCAAATTTCGAACTTATTGTACTTATTTTAAAATAATACTTATACAATTTATTCACCAAATAATTTCTTTAATAGTACAATAAATTAGCTGATATAACTGAATTTAATGACTAATTTGTTATAAAAGGTACAATTAGTAAGATATATATATTAAGAAGGATCATATTATTTACATTATTAGGGTTATTATAAATTATAGTAATTAAAATTGCAATTTTAATCACTATAATTAAATAATACACAAAATTATTGTGATTAAAATTGCAATTTAATTGCCTAATTATCTCTTGGAGCCAATCCTTAAATTGCTTCACACACAGGATGGAAAGGGGTCGAATAAATGTGACAATGTGTGAAAAGAGGTGGATGAACCAAAAGATTGGTAATTTTATCCAAAATTAATTTGAAAGTATTAAGTGCTCATTTATGTGTATATATCTAAGTACAGAAATGTTTAAACAGATAATATTTGTTTTTGTATTATATTAATTACATATTAAAGACGTCAAGTTTAATACATATATATTTTAAAGTAAAGAATCCAACAGATTATCAGCGCTGCAGATTTATCTCTAGCTTTATGCTAAGTTGGTTGCCTTTTCATCTTTGCGGTACATTAAGCCTCCTCCATTTTTTATTTGTACATGTATTTTTTTCTACCTCTTTTATGTTATTTATACATACATGTACTAAATAAACTAAAAAAGGGAACCCCAGTAATGTAAACAGCTGTGACATTGAGTTAAAAAAAAAATGTATGACTTAATATATGGATAGTTTTTTCTGTGGTCTATTGTATTAGTGTACAAACAAAAAAAAACATTTCAAACCCTAAATCAATAACCAAATTGTTCGCATCCACTTGAGTTTGTCCGTTACTCCGTTGGCCTGTCACTTTCTTGCTTAGGCTGGTCACACATTACCGGTAACAGGTGGACGAACCGTGCCTTCGACAGCATTTGATTGGCGCATTGGTTGCTACGCCCCGCCTACTTTGAAAATGCGCCAATCAAACGGCGTCGTCAGTACGGATAGCCCGGACTGAACCTAATATTGTGAGCCTAGTCTTAGATGCACCACAGCGATTTCATAATCATCGGCACCTTTCTGCTCGTTACTGCACATGCTTATATATTTAAACCTAATTACCGAATGTTTTTTTAATACAGTAGAATCATGGTTATCCGAATATAAATCCAAACATCCGATTATCCCGACAAATCGGAATTACCGAGATAGACTTTGTAAAAAGACGTCTGCTTGGGGGGGTATCTCTGACAACAATTTCAGTTTTATCGGACTACTCTAATTTTGTTGGCCGCAGCTGGCCTTTACAGCTTCACTGGATGATAGCGTAGATAGGGGAATGTAGACGGCAGTCCAAATCCGCGGAAGGATTTATGGGGCGGCTAAAGTCCAACTCCCGCCTGAAAAATTTCAGTCGAAAAGTAGCTTGTTTTATAAGCTAAGTTCCTACTTTTTGATTGACGCAGAGTACCTACGCAAACGACTTTATTCAAAGTCAATGTCGGGTAGATTAGTTAGTTTATTTTTTTACTTTGAAACTGATCATTCGGATAATATGGTATATTTTCAGTTTTATTTGATTTTGAATAATCGGAATTCTACTGTATTTTGTATGCATTATGACTTGGGTTTTGAAAGCTTTAACTGTTGTTTAATATTATGTTATTAATTAACTAATTAACTCTAATCATTGTGTATGTGTAATGGTATTTTCTTTCAGGTTATAAATTGGAAAAATACAATGTTACAAATTTGAAACAAATTTGATTAAATAGCTTATTATACCTTAAAAATGAATGGATAACTAGAAAATAATGTAACACTTATAAATCTAATAATTAAATAAAATTAAGAACGGGTATAGGGTACCTACATACTGTAATTAAAATATTTTTTAATTTGAATATTTTCTTTATTTGAGTATAGAATAATTATCAAAGAAATTGAAATTGAAATATCTTTTAATCTATAAAAGATGTTTAGCCGTCTTTTGAAAGAGAAATAGTTAAAATAAACTTAATATTAACATTTGAATAGTCATATTTTTTATACTCATTCGAAACAATTGAATGTAAAATAAACTTGCGTGTTTATACATTTTCAATAATTTTTACAAAGTGCTCTTTTTTATATACATTTTTTTTGTTAAAGAGTATATTATTATTATTTCAGGCTGTGGAGAACACTTCACTAGATCCAACAGGATTGTGGGGGGTCATTCGACCGGGTTTGGATCGCATCCGTGGCAGGCGGCGCTGATCAAGTCCGGTTTCTTGAGCAAGAAGCTGGCTTGTGGTGGTGCTTTGGTCTCGGATAGATGGGTAGTGACGGCGGCGCATTGTGTTGCCACGTTAGTATAGTTTTAAATTTATTACTGTATCATATATAGTTAAGTATTGTATTATAATAATCTTTAATATAGAAATAAAAAAAAAGTCAGAAGGAACTGAAAATATAGGTAATAAAGATTAAGGGCGCCGGCCATTAGAAAACCTCAAGGGTGCTCATGGTCATTTATTGTAATCGACCGACAAATAAATAAATATTTTACTTACATACTGCGTATTTAATAATTATTTTTGATAAAGAAACAACATTATATAATATAATTGTTTCATTTTATATTATTATTTTTCAAAAATGCAACTAGTTTTTATAATTTATACGTTTACGTATAAATTATAACAATTCTTTACGATAAAAACTAGTTGCATTTTTGAAAAATAATAATAACATTTAATTTAATAATAATAATAATTTAGTAGGTACGTACCTGTACCTACTAAATACTACTAATATAGGTAGGTATTACAGATAGACTGTATAATGAAATGACTAATAAACATTAATAAACTTTTTTAAGAACGGAAAATTTTGTTTTTTAGTACTGTATATTTATTAATGCGAAAGTATTCTGTTTGTAAGTAGATATATCAGCGATTTCTTCAAAATATAGATCACCTAGTATTTCTATTTCTATTTACATACACTATCACCTGATCATTCAGTCTTTGCTGGGTCATAGTACTCGTCAAATAAGTTTTTATTATCCAGGGGTAATCGACCCCCACCGTTTATGCTCAGGTGCTCGAGCCTCCGAGCACACACGGAGTCTTCGCATGAATTAAAAAAAAATGTCAATATTACAGAACACCAAATTCCCAACTGCGCGTGCGTCTCGGTGAATGGGACGTCCGGGACGCTGGGGAGAGGTATTCCCACGAGGAGTACGCGGTTCAAAGGAAGGAGGTACACCCCGCATATGAACCGGCCGACTTCAGAAATGACGTCGCCCTAGTGCAGTTGGATCGTAGTGTCGTATTCAAACAGCATATATTGCCTGTAAGTATTTTTTGTACAATTTAAATTTAGGTAAAACCCATTTCAGAACCAATGCTCACTGGAGTAGGCGTGTTCTAGAGTGGAGTGTTCAAGATACAGTAAATTACTTATATGCTAAATTTATGACAGGTATACAAATATAAAAGTTGCTTTATTTATTGTTCTCATTTGAACACTTTAAATTGATTACGATCTTCTTCTTGAGTCGTTCACTCTTGACAGAGTGCCAAAAGCCACGAGGCTTTTATGATGGTATCTATTCCTCTTGTCCTCCTTGGCTACAAAACTCTTCGCAATTTTTGGCGGCTGTACTAGAATATTATACAATGCTGTGTAGCCGTTTTTAAATAATTATACAAATTAGTACGCAGTTGCGGACACCGCTAGTTTATAATATACTATCAGAAATATACTTCAATAAACATTTCAATACTCAAGACTCAATTACTCAGACGCCGATAATAATTATATTACAGATATAAATCTGAAGATAATAAATATCAATATTTATATTATTACGTCTGTTCATTTTCAGGTATGTTTACCGCAAAAGCAAGTGAAGTTAGCTGGGAAAATGGCCACAGTGGCCGGCTGGGGGAGGACGAGACACGGACAAAGCTCAGTCCCTTCAGTATTACAGGTGAGTTGTTAAACTATACGATATATATATAGGACAGTAGGGATTAAATTATAAATAATATCTAAGAATTAAAACACGAATAGTAATATTTTACTCGAAAAAATAATATATAAATTTCGACCTATTCTAATGCTGTAGGTTGCAGCTGGCCTTTACAGCTTCACCGGACGATACGATACGTCTTTAGAGGGCACAGCTAGAGGTTCGAACCTCGGCTCAGGCCGTTGTAATTTCGATCCTTATTTGAATTGGATGGGGAATCGATTGAAGGGCAAACAAATAATATTACAAAAAATAAATCGGTTTACTTAATAGTTACATTATTCCCGCAGTACAAAGTATCAGAGTACGGCAGATCCTGTACTGTTAATTTAATTTGCGAGTTAAATTATATATTGTCTAATTTCAGGAAGTGGACGTAGAAGTGATACCAAATGAGCGGTGCCAACGATGGTTCCGCGCAGCTGGTAGGAGGGAGACCATACATGATGTATTCCTCTGTGCAGGATACAAAGAGGTAAGACATATATCCTGTATGATATGAGTGAGTGATAATTTATGAAATGAGTGAAATATTAAAAAAATCTTATCGACGTTTTCCTTTATTCAATGTGCATCATGTGCATTACACTTACTTGACATTTACCATTATATTTCACCCAATATGAATAATATCTTTTAAAATTATGACCTATATGTTATTTTGACATATATGCCGTTACAGTAAAGTTTCATTAAAACATCTATCCATCCAAACTCCTAAACTTTCGCGTTTATAATAATAGTGAGATATATTTATTTTAGACGTTTAATTAGTTAATAATTATATAATAATGTTAATTGTTAATGAATAAATAAAATGAAATATGTTACTGCAAATAGAAATATTTTTTATTCAAAGTAAATAATAATAATATTCCTGGATACAACCCCATATTGTCCCAAACCATAAAAATATACATCCATAATTTTTCTTTACTTCTTCCCAACTAAAATATCTAAGCCAACTGGGTGATAGGGATAGTGTTAAAAAAATATTGAAATCCAAAAGTAGCAGAGAATGCACTAATAGAATTAATTACATTTACTTAGATTTTAACTTAGGAACTTGTCAATTAAAATACACTTAATATCCAGGGTGGTCGAGATTCCTGCCAGGGTGACTCAGGAGGTCCCCTCACCATGAAATTGGAAGGTCGGAGTACCCTTATCGGCCTCGTATCATGGGGCATCGGCTGCGGCCGGGAACACTTACCCGGAGTGTACACCAACATACAAAAGTTCGTGCCCTGGATCGATAAATTGATCAACCCTTAATTTTTAATTGTCATTTCATGACAATTGTTGCTAATAAAGCCACAGAAAGACGATATACGTCTAATTTACTATGAATTTGTATGGAATAACGATGAGTAAACAACATTTATATATTTATTTTGTTGTATAAATGGAGGACCAGCCTTCTATACCGGGATATGCTGGTAGGGCATTAATGGAAAATGATAAGATGAGAAGGAAGTAAGATCAGTTATTCGATCAGTCACCAGTAATTAACCATGATGGCTTTGACTATGATTGAGGTCGACCAATCTTGGTATATTTTTAGGACTCCGGCCCAATATTCTCTATTGTTAATAATAAGGAAGGGCCGCTTGAAAGGATTTTGTTAGGTGAGTCAACTTTGGTATGTACTGACTTCAATAAAGGACTTCAATGAATACATCTTACAAGCTGTAACAACAACATAAGATGATGTTAATGTTACAGACGTTTATACAAAGTTACAAGGAACAAAAATGAAAACGACAATTATAAAGAATGAAAATAGAAGTTAGTTAGTATATGTATCAAATACATTCCTGAGATTATTTTCTTATTTCAACCTATAAGCCTTTATTATTAATAATTAGTTTGTGATATTTCATTGGAATATAATTATCTATTACATATTGAATACGGTCTTCTTGAATATATAAAAGTATTACATCATCTAAATATAAAAATTTTTCGTTTTCTTTCATAGGAGTAAAATTATACGAGTATATACATCAATATGATACTTGAAGACCCGTTTGTATCCATATGGCGTAGATCTCAACAATATTTAATGTATTTTTGATCGTTATAACTGATTTCATTGTAAATAGCAGTTTGTTATTAACCACTATTTAAATCGATGCAAAGCATTGATGTTGTTCGTCGGTGCTACTACACATTGTCATAAGAATATTGTAATTGTTTAATCTCTATATTTAGTTGTATTTTATTATTTGCTATTTTTTTATATTATTTCTTATTTTGTTGTTTGATGATTTATTTTATTGAAATGAGCTGATGACTGTTTTTGTAATTTCAAACAAATATGAATCTATTCAAGATAATATAACAAGTACCATATACCATACGGTTACAAAACAATCTTGTAATAGGGAATAATCAGATCCTCAATCGACAATTGTTAACATTTGTAAAGATAAGATAAAAGGTTTGATCACGATGAACCAAATCACGGGATAGATAGAGAGAATCGCGTTTAGAAAACTTGAGGCCTTTCTACAAATCTCTTTCTTTATTCATTCCTTTCTGTATGGAAATAATATTTTGGATAAAACAACGCTACCTAGCTGTATTCGAGCTCTATTCATTAGTATAGATATAGTAATGGTCGGAATTTGATCATCAGAGATGGTTGTAACGCTTCCAGTAGAAGTGGTCAGGTTTCCATACTGAATATTTGTGATCACACATGTTAATCATAACGGAATTAAACAAAATAATATAAATACATCGAGTAATGAAATAAATGTGTGGAATGTTTATAATAATTATTATGTTTTTGTTATTCTAAATACATTTTACAACTAAATACATTTTGTCTATTAAAGTTATTTTATATTATGTTATAAAAATTAATTGTCCTTTTATTATATTAATCTTCTATATTTAGGTATTATTTTCTATAGTCATTTTTTATCACTTTTATATTGTCTATGATTGCCTTACGGGTGATTCAGTATAATCGATTGTAGTCCTAAATTAAGAGTCGGATATACATTTTGATTCCTGAATTATATAGATTCACTGGTAAAAGCTGTATTAAGAGGCCTTTCGGATTACTGGGCTATGTGGCCCGTCATTTTGTAATTTTATATTTAAAACCTATTTATTATTAATGTACTTATTAATTTAAGTTTTGTTTTTACTTGTTAGCAATAAACTATTAGTAATGAAAGAAACAATATATATGGTATTTATTTTTAACAGTATGTTAACCCCAAGAAGACACAAGTGTGCACGGGTACCGCAAAAAAGATTGCATTTATCGTGTCTCCTCAGTTAAGTCAAGTCAGTCTGGATATGAAACACTACAACTCTCCTTGATATGAAACAAAATCTCATATATATATATAATAGCATTGATATGCCAATGCCAAGGGTCAATATAAGGCTGCCAATATAAGGCTAAAATAACCTTTAAAAAATTTGAGAACATTTTGTGCTCAGAAAAATGTAAGAAGAATAAGACGATAGTTTTTTTCTAAATTCAGCGTTATTGCCATTATTATCGCATTTGCAATTATACAAGGCATCCGGCCGCATATAGCATACTGTTCTTATCACAATACCAACTACTTCCATTTGACCACATTCAGAAACGAGGAGCCACAAGCATTGGTAAATTACGTCTTTGTCTCTGTGCATTTTCTATCTTATATATCACGGTGAGTGTTCAGATTAATACCAGTTGCTCAGTTTCATCACCGTACCACCTACCAGAAACTAAAAAGAAAGGAAGAAACTAAAATCATCTTTTAGCAATGCTATTTCCGAACCAATACTATATTGAAACCTTCAACTTGAAGTTAGCAACGCAATTGTAATGCCCCTGGTGTTGCAGATACTCATAGCTAGCTCATACTCACTAACCGCAACCTCTTTTGTCCCCTGTGCTATAAAATGTCCTAAATTAATTCCAATAATTAGTGTAATAATGTTCTCTTTATTAATAACAAGGATATTTGTAATATCGGCTACAAATTTGGAAAAAATACACATACAAGTCAGTGTGATTTTTTTTTTATTTTGTAGTAAAAATTAATTAAAGTAACAAAATAAAAGTTAAAATTAAATTAAACTGGTTAAATTGAATTGAATTCAAGTTGAATTCTAGAAAATATTATTTGATTATTGTGGAAATCAGTTAACTCCATTGAAAAGCAACTTAACGAATTCCAAAGTCACTGCGTAGCCGCTGATTTAATCTACATAAGCAAAAATTACATATTTTGTATACATATACAAAGAAATATTTATAAATTAACATATTTTTTTTTCTTATAAGAGCTTATAAATATTTCCATTAATATTATCAAAAATAATAATTCAATTATGACTTCTAATTTTAATCGATAGATTTATTGCAATATACAGCGCCATCTAAAATGAAGGTTTAAATATACCTGTGTATATCGCAAAAGTGCAGAGCGCCATCTATTATTTATTGGAGGTACTAAACAGACTTCCAAAGACGTGGTAAAAGCAACTGGTATAAAGTTATAACTCTAAACACAATCCGTACTTCTCATGTACTTAAATTACTCTATGCTTTGCTTTCTAATAAAAGACTTCAACGAGATCTACAACAATCTCTTTGATCATTTAAAAATTTTAATTGCTGCTTTCTTTTCGAATTTTTAACTATATTTATTGTGGATTTATATAAGATATTTTTTTATAATATAGAGTCGTCGACTTTAAAATGAATAATGACCTTCATATATCTCATAAAATACTCTACGTTAATTAAAAATAAACACATTTTCCTTACTTCTTACTAATCCTATAAATGTGAAAGTAACTCTGTCTGTCTGTAGCGGTTTAACGTCAAAACTACTAAATCAATTTAAATTAAATTTGGTACACAGATAGTCTAGAGCTTGAGAAAGGACATAGGCCTTTTAATAATAAAAAAGGTTTGTAAGGGGTTGAAAGGGTACATGAAAGGTATAGAAGTACCGTCATTTTTGAAACTAGAACAAGGTGGGCCGTGAGCTGGTTTATCATTCCCATTACAGTAAAATATATATGACTCATAAAAAACCCAACTAAGCAATAAATAAGTTTTTGACAGTCCTCCATATAAGTGATATGGTGTTGTCGGGTCATAAGGCCAGAACTCCAATTAAGGCAAATGAATATGATACACGTGATATCACTCAGGCGTTGCCATTCAACCGGACTAAGATGTCATGCCTCTGATCCTGTAATTTTACTGCTTAATCTGCACCGTACAACTGAAACATAGCTTACAGAGCAGGAGGCTTCGCAGCTAAAATGTGTGATACTAACATTAACGCAGATAACTTTTAATAGTCTATATGTGGTAAGTAATGTTATAAAGCTAAAGTTGTTTGTTTGTTTAGTTGAAGTTACTATCTTATTTTTATAGAATTAGATGTTATTTTGAGTTGTAGCGTTTGTTGTATTGTAGCGGAATAAAAACAAATAATATGAATCCATTAAGTATTAGGAACTAATTCGAATTTAAAAATTGTGACACTTATCTATCTCAAGGAGTTGATTCTTCTGGAACTTGTTCAAATTGTAAAATTATCGAATAGGCTATTTATCGAGGAAGGTAAAGCTAAAGTATATAGTTTGTAGTATAATATTATGCATATGTATATATATATATATATATATATGTGTAACGCAGACAAAGTTGCGCTGGTTGGCTAGTTATTTTATGTTTTATGAGTTTGTATTTCCAAATTTAAATATCAAATTAACGCTGCGGCGATGTTAAACACCGGAAACACTTAAACTGCGCCCTCAGTTATGTCGTTTGTACCATGCCTGGTAAGTTCAACGCAAGTCATCAAAACAAAAGTAGGGAACGTTCTTTTTAAATATTTTCTAATTTAACTGTATTTTATGTTCTTTAAGAGATTTTTTACCAATAAAAGAAGTGTATATATATTTATCATATCTTTATTATTAATAATAGTTAATCCACCATTTCGTGTTTCTGTTGGTGATAAAAGATAACCTATGTCCATGTGATAAAATAAATTTTGATGTGAAGTTTCATTTAGCTCACTTTAGCGGTTTAGTCGTGATAAGTTAAGAAATAGACAGACAATACATTCACATTTATAGTATTATTATGTAATATTATGTTATCTGTGGTATTATTAATATGTATACATAAATATAGAGGTGTATTACTGTTCCATATGTGAAATTGTTGTTAATAAAGTTTGTTGTAACAACTCATTACCAACATTTTTTAACGTATAATTAATTTTGTTGACAGAAATTGTGTTGAACAATATATATAATTTATTTAATATTTTTTATTAGATATAATTTAATTATATGTATTTTATAATTTTTTTGCACCGAAAAAATATATTAGATGTTTTGTGCAATAAAGAGTTTCTGTGATATTGTTTTATGAAATCTCTTCCAAAAAATCTTTGGGTAGAGAAAAAAACGACAAAAGTACACATACTATATATATGAATATTCTAGTAAGCATATTAAAATATTTATACATATGTAATCATAAACACAGATTAATATTACAAATAAATGTTCCAAAATTATTGTTTAATTAATTTTTATAGCTTAAATTAATAATAAGCAATAAAACTCACTTAATCTAAGATAACAGACTTTTCTAAAAAGGTAATATCTCCACTCCGTTTTCGTTGAAGCAACAATCAATGTATCCCATTATTTTAACTCATCAATATTCCCCGTTATGGTGCAACAAGTTTTAAATATCCTTTTCTGACATCATCTCACAATATCGCAATTGAGTTTATTTTAGCTCGAAATTATAGATACGACCTTTCCGAGAGCAACGTGCGCGAGCGCCGGTGTTGCCAACTTACTAGGATTACCACTAGAATTGGTAAATTTGACTCCCTTATATTACTAAAAATGTCATCCTAAATTCAATCTCGTTTAATTAATTTCAATTACAGTCTTACTAGAAATTTTCTTACGAGTTACTTAGTGCATATTTAATTGACTTTGTGAACACAGAAAATAAATATGGCGAATTTTAAATATTTTATTCCATAAGTTATTAATATAAACATGTTTTCAAATAAATAAATATATTTTGGAATTATTATTTAATTATTTATAGTTCTAATATAAATAAATTTTATTAACGTAGTATTATTGAATGGTAGGTGAAATAAGAAGAGACAGCTGAATTAAAGATTACTAGGAAAGTTAGGAAACAATGATCATTATATTATGACATAATTTCAATTTTATTTTTAATTATAAATAAGTATAGTTTGTAATGGAAAATCGTAGCTTAATGGTTATTCTAGCTGTTTCATTAGAAATTTAAAAAAGTATTGGGTCTCAGTAGTCATAGTGATACTCCTTCGGGTGGTTTTGTTCAAACTTTGTTTGCAATACTGATCGCAACCAACCAGTACCCCGTCCGACCACAGAACGCGCGGCCGCCATGCGAGAAAAAACGAATAATAACGAAAACGAAATTCCAAATTCAAATTGATACACCAACATTCCAGAAACTTGTAAATAATAGTCCTATGCCGCGTGATTGATTGAGTTTTTTTAAACAAAATAATTTAATTCGATTTTTGAAAAGCATATGGCCAGTCCAAGGATGTGAACTTTTTTAATTTATTTGTACAAAGGAATGTGGTTTTAGTGTTTATGTACCGAAGTGCTAGTGTTGTGTGTTTTATTTGTTATCTATTTTAATGTCCGCGGAGGTGTCAACCTTTGCGAAGTGCCAGTGTTGGATTTAAAAATAAATATAACAATAAGGTAAGACAATTAAGCATTTAAAACTTTATACGTTGATATTTAAATTCATTTTAATTTCTCAACGTTTGTAAAATTCCTTTTCCAAAGGTTGTTAATGAAAATATTATGTGAGTACTAAACACTAATATAAAATACCAAAGAAATAAAAATAAACAAATTAATATATGAATAACCATTTTTCAATCTTTCATTTATTTTAATTAATTAGTATTGCAAGTTTCTACAAGTTACTTTTGTAATGTTCAAGATGTAATTAAGATAGATCCTATAGAGAACTAAAGTCGTAGTCCTTCGAGCCGGATCAATTAACATATCGTATTACCAGAAATTAGAGTATATTACATAATTACTAAAAGTATGCATTCAAATATTTGTTTTATATTGCCTTTGGTCTTATTTAATACAAATCCTCGTAAAGTCGGTACTTCACATTTTCACTATATAGTACCTACAAAACAAAGTCGCTGTCGCTGTCTGTCCATCCATATGTATGCTTGAATCTTTAAAACTACGCAACGGATTTTGAAACGGTTTTTAAATATATATTTTTTTATACTACTATGGTGGTAAACAAGCATACGGTCCATATGATGGTAAGTGGTTACCGTACCCTATGGATGCCTGAAACACTAGGGGTGTCACGTGCGCGTTGCCGACCCTTAAGAAACCTTAATGTACCCTTTTTGAAAAACCCCATGCTGTAGTCTCGTGAGAAAACCTCGGCATGAAGTTCATTCCACAATCTAAGTGTACGAGGGAGAAAGCTCCTAGAGTGATTCAAGAGGGAGGTTTATATGTATAATACGTGTACACCCATACGAAGCCGGGGCGAGTAGCTAGTAAATAAAAAATTTGTTTCTCTAGATAGTTCATGGTACTGGTAATATTTTGTGATGTGTGTATTTCAGGCGCCAAGCCGCTTGCTTTGTAAGATGTTTTACTGCTAACGGGTGAGATAAGGTAGTGAAATTAAAAGGGAGGCATAACACTGTAGTGTATTTAGTAAATGGCTAAGGAATAAGTCCTATCACGGACGTCTAGCGGTTTAGCACACCGTTTTACTTCCGATGGTCGCGGGTTTGATTCCTCGAACGGTGCAAACATTTGTATTCATGAGTATGATTGTTTGCATCGATCTAGATGTTGTATATGTATGTTATGTAAGTATTTATTATCACTTGTCTAGTGCCTATAACACAAGCTCCGCTTACCGTGGGACTAGATGACACCGTGTTAATTGTCCAAAGTTATTTATTTATTAAATATATAGCACAGTTCATGTATATAAGTGACAGATACCACTTACCATCAGATCCGTTACCATGTTTGCCATCCCAGTAACAAAAAAAAAATATAAATTCTACAGAGTACTAAGCAATGGTCCTTCGAGCCAGATTAGTTAAGATATCGTATTACTACAAAATGAAAGGAAGTGAACAGTTATAGAATACGCAAGTCCATTGTTAGCTAACGCAGTTAATGTCTTGAATTAACTCCATTGTTAAAGTTAACTTGAAAACAAGTTAATATTATAAACGTACTTAAATATAAAATTATTTGTTATTTTAAGCTTCTTTCAAAATAAATGACGAAAATTATTTTTATATATTTCTGGTACGACGTTATTGCTCATGAATCGATTTTGATCAATGTTTTTTTAATCGAAAGAGTTGACTCTCGTATTGCTGTTAAATATAATTATAGTGAGATGTAACAAACTACCAAATTGTAAACATATTAAATGTCTCCATTTTATTAATTTAGCTTTTTAAAACTCCCCCATTACACGTCATACTCGTATACAAAATTTACATCATCATGAGGTATTTTTTGAAGGAATAGAATGGTGCACCCGCCTGCTCTAATGGTTTACGCTGACTTCATGATCTCATTCTCATTTTCATACTGGTGGGGCACCAGTGAAGGATGATGATAGGTCAGGTCTGCTGCTGCGAGTAATTTATCACTATAATTTTTTATATTGTAATATCTATCGCTTTCTTTGTGGCATCTTTTACTCTATATTTTCTTCCTGTATGTGTATTTTTCAATTTCTTTTTAACATTTTAGTATTTCTGATAACGTATAAGTGGTATCACGAGCCTTATATGATAACGTGATAACCTATTTTCGGATTATTCTAATGCTGCTGGCCGCAGACCTTTACACCTTCACCGGATGATAACGTGTTATAAATAACATGATAATTGTGGTGTTATTCCTATATACATAGGCGACGTTACCATCTACCGTCGAATAAGTAGCTTGTTTCAGTTAGATAAACAAATTTATAAATGATATTGATTACCAAGTAGTTATATTAAGTATCCAGTCGACCGTGTGTGAATACCTACGGCCTCCCCGACTCAGTGGAGCGTGGATAGTCACCCTGCTTGAAGTCAAGGTTCCATGACGCCTCATGACATCATTGCGTTCAAGAACTGGAACCGAGGACGGAATTAACTATATCCTTGACAATTCTTAATTGTTATAAAACAACCATTATAATACTGTAAGGTCTAAGAAATAAGATATATTTTCTACTAACGATCCGCCCGCCTTCGCACGAGTGTACATGTATTATACATATATACCTTCCTCTTGAATCACTCTATCTGTTAAAAAAACCGCTTCAAAATTCGTTGCGTAGTTTTAAAATTTAAGCATACATGGGGACGGACGGACAGCGATAGCGACTATGTTTTATACTATGTAGTGATTAAGCAATTATTTGTATTGGTCTAGGTGCTTCCGATATTTAATTCAATCTAAATTTTATATGTAACCTTTGCTTAGCCGGGAACTAGCTGACGCTATGAGAAATATTGATTAATGTGCTTAAATTGTGGCTATTATTGTGATTAAATGCACATCTTTTTTTTTTTCTAAAAAACTCATACATTGTTTTTTGCTTGAAGGATTTTTTTATGAAGACCCGGCCGCCCCGGGCAAGGTATGGGTACTGCCGGACTCTTATCGCCTTAAAATCCCAAGGTGTTCCTTGTCTTCACCTTTTGTCAGGATTACGAGAATTCGCGAGCAGTCTTTCGCAACCCCGACGGCGCTGATTCATATAGACAGAACCCTACTCATTTAAAATAATCAACCGTAATACTAACATAGCAAATTGAAATCTGACAAGTTATTTTAAATTAAAAAGTATTTATGTATATACCCACAACTTACTGTACATTTTTTTATTAGAACTAGAACAACGTTTTTTGGTCGAGTTTATCCTTTAGGAAAGGCAAAGGAAACATACCCATCCTGTCATGTCTACTTGTTGTTAGAACATAGTTAATGTTTTAGCGCGCAATTCTAAATTTAAAAGTTGACAGGCCACATTTAAAAATACACATTTTGACACTCAGTAGTACTATGTAATATTATGTTATCTGTGGTAGTACCCAGTGCTGTTAACCTGTGTTTAAAAAGGAAAACTCTATTGAAATTTACTAAGTTTTATTAAGTTGGCTATATAATATTTCCCAAAAACATGATGTCATACAAATCATTCGATAGTGTTTACTCAAGGTTGTATGGCGCCCACATTACACCTACATTGTGACGTCAGGGTATAAGCCGGAATAAGTGTGCAAAATAGCATAATATGTAGGCAGGCGTCATTGACAGGAGATTTTTAATAAAAATAATCTCACTGCTGTATATAAATAAAGTCTAGGTTTCTTTAAATATCTAAAATCATTATTATATTTCCTATTATGTGCAAATATTTGAGTAATTACTAATTAGTTGGTTTTCCTAATATTTTTGTTTATAATTACAAATATTTTCATAATAAATTCATGTCAACATAATTTCGAAGTGTTCTTACTTAATTTATTAGGTAGAGTTTGTAAAAAGTCGTCATCTAGGTACCTCAGTCTCACCTATTTCAGCCGCCAAGCAGCTGCTCTGTAAGATGTATTTAGGCTTTAGTCTATTATAAGTAATGAAATTACAAGATAAGAGGCAAGATAGTCCACTGGAATGACAGCAGATGAGTGTACCAAGTACAGTTTAATTAAAATAATAACCACTTTAATCACATTAATGAATAATTCACAGATTATTCAGATTCACAGAAATTTAAATTCAACATTATCATCATTTCCTTGTTTTAAAACCACTAGTTATGATGACGACTTGTTCCCTGATGCCGGCCATCGATCGATCAGGGATCAATATACACAATTTCCTATCTCAGTTGTTTTTATAATAATAAACACTCCAGCCTTTTCGCTCCAAAACTCCCGCTACCTAACTGAAGTACATCCATCCGTCAAATCTACTTGTCAATGTCATAAAGATTATTTAGGCCACTGCAGTTTCGTTTCAGGTTACTCTGAATGCATTGCGTAAAGTAACATGATTATTGACTTTACCATTTTTTATTAATGGTGTTTCACACGATAGTTAACACTTGCCTTCATCCCATCATTTGTTGTCGCATGTCATCCTCTTCCACTGATCCCTATCAGTCGTCATATCTGATCATGTTCTCCTTTTATTCATATCATTCTTCACGCAATACAATGTAAATTCAACATACAAAAGTATCATCACCATTATCATCATCTGCTTCTTCTTTATCCCATTTATTTGTTGTCGGCGTAATATGTTTTTCTCTTCCATTCGTCCCTGTTCGCAAACATCTCGTTATTTACTCCCTTTCTCACCATATCATCTTTCACACAGTCCATCCATCTCTTTTTCTGTACCTATTCCTCTGCCCTTATAACATATTGAACAACATATAAAAGTATATGTTGTAATATAATTCCCAGGAACCAATAACTATTCGAAATGGCAAATAGAAGGCAATAATCGAGCGTACTGTTTTGTAATGTAATGAATATAAAGATGCGCGGGTGTTTCACAATCGTTAAAATGTTATTTTAAACATGAAATAATAGTTGTAATGGTTTATACGTTCGCCTCTCATAAACTTCTTTACTAGACGGCCTCGGTGGTCTATCGGTTGAGCACACTTCTGATGGTGGCGGGTTCGCTTCCACGCACGGTGCAAACATTTAATGAGTGTGATTGTTTGTGTCGATCTGGGTGTTTAGTATGTATATTATGTATTTATTTACAAAAAAATGTATGTAAGTATTTATATCAATTAAGTAGTACGCTCAATACAAGCTCTGCTTAGCGAACCTAGTATTGTATCTCGGGTTTTTTTATGGATGATAATGAAATGATGCACCCGCCTGCGCTAACGGTTTATGTTGGTGGGGCACCAGTGGAGGATGATGAGATGAGCATGAGGTCAGGTTAGTTAATCCATCGTGACAAATTCACCAAGAATTTATCACGATGGTTTCCAACCACGTGGAGGTCGACCTGACATGGTACATTGCTAGCAATAGGAATTTCTAGTTCCCATTATTAACAATCCCCTTCCCCCCTGTATCTCGGGTTAATTGCATTTGTTCTTGGTGTGTCCATCAATGGGGAATCAGAACTATAAGTGGACATACAAAGTTTTTAATCTGTGTCAGGTTAGAACTCACGTCCCATTCGCCCATATTTAATAACAAATTCTATGAAAATATCTTTCCTCCAGTCATTTTTCAATGAAAAAGACAAACAGTTTTCTACTGGTCATGATTTTACGATTTTATTAAATGTAAGTAAAGTAATAAGTATAATAAAGAAGAAAATGTAGTGGCATTAAGTAAATTCCATACAGACAAACTCGCGGGAAATAGTAAATTGGTCATAATCCATAAACGTCTGAGTAAACAACCCACTATCCTTTTGAAGGCTTCAAACCTTGTAATATTTTCGCAATCACCCCAAATATGCTTCGACAAGTTGTTAAGGGGTCACTTGAAGATGTCTGCCCATTCACACAGTATTAATGTTGTCAGTAGTTCGACTTGATACCAATGTCATTTTGAGAATCATTATACAATCATTTGCCTGACAATATAAAATTGTTGAACGAGCGAGCTTTTAAAGTAAATTTAACCAAATGGCAAATGACATTGTTTTTATAGTCTCAAACAATTTATTGAATTTAGTAATTTAATGCATAAAATATAATAATTATGTCTGGCAATAATTCCGATGGCATGCTTATTTTATAATAATTATTTATTATTATTGATTAATTAGAATGACATAAATATATAAAAATTTGCACGCCTGTATGCAGGCTGAATACACTGGACATTATATTTAATATTGGTACACCAAAAGCACTGTATTCTGCGAATAAATGATATGATTTGATTTGGAATATCTAGTATCGCTGCTTAAGCCGTCAAATTCATAACAATTCTACATAGATCACAATACTATTTTAAATATACATACACATATATATACATTTAAAGTATATGACAATATATTGAATATTTATTTCTCTCTTGTTCTCTTAAATCTATAAATAATTTTATGTTTTAAAAATTTGTTTTAACTTTTTGGCGCCATAATATTTTTACTTTTTAATATGGACTTATGCATACTATGGAACATAATTAAAGAGTTATATTGGTATTATAAAATCTTAATACAGTCTATTTCTGTATTTATACAGTAGATTATAATATTTATTTATCAATGTATAAATCGTGGGATATTTATCAATCGCTATTTAATATTTCTTTATTTATGATAGTATCTTACTAACTTACGAGCGTGCATAGCTATAATTGTTCACGAGATTTTCATTTAATGTTAAACATACACACCTACATAAACTCACAATGTAAATAAACTGTCATAAAAAAAAGACATTGAGTTGAGTTTCTTGCCAGTTCTTCTCAATTAAATCTGTATATAGAACTATACTAATAATGGTAGTGAAAAAAAATATATTACAAAATATTATAAACGCGAAAGTTTGTTAGTATAGCTGGATTGTTTTTTGTTACTCTTTCACGCAAAAATTACCGCATACCTCTTATAGTCTCAGTTTAAAAATTTTAGTCAGAGTTGTACTACTGCCTGTAGTAATACTGTGGTAATTGTAATCTGTGGATTCGATACAGCTACGGTGCTGCAAGGGCGCGCGCGGGCTGCATATGTATATGGTTGCATAATACTTGACTATGTTTATTGGCGAGTGTGGGGTAAATTTACAGGTACAATAACTATTATAATAGTATATTACGATATAATTCTCAACCATAAAACTGTGATGCACAATGTTGCTTTCCCGCGGTTTTACTTTTATAAATCAGCACGCTGCGTACTAGCTAAAGCCGCGCGATGGTCAGTACGAGATTTGAAAAAAAAAGCAAATAGTGCAGTTATGGAATATAACTTCATTTGCGTTTATAACGCACCCATGTTATATGAACTGCTTTATATATATATATATCGAAAAACGTCTAAATTAGATCTACGAGCAAATGCATAAAACATATATTTTTTAGAAATAGGTGTTATTTTATAATAGGAAGAACGCGTAAAGTGGCAAGAGCTCCACCGACGAGAGCGTAGCTCTTAAATTATGAATGAAATGAATGAAGGTGTTATTTTGCGAAATACCATTTCACTGCTTAATTTATTTAATATTATTTTGTTTAATTCCGCTACAATTAGCATTTATGAGACCACAAATATTCAGTGCGGAAATTTGACTACCGTTACGACCTTCTCTAATGGTAAATTCAGACCGTTGTTGAGTCTACACCCATATTGCAATATGGGTGTAGACTTGCCTCGCCTTGTTCAGAAGGAAAATACGTGCTGCAGCACATGAGGCATCATCAGGCATTGAACAGAGTTCGGATATAGCCTGGAAGCATTGACGGCATGTAATATGGGTCCTATCTATGCGTTTTCATTTAAAAATGTATTTTTTCTAATAATGCTAAATATCATTATCACTAAATCCAGTTTGTATATGTAAATAGTACCTATATGTAATACAAAATAATGTCTTAAATATTAGTATATGGTATTATTCGCTTAAAATGAAAACTTTGAATGCTAAGAAAAGAACAGAAGAGAATTTGGAAGGCTTTTTTGCTCAGGAATTGCATTAAATGGAATGAACAACTTTACATACATAGTGTTAAAAATGCATTCACGTAAAATTACACAAAAGTATGTGTGTTCGTTGTCTGTTGTAATATGATGATTATCTTGTATTACTGTTAACAATACAACTCTAGGTAGTTGTTTGTAGTGTACTACACAACTGAAAATCACTCAAACCATAACTAGCATAGTGTTTCCAAGTAGGGTTCGATTCCTAGCATGGTATAAACATTCGTGAGTATGATTGATTGTATCAGTCTGGGTTTTTTCTATGTATTATATGTATGTATTCACAAAAAATCTATATTCATAAATTCATATCACTTGTCTATAGGTTTTGTGATTTGTTCTAAGTTAACATATAGCCTAATCCTAACTATCCCAATATCTAACACTACAAAAATTTCGAAATCGGGTCAATATTAATTTATAACACTAGCTTAGATTTTTTTTATCCTACGATGGTGGCAAACTGGGCCTAGCTTGCCAAATGGTAAATTAGAATTTCTAATAGTAAATAAGATTTCAATTTTTTTTTTATTTTTAGAGACATACACAAAATGTACAAATGTATAACTAATCTATATTAACGCAACATATATTATTAATTAATACGTAACATATAACGGAAGCAGGTTATATGTAGATGTAAACTTACATAATTCTATCACTAACGATATATGTACATATTACTGTCTGTTCTAAATACATAAAATTTATACATATTAATAATATTGAAGTGTCTGTTTGTCATTTCAGATTAACAGCTTTTAACTAAATGCATATAAAACTAGGCATATACGGTACGGTATTACGATTAAAAACGTTACGTTACGTTACGGTATAAAACTCTTTTAAAAAATTGTCTTTTAAATATTAGGACTTCAGAATTTATGAAAAATATTAATGTGGGAAACATAGAAGGGAAGTGGGGGAGGGGAAAACCAAGGCACAGCTACATCAAGCAAATTAAATACAAAATCCCCTATGTTGTATTTAATTTGCTTGATGTAGCTCATGTCGTATTAACATTCAAAGAGCATGATGGAAGATCGTGGGATGCCTGCCACTGCAAGAGCTCCACCGACAACAGTAGGCTCTTAAAGTATGAATAAATGAAATGGTTGTTTTTAGAAATTTCTGAAACGGCTGAATCGATTTTGACAGGACTTCCCCTCACATGTAGCCAATATAATAAGATAACTAAAACGAATAAAATTCAGACGAATTCGCGGGTACTCGTTAGTTTTACATAAAAAGTAAGCATTTAGCAATCAGTTAAATTGTTGCTTGCTGACGTATATGGTAGTGTTGAGTAAAGGTAGTCCTTGTCTTATATGATGACTAATAATCCTTTGGAGATGTCAAAACTCTTATACACAAATATATTTTATAGACAAGGAGACCATGTACAAAATTGTCTACGTGGGTAACTCTGATATAATATAATATACTTTATTTGTAACCTACAGTAAAGTAACGACATAAACAATATATATTAAAGAACACATGTAACATGTTACAATAAGGCGGCCTTATTGCTGAAAGCAATCTTTAAGGCAACCTTTGGGAAATGATTTATATAGCATACACTTTATTTGTAACATACAATAAAGAAACGACATATACATAACACTGCCAGTATCTTCGGAACGTTGCCTAAAGGGACCCCTTTTAATAATATATTTTAGTCATCATATTATATTTTTTAAGCTTTTTAATTTTAGGTTCTTAGTTGTACAATTAGGTTATGTAAATAATAATAATATATACATATATATGAATTAATACGTGTGTAGTTACAATAAGGCAGCCTTATTGCTGGAAGTAAACTTTTTAAGGCAACCTTAGGGAAATGAATTTAAAAATCCAATAGGTATTTTTTAAATAATTTATAATTGTTTTTTTTTTAATAAATGACTCTGGAACGGTACATTCACTTACAATAACGATGACTGTTGCGAAAAATAAAATATTTTTTTATTAATTTTATATTGTCTATGCCTAAATAAGTAAAACATATACATATCTTTGTTACATCTTTGTTTATCACAAATTTGATTTGATTTGATTAACTGTATTCAGTGGCGGGGCACCAGTGGATGATGTTAGGATTAGCAATTAAGTAATATTAGCATATTGTACCAATTTTCTAAGGAATTAACCACGATGATTCCCAGGACAAAACGCGCGGAGGTCCTTCTTCCTTCCTTTATCCTTCTTCCTTCCTTCTATCAAACTACAATAGTAGATGTACTAGGCAGTTTGAATAAACATAAAAATTACATCACACGCCATCATTAATGCTATGTTGAGATAATAATCTATGAGAAAAACCATTGCAAAAAACCTGCAACGAAAATCAACTTAAACCCATTAGTAATAGAGTCGACAATTGGTATCTAACCTTGGAATTTCCACGACATAATTAGAGATTTTTCATTTAATTATCCAAAGGAAAATAACCTCTATGTCTTGGTGGACAAGTGCCAGCTGATTGCGTGGTGTGGGTGGCATATAGGCGGTCGTCCTCGCTCGGAGGCCGTATATAATCACCTGGGCTTCTGCCATTAATAATATACAAGGTGTTAACCAAAGGGTTTAATAATCAGAAATCTAATTACAATTGACTAGCCGTTAACGCTGAACTTTCACGCGTCGAATTGGAATAAAATAAATCTAAAATCTAAAAAAGTAGCCTAACTTACTCCTTATAATATTAGCTATTTGCAAATGAAAATCCCATCAAAATTGTTTCAGAGATTAGCAAAAACAAACAGACAAACAGACAAAAATATTTATGAATAAATTTTCATGTAAGTACCATATATACTTTCAAATGCATTTAGAGAAAAGCTGTTAATTTGAAATTATATACAGATACTTAAATTTTATATATTTATATGTATAGATATAATTTTTGTTAATTTTATTTATTGCTCTTGAACCTGCAAAAATATAACGAATAAAATTATAGAGTAAAAAGGTACAGAAGGCGGTCTTATCACAGACAACCATTTGGGTGCCATCAGGCTGGCCGTCAGATTGATTCCTATTAAAGCTACTTAAAAAACAATTTCTTTAAACAGATATATCTCTGAAGATTAATAGAATACAATGAATTCCTTCGTTCGGATAGAGCGTCTAATGCAATTTGCTCACTGGTCAAATTATGTAGCTCTTAGTTTTAGGGCACAATGGGACTGGCATGTACTTTTAGTTTGTACGAAAGTCCCTAAATACCAAAGAAATAAAAAAGATATAGGTTTCTAAGATGGCGGCGACTGATTTCACGCTAATCAAAGGAGTCGCGTCCACTCTGAATAATAATGACGTAACGTTTTTTGTGGCACACGGTCGATGGCAAGGACCTGCGTCAGGTGGTCGGTGTCATGGCGTGACGTCACACGCAGGTGACATCATGGCGAATGTAGAGTCAACAAAAAAGCAAAACCGAGCACCGGAGACACGTATAATTTATTTATTTATTTCAGGCTACTAGGCCCATATTATAAATACCTTATAGACTAACATACATATATAATAATACTAGCTCTGCCCGCGGTTTCATCCGCGTTAAATTTCATTAAAAAATATATATGTTATTCTGATGCATAAGCCATACTACTGTAAAGTTTCATCAAAAGCCGTTCAGTAGTTTTTGCGTGTAACAAACATCCATACTTACAAACTTTCTTCTGTGTAATATTATTAAGATAATATAAAAAAAAAACCTCAGCCTTTGAAATGTTCGTTGATATTGTTTTTTATACCATACTTTTGGAATATTCGTCTCTTGGACACTGTTGGTACATATTTGCCACTCCGGTTATACGGCCATAATTAATATGAAAACCATTTATACCTTGTCACAATAACTATTAATTACGATTGAGTAAAAATGTTTGAAGTTGACAAAAGTGTCGCTATGATAAAGTGCTAAAGTATTGTACGTGTACCTAGTTGCGAATACGAATCTAGGCCAACTATATATTGTATATCTATGTTTTTTACCGCAGTCCTTGAACAGACAAACGCATATTTATAACATGGCGTCTAGTTACGAAATTGGAAAAAGTATGCAACGAATTTCTGCGTATCAGTAGGTACTTATACAAAAGAGTTACTCGTTACCGAAACGATACCTTAGTTACAACCTTTTTATATTAGTTGGTGTTACCGACATTTCTTCCATAAACTTTAAGATAAAAGGTAGTCTTTATCTGCCTCTGTAATATAGTCTATCTTTATGACAAAGTTCGTTCATATCAGTTCAGCCGTTTTGTCATAAAATGACGATTTATGTATCTTGTATTTGTAGTAACGACTCACCTGATCGAAAATATTAACCGACTCATATATATATGAACAGCATAACGGCCATTACGTGTTCATGTATTCAGGAGAACTAAACTGTTATATCTCCTTACCCTTCATATCTTACCTTTCGACTGAAACGCATCTTACCAATAAAGCTATTTTTCGGCCAAAGAAAACAAAGGTAACGAACATGTGTTTATACAAAGTTATACCTCGGTAACAAATCTAACTATCATGTCATCGACTAAATACATAACAATTTAAGTACATACACTAATCATTACATAAGCAAAATATAAGGTAAGACAACAATTGACACATCAGAGGTCATATCGCATGTGAATCAAGCAAGGTTGCCGAACTACAACCATCCAATACAAGTAGAGACATACGCGGCTCGATCATGAATGGAAGTGGAACTGAATGGAAGGTCTTATTAGACTGGATATTACCTTGAATGGGTCTTCCTAGTAGGTGGTTTTGATTTTCATATTAGCGGGGTACTATTAAGTATTCAATCATGTTTGTTTGTGTGATTTGTTTGGTATATTGTAGTGTTCGAAAATAAACCTTATTTAATTAACGCTGAGGGTCATATTTTATTGTTTGTTTGTTTAGTGACTAAACACTAAAAATAACAATTGTACAGTGAGAAAATGTATATACAATTATCTACTTGGTTACCCTATCTCACTTTCTTGCATCTCGCGATGAAAAAAGATCAGATTTCCAGGTTGAGATATGTCAGTGAAATTACAGGTTATGGTCGCATGTCACCTTTCTGATGGTCCTTTTTAGATATAATAGAATATGTTCCTAATGAATGAAAGGTGAGAGGTATTAAAATAGTATTTTTTATATTTTTTATTGAGGAGTTTTATGCTGACCCTTTTTTCAGAGTTCGGTATGAGTCAGGCACAAGAATTGAAGGATATTCATAGCAGCGATGGTTTTAACCCCTCAGGATAGAGTGTGTATTTCCAAAGAGATATTTAGTTTATGCATGAGTGAGCTACAACTACATAAGATGTGTAGTGGCGTTTCCTCTTCCATTTGGCAAAATCTGCATTATTTGTTCAATTGGCAAAATAAGCCTAAGTTTGTCATGTGTTTACTGCAGTGTCCAATGAGGGCCCTCCCTAGGCATGATTCATATATTGTTTTTACTCAATAGTAATAGTCTAGCGGGGGTATTGATTCGAATAGTCTTTTGTAGGACAGAGTATATTATGATTTTTAGAATTTTTGTTCTTATAATAATTATAAATAGTACAATTTAGTGACGACACCCCAGACTAACCAGGATAGACCATACTGGCGAAGATTGATCAGACGGGCCGACCTCAAATAATGGGACTAAGGCCAGGCAAAAGAAGAAGTTCCTATATATATTTCCTGCGATTGAAGTTGGTTGGTTTTCTAGAGCAAAATCTTTGATTCCCACAACTATTGTTGACTGTTGAACCAGCTGTCGTTGACTGTCGCGTGCTCTCCAAAGACGAGTATTATGCAAAATATGTTTTTATACATCTTATGCTAAAGTTATCAGGAACAAATGTAATGAAATACGAAACATAGTTTCACACGAGTCCCCATTGTCTCATGGGAATATTGTGCAAGCGTTCTCCTTTTGTAACTGAAGAATGGCCCCGCTACAAAATGCTTTAGATTTCGTGATAAGAAACGAATATTCTCGCTTCTCGTAATTACGTGACAATTATATAATTATTTACAATGTGCTTGTATTAATTTTAAAATGTCTTGATAACTATTGTTGTGAACTATTTATAGCGATCAGCCATATTCTTGTGTTGTTTTTGATTATGTATTTGTTTCTAAATGTATTGGGAGATAAATAACAACTGTAATATATCTGGACAATTCACACAGCATCATATGGTGTATACAGTGTGGTCTAAAATTGATTACTTAGCGATAACACCGCCTTTTATATCAACTAATGTATATTTACTATTTTAATTTTTTTGTTATATATTTGGTGCAATAAAAAATATAAATAAAAAAAGTTAAATAATCTCTAAATCCGAATATTAACGTTGATCTGAATTTGCATTCTCTTAATGTAATTCAATGAATATTTATTTGTACCTAAAGACAACGTAACCTATTTATTTACTTTAAATAAATAGATGTTTTATAATATCTATTTATTTATTTACTTACTTAATCTCGTCTGTGGACATTTATATGTCCATAGATGAGATTAAATCTTATTTCCCATCACATCTATCACAATTCTAATCAATTATCATATTGTGACCTCGGAAAATAACAATTTTTATGCAAGACCAGCGATGCGCGTCGGTAATGATCTCTAACTCCGGTCAGTTTAAGTTTTACACGCAAACCTGCGTCATTTTTTACACATAACCAGTTTTTACACGCGATGTCGACCGTGTGGCTTGCACCGGAAAGACAACATTGGCCAAGAGTAAAAAGTAGTTTAATTTTGGTCTAGTCTAATGCGTATAATTGTTGATCATAGATGGCCTTTGCAAATTCACCGAGGGCGAATGTAAACTCTCTAAACCCGCGGAAGGATCTTTAGAACAGCTGAAGGCAAACTCCTGCCTGACGAATGCGACATCAGTCTTTGGGCCCGGCTAGGGGTTCGATTTTTGACACAGGCCGTCGTGATTTCAATACCCGTTTGAATGGGACAGGGAAAGACCCTAAAAAGTGGCTGAAAAAAGGGCGAGTGCAGAGGGCACTTCAAACCTGCGAAAGGATTTATGAAGCGGCTGCAGGTCAACTCCTGCCTGACGGATACGTCTTTAGTCTGAAGGCACCGCCAGGAATTTAAACCTTACCTCAGGCCGTTGAAATTTCGATTCTCGTTTGAATTGGACAGAGGCTCGATATTAAAGGCCCTAAAAAGTGGCTTATTTATGTAAATAACTTTTACCAATTAAACTATATTTGAACCATTATTATGAACATATAACAATGGTTCAATTCAATATTTATTCTAATTTTTACATTAAAAAAAATCATAAATTTTTCCTTGTTGCGTGTTTGTACTGTCCGAAGAAACTAAACGACGACCATTAAAAAAAAATCAGTGTGTTAAGCCGCTACACCAGCGAGGCCATAATTAAATAAATTTAAAAAAAAAATTATCCTCGAAATTTATGATTAAAAATCAATTGTAACTCATAAGAAATGCTTCCGTCCCTATGTTCCTTTGGTAACGGTAAAAATTACGATATGAAGCAGACAGTCATGCCGCGGACCGGTCGTACGGTGACGTAACAACTCGCTACACAACCTTGTGCAACCAATACCCATGTATACGAACTGGTTAGAGGTAAATTAGATATATATATATTATCTATACCAATATATAAAACTGAAGAGTGTGGTTGGACGTACTAATCTCATTGAAAAAAAATTAAGTGTTTCTCATTTAGAAGAAGACTAATATACAGCAAATTAATGGAAAAGTTGAAGTCCTGTCGTATTAACAATTAAACCGATTGATAGAAGATTGTGGGAAGCAGAGAAGATTGTAGCAAGAACTCTACCAATAATATTTGCGGCTCTTAAATTATTAATGAATCAGACAAGGCTATATACATATCTTATAACATCACATTACAGCCACTATGAGTGAAGCATCAATGAAAATGTTTTAAATTCGGGCAAAATGTGACGAAATTGTCTGCGAGTGAATGTCCCGTTAAAATACAGCCATTTCAGAGATTAGCAAGAACAAACAGACAGACAATTTCTTTTTTAATTAATTTAATGATGCATTTGTCGTATATACTTTCATATGGATTTAGTATAAAGCTGTTAATTTGAAATTGCAAACACTCAAATTTTATTTATTTGTATAGATTTATTTATTTAACAATTATATATTTTATTTAATAATATATAGTAAAAGGTGAAAAAAATTACGATATTGTACAAAGTCTTCCCATCAGATTAAATACCTAGAGAGCTATTTAATCTGTTGGGAAGACTTTCTCCAGAGGGAGAACATTACCTCATTTTAACCGACTACACAGAGTGAGTATACCGTCGTGTTTCCATTATTGTATAGCGACATTGCTCCGGTTGTTTGCTGTAAGTTGTGTCGTAACCGGACCTGTTAAACATAAGCGCTATCTTATCCGCTGGTTCAAATCCGGCTCGAAGGACCAATTTGTCTCAAGTGGGAACACAACTATTTAATAAAAAAACTGTAATAATTGTATGTGTATTAGGAAATATACATTATTTCCTAATAGGGCTCATACATGATTTAAAAGTGACATATCAAAAAATAGGTATGAAGATAATACAAATATTTATAAAAAGAATAGTGGACAAGCTGCCAGCAAATCATATTTTATTTCATTCATTCATTCATAATTTAAGAGCAACGCTTGTCGGCGGAGCTCTTGGCACCTTCCTCGATCTTCCATAATACTCTTTAAATGTTGTACCAACATCCACGACGTCACGACTCCAATTCTGTCTTTAATTTCCTTGATGTAACTGTGCTTTGGTTTTCCTCTCCCCCTCTTTCCTTCTATTTCTCCCTCAATAATAACTTTCACAAATTAATCATACTGTATCAAGTGTCCTAACGTTATTAGTACAACTTCATTTCTTACTTCATCTTTCCCTCTAATTCTTTACATCCATTTATTTTAACTATGATATATAGTAATGGGTTATTCATGACAATATTGTACAATATCTTCCTATCAGATAATACATTTCTACATAACATTACCTCTCTTTAACCGACTACACAGAGTGAGTGGTCCGATTGTTTGCTCTACGTAGTTGTGTCATAACCGGACCTGTTGGCCATAGGCACTATTCTTATTTGATCGTATACATTCCCAAAAACTAGTTAAAACCAGTTTGAAATTGACAGACAGACTGACGGGAACAAAGAATGGCATGGACCGTATACGGGTTTACTTTATTTATGTACGTACGTGTATTACATTTAATTTATATAATATGTATACCTTTAGTATATGTATTTTGTATTGATGTAATATCTATTTATTTTTATAGAGCGTCATCTACCTTTTCTATACTCAAAGCTTCGATCACACAGGTTGTCTTTAAGAGGTTGCTGAGTCCATTCTCTCTGCTATTCTATTATAACATTTATCTGTGAAGTATCTAAATTGTAACGCGTGAAACAAAAACATTGTACCCCTTTTTACGAAGTAATTAAGTATGAACGTTTCGTACACTTATAATTTATATAGAGAAAGAGTACAGAATGTTATTTTTTTAAATTATGCATAAAAATACATTAAATCAATAATGTTATTTACATTACATACACTACCATGTATTTAACATAAACACGCATAAGTCAAATTGAGGATAGATTAATAGAAATAGAAATAATCTTTATTCAAATAAACTTAATATAAGCACTTTTGAATAGTCAAGTTTTTTTATTCTACCGCTTATTCGGAATGCAGATTTATCACAAGAAGAATAAGCAAGAAACTTGTGTGTTCCTCTTTTAAATAAATAAATATGTATATAGTGTTATTGAATGTGAAACAACCATAATTTAGATTTATTATGGTCCAATTCGACCATTGAACGACCATAATAATCAGCGACAACGATATCATATAAGTTTAAATCAAAATCTGAAATTATGCATCTCGTAACCTAAAAACCCATATACATCCGAAGACACAAGAAAGTGTGTCGATAAATAACCAGTAATATTACCCAATGAAGGACGACTCTTGATGTATGGTCACAACATAAATCTTATTACATAAGGCGTAGATGTTAAATTACAATCACAAGTCATAATTTGATGTTTTTCGGTAAGGTGTCGTAAGATATTTTAAATAGGTTAATAAGGTAAGGTACCTCAGTCTCAACTATTTTAGCCTCCAAGCAGCATGCTCTTGATTACGTATGGATGTATTTGCAAAAAACATTTGAGTAGTTATATTAGTTGTCTAATACCCCTAATACAAGCTTAGCTTGGTAGTAGATGGCTCTGTTTGAGTGGTCCTGCGTTATTATTATTAATATAAAATAAAAAAAATTATAGGCAAGCTACCAACAACACTCCGATGCAATAAATTTTATATATAACCTAACATCTGTTAAATCATATTTATTGAGCAAATAATATTACACACTAAACGATTACTTAAATAACAAACGTGCATGGCACTAGTTGTTCATGCACGGAATTTTCATTTAATGTTAGACATAGATACCACAGATAATATAATATTACATATAGATACCTATATAAATAAACAGACTTAAAAAGAAAATCGGTTAAGTTTCTTGCCAGTTCTTTCCAATTGAATCTGTATAACTGGCCGGTAGATAAAAAAAGAATACAAAAAACTTGACTGTTTTAAATTTGGCGCGGTCATTATTTATACGTATAATTGGTAAATGACGGGATCTTACCACGTTTTATTTTTATTGTGTTCTCGATATTTCTGTACTGTTTCAACCGCCATGATGACGGGTAAACTTATTTACTAATTGTACGTATAAAAAACTTGACGTTCATAAGAGGCTAAAATGTACTGAATAAATGTTTTTTGATTTGATTTGATTAGTAACTAGTATATGGAACCGTTCATTTGAAACTATTAGTATATGAGTCTATAATTTAAGAAGCCGACCGAGCATACCTGCTGATGTTGTGCTTGACGAACCTTGAATATACTCATATTTCCGGGTACGAAGACATCAAAGCAATTTATTTTATCATTCAAAAAACATCATTAAATTTTATTTTGTATTATATGGTTTTCCCAGTGGCATCACAGGATGTGATTATTGAATTCACGATTTGTTAATTAGCAAAAAACTAATCTTAAAAATATTATTTCCGCACTAACATTATAATAGAACTTAACTTAAAGTTTATCTTTACATAGTATAAAATTAAGTCACTTCCGCTGTCTGTACGCTTTACGCTTACGCTAGATCTTTTAAAATAGACAGCGGATTTTAATGCAGTTTTTAGCAATAGATAGAGTGATTCAAGAGAAAGGTTTATATGTTTAATATATGTACCGCCGTGCGAAGCTGGGGCGGTTGTATAATCATACAAAGCCCAACTAAACAGCTCTGCTTAGTAGTGCTTGTATTGTGGGTACTAGACAACTGATAGAAACACTTAATCACATTTTTTATAAATACATAAATAGGTAATATGCATAGAAAGCACTCAGATCTATATAATCTTACCCACGGATAAAAAATTAGTCATGCGAGGAATCGAACCCGAAACCCGAAACGAAAACAAGCGATATGCTACCTAGCTACCGCTATACCACAGAGACTCCAATTCCTTGAATTGATTACGAACATAAATAAGAATTGAGTAATTCAGTAGATAATTGGCTTTCACCGTGTCATTCGGCTCACTCCACTTGTGCGACCTTTGTTTTTAATGTCTATGGTCATTACAAATTGATTATTGCCGCCAAAACGCAAAACTATGATTTCTTGTAATTCACAACAAAGAGTTTTTTTCCCTAGATCTAGAGATTTTGAACACCTGAACAACCCCTAGATTTTGTAC
The DNA here is from genome assembly GCF_030625045.1 of Achroia grisella. Taxonomy (NCBI): domain Eukaryota; kingdom Metazoa; phylum Arthropoda; class Insecta; order Lepidoptera; family Pyralidae; genus Achroia; species Achroia grisella. Next base: position 215,012 of record NW_026712626.1, read on the forward strand.
CTAATTTGTAGCATTTAGTATTTAAGATAATAATAACCATGGACAATAACTCGGCGCCATCAAATGCCAATTTAGGATCGTTGTAAATACAAAGTCTAGTTACAACCAACAGCATTATGTAGAATAGTTTGAATAAAAGGCATCATATATAGTGTAAATAATAATAATAACTATGGACTATTCACACAGCATCATCTAGTCCCAAGCTAAGCTGAGATTGTGGTATGTCTGTCTAGAAACTGACATTCGAGTAAATACTTATATGTATAGTTTTTTTTTGTATATGTACTTAATATATATATAAAATACAATACCGATACAATCAATCATACGCATGAATATAAATGTTTGTATCGTGCGAGGAATCGAATCCGCGACCACCGGACGTGAAGCGGTGTCCTAAACCACCGAGGTCGTTAAATGGTGGAGAAATGATGTTCCAACATTGAGTTCCTTAGTAACTACAATATACAAAATTACTATTATTCAAACTGTGTTATGATTTATATTGTTAATAGTAACACATTTTTTATTACCAATACTAAGTGTGAATAGAAATTGTACTCATTTTTTTCTGAACAATGTAGGCTTATTATGACTCAATATGTATGAACAAGTGTTTCACACAATCTTATTCAGTTCACAAGACATCTGTACATACAATTCGTAATATGACACAATATCATTTTAAATACATATATCATTTGTAACCGAGAATTGTGTCATCACAATCAATGAGGGTTATTATATATAATATATATATAATAAATAAAAACTCTTAGTTACTTTACTTTACTTTAGTAAATTAATTTTATAAATTTAAAAAATATTATTTCTGATTTATATATTTTTGAAGGTTTAGATACAAGTTATATACTTTATATCAATATATTATATAAATTGACAGACAGAATTACTTTCGCATTTGTAATATTAGTGAACTTACATTGTATTAATTTTATTTTATTTATTATTTACATAACCTAATTGTACAACTAAGAACCTAAAATTTAAAAGCTTAAAAAAATATAATATGATATATATAAATTTATATACATGTATGTGATATATTTTTTTTTATAAAGGATAATAATGGTATCGTACTTAAGCTAACAGTAGACTGTGGCGAGGCACCGGAGGAGGATAACAGGATGAAAATGAGGACGGGTTAGTTAACTCATCATGATAAAATCACCAGGAATTAATTACCACTCTTTCCACGGGAAACCGCGTCGACGTCTATCTGGCATGGTTACGTTGCTAGCAATGGAGTTAGTAAACCCCATTACTAACGAGGATTGTTATTCATTTTTCATCGAAAATATATATGTATTTAAACTTATATATCTTACATCAATCGCCCATCAATAACAAGTCTCTTCCTCGCATATACGTATCCCTACACATATTTAAATTTATATATCTTACATCAATCTCCTTCTATTAGCAGTGGGGTGAAACATACAGGTGGCAAATAGCAAACCAACATAATCGTTCCCATTTCACTCGTAGCTGAACAGTTTTGCAATACGTCTGTATCTGTATGCAATACCGCAGCCGTATCATTTCCCCGGAGGCTGCGTAACTGACACTTTCGTTTTTCATCTTAGTGCCTTTACACAACACGACCGATACGATCCGATGAAGTACATCTTTTCTTTTTAATCGGACCAAAAACAGAAAAAAAAGAGAAATGATATGGCTAATATTTGTCGTTTTTTTATTGAATTTTCCATTTCGAGGGATTAAGGTGTCATGACTCTTAACCTGTAATCTCTATACCTTATCTTACTCACCCTACAATCTAAACACATCTTTCCAATCGACAACCGCAACAAATTTCGCAAAATAAGCTATTTGGCAGCTCAAATAAGTGAGATAGAAGTAACGACACACGCAGAAATTTTTTTGCAAAATTCATAGCTCAGTCGATATTTAATATCTGTTTACAATAACTATAATACAAATAAAAATAAAACAAGTTAAGAATAATATTACTTATTCGGTAAATATTCAACAAACGCGACACAGACAAAAAATAGGAGACTTAATATGCAAATATACAAATATTAAAATATGTACAATTTAACTATTGGAGTCATCTGTCAGTTTCTATCAAGTAGTTACAGTAAATATCTAAAGAGAAAAGGACTCAACGATATATCACTAATTTAATTTTGACAAAATTATTTGAATGACTATAAAAAAACTCAGGGACGACGTGCCGACTATTTGTAAGACTAATCATTTGTAACTATTGTCGCATATACGATTATAACGATAGTATCGTGTCGTATCGTCGGATCGTAACTACTAAATCTGTACAAAGTAACAGTTAGCACTCCCGTTTGTGAGTGTTAATTGTATATAATTAATTATACAATATTTTGACTAGTTCCTTTCTATCGCAACGATTGAACCGTTTTAAAATTATTGCGTACTAGTTATATGTTTATTCAGAAGATTTAGGTTATCTATAATAATAAAAGTAAATGAGAACTTAGAATAACAAACGCATGTTTCAGTAGAGTTTCATATCTGTTCTTCTCAACTGATGTAACTGGTTGGGACGGTAGGGTGGGGCCTGCCCTATATCATCTACAGGGTGGGCCAACGCCGCCGGAGGCTAACATGACCTCGCAACTCCGGCAATGGCGCTCATTGGTCCACCGTGTGGTATTTTTAGTGGGTAAGAATCCCACACCCAATCCTCGTCATCCCTCTGAGGTTTGATAATGTTTCGACACGATAAAATAGGACGGTTTGGTAGGACATAGGTATAATGAAATAGTAATAAACTATATACTACTAACGAATATGTTATTTGTGCTAATGTTGGACTACGCTGACATATAACAAGTCCAAATTGAGTCTAACTAGGTCACATATGGCCATGTGTGGATATATGTATTTGATCAGTTTAAACATTGCAACACTGTACAGCAGGTAGACACTTGTGACTACATCCTATTACAATACTTTGTGTACAGATTTGTACAAACTACAATATACAATATGCGTACTGTCGGGAACAGATTTTTTTATTTGATAATAAAGAAATAGTGCAGCCAGATTGACTTGTTATGGACCTGTTATACGGAGAATAGAATAGAATAGAAAATCATTTATTCAAATAAATTTACATTGAAGCACTTTTGAATAGTCATCACATTTTTATTCAATTTACCGGTAATTCGGAAAGCTGTCTCATCACAAGAAGAATGAGCAAGTAACTTGCGTGTTGCTCTTTTAAACAACTTTGTTCTTACTATACATTTTTACGTTGCAATGTCTGAGTACAAACTACCAATTACTACTACATCAATTAAATACTCAAATAGAGAAATGAAATACATAGAGCTGACCGGAGGATCAAAAACCAAGTATTTAACATGATCGTGGCAGAGGACGACCGAAAAAAAGATGGATGGATTGTGTGAAGAAGATGTATAAAAGAAGAGTAAGCTCAGATATGACGGCTGATAGGGATCAGTGTAAGAAGAGGATATAGGCAAAGCAATGATGAATGGAATGGTGCACCTAACGGTTTACGCTGGCGGGGCACTAGTGGGGGATAATAAGATGAGCATGAGGTCAGATCAGTTAGTGCAACGTGACAAATTTATCAAGAACTTATCACGACGGTTTCCAGTGGTAATTGCTTGGAGGTCGACCTGACCACACATGACAACGACATGTCCGGGGAGAAAGGAATTATTAGTAATGTGGAGTAATTAATCCATTACTAGCAATGGACCATGTCAGGTTGACCTCCACGCGGTTCCCTCTGGAAACTATCGTCATAAATTCGTCGTGAATTTGCCACGATGGGCTAACTGTCCTGATCTCATGCTCATCTTATCATCTTCCACTGGTGCCCCGCTAGCGTATACCGCGCGGGCGAGTGCACCATACCATTATCATCCATGAAAAAATAAAACGTCATATCTGTAGTGCTGACGTATATTTTTTTATTATAAGTGAAATGCTAAGAAAGGTGTCTGTGTGAGTGATACTGAATGAGTAAGTCAAAAATTAACAGAACATTTTAAATAATTACTTCATTTTAATTTTTCCTCAAACCTACGTTTATGTTCTTTTGCTTCTAGTGATAAAAACAGTTATACCAAATTGAGGTCTGCGTAGGTGGCTTCGAGGCGCTTTAATTCCAAAAAAGGACAGATCAACAGAAGGTCAACTCTTGTCCGATAAACTTAAGACCTTGACTTAGGTCCCCTTGTTAACGAAAACGGTACTGATAATACAAAACTAAATTATACTTATCGTAAATTATATTTTTAACTAGCTATTTATATAGAAACTTAGTTTTAAATTAAAATAAATATAATTTTAAAATAAAAGTGTTGTAACTGTATTATTACTAAACTAGCTTTTGCCCGCGGCTTCGCTAGCGTTAATTTATCCTCTTAGGGGTGGAATTTATCAAAATATCAAAATACTTTATGTATGCAAAGTCTCACCCTGATCGGTTTAAAATTGACAAAGTTTCATATAAACTTTCATCCCCTATTTTATTCCTTTGAGGTTAGAATTATTTAAAATCCTTCTTCTTCTTAGCCGATGCCTACGTCATAACATCTACCTGCATACCAAATTTCAGCCCGATCCGTCCAGTGGTTTGGGCTGTGCGTTGATAGATTAACTCACTACGTCAGTCACCTTTGAGTTATATATACATATTTAGATTTGTATTTAAATTTATTTGGTTCCTTTTATTGTACATTCTTGTTTTGTTACTTCATTCTGTTATGTCAGTAGTCTATCCAAAATATATATTTTCTCCGTATACCTATTCTTTATTTCTTTTACCTATATACAAATACTATAAAACTACAACGAAAAGTAATTTAATTTACTTGAATAAAATTAGCAAGAACAAACTGACAGACAGATAAAAAAGATTGCTGCGAAAATATATCCCTAATTAAATTTAAAAATAAATTTTTTATTTTAAACTTGAAAAGAATAAGAGATAAGTTTCTTGTTAATTCTTCTTAGCTCTAAAGCACTCCAAACTGGCGGTAGATTTGACATTATCGTAAGAGCCTGTAGTAGACCTACATGAATAAGGATATAGTGATTTGATTTGATTATAATTTCATTACGACCATGATAACTGTCATTTACCAAACAAGGTCTAAGCCCTAAAATGTCATAGTATTGTTACACATACTGATTACGATCTGGTGAAAGGCCGCACGGTTACGCCTTGCAACTAGGGTTGTCAAATGGCCGATATAAATATGAAACTTCGGTATGAGAACAAAAGCAGTTAGCCGTAAACATGAATTGATCGCAATGGTTTTAATATATGAACAGACTGCAGACGTCATACCATCAAGTGAGACCTGTGATACCACTCTTACATATGACACTCCTGAGAACTAAAGTGTCATCATAATGTCATTGAAATTTTTAATAAGGGTCTATTTATGACCCTCGGTGGTCTAGCGGTCTAGCACACCGCTTTACTTCCGACGGTGGTGAGTTTGACTTCTCGCACGCTGCAAACATTTGCATTCATGAGTATATTTGTTTGTATCGGTCTGGGTGTTTTGTATGAATACTATGTATGTATTTATAAAAAAATCTAAGTATTTCTGTCAATTGTCTAGTACCCATAACACAGGTTCTGTTTGCCGTAGGACTAGATGGCGCTGTGTTAATTGTCCAGGGTTTTTGTTATTTATTTATTTATCAAATAGGGATCACAATTACGACGGCTTGAGCCGAGGATTGAACTCATAACGGTACCCTCAGACTAAAGTCATATCCGTCAGACAGGATTTGGCCTTCAGCCGCTCCATAAGTCCTTCGCGGGTGTGGAGTGCCATCTACACTCGCCCCCTATCGAGTAGTCCGAAAAAAAAATTGTCTGTTTGTCTGACTGTAGTATTGTGTTGTTGTTTCAGACTGAAAGATGTGGAGCGTGTTGTTGTTGGTGGCGCTAGTAGCGACCGCGCGTTCTAAACAATTACCTCACACACATGGTAAGTACCTCATTTTTTTATTAGTAGTAGTTAATTCTACAATCTACAAAGTGTACGCGAGAGCTCCAGCTGACCTTAGGAAGTGCAGTGGTACACAAATTTTTTTTTTATACTACGATGTTAGCCAACAAATGTACGGCCCATCTGATGGTACCAACGGATCTGATCCGGCCCAACGGATACCTATGGACGCCTGAAACACCAAGGTTGTCACATACGCGTTGCCGATTCTCAACAAACCTTAGACTTAACCTTACCTTACTTTTCTCGAAAAATTTCATGCTATAGTCTGCTAAGAAAACCTCGGCAGGTAGTTAATTCTACAATGTAAATGTATGTGGGAAGAAGATCCTCTGAAACCGTACTGTCCGAGACTACGTTCGTTCGTTCGTAATTACATGAGCGGCCGTTTCTTCGGCTTCAAAGCAGCCCCGACAAAGGGGACTGTCTACTGACAGTGTGCACCTATTGTGTACAGGTGTTTATTTAAGGGACAGTGGCCGGACGGTTAATAGTTTTAAATGTGTTTAGGTATATGTTATTGTTAATTTTAGTCACACTGGAAATCAGTGAGTCACACCCAAACTTAGCGAACATGTTTTAGTAGTTTTCGACATGTGAATGACCTTACAACCATTATTGGCATGGTGGTACAGTCAGCTTAATATAAATGTTTCTACTATTATTAATATTAACCTAGCTAAACTTTGTACAAAGTCGCCTGCTTGTGTACAATTACTACCGCCAAGTATATTGTTTTGTTTGTATGTTTTTCGTTTATTTATTTATTATATTTTTATGTAATTGGAATGACAAACAAACTAACGGCTCTACTGGTGGTAATTGGTAACGTCACGAACACCACGATATCACGTGATGCCCATGATACCACACATGTGTTGCCATTATGGATCACATATATATTAAGTCTCTTATTCTGTAATTCAGTCGGTAAGATGAGATATAGCTGTGAAATTATAAAACTATGGAGACATATCGTTAAATCCTCAGAAATAACAACATAAATTGGTGCAATTTATTTTAATTCATCAGAAAAAGCCTTCATTTCTAAGAACTTAACGATATGCCTCCATTGTTTTATAATCTCCAGTCCATTTATATACTCTTATATATGCTTGCATTAATAATAGTAGAGTAAACCTCAACGTGTTCTAAATAGTTGTTACAAAACAATTAGGTATCTAATTATACTATTCAAATGTTGCAAGCACGCAATGAACAATAGCTAAGTAGTTAGTTAATGTTATTGTCTAAACATAATAAATATCAATTTGTAAGATCGATTTATTAAGACTATCATCCTACCATTACCATTCTATCATCAATCAGATCTATACATATAAATAAAATTGGAGTGTCTGTTTGTAATATTGAAATAACCGTTTTTTACTACATGCATACGTAAAAAATGTTATGTATATACACACCAAAATAACATAATTTTTGTCTGGCTATCTGTATGTCTGTTTGTTCCGGCTAATATCTGAAATGGCTGGACCGATTTTGACGGGACTTTTTTTGGCAGGTAGCTGAAGTATAATACACACTTTTATTTTAGAAAAATATAATAATCTAGACGAATATAATTTGAGACTATTGTAATATCATAATAAGTAAACAATAAAATAATAAATATGACCTTCATAAACATAACCAACTTCAACAGGGGCCATGTCTGTTCGGGTTATGGCTACTGATTACACTATTTGCTTTTGACAAAATGCAGTAGTATATGTTGGTTGTCACTCTATGCTCCCTAAATTGAATTTAAAATCTGTTTTTTTGTAAACATGTATCAGCTCATTTGAAAGGAATAAAAGCTAAGGTTCTTGTCAGTTCTTACTCAGTATACTCAGTATACGCTCCGAACTGACCGTAGATTTCGACATATCACAAGAGTCTGTAATAGACCTACATGAATAAAGATTTTGACATATCATAAGAGTCTGTAATAGACTAAGATATTTGGATTTGGTTTGCCCTAGGTGGTATAGCATTTTAACTCGACTCCAGCTATGTCACCCTCAATGTCAGATTACTCCTAGTCTGTATAAGCGACATTGTCCTGCTCCTCGGTGCTTAATACCTTATCTCTATATATGATCTTACAAAGCAGGCCTCTAAAGGCAGCAATAGATGAATTAATGGTACCGTCACAGACTACTTTGTATAAAGCAGTGATTCCCAACGCGGGGCCCACGTCCCACAGGGGATTTTGATTTTCAAGTGGGCAATTTGAAAATGGACTCGACACGAGTTCGCTCCGGGCCATTTCAATGCAATACTAGATTTCGGTGCCAAATTAAATGAAAAAAGCAAATTTTAAATAACTGTTTTATCTCTAAATTGAAATAGTAAATAAAAATAGAAAAATCTTTACTAAATTTATTTGGAATTGTGTAGCCCTAACGGGTTCTTTAATGAAGGGGCTGTATATTTATAAAATATTGTTCTAATACAATAAATGAAATAAAAGGAATTATGGCAATGCGTATCTTCGCTCGTTTAATTTCAGTATTTGATTATTTTGCTTATTGTGTTTCTTTAACAATTTCCTAATAATTACTTCCTAAATCATCTCATTTAAATTTGTTAAGTGAACATTCATCAATTAAATATTACGTATGTTATTTTGGAGGGGGAGGGGGGAGCATAAGAATTTTTGAAAGGCTAATGTGTGGCACGGCACAAAAGATTGGGAAACACTGGTACAAAGTTAACCTCTGATCCTCTGGTAATACTGTAAAAACAATCGCCTGTCTCGTAATTTTTAAAGCAATCTACCAATACTGTTAGCAGGTTTTAGTGTCCGGCTGGGTGCACGACCGGGGTCGATGACCTTCGGGTCGGTGCGCAGACGCATCCTTAGAAATTGCCCACATGGTCATTTCCAACCAACTTCAAAATGGGAAGTTCTAAATTCGATCGCCTTTTTTGTGGGTCTAAATAAGACATCTTAACCAATTTATAGTAATACTAGTGTTTAACGTTTAAACAGTTCTATACATTTTAGTAACAACTGCGTTGATGACTGACATAGTCAGTAAAGTCCTTCTCTTATTAAAACTAAGATATCTCCTAAAGCGTTCGTTGAAATTAAATGAAGGAAAACAACAATTTTGTTCAAAATTGAATACTTATAATTTAGATAAAAATTAATATCATGTTTATAAAAACATCTTAGTAAATAATGTATTATTTTAGAAGAAAATTGATACCAGAAAAAAGGTTGGTAAGTTAAAAGCTAGACATACATATGTATGTGGTTGCGGACTTTTTTTAGAACTTTTAAAGATGAAGAATTCCATCATACATACTTATTGCGTAAGTTTAACCGTAACTTTAACTAACCTGACTTGGTCATCATATGATCCATACGTATACCACCAGTATAAATCCACCGTTATCATTAATCATAATTTCCATTATCATCGATAAAAAAACAAATGTACAGTCGAATGAATAAAAATAAAACACATAATATCAAGAAATAGGTACATATTGTGAATCAAAGTAAAACATATATTGTTAACAAGCTCATCTCGCGTGACACACACCTATTATAAATGTCTGTCCGTCTGTACACACCCTTACGTTCCCACAACAAAAAGCGCCTTCAAACTTAAGACTACAAATTATGGGCTCAAAGATTGTTGTATCGTTTCGTCTTGTACAAAAACTTTATGGTCTTTTTATGGGCTACGTTTCGAAGAACACATAATTTTATGGCATTTACAATCGCTCAGTGTTATGGGAGTTCAAATGTTACATGGGAGTCATGTTTTTAAACTCACAGTTAATGCTCTTGACGCTTTTGTTACTTATTTTATGTCGTATAGCTGTCCATGCGACTTCGTCCGCGTGGAATTTAACTTTATTTTTCTAAAATAAAAGTAACCTAAGTTAATCCTTATTACATTTTGCCAAAAAAAGTCCCGTCAAAATATAGCCATTTGAGATTAACCGGAACAAACAGACAGACAAAAATTGATAAAAATGTTATTTTGGTGTATGTACGTATTTATATTCATATGCATGTAGTAAAAATGGGTATTTCAATATTACAAACAGACACCTCAATTTTATTTATATGTACCTATAGATATAATAAGAAATTTAATACGTAAAGACTATACAAGTACCTACGTATATAAATACGGAGGTACTTGCTGTACCGACAATGTTTATCATGTAAATTATTTTAAAATAGGGTCACACTTATTACCTAGCGTTTAAAGACAATATAGCCTAAAATATAGCCTACGATCCATTCTCAAACCAATCAAATAAACCCTCCACCAAATCTTCTATAGCGGTCAGAAGAAATAAAGATTATGAATGTGATTGTTTGTATTGGTCTGGGTGCTTTTTGTACATATGTATATAATATAAATAGTGAATATTATGAATGTATTTTAAAAAAAAGTATTTATAATATTTATATTACATAATACAAACTACGCTTAGCTTGGGAATAAATGGCATTACAGGAAAAAAACCTGTAAATAATTTTTATTCTAGCAATTCTAACCACAGATTCAACTTAGGCCGTACAGATCATTTATTTCTTATAACATAGGTATACATAGATACTACCTATAATATAGTATAATATACTATATGTTCACGGTTCACGCCTACCTAATAATGACTATATCTAATAAGGAATAAAGTAATTGAGAACTGGATCCAAAGAATTATTTTTTTTATATTCGCAATGATTGGTTGGAGGTCGTGAATTACTCATGAATTATATATGTAACCATACTGAGAATATAATCAGATTTTTTAGTTATATTAAAAAGGTCAACCTTATTATATATACAACATGTATAGACGAATAATTTCTATACAATAGGAAGTGATAATACAATAATACAATACACTACACAGTATAAAACAAAGTCGCTGTCGCTGTCTGTCCGTCTTTATGTATGCTTAAATCTTTAAAACTATGCAACGGATTTTGATGCGTTTTTTTTAATAGGTAGAGTGATTCAAGAGGAAGGTTTATATGTATAATACATGTACACCCAGCCTCGCTCGGATGTACATGTATTATATATATATAAACCTTCCTCTTGAATCACTTTACCTATTAAAAAGCGAGTAGGTAGTATACAATAAGACAATAAAAATTATATTATTTCTTCCTAAAACCCGTGTTTACCAGCCCAATATATATACAGTCCTTCGTTTACAACACTAATTACTAACTATAATTGGACCTATGCTTCTATCCTTAACAGAATAATTTTGTAATATTTGAGTCACAAATGCCTTTTAATTTTGAACTGATAGACATTTCGTCAAAATATCTGCTATAACTTTTTCAGGGGGAAAGTATTTAATTATATAGGCCTGCAGGCGTATTATGAACTCTTATTCCCAGTCAGTTTAAGGCCGTAAACTGAACTGCCTGGAAACTGACTGGATTTTAATGAGCTCATAATAGAGAGCCCCCTGATGGAGATATAGTGTGGATATACAGCAGTAAATATCATTTACTCTGGATTTCAAAACAGTTGTACGCAAGATTTATCTATAAATATGGATTATACTTTTTATTCCGAAATTAATGTACCTTATATGCGTTGCCATTCCAGAGAACTAAGCTTCGATGCACTGTAATTTTACTGTCATATAGTACCCTTCAAACCGGAATGAATATATTTTACATGCAAGTTACTTAACTGCAGACGTTAGGATATAATATCTACCTATGCAGTCGATTTTGTACTCTCTCCCTTTTAAAAAGAGTTAAATTTTGTGTGTCACATATTACCATATATTTATTAAAACAGACACTGAGATACAATACCGACTCAAGCAGTCGATTTTAAACTCTCTCCCTTTTGAAAATGAGTTAATATTTATGTGTCAAGCATTACCACATATTTATTAAAATTCATAGCGTCACTCTCCTATTGCAGTCTCGAGCGATGCATTGGAAATACTCATGTGTCACATGCAAATACCGACCTTGTGTGAAGGTCGTACGCGCTATATTACAACGAGAAACTGGTGACATAACAGGCTAAAGATCATGATGCAACTTGTTACTGAAGGTCATTTTTTAATAACTTAGAATGGCAAAACAGAGGCACCTGATGGAGTCGCATTAGGACATTAACGGCAGATCATTAGTAGATATTACAAAAAATTCTGTGTCGCCCTGTATGCCTGAATTTTTTATAATGTAGTCAAAGTCATGAGAGGTGAAAAATGTAACCAAGCGGTATTAACTTCGGTGTCCATAAGAGCGCCCAATAATTACGTAAAAGCAAGAAGACAAAACTTGTATCATGTTCCATGGAGAAGAACAGAGCTGGCCAAACAGGCTCCTATTTCTCTGGCATTGAGTCTACTCAACGGTGTAGTTAGTCGCTTTCCAGATCTAGACATATTTACTTGTAATTTGCTGGAGTTTCGTAGGATGGCAGTAGATTATTTAGGTAGTATGTTAAATGGAGATTAGGTATTATTATTATTATTGTTTTTTTTCTCTTTTGTTTTTCTTGTGTAATTAGTGTTTATAATTGTGTGTATTTGTATATTATCTTCCTAAGTGGGCATAAGACTGTTAACATGTAAATAAATATTTCATAACTATCTTCAAATCTCTCTTCATCCATCTCGATCTAGTTATGAGATATACTTTTAAGATAAAAATTTAAAGTATAATGTCTAAAATATTGTAACTAAGAACCATCTCGATCAAGGTATTTTTCAAACGAAAAAACATGTCATAATCGGTCCATTTGTTTAGGAGACACCTACCTATGCCACAGACATGTCGTATTATAACAACTGTTTTTGAATTGCGGTGTTCAAAAAAAGTAGACAAGAAAATAACTTTTGAAATCTTCATACAAACTGTGCGATCTTGTAATCAATAAGGAAAAAAAATATTTTAAATATAAACTTCCACTTTATGTCATGGTAACAGCGATTCAATTATAAGTCTCACTCTCTAAGAGTCGAAACTCTACTCGGCTTTTATCTCGGTATACCCTGTACAACTAAACATGTATAATATATAATAAATATATATAATTGCTCTGTACATGTGTTTGTCACTTAATTTCCGTCCAAACTACCCCCTTTCCCATTCAAACATAAATCGAAATCACAATGACGTAAGCCCAGGTTCAAATCTAGCGACGCCCTCAAACTCAAGTCGTATCCGTCAGAAGTTGATCTTCACACTTCAGCCGCTCCATAAGCTCTTTGCGTCTGGAGTACCTCCTGCACTCACCCTTATTGTCGTTTGATGGAGTTATAAATGTCAACAGCATTAGAATAGTTTGAAAAATAAACTAAAAAACGGCTTAACCGATTCGGATGAAATGTGTGTATAAATCAATAGGTTCCTGGATGGTTTTAAAACGTACTACAAAGTGTCTTGTCTTTATCCTGACAGAACGTTATACGTGGGTTCCGCCAGGAGTTAATATGTTTTTTAATTAAAACACACATCTATATGTTTTCCTCAGTTGTTCCAGTGGAATAATTTTTGTATACTTTCTACAAAATAGTTAATATTTAACTGGCGCATACCGTATCATATGTAACACAGTAATTTGCAATGCTTTCTGACTTCATTCGTATAACTACGAGATTATAATCAAACATAAACATCATAATGGTTTGGCATTATAAAGTAACATTATATATATAAAAAACTACTTATATATGACAAAGTACATAGAGACCCCATGGGAATTTTATTTACATTTAAAAATTATGTAGTACTTATTATAAAATATTCTTATCTGTAATAATAATAACACAAAATAAAGCACACAGCGCCATCTAGTTCTAAACTAAGCGAAGCTTGTAAGGCTTCTAAACGACCGATATAAACACTTTAAACACACTTTTTTAATACATAAGTAACACCCGGACCAGTTTATACAAACAATTATATTAATTTTTTTTTTTGACTACTATAATGCCTTTAGCCTCAGCTGGCCTTTACAGCTTTGGCGGACGATAGGAGCAAGTGCAGATAGCACTCCAAACCCGCGGAAGTACTTATGGAGCGGCTGAGGCCAACTCCCGCCTGACGGATACGACTTTAGTCTGCGGGCACTGTTAAAGGTTCGAACCTCGGCTCAGGCCATCGTAATTTCGATCCCCGTTTGAATTACACGGAGGATCGATCGGAGGGGGATAACCATATATATGAACAAAATGTTTGTATAATGCAAGCAATGAACCCGTGACCATCGTAAGTAAGGCGCTGTACTAAACCGCACCGAGGCCGTCAGTTCATTCAGTTTAATGATGATTACATGTTCGTATCTCACAACAATCAACAAAATACACCGTTACAGTAACGTTAACATATCGCCGAAAGCTAATGTTGACTTACATTTTGTACTCATGTGTTTGAACACTGTGAAAATGATATATAAATATGTTGTACTCGTATATATTAACCAGCGACCCGTCCCTTTTTTTTCGGACTACTTTAATGCTGTTGGCCGCAGCTTGGCATTACAGCTTCACCGAACGATAGGGACGAGCAGATGGCACTCCAAACCAAAGGAAGGACCTACTTATGGAGCTGCTGAAGGCCAACTCCCGCCTGACCGATACGACTTTAGTCTGATAGCAGCGCTAGAGGTTTGATCCTCGGCTCAGGATGTTGTAATTTCGATCCCCGTTTAAATTGGAGGGGGTATTGATCGATGGGGCTATCTTTGGGTATATAGAGATAAATACATTGATTAGAAAAATGTTATCAAAGTGCAGACTAATCTACCACCCGTTCACAAGTATGACGAATGTATTAACCGTCATTTTTAAAAATGCTTAATATTTACAGATATATCAACAACAACAGTAGCCACAGCAACAGAACTGGACACAACAACGTGGCCCGGCGCATTGGCGCCACTAGACACGCTGACGGTCGCGTGCGAGCGAGACAACATGCATGTCACCATCTCGCTCGCGCACACGCACGCCGCGCACTCTGACAGGTTAGATACCATAGAGTTTACTTTTTATTCCAAAGTCCTTTAGGCAAAGAAAGCAACTGAAGGGGAGTCATGTCTGCAAGTTTTTATTTGTTTATTTTGTGAAGAATTTGTTTTCTGCGCTTATTTGTATAAAGTACTCGAGTATTGCACATGACTGCATTGCGCCTTCACGACTATTATCGTAGATGGAGTAGTCAGAGGCATTACCATCTGTAGGCCTTATGACAAACGGACGTGTTCATTGTATATTTGAAACCGATGTGGCTCAAGGCGGACTTACTGCCTTAGCGCCGTTTATCGGATTAGTTTGTTTGTTGTATTTGTTTCCATCACCTGAAAGTCTGGCAGTGGCACCATCTAGTCCTAAACTAAGTAGAGCTTGAACTATAAGTACTACACTACTATTTCAAACGAATTATCACATAACGAATTATTTATACAAATAGGTGTATATAAGTATATCTTTATATTGTTTAGGATCCGTTTCGATCCGTTTCTAAACTCTGTTTAGTTTAAACCTAGACAGCTGTGTGCATATTATTATTATATAATAATAATAATAATAACACATATCAATTCCCATAGGGCCCTGTAGTCTCTATCTAAGCTGAGCTTATGTTATGGGTACTCAACTACTCATAGATATACTTAAATATGTTTTTTTTTTATAAATACACACAAAATTATATAGAAAACAGATCCATACCTAACAATCATTCTCATGAATACAAATGTTTCCTGCAAGGAACCGAACCCGCGACTATCAAATGTATGGCAGTGTGCTAAACCGCTAGACCACCGTGACCGACAATATTCTAGGTTGTAATGTAATGTAAATTGGACTCTATTCCCGGCATTTAGGCTCTCATCTGGGCCGTTCTGTAGAGCCGAGACTAGTCAAACAAACTCTTCAAAAAATATTCTAGGTTATTTATTTTGTATTTTTTCCAACAGTATATACGAGACGTTCAACGGTATAGTGTACCCAGCTGGACTGGGCAGTAACTCCACCTGTCTCCGGGAGTACGTGTCAGCAAGAGGGGATCTGCAATACACCCTTCCATTAAAGGGATGTAACACTATGTCCACGGACAGTGTAAGTACCAAAAGATTTTTTTATCTTTCTTCTCTTTTTATACCGTCTCCTACTGAAGGTTGGCGATCATCATGGTGACCTTAACATGGTCTAACATTTTTCTAAACAGGATCTTATCTTAAACCCTAATAACTGCCTTAAGTTCTTTAGCCATGACATGCGGCGTCTGCCCGGTCTTCGTCCGCTCTAGATTTTATTTAATAATTACATATTATTTATTTATTTCTCCTCACAAACGTGGATGGCAACAAATATATGTAGTATTTTAGATAATACAATACATAAAGTTAGTATTAATAAAATACTGCTTACAATGTAGTTTTTGATATCTGTAATTCATAGCTCAAAATGAGTATTTTGCTCTGCATTACTGAGTGAGTGTTTCTCCACACTGAGTTATGACCCATTTTATATTGCTGTAGCACACATGTAGTATTTATATTGTATTGCATTAGTCTGAAACATAGAAGAAAAAAGATTTTTATTCTGTGGTTTATATAGTCTGTATTGTATACTATTTGTATTTCGCGCCTAGAAACTATCAACCAGCAATTTTTATCATTTTTAATTATTCATTACTTGTTCACAAAGTTATAAATAAAGGACAAACAAATGATTACTTTACAATTGAGGAGCAATTTCATTCAATCTTTTTATACTAAACAACCATTACATTCGCATCCATCCTTACATTAAAACGCCTTTTTTCTATATTCTATAGTTGATCAAATTACAAAGCAATATATCTTTTTTTTGGACTACTCTAATGCTATTAGACGTAATTGTATTGTATTTAATTATTTATAGTTGTCTAGTACTCATAACACCAGCTCTGCTTAATTTACGACTAGATGGCGCTATATGTTATCCAGAATTATTATTATTATTCACCTGTTAACATACAGGTTGATCAAACAGCCAGTCAGTCAGTAACCAAAAATGACGGTTCATTTAACACTTGAAAATTACGTAACAAAGCTCTGACGTACGTAAGCCTGACACCACACACGGTTCTATTGTTCTGTCACTTTTAACATAATACAACGCCCACCCACTTGTCTCTTGGTATAGTGAACAGCATAATGCACTGGGAGAGGGAATTGTTAGTAATCATATGTATAAAATTCTCGTATCACAATGTTAGTTGCCATACTCCTCCGAATCGACTTGACCGATTTTTATGTGATGCTTATTTATTAGGTTTGAAAACATCGGCTACAATCTATTTTTCTTACCCCTAAATGATTTATCATTTAGGGGTAAGAAAAATAGATTGTTGTTTTTTTTTTGACAATTTATCGTTTATTTTTTATAATAATTTTTCCCTCCTATCGATACCCCGTACCCTAAGCCGAAGTTCAAACCCTTACGGGGCCCTCAGACTAAGGTCGTAACCGTCAGGCAGGAGTTGGCCTTCAGCCTCTCCAGAAGCCCTTCCCCGGGTTTGAAGTGCCATCCGCACTCGCCCCCTAATCGTCTGGTGAAGCAAGGCCAGCTGCGGTCGACAGCATTAGAGTAGTCAGAAAAAAAACTGAATATAGCCTAATGACAAACGTACCGTTATTTGTTCATTAGTGTACGATTACTGCGACGGCCACGCGGTTTGGTATAGTTTTATTATTAGTTTTCTTTCTGAATTTCCCGTAATCAGGTCTTATTCAAAGTCAACTTTGAGTATAAAACATTAAAATATTCCCTCACAATTATTTCAAGAACATTGTCTACAAATCAAATCCAGTAATACTTTTGTATGCATCTCACATGTTTCCTAGTTACATAATGCATGACATGTGTGTGCAATGAACTGTGATATTCTCAGTACTTATTATCATAAATTATCTATACAAATAAATATAATTGTAGTATCTGTTTGTAATTTGAAATTAACAGCTTAGCACTAAGTGCATATGAAAGTACGGTACTTACATAAAAAAATATCTGTCTGTCTGTCTGTTTGTTCTTGTTAATCTCTGACACAGCTGGACCGATTTTGATGGGACTTTCACTCGCAGATACACTAGCTATCTGAGACTGTGATGAGTTGCTTAGGCTACTCTTATTTTAGAATTTCGTTTATTACCCACGACTTTGTCTGCTTGGAAATCGTATAGTTTGGTAAGAACACACAGACAGACATGTTTTTTTAATTAATCTATTGATGTAAGTACCGTAGATATTCCATACGCATTTAGAAGAAGCTGATAATTTGAAATTTTTTATTTGTATAGATTTTCACAATTATTAGCGTTTTATAGGCAGTTTGTTATTTAAAGCAATAAGAGCAATAATGGAGTAAAATATCGTACTCAGAAATACTGCCTGTATTAGTACGATATTTTAGTTCACTGAAATGATACCACGAGTGTAACAATGATGTCATTATGATCATTTGTCGTCAAGTTAACCGCCAATGTTGCCAGTTATATTAAGAAATTAACGTAACGCTACAAAAAAAACGAATGTTACACCAAAAATTACAAAACCGTCTGAGTGTTGAAAAAATGTTCAGACGCGCTAATATTTCGTTCCCTACTTACATAATATGCTTCCCACAAGATTCTGTCTAATATAATTGCAATATTGCAACTCTCAATACGACCTCGTAAGTGCAGTGAAAACACTTTTTTAATTTAACTTAAATGGCTTATTATATAGGTCTATTACAGACTTTTATAATATACTGAAAAACTGACGGCTAATACGGCTCTTTCTTTTCAATTGTGCTTGTACATGTTTACAATAATACAGATTATTTTTTTTATTCAAAATTATGCAGAATAGAGTGAAAATGCATATTGCAATTGCATTGTAATATTGCCAAAACAAAATAGTCTAAAAGGTCTAAAAGAATGTGTTTAAAGAAATGTAATTTGTTATATTAGCTAGTAAAAATAAAGCGACTCATCGTTCCCTAACGCCCTACGGCTATAGCAACGTTTCCTGACTCAATACAGCTATTGTATCACGATAATCGTGATCATAACTCGTGATCTATACAAATCACATCACTTCCCGCCAGTTACATGATGGTAACTGTAATATATTACCATAATTAGCGATGACATAGCACACTAATAAGAAACTAAATAAAAAAGATTGACATATGCGAATTGGATGCGTATATATCATACGTAACATGCTGCTTCACTTGGTGCTTAAAATTGCGAATAACTCTATCTAATGTATAAATTCTCGTGTCGCGGTGTTTGTTACTAAACTCGTCCGAAACACCTTTACCAATTTTTTTGTGTGCATATTTACTAGTAGGTTGGTCTGAGAATTAGCCAAATAAATATACATGACTAAATAAATATTTTTAATCAAATTTTTTTAAATTAAATGTCTTATAATTATTCTTCATTAAAAAAACCAATGTTTGCGGTATTGATTTTGATGATATTTTATATGTATACTCGGTAGGTCTGAAAGTAGGTTGTTATCTATTACCCCTAAGTGATATGGTTGGTCCAAAAGTATCTTATTTATCTCCATTCATATATATATTCTATACTATATATATAGTATTGACTTAAAATTTTAATAAACTATATATTTTCAATTAGAATGCGTTGCGTTGTTTTAAAGATCTGTGCTATATAAAATATAAATTTGATTTGTTCGTTCTTTTTATGCTGTCTCTACTTTTCTTAATAAGTGGCAGATTAAAAGAAAACTATCACTGTTCCCAACTTAAATTTACTTGAATAAAAAAAATTTTATTAATTGAAATTTCGAATGCATAATCTTAGTGTATAATTAACAAATATAATATTAATAAAGACATTTATTCAGCATAACATCAGGAGAGTTTACAATATTATTTGTACTATATATATCTTAAACGTTAACCTACTATTAACGTTGAAAGTGACTCCCACTCAGCATTTCCACTATTCCTTTTCATAGAGAATCTTAAATAAGAACATTTTATAGTGGCTATGCACATAAACAGCGCTGGTTCTAACTACATTTAATTATCCACTATAATCACCTGTGAATTACGCACAAAAACCTTGTAGTTTAACAACAAATCCATTAAAGTAATGACTGTGTGGATAGGAGTCTTTAATTTGACATTTTTTCTAAATTGCTAACTATTTACAATCTTTTTGCTGGTCACTATTAAAAAAACCTTTTAGTTAATAGTCTGCAGTAAATAATAAGCAATTTAAAGACCTTTTTATTCGATTAACATTAGTGTAGTAAATTATCGTTGGATGAATTTTTATTATATGTAGTTGTGATTAAATCACGTATATTTTGGTCATATTGTGATTATTGTTCGTAAACTCAGTAGTAGAACAATGGCAATAAAAACTCAGTACTTTGTAACAGATGAGTTTTTTTTTGAGAGCGATTTATCGAGAAAACAAATGGAATATAGAGCTGGTAAATACAATTTTATCAAATCAGGCGGGTAAAATAACAGTCAGTTCATCGATTTTTGCTATTGAATATCCAATTCTGGTCATTCATACCGAATACCGATATATCAAAACACTACGAAACAATTTTTTAAAAATGTGTTTCCTTGTAAATTTTCATTTTATCAGGAAAATCACGTATATAAGTTTCAATAACAAAGGCTTAATTAATATCAAATTTTTTTGTAATTTATCAAATTAGAGACATTTCCGAAATACACGAAATAAATATAGGTATACGACAAAATAGTGCATTTTAAATAATACAATGAACGTGTGTTTTATACAAATAAAATATTTCAATTGTCTGGAAGTGTATTGTTAGCCTGTGTACCTAAAGTACAATAATCTACAATTTTTTATAATATGATAAACACGCAGTCCTAAATAAACAGTTTTTTTAAATTCACATTTACTTCACTCTGCATCAGGGCTGCCAACGTTAAAACATTTAGTTTCATAAAATATCGTATATTACTTTAATTTGACTCATTAATCTTATCTATAATCTATATAACATCATACAATAGAATTTTGAACAATTTTCGTATATTATCTCGTACATACTTGGTACTTGAAGATGATGAAAATATCTACGTACTAAAGACTAAAAATATTGTATTTGTACTCATACGGTAGGCATCCCTGTTCGGCAAAAATACACGTAATAAATATTCATCAGTTCACTTTTTGTAGGATGGTAAACATTTTAAAAATAAATATTTAATCCTAAACAAGCAAAAAGTGTTTATTAATTTATCTTTTTTTTTGTTGTGCACGGACTAAGCGAACCAAATATAATTATGGTAACTTAGATCTTTATCTACTTAAGTAAGTATTAAAATATATTTTAAAGAATTTATAGACACACGGAGATTTTAGATTAAATTTGACCAATACCAAAGAACTGGGTGTTTCGATTTATAAAATAAATTATCAGTTGAGATTTCAATGTATAAAAAAATATACGAGTTTCTTGCCAACTGAAGTAGCTAGCTGAAAACGTGCACAAGAGGCAGCAAGATCCTACGACTTTTTCTTATGGCGATCAAATTCCGACCGATACTGAATCTTTTGTCAACACAAGCGGTGGGCCCTAGTGCTGACCAAATCACGACTCAATCACGGCGAATAGTGAACACTAGGCTTCTAAGCTATATCCGAACTCCATTCAATGCGTGATGATGCCTCGTTCATAGGCGAAACACGTGTCGCAATATTAATGCTGTCGGAATATGGGTGCGTAGTGCTGTTAATGTTTATATGCAATGGATACCACTTACCATCAGGTGGTCTACCATCTTCTTGGCTATTCCATTTACATGATGACATATGTATGTAGGTGTTTCCACTAAGTATGTATATACCTAGGTTACAGCATCTAATAAAATCACAAAGAATCATTGCAAAACAATTTTATAATATGTAGATTCTAATAAAATGTTAATATAACCAGTCGGTGTGGGCGTCATTTAACGCATTATGTTATTTGTCATTGATTCTTTACTAATGTTGTTCCAATGAGGCTGCCTTATTTGAAATGTCAACATTTTATTTCGCTACAAATAAGCAATGGTTTATAAAAAGGAAAGGACTGCAATGTGCATCTAAATGTAGTTATATAAGTTTAGAGTTGGCAAAATTTTATACAACCTATAAGTAGTAGAGTAATAAATATATATGACTATTCAAAAGTTTATTTGAATAAAGATTATTTTTATTTCTTTTAATACAGTCTAAAATAGTGTAATTTTTATATATTTATGTAACTAAAGTAGCAAATAAGCTGACAGTTCAAGATGGTAAGTGGTAGACATATACATGAACAGAATCATAGAGATCATGTTATCACGTGATGCCCGTGATACCACGCATGCCTTGCTATTCTGTAGGGCTAACATATGCTGTAATTTCAATGCCTTATCTCAACCTCAACCGATCCACAGCTTAACAAAGCTGCATGGCGGCTGAAATAGAAATCTTTGAATGAAAACATTTATATATATATTGAAACGTGAAGCAAAAACTTTGTGCCCATTTTTCGACAGTTGCTTGGACATAGGAGTACGAAATTTCGCACTATATATACCTATAGTTTAGTGGAGGGTAAGGAGGGCAGAATGCGAATATTTTTTCTAAATTATACATAGCAAATATATTAAATCAATAAAAAAGACATTAAACACTACTATGTATAAGACACAAGCGTATATACTCTTTTGTTTATTGTTAAAGTCTGTGGTCAAATTGAGAATAGATTAATATTGTTTGTGTTTAATAATATTTATCTAGTCTTTGATGAATGTTCAACCTTATAATTTAAATTAATTATGGTCGAATTTCGAAGACTGAACGATCAGTAGTATTCATAAAACGGCATAACCTTAATAAGTCTAAATCAGAAACACTTACCATCCACGCCTTTCAAATCGGTTATATAAAATCAATCGAGGCCACATTACTCATAACGCATTACCCCTCTACTGGCACCACCTCGGGCAAAAACATTTCTGCTAACTCATATGATGGCCTTATTAATTGCCACTTAGTTCTGCTACGTTTAAAAAGAATAATATCTCAGAACAACTCACACAGCATCATCTAATCTCATGCTAAGCAGAGCTTGTGTTATCGGTACTAGACAACTGATATAAATACATAGATAGTTTTTTTTTTGTAAATACTTGCATATTATACGTAGAAAACACCCAGACCGACAAATAGTCGTACTATAAATACAAATGTTTGTACCATGCGAGGAAGCGAACCGCGATCGTCGGAAGTAAGGCAGTGCTAAACCGCTTGACCACCGAGGCCGTCAAACAAAATAATATACAAATAAACAAAATAATAATCTTAAATTCACAGTCGATTAATAGACGAAACTAATTTCGAGATTGCGATACGATAGTAAATAATGATCCATCACATCATTACGTTGATGATAATGATGATTATCTCCGTCGAGATGACATCAGCGTATAATAATAACAGTTGTGGTCATGAAAATGAGTCTGTACAAGTACCCACTATTTTTCATATACAAACTTGTATTTAATTAAAATATAGTAGTATATAGCAGTTATATAAACAAACATACTCACGACTGCATGTTCATATAGGATAGGCAGGCATCGTCGACAGTAGACTGCAAAAATTGACATTACATTTTGCTAGGTTACAAAAAAATATATCAGTTGCCTAGTGCAGGATAATAAGATGAGCATGAGATCAGTTAGCCTATCGTGACAAATTGAACTGTGGAGAACTGGGGGAGGTTAACTCAACATGGTACATAGCTAGCTATGGTGTCAACAGTCCAGATTAGTAATAATCTCCTTTCTCCCTATGTACCTAACTTTACATGGTCTAAACACCACAGATAAGCAAATATTAAACAAAGGCGCCACCGTTGATTTTAATGCAATTTTCAGCAACAGATAGAGTGTGATGCAAGAGGAAGTTTTATATATATGCGTGTTATAAAATATAACAAACCGAGTAATTCAAAAATTTATAATGCATCCGTAAGAAGCCTGGACGGGTCGTTATAAATAAAAATATTATTATAGTAGGCGTGCATATTTATAGCCTATATGTTATTCTGTTGTATAAGCTATATTCCTGTAAAACTTCATCAAAATCCGTTTAGTACTTTTTACGTGAAAAACATGCATCCATACTCACAAACTTTCGCGTTTATAATATTATTAAGATGTAAAAAGATTTGCTCTCATAAAACCAAGTGGTCGAATTTGTATGGCACCGTATGTATCATACAACTGTCGGACCAGTATACAAGGCCAGGTAAAGGTCACTTGTCTTTCTCCAGAGGCGGTAACATTCTATTTTTATTTATTGTTCGTGTAATGCAGCCTTAAGATCACGTTCCGCAGTAAATTGTAGTACATACAAAGTTATTTTATACTACTTTTAACTGCCTTAAGTAAAACCACTGTAATTCTCGCATCGCGATTTTTATACTGACAAAACTCTAATATTTTTTCTACTACTCTAATGCTGTTGGTTAGTAGTTTTACATTAATAATAAAAAATTGACATACTAACTGAAATTCAGGGTAAGTCATAAATTATATATTAGTACTGTCCCAGACATAGATTTATCAGCAGTGGACGTCTTCCATGCTGAGATGATGATAGTTTAACGTTAATAATAAAAAAATTACATACTAAGTTCAGTAAGTCATAAATTATATCTTAGTACTGTCCCAGACATAATTTATAACTTTATGCAATCATAGCAATCCATTTTTAGCTGAGAATAGAAAGTCTAGATTGTTTACTTTTTTGTAAACGTTGAAAAAATGTGAAGGTGTAAAAATAACTTTCAAATTTTAAACATACTCATAATATTATTATATCATTTATTTATATTGCACATTATTATTCTCTGCACCACTCGTGGTTGACAGGTAGATAAAACCGTATGGTATTAAAATTGCCATATGTATTTTCAAAATATATATTTTACCATTTTTTTTATATAACTTAAAGCATATGCTTTAAGTTATATAAAAAAAATGCGATAGTCAATGGAGTGGATGTAAAGGATGAGAAAGCCTCAAGAAAGGAGGGATGGACTATGTGAGATGCACAAAAAGTATAAGATCAGATATGACTGCTGATAGGGACCAGTGGAACAAGTTGACATAAATAATTAGACAAATACATTTTTTATTCATTTATCTATATACTGAACCGACCCTAAATAATGGAATATAGACGGGGCAATGATGAGTAAATTTGTTTGTTTATGGCAGTACCACAAGTTAACAGCTTAACCAACCCTCAGGAAATTTGACATAAATTAAGAATTTGAGATAGAGAAAGACATATGTAACTTTATTTCGTTATAGTCGAGCGGACTGTTGCGGACACGAACTAGTATAGAAGAATAATGTATTGTTCCACAGAAACGAATATTATTTTGATTATAATAAAGCATTTAAACATTAAAAAATCCTCATTTCTTATATGAACTTGATGTTACAGGACAAGAAGGATTTTAAGGATAAGATATCTTAGACCTCTGGAATGGCAATGGCATGAGTGGTATCACTTACTCGTATTTTTCAGGCGACACATTACTTTGGCCTACGGTTACCGCTAACCATCAGCTTCATTGCTATTACGATAACATAACAAAAAAAACTTGTTTCTGTTAGTCAGTTAAAAATGATGTGATTTTCATCACAATTATGGAAGTGTTGAAAAGTATGTTACAACTCTGTCCAATAAATTTGCCAGCCATAAAACATTGGAAATTTGCGATGCGAAAGTTTAAAATCATGTTCCATAATTTTATTACTTAGTATCAATTTATTAACAATAAATCAAATTAGACAATACTATCACCAATCAATCAGTCTTACCGTTAAATATTAAAAATTCACATCATTGAATCGATATCCTTCATAATTTCGTGTGTGCAACGGACCGGATGTGACGTCACGTCCCCTCATTGTTGTGCGTGGCTGGGCTCACGCTTGTCTGCTGCACCATGGGTATATTACCCATAGTTACATTCATAATTATATTTAATTTCACTGCTTTTAATTCAAATGTGCTTACATTAAGTTTCTTTTAATTTGAATAAAGATTATTTATATTTCTATTCAATTAAATACCGAGTTACTAGTATAGAAAGAATGAAAAGGTAGTTTTAAATCAATAAAAGATAATAAAATTAGCACCCTCCTACGCTAACGGTTTACGCTGTCAAAGCAGCAGTGAAGGATGATAAGATAATCATGAGGGCAAGTCAGTTAACCCCACGTGTTTATCACGATGATTTCTGGGAGAATCGAATGCAGGTTAACCTGACATAGCATGTTGCTAGCAATGGGATCATTAGTCCACTTAAGTAACAATCTAATAATAAAGTAACTTCCCCCTATATTAGGTAGTTAAGTTAGTTTACTCGGTAACTACCTTAATCTTACTAATTTTATTGAGTATGAATCGAAGATTGTTACTCTTTCACACAAAAACTACTGAACGCATATTTATGAATCTTTATAGTAATATAGCTTATGCATCGAAATAACACATAGACTATATTTTATATTGAAATATATAACTGAAATTTAATGCCGGTGAAACCGGGGGCACGGTGTATATAGAAAGATAACTACCAGTTATCTTTCTATATACACCTTTGTATCAACTAACACTAATTACAAGAAATATTATCCTGTTCAAAATTTAAAGCAATATGAAAATCGTGCAATATAATTCATTCATTCATTCACCGGTCTGTCTTTCTTACGTTTCCAAAATAACCCTGTAGAGGTATACTGAGAAGACTAGGGTATATAGTGAAAATAAATATTGGTTTCCTTATCTCCAGGACGACGGCACAGTGGAATACTTCAACAACATCATCGTTCAGCCTCACCTGAAGCTGGTGACCGGCCAGGGTCGAGGGTACCACGTGAGATGCCGGTACAGCCGTCGCGACCTCACCCACTTCCACGTGTACCATCATCGGCCAAGAGCTGACCGTCTCAGCAATTCATTGTCCGATACTGATAATTACAGGTATGTTTTTTTATGGATGATGATAGAATGATGATCAATATCAACATCGATTTATAGATATTGAAGTACTTATAGATAGATAGATTGATTCTATATTTACCAATCAATTACAAACACACAGCATACATGAGGTCCAGAAAAAATAAATTGTACCTACAATTAAAAAAAATAGTGGTGGCAAAGTTGAAATGGTACCGCAAAGTTAAATAGCATAATATATAATTGTATTATTTATACTTATAACTAGCTGTATCCGTGACGTCGTCCGCGTCGAATTTAATTTTATGTTTCTAAAAAAAAGTAGCCTAACTTACTCCTTATTACATCAGCTATCTGACAATAAAAGTCCCGTCAAAATCGGTCCAGCCATTTCAGAGATTAGCTGGAACAAACAGACAGACGAACAGAAAAAATTGTAAAATATGTTAATTTGGTGTATGTACCGTGTTTATATTCAAATGCATGTAGTAAAAACGGTTATTTCAATATTACAAACAGACACTCCAATTTTATTATATATATATATATATATATATAAGTTACTTATCTTACTAATATTATAATTGCGAAAGTTTGTGAGTATCGATGGATATTTGTTACTCTTTCATGCAAAAGCTACTAAACGGACTTTGAGGAAACTTTACAGTAATATAGCTTATATATCAGAATAACACATAACAATAAATGTCAAGTAAGTGTGATGCAGACGAAGTTGCGCAGGTTTGCTAGTTAATAATAAATATTGAAAGAAAATATCGAGTAGCTTATCTTGGGTATTATTATTAGATAGTTTTCATTTCGATCTATCTGATTTTATATAGTTAGACATATCGAATAATAATAATAATGAATGAGGACAACTCCCACAGCACCATTTAGTCCCAAGCCAAGCAGAGCTTGTGTTATGGGTGATACAACTGACAGAAATACATCAATATATTTTGTAAATACATAGATAATATACATTAAAAACAACCAGACCAATAATTATAATGGAATGACCTTTTTACAGGACATCAGGTGTGATGTCAGTTTGCGGTTCTTGTTTTTTTATTACTGTTGTCGGTAACTTAATCGATATCGATGTTATAGAAGACTTGATGTCGATATAAAAACATCTATGTTCATCGAACATCCCTAGTCAACGGTAATCACTTGTCATCAAGTTATTCCCAAATAGTTTACTCACATGCCATTATTAAAAAAAAATCGGTGACGTCATTGATCCTATTCATGTATCCCATTGTAACCGACAAGATAGATCGTCAGTTTGTTTGTCATTAAAATTATTTAATATATGTACGTCTGACAAACTTGTAGTTGTATAAACAATACAGAATATAATGAAGTTTGCCATAGACCTTGACATTTAACAAATTACCTTGAAGAATAATTAATAATGTGCCAGGAAATGAAAACATCAATGATTCTGCTTGCCTAGCATTTATATTAACTGTTCATACAAAAGACATCAAGCGATTTAATTCCGTTCCTAACTAATCTCCGCCTTCCCGTTTCCCAACCTTGATTTTGGCGAATGCACATTATGCTAAAGCATACTTTAAAAAAACTATTGAAAAAATTAAAAAACCTGTTTTTTATTTATGAGTATGGTAATGGTTTTTATTTTCTCAATGTAAATATACTCGAGGTAGGTTGTAGAAAGTTATCTGCGTACCTCTGTCTCACCTATTTCAGCCACCAAGCAACTTGCTTTGTAAACTATATTTCTATTGTATTAGAATTTGGGTGCTATTAGACAGTGAAATTACACATATACAAATTTAATTTTTACTGCCTTGACCGTTTGTATTAGTCTGGGTGTTTTCTATATATATATCTATATATATATAACTCAACATGACTGACATAGTGATCTATCAACGCACAGCCCAAACCACTGGACGTATCGGGCTGAAATTTGGCGTGTAGGTAGATGTTATGACGTAGGCATCGGCTAAGAAAGGATTTTGATTAATTCTACCCCCAAGGGGATAAAATAGGGGATGAAAGTATTTATGAAACTTCGTCAATTTAAACCGATCAGGCTGACACTTTGCTTGCATAAATCTACTATGACGTAGCCATCTCCTAAGAAAGGATTTTGATAAATTCCACCCCTAAAGGGATAAATTAACGCGAGCGAAGCCGCGAGCAGAAGCTAGTTATGCAGATATTTCCAAAATACTGTATTTTGTACCACTTGTTTAGTAACCATAACACAAGCACTACTTAGTTTGGAACTTATATGGCGGTATATAAATAGGGTTACAATTACTATTAAAATTTATAAGACTAATAAATATTTTTGTATTATATTTTCAGTGATGAATACGACGAGGATTCAGGGTTACTGCCGTCCGTTACTATGAAAATATTCAAAGGGGATCCTAAAGATAAAGAGGTAACAAATTCTACAATTCTATCTTCATGCCAGACTTGTCAATGGCAGAAAGATTAAATGTCTAGAGAGAGAGAGAGAGAGGATTTTGTTATGAAAACAATATACTCCGGAACAGTAACTTCTTGATTCCAGAATTTTCTTTCACTCTTTGTTAGGTTCCGTAATTCAAAGTGACGTAGGCTAAACTATACACCAGGTTGACCTGTTAGAAGATTTTATTAGGATTCGAGTCCACGTGGTCCCTTTACCAACAATACCTTTTCCCCATAAAAGCGATATTACTCCTATTCATTGCAGGTAGCGTCCACAGTACGTATAGGTGATGCCCTGACCCTCGTGGTATCTCTGGAGAAGCAGCGTCAGTACGGACTGCTGGTGTCTGAGTGCGCAGTGCGAGACGGACTGGGCTGGGCTGAGCAGAGTCTCATCGCTGATGATGGGCGAGTATTAAACATATTTATCAAAAACACTCGAGTTTCTTACTCGTTTCATTCTTCTCGTGTTGGAATTATTTATAAATGAGCCGTAGATTAAAGAAAAATGACTATTCAATAGTGCTTGACTTAAGTTTATTTGGATAAAGGATGTTCTATTTTATGTAAGATTGAAATATCCCGTAAAATGTAATGCATACACTATAGATAGAACTCCGCTGCCTATGTGTGTGTGCTACGCACGCAGGTGCCAAAACAAAGACACAGGATGAAATGGCGGCGACAATTATTGACATAAAATGCACTCAAATTTCGTAATAAAAAAAAATATATACAACATATTCATTATAATGTGAGTGTGAGTCAGCAATAAGTAAGTATTTAAAAGTCAAATATACATATATAAAATAAACATATGTTTCATACAAACATTTTGTCGTGAATATAAGCTAAGCAGCGCATGTATTATGGGTAGGTACTAGGTACTAGACAACTAATATAAATAATTTTTTTTGTAAATACATACATATTATACATAGAAAACACCTAGACCAATACAAACAATCATACTCATACATGCAATTTGTACCGTGCGAGGACACAAACATCCGACCAACGAACGTAAGCCAGTGTGATAAACCGCTAGACCACCAAGGCCGTCAATGTATGAACGTGTATTAAGTGTTTTTTTTATATACAGATGTCCATTAGACGGCGAGATAATGGGCATGTTCCAGTATTCAGGCGACAAACAGGAGGCGAGCGTGTCGTTCCCGGCTCACAAGTTCCCATACACCGCTAGCGTGTACTACACCTGCGAAGTAAAACTGTGCGATTTGAACCATCCCACTGATTGTGTAAGTAAACCTGATATGTTTTTTATAATTAAAACAAACCCTTACGATATTAATCAGAATAAATTATTGTCCTTCGTACTATTGCAACATCATAACTTTCAGCTTTACTCCGCTAACATTGTGGAATGGGGGGAAGGGGATTGTTAGTAATGGGGACTCATGACCCAATACTAGCAATGTACTATGTCAGGTTGACCTCCACGCGGTTCCCCCTGGAAACCATCGTGATAAATTCATTGCGAATTTACCACGTTGGGCTAACTGACCTGACCTCATGCTCATCTTGTCATCCTCCACTGGTGCCCCGCCAGCGTAAACCGATAGCGCAGGCGGGTGCACCATTCCATTAACATCCATAAAAAAAAAAAACATTGTGGAATGAACTGTGTAAGGTTTTCTCTAGAGTTATTTAATAAGGTCATGATAAGGATTCTAAGGTCAGCTAAGTGCACTTTACATCCCTAGTATTATATTAACATATGAGGGAACACCAGATAGTTTTCAGATTATGCTTATTCTATAGTATAGAAAATACGTATATAAAATGTAACAACATGAATTTGAGCTTTATTATGCAGCTATATATATTTATATTTGAAAATGTAGGTATGTAGTATGGAACTAGTTTTGTATTTTATTGTATTTTTATGGATGAGAACGGAATGTTGCACCCGCCTGCGTTAACGGTTTACGCTGGCGGTTTCTAGTGGAGGATGATAGGGTGAGTATGAGGTCAGGTCAGTTAGCCCTTCGTGACAAATTCACCAGGAATTTATCATAATGGACGGAATAGGAATTTATATTATTTTGAAAATTTGACGTTCATAAGGGGCTGCAATGTTCTACATGAATAAATGATTTTTGACTTTTGAATGGTTTCCAAAGAGAACTCTGACAAAGTACATTGCTAGCAATAGAGTAGTCAATCCATATGACAATACAATCCCCTTTCCCCCATATTGTAATATAGTAGAGATAAAATAATTGAAGTCAAAGATATTGTTGTCATTTATACTCTAGGAGCCATGTGCACATAAGAACAACCGAGTTCGCCGTCAATCGGACGAGGGCTCCCCAGCGACTGTGGAAGTGTTCTCCGGACTGTACGTCAATGAAGCAGACTCACTCGACAATGATGAAGTTACCAGCGAAAAGGTAGATAAAACTAAGATAATCCATGTATGTATTTACATGATATAAATGTAAATATAATGTATGTAATGATGACATGACTAGAAAACTAGAACAACTTCGGTCTATATATGGGACCACAATACTTGACACGCCCGCATTTCGCTAAGAATATTTGAAAAAGAAATAGGCCAGGGCGACATCTAGTCTCAAACTAAACTGAAATCAGCTATAGATTTTTTTCCATATTCATAAATTATTAATAAAAATAGACATGACATAGGTACTAATCACAAGAACCCCTACAAAGCGTCAGTTTTTTTAGCCATTCTAAGGCTGTTGGCCTCAACTGGCCTATGAGCACAGTTAGTTCAGGAGTACTCCATACCCGCGGAAGGACTTAGGACCAGCTGGAGCCCTGCCTGACGGATACGCTTTATACTCAGAGCACCGAGGCTCGAACAACGGTTCAGACTGCCGAAATTAGATTCTCATTGAAATGAAACTTGTTATATATCGGAAGAACATTGACAAAGGATAATACCTCTAACTACCTCATCTAGGATAAGTCGTGAAGGTATAAAAATATGTATGAAATTATAATAAATGTTATTTTGATTACAGAAAGAAGACGAAATCTGCATATCGCAACGTAACTTCGCCATCGCAATATGTGTAGCAGGCGTTATATTAATGATATGTGTAATTGCGGCCATCGCATTCATACTGGCCCGGCGACGAAATCCCAAGACCTACTCGAGAACTGGCAGCTCACTGTACAGCGGCCCTTATACAAACACTGGTTATTCGCACACGAGTTAATATAGAAAATCTCCAGTCAAATATTATAAATAAGTTCTCAAAAGTTGGGAGAAAAATGTGATTGGTTTTTTAACTAAAGAATTTAATGTATTATTTACCGCCAATTGTCAGTGTTTAATATCCACAGACAACACTAATAAGTACGTTCTATACTGCCATATAGTTCCTTAGTGTAAATTTGAAAAAAGAATCGATAATATCATAGAGAAATTATGTAAAAAGAACATATTTGTATTTATGAAGTGAAATTCATTTTTAAATATGGCGGTCTGATTGGATATAAAAGAAGCGCAGTAATAAATTGAGTTCTTGGTAACTTAGAGCTACGAATTAATGCAA
This sequence comes from Achroia grisella, assembly GCF_030625045.1. Taxonomy (NCBI): domain Eukaryota; kingdom Metazoa; phylum Arthropoda; class Insecta; order Lepidoptera; family Pyralidae; genus Achroia; species Achroia grisella. The sequence goes on from NW_026712626.1 coordinate 248,102, forward strand.
TATTATATTAAATTTTACAATATAATCCAATTATTAATATTAGATGTTGTGTTCATATCACAACGATCAGTCAAATTTAGATAAGCACTAGTTATTTACCAATATATTTAAGAATTTCGTGAGCATACTTAAAAAAATACCTACCTATTTATTTTGTGATAATTCGTACCCCGTCTCCATTTTGATTTTAAGTTTTTTTTTTATTTTTATTGTAAGTATTTTAACTAAAAGGTTGCCTTACATTACGTAATAGATATATAATGTGATCAAAGCACAATATTTAGCTGAGGAATGTGGATTTAGATTCTATTATGGGTTTGGCCTGTGAAACTTCCGGATCAAGACATGACATAAAGTACCGATGTACAGATGTGTGTAGTAGTAATAGTACATTCCAATTTAAGTGAAAAGGCAAAAGATCAATACCATACAGCCTATTCTACAATAATCCAGACATTAATATTATATTCTAATTTCAAACTTGTTTTTAATATACAGTTTCATAGGCCTTTTTATTAAACGGTGGCGGGCCATATATATTTTCTCTCGCAGTTTTTCTTTTAGTTCAAGATCTTCTGTAACGATTTCTTTAATGTTTAAATGTGTGGAGATAGCTATAAGAATACCTAAATGTATAACATTTTTACCATGTTTTATAAAATCATTTATTGTTTTTCTTTTCTGATCCACTGAGGCACAGGAAAAATATATGAAAGTTATAATATTATTTCTATGCCTGAGGTAAACTGCAAAAAATGTTTTACGGTAGAAAAATAACTGTTATATTTATATACCAACCATCAGAGTATTTTTTATTGATTGAACGTATAACGGATGCCATATATTTTAAGTTATTTAAGGTTAAGACATTCCACGTGGAATGCCAAATCCGTCCTAACGGTGCTATTTTTCGGGCTTATATTTTAAGTTGCTTTTGCTTATAATCCTATATATAACAACGAATTAGTTCTGATATGTGTTTCATAATTACCCCATTGTTGTTTTTATTTCGTATACTAATATACTAGTTTTTTTTAATACAATGGGGTTCTGGAACGATATCGGCGATGTAAGTGATCATGTACGAATTTTTTTTTAACAAATATACTGACTTCATATGTATTGTATTGTATTTATTTTATTTTCCTATATCCTTTATCTATCCTTGAAAATTCAGTTACGGCCAGTAGTTACTACATACAAACAACATACATAGGCCTGTCCTGTGCACAACAAAAATCTGGAGATTTTACCAAACTAACGAGGAAACGTCACTACACATACTATGTGGTTGTAGCCCACTCGTGCATAAACGAAATATCTCCTTTTGAAAGTATACACTCTATACTGAGGAGATAAAAACCATCGCTCCCAAGAATACCCCTCAATTCTTGTCCCTGACGGGTCTAGTAGCGAACTCTGAAAAAGGGCGAGCAACAATAGATCTATGTAGGTCGCAGTGCTAAAAGTCCAAGGCTAAATAACAACACAGCCCAAATCCCCCAATAATAAAAAAATACTACATACAAAAATATACATATGACAATAAAGACCTCTATGGTACAGCCATTTGAGTTCAGCTTAGTTTGAGACTAGATGGCGCTGTATATTCCCTACCTTATGTTATTGTCCCTAAGTATACTGTAATAGAGGCCTAGTGGTTTACTACCAACTTCGTCCCTAAAGATAGCGAGTTCAACTCTGAGAGACACCAAAAAACTTGCCATATGAATTTATTCTTCTGACTAAACCTCCGGTGACGGAAACACCGATAAATAAACCAAATTCGAGGGAAAGCGATAGGCTGACCTCTGACATGGTTGATTCCATACACAGCGGAATGCGGGCCAGTCAAGTATTCCATTCCCCATAACGTCAACCGTTAACAATATCTCTGGCTACCCCTCTGAGATTAAAGTTGTGAAGATATTTTTTGTACTAATAGTTAAGAAGTTTTTATATGAAATCAAACAAATAGAATATTCAGTAACAAGTTTATTTTGATTATTGTAATGGTCTTGTGGAAAGATAGACACAACTCACTATTACACCTTAGTACCAGTTTCGAAGTGTATTTATCTTAAACTGAAAGTAATTACGTACAATTTAATATATTACAATTAAATTAATCTTCACTTCTCTTACATAACGCAACTCATAAGACATAATAAAAGTTTACAATAACGCACAATTAACTTTCATAAATCATAAAATATTTAATGGCAATTGTATTGTTTGGTCATTAAATAAATATAATTTATAATGACTATATAACTGTATTTATAGATATTTTCATGTTAAAGTGTAAATTTAATACGTAAGATAAACTATCACGTCGGTGCTTAAAGCATATGGACTTTCTTTTCAAATCAAGTGAAAAACATAGTAGAACATATTAGCCGCTTATGAAAGTCAAGTTTTTGAATTAACATTTTATTCTCTACCGTCCAGTTCAGTATACAGATTCAATTGAGAAGTACTGGCAAGAAACTCAACTAGATTTTACAAACTAGTCTAATGCTGTTGGCCTTTACAGCTTCACCGGACAATAGGGGGCGAGTGTAGATGGCACTCTAAACCCGCAGAAGGACTTATGGTGCGGCTGAACTTGAAGTCCTTTTGCGGGTTGGACTTGTATAAATTTGAACGTCCATACACGGCTAAAATGTCTTACATGAATAAATGCTTTTGATTTCAAATTTCAGTTTTATGCTGGGGAAATGTAATCAACTGATATATAATTCATCACAAACTATCCGATTTCAAACTGCAGCCGTCACATATATTATTAACTGACTTAAAAAAGGAGGTCTCATTTTTTGTGTTTTTTTAATGATTTTTTTATTTGAAAATTGGTGTTGCTCATGCTTGAAATCCAATGTAAATATAATCAATATCTTATCACTATTTTTTAACAACGCTAATGTAATTGAAGTCGCTTTTTTCGTGGCCTGAACACGCGTAAATTTTTTTGTACCTCTTATTCAAACAAACAAATATATAAACAAAAATTACTCTTACCCTATATCTCAGTCTTACACTAATGTGATTATTATTTACAAAAAAAAATATAAAATAGCGAACGGCCATAAATGATCACAGTTTCAACAGGTTTACTAACAAATTACAACCCAAATATTATTTATTGACATTTCTAATTAGAGGTCACTCGTTAATTACATACATCACACTAATTGCAGTCATTTTTACCATTACTCCACCCCCTCGCACAGCCCGACACATTTATATATTTAAAATTTCGTGTTTTATTCATATAATTGAAATAAAATGTCACAAACCTAAGAACCACCTAGGTAGGTGGGAATGGCCCTAGATTTCATGATTTTTTTACACGAACTATGACATCTTCAACCCCTTGTCACAATAAATAATATCACAATTTATTCCCCTAACGTGTAACCTAATAATCCCATTGAAGTCCCATCGACTTTACTGTAAATATTACAAAAGTAACTAAGCGTCGTAACAAAATTATCGTTGTTGTGATAAAGTAACAGTACAAAATTTACGTTACATAACAAAATTGATGTAACATCACAGAATTAATGTTACATAACAAAATTAATGTAACATCACAATAACAGTCAAATGCGCTCAAAATTTAATATAAAAAAAACAACAACGTTAACGTCAAGCTATAAAGATATGGCACAGTACTAGATGAGATAATTCGAAATGAATAACTGTTTGAAAGAAAAGAATTAAATTTGGATTCTTAGGTCATTTACGCATCAATAAATAATGTTGGAGTTGTTTTCAATCACGACAAATTTAATCTAGCCCCCTTTCTTAATTCGCTAATTAATTACCGACTTCAAAAGTAGAAGTTCATAATTCATGAATTCGAACATTTTTTGTTAAGCAAATAATATTGCGAAATTGTGTGAAATACAATTTTAAATAGTCTCTTATGTATAGATTTGATATATTATATAACAGAAGGTGTATCAAGTAACCTGGTCTTTGTAAACAAGGGGTATTTTTTATAAAACTATAGAAATACATATGTATATTGTAATATATATACAGTGGTGATATAACCTCTTTAGAAGTATATATATAGCGTTGTCCACATAGCCAAATAAATATATGCCTGTATACAAATTGAATAGTTCCTCACTGCGAGTTCTACTTTGTTAATGGGGTAGGGCTTCATCCATTTGCACTGTCATCAGGGAATCTTCAGGGTATATCTCCAGTAAGGCTTCAGTGCCATCGTTGAAGGGGAACGAGACACTGCCATCGACCACTAATCCTGAATGAACGAGACAAAACATACACACTTTAAAAACTGCACCAACTCGAAAATATAATATTAAGAACTCGCCTTTTTAAAGCCACTATAGTTTATTGGTTGACTAAAAAAATGCAGTAGGTATATAGGTAGGTAATGAAGTAAGTCCGGTATGCTAAATGTTAGACCAACCAGGCCATCATATATATATTAGAATGGCAACGGAATAGGCGACGGATGAAAGACGACTACATGCAACTGAAATGAGAATGTTGAGGTGGATATGTGGCGTGACAAGAATGGATAAGATAAAGAATGAATACATTAGAGGAAGTATGAAAGTGGCACCGGTGTTAGAGAGGTTGAAGAGTAATCGTCTATCATGGTATGGACATGTAATGCGTAGGAACGAGAATAATATTTTAAGAAAGGTGTTACATATGAATGTGGATGGTTATAAGGGCAGAGGAAGGCCGAAAAAGAGATGGATGGACTGTATGAAAGATATGGTAAGAAAGGAAGTAAATAACGCGATGACTGCGAACAGGGATGAATGGAAGCGAAAAACATATTACGCCGACCCCAAATAAATGGGATAAGGAAGAAGCAGATGATGGCAACGGAATAGGATTTGATATGCTGATAAAACTGAGTTTACGCAAACATTATTTCAAATTAACACATTAGTGGCCAGCACACTCTTTAAAAAGCCCAGTGACAGGTAATTTTATTTGTAATTAATGTTTATGTATATATAAATTAAATAAAGTACATATTAGTAAAGTATTATGAGTTCATGATTTAAAAATTTATTATAATATTTAAGGTTATATTTAGCGACACGTCCTGGCTTTGCACGAATGCATAACAAAACTTTAAATTTCTTAGCTTGTTATATACTATAACACGCACGTATTATACATATAAACCTTCCTTCTTCTTCTTCCTTTCCTTCACATTATCTATTGCTGATAACAGCATTAAAATCCGTTGTATAACTTAACAGATATAAGCGAAGACATAGCGGCGGCAATTTTATTTTATACTATATAAAGATTATATTAATACAAATTATTTAGGTTTTCTTTAATGACACTTGTAATCTGTGAACAATTTCTACCTAACAGTATAATAAATAGAAAATAAAATAAATAGAATAGTTTATACCTGCGTCGGTGCAGTGCGAGCGTACACGCACAGATGCGGCGGAGTCCCGCACACGCAGGCCACGTGGCGCCGGCCATTCTTCGAACGTGATGTATTCGCGGACGCTGTACGCCAGCTGCCGCGAATCTGACAAACAAAACATTTTATCAATAGCTGCCTTTAAACGTACAAAGTACTGTCTTTGACGCGCTAAAAGATAGGAAATAACTTATTTATTTAAATTGAAACATACAAATATTACAGGCGAACATGTATGGCGGGAGTGCTCAAAAGCATTGAACAGCGAGTAGAGAGTAGTTGACATATCATAAGAGCCTGCTATAGATCCGTACGTATGAAGATATTTCAATTTGATTTGATAAAAACATTCCAGTTCAATTATACATTGTATAAAGAGAGATATTTAAAATCTATCATACTAATTTCTTTTTTAATTCGTGACCCAAATAAGTATTTTGGTGAAGGCTGACATAAGGCAGGGATACTACAGTTTGCGGCACTGTGCGTTATTCTGCGGAACTATGCGTTAAGGTGCGGAACCTTGCGTTAGGGTCCGGTAATTCGATGGTAAGACTCACCAGGTGGGAACATCAGTTTCTGGTTATATCTTTCTGCGACTTCGCGTGCCTTCTCCAGCCGCGTATCCAACTTCACGTCGAAGTCCTTACCGAGGATCTTCATCAGCTCCAGTACCGAGTGGGTTCTGAGGCAATTTATACTGGAATCAATAAAGATTAATTACAAACTGAGGAATTGGTACTAGATTCACTTCTGAGAGCCGTGACCCAGTGATTTACTAGTCAGACCGATAAAAAAAATTATAAATTGTATTTCTCAAGCGATGAAAACGCTGATAAAAATCCAAAGTAATCCGAAAGATGGCGGTAAGCTATGTCATGTACAATTAAAGCTAAATAAATTTATAATCGAAATTACATTTATCTCAGTTATACGCGTTCGTTAGTAGACTAGGTTAGGTAGGAATTAGGGAAAAGCTAAAAATAACCTACAAAACAAAATAAATAAAAAATCCAATATACGCATGGAGGAGATTTTTAGTAATGGGATTATTTATGTATTTTATTATGTATGTATTTACAAAAAATCTAGGTATTTATATCTGTTGTCTAGTATCCATAACACAAGCTTTAGCTAGCTTGTGTCTAGATGGCGCTGTGTGAATTATCCATTATTATTATAAATAATTTTCTATTGCAGTCTATAATCCACACGAAATATTAAATACAAACCACATGAAATGCTTAAAATAAAACATAAAATACTAATTATAAAGTACCTGAAATGCCATGAAGTACTGCCCGTGCCGGTTGTGACACAGAGCCCTGAACTCTTCGTCTGCGTCCACTTGCCATTGTCGATCTGCAGTCGAAGCAACGACACTCGTGACGTCACACTTTCGCCTATGAACACCTGGAAATTTCCATTGATTTTCATTATTGATTCTTTATTTTACACATATATTGGACTAAAACAATGATATAATAAATGTAATGTACAAGAACGAGTTTATCTTTATTAAATCTATAATAATAAACAATATAATTATATATACATATTTAGACACAGCAAACGTTGCTTTGCCATATAAATTAATATTGCTATTAAAAAAAGGGGTTGATCGTAAAAGGGAGAAAATTTGAAGTTATATGTGTTTTTCAATGATAATTCATAATAAGAAAACTGTCAAAATGTATTTAGAGATATCAAAAATAGACGTGGGCCAATTCTCAGACCTACCAGATATGCACACAAAATTTCACAGAAATCGGTAAAGCTGTTTTGGAGGAGTATGATAACTAACATTTACTTTAATTTAAAGTTAAAAATAAATAAATATACCTCGTTAAGTGCTAAAAATGGCAACACCTTCGTGGATAGCTGCGAGCTTGGTGCGTCTTGGTCTGTGTGGTCGGGCTGACACTCCGTGTCCTGGAAGTGAGACACTGGTGGGTATCTGCAATTTGTCGTATAATTCAAATGACGTACGACAAAATTATAATCCCAACTGTTGGGTAACGGTAGAGATTAAATTAAAAATCTATGTGCATAATTGCTACTTTTCAATAATAATTTATTAATAAACAAGGACAATTCCTCTGAATTGTCAGAGTGTCATCTAGTTTCAAGTTAAGCAGAGCTTGTGTTATGGATACTAGACAAATGATATACATACACTGTTTTTTTTATGAAACACATACATAATATACACAGAAGGGGATTGTTAGTAATGTGGACTAATGTCCCCATTACTTGCAATGTACCATGTCAGGTTGACTCTACACAGTACCCTCTGGAAATCATCGTGATAAATTCCTGGTGAATTTATTTATTTATTTATATACACACTATCATAACAGGCATATGCCCAATACATATAATAGTGCATATACCCAATTTGCCACGATGGACTAACTGACCTCACCTCATGTTCATCTTATTATCCTCCACTGGAGCCCAGCTAGCGTGTACCGTTAGCACAAGAGGTACATTGCTAGCGTTGGAAACTACACTATATATCTTTTTTAGTTTATATATTTTATAACAACTATATTGTTTATATTAGGTATATATGACATTAGTCAGTAAAATATTTGCGAATATAGTCGCGGTTTGTTTTTTTTTATCTCTCGTCTTTGATCTCTCTCCTTTACAACTAACAGTGGGGCTAGTAGTCCCCTTACTTCACTAAGAGACCCCTTTCTCCCGTTAAATAAAGATTACTATCTAAATTAAACCGTTAGACCACAGAGACCTTCTCAAAATTAAAACGAGTTAGCAAATAAGCAGATGGGATGGAAGAAATAATATATACATATACAAATACTGTATTAAATTATTGTTGTGGTACCTGCAGTAGTGAAGTGTGTGCAGATCGACTGGTGTAATTTTGTCGAGTAGTTTGGGCACGCTTGACACTGTCGTACGAATTCGTGATCTGCGCAGCCACTTAAACTTGCCCTGCGAATAGTATAAGATACCATATATATCAAAACTGGTCAATATATATATTTATAATACGACGAGCTGAGTCTCTTGTCAGTTCTTCTTAGCTCGAAAGCACTCGGAACTGTTAGTAGGTTTGACATTATTTCTGCCCGCGGTTTCACCGGCGTTAAATTCAATGTAAAATATAGCCTATATGTTATTCTGATGCATAAGCTATATTACTGTAAAGTTTCATCAAAATCCGTTCAGTAGTTTTTGCGTGAGACTAGCTTATATGTGGCTATATTTTTTATTGAAATTTAACGCTGGTTAAAACGCGGACACAGAGCTAGTATTAAATATAAGTGTTAAACATGTAATTTGGTAAATAAATATATAAAAATAATTAAAACTCACCTCCTTCAATGCGTGTAGCGCACCCTTGACGTCGTTGGAGCACCACGTGGGTAGGCACAGCCTCCCGACAGACCGTTGCGGGGAACTGTTGAAGCCTATCACTGGTTTACTGAAACAATCATCATTATTATTATTACCCCTCCGTAAATTATACGCGTGGTGACGTGGTAATATGATGCTTGCGTGAGTGAGTGCGTGATTGAGTGCGTGAGTGAGTGCGTGAGTGAGTACGTGAGTGTGTGCGTGAGTGAGTGCGTGAGTGAGTGCGTGAGTAAGTGCGTGCGTAAACACGCACTTACTGCACTGCTTACGCACGCACTTACTTACTTTCAGGCAGAACTTAAATGTAACAATTGTCAAAAGTCAAATTAGTAACTGTCACCCGCACCATGCTACAGCGCATACTTACTTTGCATCTCGTACCCTGGAAGCGGCCAGTAAAAAGGTGCCATCCCCACCACACGGCACCACTACGTCACACCAATTGATTAGTTCATCGTTGTATGTTAATCTGTAACAATAATAATCATAAACTCAAAATAACTTTCAAACAAAAAAGACTAGGTAATAAATTGTAGCTATAAAAAATAACATTCACATAAAAAACAAAAAATTGTAGCTAAAAACATCTCGATAACGTTTAAACAAAAAAACCGCATCATGATAATGTTAAACTTATAATTTTTTTGGCTCGGCAGTTAATGGTGTAAATAAATGGATCAGTATAACAGTTAATAATACCTATCCATTTATACCTGCCCTTTCTACGCATTAAGCCAGTACTTCGGACAGCTGGTCCAATAACGTGAGATACGTTTCTCCAAACAGTGCTATAACTCTGTATATACATACAGAGTAGGTATAGTAATCACAGAGTACACACGAAAACGATTAAAAAAAAATCATCAATATTAGTTCAAATATTAGCAAACAACAAAGTCAACAACAAGCGTCTGGGCAAAATCCACTAGTTCTATAAACATAAAAAAAACCTTTTTTTTAATTGAGTTAGTTAAAAACTCATACCTATTCTATACCTACCTACTCTATACACGAATATATATACTTTTTACCGCGACTATCTCGAGTTATCTAAAGTTATCGCAAAACGGGGGTTTATTTAATAATTAACAACCAAAAATAAATTGTAGGTACTTAACCTTTTTTGCTCCTCAGTTTAATTAGCCTACAATATTAACTGCATTAAAATCTTTCAAATATTACACTATGGTTATCTGGTACACAGCTCTACAATCTATAGTGAGAAGTCACTATCGACTATGAATATTGATTTTTCTGTCAGCAGATTGTTTTCTTTACAGTATAAATCAAAGTCGCTGTCGCTGTCTATCCGTCCCTATGTATGCTTAAATCTTTAAAACTACGCATCGGATATTGAAGCAGTTTTTTTAATAGATAGAGTGATTCAAGAGGAAGGTTTACATGCATAATACATGTACACCCGTGCGAAGCCGGGTGTTTAGCTAGTATATACATATGAAATACGTTGGACAACGAACTTCACATGTCAGATTATTAGATTTGTATTTATGTATGGTATATGTATATGTATATGAAGCTATTTATTCATATATATTGCCAGTATAGCTAGTGGTTATCATAATATTCATACTATGTAAAACTTTAGACCCCTATTTAAGAAAATTGCGCGAACTGAAGAGTATTTCACACTTATAGTTTATGTAGAAAACGAGTACAGCGAGATTTTTTTTAATCTATACATATAAATTAAATTGGAGTGCCTGTTTGTAATATTGAAATGATCGTTTTTTACTACATGCATATGAATATAAATACGGTACATATGTACACCACAATAACATTTTTTACAATTTTTGTCTGTCTGTCTGTTTGTTCCGGCTAATCTCTGAAATGGCTGGACCGATTTTGACGGGACTTTTTTTGGCAGGTAGCTGATGTAATAAGGAGTAACTTAGGCTACTTTTATTTTAGAAAAATAACGTTAAATTCCACGCGGACGAAGTCGAGGATACAGCTAGTAACGAATATAAACACATATAATCAATAAAAAAAAATTATCAGTCGTGTAATATTATGGTAATGGGTACCGTCATATTACACGACTGATAACAAGCGTCAATGAAAATAATGGCAATATTGGTCATTGTCAATATTGGTAATTGCCAAATCAGCAAATAGAAACAGTCATTTCTGTGCTGTTATCAAAGTAATCTATATATTAATAATATGTGACGCAAGTCTGTAATAATAGAACCTTAAAATGTTCAAACTTATGATTTAAATTAATTATGATCAAATTTTCACCATTGACTGATTGTTAAAATCAACTTTGGTTCGAGCATCGACCGGAGTTAAACCTAGTTATATGAAAATACTAGATGTTCCCGCGACTTCGTCCGCATGAAATTAGCCGGAACAAACAGACAAACAGACAAAAATGGTAATAAATGATATTTTGGTGTATGTGCCGTATTTATATTCATATGCATGTAGTAAAAAACGGTTTTTTTAATATTACAAACAGACACTCTAATTTTATTTATATGTATAGATGTATAGATCAGCTGTAAATTAGTAGTAGTAGTGTAATTAAATATATTATAAAATTGTGTTGTGTGTAAAAAAGTCGAAAATGTCCAGCACCTATTGATTGAATATGATAGGAATCGAGCAGAGAGGGAAATATTTATCAAAAGTTTTGAAATCAATTTTGATTTTAATGTGTGTGTTATTCAGGGTCTACTACTATTTGCCTTTTTTCTGAGATTGCGCTTTGTGTGTGCTGATACAAGGAATTTGATAAATAGCTCGTATAATAGCTCTCACTCGGTAATTATTTAATTATTGTTAAGTAGCTTTAATATTTGTTATAATAAGGTTCGTTTCAATTTATGTTACAAAAAACGCAAAATAAATTTAGATAATAAAAAAAATATATCATAAACATATTCGTTTTTTTTTCAATTCTCCATCTGCAATACTCGTAATTTCCATATACATATTATCAAAGACCGATAATATGATTACAATGAGTTTCCGTTCAGATTTATCAAAATTATATTGTTGTTATATAAAGGGTATTATGGCCTTATATAATAGGACAGAGGTCGTTGCTACTCGGCTCTAAGGCGAACGTAAAGATTATACAATTAAATATATTATTAATTATGCTCAATATCATACATCTTTATTTATAAAAATTACGTTTTTTGTCCGTGATGGACTCCTAGACTGAACCGACTGCAATTTTGATTTGCACATTGTGCGCAATTTGATATAACTTGAAAGATAGGATAGCTTACATCTCAATTTATAGTCGCAACATTATTTTACTCAAGAACCTTAGCCACAGCAACTCATGTCCAGGTCAGCTAGTTACACTGTATAATGTACAATATGACCTTTAAGGTCTAAGCAAGTTTTCTCGAGTGATGCAGTTTCAAGAAGGGTATATTAAGGTTTTTTAAGGATCGGCAAAGCCCACGTGACACCCCTGGTCTTTCAGGCGTCCATAGGCTACGGTAACCGTTTACCATCAGATGGCCTGTATGCTTGTTTGCCACCGTCGTAGTATAGAAAATTAAAAAAGCAAAATTATGCCCAATAGTTTAGGATGTCGACACATACATAGATTTTTTTATGAATGATAATGCATTCCATTGTCATTCATAAAAAAATAATGTACGCGGCTGCGCTAACGTTAACGCTGGCGGGGCACCAGTTTTTTTTTATGGATGATAATGGAATGGCGCACCCGCCTGCGCTAACGGTTTACACTGGCGGGACACCAGTGGAGGATGATAAGACGAACATGAGGTCAGGTCAGTTAGCACATCGTGACGAATTCACCAAGAATTTATCACGATGGCTCCCAGGGGGAACCGCGTGGAGGTCAACCTGACATGGTCCATTGCTAGTAATGGGGTCATTAGTCCACGTTACTAACAATCCCCTTCCCCCCGGCGGGACACCAGTTGGGGATGATAAGAAAAACATGAGATCAGATCAGTTAGCCCATCTGGCAAATTTACCATGAAATTATCACGATGGTTTCCAGGAGAACCGCGTAGAAGTCAAGCTGACATGGTGCATTGCTAGCTATTCTATTTATATTAATGAAACAAAATAAAAGTTGAACTCAACGCGCACGAAGTTGCGGATAACAGCTAGTCTTACTTAATATTATTTATACGCAAAACTTTGTGAGTATGTATGAATTGATGGATGGATGAATGTTTGTTGCTCTTTCAGACAAAAACTACTGAACGTATTTAAATAAAACTTTACAGTAATATAGCTTATACATCAGAATAACAACTACAAATTTCATGCGAGTGAAACCGCGGGCACAGCTAGTGGTTAATAAAAATCAAACGCATTCAGTTAATCTCATGCTAATGACACAATTACCTTGCGGGCGTCTCTACAATGGTCCCAAGTTTCGCACATCTGAGAGAAAATAATATGTTATTATCTTATTAATATTATAAACGCGGAAGTTTGTGAGTATGGATGGATGTTTGTTACTCTTTCATGCAAAAACTACTGAACGGATTTTCATGAAACTTTACAGTAATATAGGTTATACATCAGAATAACATATAGGATATAAATTTTAAAAAAGAGTTTTATTTCAGAGATTCACATATATTATGAATTGACAGAAAGTTTTTTGATATCGGTTAGATTTGAACTAAGAATCTTTCAGTCTCATCATCATCATCATCAGCCCACTGCAGTCCACTGCTGGACATAGGCCTCTCCCAAGGCACGCTACTGGGCACGATCTTCAGCCCTTCTCTTCCATTTTCTTTTGGTCTAGAAGAGTATAATAAACCACTAGGTCACAACTCACCTACACAATGTAACTAGATGTTTCCCTAATACTTCTAGTTTTTTTTTAGTGGATGATAATGGAATGATGCACCCGCCTGCGCTAACGGTTTACCCTGGCGGGCACCAGTGGAGGATGATAGGATGAACATGAAGTCAGATCAGTTAGCCCATCGTGATAAATTCACCGGGATAGTTTTCAGAGGGTACCGTGTGGAGGTCAACCTGGCATGGTACATTGTTAGCAATGGAATCATCAGTCCACATTACTAACAATCCCCCTCCCAATACTTCTAGTTACAACAGTGTACATGTATTAACGCACGTAACACCTCTATAACCCCAAGTTCATGTAAACGGAATTATTATCATTCGATAAGAAATGAACAAAACAAACTTTTGTTTACAATAACAATAATCGGAAATGCGTTTCATATAATCATGCTTCCTTTGAAATGCCAACGAGGCTTTAGATAATCCTGGTATACAAAAACAGCCGTCTACATGAATTTAGAAACAAAAAAAAAACAAAGTTCATTTAGAAAAACATCACTATGTTAATATCGTCATATTTTTTCAAATTATCAAAAACAGTTGCCCGAAACTGGCGTTTACAGCTTTACCGAACGATAGGCGCGAGTGCAGATGGTACTCTAAAATCGCGGAAGGATTAATAGAGCAGCAGAAAGACAACTCCTGCCTGACGCTAGGGGTTCGAATATGTCGATCCCCGTTGGAATTGAACGGGGATCGTCTGGTGTACAGAAACGTGGAAACAAAATGCTGATGACAACCTTGCTGATCAAAAAAATCTTTTCGATACTAAGATAATCCAAAGGAACATAAGTTCAAGAAAAAAATATCAAAGTCACGGAAAATATGCTGTATAAGCGACATTTTCGTTTATTTCATTCATAAACAAACTTCATCTCGCTCTCCTATTTCGTCCAGTTAGCTTGGAACGGCGCAGTGTGAATTTCCCTGGGTTATTATTATACCAATGATTGTATCGTACGAGGATCGCACCGGCGACCATCGGAGGTCAGGTAGTGTGCTAACCCGCGACACCAGCAAGGCTATCAAAAATCCACTTTAGTTAATAGAATGATCATTTCACCTGCTAGCCATCTCCACTTTCAATCCAATGTCCCTCATATTCTTCGCAACACTTTCTTCGAATGCTTTCTGTTCTTTATGGTTTTGTAGCATGGCGTCGTAGTCTGACCCTCGCTTCCGAAGTATCCTCTCCAGCTCATCATCGGATATGTTCTCTCGACTGTGTCTGTGGGAAGACCATGTTCACTATTATTCAAATATTATCTTTTTTATTTATATCTGTATCTAACAGAAAAAATAGGTAGAAAGTGTTCTGTCTATGCTTATTTTTGGTGTGTGTATAAAGAATTTATCCTTAATTATTATTTCTTAATAGAATAACGCAACTATATATATTTTTACTGATTGGAAGAACATATATTCTGTATAACTTTATGGATACCCTGTCCAAATCCGGTACCTAATATAATATTATTATTATTGTTTTTCTTTGTACATCCCTATGAGAACAACGAAAGAGTTTATAATTTCACTATACACTTTTTTTCTAATCGGAATGTTGATGATCTTATATTACAGATCAAAAAACACAGTAGGTATAACATGTGACAAATCTTTTTTTTCGAATTAGGTGTTATTTTACAGAAGTCCATTTCATTACTTTATGAACATTATACCCATTATGGATACCCTATCCAACTCCGCTACAATTATATTATTATTATGCAATGGAAATTGAATAAAAAATAGATTTTGGACTACTCTAATTCTGTTGGCGGCACCTGGCCTTCGCTGGACGATAGGGGGCGAGTGCAGATGGCACTACAAACCCGCGGAAAGACTTATGGAGCGGCTGAAGGCTGAGGACCGGTGTCCTCAAACTAAAGTCTTATCCGTCAGGCGGGACAGACCGAACCTCAGCTCAGGCCGTGCTAATTTCGATCCCCGTTTGAATTGGACGGGGGATCGATCGGAAGGGTGGACAGGGAATCGATTGTAGGGTACAGCTTATAACTGTTACATTGCTTACTTTTCATATTCGAATCTCGTGACCTTGGACACTATGAGGCTCTTCTCCATCTTCAAGTGGGGTCTGTCCTCTTTGTTACTGGTGCTGCCTCGCCTCTTCGTGCTGGACAGAAACGGCTTCGTGACGTCATTTTTTTGAAGACCTGTAACAGTTTTGATCTAAATTTTATAACATTGCCATTTTATAAAATAATATTTTATTAAAATAGATGTACATTTAATCACTTAATGATAATGTATTATTTTGTTTAAGTTCTCTACCATTAGCATGTGTGCAACACACAAATATTCTGTGCGGAAACCTGACAACCGCAGTGGTCAGTACTTCCGATGGTCATAGGTTCGAATCCTCGCACGGTGCAAACATTTGTATTCATGAGTATGGTTTTGTATACGCTGGGTGTTTTCTATGTATATTTATTTATAAAAAAAAATAAGTATCACTTGTCTAGTACCAATAACACAAGCTGTGCTTAGCTTAGGACTAGATGATATTATATAGTATACCAGTTTCATAACAAAACCTAATACACTCATTCTATTTCCGCCTACACCAAAACGTTACAAGTAATCACAACACGCGACCCGGTGCAATGCAGTTCCATTCAATGGATGCATTGATTACAAAGTCAAGCAAAATATTAACAAACAAACACACTTAGATAAACTTGACCTATTGACTATTGGAAGATATAATTGGAAAGTGGAATTTTTTCATTGATAACCGTTTATATTTAGTATTTGTATACAAATATTGTATACAATACGAAAAAAGGGAATTACATTCGACGAAATGGGAAACGAGGTTAGTAGAATAATAAAAATACTATAATAATAATGCCCCTGGATCATTCACACAACACCATCTAGTCTCAAGATAAGCAGAACTTGTGTTATGAGTACTAGACAAGTGATATATATATGTACTTACATTTATACATATTACATTTTTTGTAAATATATACATTTATAGAGGACACCCAAACCAATACAACAATCATACTCATGAATACAAATGTTTGTACCGTGCGAGGAATCGAACCCGCGACCATAGTACGGCTGTGTGCTATACCACTATATCATGCTAGTATCTACCCGACACTTTGTCTTCAATAATGCAGAAAAAGTGTGTCAATTCCAAGCCATTCTCTTATCAAATGTAGAGAATGGCTCTATAAGAAATGTGTCAATTGGATATATATTTGAACACGCGACCATCGAAAGTAAAGCGATGTACTAAACCTCTAGACCATAGGGGCCATCACAGTATTTTAAATTATAGGTTGAAAGACGGCGTAATGACAAAGATAACAAGGGGATGCTGTGCAGGTTTGGACATTTGGATAGGACTACTGAAAATAACGAGAGATCTATTCAACGATAATTGTGACCTGAAAGGGCCTCCTCTCAGCTGGTGCCGCAGCGTGTCACTGCAGCGCTGATTTTCAGTGGAGCCACTAAAAGGAAATAGCATTCTTGATATTATTGAGTTTAAATGTATAAAATGTAATAAAGTTATATAATATAATATAAGTATATATATAATAATATAAGTAAGAGTAAGTTAGATAGATAATGATAAATGTCAAGTAAGTGTAATGCAGACGAAGTTGCACGCGTCAGCTAGTAACAAATAAATAAAAATGGCATTGACACAGTTATTTAGAGTCAGATTAGAATTTACGACCTTGTGATACATAAACCGGGGTAGCAAACCACTAGGTCACCACCCGTTCTCAATAAAAAATAAGGTTTATAAAATTGGTACATCTTTTTAGAAATGCGTCACTTCGATAGTGCTGATTAACAAATGTCAGCACGGAATCGACTGATAGGCCGTATCATCTAAAGGTTAACTTCCACTGTAGGTCATTGAACCGCAGCGGTGGATCTTTTAACCAACTCTTTATTGAGAGTGAGATTAGGCAGGTACTTATACTCTCTATAGTTAATAATCTAAACACTAAACGCTAACTGATTAATTTAGTATTTGCAACACATGTTGGGATGGACCATATCTGCATGTGTGTGTGATTTTGTATGTCATTTTAACTTTGAACTGTTTTAAGCTATATTTACAAATGAATTTCTAAATTTTATGTATACCCCGTAGATCTGAGTGTCAGGTTGTTATCATTTTTTATACACCTATCTAAGGATGACCCATCCAAAAAATATTTTTTCTGTCAATTTTTTATAATGTGTCATTAAAAATACACTCATAAATTTCCATTCTCCTATTACCAACCCCTATTTTTTTTGCGACATTTATATAAAAAAATAACGTTTGACTTGGAGTTAGTAATATATATCTCTACATAATATAAAATGAAGTCGCTTCCGCTATATGTTCGCTTAGATCTTTTAATTTAATCTACACAAAGGATTTTAATAAAGTTTTAGCAATAGATAGAGTGATTTAAGAGGAAGGTGTATATGTATAATACATATACACGAGAGATGCCGGGGCAGGTAGCTAGTAGTATGTATAAAGAGTAATAATTAAATATATAACTATTGGCACAGATGATATAATAATTATTAAGTTATATCGCACAGAAAATGAGATGAAACTAATGTATCATAATTAGTAATAAATAAGACAGAATAATGAAATAACGTCACAAATTTAGTCACTAATAGGGTCGAACCTGTGACCGTAGATAAACTTGTAATGATACCCACCAATATCTAGACTAGACAGTAGCAACTAAGAGAGACCCTAACTGACCCATTTCTAATAGACCCATTCTTTACATTCGATAAGAGAATGATATACTAGTTGTACACCAGACTTTGTCTGCATTTTTAAGACAAAAGACACTCGGTACAAATATTTGTATTCATGACTATGATTATTGGTATTAAAGACTTCCATGCGGGTGAAACCGCGGGAAAAGTAATAAATAGATTAAATACAACATTATTTTGACAGATATCAAATAATAGTGACAATCTAGTAAAATATTTGTATTATTTGATATCGTTACTTATTAAGGGGAAGACCAAAACACAGCTATATCAAGCAAGTTAAAGATAAAGTTGGAGTCGTGTCGTATTGAGAACTAAAAAGGTTGATAGTAGCCTAAGTTACTCCTTATTATATCAGCTATCTGCCAATAAAAGTCTCGTCAAAATCGGCCCAGCCATTTAAGAGATTAGCCGGAACAAACAGATAGACAGACAGACAAAAACTGTAATGATATTTTGATGTATGTACCGTATTTATATTCATATGCATGTAGTAAAAAACGGTTATTTTGAATATTACAAACAAACACTCCAATTTTATTTATATGTATAGATATTGGAATTATTATTGAATACATGAATGAAGTTTTATATATCACTATGTGACCATCGACATTAGAGTTTTTCTATAATGTCATTCGTTCATTTAACGCGCATTTTTCGCTTAATTATTTTCAAATACAATTTAGAAAGTGAATAAACACTACGGTAATCATTTACCATCAGATGGGCCGTATGCTTATTACCTACATGATATACCAACACTGCAAAAAATTGTGATTTCAAATACAATTTAGAAAGTGAGTACAAATAATCAATGTTAGTGAAAAAATGGTATCACCATTTTGCAGTTTAAACCCTGAATGTTCGCATAAATTTGTTGCTATTTCCATTTCATCATCATCATTATCAGTTGTTAGTGCTTACATGATAATTCTTAAGATAGAATGTTTATTTACATTTTCTGTATGTTGTATTCAAACAGAAGTATATATTATATACAATTGTATATCTATACATCTTACTAATATTATAAATGCGAAACTTTCTGAGTATGGATGGATGTTTGTTATTCTTTTATGCAAAAACTGCTGAACGGATTTTGATAAAACTTTGCAGTAAGATAGCTTATTCAAATTCAAATTCAAAATATCTTTATTCATGTAGGTCTATTACAGACTCTTATGATATGTCAAATCTACCGTCAGTTCGGAATGATATCGAGATGAGAAGAACTGACAAGAAACTCAGCTCGTAATTTTTTCAAATAATAGTGGAACATGTTTATGATAAATACAGTTATTAAAATTCAAATTTGGGAGAATAGAGTGACCACCAGCATATGCTATCGCAAAGAACAAAAAATTTAATCAGTGTTCACAACCTGAACAGACCAGTCCCCACAAGCAGCACCCGTTCACGAGTATGACGTATGAGCCAGCCATCATTGTACTCAACCATATTTGAGGGAGCACATCGACCCGGCCCACCACGCCGCCACAAGTTTGAACTTTATAGCGAGCATGACTGTTTCAGGTTACTCCACTACGTCAATTATATTATTTACAGCATAGGCTGTACCGATCACAGTTTTCACCCATTACAATATTAAATTTACATTATTTAATTTACAATATGTCATTACAAAATTTATAATAAGTTTCTTTATTGTTATTACATTATCCATGTCAATGGGAAAAATTATATGGCTCATAACAAAAGTTAAAATTGTAATTAAGTCCACACATTGTAGTCATTTAAGTAGTCGTTTATTTTATAATAAGCTTTAGAGCAAAGTGTTTTTTTTACATGTATCTTAAATTTGGCTTCACTTAAATTTAAAACACTATCTGGCAATTTATTATAAAAACGTATACAATGTCCCATGAAAGATGTACTTACTTTTTTGAGACGATAACTAGGCATATTTAATTTATTTTTATTCCTTGTATTAAAAGCGTGTAAGTGACTATTTTTTGGAAATAAATTTAAGTTTTTGCGTACATACATAATATTTTCATATATATATTGAGAGGGAACAGTAAGAATACCTGTTTCTTTAAAGCGTTCTCTAAGAGATTCGCGACACGGTAAATTATATATTGAACGAATTGCTCTTTTTTGTAATATAAAAATTGATTCTACATGCTCTTCCCCACAATATAATACCATACGACATTATACTATGGAAGTAACTAAAATACACTAGTTTCGCTGTTGCAGTATCAGTCAATTGTCTAATTTTTCTGATAGCAAAAGCAGCCGAGCTTAGTCTTTTGGCTAGTGTGAATATATGTGGACCCCACTGCAATTTATTATCTATTACAATACCAAGAAACGAAGTCTCATCAACAAAGTCCAAAACATGATGATTCATACTAACAGTTGTCGTTACTTGTTTTACATTTGGTAAAGAGAATTTAACACATTTTGTTTTCATTGAATTAAGCGCTAGATTATTTGATGTAAACCAGTTTAGAACATCCTCAAGAGCAATATTTATATTATTAAAATCCTTTGTATTTCTTTTCACTTTGAAAATAAGTGATGTGTCATCAGCAAACAATACTATGTCAAGTATGTTTTGAAACTGGTATGGTAAGTCATTTATATAAACAAGAAAAAGAAATGGGCCAAGTATAGAACCCTGGGGTACACCCATTTTTATAAATGACCCCTTGGACTTGCTTCCTTTAATGTCTACCACTTGAATTCTATCGCGCAAATATGATCCAATGAGTTCTGAGGATTTTTCTCTAATTCCATAATGCTCTAGTTTGCGTAATAATATCCTATGGTCAACGCAATCAAACGCTTTAGAGAGATCACAGAAGACACCAATGGCATCCTGTGAATCTTCCCAGGCACCGAAAATACTTTGTATTAAGTTAATGCCTGCATCAGTAGTAGACCGTCCACTTAAATCCAAATTGCTGCTTATGAAATAAATCATGTGTATTAAAATGAGCTAACATTTGTGTAAGTAGTATCTTTTCAAAAATCTTACTAAATACTGGTAAAATTGAGATAGGTCTAAAATTTGATATATTGTCTTTGTCACCAGATTTAAATAGCGGTATTATTTTACTCACTTTCATTAGACTGGAAAAATACCTTGATCAATGCTCATATTAAATATTTCAGTTAAATGTGAAGCAACTTCACTTATTACAGTTTTCATGACTCTAACTGACATACCCCAGATATCCTCAGTTCCTTTTAGATTGAGAGCGTTGAACGTTTTTATCACACAGGAGCAACTGATATGATGAAAAGTAAAGTCATGAACGCAAGGATTTATGGTATTTTTTAATAATGTTTCAGCTAAACTAGGTGACGAGTTTAAATTTTCCGTAGCTTTGAGAGGTATTGTTGAAAAGAAATTATCAAAAGTTTGAGCAACTAGTTCATTATTATCAATAATAACGCCATTTTCTGCTTTTAACTCATATTCTGACTGGCGCGACTTAATGTTACCTGTTTCTGTATTTATTATATTCCAGGTAGTTTTTATTTTATTTTTAGAAAACTTAATTTTATTCTTTAAATAAAGTGCCTTGGCGGCCTTACATACTTTTTTGAATAACTTTGAATAATTTTTGACATATTCATAGAATATAGGATCACGCAAATATGATCTAATATCATATAATTGATACATATTTTCCCTACTTATATTGATACCTAATGTTGACCATTCAGCGTACTTAGAATTATTGACTTTAAGTTTCTTTACTGTAAAATTGTTATCAAAATGATTTTTTATTATATTGAAAAAACGATTATATGATATATTTGGATCAATATTATCAAATATCAAAAACGGTAAACTTCCATTTAATCTGTTTTTAAAATTCTGTAATTTAAATGCTGTTGTTGGTCTGTAGAACTTATACATAATCTCGTTTTTTTCATTACATGCGAATGTTACTATTTGTCCACAATGGTCTGACGGCAATCTATTTATAATCGATTTATTTAAAATACTAAAATACAATATATATTATCAATACATGTTGCCGTAGTGGATGTAATATATCTGATATATATATTATATATCAGAATAACACATAGGCTATAGTTTAAAAATACATTCAGTAAATTGAGCTATATATAATGATAAGTGTGATGCAGACGAAGTCGCGGGCGATAGCTAGTATAATATATGTATACGATCACGACACATACACAGTACATCATGCGAAGTCTACGTGGATGTACTAGCCTATATTTCTTTATTTAAGGAAAGAGATACATCGGCTTTAGCACTTCCAGTAAATTTATAATTTATATTATCATAGTTAGCCAACCAAGATTCCACAAATAAAAAGGATACACATATGTATTTACGAAAAAAAAAAAATCTATGTACTTGTATCAGTTATCTAGTACCCGTAACACAAGCTTTAGCTAGCTTAACTTGGGACTAGATGGCGCTGTGTGAATTGTCTTGAGATTATTATTACTATTATACACACAAAATAACAGTTACTCTTATCCAAAATACTCTCAAACGATCAGACACTCTTCTTCATTGAGGAAATATATTTATTAATTTTACCACGGAACAGATCGACGTGACAACGTTATTTGCGTTACAAGGACTAATTAAGTAGTTTATGGCAGTCAACAACCGATTAAAAAATACTCATCATAATCGGTGCTAAATTGAACAAGAAATAGCTTAACGTACGCACATAAACATAAGCGTAATTCAGACCTTCATTGAAGTCAATTGAACCGGTAATCATTCAATATTTCAGAGAATTAAATTATTACAAAAAAAACCTAACGATGTGGTTAATGACTGATAACCTCTCAATTATTTGGGGATATAGAAATCCTGGTTCAGAGTCCACGGGATAAACTGACTAACTAATTAGTAATAAAAACAAACAAACAACGGACCGATTTCGAATTGTCATTCTCTAAACATATCTCCAAAACTACAATTTTACTGAGATCATTTTTATTAAGTATCGTTCATAGATCATAACGAACTAAAAACAATAATATAAATAAATAACCCTGGACAATTAACATCGCACCATTTAGTCCCACGGTACAGCTGGCCTTTACAGCTTCACTGGACGATAGGGGCGAGTGCAGATAGACTCGCAAAAGGACTTACAGAGCAGCTGAAGGCCAACTCCCGCCTGACGGGTACTACTTTAGTCTGAGGTACCGATCCCCGTTTGAATTGAACGGGGACCGATCGCAGGAGAGTATGTATGGATAGTTACTCTTTCACGCAAAACTACTCTACGAATTTTGATAAAACTTTATACATTAGAAGTGTATAAATACAGTGGGTTCTCTTTGCCAAGTTCGAATTCGACGACGCTGTCGGGTAATGTGAGCCAACTCTAAGTGAAATGACTTTCTGCAACTAACTAAATCAACATGTATCACTTTGTATTGATAAGTATAGCAACATTGTTTGTTGTCCTTACTGTATTAGATTATCCACAATAATTAACATTTGAACCCTGTATCTAACAAGGATATTTTCATTTATGTAATTGGAAATGATTTAATTATAGAATTGAATGTTATTGCTAATGGATTATTGTAAATTACGTATTATTTCCGTGCGTTATTATTGTTTCCTATTTGATAACGGGAATAGGAAGTAAGCTAGGGTCACATGTTACTGGAAAGATAATAATGTTTCCTGTAGACATAGTAGTTGTCTGGAGCAAACATTTCATTCTCTGAACAATCACTGGCAATGTTTATCTGACACCCCAGTATATAACAAACATTCAATAAAAGAAATAGAAATAATTTTTAATTTTATTTAAATAAACTCAATATGAGCACTTTTGAATAGTCATTCTACAACTAATTCGGAACGCAGATTCATCAAGAAGAATGAGATGAGCAAGAACCTTGTGATTTGCTCTTTTGAATTAACATTATTATAAATATTTAAATACATGTAAGAGACATGATAGATGAGGGATAATCAAAATAAAAACCGCTATGCACTCATTCCTTGTGCAATCAGATAATATTGAACAGCACTATAAATTTTAAGATTTTACTGCTAAAATGTTTATATATTTAAAAATAATTAAGTAAGTTAACAAGTTTATGGGAATGTGATTTAGATGTAAGATTTTTAAACATTAGTCTATCAAGTATGCCTTTGGTCACAGATACAAGGTTGAGCCACAGAGAATGGAGCAATTACATACTAATTAATAACAGAGTAGAAAATAAGCCTTAAGTTTTGGTTGTTAAATGACTTTATGTAAAAAAAGAGAACATTACAAGAAACATTGTTTTATTTTTATTGATAAGTATAACAAAATTCACATATATAAGTATTTAAATATACAAATAAAAATAAGAATATACAGTTTATCCAGTTGACAGACCAACAAATTAATGTTATATCCAAGAGAAACAAAGTTTATTGTATGTATGTGTGTTTATTTGTATAAACACACATACATACAATAAAATTAATGTCAAATAATCTGATTCATAAATAAAATTATATAATGACAGTGCAATGTGTGTGTGTGTATATACCTCCATTGGAGAGGAATCACTGATTAAACAATTTCTTTTAATTCTGCTAGCCTTGTCATATGACAACATTCCATGAGAATAGAATGACATTAAAAGAATTGTTTTTATATATACTACTATATATGTATATTATATTTCCATTGCAGAAGGAAAATTTTTAAAATTCATGTCTGAAGATGATGTTGTTATCCCAGCCAATTTTAGCCACAGTGACTGTCTTCAACTCTGGTTTTGCCGTTAATGTGCTCGCAAGTGGCTTATGTAGCCAATTTTGTTTATAAAAATCCTCGCGCATTGCGGCCATGAGAGCACACCATTCACATAATTATAGCTGTCAATTATACCATTCATGACTAACACTAAATGGAAACCCCATGCATTAACAATGATTGCTATACTGTTTGTAATTTAAAATATCATTAGTGAGTAATAGGCTATAGTTTTATATATATATGCAATTTAATAACAAATAATGTAAGAAAAATTCAAACAAAAATATTTTGGTTAGTGTGTAACCTTATGGCCTATTCGGAATATTATCTAGCCATTCATTTAAATATTGTTTTCATTCCCCAATAACCTTAGTGGAGGTGAAATGTGTTAACAATTACGTAGACGCACTATCAAATCAAATCAAATAAACTCGTTTATTTGCAGTATAGAGTGTTTATAGTTTTTAAGAATATAATATACAATGATTGGACATTACATTCAACATTGTTAAAATATATTCGGCCTGCATTTAGACATGCATATTTTTATTATAACACCCAGAGAATACTATTGAGAAAGCTTAATAAATATAAAACCAGCAAATGAATATTTCTATTATATTATAAATTACTGATCACTCTCATGAGAACTAAAAATAATATCAACTATTTCAGTGTTATCTTACATACAATTTAGTCAAATCCTGGCTGAAGGCAGCCATGGAAATCAAAGAAGTCAGAAACAGGATAAAAAAATGTAAAATAAACATAGATGGTTTTTTAATGGTTTTTTCCAAAGAGCCTATAAAATTATAATGTTTCATTGGATACATAAAAAAAATCTAAAACCTTAGCCAATAGAGCAGTAAGGTAAGCTTCTCTAATGTGACTGAAATTGCAAACAAACTGATGGCCCACTGATGAAAAGGGGCAAGTGTTAGGTGCAGACATTAACAGCAATGGACATAGTGTTATTCATGTTATACGACAGCCCTGCATGCCCTTAATACATTATCATTCCTGAGGACTAATGTCATGTCTCAATACCTCGTAATTGTACTGCTATATCTTCCAAATCAAGCTGTTTAGCGTCAGAAAAAGGAATGAGAGAACGGTATTCACTCTAATAAACAATAACAATTATCTTATAGCTTCTAATTTCTGTATCTAAGTAAAATAATTTATATACTTACGTCTAAGTCCCTTTGCAATAGACACGCTAAAATTATTCAACACAGACATATTCACGTTTCAGCACTACACAGTTCAGTTTATATTTATAAGCTCTTAAAGATATTGAACATTTAAATAAGTAATTTTTTTGCATCCAAACACTAAAATCACTAATTAATTGTAATATTGGTATTAAATTGTTGATGTAAAAACTCAATGACAAAAAGTCATCAATTGGATTGGATTATTTATTATCGTGGGGGCGTGGCGACTTCATGAATTCATAGGGCTCTCTCGTGTTTCGCATTAATGATACTGATAAGGTTTTTATTATTTAAATAATTTGCAGATATAAAATATCATGGAACGACTCGAGTGTGCACAAGTTTATTATTGACTTTGAAAGTTGTCAATAAGGTTGATTTTGACAAATGTCAGATGTTTGTTTAATTTTTTTTGTGTCTGTAAAGTACAGCACAAAGGGGCCTGCGCCCATACAGCCATATGCATGTTTAAATTGTCAGTCGTGACTTTGACAACGACGTCATATTTTTTTGCTTTATAGTATTCACCTAGATTGTACGATAAAAAACAACTAAAAATATATTAAATATTTTTTTTATATCTACTACTTTTAACTAAGGACCCTCCGATGAAGGCCCACCACTAGCCGGCTATGTCCGGGTTCTCCAGACATTTATATCTATGTAACTGGAAAGCGAACTGGTATTTAGAAATGAAAATCTTGTATACATAAATACGCCATTCAGTTAAATGTTTTCATTAGGTCCTTGGATGAAAAGCTATTTATCACATTTAGCAAGGTAAATGATTTTATACCTATTTTACCTGATTGTATATATTCTATTGCTATATCAGACGGTGTAAGATGAAATTTGAACGTTGTTTCCAAGGAGCAAAGCTTTGTTTCAAAATAAAACGCTTCTAACTGGGTACTTGTATATTAGTTCCATTATAAAATAGCTAATGAACGTTACAAGCAATAAATAACAAATTTAACAACACTATTCACTTGACTTTTCATTATTTACAATACCCTATATGAGGATTCTTATTCAACAAACACAATAATAATGGAATGTCGGATATTTACTGTAGGGCACAAATACATCAAAATTATGACTTATAAAATTTTAGAAAATTATTTAATTTTTTTATTACAATGATCAGACTAGGAAGCCAATAAATATTTTTAACTTTATTCACGACCCTAGAGTAAAAATCCGAATTAAACTATAAAAAAAAAATTAGGATGGTCAATATTATTGATGAAACAAAAAGGGGTCCATTCCATAACTATACCTATTTCTCCAGCAAACAAATTCACAAAGAAACCATTTCCATATATAATAATATTAAGTATAAAGGAATCGGTCACTAAAATAGCTAAATAACCGAATTATTCATTATTAAGTTAAAACATCATATAATTTATCTGTGACATGTCTTATATCAATCTGGCAGTGCAGGGAATACAGCAACAAAAAAAATAACAGTGAAATAAGATAATGTTAGGAATGTATGGGGCAAAAGTAATAAATAACAGAATCATAAATTATAACAATAAACACGACAATAATATTTACGATAGACAGACTACAATTAAGTCATCTCTGTCTACTGACACGTTCCGATATACGCAAATGAAAATAATTGAAAAAAAAACTGCAACAACAAAGCAAATGCAAATACATTAAATTGTTAAGAAATTATTTATTTTATTTTATTATATTATATAATTTAGAACATTATTTAATAATAATAGCAGTTGAACGTGTCAGAATTATTGTATAAAAGATTGAAAATTGTAAAATCTGAAAAATACATTTTTTTTTCTCCATTTAGAAGACATGAAAATGCAGGTAGACTTTCACAACCAGTATTTAAAAAGGTTCTTCATGCCTTATACACTTTCAGTGAATGTACTTAGTACAGCTAAGTTTCATGCTGGAATTGTTAATTATCAATATTACAAAATTTTGAAAAATGCAAAAGCGTGTAAAGTTTCATAAAGTATAACAAAAAATATTAGATTTATAAATACAAGGACAATGTTCCAGAAATCAATGCTCATATGACTTGATTATTATGTATCATTCAATTAAAAAAAAACATGTATCTTATACAATCCTTGTTTTATATGAATTAATTAAGTATAAAAATTCTACTATGGCCCGTGAACACACGATGATTTTAGCATTAGAATTCAACAAATTTG
Source organism: Achroia grisella (assembly GCF_030625045.1). Taxonomy (NCBI): domain Eukaryota; kingdom Metazoa; phylum Arthropoda; class Insecta; order Lepidoptera; family Pyralidae; genus Achroia; species Achroia grisella. The sequence goes on from NW_026712626.1 coordinate 276,723, forward strand.
AGTCTGCACTACAATTATATACAACTATAATGAAATTATGAGCTTTACTTTGCACATTGTTATGTATATGTAGAATTATAAATAAATAAATAACCAATTAGCACAGCGCCATCTAGTCCCACGGTAAGCACATCTTGTGTTATGGATACTAGACAACTGATATAAATACATAGAATTTTTGTAAATACATCAGACCGATACAAACAATCATAGTCATGAATACAAATGTTTGCATCGTGCGAAGAATCGAACCCGCGAGCATAGGACGTAAAGCTGTGTGATACACCGCTAGACCATCGAAGCGTGATTTTATCCTCGCTATAACAGTCTATTCTTACGAGTACTAATTGAGTGTTCTGATACAGCATCGAGTTTCAAGCAGTTATAAAATACATCGTGTGCGACAGGCCTTATTTAGGATTAAGTTTTAAATAATTTAATATGAATACCTTAATTATAACATTTGTCTTTCTCCAACCCAATTCTACCCTGGTGTAGACCATATAAGAGCTCCAAATATAACTCAATACAATATCAAACAATACTTTTAAAATTTTAAACAATTTAATTATGACGTTAAATGTTTTTTTTTTTCGTCTCACCTTAGAATTCCCTTTGTTTAAAAAAAATATTTGCTTCAAGAGGTAATTATTAATATTGTAATACATAATATATATAGAAAACACTCAGCCCGTACAAACAATCATAATCATGAATGATTGTACCGTGCGAGGATGTGAACCCGCGACCATCAGAAATAAAGCGGTGTGCTAAACGACTAGACCACCGAGGCCGTCAAATTGTGTTTAAAATTATAATATATAAGAATATAAGTGATTTAAAGGATAAATCCAAGGGAATCATATGGCTGGACATTTTTTCGCAATGTATGTTGCTTACAAATTCTCTCGCGTTAAATGCAGCATTTGTTTTTGAACCACCGCATTTGACTAGAAAATAAATCATTGAGTATAAGCTTAAATATATAGTTACATTAGTGCTAATGTCAATGGAACCAGAAGGCAATAGACTAGCTGTTTACAGCGACTTAGTGCGCATAATATCTAATCTTTTGACTATCCAATCACAATAGTTACTGTGATAGAATAGACAGTCAGCCAAAATAAATAACTTTACATATAGATAACTTCATAAACACCTCGTCATTATATTTAAAAAAATATATATACTAAATTATATTTAAATCAGATGAAACCTAAGGCTTTATGACTCTATTCCTTCGTCTTCTTTACAATGAATCCATCAACGTCAGGCTATATTGTATTTTTATACACTAGTAATTTATTATTTTAGCATGTCTATTATACCATAAACATTGTATTGACATTAGCATTAATATAACGTTGTTAAAATAATTGTTAGTTGCAGTAAGGAACATTTTTATGAAACTGAAAATTCTACATTTATGATATAAAAAATTATAGTATTACAATTTTCAACAATATTCAGAACACATAGATAAATTGAATAATGTTAACAGTGAAAATAGTATTTTAATAATTTGTAATAAATCGTTACAAAGATGGCGCCATATGTAAAATGCATAAATTTTCTAGTTCCATAACTAAAACAATTATGTGTTGGTACTATTTAAGTAACCGGCCATGATAATAGATTATAAATAGTTTTTAAGATGTTTACACTAACGCTATGTCTACAAGATTCATAACTTAAGACAATAAATATAATAAATTATCTGCACATTCCCTTCGATACGAGAAAAAAGGCGGGAAAGTACGCAGAGAGCGCGTTTTTAAATTTCGAATTTATTTTTTGTTATTCCAGAATACAATGCCAAAGTGCCAGTGCATATTTAAAACAATAAACATGCTCTTGTGTGAGTTGGATGTTTACATAGCCCACTAAAAATGTGTATGCGACTTTTTAAATTTCGAATAACACAAAATTAATTCATTATTAATCTTATATTTGTAGGTTGTAATTTGTGGTTAAACTTTTTAATATTGTTTATAATACTTCTTTTGAAAAAGAACACTATATCAGTCAGTTGAAAAAGGGTAGAAACCACAGCTGAATTTTATATGGGAATTACGATATTTTTTGGTTTTTACAGTCAACTGAGATTTGGATTATTTTAAAACTGGGACTCAAACCCCGACTGAAAATCCATGACAGGTCAGACTTCTGTATGGACCATAGTAGTCGAGAAGTTTATTTAATGTTTCATGTATATTTATATAGCATATCTTTTTTTGTAGTGATATGTTTTATCATATTTTTGTTTTATTGATATATAGGAACTGTTATAGAAAATAAATTATAGAAGAAAGTGACTTATATAAGTAGCTAAAATAGATTACATAAATAAATTATTTTCGAATTCAAGTAGATAATTTATATTAATAGTTTAAATGACGGCTAGTGTTATATAGCCATAAATAATTTTATTTTTCGTCTCTCTGCCTACCCCGTAGAGGATTTATCGTTCATACACATTTTTAAAGTCATCAAAATTTTTCTAAAAGCAGAATATGTACACTACAATAATAAATTATGACAGTAGTATTCAAAACAAATAATTTATATCGATTATTAAAATAAACAAACCATGTCTTACGATTACAAGGATTTATAAGGGACAATACTACAAAAACAGGCTCCATTATTCGCTTCCGACCAAGTACATACGACATCACCGCTAACAATTAGCAAGGCACGTAATTTTTTATATTTAGTCTGTAATAAATAACCAATGCTAGCCCATACTGTGAAAATACAATGGTACGGATACACATGGTTTTAAAAAGCATGCTTAAAAATATTGTAACATGGCTATAAAAAACATGCTTTTGTATTTTAGACATATATCGATAAAATGCTAAACAAATACCGCAAACCGCCAGTATTGTCTTTGATCGTTTGCCTTTCGCGTTATGGATAATACGATTATTACTATGTAAACAATGTTCATGAGATTTGCCGAAGAACGTTATTAATTATCAAGGTGATCGACCTTTGTTTTGGTGCGATATTGTTTTATTATGTACAAGTGTTGTCATATTCATATCACAATTGCATTTAACACATAGGTAGTAAACGCGGTGCATATATTTTTTATGTTAATTTTTTTTTTTTTTATTTCATAGATATTATGCTAATTTTTGTTAACGATGCCGACGAAACTTACAATATATTTGTAGTATAGTTTCGACACGATATGTCATAAGAATGCTCACTGGCACGTGCAATCATTTCTAATAGCATGCTTCTAATAACCATGTGTATTCATAGCCTTAAACTTATTTATTGTCCGTCCTTTCAAACGAAGCCTGAGAGTTGGCACATACACTTTAAAAATAAATACCAGCTCAATAACAAAATGTATAAGAATATAATTCGCTTTTCATTGTTTTCAGATTTAACGATGAGTTCTATTTTCAAAATATAACATTTAAATCTATAGTAAATAAATCGCTATATTATTATATTTTGAAAATCGAATGTGGCTATAATAGTGTTGTATAAAAATTCCTAAAAAGTTATATATGTGCTTACTCTCGTCATATTTTAAAAACAATCAGCCCAAATACTGGTACATAAGGTGTATATTTTAATAGCTAGTATTATGACAAATTTATCTTACCGTCATACTCGTGTTGATGTCGTTTAATGTGTGACTTAACAAATCAATAATGAATCTATAAAACCAATATTTACTATAAAACCTTTCATTTTATATTTAATACTATTCAATGACTATTAAAAATGGAGCCTTCTAAACAGATATAAAGAATACGAAAGCATACTGTCTTTTGCACGTATTATGCATTAGTATTATTTTTATCTCGCTATATTTCGTGTTTCGTTTTTAATTTTACTCGTTTAGCTTTGAACTTCATTTTAAAATGGCGTCCTATCAAAAAATGGATGCCGATCACAAATGGCGCGAAATCGATATCGGTCGCCATGTTGCTTTTATCCATGAATATGGATTGTTTAGAATTTTATGTAGTAAATTGACAAGTGTCATTCAGTCTTCTTTCTTCTCTGTATCGGATTTCGGTTCCTCCTCGGCTGTTGAGGTGGGCCGATCCGAATCTCCATCTGAACCTTAAAAACGAACATAGAGATCACTTATGTGCCAATCGTTCCTTAAAAAAATGTATACCTTATAGTCTGTTTTTTAATCCCGGAGACAAATTCGACGTTTCCGATGTTGCCAGTTTTTGCATTTTTTAAATAGGGTTGTGGCACTATCGGAAATTAATATTAATTACACATTTTCATAGGTTACTCAGTCAATAATGTGTGGGTGTTTATTTAAAACGCAATATCACAAAATTAATAATGTATACGTATTAATAAATTTATGGTTAATAAATAGTTTTATTTTATTTTTCACGATAATAAAGAACTAACTGCATTTTTTATAAAACAAATGACCTTCTTATAGTGTCATATATCATAAAACATACACCTAATTAGAATATTTTGCTGTTTGAAAGAAAAAAATGTTGATTTGTAGCTTAATACTGTAAAAAATACAATTTGTACGGAAACGACAAAAATGTATTTTTATGCTGTATAACACGACGACAGTAATGGAAACACTAGTGAATTTAGAATTCAGTTGTGGAAACGTAATTTAAAGTTTTAAAACTAAACATATTAGTAAAAGCTTCCGATTAAACAAATCGGTACCGCATATACATCACTATCCCGCTATAGGTGGTAATATTATTTGAAACTATAACACCTGTCAAATTGGTCTCCGCGATTAAAAAACAGACTATACATGAGGTAAACTTACCGCCAATTTTCAGTACACCATTATGTTTCTCGTCTTCGCTATCGCTTCCAGAACTAGGGACCGGTGAGTCATCATCTGACGAACAAAATAAATAAAAAAATAAACATTTATAAATACATTTTAATTTAATTAGTTCTACCCATTTAGATGTATCAAATCAGATTACAAGAAAGAATACGTTGCGGTTTTTGTGTTGATTATTCGAAAAGCAACACGCAAGTTACTTGTTCTTTGTTCTTGTGATGAGACTACGCTCCAAATTAGTAGTATAAAGGAATAATATTAATGGGGACATTGCTAGCAATGTACTCTATTTCCCCTGGAAAACATTGAGATAAATTCCTGGTGAATTGGCAACGATTGGCTAACTAACCTGACTGCATTCTCATTTATAAGCTATTACTTTAAAATTACATAAAAATCCATTCAGAAGTTTTTGCGTGAAAGAGTAACAAACATTCATTTACATGCACAAACTTTCGCGTTTATAATATTAAAATAATATTCAATCACTGATTCTATTTATTGTTAAATTAATAATAGGTTAACTACTGGTGAATTCATGTCTTACTGGATATTTCTATAACCAGAGAAGGTACCCAAAATCCCTGATGGATCAATTTGACACGCCTATTTTACTAGATATATTTGAATTCTGGTTTACACAATACCTCTGGCCACCCCACTTAGGGTACTATCGTGATAATATGTTTATTTCTTTATTTCATACTACTAATGGCCCATATTATAAATACCTTACAGACTAACATACATATGAAAGATATTACATTTAATATAAATTGTCTGTGTGGTCACGGCACTGATGACGGTAATCTGCCACGATAGCGCCAATACACACCCCCTTCAGCCAATAGTCCTCCTTCATGAAGGTGGTCAGCATGTTGGTGGGATCTTGGGCCACAATCGACTTGAAACTCGCGTTATGACTCGATTTCAGCTTTCCCTCAAGGTCAGGTTACTTTTGGTCCATATGTAGTCGACAATGTCCTGCTCCTTAGTGGTGTAGTGTAAACGGGACAGGTACATTTCCCAAATATTATAACTAAGGGTCGGTACAAACCTGCTGTCGCCATCGGTAAAGCGCGTGGGGAAGACAGTAGAGGCGCAGCGGGCCGTTGCTTCCGCGCTGGGTTCATCTTACCACAGTACGCACATACATATGATACGAATTCGAATTCCTCCACCATCGCCATACCTGTAGAATTCAAATCCAAAATATCTTTATTCATGTAGGTCTATTACAGACTCTTATGATATGTCATATATCTTAATGTTCGGTGACCAAACTGCGACAGTTTGGTTTTAAATAGAAACTGACGGTAGATTTTACATATCATAAGAGTCCGTAATAGATCTACATGAATAAAGATATTTTGATTCAATGTTATTTTTTGTAAAACTTCCCATTATAATAATAATATCCCTGGGCAATTTTCACAGTGTCGTCTAGTCCCAAACTAAGCAAAACTTGTGTTGTGGGTACTAAACATCTATATATATATACATATATGTATATAATATATTTTTTTTAAATACATATATAATACACACAGACCGATATAAACAATCATACTCATGAATACAAATGTTTGAACCGTGCGAGGAATCGAACCCGCGTCCACTTTTCTAAAGCGTTAACCACTGAGATCATCAATAGACTGTTATCTATAAATATAATGTACATTGATTTAAAATTGATTAAAAGGAAGATATCTATCTAATCTAAATGTGTTTTTTTTATTTATATATTCAATTAATACTATATAAACTTATAGCTGATTGTCAACACGATTATATCTTAAAACTTAACTTTAACTATATTTAGAGAGGTATATTCTAATTTTATTTACTAGAGAAATCAGTTAGCGAATAAAAATGTAATTTCTATTTTAATATTGTTGTAATTATTATATATAATTTACTTTCTCTCTATCAATATATTGTTATAAAATTAATTATAATAAAATGGTAATACTAAACAAAAACATTTTTCTGACGAGCTACTCACTTGTCGGCGACTTGTTCACACATGCAATTTTAACTTTTAACGCACCGCGTCCTTTTTTTTAAATTGTTTATTCATTCTAATATTTATTATAAATAAAGCTTTGTAGTTTATTAACAAGTGTTACTTTAGACTGCCAAAAAAATTTAAGTTTTAATTGGCCCGTTGATGAATATGGTTGCTCACCACTGTTTAGTAAATTGTAAACAAACTAACCATTGTGTGATTTGCATTCCGAGCATATAAGCGCCATACGATGGTTGGGCCCCTCCTTCAGTAGGTAGTCGACCACTTTGTCCAACGCTGACCGGTTCTTGTCTAGAAGCGGTCGCGGCAGCTGGTCCGACTTTATGAAACAATTTTATTTTAATAAATCTTTTTTATTTATTTATTTTATTTAATTCAGGCTACATAGCTCATATTAGCGACTAGCTTTTGCCCGCGGCTTCGCTCGCGTTAATTTATCCCCTTAGGGGTGGAATTTATCAAAATCCTTTCTTAGCGGATGCCTACGTCATAACATCTATCTCCATACCAAATTTCAGCCCGATCCGTCCAGTGGTTTGGGCTGTGCGTTGATAGATCACTACGTCAGTCACCTTTGAGTTATATATATTTAGACTAACTAAATAATAATAAAATATAAATTCAAATTCTTATTATGGTCACGGCACTGGTGAACGGCAATCTACCACGATAGCGCCGATACACCACCCCAGAGCACTCGCCTACGCTAACGGTTTACGCTGGTAGGACACCAGGAAAAAGATGAACATGAAAGCAGATCAGTTGGCCCATCGTAGTAAATTTGCCAGGAATTTATCACGATCGTTTCCAGGTGCAGATTAATATCAGGTTGACCTCTATGCGGTTCCCTAAAACCATAAATCTACCTCACGCCCAATTTTCGTCCTCCACTACCTGCCAGGATAAACTAAAAGCAAAGAAGAGTGAACTGACGTGTCTTACTTTATTATCAATTAAAGAAATATATTATTTAGGAAAACGTCACTGAATTAGTCATACATTGTGGATGACAATGTATGTAAGTTCACTACACTAGATATAATAACATCTATTCAAAAGAGCAACACACAAGTTTCTTGCTCATTCTTCTAGTGAAGGGTCTGCGTTCCGAATTAGTGGTAGAATAAAAAAATATGACTATTCAAAAGTGCTTGTATCGAGTTATTTTAATTTATTTGAATAGAGAATAGTTCTATTTCTATCCTTGCCTAGTTTACCATTCCGACTAACCCAATAGGCGATAGTTATACCTTACCATCAGGACAAGTTTACCATTCTTTACCACTAAAATTACATAAAAAAAATTAACTCACCCTAAGTCTGGGCCCTTTGTATATAGCGGGCGTATTGTTCAAAGCAACCACATTCATATTATTGCTGACTGGTGTTGACGACTGCAGAGCCAGTTGACGCTGTCTCAACTGACCAGGAGTCGCTGAAATGAAAACATCATATTAAAACAGTGGTACACCCACAATGAAGGAGTTCATGATCTTATGGCAGTTTTTCAGTCGACAAAGTGTGATATTGCGTATTTAACGAAAATAATCCAAACTTTGAAATATGTGACGTCACAGTACGGGAAGTCACGCATGCAACCAACTAAAGGATAGGGGTTTATTTCATATACATCGGCCTCGGTGGTCTAGCGGTTCACACCGCTTCCTTCCGATGGACGCAAGTTCGATTCCGCGCAGTGAAAACATTTATATTCATGAGTATGGTTGTATCGGTCTGGGTGTTTTATAAGTATATTATGTAAGTATTTATATCAGTTGCCTAGTACCTATAAAACAAGCGCTGCTTAACTGAGATTAGATGACGCTGTGTTAATTGTCCAGGTCTATTAATTATTATTATATTGTTTACTAGCTACTCGCCCCGGCTTCGCGCGGGAGTCATGTATTATATATATAAACCTTCCTTTTGAATCACTCTATCTATTTAAAAAAACCGCTTCAAAATCCGTTGCGTATTTTTAAAGATTTAAGCATACATAGGGACGGACAGACAGCGAAAGTGACTTTGTTTTATACTATGTAATGATTCTCAATAGCATTAATTTTAAAGTATTGCGATATATAGATCTCGACTCTTACTTTAAATTAAATATAAACGATTCTACTTGATATTCAAACGATCGTTCAATATCGGATAGATATCGTATAATTATGTGATAAGATACTGTAATCTATTGCGGTTTTGGAATTTGTTGGTAAGGAAGTATTTGCAATACAAAACGGATATTAAATTGATTTTGCCCGCCTCGGTGATTTAACGGTTTAGCACCGCCATCCGATGGTCGAGGGTTCGATTCCTCGCACGGTACAAACATTTATATTGATGTGTATGATTATTTGTATCGGTCTGTTGGCGTGTTTTATGTGTATATTATGTATGTATTTACAAAAAAAATATCTAAGTATTTGTATCAGTTTTTAGTACCCATAACACAAGTTCTGCTTGCCGTGGGACTAGATGGCGCTGTGTTAATTATTCAGAGTTATTTATTATTATTTATTTAACTAGCTAATTAATTACAATTTATGATAGGTATGTAACAAAATAAATGCATTTATTTTTATATAGGGTACATGCACTAATTCTCATACGGCAAAAAATAACATCCAGTATAAAAAAATGTGTTATCATCTAGAATTAAAGTATATTTACAAGGAAACTACCTGGGGATGGTGAACTAGGGCTATTACCGGGTACGTTGAGTGTAGGCACGAACGGTTTTAGAGCTTTCGACTGTTCCTCTGGGCTGCCGTACTTATCCAGGAGGTTTTTTGCAACCTGTAAACAGATTTGATACACTCTATATTACACTTGTAATCTATACATAGTATAAAACAAAATGAGCCGCGTCATTTTGCTTATCTTTTAAATTACGAAACGGATTTAAATGCAGTTTTCAACAATAGATAGAGTAATTCAAGAGTAGTAGAGAGTAGTAGTAGAGTAGTAGAGTAGAGTACTAAGTAGAGCTTGTGTTATGGGTACTAGACAACTGATAGACATACTTAGATACATTTTTTTTTGTAAAAAACAAATTTATTGGTCTGGGTGTTTTTGTATATATGTCTGTATGTAACATATATACAGAAACACCCAGACCAATAAAAATGTTTTTACCGTGCGAGGAATCGAACCCGCAATCATCGGAATTAGGGTGCCAAACCGCTAGTCCACCAAGGCCTACAAAATGATTTGATATTTTTTTTTATAAATTTTTAATTAAATTCCCGTACATCATATTTATGTAATTTACTGCAAATAAAATGAGAATTTTATACCTTATATGTTTCCGTATTCATAACCTCTTCTAGTATCTGCTTCTTCTCTTCTTTCATCTTGTTTAGTTTTATTCTGTTCTTGATGATCGATCGTTTGTAATACCACCGTATGGATGACCGGAGTGATATTGCTCTACGGACAGATGTTTTAATAATTTAATATATACATACATAATCGCAATTTAATTAAACCTATGGTTTAAAAGTATATTACGATATAAGTGTGTTATTATGGTAACTCGTATAACACACGAGGCGGAATTTCAGCACGAGCCAAAGGCGACGGCATAATAGAGCTGAGTGTGTTAAAAACGAATGTACATCGTACGACGTTTTTCAACACACTTGATTTTAAATAAACTCAACCATAAAACTATTATGCATACTGTTGCTTTTCCATTGTTTTACTTTTTTAAAACAGCACGCTGCCTATATTGACTGGCGCCACGCAGGGGTCAGTTCGAAATTAGATAAAAAATATAATAGCAAATAGTGCGGTTATGGAATATAAAATTAATTGCCTTTATAACGCACGTGTTTTATAAATCGAAAACCGGTGAAATTCGGTCCACTTTACGTGCAAATATTTTGAATAAAAAAATACAATTCCATTTTTGTATTAAAATGTTAAAATAAATTTAATACTCACACTATTGGGAAAACGACAAACGGCGAGGCATACATAACTGAATGTACCCAGTGTTGCCCTCTGCCCATATAGACGTAATAGTACAAAATCAGGAAAATAACATAAAGTCCAACTGAGTACGTGTTGACATAGTTGTTTAGGCGTCTTTGCCTCTGTACATATGACATGTCATCTTCCTCGATGCTTTTTATCTGCGTTTCCAGTCTTTCTAGAACCTCCGATGTTGTTTTTTTGCGCTGTAACAAATAAAATGTTTGTTTAGGTAACTGGAATAGCAAAATGGTTTGAAATTACGAAGGCCTGAGCCGAGGTTCGAACCCCGAGCGTTACCCTCAAACTAATGTCGTATCCATCAGCTAGAAATTGGTCTTCAGCTGTTCCATAAATGGTTCCGCGGGTTTGGACTGCTATCTGCACTCGCCCCCTATCGACCGATGAAGCTATAAAGGAAGCGATGAAGGTGTGCTAAACCGCTAGACAACCGAGGCCGTCTGGCACTATGGCAATGAACTATACCAATAATACCTACTACGATATTTTTTTTAATGAAAGTCTGCTGTAAGTAGAGCGAGACGAAAGAGCTTGCGGTTAACTAAAAACAATGAAGGTTTTAAAATAGTCTTTGATATCAAATTTAAAGTTTATGGCACTTAAAACAAAGCTTACCTTAAATTTAAGTTAATTTATACATATATATACTAACTGACCCTGCAAACGTTGTTTCGTCATATACATTAAAATCGATATTAAAAAATAGGGGTTGATAGTAGAAGGGTGAAAATTTAAGGTAGTATGTATCTATTATATTTTTGAAGCCATATTAAAAAAAATTGAAATTTAAAATGTTGTCACAAATTTAAAAAATATGTTAGAGGTGGACAACCCTTATCACTTAGGGATATAAAATAGATAGTAGCCAATTTTCAGACCTACTGAATACGTATATAAAATTTCATAAAAATCGGTCAAGACGTTTCGGAGGTATATGGTAGTTAACATTGTGACACGAAAATTTTATATATAAGATATACCTATATGTTTATCATGACTCATGACATTAAATATACCTATGCAGCTATTGGAATTAGAACTAGTCACAATTGTATTATTATTAGGACATAATGGAATTAACAGATTTAGATAAAAACAATAATGGACAACAAAGTTTAGATAAGATCTAATATCTTTCATGAAAATCAGTACGTATTTAATTCAATACTTTATTTGCAAAAACACAGGTACAAATTACTTTTTATATATAAAAATAAATTGCATTAAAATATTATTGCGACTATAAATTGAGATGTAAGCTATCCTATCTTTCAAGTTGGATCAAATTGTACACAATGTGCAAATCAAATTTGCAATCAGTTCAGTTTAGGAGTCTCTCGCGGACAAACAACGTGACACGTAATTTTTATATATAAAGAAATAATTTAACACACCACACACCATGTTTTGACTGACTCCGATTCCTTTAAAAAAACGAACAGGTACAAAGTTGACGGAATAACTATGAATATTATTCATAGTATATAGGACAATATCAGTAGTAAATAGACGGATACGGCAATAGGTCAATATCAATTAATTGACAGATCAAATAGATAGACAATAAAACAAAATGAAATTCAACAAAAGTATGCACTTTAAAGAAAGTTGAAAACTATGCAAGAGGCATACGGCCAGCAGTGGAATAATATATGCCAAAGAAGAAGATACACATAAAAAAAATCAAATATTAATATTACAACCTAGAGACCCCAAATTGGACGGAATTTGTCCGAAAACTCTTCATATATTTGAAATAGAAATAGAAATAGAAATAATCTGTATTCAAATAAACTTAATATAAGCACTTTTGAATAGTCAAATTTTTTTATTCTACCGCTCATTCGGAATGCAGACTCATCACAAGAAGAATGAGCAAGAAACTTGTGTGTTGCTCTTTTAAATAAATATGGATTTACTTATATCTAATTAACAACAAGGATTAGGCATGCGACAATCAAGATAGAAACCGCTACGCAATTTGATCATATTAGGTGTTATTTTGCGGCTTCACACATGCTAATAGGAGCGGAATTAAAGGAAATAATACAAATTCATTAAGTAATGATAACTTTCTGATATTTTTATTTCCGACTGATTCTGCATAGATGTAAATACTGGTAACAAACTAAATTAATTCGAGAGACGCTCGACAATTATTGATAATTTTTTTATTTTGTTAATTTCGCTATTTGACAGTTTGTCACACAGTCCTAAAATGTAATGCTGAACAAAATTTATTTAAAAAACCTAACACGCAACGTTCGCACATTTCTTGGCCGTTTTTTTTTTTTGATGAGTCAGCGTTCCGAATGAGTGTTAGTATTTAATATGTGAGACGAGAGGATCCCATTCACTCGACATAATGATAAAAAAACCTATAAATAACAAAGTAACTCTTTACGTCTATTTCTTCTAAAATACGGTATAGTTTACCATAGTTCGTGAATTTCTTTCGAAAGTTTGTTGGTGTAATACATGCATATATAGTATATATATACTATACTATATCATCCACCGTCACATACATTCTACACTCAAGATGAGCTGAGGCGGGTCGCTGTAGCCCAGCGACTATTAAAAAACATATGAAATGAACAAATACATATAATGCGTAAATTTATGTTATAAAACTGTGTACAATTCTCACAGCGCCCCCTTGTCTTAAACTAAGAAGAGCTTGTTTTATGGGTACTAGACAATTGTTTAAATACATCTTATATATAAAATTCTCGTGTCACAGTTTTCGTTCCCATACTCCTCCGAAACGGCTTGACCGATTCTCATGAAATTTTGTGAGCGTATTGAGTAGGTCTGAGAATCGGCCAACATCCATTTTTCATCCCCTTAAATGTTAGGGGTAGTCCAACCCTAAATTTATTTTTTATTTTTTAGACAAAATTTTTAGTTTCTATTTTTTTATGTTACAACATACAAAAATACATACAATCCTAAATTTTGACCCTTCTATCATCAACCCCTATTTTTTTATAGCGTTATTAATTTATATGGCAAAACAACGTTTGCCGGGACAGCTAGTAATTTATATAAAAAACTTATAAAAACAATAATACTCATGAATACAAATGAACAGACTATCTGAATATATATAAGACTAGATAAATATATATATATATATATCGACGGCCTCGGTAGTCTAGCGGTTCAGCAAAACGTGCAATGCTATACTTCCGATTGTCGCGGTTGCGGCCCACGCACGGTGCAAGCATTTGTATTCATGAGTATGATTGATTGTATCGGTCTTGGTGTTTTCTACATAGGTATATGAGAATATCACGATCACCCATGCGATGGACCGACCAAGTTAAAGCAGCGGTAGGCGGTCCATTCCACGAGTGTACCAGAATGGTAGCCAGTAGGGAGAAATGGCGTGCTGTCGTAAGGCGGACGAGATCTGCCTCTCACTCCACTACAGAATTGCTACTTATATTATCAAGGGATAATCGAATAAGAAGAGATACAAAAATATTTAAAAAGAAATATCTGGGTATTTATATCAGTTGTCTAGTTCCCATAACACAAGCTGTACTTAGTTTGGGACTAGATGGCGCGTGAATTGTCCAGGGTTATTAATACTATCATTATTATATTTATCTAGCAATAGTCGTTATAGATACTTTTCTACGTAGTTATAACACCGGACCAAAAATTTCGCGAGAAAGTGAAAGTACTCGCTCGTTCACTCGAGACCACGCTTTGAGATTGTAACTGTCATAGTGATTTGAAAGTTCGCAAAAACCATCATCTATATCTTCACGATCATTATCCTCGACAGGGTAATCAGTATTATTGTTAATGCCGACGTCGTAGTGAAAAGTGATTTTTACATGACCAAGGTTTTTTTTTATAGAATAGGACAAACTACTTTTCAGCTAAAGTACTAGTAGTATAAAAATAAGCTGATGGTAAGTGATTACCGCCGCCGCCAATGAACACCTCGCAACACCAGGGAAATAGCAAGTGCGTTGCCGGCTCTTTAAATTTCAATATCGTATCGGTTCGGAAATTCTACTGGTTATGCGTGGCAAAGTTTCTGGAAAAACGCACTGTGGAGGGCCGCCATTCGTTCATATAATCAGGATGGCATTTTAGTTTCTTGCTCTCTACTCAGAACATCCTTAGGGATATATGCGGTAGAAAATGCACAGAGATGCAATATCTTTCCGCAAAACCTGTCGAGTCGAAAGGTCGAATCTGTCACAAAGACGTTGATTACCAATGGCCACTCAGTTTTGAATGCGGTCAAATGGAATTAAATGTTTTCTGCTTGTCAAATTGCTAGCTCTCTATAATCCCCATTTAGTGATATTGACTATTAGGAGCTAGCAATTTGACGCTTGCATATATCAGTACATTCGAGATTCCAAGGTTGAATTTGATTTTCAATTGCAGGACTTATCAGCGATTATATCGTGAGTCATGCAAGATTGATGAATCTCAAGTGATTTCATCTATTTTCGTGTTCATGCGTTGTAAAATACATTGTAATATTTTAATATGAGATAAATGTAGATAGATTAGCCTCAGTATATATTTACATGCCATAATGTTAAAAACACATGAAGTCAGTTCACTTAGCTCTTGGCCAGTGAACTATTTTTTCTTTTCCAATGCTGCTTATTGACAATCTGTTTATTTTAAAACAATGTTACAATCTGATGGCTCTTTTTTATAAAATGGTGGTATCCCTTTCAATTGATAAGGCTAGTGGACTGAATTTCAGGCGCTGTTTGCAAATCTTTCCGCTAATCCCTGGATGTCACATTTTTTAAGTTGACAGTTGCTTAGACTGGTAGCTTCTACTGTAGGATTCTATTTCCGGTTTTAATGTGTTTAATTTTATTTAATAATGTGAAATTTGTATTCCCCAATACATAAATAAAACATAAAAGTCGTAGTTTATACTACCTACGACTTTTTTTAATGCATAAGAATGGTACCAGCTGTCATTGTGACTACGTACTACTACGGTATACTGGGGATATGTCAATATCTCTGTTGGCGGCCCTAAATAATCATGATGATTAATTCCTAGTTATCTAACTGTTTCGACCTGACTTCAGCCCTATTCCGACATTCGACATTCCCCACGGTCGCCCCGCCAGCGTACGAGTATATAGTTAACGCAGCTGGATGCACCATAACATATTCATCCACACAAAAAAAAAAACAAATCCTAGATGAAATCTCATAACCACTTAAATAACCATACTATATTCGTCCACTCATAAAAAAATATAACAGCTTCTAGATCGAATATTATAAGCGCTGAAATACCAGTCAATCTTCGTGAAAAAACACGTGTGTGAGCCCCAAAGGCAGTTAACAAAAACGTATATTTAAAACGTAATTCAACCTTTATACTGTTTTATGATCGTACAATGAATAAATTTACAAACAAAATTAGTTAAAAGAGTAACACACAAGTTTCTTGTTTATTCTTCTTTCCTTAGCTCTCCAAAAGAGCGGTAAATTAAAAAAACAAGTAATGACTATCCAAAAGTGTTTAATTATAAGTTTACTTGAATAAAGATTTTTCATTTCTATTCCTGTTTTCCTTAATGAAATACACCATTGTACATTCATTAGCATTGTTTTAATACGCATATATGAATTGTTAATGAATGATATCATTCAATACTATTGTTATATTGAAAACAAAGTCAGACAATATATATTTTTAACAGATAGCAAAAAAAATATTATACCGATTTACAAAACAACCTTGTAGGATTTACCGTAATAGACTTTGTACAATGTCTGGTGTGGGTACCTCTGTCACACCTATTTCAGCCAATAAGCAGCTTCCTTTATATATGACGGCCTCAGTGGTCTAGCGGTTTAGCACACCGCCTAACTTCCGACGGTCGCGGGTTCGATTCCTCGCACGGCACGAACATTTGTATTCATGAATATGATTGTTTGTATGGGTCTGGAAATATTCTATGTATATTATGTATGTATTTACGATAAAAAAATATATATCTATGTATTTGTGTCAGTTATCTAGTAACCATAACACAAGCTTTAGATAGCTCAACTTGGGTCTAGCTGACGCTGTGTCAATTATCCAGAGATTATTATTATTATATATTACATATATGTATATATGTATATGTAATTTGAAGGATCATCCTTCAAATAGTAATAGCAATAGTTTCCTACAAAGTGGACCAAGTGGATGTCGATCCTGTTAAGTATGCAGAACATTATTAATAACTGTTCCCCAATAATAACCATGTCTCTAATCTTGTAATTACACTATCATATCACACACACTCTTCAACTAAAACACATTTTACAAAGCAAGTCACTTAATTAAGTGACATTTTAGAACCTATCAAACACATTTTTTTTCCTCTTCCTATCTGCAATCAGTCCCAGAACTACGAGCAGATTTCTTTTGGTCTGGGAATTAAGAATGAAGTGTCCACCCCAGCGGGAGGATCTGCTTCTTAAGCATACTGCAAACATTACACAATGTCGCATCTTTTTTGTCGCTTGGGGTAAAGTATTTGTAGTAATTGAGCAGCCAGTTGATTTGGGTGTCAACATATAACAAAGTAATCAGCTTCTAATAATCTATTAATAATCTATTTATTTATACTCCATATTGCACCAATTACAGACCAAAAAAAATCAAAATAGTAAATGTACATTAACTGATACAAAAGGAGGTCTTATCGCTAAGCAATCTATTCCTTTGTATAGAAAAAGTAAAAATAAGAAAAGAGCATGTAATAAATATATATGACTACAAATATACATGTTAATATGTATGTTATGGTCAAATTCTATGGAAGACAGCAGTGAAATTACAAATTGAGGTACAAACAAAAATATATCTCAAAAAACGCCAATGCAGGTGTACCACTGGCATTACCACACCTTTTGTGACATACACAGTTTAATCTATAAATTACTGTTAACAGGTTTCATTATACAAATTAATAAAACTCATTTTGAATACAATAATAAAATGATATCATAGTAAAAACTAAATTCAATATTAAAAAGGGATATTTCATCTGTACCTACATAGAGTATCTGTGTATCATGGATTTTTTTTGTCTCCATCTTTCAATAAGTCAAAAACTGAGCAGATGTGATAAGTGTTTATGGAATAAAGTATTAATTAAAATAATTTATCTATGCTAAAATTATATTCATACAGAATACTTAATATAGCCTTCAACTACATTATTATGAAACAGATGCACTTATTGAATAATTATGAAAAGAATAAATATGTTGAAATCTATGTATAGCCAATTTAAGATGTATATGAACAGATAGTTCAAACCTATTATATGTACAATTAAAAAATAATAGGTCACGACCAAAGATTTGAATTCCCGCCAAAAAGAATCTAAAATAACCATAGCATTATCTATCATCTAGGTTCTGGATTTGTACCTACAAAATTTACGTAGCTATTATTTAACTGAATACTTACTCGAAATCTTGATAAAAACCCGAAGAACCCCATTATATCTTGAAGTCAAAATCACAAATAATAAATATTCCTTGTTACACTTATTTAATTTCTGTTGATTCTATTTCGACGTCTAAAAATAAGTTTGGCATAAATTGTGATGACGAATTTGATTGCCGACTTTCTAACCTAGAACACTGGTACGGATAGATATTAGAGAATATTCCAATTAAAAGTATAATGAACTGTAATTAATTAGAAACTAGATCACATATACACAATATTCGATAAAACAAGTAATTCTATTATAGCGAGTACGTCATCGAAACAAATAAAACGCGAGCAGAAGACAATACATGTCGAATTCGACAAGCAAACTGTGTTGCCAAAATAACATTTACAAATTACATTTGTTTTTGTGACGTTTGATAGTATTGTATTATATTAGTATTTACGTACGTATATTATGTAATGCATATATTTCATAGGTTTATTATTTTAAAAAAATTAAGAGCATCTACTCATATAATGGGAATAATAAATCGATGTAATGATAGTGAAAAGAAATGAATTATATTGTTTTTTTTCTCGGTAAATAATTGTAACAGATTACATATTTGTAGTAATAAAGTATCTTTTTTGATATAACGGTCTGTATCCTCGACTATCTATTAGCATCGCACCGACAGGGAATTCATCCTAACACGCTGAAATCTAACTGGTCTCGGACTCTGGGGCTTCGCAGGAGCTTCCTCAAGGGTGCACTTAGATTATGGAATGAACTATCTGTCGAGGTTTACTCTAGAGACTACAGCATGGGATTGTTCCAAGAAGAGTTTATTAAGGTTTCTCATAATACGGTAACGCGTACGTTATACCTTTGGTGCGTCAGGAGTCCCTAGCCTCCGGTAACCATTTAGCATCAGAAAGGCCCTTATGCTTGATTCCCACCATCGTAGTATAAAAAAATGGGCAACCAAATACTATGGAGTCTAGAACATTGTATTTTACTACTCATTTTCCCGTTACTATCCACCCATAACTGAGAAGTTATAGGAGCGGATAGCGCGTACTGCCAAACTCTACCTCTACCGGGTCCTTTCTTCTGTCTCAATCGCCTTTTTAAGTTGCTTTGCTTCTACCCACCTCAAATGATGCGTAATACATATCGGTAATAAGATTTTTTTTGGGTATGTACGTAATACCGTTTTATTACAATATGTAAGGTTAACTTTGGTGAATATAGATAGTGCACTAAATATCATTTCATACTCCACAAATAAAAAAAATAAAAGCATATCTTTTATCCGTAAAAATCTCTACATATTTTGCGGCTAAAAGAAATGCTTTCTTTTATTTTTATAAATATTAAAAAATATTATCCTAGATCATACCTACCCTGAAGAGGGCTAAAATATACTGAGGTGTAAACACTGGCAGCGCCAGAAGAAATAACATAGGTTAAGACAGCACAAACTGACAGAATGACAGTTTTTGATGTCATTCAGTGTCAGTACTGTCATTGTAGTGTAACGTTGAAATAACGAGTAAATGGATAAAACAGCCTTTATCATTATATTTATTTTATGTGTGTAATTCATTGGATTTTATACCACAAATATAATATCATTCTTGTACCGAAAATATCTTTGTTTACGTACTACCCTGATTTACATCAAACAGACGTAAATATGAATCTAATAAGTTCGAAAAAAAAACTTTCTGTGTTAATTTTATTTTTGACTTATTTTCCGTTTGAAATAACCAATAACAAACCAAAATTATTCCAAGAGATGTATTCAAATAGAGTGAAATATGGGCAAGTTGCTTCATCACGTTGTTGGCATTTGACAATGCTCATTAGTAATCTATTTGTGATAAACGAATATGTATTAATTATAATTACGTGCTCAGTGGTAGGTAGTTAGGTATGATCGGGCTAGTCATGCATGGGAAAGACCTACCATCAGTAGATATCCGTGTACGACTTGGTCGTCTAGTCAAAATACCGTTTGCTAACCAGGTCCTGCGCGGAAAGGACCTACCATAAGTAAGATGGCAGTGTAGGATTGGTCTTCTAGTCAAAATAGTGTTTGCTAGCCAGGCCATGCGCGGGATGGACCTACCATCGATAGATATCCGTGTAGGACTGGTCGTGTAATCAAAATAGCATTTGCTAGCCAGGTCCTGCGCGGAAAGGATCTACCATAAGTAGATAGCAGTGTAGGATTGGTCATCTAGTCAAAATAGAGTTTGCTAGCCAGGCCATGCGCGGGATGGACCTACCATCGATAGATATCCGTGTAGGACTGGTCTTGTAGTCAAAATAACATTTGCTAGCCAGGCCCTGCGCAGAAAGAACCTACCATAGGTAGATGTCAGTGTAGGACTGGTCATCTAGTCAAAGTAGCATTTGCTAATTGGGACCAAAGAGTAAAGTAAATATACCAAAGGAATGGGACCCAACCGGGGCGAGAGGATTATTATTACGGAAACTGTTAGGCCCCATTGCAAGTTATGTGCCATGTTATGTCACACATAGCGCAGGACGAGTCTAACTGATGGTTTAACGTTGGTGCAATTTCTGATTTTGTATTTTTTAACTGTATACTATGTACCTGAATTATGGTCAGTCAATTATGAAGATATATTAATGAAACTTTCGCGGTGTATTTATTTGTAAAAAAGTATATTTAGCACATAAATATAAATAAGTTTGCTATAATTAAACATATTTCAATAATTCAGCTTAACAGTATATTAACAATTTTGCCAATCTTCTTTGTAACATTCCAACGAAGTGACGCTCGCTGAATGGGGTCCCTCCTGACGGCCATCGGAGTCCACACACCTACACAGACCCCGACGGCATTGGATTCTTCTGAAGTTACCATTTTTGCAGCATACAGGCTTCTCAGCTGATGTTGCCATTATCTCGGAGGTTAACGCACATTCTGAAAAACAACGCAAGACCATTAAAATTGATACCGACGATTGTCTATATTGACGGCCTCGGTTGTCCAGCGGTTTAGCACACCGCCTTACTGCCGATGGTCGCAGGTTCGATTCCTCGCACGGCACAAACCTTTGTATTCATGAGTATGATTGTTTGTATCAGACTGGGTATTTTCTATGTATTTACGAAAAGAAATATCTATGTATTTGTATCAGTTTTCAGGTACCCATAATACAAGCTTTAGCTAGCTTAACTTGGGTCTAGATGGCGCTGTGTGAATTATCCTGAGATTATTGTTATTATTATTATATATTTTTAGGGAGTGTTACCGTCAACAGCAATCGTTCGGCAGCGTGCCTCGCTAAAGCAGAATTCAGAGATTACAACAACGTCATCTAGATTATGAGTGAGATAATCACAATATATTTTAATTTAATAAATATGATTTGTACCTATATACTTGAAGTAAACATATAAATAGTAAAGATTAAATCAAATTATAATTATGATATAAAATGCATGTTCTAGAAATTTGATATTCATATTTATTTTTTAGTACAAAACATAAGTTTCGATTTGACCATATCGGTTCTACCTACCTACTGGCTTTAAATAGAATCACGATATTGTCGATATAATTTGCACAGTCCTGTTGCATCATTTAAAAGATATAAGCGAACAGACAGCGAAACTTTGTTTTATCTTCTTATATATAAAATTCTCGTGTCACATTGTTAGTTACTGTACTACTCCAAAACGCTTTGATCGATTTTTATGAAATTTTATATGCATATTTAGTAGATTTGAGAATCGGTTACTATCTATTTTTCATACCCTTAAATGATAAAGGTTGGCCACCCCTAACATATGTATACTTTTTTTATTTATTGGACAATTTAAAAATTTTTTATAATCACGTAATGTGGCATTAAAAAATACACAACCCTAAATTTTCACCACTCTACCACGAACTCCTATTTTTAAAAGTGATATTAGTAACTAATTTTTTATGGCAAAACAACATTTGCGGTGCCAGCCAGTACTATGAAAAGATTATAAAGTAATCACATACTGCAATCCATTGATTCATATTCAGGTGTATGGGGCTCTGCTTGGTAGTTTTCAATCTGATGCCCCCGGTCGTCGACGCACATTTTCCTACAAAAAAATAAAATTTTAGAAAATATACTAGTTCCATTTACTAAAGAGATAACATATATTTCTGTTGCAGACATTGATACTGTTATCAAAATGTTTGTTTTCCAAAAAATGTAACAGTTTAGTTCAATATTTTTTATGAATTTGCGTATATGTTCAAACACAATAAAAAACAAAAAAAAAGGTAATATGCCGACATGATATTGGAGGTATAGAACATGGTTGTCATTTCCTACTCAGTGGGCCTTCAGATCAGTGACGGCCTTATCCTTTACGAGGCTCCGGGCTTTGAGAGGCCCTTTATCCTACGTGAAAAGTATGCGAACGATTGATTCGATTTAGTTAAGTCTAAAGCTATTCAACAGTAACAAGACCATCTCACGAAACCACAGACCACACACGAGTAGTGACCTCAACTCAAAGACCCTAAGGATTCGTCGATTCACCAACATGGCATGTAGAGCCTTGCATTACGGACCTACTTCTAAATGCATTACAATAGTCCACCACTTAACTGAATTGTAGAATGCAAGTGGTGATACGTATGGATGAGGACTGGAGTCCAATGAATTTTGCATAAAGATCGTTCATGAAGTTTAAACAAAAACAGGTAAAAAAAGCGTACATATACATATACCAAATTAATGGAATTTTCCACGGATTCAAGAAAACTGTGCGCTATTTTATATTTTGATTAACATTGTTTTTGTTAAACCATGGCTTGCGTAGTGCATCAAACCTCCTCCTTAAAACTCATTCACATAGTTCCTCATTCTACAGTAAATCCTTCTCAGTCCATGCTGTTCGCCTCTGGAATTCTATACCTTATTCCATTCGTAGCGCACAATCACTACCCATTTTTAAGAGCTCGGTTAAATCCCATTACCTCTCCACTTAAATTTCCCTGTATTCAGTTTTTAAATAAATAAATAAATTGTTTTTTCTTTGTGTATTTTAGTATTGGTAATTTTGTTCATTTTCGATTAATTACCTAAGTCAGGAAGTTTATGCAACTTGCCA
Source organism: Achroia grisella (assembly GCF_030625045.1). Lineage (NCBI taxonomy): Eukaryota > Metazoa > Arthropoda > Insecta > Lepidoptera > Pyralidae > Achroia > Achroia grisella. The sequence continues at coordinate 300,157 of NW_026712626.1, forward strand.
CTAGGCAAAATGCCACTCTCTGGTTGTTTAAAAATTGTTTTGGTTGTGCCGCGAGGACTCTGCAAGAGTGAGGCCCCGGGCAATTGCCCTCTTGGCCACATTCAATCCCACCACTGCATCAGATTGTTTTTCATTGTAATTACATAAAAAAATACCCACGTTCCATTTCTGGTCCGAACAATCCTGCCGTACGTTCCGTCCGGTAGACACTCAGAAACTGTAGTAAAGTAGTCCATATCAAATCCATCTTTTTCACTCTGCAAGATGTAGTGTATAGTTTCGTTCATTTTATCTAAACACGGAGTGGTGTAATTGTACGTTGGTTCTCCGGTGGACTGGTCAGGAAAGAGGTCTAGGTTGCGGTTATCTGGAAAAAATATGTCCATAAATATTGCTAAGAGTAATATTTCACTCTTCTTCACTTCTTCAGTCACTCTATTCTCCCAAATTTGAATTTTAATAACTGTATTTATCATAAACATGTTCCACTATTATTTGAAAAAAAATACGAGCTGAGTTTCTTGTCAGTTCTTCTCATCTCGATATCATTCCGAACTGATGGTAGATTTGACATAGCATAAGAGTCTGTAATAGACCTACATGAATAAAGATATTTTGAATTTGAATTTCTATAAAGAATTTTATCAATTTTACATATTTTATAGCTACTAACTCACTCAGAGTTTCCACGGGTGGAATTATTATAAATTTCACTTATTTTTTAATAAAATAAAACCAATGTCACTCTCTGATAAATTAAGTAATTTAAACTACATAGGCAATTCTATAGGTAAAGGAGTTTAAAAAAAACTATTTTATGATACGTTAGTCGGTCGAAACCCGACGATGTACGAGGTTAGAGAGCCAAATCGAGCAAATATATATTGAAAGAGCCAAAATATTTTTAAGGTTAGCAGTCTTTTTTTCCTTCAGGAAAATGTTTATAGAGTCCCATCGGATTGAGGGGCCATTGAGGAATGCCGTATTGTTACCGGCGAAAAATCTGACGGTTATTTCTCCTCGGATATATCGCCGAGGCCATGGGAACGCTTTCGCATTGCCCAAGACCCCGGCATGTTCCTATCGAAGGCATCTCCGTCCGTCCTGGGAATAGGTACACATGCCATCTCCAGATTCTAATGCCTTCATGCTTAGCTTCGGATGAAAGATTAGCAACCCTAATGTACACTCGAGTTGGGTTGTAAGCAAACAATAAAATATCTAACCTCACACCATACCGAAGGGGATTGTTAATAATGCGGACTAAAAACTCCGTTGCTAGCGATTTTCCATGCCACGCGGTTCTTGCGGGAAACCGTCATGATAAATTCCTAGTTAATTTGTACCGATGACCTAACTGACTTCATGTTCATTTTATAATCCTCCACTGATGCCAGCATAGACAGTTAGCGGAGATGAGTACACCATTCCATTATCATCTCTTAGAGAAAACCTCACAGCATATATATTTAATTATTAAGTCTTCGGCTACTGTGCCATTGCCCTTAAAAGTTGTATCAATTGAAAGTTTTACACTATAATTACTTACAGCAACTCAAATTGGCTATAGGCGCCTCACGCAAATCGATCGTCGTAATGCCATATCCATTCTTAATCTCCCCAGTGATTGTATCAACGCAATGACATATATTATTCAGACACTGTATAGGGTTGAAACTTCCATCCGTCGTGCATCGAGGACCAACGATTGGTAGCGGAACACCTGGACTGATAATTCTCCTCAATTTGTCGTGGAAACGGGAGCAACCTGAAGAGGGAAAGGATGTTTAAAATGAACCCATCCATATATTTTTACCAAAACCACTAGTCAGATGTTAATCAAATTTATATGCGACCACATGAGACTAACACAATACCTTTTAAACAAAGAAAGAATCATCAAGATTGGTTACCGTAGACAAAAGTTGTGCGTAAATCATTTATCACGCACTATTCATCATTTAATGGTACAATTCGAATTGGTAAGTAGTTTACTGAGACTATTGTAATAAATGTAATTTTTTCCAGTTATTTTGATATAATTTGACCTATATAGACTTTGTAAAAAATATATTTGCCATACTAACCACAGTGTAGGCTTTCTTTCGTACGTCTCCCCATGTATAACACTTCGCCGAACAATCTTTCTCCCTCCTCAGATTGGCAGAAACATCTGAAGAATAACACATTATACATATACTTTTAGTTAATGTTCAAATCCTAATCGTATGTGAAGTATAACTCGAATAAAAAAAGATCACAATTTTTAATGGAGAATAGGACCGGTCTCATCATCCTAGGAGGGATATTACATATTGTGACGTTACATCTAAATGTTCAGTTTAACATAGGAAATCAATGGTATTGCATAGGTAAATGAAACATATTACATTATATGTATAAATAAATGCTAAGTATTTATAATTTGTTATAATAAAGATTTTGTTAAGTTTGCGTGCCCTAACAGGGTCTATAAAGATCTAAAAGTACTAATGGTAAATAGATGTAACTAGGAACATTATAGAATGCAATAAAATATTGAGTATTAAGTGCCTGCGATAACGGAATATATTGGGGGGCGCTCGTGAAGCATGACGGGATGAGGATGAAGTCAGATCATCGTATCGAATTTACAAACTTACTTACTTCTAAACATATTACTAAACCTTTACACAACACTCACGCGCGCAGTTTAGCGCGGGAAAGCCCTCTGAGGAATTGTTTTTTGTGTTCATTCTTTTGCGCGTTATTGTTAATATTCTTTGTCATTCCACTTATTTTTTAATATATTCCACAGATATCTATTCAAAAGACACGTTTTATATTTATAAATTATCAATAACTCTACAGTTATTTCTTTTTGCCATAGATAGATGTCCGTCATTTTGCAATAGTAGTTAATTTTTATAGAAAAGACCCCACGATTGAAGGACGCGGAAAAGCGATAGCTAGCGACGTGCGTGGCGTTTCTTATTTTCTTTGACTACATTTTTCCTGCATTTTTCTCTTTGACTACATTTTTCTTTCCTGCGTGAAAGCTGATTCATGCTTGAAAGAGCGTACGTGTAAAGTCATCTTTCTACGGGGAACCGCGTGGACATTTTAACCTCCATTGCAATGTGATTGAGCACTAGCTCCCTCTGACAACCCCTTTTCTCCAAGAAATAAGATTAACACTTACGTCTGTGTAGGTATACAAGAGACGGCATTGTAGTTCCCTTTGCCGTCGCAGCTAGGCCGTTCCTCTAGTACGCCAGTCTCGCCCTTCATGTAACGGTCGTCGAAATCATCTTGCGCTCTGTGGCATTTTGAATCCACTGGAAGTTTAATTATACATTATTTAGAGAATAATTGGTAGTTTGAATCTGTCAGACACAATGAGTGAATTTTTATATACCATACGACAAACGTGCTTGCGGTAATTAATTACCGCCGCCTATTAGCACCCGCAACAGAGGAATTAAAAAAGAGTTACCGGCCTTTTAAGAAAGAATAAGAACTTTTCTTAAAGTTTTCAATATCGTATGGGTTCGGAAATACCATTGCTGGAAGGTGATTTCTCAATGTGCGTGACTAAATTTTTCTGTGAAAACGCAAGGTGAAGTCCTATCATTTAATAAGTCAGGATGGTATAATTTCTAGCGAGTGCTATGGTGAAATTCAGCAGCTGGTAATAATACTGAATTAATGAAATGAGAAAGATTACCATCACATTTATATGTTTTACTGGAAACTAAATTTATAGCTGACTATCGACATGTGATTAATAACAGAATTATAATTAAATATTTGCTAAATGAAAAAAATATTGCAGACAAATACAAAAAATGTTAACCTGATGCACATCTCATTAAGATAACGAATCTTTGTCAATCAACATTTTAGTTAGTAAGTAATATTTGTACAAATAAAATTTGGAACTATTATTTACATTTAAATTAAATTACTACTATATTTTGCGAATTGCCGTCTCTTTGCATCCATTAGAAATTTAATTACAACTTTATTTTGAGAATAGCTATTTGTTTGAAACTATTTGAAATTAAATATGGTTACCATTTACCATCAGGTGGGCCGTCAGCGTGTGTGTCATTCCTGTTACAAAGCTACTTACATCTGGCACAGAAGCCCGCTCCATCACCAGAAGGTTCACAGGTGAGCCCATGACCACATCTACCAATATTAACACCAGTCCCTGGACCGCCCACTGCACAGTTTTGGTTTTCTCCTGCAAATACGAAAAAAATAACCCTTATATATTATAGATTTATACTTGACCTAGATCAACAATTTATACTTGACCTTACTCTTTACATCATATTTCATACAATCGATTCATCTTTTTTCGATCGTACTCTCCCTTACCATCCATACACGTTCGTTCTCCGCTAGCCTCTCATCTGGACCGTATACTTTCTTATACATATAGTAACCACATTAACACTTCACTAATATCAATTTTACTGCTATTACTCTATCAATCTACTATATCTTGAATCAAACAATTTACTATTCGAAAATAGTATTTAAATAAGTTAATAAATAAGAAAGTGCTTATAATTATTGAGTTAAATTATTAATATTATTTTTACTTCATATTTTTTATACTACCGCACTATAAACAACGAAGTATTTTCTATTCTGTAGCGTGTGTGGTAATTACGAACCACGTATTGTCACTCTTTAGACTAATTCTCATCCTTCATACATTGTAATGAAGGGTTATCTGCTTATTATTATTTTAGTACGAGAAGCACATTTGTACGTTATGTCAATGTGTACTGATTACGGTGAGTCAATTGCGGAGCGGTGTAAAATGCGTACAGCCGTCAGCGTTTTACACCGCTCCGCATCCATAAAACGCCTCTACATATCCCCTCCGATCGATCCCCGGCCAATTCAAACGGGGATCGAAATTACGACCGTCTGAGCAGAGGTTCGAACCCCTAGTGGTGCCCTCAGACGTATTCGCAGCCACTCAATAAGTCCTTCCGCAGGTTTGGAGTGCACTCGCCTCAAATGATGTATTTGTGTTGACTGTACATAAAATGCTGCATCATAAAGAGTGTACACACATATGTATATGATAATGTAATGTTCTTTATTTTTATTTTAAATATATCATAGTCGAATTTCGACTATCGGGCGATCATTAGTTAAATTGAATTACCGAATAATGGCATGCAGTAGTCACAACAGTTGCATATTGTCGGGGATGGCAACCATATACCAGTATGGGTTGCATTGTTAATACGACAGTTAGCAGCTGGAGGCGCGCATCCAACGTTAGTCATATGTGTCTAAAAACAATAAAATTAAATTATAGAAATATTCCAGACTTATGACATTGGTGGGACTGGAGGGAAGATAATTGATAGTAATGTGGACTTTGCTAGCAATGTACCATGTCAAGTTGACCTCGACGTGGTTCCCTCTGGAAACCATCGTCATAAATTCATTACGATGTGCTAACTGACCTGACCTCATGCTCATCTTATCATCCTCCACTGCTGACCAGCCAGCGTAAAGCAGTGCCTTAGATTCACTGGTAGTTTTGTATATTCCTTTATCCATATTTAAAATAGAAGTATTATTTTTGTCTATTGTTTTTATTACACTTCTATCATAGTAATGCTCTGCGCTCTGTTATAGTAAAGACCTTAAAGCGTATCTCTTTTTCGATAATTTATAATTACTCTGTGCTGTCTCGTAAGACGTAAAAATTAACCCTTATTCCAAGAGACTAATGTATTAAGCCTGTAATGTCATAAATCCTGTTCACTACCAACTCTCACCCTTCAAAACCAAAACCACATCTTACAAAGCAAGCTGATTAGCGATAGAAATAAATTCAATGGGGTTCAATAATGTGCGTCATGAAAAAATTGTTTATAATTTATCTGGGAATTCGTCCTGGGAATGATAAAGATTGGCGACACACGGTCATCTCATTACTAATTTTACATTCAACACAACTCACTGAACAAAATCCCGTTTCACATAATATATCACTATTCACTACATCAAAATAATATAACAAAAAACTAATTATAAAATAACTTGAATGGGTCGCCATTTTGAATTTAACACCAGTATTATACTGATTGCAATTGTATGTTATCGAGAATTATTTTAATTATTTATCGATATTGATAATATTCGATGACTAATATTTAGAATAGAATAGCTATACCTTTATCTGCTTATCAGTGAATTATTTCCTTGCAATGTTACACACGATGATGTAGAAAAGCCGTCTGCGTGGGACCCTGAGATTCACTTATTTCAGCCAGTATTAAAATAAAAAATCATTCCTTGTTTATAGTATACATTTATTATTATAAATTTTTCTATTTACGGTTTTTCTTATTGTACTTCTTCTATGTACACAATAAAGTGTTTGATTATATATATTATAGATTCAATTATGAAGAATTAGGAAGAAATACAATTGAATTTCTTTTTTTTAAAAGTCAGTTTGTCTTATAAGTGTCTATGTCTAACATTAAATTAAAATCCCATACATGACCAACTATTGCCATGCACATTTATTATTTAAGTAATGGTTTAGTAAGTAATAAGCTGAGAGAGCTGGTGCGGCATGTGAAGCGGCTGAAAAAGCCAAAACATGTAAATACAGGTGTCTAGGCTCCGAATATGATTTTGTCCCATTCGGTGTCGAGACCCTTGGTCCGTGGGGTCCTAGCGCTATAAGACGAAAGAAATAACGAAAAGGTTAGTCGACATCACAGAAGACCAAAGAGCTGGCAGCTACCTTGGACAAAGAATTAGTCTAGCTATTCAAAGAGGGAACGCTGCCAGAGTATCTTCGAAACGTTGCCTAAAGGGACCCCTTTTAATAATATATTTTAGTCATTATATTACCTATATTTTTTAAGCTTTTTAATTTTAGGTTCTTAGTTGTACAATTAGGTTATGAAAATAAATTGATAATATTTAGCTAATATATGTGAATATAATTATTGATACAGTTAATTGAGTTTGTGAAAAGAATGTTGTTAGTAATAAGCTATCAATAAATATGATTTAATAGACCATTTTAATTTATATAAAAAGCTGTCCTTTGTTATTTTTTGCAAAATTTTATACCCATTCTCTTTAAAGACCTATAGATTTCTTCTAAACGATTTGTAGAAGGTGCTAGCGACATAATTAACTTGTGTATTCGATAATGAAACAACTACAAAATATAAAGCAAATTGGTACTTGACTATAAATTACCTTTATTTATATAAATAAATAAAATTAAAGTGTCTATTTGTAATTTCAAATTGACAGCTTTTCATTCAATGCATATTAAAGTATATACAGCACATATATCACAATTTTTTGTTTGTTCGTCTGTTTGTTTTTGCTAATATCTGAAACGGCTGGACCGATTTTGACGGGACTTTCGCTCGCAGATACGAGTAGCTAATATTATAAGGAGTAACTTAGGTTACTTTTATTATAGAAATTTTATTTATTTTAATTTCATACGGACAATTTCGCAGATAACAGACAGAATATACTAATATTATAATGATATAAAGTTGAAATAAGCCCGTTCTTTATAAGGATAATAGGCTACATAACATCACGCTACGACAAATAAGAGCGAAGCTACAATGAAAATTGCTGCAAGAACCTAATAAAATATTAGGTGACGTTATATTCACATAAATTATACACCCCTTTTCTCAACTTTCTTTAGCCTTTGCAGTACCTATTAAAAAACATTCTTCTAATACAGTAAAATAGTCATTCTAATTCCTACGACGCTTTTTACACGAAACTGTAAACACACAAACAATCAGAAAAATATCGCATGGTTACAATTTTAATATATATAAAGAATACTTTTGTAAATAGTAACATATAACTTTAAATAAACATACCTATGGGATAGAAAATTTTCTTCGAAGTTCAACCGATCAACCCGTCAGGTTGATTGCCCCTCCTGGGCACTGACCGCATTACCTCGTGTAATCGCAATTGCGATAAATATGTACATAAATAAATCGGTATATAGATAGATGCGTTTAATTACTTTTTACAAGTCATAGATTAAAAATAGAATATACTTCAAATATAAAAGCGTCCAAATTGTAGTCCAAAAGGTAGAAATAAAGCTGTAGGCAGGAGGTATAAATGTATATATGCTGGTTATAAACGGTATACAAAGTGGAAAATAATACTCATTAAACTGAACAATTCATTCATAATTATACCATAACTAGCTTTTGCTCGCGGCTTCGCTCGCGTTAATTTATCACTTTAGGGGTGGAATTTATCAAGTTTCATACAAACTTTCATCACCTATTTTATCCCCTTGGGAGTAGAATTAATCAAAATCCTTTCTTAGCGAATACCTACGTCATAACATCTACCTTGCATGCCAAATTTCAGCCCGATCCGTCCAGTGGTTTGGGCTGTACGTTGATAGATCACTATGTCAGTCACCTTTGAGTTATATGTTTAGTTATTGAAGAGGAGTCTGACTTCTGAGACACAGGTATTTTCTATACCTATTATTATTATTTACATATATATATAATATTACTTTTAACGGATCATAGATTAAAAATAGAATATACTTAAAATCTAAACGCGTCCAAATTATATTCAATAATGATAAAGTTGTAATCATAAGTTATACTGCAGTATTTACATAACCTAATTGTACAACTAAGAACTAAAATAAAAAGCTTAAAAAAAAAAAATAGAATATAATAACTAAAATATATTATTAAAAGGTAGGTAGTTCCCTCTTTGTATATATGTTGTGTTGCTCTTGAATGACTAACCTTTTCGTATACGAATGGAAGTCGAAAACACAGGTTGCATCCCATATCTTCCATGGAATATCATGTCTCTAATTATATACAGATATTATACTGTAGGTAGGTGTATAGTTGTGAACCGAAAACCATAAAATAAAAGAGGACACTAACTTTTGAAACACAGTTATTTTCCATACCTACTCCAAAAATTAGGGGACTCCATAAATGATTTGTACAAATTAAGTGAAAATAATATTATTATAATTATTAAACAAATATTATTATTTTTGCTAAGAATTAAAGTAGAAATCTATGTAAAAAAAACCTTTTCGTATTCAACAAATTGTAACCGTAATACATATTAATATTGTATAACCTCAAATATTATGCATTAAACATTATTATGAATACTAAGGTGTGACTGTTCATCTGTCTGTCCGATTTGTTTTAATTTCAAGAGTAGGTAAAAGGGTGAATTAATCCTAATGTTTTTTTTTAACTATTCTAATGCTGTTGGCCGCATCTAGCCTTCACAGCTTCACTGAACGATATCGATCCTAATGAAATTTGATGTGAATATATATCATGAGAACGGACATAATCTACATTTTATCTCAAAAAACGCAGACTAACTAAGCGGGTAAGAGCTAGTATTAAATAAATTGAATACACGCCATAAAGTTGGCAAATATTGTTAGGTATTATTATAAAAAACCCAGATTCCAGAGCGTCAGTTTCTTAATATTGAGTAACGTTTGCTTAAACCAACGTTATCAGAAGACGGCGTGGTGTGTTTGGTTTGCTTATCAGCACGAATCTCCTATCTGTGTTATCATATACACCATTTTATAAGCACTTGTTTGAGGAGTCGACAGTGAGATGTGGGTTATTTGTTATGGGATTTCATGATGGAATATTCCGTTATAATTAACACATTAATTTAGTTCTTCTTTATTTTTAGACGTAAAACCTAATTGTCTAGACGTAGACTTGTACTGAGTCGTTAGCGTGGATATAACTGAACCAGCTTCACTATAAACGTTTATCGAACATAAAATAAACTTTTCATACATCCTTTCCTTACTAATATTATAAATGCGAAAGTAACTCTGTCTGTCTGTCTCGCTTTCACGTCAGATACACATATAAAAGAAGAATAGAAATTTGATATACAGATAGTTTAGACCCTGAAAAAGGACATAATTTCCTTTTTATGTGAAATATGGTTATAAGGGGCTATCATTATTTTTAAAGCTAGAAGCTTGAAACTTATTTTTTAGCCTGTTGTTAGAATTGTATGGAATTCTGTATCGTCTATTTTGTAGCTAAAACGATGAAACTTTTATATTTAGTTTTTATTGGGTTCGGTTAAATATATTTTCTTTATTTGGTCAAAGTCACTATTTTATGCGGACGAAGTCGTAGATACAGCTAGTATATATAGCGACTGCGCAATTTGTATTAAGGCTTACATCATTATAAAAGTCTAATATAAAAAAATATATTTTTCATATAAATTTAAACACGTGATGGCGCAATTTGTATTAAAGTTTTCATAATTATTTTCAACAGTGGTAACTTGACTGACTGACTTCGTACGCGTGTATATCTTTGGACAATCCACATAATGCTATCTAGTCGCAAGCTAAATAGAGTTTCTGTTATGTGTATTAGACAACTAATAAAAATAGAATATTATATATATATATATATATATATATATATATATACATATATATTACATATATATTTACATATACATACACATACATAGAAAATACTGGGACTAATATAAACAATCATACTACAGATAAACTAACAATCAGATGGTTTTCACTTAATCACGACTTCGTTATGCGTAAAGATAAAGATTTTTCCACTGGCATCTTCAGGAAAGTGGAAGCAAAATATTTTGTAAGGTATATACAACATTCACTTAGTAAATTAAAATGACAAACTTCTTAGTATTCCATGGATTCACCATGCGGGATCCGGGTCCATCGTATGTCAGAGAAGGAAACTCCGAACAGTTTAAGCTCAGATAGGAATCAACTGTATCAATCATTCATACACTATAAGCTGACCCCGCAAACATTTTGCCATGTAAATTAAAATCGCTTTTAAACAATAGGGACTTCATGGTAGGAAGATGAAAGTTTAGGGTGTCACGTTAAAAATACATACATTTTTAATGCCACATTATAAAATAATATCCAAAAAATAAAAAATGAATATTAGAGGTGGACAATTCTTATCACTTAGGGGTGTGACCAGATAGTAGTCGATTCTCAGACCTACTGAATATGCATATAAAATTTCATAATAATCGGTCAAGCCGTTTCGACGGAGTATGGTAACTAACATTGTGACACGAGAATTTTATATATAAGATATTTATAATTATATTTAAGGACCTAATTGGAATCGTGTTGTATCAACATTTAAAGAATATTTAAAATCATAGGGAGTGGAAGAGTTCCTTACCACATGAGCATGGCTCTTAAATTATGACGGAACTGTACTAATAATAATAGTAATATGCTTTATTTGTATATACCATAAAAATATATAACAATTGAAGTTGGTTCTAGGTAATCAAATGGCGAAATACTGCGTAATACAATATGAGGAACGTGATATCCTAAACTAGGTATTACACCTATGCTATAGGTATCAGTGCTCTCTTGTAATTAATATATGCATATGTAGGTATTTGTTTATATCTATTTTATATCATAGGGGATTTGTGGTTGAATAGAACAAGATTCCTCAGACCTAAAACCGAAACTTGATGGAGTGAAGTTTCGATTTCTTAGTGGTAGATAAAAAACAAATTGTTATGACTATTCAAAAGTGCTTCAATTAAGTTTATTTGAATAAATGTTTTTCTATTCTATTCTATTCTTATATAGTAATTATACCTTTGCGTGAGGTTTTCATTTTAGTAACTTGGTGCTAATTTAATTGTTGTAAACCTAGACGAAGCCTAAACGTAAGCTTCATCTAAGCCTCAGATTTTTGATGTTTAACTAACATAAGTATGAGATAACATACATTCATACATACTATAAATTATACAAACATAATAAACAATCTAGACCATGATGAAATATGTGTTTGAGGTGAATAAATGAAGGAAAATAGTACAAAACGATATTTGTCAAATGTTATCTTACTTCTTAGTGTCTGTTCATAAAAATTTCAAAGGTATCATAAACCTATTCTAGTTATCGCACGTTTGTCTTATCATTATGGAATAAATTGAAAAAACTATTACATATCATAACTAGCTAACCCAACGAACGTTGTTTTATAATATAAATTTCTTCTAGGACCACCCTTATTATATAGCGGTATAAAAACAGTACTACTAGCGTAGATCTACCAAATATACACCGAAAGTTACATAAAATAGTTCAATCCGTTTCGGATAAGTACGATAACAAACACTATGACAATATTTTTATATATTAGATATTAGTTTATGTAAATATTTTAAACGAACTCCCCAAGACCTAAAAATTACAAAAGACAATATCGGAGCAATAGTGGTGAGGGTCAAATGGGCTCGGTGAGGCGGTTAGACAATTTAATTATTTACTGACTCTTTTATTGCACGAGAAATGTAATCATCATCAACTTCAACATCAGCCCGGAAGACGTCCACTGTTGAACAAAGGCCTACCCCAAAAGTCATCATGACGATCGGTCCTGCGCTGCTCGTTGCCAACGCGTTCCGGCGATCTTGAGCAGTCGTCGATCCACCATGTCGTAGGCTTTCCCACGGTGCGTCTTCCAGGTCACTAACTTTACTAGCCCAACGGTCATCTGTCCTATGAGCTATGTACCCTGCCCAGAAATGTACAATAAACATAATTTACAAAGTAGATAGGAACAAAAAGAGATCTTATCGCTTAAGGCTTTAAACAACCTTCCAAATAACGTTTAAGATAATACAGAATACAGAAAGGAAAACACCATTTATAATATCATAAAATCTATTAATATGTTTAAGTATTTCTATTAATTGTATAGTATCTATAGTACAAGCTCTGCTCTGCATGGGAGTAGATGGTACTGTGTGAATTTTTGAGGGTTAATAAAGTAATGTTTATATATATGTAGATATTAAAGACTATTTAATTATAGTGCCTTAATAGTAAACTGCGCGTGTATATATATCCATATTTCAGCAGTTAAATAATTTGTCTTGTAAACTGTTTCGGTATAAGGTTGAGATATGCTAGTGAAATTACATGGTACGAAGACATGATATCAGTCCCCGAGAATGATAACATAATGGCATGATGCTATTCATGTATTATATATGGACGATGGTTATTACTTACCATAAGGTCCGTCAGCTTATTTGTAAGTCCTACATTACATAAAATAAACACAAAAATAAAAAAAAAATAAGTGTGCGAATTTCGTTTGAGTTGTAATCTTCTCAGCCAGTAGAAACAGCATCCGTTCATAAAGAGAGCAACTCCATGACAGTGGTTATTAGCAATACTGTCGACGGATAGCTCTCTTCATTAACAGATTATGCGTCGTTTTCTTCTCTTCTTTCTTCTTTTAAATTGTATTTAAATTACGTTGCATTTCATTCTCTCCATTCCGTTCTGTTTTTACTTGTCTGACATCAAAATTTTAGGATAAATATTTTAAATTAAAAGGTTGTATGAAAAAAAAACGATACTTAATACCTAAGTTTAGTTGTTGTTTCTGATCATTTTTTACTTTATACTATACCTACCTGGAACATTAAGGATCTAATATTCCTTAATATTTTATTTATATAAACATATTATATATTGTTTAAGATGATCAACGTCATTAGCAAAACAAAATCCAACCAAGAGCGATGAGTATGTAACAACCGCTCGAGGTATCGATTCTAGTGGTGCCAATAATGTAAAATATATAATATAACTTACACAAATACTCAAACTTTAAACTAAAATAATAGATATAAAAATGGAATAGATAGTACCATAGGAAACAAAAATACCTAAAGATCATACAATAAAAACAAATAAATTACTAATAAACAATCAAAGAATTAACGAAATATAGCTACGTGGTTAGTTTATGTACTAGACTATCTGAGATAAGGTACGGGCGTAACGTAGACATTTATAGACGTCTAGCTCTGGTATTTATTCATTAAGAATTTGTCTTAATGAAAGTATTTAACAAGTACGTGGATGGATAGCAAAGGAGAGGACGACCGAGAATAAGATGGATGGATTGTGTGAATGATAATGTGTGAATGAGATTATGTGTATAAAAGGAGAGTAGGTAAACCTAGATATGACGGCTGATAGGGATCAGTGGAAGAATGTGGGTGACACAATGTCATCCATTGCATCAACACACAAAATCATTGGATAAAGTCACGACAATGATGATTCATAAACAATTTGCATAATGTGTGAATTTAATAATATTACAATTTATAATAAAGAATGTGAATAATAATTAAATATTTTTAAAATAGTATACTTAGCACAGATATTTTCTAAAATTATTCTAGTAGCTTTAATTTTCCGGTAAAACAATTTCATTTATTTAACGATTTCAGTTCTTTCGTTAATGTTACAAATACTTTCACAGAATTCATATGTACGTTTTACTGTGACGCCATTTTGTTTGTCGCGGCCTACTCGTGAGTACTACTGTATCTTTTGTCACTAAGTGTGAATTGGTCCAACACGATGTTTGCACTCGCCGCGTAATATTTGTTCTACGACTGCTGGTTGCTACAAAATACTTTGTAGATCCCGCCAGACATGTAACGGTAACGTTTCCTCTTTTAGTAGACGGTAAATTTAATGCTTTATATATAAAGCATCAAATATATTTGAGTACGAAAAAAATACCTTCTTCGAGTAGTTCTGGCAAGCGTCTGTATCGTTTTCATATCGCAACCGAGGAACAAATTTTGATATATTTTGTTTTCTTCTCCAAGATCTACCAATACATTTTTGGGACCTTAGAGAAAAAACCAAAAAAACTAGCTCTTGTTTATGGCCAGGAGCAAATGGAACCATCCCTGTTCCCTTCTCTCTTCCGAAAGCTGGATACGCTTGCCTATTTCGTCATTATAATTTTTAAATAAAGAAATTCTGGTAATTTTAGTGAAAACTGTATCAATATTCGTAGCGTAGTTGAGTCATAGACAAATGTTGAATATAAATACTATGTGTATGTGTTATTATCATTAGATTTTCTAATTACATTAATTCATATTTTGAAATAAAACCTTTTTTATTTTTTTTTTTTAATAATATAATATCATCAAAATAAATTAAGCAATGTTATACCATGAAAAATAAATATCAAACTTAACAACGATTGATTACAAAAATTCTTTCACCTCTATAAAGCTACAATTTCACCCAGTAACATAATTTCCCCGCAATTCCATGGTATACAACTAGTATTTTATATACCTTCTTAACTGCACTGCAATTGCATAGAATTAAAAACCGATATAGTTCAAACATCCAACACCTTTAGCTCAATTAACGTGCTCCGCCTAACTGCTGTGAAGTACTGGTTCACGAAACACAACTAATTTGATTGTCGGCCGGCCAAGGCGAATATGGCACCGTTATACACTGGCTACAAATAGAAATGGATTTGTTCAGCTTTCGTTAATACATTGTCGTATAAATTATTGACATATAATATTAATTGGAAATATGGCATCATACGAAGTAGATCAAACCCTCTTGAAATAAAAAAAAACAAACTATCACATAATTGGCGCGTTAATACATCACGTAATGTAATAAATTATAGGCTGAGTAGGTACTTTTGCCGTTCCCTGAATCGAGAAAACGTAACAAAAAAAGAATGCATTAAATATATTTTTTAAAATTTCTCAACTATGAATAAGTGTTCTAATTTCAAATATTTAATTACTACATTTACTGCTTTTTGTGTAAAATAAAATAATGTAAGTTCTATTAAAAGTACCTAATCAGAAAATTTAAGTGGTACTGTTAGTTAATAAATTATTAGATTATAATTAAAAATATTACAAATGTCCCAATTAAAGGCAGTTTTTTGTGGAACACATTTATAGTTCTGTGAATACCTCCCATAATCACATATCTCGAAAATACCTAATACTTAAACATATTTACTCTTTATTTATAAAAATATATTAATTCAATATATTAATATATTTTTATAAAAAAATAAATCAAATATATATTATCTAGAATTAAGGATATGATGATTTTTAAAGTGTTTTAAACATTTTAAAGCAACAATTTCCATTGTAACGATGAACATGGATTTTGGAATTTGAAAGAACACGTTCGATTTTTAAATACAAAACCAACCACATGCCAGCATTTTAAATAGGTCATACGTTGCATCACAGAATTATATATTCAAAGAAACAACGAGAACTAAAATAACAAATACTTGGAGAAACAAAGGAGATGCTAATGTAACAAGTTTAAACAATTTGTATGTATAAACTGTCTAAGGTATTTGCTTTTCAATAGGTTGTGGACCATATTTTTGTTCTAACTTGTTACCTAATCAATTTCGCGGCCTTGCTACCTCCTACAGGTTTTTTTGTAATTGGAATGGTAAACGAGCTGGCGATCCACATAAAGGTAAATGTTAGGACTGTTCGAACGACTTAGTTTTTTTCGGACTACTCTAATGCTGTTGACCGCAGCTGGCCTTTATAACTTCACCGGACGATGAGGGTCGAGTGCAGATGGTACTCCAAACCCGCGGAAGGACTTATGGAGCGGCTGAAGGCCAACTCCGCCTGACGGATACGACTAAGAGCACCGCTAGGGGTTCGAACCTCAGCTCAGACCGTCGTAATTTCGATCCGTTTGAATTGGTCGGGGGATCGATCGAACAGGCTGTCTGAAGGACTAAGATGTCATGAGTTTTATATAGTAATTTCACTGCCATCATCATCATTGTCATCACTGTCATCATCTCATTGTTCAACCGAAACATAGCTTACAAACTCCTTAGCTCCCTATTTTTTTAACTGTGCGAAAGATACATAATTCTAGAGTGGCATAGGCTTTATATTATGTTAATATTATATATATGTATGTATGGATGAATGTATGATATAGAAATATGCGTATAATGGACTATGGTGTGAAAGAGACTGAATGATGGAAAGTGGAGTGAGGTGAGATGCGTAGAGAGAGCAGGGAATTAGTCGAAATTGAGACGAAAGTTAAAAGGAGTATTTAGGCGTAATTAAGAAAAAATAAAGAAACAGGTGTTTTAATGTGTTTAAAGCTGTATGAAGCTGTGATCCCCGTATTCAATCCCGGTTTTACATATAATTCTTTTGTACGTCTGTTTGTTTGGAACAAATTATATTTCACTGTATTTCTGTACGATTTGAATTGGAACACAATTGGACCTACGGTGCCTCTTTAACAAGCAAAATGATGTCTACCTTCCTCTATTTGCTATAAAACTCATAAACTAATGAGTTACCGATCGAAACCAGCTGTGGCACTTGTATCTACATAAAGATAGTGTATTCTACTAAGTAACATTGTAAGTTATCTAATCACACCCAATAATATGCTAAATCGTGCTTTGCAACTTTTTACGTTTTTTAAAGTCACGATTTGTGTTACAAGTTTAACGATTTTTGTAATATATAATACATTGTTAAGAAATATACAACACAGTTATTATATACATTATTTTTCCGAACTATTCTAATGCTGTTCGCCCCAGCTGGCCTTTACAGCTTCTCCAGACGATAGGGGACGAGTGTAAATGGCACTCCAAACCTGCGGAAACACTTATGGGGCGGGTGAAAGCCAACTTCTGCCTGCTATATGATGTAAAAATATATGCTTTTTTTAAACTATTCTAATGCTGTTCGCCGCAGCTGGCCTTTACGGCTTTGCCCAACGATAGGGAGCGAGGTCAGATGGCACTCCAAACGCTCGAAAGTTATAGTCTGAGGACACCGCTAGGAGTTCGAAACTCGACTCGGGCTGTTGTAATTTCAATTCTTAATTGTATTTTTTTTTCAAACTATTCTAATACTGTAGGATTAGGCTTTTATTCTGTTCTAAAATACCACACCTAATAATATTTTATACCAGATTGGAACTGTACAACGACGTCTATATCAGTTATATAGACGTCGACTTTGTTTAACTCAGACTTTATGTACCTACCTCTTTTGAAAGTAACTGGATGGCAAACAAGCTTACGGACCTGATGGTTAAATTGTGAACATCGCCTATATACTTGGATAGCACTACACATATAACGTTATTTAGTGAGGTTCTTGATATAACTCATGTCATTTCAGAGGACTAAAATGTCATGTAAAGACATGTAATTTTAAAATGACGGGGTCAATCGAAACCAAAAAAGCTAGACGAACCACAAATTCTAAATGAACGCAACTTACCATTCCAATATATACTCTAACACGATTGAAATTAAATCACGTTTAGAACAAAAATATGACATTCCTTTTTGTATCACAAACTACCTCATACATATGTAAAACAAATACAGGTAATACCATGATCTCAGTGACTGAACACTGTGTTTTATCACCTTGTGATAAGGGTTATAATTAAGTAAACAAGACTATCAGCTGAACAAATATTACATGTGCCTAATAGCGAGACGATCCACTGCTAAGATTTTCAATGTAAAAATGTGGCGTTATTAACAACGATTCATCAACCTTTCACGATTAAGGAAAGCGTGATTAATTTTAAACAGAAAATAAGCACAAAATTCGCCAAAGATGGACTGTAAAAAGTCATCTGCGTGGGTACCTCAGTCTCACCTACTTCAGTCGTGAAGCAGCTTGCTTTATAAACTGTATTTTGGTGCTTATTAGTAATTTTTATGGGACTATTCTAATACTGTTGCGTTTTTTTCAGACTACTCTAATGCTGTTGGACGCAGCTGGCCTTTACAGCTTCACCGGACGATAGGGGGCGAGTACAGATGGCACTCCAAACCAACGGAAGGACTTATGGTGCGGCTGAATGCCAATCCCGCCTGACGGATACGACTTTAGTCTGAGGGCACCGATATGGGTACAAACCTCAGCCGTCGTAATTTCTATCCCCATTTGAATTGGACGTTGGATTGATCGGAGGGAAGCTATTAGGCAGTGAAAATACAGGGTAAAAGGTATGACATCCTAATCCCCTCGTAAGGCAACATTTGAGTTATATTATGGCTATCATATGATAACGTGATGTCCGTAGTGCTGTTCACGTTATGGCGACGATTACATGCATAAAAAAGGTCCGACTGATTATGAATGCCTGCTATTTCGATTTATATATAGCGAATGGCGTTGTATAAAGAACCATATTTTTTTATAGAGTGATCCATTTAAAGATATTTTATTATATATAATATACCATTAACATAGTTTTATAAGAATTTAAAAATATTAATAATAACCCTTGATAATTCACACTGTGTCATCTAGTCGAATGCTAAGCAGCGCTTGTGTTATGGGTACTAGATAACTTATGTAAATACTTAAATACATTTTTTGGTAAATACATACATAATATACATAGAAAACTAGAGACCACCTTTAAATGATGGTCGCGGCTTCAATGTATATTATGTATGTATTTAAAAAAAAGGTGTAATATTGCATCAGTTGTCTAGTATCCATAATATCTACTCTGTTTAGCTTGGGACTAGATGGCGCTGTGAGAATTGTCCTGAGATATTATAAGAAAAAAGCAATAGTCAGTCTTGCTGTTTGTTACCTTTTTATCATTAAACAGATCAACAGTTTAGCAAAAACAATTTTCCATGTGAAAGTAAGTTTTATCACATCAGTATTTTAACACATGATATACAATCGGAAGTCCGTGTATAAATTACTAGCTGGTCTCGCGACTTCTTCCGCGTGGAATTGACTAAATAACGAAAAAATATTGAATAATCTATTTATTTTACCTCCTTAAAGGTAAAAATTTACCAATTTTGAATGTCATATTTATTGATATCTTCGCTTCTAGTTTTAAAAATTACGATACTTCCGTACACCCTTTCATCTCCCCTTTCAACGCCTTACAACCTTTATTTCGCATTAAAAGGTAGGCTATATCCTTTCTCAGGGTCTAGACTATACGTGTATCAAATTTCATTTAAATCGGTTTAGTAATTTTGGCGTGAAAGCGAGACAGACAGGTAGACAGACTGAGTTACTTTCACATTTATAATATTAGTAAGGATTAGTTAAAAAGTTACAGAAACCGTAAATGTTACGGTTCCCGTAACCCTAGCCTAATAAAATAACCTCTAATGCAGGAATAGACGTTTTGAAAATGATTTTACCGTCCGATACAACTGTACGGCTAAAGTGGGCCGCGTGGTGTATGCAAAACCAATTATTATATGCGTACAAACCACAGGTTATTGTTACAAAATATCTTATTGTTATACAAACGAAGACCTACGTTTTCTATTACACAAATGCCATCGGCCATACCTAAACGTTATGTTCGGTGAATTTGCGACTAAGTAAAACATTCTATTTTATGTTCTACTAGAACCATCTCGGTTTCGCTTGGATGTACAGTGACAAATAATATAATAATAATTGCAATAGTACATCAATACTTAGCCACTAAATATAAATTAATCACGGAAAAATTAGCCTACTACAAATACACCCCGCAGATAGTACTCGACTCTCCCGGTTATAGGTCACAACAGACCAGATATAACGCCACATGATAAGGAAAATAAAATAGTTTACCATATAGATTTGCAATACCAAATACACATAATCTTCTATAAACACATACAGAAAAAATTACTAAGTATACTGATATAGCAATAGAACTAAACATCCAATGGCAGGTAGAAACAGTAAAAACTCTCCCAATTATTATCTCGTCCACAGGTGTCATTCCAACATCCTTACGGGTGAAGCTGTAATATTTTTGAGGACTCTAGCCTACTTACTTTCATACTTCTCCAAAAAGCTGTAATTCTAAATACCTGTAGAATAGTCCGCAAATTTTTGTCATCGTTATCATTTATTTTATAATTGTCATTGTTTGGTCATATTCACCCGCAATGACAAGTTTAACACCCCATCAAAAGGAGATATAATATATATATATATGTGTATAAAAAAACAATAATAATAATCTCAGGACAATTCACACAGCATCATCTTGACCCAAGACACCCAGACCGATACAAACAATCATACTCATGAATACAAATGTTTGTGCCGTGCGAGGAATCAAACCCCCGACCATCGGACGTAAAGCGGTGTGCTAGACCGCTAGACCACCGAGGTCGTCAATAACATATAACTATATGTGACGGAGGTCAAATAATTATATAACAATTATATAGCACAGCATAATCATCATATGCGTCTTCCTTATCCCAATTATTTGTGGTCGACGTAATAGTTTTTCTCTTCCATTCATCCCTGTTCGCAGTTATCTCGTTTTTTACTCCATTTCTTACCATATCATCTTTCACACAGTCCATCTCTTTTTTATCCACATTCATATGTAATACCTTCCTTAAAATGTTATGCTCATTCCTACTTATTGCATGCTCATACCATGACAGACGCTTACTCTTCAACCTCTCTAACACCGACGCCACTTTCATACTTCCTCTAATGTATTCATTCTTGAACATAACACATTATAGAGTGGAAAACATAAGAGACCTTAAAACTATATATTGCGGTATAAACTGAAAGGACCTCCACTCAGTTGTTGCCTCAGCTTGTCACTGCAGCGCTGATTTTCAGTGAACCCATTACTCGAAAAAAGGAAATAGCCTTCTTGCTATATGATGTACATATATATGCATTTTTCGGACTACTCTAATGCTGTTGGCCTCAGCGGGCCTTTACAGCTTCGCCGAACTATAGAGGGCGAGTGCAGATGGCACTCCAAACCCGTGGAAGGATTTATGGAACGGCTGAAGGCCAACTCCTGCCTGGCTGATACGACTTTGATCAGAGGGCACCGCTAGGAGTTAGAACCTCGGCTTAGCCTATCGTAATTTCGATCCCCATTTGAATTGGATGGGGCATCGATTGTACATATATGTAGACGTATTCTACATATAAAACATATTATATATTATGCATACAAACCCAATCTTTCTTTATGTTAGAGTTTAAAAAAGTTATATGTCAGGCGAGTTGTAAGAGTCGTGTAAAATAAAATAGTTGGGAATCTCAGTTATACTTATATGTTATACTTCGTTGTATAATAAAATGAACTCAGTTACTTGCATCAATACGTACATTTTACAAACAAAATCATTTAATTCAATCTCATCAAATCAAATCAAATCAAATATCAAACAATCAAATATTTTTATTCACAATCAGCTCGGCATGCAGACGAGAATAATTGTCAAGAAATTCTGCTCTCTTTCTATTGAAATATGACGGACTACTTAACAAAAACATTATACGTATATCAGGTAATCACTAAGTATCTAAATATACATCCATCTATGTATCTAATTATTGTATATTTGTATTAATTAATACTCTTATAATCACTCGAAATGATTAATACTAATATTATAAAGATATAGAGCTGATTTCGTTAAGGAAAGTAAATTCTATCACCTTAGCACCGTTTGAAGAAATTCTTTCACTGTTTGAAACGTACATTATTTCAGATTTATATATACTGTATATTATGTAAATATATACAAACTCACAATTTTATGATGATAAGTGTTGAGTAAATGGGACTGTAGGACCTACACGGCTCTATCTATATATATATACAACTCTATGGCTGGCCACTATTTATAAATCTATTTAAAAAGTAAGTAATCACAGAGACCAAATTACCTTCCGACCATAAAATTAAACCACGTAAAACTAAATAAATATTGTAATACGTCTCTATTCTGATATGTTATCAACATTTACTGCTATCCTAATCTTTAATAAATGGTATTATTTACTCTACTACGACGAAGGTATTATACGTGCACAACATGTATTAATGTAAACAAGAAAAAAAATACACTAAATGTCAAATTATCTTCGATTTTTTCATTAGCTTGAATTAATCTTTCCGATAAAGTTAAATTATACTATTTTTTGTTAAATTAAACACAAACGTTGTAATTATCAATCAGTTATTGTGTCTATTTCGTTATGTTACGAAATAGACACAATTTTTAACTTTGCTCTTTTAATTTCACTCATTTAAATTTACAACTAGTCAATTTAAATAAATTAAAATACTCACATCACTAGATATCTATTAAATTACATTAATCAATAATAATATTATATACTCATAGTAAATTAATTGCATATAATAAAAAAAATAAGGAACAAATTAAAATCTTACCAAGAAAATCGTATGCAGCTTCCGCTACGGTTTTCGCTCTGAAAATGGTCGGCCATTTTGAATCACGTGTTTATCTATTCAGTTCATTAGTATGGACGCCCTGTCTATCATGTGACCAATCACAAGTTGGAAATCTTCGAATCAATCAGCGTATATGGGTATTAAAAAAATAAACGTCCAATGACAATGTATAAATCTTTTGAAAAAAATTCAAATGAGCGTAGTCAAGTATTTCCCGCGGAAATTCTAAGTTGAACACCACTATAATATGATAGTATTAAAAAAATAATAAAATTACATTTGTACTTTAAATTAAAGTTAATTGTAATAAAATTTAGAAACGCAGTTAATTATTAACTTAATTAAATCTTTAAATACGCACATTCGTTTTGTTAAAAGTTACGTAAATAGACGTGGAAACTCGCGCCGAAGAAGGCAAGAGTCAAAATGGCGTCTTTACTTACATGTTGGCTCCTTTATACGGTTGTACCTGTTACGTCATACACCTGTAGCTGGGACAAGCTATTATTCATATTTCTTATCGTTTTTAAAGAGTGACTACGGAAAAACGACCCTATAGCCAGCGCTCGGTCTAGGAAGTAGTGCTTTCGATTTTCAACAATTGTTTAAGTTTTACGTTCTATTACATGACCGGACTAATGTTTTCTATATTTGTTCATTTCTAGGTTGAATTTAAATTGTTTCCTATTCAGTGCTGTAAAGAATACATTTTCCTTTACATTTAATTGTTTTCCTATAAACATGATTTCTCATTGGGTTTCAAAGAAATTTAGAAGAGAAATTGCCTTAATGCAACTTTTGACTACGCGATGTTAAAAAATCTTAGAATAATCTTCAACCAACTTCGAAAGAAGCAGGTTCTGAACTCTACTCGTTGTGAGGTCAATCTTCTCGAGGGAATCTGGTGTTGTGTCAGTTCTTCTTAGCTCGAAAGCACTCCGAACTGATGGTAGATTTGACATATCACAAGAGTCTATAGTAGGTCTATTGAATAAATATATTTTGATTTGATTTGATTTTATTCCAAACTGCAGTCAATAAGACGAGACTAACAGGTCTAGTAAATATGAAAGCCATTGTATATAACAAAACTCAACTATTATTTTTAATAAACGGCACACTTCGAAGGATTTTATCTTCATGGTTATTTCTTATTACTACATTTTTTTTACTACTGTATATGCACTACGGAGATCGTATGACGCCGGTGGTATACCTCAAGCGTTTCTATTTCTGAGAACTAAATTGCAATGCCACTGTACCCTATAATTCCGCTGCCATAGGATAACAATTATATAAGGTGGTGAAACTACATCAGCTATATACATGACCACCAATACGGAGATCGTATGACGCCAAGGGTATACCTAACGCGTCTCTATGTATTTTTGGCGACTAAACTGTCATGCCACTGTACCCTATAATTCCGCTGCCATATGCTAACAATTATATAAGGTAGTGAAACTACATCGTCTATATACATGAGCACCACTACGGAGATCGTATGACGCTAGTGGTATAACTCACGCATTTCTATGTATTTCTGGGGACTAAAACTGTCATACCACTGTACCCTATAATTCCGCTGCCATATGATAACGATGATATAAGTTAGTGAAATTACAGGGTACATAAAAAAATTACGTAGATGTACATCTACATTGTGGAATCACCTTCCAGCAATGGCATTTCCGAACCGACACGATATTTAAACCTTCAAGACGGTCTCGGTGTCTAGTGGTTTAGCAGACCGCCTTACTTCACATCGCGGGTTCGATTCCTTGCATGATACCAAAATTTGTATTTATGAGTATGATTTTTTGTATTATCCGTTATATGTATTTTGTGGTTGTTTTTAAAAATAAAAAAGAGTTTAGTATAATATATATACCCATAACACAATAATAATATCCATAACACAAGCTCTGCTTAGCATGGGACTACATAGCGTTATGTATGTTATCTTGGGTTATTATTATTATTATTATTATAAGAAAGAAGCGTATTCCTTCTGTGGTACACCATCAGATCTCTCCAATTTTCGAAAATTGGGATGTTAGGACTTTTTACGTTGCCACCGGAGTCACGACCTCGTGACTAAAGAGTAGGTAGTAAGAATTCTACCATGTAATGGTGCTCGTGTGGTTTTTTAGTAAACGAGGATCCCACACACGCCTCCAACGGACGGGACGCTCTTTTGAAGATTTTTTATTGCCTGGCCTTAGTCCCATTTATTGGGTCACTGTCACTGTTCTGCAATGCTTCGAGATGTTCACAGAGAACCGTGTAGACTATTTTGTATGATAAAATGCGGAAAAGTTGTACATCCCTGTTGCTGAAATTACGTGCCAACGCACATATAAATATATGCACAGTCCAGACTGCTCGCAATTATCCTCAGAGTTCTAATATATTTCTAATTGCATTGTACAGCGGTGATTTTTATTTATATTATTTATATTTTTATTCTTCTGTGTGTAATTTTTGCCTGTATTTCAGTAAATACATACATTAACTCTAAGAAAGTAGTAACACCAGAAAAATTGGCTAAAAGAAATCCAGAAAAAAAAATATTGTTATATTATAATTACTGTCAGCAGGCCTATTTGGACATAGTTTAAAAACTGCGGAAGCACTTTTATCTACAGAGTTTTGAAAGGAGAAGGTTAAAGAGTCCGAGAAATCGTCATTATCACAACTCTCCTTTGTCACAACTCTCCTCGGCCTCCCCTACTATAGGAAAAATATATTATTAAGAGTTTAGGTATTTCCGCGAAATCTTAATGTATGAGTACATAGACTACATTTCATCTACATATAACGGAGAAAAGATTATAACTTATTTACAATGCATATCTCGGATGACGCTATATTATACAATATTTGATTAATACGATAGCAAATTTTGTGCATTTTGTTATTTTTGTCTTCAACATGTTAGGGAAAATACTAAAGTTTAGATTCGGAAAGAAAATGGGTGTCAAATATATTTATTAATATTTATAAAATAATGTTTCTATTCTCCATTAAAGATTTACACGGGCACGTCTGTTAACAGTTACTTTTATTTATACCACGTAGGTGGCAAACAAGCATATGACCCATCTGATGGTAAACGGTTACCGTAGCTCTGAGATACCAGGGACATTTCGTGCCTTTAAGAAACCTTAATAAAATAATATAGCCCTTCTTGAAAAAGCGCATGCCTCGGTAAGTTGTTCATTCTACCATCTATGTGTACGCGGGAGGAAGCTCCTCTCGCTCCTCCTCTCAACCGCACTGTTCGACACCACTTAGAGGATGTATTCCGATGTCGATGGCCATCGGTATGATGGTTAGAGTTAACCGTGGGCATCAAGTCAAACAATTCTTCAGAACACAGTCCGTTGTATATTATTTTTAATTCAATTGATTTTCTTGCCAGATTTTTTCAATTGAATCAATATACTGAGCTGGACGGTAGGGAATAAATATAGGTAATTCAATAAATTTTACTATCATAACCGGCTAAAATGTCTTACATGAATAAATGATTCTTGATTTTATTTGATTTCATAGTTGCAAAATATCCCAGAAAAAAGTGTGTAGCTTCAAAAATGACGAATTTCCGTATAAATTTTCATCCTCTGTCATATTTTACCCCCTTAATGGTTAAGTTTTTACAAACTTTATATGTCATATTGATTTCTATTTAATTAACAACCTAGAAACAAAGTTTCAAACTTCAAAAATGACGATACTGCTATATGTACAACCCTTCATCTTCCCGTACAACCCTTGACGACCTCGGTGGTATAGCGGTCTAGCACACCGCTTTACATCCGATGGTCGCGGGTTCGATTCCTCGCACGGCACAAATATTTGTATTCATGATTATGATTGTTTGTATCGGTCTGGGTGTTTTCAATGTATGTATAATATGTATGTATTTACGAAAAAAAAATATCTATGTATTTGTATCAGTTATCTAGTACCCAAAGCACAAGCTTCAGCTAGCTTTGCTAGCTATCTAGACCCAAGTGGGTCTAGATGGCGCTGTGTGAATTGTCCTGAGATTATTATTATTATTTCCCATTAAAAAATGTTGTCTTTGTCATGTCCTTTCCGTGGGTCTAGACCAGAGGTTATTGTATTTTTCGGTTTTGGGTAGACCCCCATTCTTACCTGATATTGTTTTTTTTTAATTTTTAACTGTAGTAAAGTTTAGTGTTTAAAACATAAAGTATAAACAACAAGATGACCGCTGTCGTAGACCCCTTGCAGTTTGTCAAAGACCCCTGGGGGTCGATATAGACCACTTTGGGAATCACTAGTCTAGACTGACCCGGGGCAGCAACAGGCGGACAGCGGTCCGTTTGTGGACTGCGAAAAGTAGCAATCCTTGCACCAAGTATCAATTAATATGTACATAAGGTTTATTAGGTACACCTATATTAATTAAAATAATATTTTTAAGCCACATAGAATCTAACATAATACTTACTCTATCCTATGTTCCATTTTTTTTTCTGGACCTCGTTAAAATTTTAAGCATGACAGACAGATAGACAGTTACTTTCACATTTATAAAGAAGAAAATTTACTTTGGATCGAAAAAACTATAATTTTGTGGGGTATTCATGAAAGGAAACATTCTTAAGGGTCGGCAACGTCTATATAGTGTTTCAGGTTTACCATCATGTGAGTTTCACTCGATTGCCACAACTGTGTTTTAAAGAAACTAGTACATACCTCGTTGGTTGCTGCAATGATTTGTCTTTAATCACCGAGACGTATCAGGGTCCAGAGATTATATTCACTTACAGACGCATATCGCTTTCCTTCCGACCGACGCAGGTTCAATTCCTCGCACGGTACAAACATTAATTAATTTCAAAACATAAAGACATTAGAATAAGGAAACTTATCTTTGATGCAGTAACTGTGAATTTAAAAAGGGGAACTTTATAAAAAAAGGATTCCAGTGACAAAAATTGTACGTGTAAAAAAATCTTATATATAAAATTCTCGCACAGTCACAGTTTTCGTTCCCATTCTCCTCCGAAACGGCTTGACCGATTCTCATGAAATTTTGTGAGCCTATTCAGTAGGTCTGAGAATCGGCCAACATCTATTTTTCATCCCCCTAAATGTTAGAGGTGGTCCACCCCTAAATTATTATTTTTTATTTTAAGGCAAAACGTTTGCCGGGTCAGCTAGTATTGCTATCTATTTATTTACACGTGTGACCGATGACATCAAGATCTTGTCATCATCTGCTTCTTCCTTATCGCATTTATTTGGGGTCGGCGTAATATGTTTTTCTCTTACATTCATCATCTCATTCATCTCTGTTTACAGTCACGTCGTTATTTACTCCTTTTCTTACCATATCATCTTTCATATAGTCCATCCATCTCATTTACGGCCTTCTTATGCCCTTATAACCATCCACATTCACATGTAACACCTTCCTTAGGATATGATCTTCATTGTTACGCATTACATGCCCATACCATGATAGACGATTACTCTTTAACCTCTCCAATACTGGCGCCACTTTCATACTTCCTCTAATGTATTCATTCTTATCTTGTCTATCCTTGTCACACCACACATCCATCTCAATATGCAGTCGTCTCTCATCCATCGCCTTAATGGGCCAGCACTCTGATCCATACAAAACAGCAGACCGGATCTTGGTCTTGTAAATTTTGCCCTTAAGTTTAAGGGGAACTCGTGAGTCACACGTCGTCGCCGTAACCTGCCGCCACTTAATACAACCAGAGTCAATTCTGTGCTTTATGGTTCGATCTAGTTCGCCATTGCTTAGGAGGAGTGAACCTAGATACCGGAGACTGGAACATCACGATCTTGTAGAAACCTAAAACAAAAATTAAATTACAGAATCTTAGATATAGTTAATGTACATAATATAAAATATATTGATTACTTACCACCAAAAGTATATTACTTGGATGAGTAATAAATCCGACGTTGAAATATAAACTTTTATTATGTTATGGTGGTACCACATCATTCGTTTCTGTTCAGAATAGAGTTATGAAAATATATACTCAACTTTGGACAAAGTTCTGGAGTAGTCGTAGTAAAATTCAGAAATGTATAAGATAAATTTTTGTATTTCTGTATAATTAATAATTTCTTGTGTATTTCAATATTGTCATGGTGGGCGATTTTAGGTATCAAACGACAATTTTATGTTAAATATGTCCTTTGTGGGCGGAAATGTACAATTCTGTACAAAAAACAAAATTGTAATTGGCAGCCTATAAGTCCGTTGCTATGTCCGTAAAACATAATAAAAATAAAGTTGAAAAATAAAACAAGATCAAATTAACAGAGATTATCGCAACATATATAATATTTAATAAAAATCATTTTTAAATACATCAACCATCCCTCAAATTCTCGTCCAGCCTATTCTTCATTTATATTACGTATGTATTTAAAAAACTGTATCTAAGTACTTATATCTGTTGTCTAGTACCCATAATAAGCTCTGCTTAACTTGGGACTGATGAGGTTCCTACTACAGTTGTCAATGTCGCACTGATGATCATAGTGCTTTTTTTGTAAGTAGTCTGGCCATAAACACTGTTACATAATAACTTCTCTTTTTTTAAATTTTTGAAATATTTTGAATCTGGAACACGTATGTTATTTTAAAAAGTTCTTTCGATTTTGCGCCATTTTACATGTTTTTTCGTGTTCATCATCAAGTTACAATATGGAATGGGGTGTTAAAAAAAATAGGATTGCAGTGATCGCCTTGCACAAAGTGGGTATGGAGCCGTCGGTCATATTTCACTTCATTGAACATACGGCTGATAAAGCTTGGTATCAGCCGTATGTTCGTATTTCGTACTATCAACAGATACAACAACTCTTCGTCTGTTGAAGACCAAGTAAAGATAGGGGCGGGCGCGTGCTGTTAGAACTACTGTTAATGCTGTTAAAGCCAGAATTCGTCGAAACCCCATTAGGAAGCAAAAAGTTGTCAAAAATTTTCCTTGGAAACAGTGTGAAAATCCTATTCGTAGATTCATCGATTCGATCATAGATTCGTTGATCAAACATATTAAAGGCCTATATAAAAACCAAAAGTGGCCATTTCAAGTAGAATATTTTTTTATATTTTACTGTGACTTTAACAAATACGTAGGTATAAATTTTAATAATATTACATTACTTAATTAAAAAATACATTTTCATTTTTAACAGAACTTATGGCTGGACTAGGTATAGGTATAGAAAACATTTGCCTTCCGCATTACCATTTCTGTTACGTGGAAATAAAATGACAACAACATTTTCATACGTCACAAGTGCAATAAAACATTCTACGTTCTAATTCATTGTTGTTATCAGTGATATCTAGTTGAAACTGTGTGTTTGTTTTACATTATAAGGAATTGTACACATTTATTTGTATTTTTTTAAAAGTATGATAATGGATGCAACTGCCTGCGCTAACGGTTTACGAATTAACTACAAGGGATTCCATGGACATGAAAGGGTACATTGGAAACAATGGGGACACTAATCCCAATTAGAAATAGAAATAAAAATAATCTTTATTCAAATAAACTCAATACAAGCACTTTTGAATAGTCATATCTTTTTTATTCTACCGCTCAATCGTAACGCATTACAAGAAGAATGAGCAAGAAACTCGTGTATTGCTTACTATTTTACAAAATTATCCGCACGCAGGCGAAATACGGACATGCCAATAGAAGTTATAAAAAAATGTTTTAACTAAATCCTTGAGACAATGTGAACATAGCTTAGCGAAGTTGAAGTTAAAATTAAGTAAACAATTCACTCACATAAACGTCACCACAATCCATCTTTGCAGTTGAAACAGATAATTATAATTAACAGTATATTTACATTTGCTTTATTTACCAAAAAATTTCATCAGAAAACGAATCCTAATAGTCAAATAAGCCAAGGTTGGGTCTTATCAAGAAACCTCAAAAAACCCACAATGCTAAATGCATTTAATATTTTCGATCTACCTTTTAATAAACTCAATTCTTTTATTAAGAAATTATCATCGAATATTGTTTTTAATTTTTACCTCTTTTCAATGTTATTGTCTCTACTTTCTATTGTAAACAGAAAAATTAGGAGAACACCTCATTTGTGGCATTATTTGCTTAGACAAATATTGAAATTTATATTTGTTAGACAAATACACTATTTGAACTTAATATTTTTTTAAAAAATGCAACTGATTATAAAATTTATAATAATACATAAAATGTACTGAGCAGTTGAGTTTCTTGCAATTTCTTACTTACAGTAGCTAGCCGTAATGGTAGGGATAATCCTGTATGAATGAATGAATCCTTCTTTTCAGCCGATGTATTTATCAAGCTTTCAGGAATGAAGCCGCCTTGTCCTGTTTGTACATATATGTTTAGATTACTAAGTAATTGTATGTATTGTCTATCATTGTACAATTCCAATAAAGCATATTCTATCTAGCTATCTGTCTGTCTCTCCATCTTTAGGTGTATATCGTATTAACTTCTATGAATTGAGGATTTTTTTGTAATTGAAATTGCAAAAAACCTGTCAGGCCTTCTGATGATGATTGGTAGTTTATAGTCTCCTACATGAACAACACTATGCAAAGTACATTATCAAGTGACTTATTATAGAGGATTAAGGATTCATGCCTCTTATCCTGTAATTTCACTACTTAATAGCACCCTACAACCAAAACACAGCTTACAAAGCATTCTGCTTGGTGACTGAAATAGATGAGACTGGGATGGGGACCCACATTCACAGACGAATTTCTAAATTTATATATATTTAATTATAATAAATTTTCAATGCTAGATGAACTCTGCAAGAGCACTACAATAATATTCACCTATACGCAACGGCGGACCCAGAGGGTCATGGGGGTCAGGACCCCCCTGAGCTGGTTCTAGGACTTAGGTGAACCACTAATTGAACATAATGATTTTATTTATATATATTGTCACCATACAGATTTTATGTAACTACATACCTTCAATATTTAATTAATTTAATATAATATAATAACTTTGTATTATTAATAAAGTAAATACGTTTACTTGTATCTATTGTTATCAAAATTAAATTATAAGTTCTTGACTAAACCACGACTATGTGACGCCCTAATGACGCCAAAGCTGGATTCGTCCTTGCCTAAACGATACTACTTAATACCCACGACCTTCCATCGTGACTATGAATGACCCTACATTATGGGAATTTTTTTAAGCCAGCATTTATTTTAAAAAAGCAACACGCAAATTACTTTTCCATAGTGCTTTATTTGAATAAAGATTATTTCTATTCTATTATAGTTTTTATTTTACATTTATAGAATCAGATAGGCCGCCATCTTGTTTGTATATTCCTTCGCACGAAGTTGCAGGTACCATTATTTTTACATAATTTTTAACAATAAAACGAGATTAAGAAAAGTCATGCATCCTGTAAGTATACTTTTAGCAAACACATAAGCAACAATATTAGTATTGCTAACATTTTAACGCAGGCGTTTCATGCTAGTATTCATAAAGTGACCTATATTTATAAGTTCGTTCCATAAAATAAATCGACAGACTAATAAAAATAAACGATGGATTGTACCTACTAAACAATTTATATAGAAATGACTATCACATAAAACAGACGAAGTCGTATATGCCAATTCGGGGAGCGGATTATTATAAGTTAACCTCTAACTATTGCATATGGAGCTAATCATACTCATTTCATCTGCTAAAACCGCCAATATTATACTGATGTTGGTTAATTCGATGTGTGAAAAGACCAGCTCTCTTTTATAGTCGGTTTTGTAAAAACTCAAATTATTTTGTAGTCAGTAATAGTTGTAAATATTCCTTTTAAACGATACAGATATAAATTACGTACAATAATAAAAAACGTTACTCCTTAATTAACTAAACTTGTAATATCTTGATCACAAGATAGCATATTATCGTCACATTCGAATCAGTTGCATAAGTGGAACATCACGGCGTTTCAAAATGTTGGTATCGATTTGTTTTATTTATTACCCTGAGTTGGTATCTATAATGTAGCCATATTATAATAACAGTTAAACTGTCTTATATTTAAAAAAATGTTATCTGATCTAAGCATTTGATAAGTCAAGCATTTAAATTATTATAGCTAAATTAGGTCTCTAACATAATTCTAATAATTTCTCTTAAAAAGATTTATTTTGTTAAATCGTATCTCAAGTGTTGCCAGTTAAATAACTCTGCGCAAGTGGTATGCAGCAATTTTGCTTCTAGCTGTCAAATTTAATCAATCACTTGACGTTCGATTTGACGTCTACTGTCTTTTTTACAAATCTAAAAATTATTTTTTCTTTCATTCGCGGTAGGCGGCGGGTGTCTGTACGTAAATATATATTTATATATTTTCAATTTTTATTCACTTAAGATTATCTTAAATAGGCTTTATATTATTTTAATGCATTTTATTACTAGTTGTTATAAATGTTTTTTTATTCACATAGTGCCCTGTGATTAATTTGTTGAGAGGTTATGTAAAATATTATCCAATGTTCTATACACGTTTTCTAACTTCAAGTGCAGTTTATTTAAATATTGACGTATTATTGAATGGTATTGTTTTCTTTATAGCACAAATATACGGGTTCGGACACAATGAGAACGACACAAATTGCCCAGTACGCTCTTAGACTCACATATTCGCAGGTAAGTCAATTTTTTTTTAATTTAAGTAAGCACAGATAATTTTTGTTTTTTAAAATCAAAAGTTTTAATTTAAGAACACACTAATATATCTGCCGCATAACTAATCTGATTTCAACATGAGAAAGGAATGGAAAATTTAAAAATAAAATTGAAGTCTTGTAAATTTTTGGGTTTTAATACTGTACATAATTATGTCTATTATCAATAACTGAATGCAATATTCTTTGGTATATTCTTCTAAATTATTCTAAACATGATCCATTTTTGAATTGTAGAGAACATTGAGGATTTTTATTGTTTACAGTGCAATCAACTATGTTTTGTAACTGTTTTGTGTACTATATTATATATGAGTTCTTATTAGTGGGTTTCCTCAGTGAACTTCTACATAATTATAACAATTCTGTCTGGCTACTTTGTTTGTGTTACATTTCCCCTGATTTTTCAATATTTTTCACTGCAGCTTTACTCTCATTGGTTGTAGAGTAATGTTACATAGCTGTCCTTCCTTCCTTTATAAATGAGATATCCAACACTAAAAGAATTTTCAACATTACATCAGTAAACTCTAGTACGAGTGTACCCTGAAAATCCAAACCCACAAACTTTACCTCTGAATTATATTAGTGTAGATACATAACTAAATATTAAATTTAACTGAAACATTTTCCCCCAGAAACTTGGTTATTTTTAACTTAAACATTAATCAGTTTTATTTATCAATTTATTTTGAAAGTCTTAAGTTAATTTTATACAGATTAAAGAAAATTAAAATTAAAATGGTATACTCTCTGATCTGAGTATTAACCTATGTCTATATATATCTGTCTGATTTATTCAAATCTGTACAACTATACAGAACAAACAGCCAGTACTTTCAACATACCAACAACTTTACATACATACACTAACAATACATAATATTAGTAGCATGCCAAGCTGAAAGTCAAATAAAAGATTCATAAAACTGAAATGTGACTAAGATGTAAAGTGGACATCTGATTATAAATTTGGAATATTTCATACTAAATTCATCACATCAGTTTATATCAAGTTTTTATTTTTTTTATATTGTCCATTTTACTCCTTGGCATTTTCTTCAGTATTTTTTTAATGTTCAAATGTATGAATATTGAATGGTATATGCACTGAAAGGACACCAGTGTAATATTATAGAAAGTATTGCCTCATATCGAAAAGTCATTTAGATACATTGTATTGCATTGTCCCTGATGGGCCTAGGCAGCTAAGTCTAAAAAGGGTGGCTAAAGATCTTTATACCACTAAGTAACAGCTCCAACCTCTTCATTAAAAAATAATAAGTATTATTCCTATTCCATTCCTCCCCCTTGACAATTTCTTGAATTTACACTAGATTTCTTGACTTAAACTGACTTGCCATGCCATATTAACTGGCCGAAATACTGGCAACAACAGTTTTTTTAATCGTTAATAATTTCAAATAGTACTTTTTTTTTATAACATGTTATCGGTATATACTATCTACAGATTATTACATAATAATATAATCTACTTGATACAATAATAATAGATGCATTTGCTGTTTCTTTTACCCATTGCTGTGGGAGTCGGGAGTAGGTCCTTAATATTGTTTTCGTAAATGACAGAATTAATTTTGTTTATAACTAACACCCACAACTTTATTTGCGTGTGATAATCCAAAGACAAGAAAAATTAGGCATGTGTACAAAAAATATATAAAAAAAATCACCAAATATAGGTTGAAAGGGGGTATGTTGTACCGTCATTTTTAAAGTCAGAATCTTGAAACATATTTTGTAGGCTATTGAGTAAATAAAAATAAATATGACATTCATAGTTTGTCAATTTTTCTTTTATATATTCTTCATTTGTAATGTAATAAATATATATAATAAATTCCATTCCGCGGATAAAGTTGCGAAAAAATCCGTTTAACTATATTAATAACTAGCTGTTCCCCGCGACTTCGTCCGCGTGGAGTTTAACTTTCATTTACTAAAATAAAAGTAGCCTAAGTTACTCCTTATTACATCAGCTACCTGCCAAAGAAAGTCCCGTCAAAATCTGTCCAACATTTCAGAGATTACCCGGAACAAACAGACAGACCAGACAAATTTTTTTAAAAATGTTAGTATGGTGTATGTGCCGTATTTATATTCATATGCATGTAGTAAAAAACGATTATTTTAATATTACAAACAGACACTCCAGTTTCATTTATATGTATAGATGATTACTGAAGTTTAAAAATACGTATCGTGTAAGATAACTTCACATTATGGACATACACGTAGGCACGTGGCCATTGGTTATGTGAATGAATATAATTAGACTAAAATGTCAGTGTGCAGTTATCAGGGCTCTGGAACGTTGGATGCAACGTGATTTGTTGACGCCTGCCACCGTAAATATGAGTAGATAGTAATTCGATATACTGCACGCGCCCACTTGATATGAAGAGTTATATATACCAGCTATAAATATATAAAGCTAAAGAGTTTGTATGGCGAATTTACATTACATGTCTATGTTCGTAATGCCTTTTTACCATCGCACCGCTCGCCGTCGACAGGGAATTCATCCCCACACGCTAGAACCTAAGTGGTCTCGGACAGTGAAGTACAGTCAGAGGAGCTTAGATTGTGAATGAACGACCTGCCGAGGTTTTTTCGAGAGTCTACAGCATGGGGTTTTTAAAAAGAGTATATTAAGGTCACGTGACATTGGATCAGGATTCATAGGTTACGGTAACCGTTTACCATTAGAAGAGCCGTATGCTTGCCCAGTTACGATGAAAACGAGAAAAATAACAGTCTAGCCATTGGAGACCGAATCCCCAGCCGATGGCTGGCTCATCCGTCATCCTCGTGAACGGGTGCTGCTTGTAGGGACTGGTCTGCTCTAATCACTATGACTGATTTCCTCTTATTAATTGTTTAACCAGTTGGTTATGTATTCAATATTTTTTCTTTTTGAGTATTTAATTGAATTAGTGCTAATTGGTGGTTTGTATTCACACACTTAAACTTAAAAATGTAAAGTAATAATAAAATTATTTAAAAGAGCAACACGCAAGTTTCTTGCTCGTTCTTCTTGTGATGAGACAGCTTTCCGAACGAGCGGTAGATTAAAAAAAAATGTAATGACTATTCAAAAGTGCTTCAATGTAAGTTTATTTGAATAAATGATTTTCTATTCTATTCTATTCTATTCTTTCTTGTTATTTCCGATTCTGTAGCTTTGCATGAATCTCTGAAAAAACAGTTGGATTTAAAAAAGCTTTGCATTTAGTAGCATAATTTCACAAGGAAGGTTTCATATTGTAATATTTTTTTTATTAATTGTAAGAATTATATTTCTGTATTAGAATGATTTTTCTATTAATTGTAAAAATTATATATAGGAATAAGGAAATATAAATATTTATATTTTTACTTTTCGCTCTAGTTTTTTAAATAGGCACAAAAAGTAAAAAAGTCATAAACATTTAAAAGCAATTATATTGACAGCCCTGTTTTCACCAGGACAGCCTATGACGTCTAAAATACGACGGTTATCTTTAGGGGGTCGTCAGTTCACCTATGAATATCAAAATTCAAGGGTTATCACAACAAGTGACAACCCTATCGCATGTAGAGCTTGGGTGTAGGCACGGCTCGTGCTCACTGGGCACCAGGGTTGCCAGGGATGTTCACAACGTTTACGAAGAAATAACTAACTGATAATATCATCATTAGCTTTATTTGGCTGTCTAACTTCGAAAATTGGTCTGTATACTATGAGTATTACGACCGATTTTCGTACGTCAAAAACTCGTGCCGTACACGTGTGTACGAGATTTTGATATACGAACAGGATCTTTTTATTCTCGTACAAGAATAAAAATGTCCTTGTATCATCATCTGCTTCTTCCTTATCTCGTTCATTTGGGATCAGCGTAATATGTTTTTCTCTTACATTCCTCCCTGTTCTGTCACCTCGTTATTTACTCTCTTTCTTGCCATCATTCATACAGTCCATCCATGTCTTTTTCCGCCATCCTCTGCCATTCTTACCATCCACATTCATGTGTAAGACTTTCTTTGGAATATTCTCTTCAATCCTTGGAAATGTCTTTGTATCAATGGCGAAAAACATTTGTTCAAGGATCCTCGTATAGTTGACATCCCTGTTCTACACTATCATAATATACATACATATATGTAAATATAGCAGGGGTCGTGAGATCTTGGACTTTAGATGCTAAAATAAACTTAGCAAATAGGGGTGTCACTAATCACCGACTCTGATAATTAAAATGTGATTCTGTAAAAATATTTTAAAATATTTTTTTTTTGTATTGAAATCAAATTACCACTTCTATGGTATCATATCTCATTCGAGTAATGAGATACTATTTACTTTATAGTATTTACGCAGCTCTTATCGGCTACAGCCGAAACATCGACTGTAGAAAGCGGAATTGTCGTAACATGAAAAACCCCAACTTTTTGGTTAAAAAAGATATAGGTACATAACAATATTTAACTTTCAATATCGATAAATATGTCACGTCATGTCATGAATTTTTGAAATACTTTTTAGGCCCTTGTGTAGAATAACTTATATCGGTTAAATTGGGAGTCATCCCGGTATCTTCTATGGGTTCATAACCGGCTAAAAATCCTACATAAATAAATGATTTTTTAATTTGAATTTAACAGGAATCTGATATTGGTACATTTGGCAATGATTGTTTTTATTAATCGCCGTATTTTTTTGAACTGATTAAAATAAAGCAAACTTAAATTTTAAGTCAATCTCATTACATTAGTGAAAACCGCACCGGTATTTTAAAACGAAAACACCGGTTTTGATATAATCACTTAAAACCAAACATAAGACTTGAAAAAATTGTTGTGTGATTTATCCAGGATTATTTACTTTTTATTGAAATTTTTGTGACTTTCACAAGATTAAAGAAATGTAACGATACGTTGGATTTCGCTGTATATCTTGTTAAAAGCATAAGTCTTGTGATTTATATTTAATGTACAGTAAGCAATTGTGTGTAATAATATGACTCATTTATTTATTGTTGTTCAGATATGTTGGGTTAAGGATCACAATTTCTTTATCAAAATAGGTTATGTTTTCAGATAGATTAAATTGTTTAAACTTTCTGCAGTTGTCGTTTTTTTGTGTAATTGGAATAGTAAGCTTACGGCCTACCTGATGATACGCTGTAATGAACAGCAGATGGCCTCTTATTGTATAATTTCACCGCCTAATCTGGGTGAGATTAGCTTACAACATTACAGCTAAAGAACAAGCTTACATTACATTAACAAAAATAAAATACTAAAATGGGACCAATCTGAAAGTATAATCTTTCAAATAAAAAAAACTTCTCAAATTACTTTATAAATTAAACAACAATTAAAAAAAAATCCGTATTGAAAACCGTCTTTTTGGAGTCGGTTAAAAAAGCAAGCTTAACGGTAGTAATAATTGAGACTCTGGGTAGATTGCAAAGCAATTGCACAGGGATATGAATTAATGACGGCCTGTACCGAGGTTCGAACCCCTAGTGCCCTGAGACTAAAGTCGTATCCGTCAGGCACGAGTTGGCCTTCAGGCGCTCCATAAGTCCTTCCGCGGAGGGTCATCTGCACTCGCCGTCTGCCGCCGTGGCCGTGCCCAACACCATTGGAATAGTTGGAAGAAATGAGACTGAGGGGTACCTCAGTCTCACCGCAGTCGACTTTACACAGTTGGTGTTTCAAGTGTCCATAGGCTACGGTAACCGTAGACCATAAGCTTGCAATAAAAAAGTAGTAGTCAAATCACTGATAAAATGTAATTTAAATATTTAATGAACTAAAACCTCCACCAAGATGGAAAGTAGATGAGAGCAAGGTGATGAGGTAAGACCACGGCAGGCAAAATGGGACCTGAAAGTCGCTTTTTTGAATTTAGAATATTTAATGATAAGGCCGCCCGTTGTTACCTCTGTGCCTTGTTTATTATTGTGGTTTTTATCATTTTATACATAATTGTGTATGTAACTGAATTTTCTGGGAGAGGAACAATAAAGAGTTTCATTCATTCAAACCCGGGAAGTATTATAAGACTCTTCAAGTCCTTTCACCATATTGGAATAATTCGTTGACATGCCAATTCTACCTTGATAGCCTTGAGATGCCTCTCGAATACATTAGTAGCGACCTTGCTTGGACATTTCCGCCATTAAAAGATACATCCTAGTAGCTGACTGTATTCCTAAATGAAGAAGTTTTTTTTACATTATAGCTAGCTATTGTAGCTATGAATACTGGGAAGCACTATTTGTATACATATACCTTCTTCTTTAGCTAAATGAATGTTTTAAATCGGTAATATTTCTTAACGGCCTACATTAGCACAGCATCAGTTGGAGGATGATAAGATGAGCATGAAGTCAGGTCAGTTAGTCCGCGCCGAACTCACCAGAAATTAAATCCTGGTAACGTGTAACTTTTGAAGGCCTTGATGGTCTACTGGTTAGCGCACCGCTTTACATCCGATGATCTCGGGTTCGATTCCTCGTACGTTGTAAATATAGATATGTATTCATAAGTATGATTGTTTGTATCTGTCTGGGTCTATTACAACATAATCTCTCCTTACCTTGGGACTGGTTGGCGCTTCGTGAATTGTCCACGGTTATTTATTTAAGACTAGCTGTACCCGCCACTTCGTCCGCGTGGAAATTAACTTTATTTTTCTAAAATAAAAGTAGCCTAAGTTACTCCTTATTACATCTTCTACCTGCCAAAAAAAGTCCCGTCAAAATCGGTCCAGCCATTTCAGAGATTAGCCGGAACAAACACAGACAGACAGATAAAAATGATAAAAAAAATTATTTTGGTGTATGTACCGTATTTATATTCATATGCATGTAGTAAAAGACGGTTATTTCAATATTACCATCAGACACTCCAATTTTATTTATATGTATAGATTAACAAGGGCCACTATCAAACCAAACGGTGCCCATAACAAAAGCTTTGCTTAGCTTGACCCTAAAAGTCGCCGTGTGAATTGACCATTATTATTATTAACTTACATTTACCCGTACAAAGTTGGGGCAAGTTATGTGTAAACAGTTATATTTATAAACTGCAATTCATATAAAACAACATTACGAAGCCAACGTTTATGATATAGAGTGTTGTCGTTCCTACTAGACTATTATTATACTCCGCAATGCGCAGAACTCGGCGCCCCAATGTCGCTATAACTGCGCAGTGACATTATAGATAAATTCAGATTGATAATGGTCCTATACAGACATTTTTTGGGAGTTTCTTATCGTGCGTTACTCTCCAGACACTTGAATGAGAGCTGTAGTAGACTACGCCCGCGTGGAATTGACAACAAATGATGAATTTCGGTACAAAAATTTCATCTCCTATTTTAACGCTTTAAGGGTAAAATTTTCACAAACTTTGAATGTCATATTTAATCAACAGATTGTTTGTATCGGTCTGGGTGTTTTTGAAGTATACTATGTATGTTTTTAGAAAAAAATGAATCTAAGTATATATGGAAAATACAATAATATAACCTATGCTAATATTATAAACTGAAGAGTTTGTTTGTGGAACGCGGTAATCTGAGGAACTACTGGTTCGAATTGAAAATTTCTTTTTGTGTTGGATAGTCCATTTGCTGAGGAAGGCTTTAAGCTATAAAACATAGGAGCTGAGCCGCAGTGAAAAATATGGCAAAAGGTGGGGAAATGAAACGAAGCCGAAGTTGCGCGGATCAGCTAGTGTTTATGTTAATTGTATATACAGCAGTATGAACGCGCGGTATCTCGTATGTATTATTTTACTAAAAAGTAATAAAATCAATAAATCAATCAAGTCATAATATTAATAATAATAATAATAATCTCAGGACAATTCACGCAGCGCCATCTAAACCCAAGTTAAGCTAGCTAAAGCTTGTGTTATGGGTACTAGATAACTGATACATATACATAGATTTTTTTTTTGTAAACACATACATATTATACATAGAAAACACCCAGACCGATACAAAAAATCATGATTACAAATGTTTGTGCCCTGCGAGAAATCGAACCCGTGACCATCGGTCATAAAGCGGTGTCCTAGACCGCTAGACCACCGAGGTTGTCGAAAAGTGTAATAATTCAATATTCTTTATTGCACAGATAATATAAAGATATTATAATTTAGAGACAATGTGAGCAATAATCAACCCCTACAAAGTATTTATAGTTGTCTAGTACCCATAACATGAGCTCTATTTAACATGGGACTAGATGGCGCTGCGTGAATTGTCCCGATTTATTATTATCAACCTCCACTGGTACTGGAGCTGGGTGTACCATTTCGTGTTCTCTGGCAACAAAGAAAAGGAGAACTCAAAAATCATGTAATCCCGTCCATCACTACCAAATTAAAAAGAACTAAAGTTTTAGTTACTAAAAAGAAAGTCTATCTCTCTCTCGCCTAGCTATGTATCCCACGTGGTGGTGGGGTCAGCTTTCTCTGCCACTTTTCCCTGTCCCAAACATCGTGTTTAGAAACCTCGCACTCCATGTCTCCAGCAATTACATCTGGGTAGATGTAATTGCTGGAGCTGCTGCCCCTTCCTTGGTCTGCCTTTTTATGGAAAGCTGTAGTGCCAGATTACCAGTCATTGTTTCATGTCATTAAAGTCATTATTCTTATTTCTTCCTGTATTTTATAAATATTTGTTCATTAATAAATTTGACATTAATTGTTCCTAAATATTTTAACATATTTTTATATAATGTTAAAATATTTATGAACAATTAATATAACCTAAATTAATGTGTTTCTAAACTCAAAATTATTTATTAATATAGGATCTTTTAGTCTCTTGTGCACGTAATATTTTTTATCACTCTCCCGTCGAACGAAGCTTGGTCGCCCCGGTATTGTATATTAGTCATGGAATGGGTGATTAACCTCATAATTACCTCATCGCACTAGACCTTTGACGGGTATGGATGGTTGTTTTGTTTAGAAACTAATTTTATCATAACCTTATCTCGTTTAACTTTCCTAGTGAGGAAATTGATTGATCTAAAATTATCTTTTGTATTTATGCACAATATAGTAACGTTCAATATTTATGGTATAATAGACGTCAACCTACGTGAATAATATTATATATATATAATCCCAGCTGTGCCCGCGGTTTCACCCTCGTGTGTTATTCTGATGTATAAGCCGCTAGCTACTGTTCTAGTTTTAGCAAAATTCGTCCAGTAGTTTTTCTGTGAAAGCGTAACAAACAACCATCTATCCATCCATACTCACAATCTTTCGCGTTTTTAATATTGCCTTACCACCGATGGTTGTAGCTTCGATTCCTCGCACGGTACTAACAGTTGTATTCATTAGTATGATTGTTTCTATCGGTCTGGGTATTTTCTATATATATTATGTATGTATTTCTAATCTTATGTATATTATTAATTAGCAACTCTTCTTAGCTCGAAAGTATTTTGATATATCACTCAAATCTACTGTCAGTTCGGAGTGTTTTCGAGTTGAGAAGAACTGACAAGGAACGCAGCTCTTATTCTTTTCAAATGAGCTTGTACATGTTTACAAAATACTATGTATGTATACCTATCGGTTGTCTAGTAATAACAAAGCTCTGCTCAGCTTGGTGTTGTTGTGTGACTTGTGAGATATTATAAAAATAATATCTCACAATGTATATAATACTAGCTGTTCCAGCGACTTTGTACCAGTCGAAATTAACTTTATTTTTCTAAAATAAAAGTGGCCTAAATTACTCCTTATTACATCAGCTACCTGCCAATAAAAGTCCCGTCAAAATCGGTCCGGTCATTTCAGCGATTAGCCGGAACAAACAGAAAAAGAGAGACAAAAATTGTAAAAAATGTTATTTTGGTACTGTATTTCTATTCATATGTAATATCTGAAATTTTATTTATATGTATCGATATCAAAATAATTATTCATTTTGTGTATTTCGATTTACCTCACCGACTTACTACTTCACTACTCGCCAAACTAATATACGTAATTACATGATAATTATGGGCAATTAAAAATATACGGTAACATTCCATATTTTTTTCACAAATGATAACGATATCACCTGCCACTTGAGCACATCTGAATTGTTTGAGCACGTTTTCCCTTAGATCTTAAACTTTAGACGCATACAATGACAATAATGAACAATCCTTTTAATTTAACTGCTCACTGTAACTTCGCTACTATTTAACAGTGTAGTCTTTAACACGTAGGAGGTATCATATCTTAGTACTCCAGAATAGCAACACATGAGCAACAGTTGAAATTTTTGAAGATATTTTTCTAGAGATGTGCTTACTCGTAATAAACATGACTCGAGTTGACTCGAGGTACCTGGAATAAACAGTTTTTTTTTTAATTTTTCGAATAAATCTAATGTTTTTGGCCGCAGCTAGCCTTGAAAGCTTCACCGAACCATAGGGGCCGAGTAGAAATGGCACTTCAAAGGCGCGGAAGGACTTATGGAATGATAACATAACCGGACGAATATGCGAAAAAAAATGATAACGACCTCAAACTAATACTGAAACATTTATGACAAATTGTATGATATCAAATTATCGGAAAATTTCATGTCATTGATATATTCGACGACAGAATCATGCTCTCGCTCTGATGCTATGCGCTCTCATGCTCCACTTGATTCGTTCATTTACCAGCTGAATTCTTCCAACTCTAGTTGGCAGAATTCAACTCGAGTTGACACATCTCTACACTTTTCCTCAGATATTTTATTTTGGAGGTCTATAATGACAATAAGAATTGGTTGTTTATGTAGTATCTTAAGTACAGGATGGAAAAAAGTGAAATTACAGGGTAAGACGCATCACTTCTTAGTGTTACGGAATGGCAACATATCAATGGCATCACATTATGACATGATGTCGACCTTAGTGCTGTTCA
The DNA here is from genome assembly GCF_030625045.1 of Achroia grisella. Classification (NCBI taxonomy): domain Eukaryota; kingdom Metazoa; phylum Arthropoda; class Insecta; order Lepidoptera; family Pyralidae; genus Achroia; species Achroia grisella. Next base: position 345,084 of record NW_026712626.1, read on the forward strand.
ATCATACCACGGATATCACTTCCCACCTGGTAGGACATAAGTTTGTTTGCCATTCAGATTACATTAAATATATCTTAATTTACCGGCCAAAGGTTAATGAACTAGTACACTAGTATCCAGATAGTGTTTTACTATTCGGCCTCCTAATAGTTGGCAATGTCATACTTGACTTATTAGTTACATAGTAACTACCGTTACATAATCTACCTGCATAATAAATTATACAATAGTTAGTGTTTCGGTGGTTTCGCGATTTAGCATACCCTTACTTCCAATGGTCGCGGATTTGATTCCTCGCACGGCACAAACGTTTGTATTCATGAGTATAATTGTTTGTATTGGTCTAGGTGTTTACTATACATATTGTGTATATTTTTACAAAAAAATAAATACGTATGTATATCTATCAGCTGTTTAGTACCCATAATACGTGTTCTGCTTAATTTGCGACTAGATGGCGCTGTGTGAATTGTTTTGAAATATTCTTATTATTTCAGCTGCTAATCTCAGCGATTAGCACGTTCAACTAAGCAAACAAACAGACATTAGCTTTATAATAATATATAGATTAAAAATAATCTATACTTGTCCACTTGACGCTAAAAATGTCCACGTTAATTTGGCCTGACGCCATCGTGGCATGGCCTTCACAACGCCTTGTGGAACTATTACGGTTATAATGTACGATAATTTTGTAACTTCGGAAAAATTTAAAACAAGCAAAAAATTTCACGCTTCTAAGTACCTACGCTTTGTTTTGGCATGTATATCTATGACATGTTTTTGTTGATTAGTCATTTTTGTTGACTAAGACATTCTTGCTTTCATAGATTTATCTGTAATTTTCTTCTTAAATACAACATTGATATATAATATTATTAAGGAACAATATAACATATTAATATGTCTAAAGTTATCCTCTGATTCACACAATACAGACTTGACTTGCATGTCTAGTGTGTGGTTAGCCGTATTATCATAATTGTAAAAGTGTTATAGACAAAGTTTATAAATTATATTGTTATATATACATATATGGATTTATATATATAATGTCTAGATCAATTTAATTGACACACTTCTAATCTTATGTAAAATATATGTAAAAAGAGAAAGCCTGAGTCATTTCATTATTTCGGTTCGATTCCTTGCACAGTACAAACATTTGTATTCATGTATATGATTGTTTGTATTGGTCTGGGTGTTTCGTAATTAATTATGTATTTATATCAATTGTGAACGTAGATGAATGAAAGAGAGAGGACGACCGAAAAAAAGATGGATGGATTGTGTGAAAGATATGTATAAAAGGAGAGTATGCTCAGATATGACGGCCGATAGGGATCAGTGGAAGAGGATGACACTGCAATCATTATCAGTAACAAAAGCTCTGCTTAGCTTGGATCTAGATCTAGATGGCGCTATGTAAATAATACTGGGTTATTATTATTAGCTTGACATTAAAGTCTGCAATAAGAATATTATCACTAGGTAGCGCTGTGGTAATTGTCCAGGGTTATTATTAATAATAATAACCCTTTTTCACATAGTCTCACATCCATCTTTTCATCGGTAGTCCTCTCCCTTAACATCTCTAATTGATGACGCATGATCTTTACAATCGTCAATAAAACAGTGTGACAAATTATTATAGTGTTTACACCTACAGTACCTACTAACGTCACAATGCTTTTATACTTTGTATAAACAAGTCCTTAACAGCGCAGTTCCGTGTTCCAGTACGTGACTGCTCATAAAGTAGAATGGTTGAGTACAGTCTAGACATCTCAGTTTTTTCCAACTTATCCATTGTCAACATGGAATGGTGATGAAAACCAACGCTCTTAACCCTTCGAACATTTTGACACAGATCTGTGCACCCCTCTTAAGCTGTATTACCGTCTTGTCACAGATCTGTGCCCGCAAAACCGTGACTTCTTTTTAACCAATTTAGTCCTTATTTAAAACAAAGTAAGATCGAAACGCGTTTGAAAAAATACCGCCTCTTCACTTTCGGTCGCTGCTACAGACAACAGACATCCGAAAGGTTAAGAATATCCTTCGATTATTGTCCCTGAAGGATCTAGGCAGCGAACTCTACAACTGGGCGAGCACAATTATTGGCCCAAAACTTTAATAACAAAAATTGTGTCTCTATTATCCCTTATGGATGGATGATAATGGAATGGTACACTCGCCTGCACTAACGGACGCTGGCGGGACACCAGTGGAGGATGATAAGATTAACATACAACACCCAGGCCGATACAAACAATCATACTCATAAATACAAATGTTCTAAAGCGCTAGACCACCGAGGCCGCTACCGATAAAACTCACCATAAAAGTAGACAAGTTGAAGTTAAGCTAGCTTAAGCTTGTGTTATGGGTAGTAGATAACTGATACAAAAACATAGATATATGTTTTTAATTGTAAATACATACATAGAAAACACCCAGACCGATACAAACAATCATACTCATGAATGCAAAAGCTTGTGCCGTGCGAAGAATCGAACCTGCGACCATCGGAATTAAAGCAGTGTGCTAAACCGCTGAACTACAGAGGCCGTCAAATATACATAAATACAGTAGTTTTTTTATCTGTCTAGACACACCTTGCCAATTATACAAGCGATAATAAACAATGATAAGATATAACGAAATATTCATGAGATATTATGTATTATATTCGATAGTTTGGCGCCGCCTGTGTCATAGGATTTATTTTAAGAAAATCACTGTCACTTATGCCAAGTTTCGCTCAGTTGTTACGTAATTTGATTTATTATATTCAGGTATTTTATTATATTCTTAAGACTAATATTAAGTCTTAATTGAGGGGATCTAGGGAGTGGTGGCATTGTTAGATTACAGATAAAAATAGCCGCAATTAAGGCAGCAAATAGACCTCTCTTAATAACTCCATTGCTAACAATGTACAATGTCAGGTTGACCTCCACATGGTTCCCCCTGAAAACCGTGAATTTAGCACGATGGGCTAATTGATCTGACATCGTGTTCTTCTTATCACCCTCCACTGGTGCCCCGCCAGTATAAATCGATAGCGCAGGCGGACCATTCCCGTCCATTCATTCATTATCATCCATAAGAAAAAAAAATAGACCAGTCTGGACTCTCTCTGACTTTGCCCCTCCCCTCTGATGTCCGTAGTGCTGTTCTTATATAGGTTGCCGCTTAAAATAGTTCATTTGTTAGTCCAATTATATAAAAAAATCTTATTATTAGTCAGCAGCAAATAATAAAATCATTAATCATATGAAAAACCTCGCTTGTTGGAGTCAGTTGATAATTTTATACTATCCACCTGATATCGCCATGTGAACATGATAAAGGCAATGTTGGAATAACTGTGATAACGTCTTTTGGATTTCTACTAATCGTTCTCTTTTAAATTGCAATTGTGGTTGGACCTATACACGTGGTTGTTTGAAAATTATGTGATAAGTTGTTTTTTTAATATTATGTATCGATTAGTAACATTTTTAGCTAACAGGATTTTAAGTATCTACAAGGTGAGCTTGTGTCTTTCATATTAGTTTCTAGTTATATAATCAAATTTTTCGTTAAAAATGATAATAATGCAATTCCGGTCTCAGTGATCTAGCGGGTGAGCTTTACGCCTTACTTCCGCTGTTCGCTGGTTCCATACCCGCATGATACAAAACTTTCTATTCAGGAATATGTGTGTTTTTCATATATTGTATGTACGTATGTCTAGTATGTACGTATTTCCGTCAGTCGTATAGTACCCATAAAACAAGCTCTACGTAGCCTAGGACTAGATGGCGCTGTGTGAATTGTCCAGGATGATTGTTATTTATATATATTATATTTTACATATACTCGTAAATTTACATAAAATATAAATTGCCAGGTTGCAATAAAATTGCAAATGAGACTTGTCTTTTTTTACAGAAACAATAATTTACATATTTTATTCAGGTTAGCAAAGTATAAAATATTTTTATAAATAATTTACACTAATCATTAATTAATCGAAAACAATATCAAACCCATAATAGTGCCGGTAGTGTTACCGATGGTTTGATCGTCTTAAATACGGCCTAATCTTAGGATTATTTTAGGTTTGATTACGTCCTAATATTATTAGGTACATCCGCCAAGTGTCGTAACCACAGAAGCAATTTTTGTTGTTATTTTTGTGTATAAGTATATTTTGTATGAGACATAAAGTTGCACGAAATAAGAAAAGTATGTTAAAATATTTACAAGTAAGTTATTCTTTCACTGCTTGAAAACTTACGCATTATGAGATTTAGAATATAATATCGACTAATTTTATTCACTCAGGGTTACGGTCAAATCTAGTAGGTTAGCATAAGAAAAAATAGCTTATTGATATTCTTGTGAGTCAACCTTAACTTCACATCAAATAACATTAAGAGCCATTCAACCGTTAATAAATAAATTGACACACTTACTTTAGTATTTATAATGAAATTTAAATCTATAGTAATGTATAGATTTAAATTTCAAGAACAATAGAATTTGCTTTATCAATCTACAACGAAATTCTTAGAATTATTGATTCCGCTAGTAGTACTGATGCTTTGTTCGATAAGTATCAACGGCCTCAGTAGTGTACTGGGTGTAGCATACCGCTTTACCTCCGATGGTCGCGAGATCGTTACCTCGCACAGTGCATAAATACTTGTTTGAATCGGTCAGAGCCTTTTCTATGTGTATTATGTATGTATTTTCACCAAAATATCTATGTATATATATATAGCAGTTGTAGTACCCATAACACAAGCTCTGCTTAGTTTGGATAGATGGCGCTGTGTGAATTGTTCTGGGTTATAATTATTAAGTGATCAAATTTGTAACAATTTGGGAGTACACTATAGTTCACGGTACAATGTCACAGAACCATACTGTGAGCGTACCAACAGAGGTAGACTGTAATAAGTCATCTAAATGTGTATATCTTATTTGTTGAGCGTCCTAGAGGCTAGTCCTAGCTTGCCCTTAGAGGATACCCTTTATTCGGACTATTCTAATGCTGTTGGCCGCAGCTGGACTTTACAGTTTCACCGGTCGATAGGCGAGTGCAAATGGCACTCCAAACCCGCGGATTTATCGAGCGGATGAAGGCCAATTCCCGCCTGACGGATACGACTTTAGTCTGAGGACACCGCTAGGGCTTCAAACTTCGGCTCAGGCCGTGGTAATTTTATTCCATGGTTGAATTGAACGGGGGATCGATCGGAAGGGAAGATTGGCCTTTATTGGCAGTTAGGATGTTTATAAAAACGGTTGGCACAACTCCATTGCTTTATGACTGTGACTCCCGCGGTTCAAATGTAAATATAAAACAATTCACATGACCGTCTGCTGTGGGCCCACGCGGTTTATTTTTAGTTTGCGAAATTCCGACAGTCAACCATTATATATTAATTTTAGTGCTAATAAATATTTGTACGTACTTTTTTATACTTTTATCACGCTTGTTTACTTTCTGTTTAACGTGATTCTCCTTTGTGAGAATTACTGTTATTTCAATGCTGAAGTTCTTAGTTGCGTATATAATAACAAAAAAATTCAAATTTAAAAGTACTTTTGTACACAAAACAAGAGGTTGTACGTTAAATATTAATTACTTATCTATTTATTTAATATCAGAAAAACTAAACAAAGATCCTTGTTAAGTTAATTTACAATATATGTTATTTTGTTAACGTTTTTCATCTATACAAATAAATAAAATTAAAGCGTCTATTTTTAATTTCAAATTAACTTTTCACTATATACATGTGTGTATTTGAAAAATTGTCTGACATGTTCATGCTAATCTCTGAAACAGCTGGTCCAATTTTGACGGGACTTTCACTCGCAGATAGCTATATTGTAAGGAGTACTAAATCCACTTTTATATTATAACACTACTATTTACTGTTACTTACTATTTATTTGTTGTGGTCCCTAATAGAAAGTAACAGTAAGTAATAAATTAATTAATATTATTTTTCTTTTGTTCACAGCCAGCGAATCGTGAAAAAATGATGTCCCGATCCGCACTTGCTTTGGCTGCCATCGGGCTCGGGCTATCCACCTTCAGCGTCCGCCAAATGATCCTCAATCAGTCGAGACGAATCTAAACACCCCAGAAGATTCTAGACGCTTCTAGAATTCACTCCATCATTTAATATCGAGGAAGTCTCCAAAAACTTGACTTTACATGTATAGATTAAAAGTTCCCGCCAAAAATCTTGCATGTTGTTTTTAATAGGTATCTATAGGCAAAGGTTAAGGTAGTTAACATTTTCTGCGTACATGCAAAATTGTTTAAATAAAACGCGGAAAATGTACTCTACCAATTTGTATGCGTATTAATTTATTTGGTAATGTTAGAAAAAAAGTGTATTAAATTTGTAACGCGAGAAAAAATGTAAACGCATTATGTGGAAAAATTGTAATTTATTTTTAAAATAATTTAATTTCTGTGGACGAATGTATAGTATAAAGTTAGTTATAACCCACCCTGTGCTTGGAATTCGAATTTTTTTACTCTTTAAGTCTGTGTGGGTGAAGTAACCGTCAGTATGAATGGTTGTGTATGGTTACCTTGCAACTGTGTTTATTGTGATGAAAACCAAATAAAAATAGACACTAAAACGATGTGTATAATTTTTATTTTCCTATTTTTATCCTGTTACATGATAGTATTCCTAATATTATTAATTTATAAAATATCACATTAGTTATTAATGAAATAAAAAACAGAACGTGGCCCAGTGGTTGGAACCCTTTGCACTCGTATGTCCCCATAAAAAGGACATCACATCTTGACCCTTACTTATTCCGAGTTATTTGCTAACTTTCTAAAGCATAATTACTAGTGCGAAGTGGAATACTAATCTGTCCGGCACAAAAAAGCTTTATATGTAAAAAATATTTTTCTTGTCGACTCTCAGAGAAATCGGTAGGCTGGCCTGCCATGTTGTAGATTCAAGGAAGGAATTCCAGGGAAATGTGGGCAATTCAAGTGTCACGTCCATCATGATATTGATAGTGGACACAGAGTTTTGAAATAAAAGACAATTATATTAACAATAATTTAATTATAAAAAATAACAGAAAATGCAATTAATAAGTACGTAAATATCGTGTAATTGAGATAATAAGAATATACATGAATATACAAGAATATACATATAGTGAGCGCTTTTATAATTTACTATGGAAGGTTGCAAATTAATTTCGAACATTTGGTGAATTTAAAACCGTAAGAAAAAAAGGGTTAAAATTATATCGCTAGTTATACCAAGAAAATTATAAAAACATCAACCTCCAGGTGTCAAGAGGAAATATGAAGATGTGAATTTTATTTGCAAAAGATACTTAATCTTTTGCAAATAAAATTCACATCTTCAGCATTAAAAAAATGATATCTCAAAACCAGTATTAACTATTAATATGTTGTCACATTCTTTAAAGATAGTAATTCTATAGCTAAATAGTTTAAGACGTTTTTATAAATTAAATACATAAGTAGCCTATTCTAATTTCTAAACATGTTACAGAGTAGGTATATGGTACTAGGTCGTACATGAATAAATGATTTTTTATTTGTTTTGAGTGTATAGATACTGTGCCTCTTTCCTAATTATTTAGTTTCATTTAAAATTGCGCGTGCAATTCATGTATACACTTTCTTTTATAATTTTCTTTCCAAAGACACATTTAATATTTATAAATCATCTACAACTCTGTTATTATCTCTGCTCCATAGTGAGATATCCGCCATATTGCGATGATAATAAATTATTTACAAAAAGGCGCGAAAGCCCGCAGAATCAACGGACTCTTGTTTCTCGTTCTCTTTATAAAATTGTTCAACTATTATTGAGTCATAAATGTTGTAGTGTAACTAACCTTTATTTTATATGGATAGTATAGTGTATATTTGGGTACCACAAATTTAAATGGACGTATTGATTAGAAAGTGATTACTGTACATTACTCGTACATATAGTCTCGACGGTGAATATTTTTTTTTTTAAGGGTGATTATGGAATGGTGCACCCGCCTGCGCTAACGTTTTACGTTGGCGGGGCACCAGTGGAGGATGATAGGATGAACTTGAGGTCAGGTCAGTTAGCCCGTCGTAACAAAACGGTGAATATTATAGCCTGTATTTGAAAGGTAATATAAAAAAAATACAGATGAATTAGACTTAAAATCTAGACTCTATACTAGTGAACTTAGCATTACAATTGCTTTCTATCAGAAAGATACAACACTAAAATATTTTTTGTCGATCTCTATTGTCCTACGGTTCAGTACATACTACTTTCTATGGGCGCGGGTTCAATTCTCGCAATTGTATTCATAAGTATGATTGTATTGGCGTGAATATTTTCTTTGGTATTCCTATCATCTGTCAAGTATCATTAGTAGATAGATAGAACTTTAATTCAAGGTCTGCTTAGATTAGATGGCGCTGTGTGTATTGTCCTGGGTTAATTTACTTTATACAGAGCTATGGACAGAATTGTTTATTTTATTAATATATTTAAAACTTAATATTCATTGTATTAGTTGTATTAAAATTATATGTATTAGGCTGTATCCATTATCAATATATATAGAACATATATATGTAAATTTAATATATATAAGTATAATCAGAATCTCTACTAATCAATAACTTATCATATCTAATATTTGCATACTTATAACATTACATTAAAACTACATTTTCTGTACATGACCAGATGATACAAATATACATCCCTCATTGTTCATGGAAATATTGTTATTTATCAATATGAATTTGCTTAGTTATTACATTAATTATAATAGATGCAATTATAATAAAAATACAAATCTATTGCGCACAGTAAATATAAGTACAAAAGAACAATGCATAGATGTGGTTAGCAAAAGGACTTATCACTTAGACCAGTGGTTCCCAAATAGTTTTGCTGCGTACCACTTCATAAATGACCTCAAACTTTGCGTACCCCTTATTGTAGCAATCACACTAATATTATAAATGTGAAAGTTTGTGAGTGTGTGTATATGTTTGTTTTACTGATAGCCGCACGTACCCCTGGGGGTAATGTGCTTTCTCTATACAACACAGAGTTGAGTTTTCAATATTTTTAACTAATATTAATATTACCAGGCGAATGAAATCGGGGTTGGATTAACCATTGGGACTCTATGTGGCCCCAATACAATGTGTAGGGTTTAAAAAAAACATTCCCGTTTAAAAAATATTGGAAAGATTGCTTTTTTATATATTATATATTTGTGTTGAAAAAAACCAATTATATAATATCTATAGTCATAAAAAGTACAATTTTTTAAAGGAAATTTTCAATCTATGAATCAATTTCATATTGAATGGTAAATGCGATAGGGGCCGAAGGCATATATGCCCTTTTCCCCTAATGGTTAATCCATCCCTGCATGCAAGTGATTAACTTAATTAAATTCATTATTAATATACTACAATATACAACGTACAATCTAAAAATTATTTTGGATGTCCTTGAACAAAACCTCAAAGATGTATATGGTATATATAATTACTACATATATATATTTTATTTTTTATTTTAAAACCAAGTCAATAGCTTTCATTATTGAATCTTACAACATTACATTATCTACGACTATTTTAAAATAATGAATCTATTTTATTATATAAATTGCATTCACTAAATGAATTAAAACCATTTTTTTTTATTTATTAATGTAGTTTATTATTAAGGGAGCGATATAATATAGTGCTTAGGTGGCGAAAAACGGTGATAATGCAAACAGATTGTCATTAATCTAAATGATAAACTAGATTTTGATAATAAAAATCTATTCGAATAATTAAAATATGAAGTGCATTTCATTATTTTGTGGTGAATTTATGTGTAAAATGTCACTTTAATACCTTTTTAGTGTGTCCCTATTCTTATACAATTTGAAGTTTATAAACGGCTAATATGTCCTACATGAATAAATTATTTTTGATTTGATTTATGTTTAAAATTATGGTGTTTTCACTGATATCTGAAGTTAAAAGTAAACTATATAATATGTTAAACTAAGATCGTCATCTCACCTTCATATTTTATTATTATTTCATATGTATATTAGTCTATAAAGTATTTATAATATGGCCCATTAGTAGCCGGTATTAAACAAATGAATATATATATACTTTAAATGACAGGTTTTGTTCAAGGACTCCTAAATACAGTGGAGATGTCCTTGAACACCTCGCGCTATGGACGCTTGAAGTATTGCTCGTCGATCCGTTTGGCGAGCGCCACCAGAGAGTCGTGCTTCCTCACCGTCTCCGCTAGTTTCCTGCATGGAAGCCGCGTTGTGATGATCGTGAACACATGCCCGAAGACCAGGGCATCCAATTCTGTTGGTCTGTAAATTTATTTAAGGATTAGTGATGTACTGCCTGACTAGGGTTGTCATCTCTAAAATTTGGAAACCAGGACAAAACGCGTGAAAACCCCATGTCAAACATTTTTTTTATACATAGTCAGTGTATTAAAAATCAGTTAAAAATGTCATAAATAACTTTTTTATTTATTTACCGACCTTAAAATTAAATGTAATAATGTTTTATCATCATTTTAAATGTACCTAACAAAATTAATCATATGACAGTTTGTTACAAATTGTTTTAAAAATCCGTTTTTTTTAATAAAACACAAATTATTATACTTTAATATTAAACCTAAAAAATAGATTTCTCCGGACACTCTCCGAATGCCCTCTAAACTAGGATAAATCCGCGGAAACCCGACGGATGGCAACCCTATGCCTGACGGATACGACTTAAAAAACTAATAACGAATCACAAAAAAATTGTATGTCGTAGACGAGATCGAAGTGGGAGCAAGAATTATACCAGCGAAATTAATCTACAAACTTCTAAAAGATCTTGGCCTGTCTGGAACTAAGGGAATATATGTATATATATTACAATAAAGATTAAATATAGACGGGTACGGGTCGAATCTCGTAATTTCGTAAATTTTTTTAAGGATTAGTGATGTTCTGCCTGATACGACATTTGTAAGAGACAAAACAAAATCTGTAGATTCGTTGTCTCTAAAATTAAATGTGTTTATGACCACAAGCAAAAAGTGTTGTTTATTCGTAATTTTGTTAAGAATTGGCTTTATGTGGTATATAATTCCCCGACAGTTACTGGGATGAAGACATAAAATTGTTATTTACATTAATTTTGTACAATGAGCAAAGAATGACTGTTTTTTTTGTAAGTTTCCAGGTTTAAACATATCTTCATAACTTACTCCCTAATAATTTCAAATGTATATATTGCTGTAAATATCTTCTACTATGCCTCTAATGATTATCCCATTTGGATAATGACATACTGATTTATATAGGGAATTCCTATTCTAATATCAGTATACGCAAAATAAAAATTTAGTAATCGATTTTGATGAAATGGTACCAATCTATAAGCATATATTTAAAAAGAAAATTAAATAATTATACTAAATCAGTATATAAATAACGATGACCTGAAGTAACATTAAAAAGAACAAATTGGGAACCGTCTTCCTCTTTAAACTCGGTTAAAATCCTTAATTTTAGATACAAGCAAATTAAATCTAGACTACAATAATCGGAAAACAGTATTAATTTATTTATTATCACACAATTCACTATACAATTTCATCAAAATAAAAGATATTAGGAGTAAAAAATACACTTTTATACAGCCTTACTTCCACCGACCTTTGCCTTGCAAAATAAAACAGTAATTTAAAAAAATCAATGACACTAAGGTTTATTTTTCTGCCCTAATTGTAATTTTCCAATAGCTAATGTTAACCAACCAATAATAATATAAAAAAGAGATTATTTATGGATATGTTATTTTTCTTTTTCTATAATAGGTTCATTGTAATTTTAGATTCGTTAATCCAATTCGGCCATTTCCAAGTGATACACCGCGTTTCGTTTACGCAGATATTTCAAGAACCTCTCTACACTAATCTCTTCATTGCTGGGCACTTTTAAAGTCGTATTAGACCCTGAGAATGTCATAAAATAACTGTTAACCTCAAATTCATCTTATTTTTTAGATATAATACATCCTATGATCATAACCGTGATATATTTTTTAATTCAAATGAGTTTCTTGGCAGTTCTTCTGAATTGAATCTATAATATACCTACTAGAATACTGAACTGGACGGTAGGGAAAATGTTAATACAAAATAACTATGTTCATAAGCGACCAAAGCGGCAAAAAACGTCCTACATGAATAAATTATTTTTTATTTCATTTAATCTAACTTCATATTAAAATTCATTAAAATCTGTTCAGTCGTTTAGCTGTAAAAAAGCAAATAGAGAACACACGAATTTGTAATATTAGTACATATATATCGCATTTATATGAACACAGAATGTTTCTATGAAAAACTTAAAACTATTAAAAAATATATAAATTACTTTTTTAATACCGAAAAAAAAAATAACCTGTGGATAATGGTGTGCGGGATGTTTGAGACATATCGATTACTGAAATCCGATCATCGCTATCACTCTTGGTCACATAAATTTCTGTTGGTCCTTCGTTTTTACTATTTCCATTTAAAAAAATAAATATTAATTATAAAAAAAGATATAAACGTCTTTGTATGTGTGTTTGATTTGTACTAGCAGATAGATAATTTTATAGGAAGTAACTTAGGGTACATTATTTTATTTATTTTTATTCAAAACAGCAGCAGGACTTATGGAGCGGCTGAAGGCGAACTCCCGTCTGACGTATACGACTTTAGTCTGAGGGCACCACTAGTAAGCTCAAATATCGGATTCAGACCGACGCAGTTTCGATTCCCGTTTGAATTGGACGAGGGTTCGATCGGAAGAGCTTCTATTTTATATTTCTTAGTAAAATTTAGTAGTCAGTTCTTCAAACTTTTTTTTAAATGTAGTGCATAAAAAAATATATGTACTAAAATATATCTATATGTAAGTACAGAAAAAAAATCATTACGATTTCAGTTTTTTAATTCACGCTATTTAAAGTACCGACAAGGTCTAAAAACACTTGTAAGACAAACCTAGATCCGGTCAAGTCCGAACAGTCGTCTTGTACGGTCTCCATCGCAGAATCAAGCATTTTATCGTTAATCAACCCATCACTATCGATGTCAATATATTCATCATGTCCCGACTCCATAGAAACAGTGGTATCATTCATATCACTCTCCTCAATCGTATCCAAATAATCGTTAACTTTATCGATTTCAATCGAATCATCGTTAATCGGATGCGCCACAATCTCGAAATCGTGTTTAAAATCTTTCCCGTACAATTCCTCTACTGTTAGCTCGTATACTTTATCGATTATATCATCAATGATACCGATTATAAAGTTGAATCGATGTAAGTCCTCGTTTCTGTTCGGATTGTCGTACTCGCATGTAATCGAGCCTTCTTTTGATGTCATTATTGTTATTTGTTTAGAAGCGAATGGCTTGAAACCTGAATTTTAAAATTCAATTATTAAATATATAACGAATGAAATGTTAATGACTTACTCTCTCCCTTTATGTGTACTATCTAAAGATGAGTTTTAAAATGCCTTTTTCATTTTATGTAATTGGAATGGCAAAGAAACTTAATAAAAAAAACAACATAAATTTTCTAAAAAAAGGGCGAGCACAATAGATCTGTGCATTTCGCAGTGCTACAGATCTCTTTAGCACCAAGTAAGACTCTTTATAAGAAAACTGAGTAGCTAGTTTCGCACGGATATATGTATTATATATATAAATATTCCTCTTGAATCACTCTATTAAAAAACCCCTTCAAAATCTGTTGTGTAGTTTTAAAGATTTAAGCATACATAGGGACAGACAGATAGTGACCGCGACTGTATTTTATACTATATAATGATGGACAAATAGTTTATATATGTATACATTTATATTTACCAAACATGTCTCTACTGACGCTATCCCTACTAGGGTTTCTAAGGCATAGCCTGGAACGTCTCGTTCTAGTGCTTCTTTCCGATATCGTTCTGTCTGGTGAGAGTCTACGACGCGACAGTTGAAATGCTTGTGTTGTTAAATACTCTTCTTGTGGCTAGAATAAGATTGTATTGCGCACAGTGCAAGCTATAGACCTTGGTGGTCTGGCGGCTTATTACCTTGGGTTCGATGCCCAAAATAAGAATTTACTTTAATTTACTTTATTTAATAAATATATAATTTTAGTTTATATTTTTTAACAAATTACCAACAACATATGACACTGCGAAATGTCTTTAAACTGATAATTAAATATTTTTGTTCTATTTGATTTAATAATTCGGGGTGAAGTTACACTTTAACGTACGACTTTCCTTGCCTATGATCGCAGGTTCGATGCCCGCAAAAGATTTTATTATGCATTATGTTGTTACAAGTGTTTTTATTCCTCGTCTAAGTCCCACTGCAACTATTATATATATATACATATATGTGTGCATTATATAGGGACTAGAAGATTTATTAAAAACAAATTTATAGACAAGTTTCATAAGTCGTCTTCGTCAGTCATATGCACTTTGGACCTAAATAATAGTACTCGTTTTATAGATAATTTCTCCCAAATAAACAGAAACTTATTTTATCTAATGCAAAATATTGTATTTATCTACTAATATACATATTAGCAATATCTATCTATCTATCTATATACTGACCTTTCATTGTCAGTTCATACTTAATCTTGAATTACTCTAATTTTATTTCTTCATATATTTTCTATATGCAAAAAATATTTCAATAATAATTTATTTAACAACACAAAATACCCTACTTTATATTATAACCTAGTGTACCATGTAACAAATGTATTGACTTTGGCCCTATTTTTTTATATATTAATGAAAATTTTATATATAATAAAAACAAATAATTGATACTTTAGTTCAGACAAAGTATGTTATTACTTAAGTAAATTACTTAAAGAGATTCCGTTAAAAATCTAAAATTTACCCTGCTAAATATTACCCCTAAATTACCCTAAACTACGGTAAAATATACTAAACTTGCAACACTGCTATCCACAACAAACCGTTAACTTCATCCCGATGAGATTTGTCATTCTAATTATATGGCGCAGTAGAGAGGTTGTGATGGGTTTGATCAACAGGGCAGCTTTTGGACCCGTGGCGGAGAGAAGTGCCCGGATATGACCGTAGACAAGTGCATCAACAGGGCTTGGACTAATCAAAGAATCAAGCATTTTATCGTTAATCAACCCCATTTTATCGTTAATCAACCCTATTTTATCGTTAATCAACTCTTCACAATCGATGTCATTATATTCATCATGTCCCGACTTCATAGAAACAGTGGTATCATTTTGATCACTCTTCTCAAACGTATCCAAATAATCGTTAACTTTATCGATTTCATTCGATCCTCATTAAAGAGAGCGGAAAGATGGGCGTGGATTTGACCGTAAACAAGTTCATCAACAGGGCTTGGATTCATTGAAGATTACTAACAAACTAAATATGATGAAATTACAGTCTCGGTGATCTGACGGTTAGCACACCTTTTTTTATATCTTAATAGATTTCATTGCTTATATCTATATATTTATTTTATTATCCAGAAACTATTTGTATTGTGGTTGAAATTATAACATTTTTGCTGCTAATAAATTGAATTTGCCCTTAAAATGTTTCCGATTGTGTATTATCTTTAAACTATTGAGCAAAGAGTTAAACAGCTTTACTGCTTTACTAAAAAGATAAGCGTCTTGTCTTTAAAAAAACGTTACGAATAATGAGAACTGTATTGTATACTTCAATATTGATATAGGATAATTGATATAGGATTATTACGTGTTACACTTTTATATACCTTTCATATTTTATTCTATGAGAACCGATTTTAATAACTGTTGCCTTATTTGTTTCCTGCTAGAATCTCATGGTCCCATATAAATTAGTCCAAAATATGAGCAGCATGTCTTGATTTATACTTCATTATTTTGAAGTATAAATCAAGACATGTACCCAAATCGTATCGATTTTTTTTAAGTCAGAAGTCGGTATTAACTGCCGTGTGACTGAATTTATTATACATTTGTTAAAGATAAACAAGTTACGCCATTTTGTCTTGGTCAATTAATATATTCTGGTCAATCGGCGCAGACAGAATCTAGTCGCTTTATTTGTCCTGGATATAATGAACAGATTATACTCACGTTCCGAAGAAATAGTCTCTATCTCCAAGCCGCTGGCTCAAGGAGTTACAACACTGCTCAACCTGAAATTAACAATCTATTTATATATTTACTAGTCCCGGCTTCCCTTGACTGGTGTACATGTATTGTCTATATAAACCTTTCTCTTGAATCACTATCTACTGCTAAGAACTGCATTAAAATCAGTTGCGCAATTGAAACGCGAACACACAACGAAAAAGACTTCAATTTATACTATGAAAGGATTTATTTACTCTTTATTACCACAAAAGTAAAAGTAATAAGGGCGGTCTTATTGTATAATCTCTTTCAGATAACCTTTGAGTAGAGGAGAAAAGACGGCCGAATAGAATCAATGTATCAATGATAAACTTTGTTAAAAAAAAATGTTATGACTATTCAAAAGTGCTTCAATGTAAGTTTATTTGAATAAATGATTTTCTATTCTATTCTATTCTTGTATGTTTAAAAATAAAAAAATAAAAATTCCTCCCACACCTCTCCCCTCCCCCCTTTTAATGAGTGATAAGTTATGGACGGCCCCAAACCATAGAATAAATCTTACTTACATCAGATAACACCTGTTCCAATGTCTTCTCCTGCCAGTGCAGCGCTTTCAATCGTTTGGATACTGTGTTCCTTTTCGCCCTGGTCTGCAACCAACCCAATGGCCACGGGTACACTGATGAATTCCGTACTTTAGTGACAGCATTGTATGTGTCGTCATCCAGCCATGATATGTAAAGCTGTTGATAAAAACCTTGCATTAAGTTAAATAACTAAAATATAGTTTTCATAATTTTATTAATATTATAAACGCGAAAGTTTGTGAGTATAGATGTTTGTTACTCTTTCACGCAAAAACTACTGAACTAATCTCAGGACAATTTACACAGCGCCATCTAGACCCAAATTAAGCTAGCGAAAGCTTATGGTATATATATTAGGGTTTGATAACTACTACTATGGTATTGATAATTGATACAAATATATAGATTTTTTACATAGAAAACACAAAGACCAATATAAACAATCATACTCATGAACACAAATATTTGTGCTGTGCGAGTAATTGAACCTGCAACCTTTGGAAGTAAGGTGGTGTGTTAAACTGGTAGGCAACAGAGGCCGTCAAGTATATAACAACTACATAACTGAAAATACAGTGTATATATAAAGCAATGACTGTATGTTTGTTCATAGACAAATATAGATACATACCTCAGCATTAACTAAAACATTAGTAATGAGACTCATATACGCTCTCATCTCTGCCTTCTCCTCTGTAGACAGACGGCCACACAATGATACTCCCTTGTTGGCAGCAAACTGTACGATTGGCTCCAGCTCGGAGACCACAAATGCACCACACTTGATGAATGGTACTCTGCCAGAGGGCGACATGAATTCCGCATTCCATCTCATTTCTACCTCAAACGGGAGGTTACACATCTGTAATAATTGACTAACTTCAAGAAACATTCTCTCTGATGATTCTCAATTCAGTTAATTTTATAATTGTAATGCAGATATCGAAATCTGCATTTCATTTCATTTCTACATCCAACGAGAGGTTACACATCTGCTATATGAGCTAGGGATAGTACAGAAGATACCCTCAAATTTTTCTGTACTTTCTATAGCCCATAATTAAATACTTTCTGTGGGAACTTTATCCTAATTCCTCCAGTTGTTTCTACATGAAACTTTAATATACAAACAAACAGTTCACAATTTAACCAGTTTGTAGTAAAATATACTATAAAGTTAACACAAATAATAAATATCTATGTAAGTAACCTTTAAGAAAGCCTGGACTGCTAAGCAGCTTGCATTGTCCGGTAATAGTATCTGTTCCACTTCGTAAGGTTGAAACAATTTTACATTGTCTGGCCATGGCTCTTGAGCTGAAATGCAATAAATATTGTTTTTTCGATACAATTTACAAATTATTTTATTACTAAGACTACCTTGTGTATGCATTTGTGTATGTCTGTGTCATTGCTCATAAAAACTTTTGGAATTCTATTTTGGAAAAAGAATTTTGGAATTCTATTTATTCCTTATTTGTGTAAATTGTTATTACTAACACCTAATAAGGATTCATCATGCACTGTTTAAATAATAACAAATTCAGCCACAATTGGAAATTTACATTGTGGGTTATAGCTAGAAACACACACACAACTCATTCAAACAAACATTTCATTATAAAAGTCACAAGTTTGTTAGAATTATAACATTCTTAGCCAATAGGTATATTTATAGTTATTTTTTTGTATGATTTTTTTATTCATAGATGATAGTGGAAGACTGCTCACACAATTTTATATATTGGCATGACACCAGTGGAATATGATTGTTTGAACATGAAGCCAGGTCAGTTGGCATAATGTGATTAATTCACCAGGAATTAACCATAATGGATTCTAAAGAGAATCACATATAGGTCTGAAACATACATCGCTACCCATAGACAAAACTATCCCCATTACAAGCAGTCCCTCTCACCTTGAGGTAGGGTAATTGCTAGTAATGTGGACTAATAGCCACATTGCTAGCAATGTTTCAATGTAAGGTTAACCTCCATGTGATTCTCCCTGGAAACCATTATGATAGAGTCCTGGTGGATATGCCACAATGAGCTAAATGACCTCATGCTCATCTTATCATCCTCCACTGGTGCCCCGACAGCGTATACCGTTAGCGCGGGCAGGTATATCATTCCATTACTATCCACAAAAAAAAATCTCCCACGACTCCCGTTGGAGGTTTTTTTACGTACGATTAGGAACACTGTTAGAACACCTACAAACAATTTCTTTTTCACATACGAGTTATCAAATACATCACTATTTATAACAAAATAACACCATTTTCTTAAATAAAACAACACATTTTTTTTTTAATAAACACCAATCGAATATTATTTAGATAGGTACCAAAAGTATAATTATCCGTTGCTTTCATTTTTACACCTTATCAATGAAAATACTTGACGAAATGACACAATAGTGGCAGTTTATTCTAATATAGGTCACCGCGTTTCTAAATTCGGTGATGGTGTCATAGAAAACAACACAGTAATGCTGCAAAATAGAAATTATGTAACGACCATAAAATATTAATATCACCATAAATATCAGTGATATTTGCTTACCGTTCAGGGTAGTAATAATGGAATCTTTTATCTGAAATTCCGGCATTGCGCTTTAATATTTTCTAATTAATTGTTAAGGATTAATAGAGTTCGAGTTTTGAAATTTTCAAAACAAGAACTTTGATAAGATTCGATATCACTGTGTCAGGCAGCAACTTAGAATCACAGATCATAGATATACTGACATATCTCTCACAATGATGTCATAGCGACAGTAAATAAAAAAGAATGACAGTTAAGAAAGGAATTGTTGATTGTTGACTTGGCTGTATAGGCTGAGTCCTTTTGCCTTTCTCTAAAAAGGGAAAAACCGAATCAAAAACAAAATAAAAATGATTGAGTTGACTTATTCAATATTTATGCCCTCAACTTCATAATTGATTTTCGGATTAACTTTTTATATATATTTGTAAATTCATTGTAATGAAAAAATGGCGATAACCGCTTTCTAATTGGTTAACCTAGTAGGTACAAACTATAAACATAGTACACTTCGACTTTCGTTTATAATTATTATTTATGATTTGTTATTTACCCATCTGTATAAGTTTTGTGATATTATCTCCGACACATGCCACATTGTTGTTCAACAAATTAATTCCAAATGCAAATTCTTCGTCGTCAAAGAAATCAAAAGGTCTTTCACATGGTTCGGTTTTCTTTGCATCTAAAGAAATATTTGATTTCGAATTTATGATATCAATATACTTGTGAAAAATGGCTTCTCCAATTTTGCTGGAGGGCGACAATGATCTTGGAGTTACTGTAGGAGATTTAAGTGGCTTATCTGAAGATAGGGTGTTATTTAAAGTTTTAGTCCGATCATTAGCCCATAAACTATCTGCACACATTTTTGATTTCTCCGTCAAATCGTTTCAAAAATTTCAAATTTGTATTATATACCGAATATGATATATAATTATAAAAAATGACAGATGTTCAAGACAGATTTTCATTTTTTAATAAAGGTGACCAAGAAAGGCAGTATATTACAGGAATATAACTAACCCGCTCTAAAAATGAAGCCGTAAAACAATATCTCAAAATAAATAAATAATTACATAAACTGCAAAGCCTGGCCATGAATTATATTGTATCTATAATATACTGTTAATGCCAATAATGTATCCAAAACCGAAATACAATATGAAAAAAAAAACTAAGAATAAAACTTATTTAATCTGTGCTATTTGTACTATTAACGAAATCCAAATAACTATATTTTTTATTTGATCTTTCTTTAAATTATACATTGAAATTGTACTAATTAGTTATTTAACGTGTAAATTGAATAATTTATTATGGCTGATGTTCTTGATATAGAGAATTCAGAAGAATTCGAAGTCGATGAAGACGGTGAACGTAAGCGACTGTCAAAATACTATTTTGTTCAGCCTATTTAGTCTTATTAAATTAAATATAGATATATATTATTATATTTAATTTTTATTACTAGTTAATATATGGATGTACTAAATATTTATATATAAGTTTTGAAGAAAAATAATCGAGATATTATTTTGTAGGTTATGTTATTAACATAACTTTCGCCACTATTTTGTATCTATCTATTATTCCCTTTCAATTAGAAAGGCGATCTGTTCTATCTAATAATTTACTATATTATAATAATTAGCCTGTGTTCGGAGATATTTTCATCTCCGTTGTCATCTTCTATAAAGTTTTTATGTATAATGTTTTCGCCTTTGCGTCCTGGTGCGTACCTGGATACCAAGGTATAATAATATACATAATATAATAATAATTGTATACCCAGGAAAAACAAAAGAATCAGAATGAAACAACTTCCATGGCCTGTTCCCTTTTCTCTAGGAATTATTCCAAGGAGAATCATATGACAGAACATATTCCCATAACTAGCAATTTTTCTCTCCAATACATCCATTTTAGCGATCGTAATTAAATATGTTTTAAAGATTCACTCATATTACTATTTTAATATTTTTCAGAGGGAATTGCTAGGCTAAAGGAAAAGGCGCGAAAACGCAAAGGAAGAGGTTTTGGCAATGAAGGAGGTGGCGGCGGAGCTTCTGAACGGGGGAACAGGGGGAGGTAATATTATTATTCTGATTATAGCCACAAGGCTGACAGCAGATAGAAAGAGAAATAATAAAAAAAACAAAATATTATATTACGATATAATGAGGCAGAGGCTATTAAACTTATGATTAAATCAATATAATTGCTATTTAAAGTTTATCTAAATATGTGAAATCATCAGCATATGCATGGGAGTATGTCAGTCAGATCATAAGATATGTTTCAGTTGAAGGCAGTGAAATTACAGGATAATATATTTAGTGTTAGTGATACAAAACTATTATCAGTGTTATTATGAGTGTCATATGATAATGTGATGTCCAAGTATATAGGTGATGGTTACCAGTTACCATCAGGTGGTCCGTCAGTTTGTTTATCATACTAATGTAAAGGTGTAGCAGGTGGCACATGGACTAGGAATGGAGAGAGATAGATAATGTTAGAGGCCTTAGCCAATCAGTGGCATAAGGACAGGTAGTTGATGCATAATTTGTTATATATATATCTGTACATAACTATTTTATAATGTAAAATAAAAGATTACTGTTTCAATAGAGGCTTATATTATCTTATATATAAAAATGAAATAACATTTGTTAGTCATAAAACTCGAGAACAGCTCAACTCAGAATTAGCCAATTCAGTCCGAATTGGCTAATTCTAGTATTGAAATATTTGTAGAGCCCCAAGAAGGTAAGTGGTGAGAAAATATGAAGAAATTGCATAGGATATAGTAAAAATTTTATTTTCCCATAAAATTAATATATTTGTACTTGTCAAACAGGGTTTAGAATTTATATTTAAAACTGTTCAGAAATGTATTATGTAACTAAACTTCAAAAACCTTTGACATATTATTTAACTCGGAAGGGCAAGGAGTTTCTATGGTTAGATAGTTATTAATGAATTCCAACATGTGACTTACAGGTATGACAGCTTAGCTCCAGAAGGTGATGGCAACACACCAGGACCACAGAGATCAGTTGAAGGTTGGATATTGTTTGTGAGCAATGTACATGAGGAAGCCCAAGAGGAAGATATTCAGGTATGAACACACTTCTGATACTGTTTCCTAGACTCGGTGATATAATTGTAGCATCTAATGTATGCAAATGAAAATACTATGCTATGGTTTTCTTTTTACTATGGATTACATATGATTTCAGCATCATAATATAAAATGAGACATTTTGACCAAATTTCCTTTATATTTTCAGAACCAATTTTCTGAGTTTGGTGAGATCAAGAATATCCACTTGAACTTGGACCGGCGCACTGGTTTCCTGAAGGGCTACGCTCTTGTCGAATATGAAACCTATAAACAGGCTGCTGTAAGTCATTTTTGCTTTACTCACTATTTATAGGAAAAATAGCCAATAAATAGTTGTCTGTCTTTTTCAGCCGCCAAGGAGATTTAAAGCTGTTTTGATTGTGGGGTAACATCTTACTCTGCTGCTATTAAATTTTAACTTGGTTTTTGAAGTTACTTTCATGACATAGACCTTTTAACTTGTTCTATAATTCACCGAACACATTGTAATATGAAATGCACTGTGTATGATAACTTAAGTATCTATTTTAAATATTGTCTTTGGTTATAAAATCAAATGTGAAATGACAAACTTTCAAAAGTATAATTCTTCATTTTGAACTCAAAACCTCACCATGATTACTTGAATATGTGTTTGTTTAATTACAGAGCGCTCGTGAGGCTTTAGACGGCGCTGACATTCTGGGTCAGTCCATCTCAGTGGACTGGTGTTTCGTCAAAGGCCCTACGAAAGGCCACAAGAAAAGACGATAAAAGACTTTAGAATACTGTGCCTACAGTGTTATGTATACCACTTTACATACTCGTGCACTGCAGATTTTGTGATGCTTTGAAGAACAGCTATTTTGTACCCATTTTGTTTTTACAAGGATATTTAATTAATTAATTGAATGTACATTTAATTATGTTTTATATACATAGTGAATTACTGCGGAAGGTTTTGTGGTGAATATGTGGGTACCTCTCTCACCTATTATAGTAACTTGTTTTTATATGCTCTATTTCGGTTGGAAGGATCAATACGGCATTGAAATTATAGGGCAGGAGTTCGTTTAGAATATCCTTCAATTGTTATTACTAAGGAACTAAATAGTGAACTCTACAACAAAGAGAGCATAATAGAACTTCGTTTCGTCGTTAATAATGCTGTTTTTGGGTAGGCCTTGGTATCACGACATTGTGTTATATCCTAACCATGTGCAGCCATTCATTAGACACTTATAATTTGAATACCTTACCCTTCATCGAAACAGATCGCAAAGCAAGCTGCTAGGTTAATTAAATACGGCAGAGATATCCACGCAGAGTAATTAAAACATCTTATATCTGTGGTATAATTCGATTAAACTTCAGCCAGTTAAATGGTTTTAGTATTACATTAAGAAGTAGTTCATTGCCTTACTTTCATTCTATTGTTGGATTTGGCGCAGTGTGATCCCTACTGGCCGTCATATGCATATAATCTTTTTTACAGTCCATCCGTCTTTTTTTTGTGACGTCAACTTTAAATACAAATTTATATTAAGTACGTTGTTTAAGACATGGTCCGTTACATTGTTAGTTTGTATCAAAAGTAAATCCAATTTCAATACAAGTAATTCATTATGTATTCTACTAGTTTAATTGTTATTGTAATGGATCAAATACGGAATAAAGTGCTGTTCGCAACACTGTAATGCTCCTTAATTAAGCTATAGTAATTATAAGCTGAATTTCTAAATTTATTGTTTTATTTCCACCTCATGTTGCACAAATCTAAATATTACTACGATATTTTTTTATGAATGATAATGTAGACTCGCCTACGCTAACAGTATACACTGGCAGGGCAAAGTAGAATATGATAGGATGACCATTAAGTCTAGCCAGTTAGCCTATGCCATCGAAATTCCTAGAAATAAACAATGAGTATGATTGTGGGTTAATATAGGTATTTTCTATGTACGTACATACTACATGTATACAATAAATACTATATTAAAAGATGTATTTCTGTCGGTTTAGTACCCATAACACTATATCTGATGGGGAAAGAGGATTAGTAATGTTGACTAATGACTACATTGCTAGCCATTTCATTTCCATTGTTCCCATTGGAAACCACCATGACAAATTCACGGTGGTTTCTAATGGGACATTCAATTTAATTCACTGGGAACCGCTAACGTAAATCGTTAGGGTAGATGGCTATATTACTTTACTTATCTATCTTTTACTTATTTACATTATTATCCATTAAAAACAATATCTGCTTAGTTTGGAACTATGGCACTGTGTAAACTTTTCTAGATTATTATTACCACAGATAAGAATATTACATTTATTCCTAATATTACTTATATATTGTAATTAAAAATATTGGAGTAAAAAATAATATAAAAATAAAAGATAGATTTTTTTAATCGTATATTAAATTCAAGCTATAGAGCTCGCGTTAGATGCGATACGGGGCCAGAGGTCGGCGCACTCCTTTGCAACAGGTCCTGTGATGGCAGATCCCTTCATTTCACCCTTGTTGTTTACTATAACGCCCGCGTTATCCTCGAAATATATAAACACCCCGTCCCGCCTTCTGAATGGTTTCCGTTGCCTGATTACCACTGCAGGCATTACCTGTAAAAGAAAAAAAGAATTAGTAACAAGAAAACACAATAATGCACTTATTACTGGTTTTCTTATTTATTTGTATTATTAATATTATAAACACGACAGTAAGTATGTCTGTTACCTTTACACAACTAAACTACAGAACTTTAATGAATTTTGGTACAGAAGCTGATTTTTTACAGTGATGGTCATAATGAAAAGTAGATTGCACAGTTTTAAAGTATCATAGAAACTACATCATGGGGTTTTTTAAGGTTTAAGGGTCAGCAACATGCATGTGAGAACCCCGGATGTGTCAGATGTCATTAGGCTATGGTAACCATATACAGATGGTATCTTTAGGTTTGTTTGTCATTGTTGTTATATAAATAATACATGTCTGTCTGATTGCTTGAAATTTGGAGTGTCATGTAATATACTATTGCCCTACACATATACATTTTGTACCACAATTTATTTACAAACTTGAAAAAAAGCATACAGAATTTTTGTGTACTCTATATTCAGTTTTTTTTTATATTCTTCTGTTACTGATATGGTTATGTTATTTATGGTCATGCTATCTGATTGCTCAGTCAGCCAAGGCATATCAGCATACTGATTAACAGGTCAGATGTAAATAATAGCGAAACCATTGGCATATCATCATAGCAATCAAGGAGTTAAGAACTCTGTTTACCAAGCGACTTTTAAGTTACAGCTGTTTAAGGTGTTATCCATACATTAAGACACATGTTAACAGATTAGGCAGGATTCATTCAAGTAGTATTTTAATCAATATCAATTGTAACAAGTAGGAATTATAATACTGTTATATAATACCCATAGGTATTAAAATTAGGGAAGCTATTTTTTTTGTACCTGTAATCATTCTTCCCAGCTATAATCAGATTCTGTGGTGTTATGGGCATTAGTATAACATTAATATAAATTTACTTGTCAAGAGTTGTGTTCACATCAATAGTTGATCACAAAGTACTGACCACAAAAACAACATTATTATTTTATATACAAGTTGGTCCATAAGATATATATAATATTGTTATATCAAAGATTAAGTTGCCTAATACAAATAAATAGATAAATAAAAATAAATAAAATACAAGAACAGTCATATTGTATCACCTTTTTCCTGAGTTCAGGCTTGCCTTTCTTGACGGTGGCTACGATCATGTCTCCTGAGCCAGCTGCAGGTAATCTGTTGAGGCGACCTTTGATACCTTGCACTGCAATTACATACAGGTTCTTTGCACCTAGAATAGAAATTAATTTATATGTATATTTGTTATGAAATATATGTATGTATATTATAACATAAAAAAAATTATTTGTTCTAAATTAAATTCTTCTGCTAATAATTTACTATTTACACAATAAATAGTCCACATTCCAGAGATACTAGTTGCTGATTTGTAATGTTGTATGAGGTAGAAAAAATAGGTAACTTTTAGACTTCTATATTTTGTTAGTGGGCAAATACAAATAGTATAAATAATGAATACTTGCTATATACTATAGTAAGTTAGCATTTATTAAGTAACTGAATTTTCTCATTATTATTTTGTATTACAGAGAAAAATTTTAATTTTCATGACCCCTGATTATGAGGTTAACATTTGTATATTACCTGTAAAAAACCAACTTCTAGAAAATACATTATCTCTCGAAGTGCATTTTGGTGTCTATGGTCCTACTTTCTTGTTAAAGTAATAACTGTAATTATGCAAATTTTTAGTTAAATATTCTAGTAATTGAAGATTCGTAGACTGAACAGCCTCAGACACAGCCAAGGAAGATATCATTATAAATCAAAACACAATGTGTTCCAAAAATCATCATTAGCGTTCAGTCATACAAATTTTAGGTTATGTAGAATGTAATAAATATATTATGTACCTGTGTTATCTGCGCAGTTGATGACCGCTCCCACCGGGAGACCCAGTGAGATACGGAACTTCGCTCCCGCGGAACCACCACGTCCTTAAAACAAAAAAACACACTTTATACATCTTCATCACAACAGAACGGATGCGAGGTCGATTTCAACAAAATATTAATGGTTTCACATTTAATACATTATCAAACAAAGCATTCACATGTTTGTTAAGAATTTATAGCATTTTGTAGCACGATTAAAACGGATATTTATTCAATTTTCGCACCTCTCTTAGACATTTTCTTGTGTCAATTTTATGAAAGGCAATAGAAAGAAACTGAAGTTATCAACACATTCCTAGGACGAAAAATGTGACATTGACATTTGGAACTGACGTTTAGACCCAAGGTTCAGAAATTGCATAACGTGAAGGTAGTTGCGTATTCAACGATAATTTCACGAAACAAATATAAAAATATAACTTTAAGATTTTTACGCGACTGAATAAATATCTAAACTAAAGAGATTTAAATACAGTATTCTTAATATTACCTTCTTTACAGCTTGTACAACGAAAATAGTCGTTCTTTAATATTACATCATTATACTTTATATTAAAGAACGACTATTTTCGTTTCGTTACATTACGTCGATTATTCTGAATATGCATAATAATATATTCATACAATTCATGTTGATATTAAAAAAATAATAACTTACACCATAAGAACATTTATTTTTAATTTTATTTTATAATTCATCTAAATGATTATAGATTTAAATAAAGAAAGTGTTAAAATTGTATGTTTTAAAAGTTGGCACTGTGGCAACTAGCAAAGACTAACGAAACGTAACATTAAAACAAAACTGTTTGTCATTCTTCCTCACACAAAATTATAGAAATAAAAAGTTATTTTATTGTCCTTCCTGTTCATTTAGTTATTGTCAAATTAATTTTATATTTATTTAGTAAAAAATAGGATAATATAAAAATATGGCTTTCTTGAATCCCCCTTTGTGGCACAACGGGCCGGCGCCTGGTGCATTTTATAATTTCCCTGGTAATTCAAGCAACCTGGGTCCTGTGAACCATACCGTTCAAGATTTTAAAGCTCAGTAAGTTATTTATCATAGATTACACCAATTTAGTTAATGTTAATATATCTGGGGAGTAGTAATGGGGAACATTTAGTAATTTTGTATACTACAATGTAAAATTATTATAACCAAATTATTCTTTCCCACAGTTCAGCCAACCCGATCACAACCACCACAACAGTTATTGGTCTGAAATTCGACAAGGGTGTGGTCATCGCAGGTGATACACTCGGCTCGTATGGCAGTCTGGCCAGGTTCAGAGACTGTCCCAGAGTACTGAAAGTGAATGACCTCATACTCCTTGGTTCTGGAGGGGACTATGCCGATTTCCAGTATTTGAAAGACATTATTGAGCAGAAAATGTGAGTAAAATATTTTTTCATTTCAGTTATTTTATACTAAATAACTTTACTAGAGTCTGAAATATTTCAGTAGCCAACCATTAAAAGCTTGGTTTGTAAGCTGTGCTTCTATTTTATTGTACTCTGGAGCTATTCCAGGATACAAGAATTTTTAGTAACCTTTTAAGTTTGTGATGCATGAGTGGTATCATGAGTGTCACATGGTAACATGTAGTATGTGTAGTTCTTCATATATATAGGTGATGGTAACCCCTTGCCATCAGGTGGAATATTATTATTGTTTACAATTACCTAAAGAAATGTTTCAATATTATTTAGTTAGTAGACAGCCACACAGACTAATTTACCAGCTTTTGCTGATGACCCACTTGATGTTAAGTAATTGATGATAAGTGAAGACATTATCATATGATCCCTTTAGTGTTCCTCATACATTGCCATTCCAGAGAACTATGGTGTCAGGTCTCCATAGTCTGTACATTGATATCTAGCAGACATCATGGAAGTCATCAAATTTCTAACTTATAATAAATAAATAATACATTTCTGTAGTTCTTAAAGTATACAAAACTCAAATTTAGGTACTTTTATATAGACATGCTTGTTTTTGGAAGCTTGTCATCACAAGAAGAATGATAAAAAAAAACTTGCATGATTCTCTTTGAAATAATTGTGTATTAATAATATTTTTGCAACTGTTAATTTGCAGTATTGATGAACAATGCATTGGTGATGGTCTGCTGCTGAAGCCTCGCTCCCTCCACTGTTGGCTTACGAGGGTGCTGTACAACAAGAGAAGCAAGATGGACCCCCTGTGGAACAATTATGTAGTTGCTGGCATTCAGGTAGTATTGGAAAAATTATGAGTAAAGAAAAAATATTAATTAGTATAGTATTTTTAATTTAGCATATTTTTATTACAATTTATTGTTTTGTGTTTGTTATGAAATGAAATGGTGTTTATTCCTTAGATGCTTAGAAATTGGACATAATTACAAACTACTCACAATAATAATGAAAAAATTAGTCGTAAATTTACTTTAATTAAAAAAAAATACAAGAGTAAACAGTAATGAAAACAAAAAAGAAAAAAATGTTTGTTCCATAATGTTTGTAGTATATGCACAAAACCATTTGTGTGTGTGTGTGTTTGTGTTAAAGCATGCTGGACCACCAAGCAGGACTGTGCTCTGTTTTATGCTGCAGCAACAGTTTGCAGCTTTTTATATATAATATTATAAAAATCTACATCTTTCATTCATTCCTTAAAGATATAATAAAGTGTGTTGTATTCAGGATGGTGAGCCATTCCTGGGCGCGGTGGACAAGTTGGGTACCGCATACGAGGACGCTACCATTGCGACCGGCCTCGGCGCTTACATGGCCACGCCTCTGCTGCGAGACGCACGAGACAGTGGCAACCTAGATGAAGAGACTGCTAAGTATGTGTAAATTGTGCGAATGAGTAAATTTCTCAAAAATTACTAAGTTCGGATCTGTTCGACACCAAAACCAAATAAATGTGAATGTATTTTGTGTTCTTACAGTGATAGAAAGATCTGTAGTAGTAACCCATATTTATTTGAGAGAGAGAAAGAGATAGAGAGAGATAGGTTCGACTCCTGGTTGAATTCAAATATGTATATAGTGCAATGTGGGTAGGTCATTCACCATAATGTCAACAGTTAGCAATGCCTGGCATTTCCCATTAAACTGTTGATGATGATGATGATGTAGAAAATTAGGACTTACCTATATGCTATTTAAAGTAATATATAAGCACTATACTCTATGTAGTGAAGGACTATTGCAGAAGAGATTTTTTTGGAACTATTCAATGCCGGAGGGCATTGAATAGAATCGAACAATGCCTTTACAGCTTCACCGAGCGTTAGGGGGCGAGTGCAGATGGTACTCCAAATCTGCTGATGGACTTATAGAGCAACTGAAGTACAACTTTTTTTATTTTCCAGGCGAAATACTTTTGTCTGATAGATATGATCAATACTAAGGGAATTGAATCTTCTTTCTAATACCACTGTATTAGAGAAAGTTCCACTCTCCATATGATAAAGATGTTTTTAGATAAATGTCCAGTATATCAATCGAATCACTTACATGTATTTATTCTGAAACTGTAAGAAGCCCTATGCGTGAATAACGCATACGGCTTCTTACAGTCTCTGGTAATTAAAATAATGTTAATTTACTCCCACAGGGCACTAGTTCGTAAATGCATGGAGGTATTATTCTACCGCGACGCGCGCGCGTTCCAGAGGTACCAGCTCGGCGTCGTGACCGCTGATGGTGTGGTCATCGAAGACGTAGCTGAATTGCAGCATAACTGGTCTCTGGCCCACATGATTCACATGAAATGAACTGTAATATGTTAGAATAAAGTTGCTATTTCTATATATCTTGTTTTATTAAATTTACAATCATCTGCCAAACAATTACAGGAATCTAAACATTTAACTGTTTAATATTAAATTATAATCCGTAAAGAAATATTTAAAAATGCTATTATTCTCCAAAGGATTATTTAAATGATAATAATTGATTGTTATAATAATTATTGTATTAATTTTATTATTAATATACTAATAATAAAAAGACAATTTTGAATAACGATAATAAATTACAATATTTTGTGAATGTCAGCCACAAAATATTGTAGTTTTTTACACGCCGAAAACAACAGGGTTTATTTGGAATAATGGTAATTTTATACGTTTGAGTAAATGAATTAAACTTGACATCGAAGACGTGGATTTAATGCAATATTCTTTAATACCCGCTGTTTTTTATAGGTTTCATTAATGTATATATCTGTATGACAGACGGGCGTTATAGTCATTAAATAGACAGACCCATTGTGATGCAATAATAGATTTGTCCTCATTTTTGTGGGTTTGCCTATGTCGAATTTATGATTTATTCCTAGAATGTAGGTACACAGTTCACCTAAATCAGGTAAACTATAATAGTTTAGAATTAGAAATTTTAAAAATAATTGCAACACTTTCTACTATCCTTCACGTTTAGCAAGTACTATACAACATTATAATATTTATAAGTTCTGCCCATGCCTATAACATGTGTATTTTAATTACGTCTTAACTCGTAAAATTCTACAAAATCATCAAAAAATGTGGAACGCTTCACGATTTTGCGTGTCATCCTTGCGCAGGGGCCATGCTAATCTTCTCTGTATCGTTCCAATTTTAGTATATGTACTGCCGAAGCAAGTACATTTGAATATTTGAAATACACTGTATATGTACTTACTTGTGCAGAAAATATTGTTAGTGCGTTTCAGGTTATCTTCAATTTATTTGTTTAAGCGCCATCTATTATCAATTTGTGACAACTTGCAATAAATAGCGCCATCTCTCATCTGGTAGTTACATTAATTGTTAATGTTTAACAACCAAGGTGCCCGCTGGTTATTTATGTTAAGGTGTAATAATATTAGTGTGAAAGATTCATATATACATAATCTTAAGTGCCCAATATTGCGTACCACCACCCTAACTGGACTAAATCGTTAATGTATTTTTAAAAAGCCTTTACGACAATGTTATAGTGAGTTCTCTTTGCATTTTTTATGAAAATACCGTGACTAATTAGACAATATAAAAAATTGTCGAATTAAAATTTATATTATTCTGTCCTAAAATTTTAATTAGTATTATTGTAGTATCAGGGAAAACATGAATTATATAAGGGAAAATATTACTCAAACTTCAGTAGTACGAGTATCACCTGCATTTACTACATTCTTATTATATCAGAGCAGGTTGGGGTGATTTGTACAACACTAGCGGTTACACGCAACTTCGTTTGCCTTCTCCGATAAGAGAATGTTTGTCCTTGTCGTAATATAAGCAGAGTATTCATATCAAATTTAACTAAATTAAGATCCGCTCAGTCGTTAAACCGTGAAACAGTATTAAACAGGCAGATAGACATGCTTTCGCATTTATATAAGTGTGGATTAAAGGATATTACAATTTATAAGTGATACTTTTATTAAAATATTTAATAAAATTTGTTCCATCAAGTGGAAACATTTTGATATTATAGTGTCAATGCATAAATAATATAAATAATAAATGCAATTTATTTTTCTATAAAAATAAGTATTTACAATAAACTTATATACTAAGAAACTTAACTAGTAAATAAATTAATTCATGTCGATTGTACCACATTTACTAAATAACAAAATTCGTTTCGTTTCAATAAAAATATTTTGTCTTCTCTATCGACTTATTGATTAATATGATAAATTTAATTATTTATAATTAGAACTATTTATTAATTATTATACAAGATTTAGTTCATTTTCAATTAAATATAAATTCGTATTCATTATTAACTAATTATAAAATATAAATAAATACCTATTACAATTAATATAGAACAGTTTATATGATTAAAAAAATAATCATTCCAAATTCAAATTTCGTTGTTTGTGAAACTTAATTTATTAAAACATCACACAATAATAAACTTTAATAACAAACTTCAGAGTCGTTTTTGGACCAAATTAGCACCATACATTTTCGAAAAACATAGTATTTACCAAATAAATTCTATTTTTAAATAATTTTATATTCGTTTAAAAAGTTCGGCGCGCAATAAAAGGTACTGGCGGAATAAAGGCCAGTGTCTAACTAAAAAGAATCGTATAACAATTGTATTAAAGTTGCATTTTTAATGAAAATGGAGTAATGATACGATACGATTTTGAACAGTAAATGAAATACATTTAGATTTAGCAATTTAGTACACTCAGTAGCATGTTTTTAATTATTTTATGTTTTATGTCTATGTCGAGTAGTTTTAGCCGCGACTTACGTTGACGGAATTATTATTAATGTCAAATTAGAAAATTACATTAAAATGTGATCAGCCGTTTAGGCACTCTCAGTGTTGCGTGTGGTGACTGATAAAAATACAAAGTTCAATCAGTCCTTAATATGATGACTATGGCAAACTCTAAACATAGTAATATACCAAACCGAATGGCCAGCATTTTTATAGTTAAATATATCATTTTGGAAAAGATATGATGATAGTTACAATTTGTAGCATCGCAAAAGAATATATTTACAACAATAAGTTTACAACAACATCGGTCTACAGTACGGGTATGTAATGAAATACAATTTGTCATTTCTATGAGACAAGACATTCATATTCTATGACCCTTTAGTTCGCGAATACTTAGAATATACAAAAATAGATCGTAAAAGGCCACTAACATATATAATTTAGCTACAAGAATTCGACGTTGCCAAAATGCGAACTAGAAAAAAAATTGTGAACATCTAGAACTCATGTTGCCTAAAATTGTAAACTCCTATCACTCATCTTGCCTAAAATTGTGAACGTCTAGAACTCATGTTGTCTAAAATTGTAAACTCCTAGAATTCATGCTGCCTAAAATTATGAACAACTAGAACACATATTGCCTAAAACTGTAATATCTGGTTAATCCAATCTCTGAACTCGGATATGCGTGTGTAAACGCCAGGCTGGTTGGGTTCCGCGCACCCGATGCCCCAAGATATGACGCCGCCAAGCACGAATCTGTTATCCCGTTGGCGTCTTACCACCATTGGACCACCGCTGTCGCCTGAAACAGAAAATAATATTGGTATGACCAGAAATATAAAGTAGTTTTTTTAATTAATGAATTTCAAATGGTTTTATAATAGATTCTATTTTATAGAAATAGAATATAGAATAGAAAATTCTTTACTGAACGAAACTTAAATTTAAGCATGTTTGAATACTACCACAGATAATATAAGATACTACTAAAAAATGTAAAACTACAATTATTTAAAAGAGTAACACGTAAGATTCTTGTTCCTATTTCTTGTGACGAAACAGCTTTCAGTATGAGTGGTAGATTAAAAAAAATCAGTATAGCTACGTAATATTATTTTATCTGTGGTATGACTATTCAAAAGTGCTTGAATTTAAGTTTGAATTGTTCGAATATAGAATTTCCTATTCTATTCTAGTCTGGTCTGGCTGGCCTGTCCTGGTCTGGTCTATTCTGTTCTGTTCTGTTCTAGTCTGGCCTGGTTTATTCTATTCTATTCTAATATCGTGTTACCTTCGCAGCTGTCTGCGCCGCCGCGCTGCTTGCCCGCGCATATGAAGATGTTGGGAATGTGTTCGTTGTACCCGGCTGCCTTGTACATCGCCTCACACGCTGTGTTGTTGATGACTGGCACTTGTACCTCTTGTAACACGCTCGGCAGTGGGCCCTCTGTAGAAACATTGGTTAGAACCATCAGGAAATACTTCTATTTCTATTATATTTAGGGTTCTAAGGACGCCGTAGCATTTGTGACTCTTGGTATCAATGCTTTACTGGACGAAAAAAGCAGCGAGCGCAGAAGGCACTTTATATCTGCAGAAGGACTTGTTGAATTTTCTTTTAAAATATCCAACCTCCTCCTAGTCTATGCCGCACTATCATTGTAATTTTTTTTTTTATATAAATATAAAATATATAAATCAATAAAATAAATGTTAATTATTATAATTGAATCACCTTCATATGTTTATTCTGCTATTTTTTCCGTACGAATTATAACGTAAAATTGTAAATTATAATCAGTTTCGTATGTGTATTGTTAGCAACATTATTACATAATTAAAGCTTGGTATAATTTAGGTAGCAAGAATAACAAATACTACAGTCACTGCTCATTAATATATTGATACCGCTCATATATAATATTAGACTATAATTGTCTATGAAATTTGTAAATTGGAATAGTAACAATAATTGTAAACTGTTCTATTATACTATTACAAATATTTACATAGTATTAAATGAAGTCGCTAGCGCTCCGTGTTCGCTTCGACCTTTTAAACAATGCAACGGATTTTAATTAAAGATAGAGTTTATATAGATAAAAAATTGAAGAGGAAGGTTTATATATATATATAATATATATTACAAAATAATAACTATAGTACGAAGTTAACTACAAGTTTAACACATATCCACCCGTGCAATGCTGGGGCGGGTATCTGGTTAATAATACATAGAAAAATAATAAGTATTGTATGAATTATCAAAGTTAATTAAATGGCTGTATATTATTTTATATTAATTGCAAACTTTATCACATTTCGGCGTGTAGAATTTCATAATTCATATCAAATACGATAATCAGTTATAGTATTTCTCACCATCATAAAGTCGGCCCCAACCGGTGACGTACGCGGTTCTCCCTACGAAGTCATCGTCGTTGTCCGGCACGCAGATCGGCAATATATTGGACCGGAAGGTAGCCGGTTCGTAGAATCTGCCGGAAAACAAAAATATTCAAACCAAATCAAATTTATAGCTTCCAATCAAAACAACACACTGAACTGTACAGTATTATTATTATATATTTCTTAGTGTAGTTATTTAAAAAAAAATTGTTGTACAATATAACTTTATAATGTGTTCTTTATGTCACTAAATATTAATTACATTAAAAAAATATTACAATTAATTTCAGATTCAGAAACAACGAAATTCCAAATGCAAAATCTGTTGTTTGTGAAACTAAAAGAAACAAAAATCATTCAAAAATAAACATTTACAACACGAGTTAGAGTGGGTTTTAGACTAATGAACTCCATATATTGTCTAAAAATGTAGTAAATAAATATGATAATGAATTTTAGATTCACAAACAACGAAATTCCAAATTCAAGATTTATGAAACTACATAAAACATTAAAAAATAAACTTTTATAACAAAATTTATAGTTGTCTTTAGACTAATAAGCTCTATATATTTTCGAAAAACATAGTATGTACTTAATCTGATATATAAAATTTTCATGTTGCGGCGTTTGTTACAAAACTCCTCCGAAACAGTTTTACCGTATTTTATGAAATTTTGTGTGGATATCGGGTAGGTTTGAGAATAGGCCAACATCTATTTTTCATACACCTCAATGATAAGGATCCACCCCTGCATATTTTTTATCATTTTTTTAATTTTATAATGATTTATCTTTAAAAATATATACAACTCTAAGTTTTCAGCCTTCTACCATCAATCCTGTTATAAGCTGTATTTCAATTAACGGATAAGATATGATATTACGAAGTATGTAGAAATTATACTTTAATATTTAGGCAAAAAAAAAATTCGGGAGGAAGCTCCTCTGAAACCGCCCTGTTGCGGCGCGATGATAGTAATTTCGCCATATATAGTTAAGTTTAATAGTTTGAAGCTATTAACTGTAAATTTGTATTGTACCAGCTATGCCCGCGGTTTCACTCGCATGAAATTTATAGCCTATGTATTATTCTGATGTATAAGCTACATTACCGTAAAGTTTCATCGAAAACTCACAAACTTTCGTTTATAATATTTATTCTTTATTGTACACACACACACATAATAAAAAAAAATTATACAGAATAAATGTAATGTACAAGGGCGAGCTTATCTCTAAAAAGAGATTTCTTCCAGCAAACCTAGAAAATGTTATAGGATCGTGTATTAAATAGAATAGTCATACACACGTGTACGAAAAGAGGAAATATTAAAATATTGTTTTAATGATATTATATTTATTAAATAAATAAATAATGGAAATACTTGAGTATACGGTTCATCATCCTTCACTAGTGCTCCGGTATATACCGTTATTGTAAGCGGGAACCAATCCATCATCATCCATTAAAAATATGTAGATACATATATATGTAACATTAAATAAATGATCGCAGTCATATTACAAATGACACAGCGGTACAAACATTATTGAATATTAATCACAGCTTGTTTGCTATTACTGTTAGGTAAAAAAAGATGTTTATGTTCCTCCATACTAATCTCTACATACTATAAAACACAGTCGCGGTCGCTGTCTGTGCGTACCTACATATGCTTAAATCTTTAAAACTACGCAACGGATTTTGAAGCGTTTTTTAAATAGATAGAGTGATTCAAGAATAAGGTTTATATATGTAATACAAGTACATCCGGGCGAAGCCGGGGCGAGTAACTAGTATATGTATAAAAGCAACATTGTCCGTCTGTTAGTTTAACTTGGGCAATGACCAATTTATTTTATTTTATTCGCTATGTTATTGATCCTGTTTTGTTGTAGTTCTATATTACGAGAATATATTAAATTAGGTATAATTGTAAGAAATGAGTGTATTTATTCTCAAACAAACTGTTCAGCAGTATGGCGATAACTGCATAGGTAACAAACATACAGACACTTTAATATCCATAACTATGTGTTTATTAGTTTATCCATGACCACAGATGAGATAAATACATACTATTCAATTAAATTCTATGGATTAGATTAACATATTTGCAGAAAAATAGATTAAATTGTTTGTGATTACTTGTCTGTGGAGTGTAAATGACCGACAAATGTCGGCCGGTCACTCACCATAAACAATGACCTCTACACTTGTTTTTATACATCAGAATCTATGGGTCGGATTTTTTAATACGCTATATATGATTAGACATATTTGCCAGACGTAAATTTTTAAATTAATCTATACTATTTGATTATTACCTCTGTGGTCTAGCGGTTTAGCACACCGCTTTACTTCCGGGGTCGCGGGTTCGATTTCTTGCACGATGCAAAAGGTTTGTATTAATGAGTATGATTGTTTGTATAGTACAGTCATCCCTGAAAGACGTATATAAAAATAATCTATGTCCAATATAGATTAGATTTACATGAAAATTCATTAAGATCTGTGCAGCTGTTTAGTTGTGAATAGGTAACATAGACATACATACATTTTAATATTCATAACTATATATGTATTAGTTAATCTATATAGTTTATTATTTAGTATGTCTATAGTTTAGATGTGTTAATATTTTTGCGAACAAATTTGCCGGCAAATAGATTAAACAGTTAGTTTGACGTCTTTCAGGAATAACTGTCGCGTCGTAGTCAGTAATAATAATAATAGTAGGTATCATTATCATCATCATCTTAGCCCGGAAGACGTCCACTGCTGGACAAAGGCCTCCCCCAAAGATCTCCACGGCCCGTCCTGCGCTTCTCGCATTCATCGCTTTCCAACGATCTTGACCAGATCGTCGGTCCACCTTGCTGGAGGCTTTCCCACTCTGCTTTCTTCGGGTCCGTGTGCACCGTCTTCCGGTCCGTGGTCGCCACTCCAGAACTTTATTGCCCCCAACGGCCATCTGTCCCACGAGCTATGTGCCCTGCCCATTGTCACTCTGGTTCTTATTTATTTATTTAAACTTTATTGCATTGTACAATAGGCGAACTTAATGCTATTAGCTCTACCAGCCAAACTTAGGGGGTGCAGAGATACTCTGCGGATCTCCTCATTTCTGATTCGATCACGCAGAGAAACTCCGAGCATAGCTCTCTGTGTGACTCTGAGCTTGTTCATGAGGCACATAGTTAGTGATCACGTCTCTGTGGCGTAAGTAATCACTCAATCAATAGTAGGTAGACTTTATATAAAGTCGTCTGCGTGGGTAGCTCCGTCTCATCTAATTTTGCCGCCAAGTAGTTTGAAAATTACAAGATAGAATGTTATAATAAGTTAGCTCTCCGGAATAGCACGCTTGGACAAATGACCACAGTTTCCAGTTACTATTGATTGTCCATCTGCTTCTTCCAGATACATAAAATTAAAAAACAAAAATTAACCTTACCTTACTAAAGCCAAGTCGTATTCGAAAGTAGCAGGGTCGAAGTGCGGATGGCTGGCCACAATTTGAACTCTTCTCTCCTCGAAGTTGTAAGGTTCATCCTCATTAGCGAGGTCGTATTCGCCGAGTCGCACGAGCAACTCCGAGGGGGGCACTCTGTAAAGTATACCATATAATCAGTGGGTTTCGGGGTGGTCGAGGTAGATTGCGAACTCGTTCCCGCGACCGGCACTATGACGGCGTGGAGGAAAGCCGTAGGGTTTTTAGTGATCATCCGTTTTCACCAACCAAGACCTAGCGTATCTTTAAGTAAGTATCCTTTAGGTTAGAAAATACCTAAATTGGATACTTACGTACAACCTGATTTTACCACCTTAGCGGCTTCCTATTTAGGAGTTCCTTAAGTAAGTGACGGGTTTTTTTATTAGTGACTCACAACATCTAATTCGGTTGTTTACTTTTATTGCGATTATATTATAATTATCTAAAAATGTAAAAACTGAAATATATCTTTTCGGTAAACCCTATACATATACATAAAAAAACACCTAGACTAATACAACTGGATCAACGGGGTCAGTAACTAAATAATTTCATGAAACATAATCCTCCTTTTTGGGAATTGGGTGTTAAAAATACATTATCTTTCCTCTTTCGTTGCCTGTGACTTTGACCTTATTTATTACTCTGTTACGATACCCCAGTGGAACAGGTAAGTTTCGTGCAGGTAAAACATAATTTAAACATTATAAGCTGTGGAGGAGAATTTTAATGGTGGTCTCAATGACCTGTTAAAGCCTGTGAGGAATCGAACCCGCTACCATTGGAAGTAAAGCGGTATGCTAAACCGATAGACCACGATGCCAATAATATGACTTTGATATAAGGGCAGTTAGCCCATCGTAGTAAATGCATCTTGAACACGATGTGGAGGCCAACCTTTTGCCATTCCGATTACAAAAACATGACAACGTCGATAGTTGACAATATATGTTGAACTACTGCTAGTGTGTATTATTAAAATTTACTTACTTTTCAACACAATGCGCCGCAGTAATAGCCCAATTGTTGTTCAGCAAGGCACCACCACACTTGTGCAGGTAGGTGGTAGTGCGGAACTGTCTTAAAGATATTTGCCAGGGCCATTGTCCAAATGCAGATTTAGATCCACCAACGATTCTAGCGTCCGGGACCAGCCGACGCCCGCACAGCGCCAAAACTATCAATGTATTGTTGATTAACATTTTTTACTAATACTTTTAATCTGTATTTTAAATTTGGAACGGTTTGCTTTTATATTTTTTTATTTTAGTCTGCATTTTTAATGTCTATATACTTATATATATATATATAAATACACTTCACAATAAATATTCTCTATTTAAACTTAATTTTTTTATACGGATAGAGATGGTTACGTAGTAGTAGTATATTTTATTCGCAAGGCAATGACACGTCCATACATCCTAATCTTCCGTTAGGGATAGTTTAATTATTATTTAGTCTGTGGCATATTTTTTAAAATATTTAATATATTTATATAAAATATTTAATTAATAGAGAAACAATAGTCCCGATATTTATGTTACTTTGGAGTAATCCAACAAAATATACAAGTAAAAAAAAATTGTCACAATGTTTCTGTTCACTTTGATCGAGTGTCACTACACAATTGAACGCTCTAATTAGCACAAACTAATTATCTTGAGACACTTTACACTCGATCAGTCATTGTCAATCCATATTTCCTATTCAACTGTTACATATCGTAATATTTTTTAAATAAAAATAATACACTATATGCCATTTCCAGATCACACACTAAAATAAATTTTTGTAATTATTTTTTTTATAAAATGTTACACTGCTTTAGGGTTCATAATAAATTTTACTGAGTCTCAGTTATTTAAAAAAAGATATGAAGATATTAAAAATAGAATGCAGAGCCACTGCAGTCATGTGCAAGGCGTCCTTGCCGTCGCCTTGACCGTGAGCACTGAGCAAATTAAGCCTACTTGTAAAAAGGCAATGCAATAAAAAAAATGAACACAGTTTCATACAAAATTATTTAGTACGAAGTGACGCGAGTCTACGAAGACGAAATCTACAAAATTGATCCATACAGCAAATTGCTTCCATATATGAAATTAAAAAAAAATGGACACACAGTTTCATACGCAAATTATTCGTTCGAAGTGACGCGGCCTGGCCGCAGCGTGCGATCGTATCGGCCACCAACAACTCTTTGTTTGTTGAACTCAGAACATACTTTTTTTTGTTTATTCACTTTTGCTGGATACTGCCCTGTCAGTTCTTTGACCTGGCCATTTTACGGTGACATTTCGGAATTCCGTACAAAAAGCTTACTGCATTTATTTTTAGATGAACGATCAATGACGGGGAAGAATGCAAATGTGTGCATTCTACAGAATTATGTAGAAAGTAATACGAGAACAAAGTATAAGAGAAAAGTGCAGTAGAAAAAGAGGAGTATAAAGACTATACCGGCATCCTTGCCTATCCTATTCATCTTCATAATATAATGAGCAATATATTAATGAAATATAATATTAAAGTACGATTGCTGTCTGTATAGGTTATGGGCCCAGTACGTTTCCACTCCATTTATTACTATTAATACCATATTGTTATTTAATTTACAAAATGCAAT
Source organism: Achroia grisella (assembly GCF_030625045.1). Classification (NCBI taxonomy): domain Eukaryota; kingdom Metazoa; phylum Arthropoda; class Insecta; order Lepidoptera; family Pyralidae; genus Achroia; species Achroia grisella. The sequence continues at coordinate 386,945 of NW_026712626.1, forward strand.
AGTTCTGACCTGACTGACTAGATTTGTGAGAGGTCTGATCGCTGACGATGTGTCCCAATATTCTCTTTACATTATGTAAATACGATAATACCTTTCTGCTGAAAATATAATCAATTATCATACTGGTCCATTTAATTTTATACTTAATTAATTTTATATTTTTTCATTCTATTTTATTTGTCTAAGCCATACAAATACACATTCATAATATTTATGAGGAATTAGTATGATCAACTTTATGATGACTTTTGAGGTATACTGTAAAAACTAGTCTGGGTGGGTACCTCAGTGTCACCTATTTCAGCCACTAAGCAACTTGCTTTGTAAGCTATATTTTAGTTGTAGGGTGTAGATTAAACAGTGAAATTACAGGATAAGAGGCATGACATTTGATTCCTAATTATGTGAGGGGTACACGATCTTTCCTTGTAAAAATGATTCTGTTCTGGACGTTATCTATCAGGAAGGAAAGTCTACTACATAGAATAATTTCAGACCATAAAATAAATATCTACATTGGACTATGGTGCTATGTATGGCATCGTCATCATCATCATCATCATCATCATCATCATCATCGTATGTCGTTTTAGTCGATACTTCAGGTAGTGCGGTTCAGGAAATTTGCTTACTTTGCGTAAAGTAATATAGTTATTAGTTTTAGGGTACAATGGTACTAGCTTACTTTTATTTTGTACAAAGGTTAAAGTATGCTAGTACTAAATATCTTAGAAATAAAAATAAATGTTATTTCTCTGGAATGGCCACGCATGAGTGGCACGGGGTTACATGATAAGGTGATATGTATATAGCCAAATATTACCGTTTATCATTAGATAATGTCATCTTGTTTATCATTCTAATTAAATAAAAGACCTTCGAGTTACTAAACCCTAATCGCACTTCCATTGTTATTCCATTTTTTAATACACGAAGGGGCTAAAATTAATAAGTATGTCTTGAATCAGATCCATTGTATGGCTGACGTCATCCAACAATTACAATCTGTGTTTTAATTGAGGCAATTTGTATGAAATATTAAGCTGGCTATTTCCTAGTACAGTCACTTGCAATATTTGTGTAGCTTGGAGATTTTGTTAAGGAACTGCAAATGCAAAATAATAATTAGTCAAATGAGAACGGTCGCCTATAACGGAAGACTTTACGTGTCATTCGGAAAAAACCTGTGAATTTTTTTATTGCAATATTTTTTTTAATTCATATTAAAAAAATAAATACTGTCCTAAATTTTTACCCTTTGTGGCATACAAGTAGTAACAAAACGCAACACAAAGAGAGCGTTTTGATTGGAGCACACATACATCCAATTTAAACTCGCTACGTAACGTACAGACTTCAAATATCAAATCTGTCGAGGCAATGTACTTTTGTTCACTTATCTTAATTTGTAATTTTATAAAAGTAATTTGGCCAATAAATTCAAGATAGTAAGCGAAATCTATTATTTCTACAACTCTGTAATCTGCTGAAGCTATCATCACCTGCCATCCATAAATTCGAGCTGCATCATCACGTACCATCCTTCTGCCATCAACTCCTACTTTTTAATAATGGTAGATATTAATTGAACTTACAAATACATGTACTTATAACATTTTTGTTATTATTATTATCTATTGTCATATATTATCAATATTACTATGATATAGACGCATAATTATTAAACTCTCTGATCGATACCAATATTACTTTAACTGTTAAACTTGCTTTGACTTTCACGATATATGCATTGCCTAGTGTGGGGTCATAGATAAAATGTTTATTCAGTTTTCCGAATAAAAAATGTTTGCCAGATTATATATATATGTATAGTACAGAGAAAGTACCAGGAGAACATGAATACATGATGATGTATTCATGTTCTCCTGGTACTTTCTCTATCTATTTTCTAGATGGTTCGGAGCGTGAATTAATAGTAGTACCTACATTTCCATAGCACGGATGAGATCTTAGTCGTCAGGAATGACAACTCTTCAGGCGTGCTGTATATCCTGATATATGTAGTGCTGTTCATGTATATTGTTTATTAAAAATTTGTTTTTCTCGTTGAGTCCAAAATCATAGTTTATGCGGTGTATAATTGCAATTTTTCACCCTTATGATAAAAATATACAACAAACTACCCGAATATTTGAAAAATATAAAGAAAAACAAAATGTTTATATGTAACTTAAAAAAATTACTTATAAAAAAATGTTATTGTAATGTCCATGAATATTTGACAGATAACTTATGAATTAGAAAAATAACATACAAAAGAATTAAATTCTGTTAAAGCCACTGTATCTCATTGTAGCTTGCTACGCCCATCAGGGTCCATATCATCATCTGCTTCTTCCTTATCCCATTTATTTGGGGGCGGCATAATATTTTACAATTTTAAATATTGCCTGTTTTTTTAAATCCTTCCAAGTATAAAGCTGACTTACATAATTCAATAATTAATAACTATTGTTACACGAACGTAGAACCTGAGGAGCACTTACCATTGTTGAAGTCAGTCACGTTTAAGGTATCGTCTATGTTTTGATTGTCTTCGACCGTCGAATTTGCTACATCTAAAACAATAAAAACGTATTTACTAACGACAGTTTAGGGTAAAAATATAAATAAAAAAAAAAATAGATATAAGGAAATCTAAAGAAACTAATTGTCGATGAAGTACGCTACACTTGACATACCCACATTAGCTATGTATAGTTTCAATCCAAACAATGTATTATATAGTTACAACACACTGTTTGGATTTAAAATATATATGGTTATAGTTAACCATATATACACAACATATAATAAAGACATATTTAGAAATCTTGCAAAATACTTCCATTGTCACAGCTTTAGGTTGGCTGGAAGGGATCTCTTTCAGAGATATTTCAGAATCAGTCAGAAATACATAAATTGATACACACATACAAACACATACACAAATTAAAACCTTTTTTTGTTTGAAACTTATTCGAATTAACGACCATTGTACCAAAATTGGTAATGTAAACCAATTGAAATAAACGAAAATAATAAATAAATAACTCTTGGCATCTCACATAGCGTCAGCGTAGAGTCACTGTTAGTAATACAGGCAGATTTTAAACACCAAGTCCAATTCAAACAAATACCCACGAATACAAAGATGTATTGTGCGGAAATCAAATCCATGACCATCGATAAGTAAGGCAGTGTGTTAAACCGCAAGATCACTGAGGCCATCAGTATATCAATTATAAAAGATAAAGTACTATCACAGATAACATAATATTGCATAGTACTATGCTTGTCTCTCTGTCTGTTTGTTATTAATATTTACGACTAAAAAGTGAGTAATAGATCTTAATTAATTTTACGTGAAAAAAAATAGTATAATGATAACTATATACAGGCTATTTTTGTCTAAAAAAAAAAACAAGGGCATCGCAAGTAGCAATGGCTAATAAAATACAATAATAATAATTCCTTAACACGTAACACCGTCTATTTCCAAGCTAAGCAGAAATTGTATTATGAGCACTAGACTACTGATACTATAATTGAACAAATACTTAAATAATTTTTTTTGGTATATACATACATAATATATTATATTATGTGAAAACTTGTCTCTCTACTTATGAATCAAATATTAATATTTACGACTAAAAAGCGACCATCAGAAGTAACGCAGTGTGGCAAACTGCTAGACCATCGGGCCTTCATAATATAATAATATATTTTTTTCTAATTGTTTGTATATGCTTACCCGGTGATAATGTCGTCACGTTAGATGCAACAGTCGTATCATCAGTTACATTTGTTGTTGTTGTCGCGACTTCTGTAACATTTTCTGTTGTTGGTCCCACTGTTGTTGTTGTTGGCATCGTCGGTGACAACGTAACATTTACTGTAAATTCTAGTATCGGTGCTTCTGTTGTTATAACTGTAATTTTCTCCGCAGCTTCTGTTGTAGTCGTGGTCGTTTTTGTTGTTGTAACATCAGACGATAATAGCACTTCAGTTGTTGGTTTCTCATTAGTTTCTGTTGTAATCACAGTTGTTTCTAGATCTGAAACTGTTGTTGCGTCAGAAATTGTTGTTGGGGCTTCTGTAGTTGTTGTTGTTGTGGTTGTTGTTGTTGTTGAAGATGTAATGGGCGTAGGTGGGATAGTGGATATGAGAATCCAACCTTCGGGTGGTGTGATTGGTGACCAGATTTCTGAAAAAGAGAATAATATGATACATTAAAAAGTTTAATGCTGATAAAATTTTCTACTTATTCTTATTACTATAAAGCTGAGTTTGTTTGTTGGGTTCAACGCGCTAATCTCAGGAACTTCTAGTTCAGATTAAGAAATTCTTCTGTTGTGTAACAAAGGACTAGGAAGGTCATGGGCTAGGCTATGCAGGTCACGCTACGAGCATAGTACCGGAGTTACAATGAAAAATGTGCAAAATCAGGGAGAATGTGAAGCAGATGAAGTCGCGCTGTATCAGAATTTTAGTTAGTAAAATTTTACAAGCCCGAAACTGTTTCATCACGATTGTGCCAGGTAACAATATAAACATGTACAAACAAATCATTAATCCATTCTGCCTCGGTAGGATAATACATTCAAATTGTGAAAATTTATATTTTACGGTTCCAATTAAATAAACACGCTATGTTACAATACATTATAAACTAAAACGCACGTTTTGTCCTTAAAATCACTGAAAGTGTGCCATCTCAGTCACGAATGCGGCTCACTCGTGCGTCCCCGACCTTAGTACCGTTGACACAGTTGGTGTATCGCAAGATTTTACGGTAATCTGTACCAGACATGTAAAAGTAACGAGAAATATAATACCCGTACGTACTAGTTCCTAAAGTAGATCTCGTTACTGTAGTATCGTTACGTTTTCAGTTAATTTTGATATAATTGAGAAAGCTTCACGTCTACGTTTAGGTATAAAGTGTAGGATTAGGGAAAAAGTACTTTTTTATCTTTTACGGTCATGAGATTTTGGTATCTGTCTATTGATATTTGTAGTAACTAACGTAACTGTTGTAACTATGTGTATCGATTAACTTACAATATAACTATAGTAACGACTAGTAATTCAAAGTAACGATAACATATGTACATTGCAACTTGTGCCGTACCAGTTTACTTTGTACTCGATGTGTACCCTTTACAGCAGCTCTGATCTTTAGTAATTACCAAATACTCTGACGTTGATGAGATTCTATTTGTGACCGATTAAAGAACGAAAGAGCATCTCAATTCGCTTGTTTTATTTTCAATAGATTTGGTGTATAAAACGTTTATTTGTTTTGTACAAATCAACAATCTTACTTATTTGATAGTTTAAATGCGAAATACATATATTTTTTGTAAATACATAGATAATATCATAGGAAATACCCATCTCAATACAAAAAATCATAGTAATGAATACAAATGTTCCTACTATGCGAAGAATCAAACCCGCGACCATCGAGAGTAAAGCGGTGTGTTAAACCGCTAGACCACCAGGGCTGTGATAAAAAAACATATTTTTGGTACAGTTTTGTATGTATTAACACAATATGTAGCTTATGTCAATCTGAAATATGTAATAGTGAAACAATTTCTCAAATAGGTGTATAGTGTCGGAGATTAAATACCTCATAAAACAAACACACTTTAGAATGTTACTAATATTATAAACGCGAAAGTTTGTGAGTATGGACGGAAAGATGGGCAGATGGATATTTATTACTCTTTCACGCAAAAACTACTGAACTGATTTTGATGAACCTTTACAGTAATATAGCTTCAGAATAACATATAGATGCATTCATGGAGGTGAAATCGTGGATATATCTAATATAAGGAGCCTATTGCAAGAAGAGAATATTGCATTCGTAAGTAAACTTAGCTTAAAGAAATTGTCAAACCAGTTTCATTTCAAATCTTTTTTGAATAAAACAAAATAACAGTTTATACATGGCGCGGTCAAGCAAGTTTTCGTACACGACGAATTTGATTAGCACGTAAATTTCAAAAGATTATTGTCCCGAATTATTGCCTCCGCAAAAAGCTCACTTTCCCGCACGCTTTGGGTTTTTACCTTAAAGTTCAATTGGCTTAAAAAACGAGAAGGGTCTTGACTCGTCTGTCCTTTTTTTAATGCGATATCTTCGATAAATCTAATCAGGTTTTTGATTAGGTGTTACTGGCTACTTTATATGCTTTTTTGAAATATAATATCAACTATAAAAATGCAAGAAATTCACATATTTCCGAATATAATGTATGGATTTTCCATTTTACCGATTAAATACCAGTTGTATTTTATAAAATTGAAGTTTAATTATATTTCAGGATCAAATATTGAGTGCATAGCGGTTTCTACGGTCACATGCCTGAAACTTGTTAATGTTAATAACTTGTTGTTAATTCACTTGGAATAACATTTATTGAAATAAGAGAAACACGCAAGTTTCTTGTCCATTCTTGTGATGAGTTCCAAATGAGATAGAATGAAAAAAACATGACTATTCAAAAGTGTTTATATAAAGTTTATTTGGATAAAGATTGTTTCTATTTCTATTTTAGGATGATTCTATCTCGATTCTAGCTCGTTTTCGCTTTAATTTTAATGAGCCCTAATAAAATGGTGCTTCCTTTTATGCTAACGGTATATACTTGTGGGTAGAGGAAGAGCAGAATGGTTTGCAGGAATGATGGTTTCCAGGATAAAACGTGTGGGAATCGACCCATTAATTGATAGGACATATTTATAGTAATTGGTGGCCATGGTGCCTACTATTACTATTAATTACTTCCCTTAAGAAAACATTCTGATACCTACAATTTTAAGTGGCGTAGAGGAGCGAGGTTCCAGTTTTAAACGAAGTATAACATCAATGCGGATTGGTGGAAAAGGAGAGGATGACCGAAAAATGTGGACGGAATGTGTGAAGAAAAAATGAAGAGTGTATGCCCAGATATATACTGTTTTAAATTTGAAGCAGTCCTTAATTATACGTATAATTAGTTAAAATCACAGGGTCTTACCACGTTTATTTTTATTGAATTCTCGATATATGCTCAGATATTGGCCGATAGCGATCAGTGGATGAGAATGACACTGCACGGACCCCAAACAATGGGTTAAAGGCAAGGCAATGACGTCATTTTAAGTGGTTAGTGAACATATGGAAAGTATTTAACTCTAAGTACATTCTCTAGTTCGTCTCGCCATTAGCGAAGAAAGTAAACCTTGCAATTTCACTAAGACAATACAATGCGGCCCGGCGTCACCCGCGTCCTACATACGTGACCTGTACGTTAATGCGATGGACCGTACAGATTATTCTAGAAGTATTTGCATTCTGACGGTTGCTGTGACCACGGCGAATTGTAACCCATATCAGAATATCAATATCATACCTGTTGCAGACTCTATGCATATTTCTGGGGGATTTATATTTATAAAAAAATATATTTAACTATTTATATCAGTTGTCTAGTATTTATAACACAAGTTCTGCATAACTCGGAACTAGATAGCGCTAGCGATAGCGACTTGATATTGTCCAGGTTTATTATTATTAATAATAAATAATAATAATAATTTTTTTACTAAGCCTATAATATTCAGGTACTATAATATACAGGTTTTAAATTATTTTTACAAACAATTTGTAACTGTGATATAGTCAATGATATGTAGGGATAGTGATAAAAAATTTACAATTATAACTGACAGAAGTTGTCCTATTCTAACATTGATTCACTCTAGAAAAAAGCTTTCAAATAGTTAAAGAATTTCTTCGAGTATTCTCCAAGTTTATTTTCCTCATAACAAAATCTGATCTCACTCTTTATATATTAGTATAGAAAGGGGTCAATGTATGACACTCATTGGATCAAACCAAATAGATGCACTTCCTTATCTCTCCAACTCTCAGCTCTGTTATTTGTTATTTAACTATATATATAATATTTTGTGTGACTCACTACTTACAACTCATTCTCTATGACTCACTGACAGATGAAACGCTAAATTGAGATTCGAAAGCAGACCTGCGTCACTTCAACCTTTTTTCATAAAATAAATGTTTATCTATTTATATTCATTTTGCAGTGACGATTATTACACTTAAGTTACATTTATATATTCGCAAAAAAATTATAGCCTATGTGTTATCCTGATGTATTTTAGCTTCCTGTCTTTCTTTATTTCTTTTTCTTTCATATTACGGTAAAGTAAATCTCTTCAGTAGTTTTTATGTATAAGAGTAACAAACATCCATCCATATGTCCAACCTTACTCATAAACTTTGATGTTTGTAATATTAATAAGATAAATACGTTTCTTTTATGATACTGTATATAAAATTTTTGGCATTTTCTTCAAAAAGGATAAACATTGTATTGGTACAAAAAGAACCTATACATAGTACCTTCACGACTTCTATCCCGGATAGGGTAGTCAATCGTTATTAATTGTCGACATCTTGGTGCACGCAACACTTGTCAAGCCAATGTTTAAAAAATCATATAGGTTCATCATATCAATTTGGTTTGTTATTGGTGTTTCCATTCAGTCAGTGGCAGTCAGAAATATAAATTAAATAATAATATATAAAGTTTTTTGTGTCGATCAGATTTGAACTTGAAACCTATACTGACTAAGTCGGCTACGTTTATATACAAGATAAAAGATTGCTTGATGAAAAAATGCTTGACTGATTTCAAAAGTTGTTTTCAACTATATCATACTTTTCAGCTGGTACATTGACTGAAGGTAATATGGGCAGCGCTGTGTGATTCAGTTAGTTATGAATGAGATGGTAACTAAGTGCGAAACATTAGCATTACATAAATGACCTATACACGACACTAAAATAAGGGGCAACATGGGAGCAATAGTGGGGAGTGCCCTAGATCGCTTCCTAGATTGCCTCGTGTGTGGAGAAATTACGACCGCATTATGTTAATTGTCCATAGCGTGCCCCCTGACTTTACTCAATTACATTGCTCACCTAGTACAATACTGGATTGACCCTAAAAAATACCAACATGGGAAAATTCACACTAAAGTATTAACTTTAAAGTCTAATTGACAACCTCGGTGGTGTAGCGGTTTTACAAACCGCTTTCCTTACAATGATCGCAGGTTCTATTCCTCGCAAGATGCAAACATATTGTATTCATAAGATAGATTGTTTGTATTTGTTAAAAATCCCCGGATATTCATTCACTATTGTGACTTGTCGGGCTTGTTACTATTTTATTAATTTACGGGATGGAAACAAAATAACATTCAACAAAATACTAATGGAATTACTCTGTATACTGTATAATCACTATAAATTGTCAAATAGTGTTAATTGCTATTGGATTTTGGTATTTTTTCAATTATTAGTCTGCTGTAATTTAAAAATTTTGCCTACTATTGTGGTTTTTTACTATTTATTTGTATTTATTTTCTATTATTTGTGTTCTAATTTCAGTTTCGAATTAATTTCTTTTTGATTACTATGTATATTATGCATTTACAAAAAGAAATGTAGCTAAGTAATTATGTCAGTTGTCTAGTACCCGAAACACACGGTCTTCTTAGTTTGTGACTAGATAGTGCTGTGTGGATAGTCTCGGATATAATTATAATCAATAATTATTAATTGCACAATTCGTAGTTCAGTATGTACACAATTATATGTGTTGATTTTACTCCTGTCATACGAGTATAATGTTCCAATATAGTGCCTAGTTTCCGAGTCGTGTGTAGGCCATTTTATTTAGCCATAACGAGTGCATTTTTATTTTTTTTCTAACATTCTCGTGTCAAATAGTGTCAACAAACTCTACATAGCTTGCATAAACTTATAAAAGATAACAACTAATGAACTCATATATAATTGAATATATTAACAATATTATTAAGATGTAACGGTCAACGAGTCATTGATCTCTGTAATTCGTGGTATTTGTACGTGGGTGGTACATTGTGGTAAACAAAAAACACTACCATTACCACTTGCAAAGGTCCATAATAAGATGTTAGACTAAATAGGGTTATTTACCCTGCAACTTCTGATGGTATTGTTTTTTTTACCGCAGTATATTAATAGATATTCTAATAAAGAAATATATAATCAGGTGATAAAGTTACATGATACAAAGACATATTTTTATAATGAAAAAAAGCGATTGCAAAAAGATTTAACGGCCTCGGTGTAGACCACACGTGGCCGCGGTTTAGCATATCGCCTTACTTTCGATGGTCGCGGGTTCGATTCCTCGCACGGTACAAACATTTGTACTCATGAGTATGATTGTTTGTATAGGTCTCGGTGTTTTCTATGAATAATATATACATTGTATTGTTATTGTAACATTGTAAACATGTACAACATTTATTTGAAAAGAATACGAGCTGAAATTCTTGTTCGTTCTTCTTAACTCGAGATCATTCCGAACTGACGGTAGATTTGACATATCATAAGAGTCTGTAATTGATCTACATGAATAAGGCTATTTTGAGAAAAGAGCAACACGCAAGTTTCTTGCTCGTTCTTCTTGTGATGAGACAGCTTTCCGAATGAGCGGTAGATTAAAAAAATGTAATGAATATTCAAAAGTGCTTCAATGTAAGTTTATTTGAATAAATGATTTTCTATTCTTTGAAATTGAATTTGAAAAAAAAATAATTATGTAGTTACGAAAAAAAAAATATCTATGTATTTGTATCAGTTACCTAGTTAGTACCTATAAGACAAGCTTAAATCGAGACTAGATGACGCTGTGTGAATTGTACTGAGATTATTATTATTATTATTATTTATTTTATTTTATTTTATTTAAAACTTTATTGATTTTGTACAATAGTTATTACTATATACAATAGTTTTTGTACAATGTAATTATTACTATCATTGTACTTCGTAGAAAGTTATTTAGTTAGATACTTCTGTCTACATTTAAGGTGTCAAGGAACTTGCTTTGTATACTGTATTGGTTATAGGAATATATATTGTATATATAGAAGTGAAATTATAGGGCATAGACCATAACATACAAAGCAAGTTTCTTGGTAACTCAAATATGGTAGAGTTATGTAGACCACTATGTAAGAACTCTAACTGTGGTAAAAATCATTAATAATTCATTAAATAAATTTGCATTCGATACAGTGTTATTAGGGATGAATATCTGGTTATAACATTGGGGATAAATTATAAAGTATGGACATAATAACTGTATCACCTAAATTTCTTCACAAGCGCTATTTCTACACACTACTGTTACGTCTTATCTTCGATGACCTATGTCGGCCCAGACATTGAACTGTCTATCCTATCTTTGAGAATGAAATCCTTTAATATACTATTCAAATTGTATGCGGCCGAGAGCTTTTTTTAATAATATATTCAAACATTATGCATAAAATTCGAGAGTGACAAACGAATATAATCGTAATATGACGCAGTACGTGTAAATTTTGTTTCTATTAGATATAAATCTACAAACGAAAATAAAATCGTATTTTTATAAATATGCAAGAATTTTCTCATTAATATTGCGGTACTAAAATAGGATAGTTTGTTTACAAGATATATGCTTATTAATTTGTTAATTTAAGATGTAAGATTTATTTAGATAAGCATGTTTATCTTGCAAATGTTTGCATTATGTTTTGTCTCTAATATTTTTTTGCAATTTACTTCAAAAATATAATATTATCAATTCGATTGTATTTTATGTGTATTACCTCAGAATTACGTATATAGTTACGTACGTATACTACGTGAACCGATTTTGCTAATTCTTTCTTCATTTGAAAGCTGGTAATTCTGATCATGGTCTGACCAAATTTTATGCTATTTTTAATAATGGGGTTGAAGCCGATATTTTTGTAACCTAAACCAGGTATTACCAATTCTACTTTTATCATAAAGATTAATGTATCTTTTTTAAATTTCTGTCCAATTTTATGGTGCGATTTAATGCCATCACTCGATACTCGTATTTGTCAACGAATGTAATGCATTTGTTTAAAAAAAGCAAAAATATTTATATATAAAAATAACATTCTTCGAATTCAAACCCAACTCGGCCGTTTCTAAATCAATAAAAATGATTCTCCTACCATGTAATCGGTGTTTAACCTAATGTCATTTCAAAATGTATATTTGTTTTATAAACACATACCGTAGGTGTTAAATAAATATTATTGACATCTGTAGATACGTATGAAGTTAATGAACTTATTGCAAACAAAACTGGGCACTGCGAATTATTTGCTAAAGCGAAAGTGTAGTAGGAATTGCGTTATCTAAAACTATGAACTCCTACATTTCAACGACCTCATCACCTGTTTGCCCTTCCGATTAAGTACCCATTCTGTTCAAAAGGGGAATCGAAATTATGACGGTCTGAGCCGATGTTCTAACCCCTGGTAATGCCGATAGATTAAAGTCGTTCCATAAGTACTTCCGAGGGTTAGGAGCGCCTCCTACATGTCGTTCATTAAAGCTATAAAGGTCAGCTGCGGCCAACAGCATTAGGATAATTCGAAGAGTAGCTTCTTGTCCCTTGTATGTAAATTTCTTCAAATTTGTTTTTAGTTGACGTGTTTATAAAAAACAGTTTCGGGCCTTGACAGAAAAATCAGTCAGATTATACCTGTATAAATATAGAGTTAATATCTTTTTAATTTTGTTACGTGGTCTGTGAGAAATTTCTAGTTCTCTGCTTTTTTATGTAACTAAAATAAGCTGACAGCCCACCTGATGGTGCTTTAACTGTTATTTATATGCCTAATACAGTACCATGGATATCACGTTAGTATGTAATACCCGTGATATCACTCATGCATTGTTGTTCTGGAGGACTACCGTAAATTACAATTTAATTATTGTAAATCAAACAAATTACATACCCAAAGCTAGCTGCTCAGAAGCAGATATAGGAGAACAGAAGTATTTGCATGGACGGATTCTTAAAATGTCTACGTCGGTGGTACTATAATAGAATTAGAATGTGTTCGTGGTAGCTATATAAAAAAAAGAAAATATGCAGGACTTACCATCTAAAGCTGTTGTAATATTCTCTGGAGCTTTTGTGCCAGCATCTATGGTCGACCACGTCACCAATGGTGGGTATTCCGTCGATGAAGACAATGTTGTTGATGAAACGGTTGACGAGGGAATTTCAGCCGTCACCACGGGTTTTAGTGTTTCTTTTTCACTAAACTCCTCAATTAATGTAGTTATTTTTATTGATTCAGTCGTCGATGTTGAAGTTGTTTTAGGAACTTCTGTTGTGATTACTGTTGAAGTTGGTGCTAATGTAGTTGTTGTTGTTGTTGTTGGCAGTTCATTTGATGATGTTAATACCTCTGTTACATATTCAGTTGCTTCTGTTATTCTTTCCGTTACTAAAGGTACTATTTCTGTTGTAGTTGTCGTAGTTGATGACGTAGTCGTAGTTGTTGCTGGTGGTGTAGTTATTGTAGTAGATGTAGAAGAAATTGTTGTTCTTATTGGTTCTTCAGTAGATGATAATGTTGTATTAATATAAGTGATTGTAGTAAAAGAAGGTCTAGTAAATATAGGTCTAGTACTAGTTGATTGAGGTAAAATAGTTATATTTAATCTAGGTGGTGAAGGCAGAGGCTTCTTAGTAGAAGGTCGTTTAGGTGGCGGCCTATACGGCGGTTTTCTAGTAGTATTGAAGACTAGAATAGGCTTAGTTGGCCTAGGTTTACTAGTGGTTTGTAGTGTGGGTCTAGTAAAGTTTGATGGTCTGAATGGTTTGTGCGTAGGTTTTATTGGTCTTCTAGTAGGTTTGGTGGTCGTTGTAGTTGTAGATGTTGTAGTTATTTTAGGAGCCTCAGTAGTATCAAATTTAGTTGGTTCGTCAGTAATAGAGTTAGTTAAATCACCAGAAACAGTTTGGAACGTTGACAATTTAACTGGTATATCTGTAATTACTTCTGGTGTTGTGGCTTTTGTGATTTGCTTCCTTGTTGTTGTTTCTACAGCGACCGCTGTTGTTATCTTACCATCGTTTATAGTTGTTTGATCATCAGTCTTTAATTCTAAATCTGGTTCAGTTCTGTCTTGTAAAGTTTCTGTTTTAACAGTAGTTACTTTCTCTATAGTAGGCTTTCTTGTTGGAAATATATTAGGTATTTTACTAACTGTTGTCTGTACTTTATCTTCTGTTTGTGGATGTACAAAGTTACCACTATCAATTGTGTTATCTTCTATATTATTACCTATTATTTGTGGAAGTAAAGTTTTATCAGGTATTTGACAGCAGGATCCGAAGTAGAACCTGTCTATACATGTTCCCAAATGGGAACCATTAGCTTTAAGGCAATCTATGGCGAACATGCACAAACCCTCTTGGCCCGTTCTTCTTGATATGCACGGCAAGTGTCTTATGTTTCTAGCTACTGGCACCGGACCTGGAAATAAAGAAAAACTAAAGGTTAATTTAATCAAATATGGCTAAGAAAATACATAAGTACATACATATTTTTAATATTAATAAATAGGGTTAACGCATCATTTTAGCTTGTTAGATTTATGATTGAAGATGTAAAAAATACTTTGTGCGTATTCAATAACCTTGACAAGGGGGTCTCCTAATAAAAGCATTTTTTTATATAATGATATTTGATGTGATTATTATCCCATGTGTGATAGTTAGGAGTATGATATGCTTACTATTCGATACATTTGAATTAATTTTATTGGCAAGAGTCAAGTCTACTGCCATTTCTAGGTTTGAGTAAAAAAAAAACAAATTGGCTCTGGCGCTCCCTGCTTATATTACTTTGAGTTATGATTGTGTACTTTATATCAGGTAGGTTTTCCATGATATGTCCCATGTTGTAATTGGTATACATATGTTTTAATTAATTAAAAATTTCACTAATTTAAACTGCAAAAGACTTCAACGCAGACACTAATACCATCGACATCTATCGACTAAAATGTATTTTTGGAAATAACGACATCTGTTGGTTGCGACTGAAACTATTTATCATAATATTAGCACGATGAAAACTATAAGATGCTTTTTATAAGATTTCTTACGATATACAGATAAAATAGCGCCATCTACTATGAATAGTATGTCAACTATTCGTATTTTATAGTCTTGTTTGTCTTAAATATTGCAATAGTATTTTACCAGAAAATAAAACTGGGTTTATATTACAACGAAGCTAATGCAATCCGTCAATACTTGCTCAGTGCGTTAGTATGATCATAACTGATGAGACTGAGCTTGCTATCGGCTTTGTGAGTATTGTATTTTCGTAATAACTACTAGGCTGGGCACATTGGCTGAAATGAAAAAAAATATTCCATGACCTATAAAATTAGTGTTATTAAGGAAAGTAGAACAGTGCTGTTCCTTAATGATAGTAATAACATATAATATCATACATCATATGTTATAGCACTGTTCTACTGATATGATATATTATATATATGATGATATGATATAGAATATATTATATTTACTTCCGTATATTGTCTACTTATATTTGCCACTGAATATTAACATCAGGTTAAGGGGGCGGATTGGCGAATGGCGAATTGGTCTCGATGGGCTGACTGACTTGATCTCATTCTCATCTATAACCATTAACGCAGTTGTGTACATCTTTCCAATGTCATTCATACGAAAAAAATCTTAGTCAATAATTAGACCGACTTAGACGATACCGTTTGCAAAGAAAAAAGTCTTACATCTTTAATAATAATAATAATCTCAGTATAATTTACACAGCGCCATCTAAACCAAAATTAAGCTAGCTATAGCTTGTGTTATGGGTACTAGAGATAACTGATACAAATACATAGATATATTTTTTTCGTAAATACATACATATTATATATAGAAAACACCCAGACCGATACAAATAATCATACTCATGAATACAAATGTTTGTGCCGTGCGTGGAATCGAACCCGCGACCATTGGAAGTAAGACGGTGTGTATGACGCCCTCGGAGGTCTTGCGGTTTATGCTAGACCACCGAGGGCGACATATTTATAAACATGACCTTAAAAAAATTCGGAACATTTTTTCCAAAAAAATAAAAATACTATCAAGTCGAAAGGGACGAAGAAACTGTGTCAGTCGGCCACCAATCATCAGCAGTCACCTTGGTCGTCGGGCAGGTTCGTCGAACGGTACCCGCTGCTGTGACGTAGTTTAAAGAACGAGTTTCCGAGCTCGGATTTGAACTATTACCCGTTATGACAAGAGTAATTGAAACCGATTATACACGTATACCTACAACAATATTGTATTGCGTGACTAAGATCCCGCTATATATTTTATTGAATTAGGTGTTATTTGCGGAAATCTATTTCATTACTTAATAGATTTATATGTATAATAGGTAAATACAGCATCAATATTGCGAACCTAATACAGACTACCACTATGGACATAACGATATCATATGATAACCGTAATACTCCTCATGCGTTGCCATTCTAATTCTAATTAATTCTAAAAAGACTCTATGTCTTGCCTGTTATTCTATAATTTCAGTTTAATCACGCCCTACAACAGACACACAGCTTACAAAGAAAGTTGACCCATGCATACGAATTTTTAGTCTACCTCTAATAATATTTCCATTAGAAACCCTCAATTCAAACTGGGATTGACATTACGACGTGCTGAGCCGAGGTTCGAACGCCTACCGGTGCCGCGGTGCCCTCAGACTAAAGTTGTCTCCGTCAGACCGGAGTTAGCCTTCAGCCTCTCCATAAGTTCTTCCATAGGTTTGGAGTGTCATTTGCATTCATCCCCCCTCATTCGGTGAAGCTGTAAAAGTCAGTTGCGACCAACAGCATTAGAATAGTTCGAAACAAAAAAGACATTATAAGATCATTGATATAAACTAAGAATAAAAATCGACCAAGAATTTGTGGTTCAACTGTTTTTAGTCGCAAGGTTCATTTTTACAACAACTATTCTATTACGACAATAAATACATACATAAGTATTATTTCTTTTTAATTCTCTAATATTACTATGTTACTGTATATTTAAAAAATATTAAACACTTTCAAATTGTGGAATTGAACTATATTTTGTTAAATTATAATTGTAAATTAATTACAATTACAATATGTAACACACTCTAATCTGTAATATGACATAAGCTTACTGAATTAAGAAATATTTTAACATAAATTACAATATATTCATACATTACACATCAAACAAAATTTTATATATTTTTTTAACACTCACATATTTAGACTTTTATATGTGATTATGTACTTTTTTTATATATGATAATGCCAGTCCCATTGTATTTTATTGCTAATCTTATCTTCCACTATATATTATATATATACGACTATATATAAAACCTTTTCTTTTTGGTACTCGTATGTATGGCTGATCTAGTTAACATATTATCCTATAACATTTTCTAGGTTTGCTAGAAGAAATCTCTTTTTAGAGATAAGCTCGCTCTTGTACATTACATTTATCATATTACTCTTATTTTCCTGTGTGTGGGCATAAATAATAAAATAAAACTTACATCATTTTATACGCTACATAATTATGGGTCATTGTACTACAATTTAATTAGTTACTTTGTAGTTTTTTAAGCTTAATATCAATTTTTTTTATGTTTCTTGTAGGTATCTCTCATGAGATATAAAAACGGTTTATACTGACATTACAAAAGGAAATTTGTATGTGATCGTTTCTTGTCTCTGCAACTATGCGACGACTGATCGGAACCATTAATGAAATGTAATATGAAGGTATATTATCACGACGATGTCACTCTATTCTTCCAAATTTGAATTTTAATGACTGTATATTATTATAAACATGTTCCACTATTATTTGAAAAAAATCGAGCTGAGTTTCTTGTCAGTTCTTCTCATCTCGATATCATTCCGAACTGACGGTAGATTTGACATATCATAAGAGTCTGTAATAGACCTACATGAATAAAGATATTTTGAATTTGAATTTGAATTTGATGGAAATAGACTGTTTTCGGACTGTTAGTAATGTGGACTAATGAACCCATTGCTAACAATGTACCATATCAGGTTTACCTCCACGCGGTTCACCCCGGAAACCAACCAGTGTGCCAACTGACTTCATCCCATACCCATATTATTATCCTCGGCGGGGCACCATTCCGCCACCGTAAACCGTTAGCGCAGGCGGGTGTAATTACATTATCATCAATTAAAATAAAATAGGCCATTTTCATTTCAAAAAAGCAGACGGAGTCGCGGGAAATTATGATGAATGGATTTAATTATTTTAAAGATGTAAAATAACATACACGTATATTTTGTGTCCTATTAGATTATAAATTAATTCGTTAATCAAATAACAGATGGCGTTGTGTAGATGCTTTATTTATTATTGTTATTTGATTATTACCAATAGATGGTGATCTATAAATGTACCTACTCGTTTCAGCAGTGTCAGGTACCACTGCACCTCTAGTAGTAATAACTTTGAACTCTTGTCTAAGTTTTTTGCATGGTTATTTATGTAATTACTTAAATAAAAAGACTATGTAGAATAAGGACTGAGTATGTCATTGTTATTTATTTATTTAAGTAATTTCAATGTACAAAATACCAAGGTAAAATACATATGACGGACTTTTTGGACTGCATTTTCTACCAGTCAACCATAGATTGTGCAGCGAAAATTTATCTTACTCCATAGTCGATAATAGACTGTGTAATGCATCACACTATGGTATACTACTAGGATGAAGTGGCATATTTCCTCTCAGCCCGGAAGACGTCCACTGCTGAACAAAGGTCTCCCCCAAGGATCTTTAATGGAAGTATATTGTTTAATATATAATATGGAAAATTAATAAAAATTATTTATATATTTTATTTATTTATTTAGGTTTACCAACAATTGTCTTGACTAATTACAGTAATTTATGTAATTAAAGAACTAAGATCTAACTTTAAGATCTTAGATGTAAGATCAAGTTCGTGTTTATGGACCAGAAAATCATGTCATACACGAGTAGAAATAAGGAAAAATGATTCCGTATACGAATAAAAGTTGCTCTAACCATATGTTTAAAACATAATCCAAGAATTATCCTTTTTTTTAATGGATGATAATTGAATGATGCTCCCACTTGCGCTAACGGTAACTAGCGGGCAACAGTGGAAAATGATGAGAATGAGGTCAGGTCAGTTAGCCCATCGTGGCACCAGGAATTTACCGTGATGGTTTCCAGGATAGCAATGCGGTTATTAATCCAAATTATTGACAATCCCTTTCTCCTCAATAATTTGCAATTATATACAATATATAAATTGGGCTCTTTATCTTATTAACCTTTGATTTATGAATGAGAATAACCTATGCGTGTGAGAACTCTTTGTATTTGGACAATTCACACAGCGCTTATCTATTCACAAACTAAACAAATCGGCCTAGCTGATACGGTAACCGTGTTGAGAAACTCTTTTACTAATTATATTCTTAAATCTTTATTTTTCTGTATTCCATAATCAAAACTATAAAACAAAATTATATATTATATATGTCACTTCACTGTCTCTACAACTACCATTAATATTTATCCCATTATAAATTGTTTTACTACATATTTCTACAACAAACCGTCACCTGTATAAGTACATGAAAAGCACTAGGTTATATCACGTTATCATGTGGCGCCAGTGATAATACGTTGGTAATGCGATGGCGTTTCTGATGGCTAAGGTGTGCGTCATGTAATTTTATAGGATAAGCCTGTAAATTTACTCTTCAACTTAAACAAAACGCAAACACTACTTGCCGGCTGAAATAGATGACTGAGGTACCCAAATATTATAATATTTGTGTATTATAAATATATTTAGGCCAATAAAAAACCCACTTTGGGGCAATATTAAGGATGAATCTAAAACTACTTGTCAGATCATAATCAAATTTATAGGACTACAGAAGAAGCACCAGATTTAAAATTAAAAAAAAACTCATAAAGGGGTTAAATTTCCAGTATTTAAGTTCCCTATCACGTCCCGGCAGGAAGACGTGATAGGAGAGTATTGAAATATGAAATCCTTATAGTACATAAAAGTATTCGAACAATTAAAGAAACATTCACATACTTATACCTAAACCTGAACCGGTATATTCTGAAGTCGGTTTATAAATAATTCTACGTGAGACGTAAGTGTACCAATGCATGACATATGTACAGTCATTAAACTCACATTTATATTACAATAAGTGATAATTATCTCACAAATGCAAAAGGTTGTCGAACCGCATATTTCCCACAAAGATAGGTTTTTTTTGGTAAAATTGAGGAAAAATATATCGTTAGGTGTAAGCATAAGATTATTTGATGACCTCGATGGTGTAGCGGTTTAGCACACCGCTTTACTTCCGATGGTCGCGAATTCGATTCCTGGCACGGTGCTACCATCTGTATTCATGACTATAAAAGTTTGTATTGGATACATTACATTACATACATATTATGTATATATGTATATATTTATATATATATGTATACTTATATATGAAGGTATTTCTATCAGTTGTCTGGTACTCATCACAAGCTCTGCCTGGCTTCGTATTATATAGTTCGCAGTGTGAATTATCCAGGGTTATAACCACCAACAAGAACGTGGCTCTTAATTTTTAATAAATGACAAAATTTCAACCACATTTCCTAGCAGCAATAAAGGATATATTTCAATAAAAATAAAGATAATAGAAATAATAAATACAATTATAAAAATATAATTATATTTGTATGTATAATTTATAAATACTGTGTATATGTGTATTTATTCATAAATAGTATGGACTATATGCATATAGTGATGCATATGCAGACATATTTAAGCACGTACAAAATTATCTTCTTTAACATTTGAATTTAAATTTAGATGATTGCACCGCCCACATGAATCTCTGTTTACCCTTTGGTTGACTGGGAGAAAATGCCTCAAAGTGTTAAGTCCTCTATATGCACCTTTATTCGTATATATATGCATTGAAGTTTAATGAATAAAATAAAACTGTACGGCTAGTACTTATTTCATATTATTAAATGTAGATCATGACCACAATTCGCCTTAATTTGTTTTTAATGGCATTCAACATTATATTCAATAACTTGCCACAGTCGGCCACACACTGTACTACACTAATACACTCTCACTTGACGTTAATGACGGCAAAAGTGTAAGTGAAAATAATTTGTCTCGAATGTATTGTGGGCACTAAAATGGAGAACAGACCTCTAGACAGTGGAACCAATCGGTGTTAGAGTAAATGATAAAAATGTTGTGTGAAAGTGTGTGACTGTTTTATATTAATACTAGCTTTTGTTCGCGGCTTCGCTCGCGTTAATTTACCCCCTTAGGGGTGGAATTTATTAAAATCCTTTCTTAGCAGATGCTACGTCATAACATCTACCTGCATGCCAAATTTCAACCTGATCCGTCCAGTGGTTTGGGCTGTGCGTTCATAGATCACATGTCAGTCACCTTTGAGTTATATATATTTTGAAAATATAGAATTCTTCTGTACGTGTGTTTATCACTTAACTCTTCCTAAGCTGGATCGATTTGTATATTACTTTTTCTGCTATTTATTTATTTATGAAGGCTGTATATATAAATAAATAGTAATGGACAATACACAAATAATGGTGCACTTGGTGGACTTAACACTTTGAGACATTTTCTCCCAGTCAACCATATAGCTAACAGAGATATAAGCAGGTAGAGCATTAAAAAAAATATATAAAATGAAATAACAACGCAAAAAAAACTATAATTCAGATTAAAAGTGTCAATAATCATACATAATGTTATACATACATAAAAAAAGTTTCAAGTTTCTAGCTTCAAAAAAGACGATACTTCCATACAACCTTTCATATCATACCCTTACAACCCTTTTTTTTACATTAAAAAGTCTCCTCTCTCAGGATATAGACTATCTGTGTGCCAAATTTAATTTGTAGACTATCTGTGTACCAAATTTAAATCGCTTCAGCAGTTTTGGCGTGAAAGCGCGACAGACAGACAGTCAAAGTTACTTTCACAATTATGATTTTTATTAGTAAGGATAAGGATTTCATTATGATCTGTACAGTCATTTTGGTGTGTAAATGTACTATACAGACAGACAACATTTATAACACAGTATAGATATCTCATTAGACATTTCAAAAGTACGGAAACCCAATATCCTTGACTGTGGCGGTATGTAAAAGTTCACCATCCTCATTGTGGTGACACTTTCACTCTGTCACTAAGGCATCCTATCGGGGTCACAGTGACAGGCGCCAACACGCCCTGATATTGAGACACGTCATGCGTCATATCCTTGTTGACATGTAGCGAAATTTATGCAGAATACTATAATACTTAATATTAATAATAATAACCCTGGACAATTCACACAACGTCATCTAGTCCCATGACAAGCAGAGCTTGTGTTATGGGTACTAGACAACTGATTTAAAACTTAGATTTTTAATAATAGGACGAGGTAGGCCACCTACTACATGGTTGATTAAGGGGCGTAAAGGAGTTGGGCCTGTCAAATGATGATGCTTACCAGCGAAATGCATGACGCCTCAAGATTAGGAAAGCTGACCCCGTGTAACGGGAAGAGCGAGGATGATGAAGTAGAAGAACATACATAATACACATACAGTACCTACACCCAGACCGCAAACAAACAAATAATCATACTCATGAATACAAACGTTTGTACCGTGCGAGGAATCTAACCCGTGAACATCGGAATTAAAGTGGTATGTTAAACCGCTAGACTACCGAGAAAGTCATATGTATTGACTGTCACGGTATGGTCATCGAACAGTTATCACTAGGCTTCGAAGTTATACCAGAATTCTGTTCAATGCCTGATGATGTCTCGTTCAGAGGCGAAACACATGTCGCAATATGGGCGTAGACTCAACAGCGGTCGGAATTTGATCACCATTAGAGAAGGTCGAAACGGTAGGTTGGTAGCACGAAAGGTTGTAGCGGAATTAAGCAAAATAATATAAATCCATTAAGTAGTGAAGTGGACTTCCGCAAAATAACACCTAATTCGATAAAATAGATACAGAATAGCCGAGGTAGTAAAAAGTGTGTGCTTTGTAACTTAGGTTTTAGTATTAGACTGTGGTTAGGCAGTGAAATTATCGGATAAGATAAGAGTCATGACGTTTTATTTTTCAAAGATGGCAACGTATAAGTGGTATCACGAACGTCATATGATAAGGTGATACCCGTGGTGCTATTCCTGAATGTATAAATATAATAAATAACCCTGGACATTTAACATAGTCCAATCTAGTCACACGGTAAGTAAAAGCTTATATTATGGGTACTAGACGACTTATATAAATATTTTTTTTTAATGCATACATAATATACATAGAAAACACCTACACCGATACATACTGTTATACTCATGAATATAAATGTTTGCACCGTGCGAGGAATTGAACCCGGAACATCGGAAATAAAACGATCTGCTAAACCCACCGAGACCGTTATGTATATCATGAATATTGGCTTTATCATATTTTATAGTGCACAGGTACAGTATACAGCATTAGTATAAAAATGAACATAAGTTTTAAAAGTAATATTAATATTAGTATTGATATCCTATCTTTATAATAAAAACAAACAATACCTTGCATATAGTCCATATTTAGTATCACCGGTCCTGCCTTCACAGTGTGCAAATGTAATAACACTTGAATCACCAACATTGCAAATGTAAAGTTAAGGCATATGATACGAAAACTGTCCACAAATCTCACTATGTAACACATTCTGTTCGTGTTGTTATCACTTGACACTTTCTCACTATCACTTGACACATTTTCGTGCGCACTTGGGTGGCTGTAGGGCCACGTACTAATTGGCGGGCCCATATTGTGTTCTGTTACAGGTGTTGCATTTTTATATTGTTTACTGTTGGAATATCTGTAACAAAGAAATTAATTTGATTAATTTATCGTGATACGAAATTGACAGCACGGTTACGTTTGTCACACTCATTTTATTAGACAAGCAGCTTGGTAAGATACGAACGTGATTGGTAATAGTTGTTCATGAACGGGTTTTTTATTTAATGTTAGACATAGACACCTACATTAAAACACAAACAATAAACCGGCTTTAAAAAAAAGAAATTCATTTGACTTGCCAGATCTTCTCAATTGAATTTGTAAATTGGACGGTAGGGAAGAAATTTTACGTTCATGCATAGCGGCTAAAACGTATTACATGAATAAATGATTTGATTTCAGTAATGCTGTTTATGTCAAGTGCATCGTAAGTTTTTACTTATTCCAGTTACATACATCAGAGAAATCATCCACACACGCTAGAAACTAAGTGGTCTCGGATAGTGCGGTTAGCCAGAGTAGCTTCCTCCCACGTACACTTAGGCTGTGGAATGAACTACTTGCCGAGGTTTTCTCACGAGACTACAGCATGGAGTTTTTCAAGAATATTAAAGTTCCTTAAGAATCGGACAACGCGTACGACAACCTTTCTGTTTCTGTCCATAGCTACGGTAACCATTTACCATCAGTTGGGCCGTCTGCTTGTTTGCCATCATCGTAGTATAAAAAAATAGCTTTATTCTTCTTTTTAAAATCATTAAAATGTATTGTAAATTAAGGTTCAGATTAAACGATGACAGGAAGTGCAAATAAATTTCGTTGCTCCTATACTGTTGCTACCAGTCAGGTATACAGGTATAAAATCTTTTAAAGCCACCATTAAACAAAGAATACTTCACTTCTTACCTGTGAAACACTTAAACGACCAATCGACATCCCAGTTTCTTAATAAACATGACTGGTTTGTGACTCATTCACTTGGGATTGGAAAAGGAATCGTTACACACCATGCAAATTAATAAAAATATGGCATTATAGTGTATGATTTAATACGAAAATATAAAATTAAAAATTAGTTATTTAGGAATTATTTAATCTTAATATTAGTAATTATGTATATATTACGAGTATTTGATTTATTCTTTGTAAAATACAGAACTTGTTACTTTTTTTCATTGCAAATTTAGTCATTATAGTTTTATATAATATAAATACTTTGTTTTTTTTTTGCTTGCAAAAAAAAACAAAGTTATTATTTTATATATACAAAAAAAATTAAGTTATTCTTTCATAATGTAGTTTTCTATGAATATTTTTTAAATTACAGATTTTAAAAATAAAATGCTATCTTACCAAGGAGTAAATTCGATTAATTTTAGTTTATAAAAAAAATAATTTTAAATCTATTACTTATAAAAAGCTGTATAATCAACGAGTGATATAGATACTTATGTAAAGCCGGGGCAAGTTGTTAGTTTATACTATACATAATATTATAGAGAACTTGTAAGCGGTAGACTAAAATGTCATGAGTCATTTAAAACTTTTTTATTTTTACAACAATATAATAGACTACATATAATACTATGTAGTACATATAATATAGTACTTACTATAGCATTTACAAAAAAAATATTTTATATTCTACCAGTATTGGAATTCATTAATTAATAATATATTCAGTGGTAACAAATAATAGTTTTTACTTATGTCTGCAATCTACCATTTATTAGTCCATTCCAATTATTTGTTTTGTGTTCTACTTGCTTCTTTTGTTTTTTTCGCTTGCTGTCTCTCTCTTTTATATACGACTACATCTGTCCTTTACGTAATATTCCGCTTCATATAGTCCATCCAATATAATTCCAAAAAATTGTAATTTTGAGTTATTGTAATTATAGTTAATGTATTAAGTGTGTATTATTATCCTAATATATAGAAGCCTCATAAAGTTATGAGCACCCGAGCAAAGCCGGAGATGGTAACTAGTTAGTAATAAAATATAACAAAAGTTCCTCTCAACTACCATCTCGGACTCAAACCAACGACCTCGCAAACTGTAAGAAAACAGGCCGTACCGGCTACGCAGGATCCACTAACTGTATTTATAATACTTCCTGACAGCGTTTAGATTGTAAATACTGGAAACTAGCCCGGTAGGGTTTGAGATTCGATCTTAGTTGGGTATTATTATTTTGTATGTGGAAATGACCTCTATTCATAAACATTTATTTAAAAAAAACTTCAAATGTTTTAGATATTGGATTGAATCCTTACTAAATTAAGAACATATACATCTACATGTACATATACATGAACATATACATCATCACCATGATCTTCAAGATATTTAAAGATCGCTGGAAGACGCAACATACACGAAAGTATCTCCCGTGTCAGTTCCATACAAATAAAAAAAAAAGACAACTGGTAATTAGAGAGATGCTGTTAAATAGGTTTAAAATAGAACTACACAAATGGCTCTTAGGAAAAATTATGTTACTTTGCGAGAATTTACATAACATTTAATATTCTCATAATTATTTTGTAAATCATTAAGAAAACATGTAATTTGGATGCATCCTGATTGTGAAAACATTTGTGATGACAAATCATTGTATTAGTGAAATTTGGGTTTGTTTATTGTTATTTATTTTTTATGCATAATTTAAAAAAAAACATTAGTATTCTGCACTTTTTTTCTACATCAACTATAAGTGTATGAAGTTCCATACTTCGTCCGCGCAATTTTCGTAAAAACAGGGTACAAAGGTTTATGCTCCACGTATTAATATCACGACTCTGTGAAAATTTAGGTATATAATCCATTGGTAGCCTGAAATAAATAAATAAATCCTCCAGATATTTTTAGAAATTTAAAACATAAACAATGAAACAGTTATTTTATGCTGATTTTATTACATGTAAAGACTAGTTATGCTGGCGGATTCACCCGCGGGAAATTTATAGCCTATATTCGTTATTGTATTACGCTATTACGCTATGTTACTGTAAAGTTTCATCAAAATCCGTTGAGAAGTTTTGGCGTGAAAGAGTAACAAACATCCGCCCATACTCACAAACTTTCGCGTTTATAATATTAATAAGATAATGTAGAGGGTTGTTATAAAAAGTGGATTGTGTCTAATTGTACGTAAGTGCAGGCTGGTTACCGCTAGGAAAATGAGGCGACCGTTACCGCCGACCCGGATGGCGTCTCCGACTGGTTGTCGCTCTCCGGTTGCATTGCGAAATTACCAGTTTTTGTACCATCTAATCAACACACGAGTATGTTACACAGATCGAGACATAATGTGTCTGAAAATCATAATAAATATATATGATTATATTTTTATTGGGTTGTTTCGGATATTGTCAGGCGCTTGGCCTTGTAGCACTGCGACCTACGTCTATTGTGCTCGCCCTTTTTCAGAGTTTGCTACCCAAACCCGTCAGGATCAAGAATTGAAGAATATTCTTAGGAGCGATTGTTTTTATCTTCTCAGGATGGAGTGTAAACTGTCCAAAGGAGATATTATTATAACGACTTACTAGGATTGTGACTTCAGTATGCTTGAATGGATACTAAAATATGTAATGCTTAATAAAATTTGGCAAGAAAAAACAACTAGATTGTTGTGTTGTATTGTATTTGATGTTCGTTTGTTTGAGGCGATGTATTTCCCTGCGTGGGTGATGGTTGATGGTGGCTCAATAATACGCTTCCTGGTTGATGTTTTTCTTATTTATTGAAGTTTACAATTGAATAGTGTTTAAATTTATAATATTTATATACAGAGCTGTATGCACGTTGATGAACGGACGGAGAGAGAGAGAGAGAGTTGCCAGCTAATAAATTTAATGTTGCTACAAATAAAATAAATATAGTGTTTTCAACATATTGGGGGCCACGACAAATGCTAATATAAATGTTATTAGGAGGACAGGTATAGGCTATTTTTTCTCACTGGAAATAGTTAATACTATACATATATTTGCGTCTAAAGTTGCGGGTAATAATGCTTTATACTTATAAAATCATTGGTTTTGACTGATTATAGACACCAAATCACTATATCTATATAAATGGAACATTTCTTATAATTATATTTATACCATCACCTGTTTTGATTTACCAATTCATTTACAAGCCATTTTAATCCTAATTACAATAACAACACAACTTATTTTTAAATGTTGAAAAGTTATTAATCGTTTTCGATATACATTCATATAAAAGACATCAACGCGTTACTAACGTTGTTAGTTTTACACAATTAACTAATGTTTTATAATAAATTCGCTACCTGCCTCAGCTTCGCACGGGTGTAAATATATTATAAAATATAAATCTTCCTCTTAAATCACTCTATCTATCGCTAAAAACTGCATTAAAATCCATTACGTAGTTTAAAAGATCTAAGCGAACAGACAGCGGAAACGACTTCATTTTATACTATGTAAAGATAAATATATTCTTAAAATGCTGTGTAAACTCGTCTGTAGCCGAGATGATTAGGTAGTTATTTATAACTATTAAAACCGTAAAAATCGAGCAATGAGTCCACTTGATTGCTACTACTTAATGAGTCAGCTGTCCGTTATTGGTCTCAGATACAATTCTCACGATGCCACGAATATTTCGCATGCTAAGTACAGTTTTATGAGCACTTGACGACTTGTAAATATGTGTAAGGAATGTTTAATCGTATATATTATACTCGACGGCCTCAGTGGTTCAGCGGTTGAACACACCGCCTCACTTAATTTGTCGCGGGTTTCGATTCCACGGTATAAACATTTGTATTCATGAGTATGATTGTTTGTACCAGTCTTGGTGTATTATATGTATAATATGTATGTATTTACAAGAAAATATCTATTTATTTATTGAGGGTTTTGGTTTATTGTCAGGTGCTAAGACTTGTAGCATTGCCACCTGCATAGATCTATTGTGCTTGCACTTTTTTAAAGTTCGCTACCTAGACTCATTAGGGACAAGTTTCGAAGGATATTCTTAGCAGCGATGGTTTACATTTTCTCAGGATATAAGTGTATACTTTCCAAAGGAAATATAATGCATGAGTGGACTACAACCATATAGGATGTGATAGTACACATAGTACAAACACATCCTATGTGGTAGCACATAGTAACACACAGTAGCGTTTCCTCTTCTGTTTGGCAAAATCTGCAAAGTGTTGTGTTTTCTGTACCGAAATATATTAGTAGTTTTTAAGTGTTTTAGTAATGGTTTTTTAAACATTAACATTGTCTGGTTTATGTTCAGTCGAATTTGTCACATGTTACTACTGACTTGCTAACACACATTTGTCTTTTCATAGTCATAAACCAGTGTATTTTTTCACATGGAGGTCACAGCTGTATTACAAAATGTAATACAAATGTTACATTCATTACAATTATTAGATATATAAATAAAATTTGTCAAGCGTGAGTCGGACTTGCACAATGAGGAACGGAAAAATGTGGAGATGAAAATGAGAAGTGATGGAGGAAGAGATGCATGTATATATGCGTATATAGCACATATGGGTGCTGCTTGTGTGGATATCTATATATTTTCCTTGACAAGTAAAAACAAAGCATTATAGCAACATACAAGTTTCTTGCTTGTTCTTCTTGTGATCAGACAGCATTCCGAATGAGCGGGAGATTAAAAAAAAAATGTTTTCTGAATGGATTAATGAATCATTTACATAAGATACAGCGTTATTTTGAATTTTCTAGTCCCAATGTGGACGAGAGGGTCTAAAATATAAGTTTTAAAATTTTATATTATATGCTTTGGTCAGCGGTACTTAAAACTACTCAAAATTAATATCGGTGGCATTGGCTTCTGAAATATAATGTAATATATAATTTTAATAATTACATTTTCATTATTTTCCATCATTTCTAGATACACATTTTTAATGGGAGTCATTTCAGAATAATCTTTCCTCAAAATATGCATTGACATTAATATGACAAAAATATTCAGCTTGACCCATACATTTATGTACTTTATTACCATACATATAAAGTTGATAATCAATTATTACACTATGACAGGATCAGTAATATCTTTTTAGAAATGATTATGTTCCTTTTTTAATTTGAAAATCGAACTCTCTAATTATTATATTGATGATCGGCTTGTAATAATACAGATAGTAATGCATCTTGTTCAGGCTGATATAAAGTTTAGTATTGAATGATTCGAAACCTTATAACAACTTCCTTATACATGTCATTAATGCTTGGTGCTATAAAAATAAGGTTGAAAATAGAATGCCTTTGTTAGTCAGTTTTTACAAAGTATGTCAGACCGTTAGCACTAAAGGTTAGAGTGTGAAAGTTAGCGTGGGACGAATTCAGGTTAGGGTTGCCCACTTTTACCCGACAGGGTAGCTGGTTCGCTTCCTGTTTAGTTAAATTTTCAACCCATTTTAAGAACAAGATGGTTGTTATTGCCATTGCTAGGATTCCTTGTGGACTGCACTCTACCGCACAATCAAATACGCAGTAAATGGAAAATGAATGTTTGGAGAAAATTACACTTGTAATTTAGACCTAAATTTTCTCAATACTATTATTGTGCGGCAGAATTATCATATGAAAAAAAAACCTATTTCATAATTGTTAAGTTGCACTTTAATGATTATATTTCCAGAGATAATTTTCGATTTCCATTATGCTTTCTTTTAATCAAATGGCCACTAATTATGTCACAAGTGGGTCACACAAACAACCTCACTTTTATTTATATATTAGTATTTTTTTTGTCCAGGCTATAAATTCATTATCATAAAAAAAATCAATCAATATTATAGTGCTATCAATAAAAATAGAAAATTTCCTATTTTCTTTTATTTATTGTATTCAATTCTTTCAAATTGTTTCTAGAACTTTGTAAAATAACAGAGCTACTGACCCACCTGATGGACCTCTACCATCATACCGTTTTTTATTAAGGGATTTGAGCTATTACTCTGTGCTAAATAGACCTGTAGCACTGCAACTTGCACAGATATATTTGAATAGCAATATGGATATAAACAAACTCTACCTTGGGTTTATTTTATTACCGAATCAAACCGTAAGTTTACATATTACCTATCTAATCTATCCATCAAGTGATTTATCAACAATAATGATACAGTTATTTTAAAGAATAATTAATTTAAATAAAATTACATACAAAAATATTACCCATGATGAATGATACACAGTAAATTGATATAAATTATATTGAAATAATTCATCACAAATCGTTTTAGAGGACAATGAACTTACATGTGCATGCCGTTTGCAAATCATAACAAAATAGACTCAAAAAATATAGAGTTAAAATACAAATTCAATTGAAGTTTCATTCTTCCCACGCGTATAGATACAGTTTTTTTATAAATTGAGGTCGTATCTAAAAATATTGACTAATAATCTATGAATATGCAATTAATAGACAGAAAATGGGTCATATTCCTTTATGACGACCTCAGTGGTCTAGCGGTTTAGCACACCGCCTTATTTTCCGACGGTCTCGGGTTCGATTCCTCGTATGTCACAAACATTTGTATTTATGAGTATGATTGTTCGTATTGGCCTGGATGTTTCATATGTCTAATATGTACGTATGTATTCAGAAAAAAAATTATTCAAGTTATTATATAACTTGTCTAGTACCCATAATACAAGTTTTGCTTAGCATGGACCTAGATGGCGTTGTGTGAATTGTTCAGGGTTATTGTTATTATTATTATGACTGACACGATAGTTATACCTGACGGAGTAGTCAGAATGTAAACTGTTAACGTATTGATGAACGCAATGCTTGATATGCCTATCGTATTATATGTTAGACTCTCCCCATATAGCGTCTCGTTTGGGCTGTTGTGCCTGTAGACCCAAGACTACTAAAGTAGCCAGCCAAGCTCCTTCCAGAAGCGCAGTAGCCTCCTGGTGTATTCACAGGTTTTACGAAGCGACCACACAGTACGTTGAGTGGGCAATGGGCTATTTAAAATTATTTAAAGGGCTATTATTTTGATTTCAAATCACTTCAAGGGTTACAAATATAAATTTTATGGCTGATTTAGAGGTAGAAAAACAGGACCCTGGAATAGATGCCAGTGCAGTTTTTATTATGTTCAACCAGATAGAGAGAAGGCCTTTAGCCCATCGCCACAAATTTATCTTGAATTTAGGGGAAAACCTGGTATAACTAGCCAAGGGCAGTATTAGGCAGCCCAGTATATTGTATTGTATAGAGGAAGCAATAAACAATTCGTAACTGCAATATGCACTCGTGACTATTACAAGTTCGGGGTCTAACATAACACGTTTTATCTTCAATTATTCTGTTGTTTTCAACCGACTCCGAACAGGAGGAGGTTCCCGGTTCAACAGTGTTTTTTGCATACATTATACGATATCTTAGTTAATATTGCAAATGTTTTTTGATGATTCCTTTTGCAATAAATAAGACTCACATAAATTAACTCGATTGATAAATTATAGTCAACTAGCTATGTTTTACTCGCATGAAATTTATAGCCTATATAGTATTATTTTGATGTATAAACTATAGTACTGTAAAGTTTTATCAAAATTCGTCCGCTATATTCTACATAAAAGAGTAACAAACATCTATTTATCTATCCATACTCATACACACTTTCATGTTATAGTATTACTAAGATGTATTTCTACTGCAAACCCTTGAGACTCTATTGCAATTAATAAACTTTTTTTTTAACTAATGAACTTTTAGTAGAAGGAAATAAAATGAGCAGGATGAAGACTGGTCAGTTAGAGCATCATAACATTACATTCATAACGCGTATTTCAAGGCGTTTGTGGCCCGGCTCCCCACCAACATGCTTACCACCTTCATGAACGAAGATTACTGGCAGAAGGGGGTGGTGTATCGGCGCTACAGTGGCAGATTGCCGTCGTCAGTACCGTGACCAGAGAGAAATTTATATTACGTATGTTAATCTATAAGGTATTTATAATATGGGCAATTAGTATCCTGAATTTAATCAATAAATAATATTTATATATTTTATCTTTCGTATATTACATTTAAAAAAAAATATATTGCCTGCTAATCAAATTGTATACGCCATATAACCGGAACATAGATGTTTTGTGGTATTTTTTACAACCATTCTAATTTACCATTCAAGACATACATGCAGCTGTGTCTGCAGAATATTAAAAAGTATCAAAATGGTACAAAAATATTAGCAGTATACTATAGTGTCGATTTCCTTTGCCAAGCCTCAAACGGTAAAAAAGTATTAAGGCAGCAAAGATTTAAAATTAAAAAATAGAAGTTATATGGCTTAATAGCAATTTGATATGCTATCATAAGATATGTAATTTGTAAGTTTCATAACGAGAATATACAATACTTGCATAATACAAGTAAAATAAGAAAACAAAATGTATACTGTGGTTTTCTTAAAAATTTTTTTCATATGTAACGGCTATTATTTAGCACACTAATATATTTGTGATGATCGCAAGTTCTATATAGGGTGTTTTTTACTTATATACTCGTATTTACAAAAAAAAATAGTTGTTGTTTCAATTCATATACCTAAAATACCTAACATAGAGCGGAACACCAATGTTGAAAAAACTAACTATCATCAGATGCACACGAAGTTGCACATGTTAGATGATATAAAAGTAATTACATCATAGTACAAAAATAATAGAATTATTTGAAACATTCATATGTCTAAAATTGTACTACAATATTTGCCAAAATAAAATAACCGACCGCTAAATTAAGTGGCGATACAAATTTAATTGGCTCATTGTAGCGAAAGAGATCAGAGCTTAAATTCAGGCGGCCCGCGCAGTGTTCTTCATTTAGGATATAAGAATATTATCGAATATGATCCTTTTTATATATATTCTTTATTGCACTTTGAATTACAGTAAACTTAGTAAATATGACAAAGTGAATATAGGTGGGATTATCTCTAAAAGAGATTTCTACAAATCCACCTAACACAATGTGGCATAGCTACTATTTCACTCCCCACTAAAAATAGGGATGTTAAAAATTTAAGAAATATATCTCCTATACTAATGGACCGATTTTGATAGTGATGTGACCGAGACGCTTAGTAGTTCTTGGTTATTATTTCTGAAGGTCTGTTCATCTGTTTGATTATTAAATTACCAACCCATTATCTAGTTGACGATGGGATTTCTTTAAGTTATTTTTTGCTGTTTTCTGTTTTATTTTTTATATAATTTTACTTGTATAAAATAAAATCTTTTTTTTAATGTTGACTAAAAATGGTAAGACATAGTTACCATGCAGGTAACTTTGTACAGTCTACCACTGGTAAATTATCAAAAATTGTTTCATTTTATGTTTTTTAATATTTCCACCAATGTCTTTATTGCCATAATTATCTGCATACACCATGTCCCCGATGTGAGGTTGGCCTCACATGTGGAAAATAGAGTCCAATATATATATTATATTAACTTTGTAACACAATTCATACGTAAA
The DNA here is from genome assembly GCF_030625045.1 of Achroia grisella. NCBI lineage: Eukaryota > Metazoa > Arthropoda > Insecta > Lepidoptera > Pyralidae > Achroia > Achroia grisella. The sequence goes on from NW_026712626.1 coordinate 421,422, forward strand.
AATAATTAATGGACTATTTCAAGTATAAGTTTACGAAATTCCCGATCTGCTTTCTTGGAATGATGTTGGTATTTCTATATTCAATTTATTATAAGGTTTGTATTGAACCGGAACCGTAATAGGTTTGAATAGCTCTGTTTTAGATATGTTTTAGATAATTTCGTGATTATAGTGTAGATTACGCCTTGTTGTATTGTTCAACAAAATTTATTAGTCACAAAAATAATTGGGTAGCACAATTACAGCTTTAAAAGTGCAAACACCTTACCAGTGAATAAAAGTAATTCTTCTGCAGGGTTGTCAGATACGAAAAAGTTCAATATACATGGTAATATTTCTTTTTGGGAGGTTTGAGTAAGACACAGTTAAGTATTACTTACAGTATTAAAACGCGGTTTTACTAATAAAATATCATCAGTTTATTGACAGTTCTTGTCGATTGATGTAACTGATGACGATAGGGAAAATTATAAAAAAATGTTAACGATAATAATTGACAGAACTTCTGTATGATATAAAGACACAATGTGACTTTCATTTTGTTTTGATCTTGACACTATCTACAAAAAGATGCATAAAAACTAAATCTTGATAAAAAATAACACAAACTTTTGGTCTCGGCGAAAAATGAACTCATAAATTTCGTACAAAATTATAATAATAACTCACGACAATTCACACAGCGCCTTCTAGTCCCGATCTAAGCTGAGCAAGCTCTGCTTAGGTTGGGACTAGAAGGGTAAGCTATGGGTACTAGACAACTGATATAAATATGAGCATTAATACATATTTTTTGTAAATACATACATAATATACATATAAAACACCCAAATAAACAATCATGCTCATTAATACAAAAATTTTTACCGTGCGTGGAATCTAACCCGCGACAATTGAATTTAAGGCGGTGTGCTAAACCACTAGATCACCGAGGCCGAATATACGAAGATAACAATGTCTATGGACCTCGTATTTAAAGATCAGAAATCTTGTATGGTTCTCGTACGGTTGGCATCCTTGTTCTTCGAAGGAACAGCCATTGTAACGAAAATAATTACATATGAATTTTAATTAACTGGTTTCGAGATGTGAATCATTGGAATTGTTTCTGCAAATCTGTTTTGTATACTTATAAAATCTTTAAAACCTTTAATTGGCCTTATCTTTAATAACATATCATTTGTTTTTGTATTGTTTGGCTGTTGGTTTTCACCATAAATGATTATTTGATTTATTCGATAACATCATTATAAGTACAAATATCATCAGACGTAGAATAACTAAAATAGTACATATTTATAGGTTGCCTTGAATGTGGTACAATGGTGTAGGTTGTCTTTAAAATCGTCTCTCGCCATGCAAAAGTTATTTTAGCAATATTATATCAGTTCTGAAATACCATTGCTGGAAAGCGATTCTCCAATGAGGTTGTGCTAGGCAAAAAGTTTCACGCACGTTGAAGAACCGCTATTCATCCACATAATCAGGATGATATTTAATTCATCCAAATGATCAATTCATTCTTATAATAACAATAGTGACTGAAAAGAAGTTTATTTTTCGATCTAAACATAAAATAGTGGTCCAGTTTTCCAGATTGCCCGTAATTAAGTTACCATCATGATAAAGAATAAAATTGGGAACAAAACATCTCATTGTATGTAAATTAATGATTTAGATTCATCAATGTACAGTTGCTGTGTTGACCGCGCTGCTACGGTATAACCTATTGTTCTGTCTGTTCGTCTGTCACTAATATACCATATATACTCATCTACTCGTATGTTTCGTTCCTATTGCTAATATATATATATATAATTATATACTATGCGAATAATGTATTTCACTATCGTCATAGTCCAAATATATTCTTGACGGCCTCTGTGGTGTAGCGATTTAGCACACTGTCGTAATTCCGATGGCTGCGGGTTCTAGTATGTAGTAAGTATGATTGATTGTATCGGTCTAGATTTTTCTAAGTATATTATGTATGTATGTATATTTTGAACTATTCTAATGTGGTTGCAGCTTCACCGAACGAGTGCAGATGGCACTGCAAACCTGCGGAATGACTTATGAAGCGGCTGAAAGCCAACTCCCGCTGATGGATATGACGTCCGAGGGCACCGCTAGGAATTCGAAACTCGGCTCAGGCCGTCGTAATATCGATCCCTGTTCTAATTGAACGGTGTATCAATCGGTTATATTCCATTTATAACGGTATGCATCAAAGATTATGTTTGCGGAACATTATGCAATCTGTGGTAACAATTAGTGGCATAATTTGAAGGAAATATGTACCCCCATGGTGTATAGAGCAGTCACCCGCATATCCTAACGTGTATTACAACAATATTGCAACTTTCAACAATATAACATACATTTTAAACATTGTAACATACGTAACACTGATAATACTTCCTCGTTCCTGCGTAAAATGCCTAATGAACCTATGTAAGTACTTTATGTGTATGTTATGTATAAACTATTTCTCTTAATATGAATTTATATAAGAAAGTAATAAAACACAAGCTAAAACTTTCAAAATCATTTTCATTATTACTAATGAAACTGATTTTGAAAGTTTTAGCTTTATGAATAAGTCTGTGGGTTTTGAAGTAAACAAAATGTGCTTATAATATGGTACTCCTGCTGGTATTAATGTTACATACAGAGAGAACACCACAGGAGGATCACAGGGTGAGCAGATAGCATACAGGAACGTATTCAACAGGAATCAATAGCAATGGTTTCGAGGACGATTGCGTGGAGTTCAACTTAACATTACATTACTAACAATGGGGTCACTTAAATCCATTACGCCACATATAGGTAAATATGTGGTAGTAATGGAGTACAAGAGATGGAAAAGAATCAAATTGTTATATCAAAAATACAATAATAATCTAAAAAGCTTCCCTTAAGCATCATCTAAATGTATATCTGAACTGTAAATGATTGAATTGTCTTTCATATTACTTGATAAAATTATCGATTTATATCGCACTGGTGGCAATCAAAGATACGGCCCACTGTTGTCTATGGACACCTGGAACATAGGCGGGTCACGTATGCGTCACCGACCGTTAAGAAACCTAACTATACCCTAATTATCTTAATTTTTAAGTATTGGAATGGCTAATAACCTGATTGGAATGGCTAATAGGCCGACGCTTACCGTTTACCAACTAGTAAAGTTGGTAAAGTAAACGGTAAGCGTTGGCTGTGCACAAGAACAATATCATGTAAAGCCCATGATACAACTCCTGTGTCACTAGTCCTCTGAGGACTAAGGTCGGATTTCACCAAAGAAACTGATCGCGTTTAGTTCGTATTGAACGCCATTAAAACGTTTGAACGTGTTCAAAGCTTCATTTTGCATTTCGCCTCTACAAATTTCGCTAAACACGTTTATAAATTCTGAACGTCTGATTTCCTACAGTTAACTCTTTAAACGTATTTAAAACAGGTGTCAGTTGTCAAACAGTCATCAATAAAATTTTCGACAATACAATATCGGGAATAAAAAGAAAATTAAGTAGTGTAAAAAAAATATTTTTTTACTAGTTTATAGGTAAAAGTTGTTGTTGTATACTTTGTAGTCGACAGTACTTATTAAATTAAAAAACTTATCCTAATTATCACATGATTGTATTACAAATATTTCTTAGAATTATTTTATTTAAATTACCCATTGCATCAAATATTAATTTATGAGCGTGTAACACTGTGAACGAATGAAAATCTAAACTTCAATTTGGTATACGGGATCTGTATAATGTTGGTGAATTTCATTTAAAGTAAAACGAGATCAACGTCGTTCTTTTTTTCGAGTTCACGCTGAACTCCGTTTCCTTGAACGTGTTTATGCTACGATTGGGAAAATCCGACCTAAGATGTCATGCCTCGTATCCTGTAGTTTCACTGCCTAAACTGCACCTTACAATACAGAAATACAGGTTACAAAGCAAGCTGTTTGATGGCTGAAATAGGTGAGACAAAACTTTTTACAGTCTACTATCTGGTAAAACAATTAAAAAAGTGACAACCCTAAACAGCTTCATTGTTTCTACATGTAATATTACTACTTTTACGGTAATTGTCAATCGTCGTTATGAGGTCGCGAGATAAACTCTCCCATGTTACGACCTTACGGTGCGTAATACTTATTTATTAAGACGTGATATAAATATCGGTAATTGAGTTAAGTGGGTCAATATATTAATAACTGTATATATAGTTAAATATCGTCTAATTAACATTACCACAGTTTTTTTAAGAGCAATACTACAGTTAGCTGTCTCTAACATCTTCGTGTACGTTACATAAGAAATAAAGAGGTTTGAGTATTCACACTATTCAAATATTCCTTTACACTGAACGATCAAATGGTGTTTACGACTGTAAAAGGCGGAGTTTACCAGCATGGCGTAATATTACAAGGCGTCGATAAAAAACGATATTAAAATACATAATTATCAAATATCTATAATAGTTGCTGAGATTAGCGCGTTCAAACAAAATTCTCTTATACTTATAAACAAACCGTAATAATATGGGTGCAGAAAATATTGTTAAGTTTAAACTATTATCCAAACAAAAAAGGTAATAAATTCGTATGTATGTCTGACCATTCGTTATCTTTTCACCACTAAATGAATTGCTTAATAAATTTGAAGATAAAATGAAAGATGACTAGTTCCTATAAATAACAGTCCGTTACCCCAGCTATAATAATAAAAAACTCTTTATTATGTACATAGAGAATATAACAAAAAATACAGAAAATAGAAAAGTAATAGAAAAAGATCTTATCGCTATAATAAATGTCTACTAATATACTAACTATATGTGGAGTAAAGTTTATTCAAATCCTTACAAACATTTAATCAGAATTGAAACATCAAAATACATTCCAAAACTTTCACTTTTCTATAATATTAGAAAGACCATTAAAATAATTGCTTCTTCAAACTCTGATATAAAATCCCATAGATAATCTCCCATGGATTCCTTAAGTAGATTAGCTTCAGTGAGATGTTAAAACGAATACGGTAAGATCGTTATATATAAATTTATGGTTTATACAAGTGACAAGAAATTTTATGTAAAATAAGTAGGCGCTATAAACTTGAAGGCTATACTTTCCCCTGACGAAAGAAAGACTCCTGCGCAGGGTTAATGACCGCAGAACCTGCTTATCGCCGAATCCTGATTTAACTTGCAATCGATTAAGTTATTAAATGTACAAGTATAAAATTCAGCACATACCGTCACGACTATTATGACAGGTGAGGTAGGCAGAGGTATTGTCGACTGTGGATGTTGTGAACGCAACAGTTTTTTAAAGTATAAAATTATTGATTAACATAATATGAGAAATTAAATAAAGAAGACAGAGCCAAATATGTAGAAAAATATATTTAAAAAAGAAAGAAGATAAGATTAAAGCTATTCAAGATTTACGTAAAATTTTACGTAATTTTTATTTATTTATTATTACTAGCTTTTGCGAGCAATTTGAATACTCTACCTATACAGTATGTAAGGTATCAAGAATTAACAAAATTAAAATATTTAAATAAATGTTTCCTTATTTTATTTGAAATTTCATAATATGTATAATAATACAAAACCAAGGTTAGCTCAAGTGAAATAATATTAGCCGATAAGACCGCTTTTGTGCTTACTTTTATTTTAATCTTTTACTTTCGATCGTTTCCTTTTAATGCAATGTTATGAATAGAAACATATTTGTATATTTCAATAGGTGTAAGAATTTTTACAACAAAGTATTTCAGGCCTGCCAACATGATAGTATAAAAAAAAGAATCCAACAAATAATTCAACTACTTCGCTCAAATTATATATATACAGTCTATAAATATTCTATATAAAATATTATACAATCTAGATATATATCTTGAATTTGGAATAACGAATTTTTTATACTCACTAAAATATGAATGACAAACGTGTGTGCAAATGTTTTTTTTTACTACAACATTGTAAACTAATCTGTACGATCACGGAAATACCACAGAGTAATAATAATAAAAGAATGCGCGCCTTTCTTGGTGTGACAACGAAATCGGTCCACGGTGGGTCGTCCGGCCCGTTCATTTCACTGACCCACATTCGGGACGGTCGGCCCGCGGTAAACAAACGACACTGCCTCACGTTTAATCAAAGAACAAATGTTTAATTAGAAGCAGCCTGGAAACAAGATAAAAGGACAACTACTCAGAACTTTTAATTATTTTTTAACGCGTATTTAATAGCCATATCGTTTGTACAAGCTCTACATATCACTTAAAGCACCTAATGATTTCCTATACAGTGCTTAGTACAGAAAATCTTTAAGTTACTTTCACGATCGCGGCGTGCTCAATTATATATCTATTAAAAAATATATGTTTACGAATAACCAACAGGTACCCACTTTAATTATATCACATAAGATATAGGGGCATTGCTGGACCAATATGTAGTTGGAAAGCATTGGACAGAGAAACATGAAGTTTATTTCTATAACTTTGGATAAGCTGATGAACCGAGACAGTCAAATAGTAATAAGCAAGAACAAAATTAACTGCACTATCAGAATAAATGCTACAAATAATCAAAAAATAAAAAACCCGTAGCTTCGTCTGCTTTTTTTTGTCATAGCAATATAATCTGCCTTCATGTTAAGATCTATTCAACCGTTTAGCTGTTTAAAGGTAATATACAGACAGACTTTCTCATTACTGACTTTATAATATTGATACAAGACTAGCCAGGCATTCCAGCATTATACAAGAGTTCAGTTACGGTTGTAATCTATTTTTCTTTACTCGCTAATAATGTAGATTTCTGCAGGAGAAAACATTTTCCAAACCGACCTAGGTATTTCTTTTTTTTATATACAAAAGTCTTTATAATATTAGTAGTATATTGTAGAAAAAGTGTACTGGAACGAAAAGATTAAGAAAGAATAAGTTTCTTATCAAATTATCAGTGAAATAAAACATTTCATGACCTAGCTTCGATAATTTTTTGATAGCTAACAAAAACTTTTAACTAAATCTAAATATTATTTTTAATACAAACGGCTACGAGGCAGAAATTTCTTTTTATGAATAGTCAAAGAAACTGACATCCCATCTGATAGTTAATGGCAGTCGCCTATACATATGAACAGTTCTACGGAGATCAAGTCCTAAAATCTCGCCTGTGGCACTCTTTGTGACAGACAACTGTATTTAAATGGTTTAAAGTGAGACACGTTCCTTGAAGAATTTAGCTTCTAAGAAAAACGTAATACAAAGAATGGCATTAAAAAAACAATCGCTTTAAAGGAATAGAACGTATATCAAATGCAATAAAAATTTTCAAAAAAAAACTTAACATACAAAAATCAAAGAGGTTACCTTCGGCAACACTCCTCATACTTTGCTAGACTGGAGTTCTCTATTCCATTATCTTATCCTTTATTGTATTACAGATGTATATTATCCTTTCCCTATAATTTTACTGTATTTAAACTGAAACAGTTTACAAAGTAAGGAGCTTAGTGGTTAAAATAGGTTAGACATAAGACCCCTATAGATACTTTGTACGTAGTATACGACGGCGAAACATTTTATATAATTAGATATTTATTTACTTATTTATTCATCCGAAAATCAAATTGTGTAGGCTAAAACATAATAGTAACTTAAAAAGTAAATTTTGTAATGACCAATCGTAGTGCTATAGATAGACTGTTGTCTTTATGGTTTACATTGTAATAATCTACAGAATACTAACATTTAACCAATAAAGATATCTTTAATCTAGTTTAAAACAAGATATTTAGTATTTAAAAATATTCTGTAGTAATAAGCTTTGGTTTAGGATAGTATTTAATAATGTAAATAATATATAAATGTGCCTTATCGGAGAGATAGATAGTAGATATAATTTTACATAGAGTCGATTGAAGTAGATACCGATTTTAACTGGCTACAGTTTTTTATATTTTGCTCAATATGGAATTTACTTTGCGGGTAAGCGTTTACTATAAAATAAGTATTAAAACCCCTTTTCGTTTTCGACTTATAAACAAGTTGCTTTTATTTCTTGCGTACGCAGTAGGAAGAGCAACAACCTATGATTGCAGGGCCGTTATCCCGATCGCCTCGCCTCAGCTATGATAACTATGAAAAAACCGTCTTTCAACAAACCATTGCTTTTTTTAATGAAACAACTCGTTATTGCAACAATTCTTTTTGTAACGTTAAAAATAAACGGTCTGTTTAAGGAAAACAACTTGAATTAACTTGTACAGACATACAAAAATACAATTTGATATAACTGATAATATAGTTAGAAAACTTATTAGTATTTTAAACGATGCGTTACATTTTAAATAGCGCCATTTTTATGGCGCCCGCCAAATTTATAATAAGGGTCATTACACACAACGGTGTATTGAAATCAATTTTATATTCACCTGTTTAACGGACACCAAGACGACTCACAATCACAGCGAACTCATTATCCATCGGCACTGAGGATTTAACAGTTATTCGTACTAAAAGTCGATGATTAACAAGTTTAGATAACAAATTACAAATATGTACTGCAAACGTTTTATTTTTTTTAACAAAATTATTATTTATTATCTGCGACCTGTTTTTGACGTTTACGGGAGCGCGCGCTTTTTTTGGGCAACTTTTTTTTTAATTTATAAAGGCACGGTCGTTCGCCGCGGAGCCTTGACCGCTACGCGACTGCGGCCTTACTGAGCGAAGTATCTTGGTAGGTGCAAGCGAGCTCGGCAAGCAATGTAAATTACTTTCCAACAGTTACTTTTTCGCTTCGCTGCACTGATTCCGGTCGTTTTTGTTTTTTAATGCAGCTTTGGCATGCAGAAGGAAAGCTTTAGATAAGTCGCTGATAAGAAAACCAAGAGTTGCGGTTGCCTTTTTTTATTGACTTGCGTATCTGACCTAAAATCCCAAATTTCTGACATTGTTTTCAAATATTTGTTGATTTTAACAGTAGCTTCATTATTTTTTGTTTAAAAGATTTTACTCTTCGAAACTGCAACGCATAAGAGATATTACGGGCGTCCACTTGGTCACGTGATGTCCGTGATACTCTTCATGTATTTTCAATCACATTATAAGATATGTCATATTTACCTCCACGCAATCTACTTGGAAACTACCGCAGACGGGAGCACATTTTTTTAATGTAGGTAATGGCATACAAGCTTACAATGGAGGTAAGGCGATTGTTAGTAATGCGGATTAATAATTTCATTGCTAGAAATGTACCATGTCAAGTTAACCTCCGCGCGATTTCCCCTAGAAACCATCGTGATAAATTCCTGGTGAATTTGCTACAATGACCTATTGACACATCTTATCGTTCTCTACTGGTGCCCCTCCAGCGTATACCGTTAGCGCAGGTGGGTAAACCATACCATTATCATCCATTAAAAAAAACAAACTTACAGTCCAGCTGATGATAAGTTATCACCAACGTCACCGTACAACTATATAAATGAACAGGCACTACGGATATTACATTAACAAGAGACGGCCGATGGTACCATCAATGCGTTGCCATTCCGGAGAACTGCCACTAGTTTTACAATATATTGTGATCGGTGGTGCTGTTCATGTCTACATATGATGATGATGCTAACTGCACTGGATGCTATTAGCATCTTAGAGATTTCCGAACATAATTCATTGATAATTTAAAAGCCACGCTCTTATCGGTGGAGCTCTTGCCACTTTCCATGATCTTCCATCATGCTCTTTAAATGTTGATACGACACGACTCCAATTTTGCTTTAATTTGCTTGATGTTGCTGTGCCTTGGTCTTTCCTCCCACTCCATTCCTCTATTATTCCCTCAATAACATTTTTCATAAATTCTTCGTGCCGTATAAAGTGTCTTAACATATTCCCTTGTCTAGTTTCTATTGTATTCAATATCTGCCATTTTTGTTTCACTCTGTGTGTCTGAACATAAATTTGATAGAAAATTCCTTTTCAGTTTCGTTTTGTATTTAAACTTATTACAAAGAACAAGTAAATATACTGGTATTATTAAATTAATTATCAGGTGTATTGGGTAGAATTACGGATATCTCAGTTAATTATTGTAATGGATTTTAAAAAAAATGTAATCGTGTATAAATGAAACTAATTTGCTATTGTATATTATTAAAAAAATCAATTACAATAAAAAAACGTAAGAAGAACACTGATAGGAACATTTAAAAATACAGGACGGCCTCGTTGTTTAGCGGTTTAGTACCGCCGTACTTCTGTTGATCGCGGGTTCAGTTCCTCGCACGGTACCAGCATTTGTTTTAATGAATATGATACTTTGTATTGGTCGGAGTGTTTTCTATGAATTAAACATACAATATATATATTTAAAAAAAGGTCTATGCATTTATAAAAGTTGTCTAGTACTCATAATACAAGCTCTGCTTACCGTAAGACTAGCGCTGAATTAATAGTCCTGAGATATAACTTTAAAAAAGTATAAACATAGAGGTTCAATATTCAGCAGCCCACGAGTTCTGACGGAGCTTTTATCGAACTCTTTCAATGCTGTTGATTGTCGTAGCTGGATTTACAGTTTGACCTGCCGAAAAAGAGCGTGGGTTGCGTGCAAAAATCCACACTTACTAATATTATAAATTCGGAAAATGTGTCTCTGTGTATATTTGTCACAGCTAAACGGTTGAAGGAATCCAAATTATTTTTAATATTAAGATAAATTGTATTACGAGGAAAATTGGCTACCTTAATTTTATTTTAAATTATATATTCTAAAAAAGAGCAGACGAGATCGCTGTAAAGTCATCGTAATTTGGCAATGTCAGAGAAAATAGTAACCGTATTAAAAATGTCCAATTACATAATAAAAATATTACGTACATAATTTCGCTGACACTGCGCTGACTCCAATGCACAAATATTATGAAATTTTTATAATGCTTCGATATCGAAAACAAAGAGGTCAGCACAATCAGAGCAGGTCATTTAGTTTTTAATTTAATTTAATTTATACATTTTTAAATATCACGTTTACATACAATAATATCGTTATATAATGTCTATTAAATAAATATATATATGTATATATAGGTATATAGTGTATAAGACACTAGAAAGTATGTACTCGTATGTATGTATAATATATGTATACTAGCTGACCGCGCCAACGTTGTTTGTGCATATAAATTTAAATCGCTATAAAAAAATTGAGTTTGGTGTTATCACCAAAGTTGAAAATTTTTGTATGTATCTTTAATGCCAAATTATAAAAAAAAAATGACCAAAAAATAATAAAAAATAGCGGTTGAGAATCCGTATCACTTAGGTGTATGAAAAAAGATAATAGCCGATTCTCAGACCTACTGAATATGTAGAGTATGGTAACTAACATTGTGACACGAGAATTTTATATATATGAATCTTGCATTCTAGTGTTTTTTTTTATGGATTAATCTGAAATGTATACGCGGGCTCAGGTTACAAGACAAATATAATTAAATAATTTTAATTTAGTTGTATAATTATAAATTTTACTTATTGACTGAAATTCTCAAATGGCCTATACCTCTATATCTAGTCATAATAACTCAAAATGTTGTCCGCCCTGACCTACTTGTACCATCATACAGATCATTATTTATTGCACTCAATCTATACTCTTGATGTTATCTCGATTGCAATCTGCTATTGATGATCTATGGGTACCGGTAGATGGTTAATTTTCAATAATCTAAATATCCTAATTACGTAATAGCGAGTAGTTTTATCTATGTAGATTGTTTCCAAACAGAACTACTGAACGAAGTATTATTTAAAAAAAAGAGTATTTTTCAAATATATAAACGACGGAGTTCAGAGATATCTAAATAATGTAGAAAATACAACTGTTAATTATTTTTTCGGAATTTGATAGAAAAAGATGTATCTATACAATACCACATAGGTTTTAGAGGGTTTTTTACAGGGTTTCGGAGTCTCGTTCGTCCAAATATAATGTAAACCGTCTTATTTGTAATATAATATGATTATCTATATATTAAAGATGAACATAATACAGTGAGGAAAGATATCAGGTCAGTTGGCCCACCGTGGAAAATTTACAGGTTGATCGACCAGATCCAGATATACTGCAGGCAGAACCATTTTATGAAAATTAAAACCTAAAAAAAAAACGAAGCAGAAGCCAAAGTAAGTTTAATATAGTTGGAACAGTCCAACTTTGATGCTACGCTACAAAGGGGATTAATAGTAATGTGGACTGATGATCATATTGCTAGCTATATACCATGTCTGGTTGACCTCCACGCGGTTCCCCCTGGAAACCGTCGTAATATATTATTGGTAAATTTGTCAGGATGGGCTAACTGACTTGACCCTATGCTTATCTTCGACTGTTATCCCACCAGCACAAGCCGGTATTTTTTCATTAAAAAAAATTGGACACAGAGTGTCATAAAATTCTTGTGATACGATTACCATCGAGGTCGTCTCAATGTGTTTAGGATACGTATCAAAACAATCACATAATGTTTTTAGACTGCAGCTTTCGGTCTGATTACCGGTCAGGATATTGGTGTTCTGTGGGTCAGACTTAACTGTCAGAGTTACTGTCATTATATACTTGCTTTCTGTCAGTCCAATTATCAATAACGAACGTCAAAACTTAATTAAAAAAATACTTTCTTAAAAAATTATATTTTGTCAAAATTTACAAAAACTGTGTAGTTCGAAATAACTTTATTTTGTATATTACATACAATATACATATACTGTTAGAATTTATAGTAGAAATATAAAATAACGCCTTCGGTTACATGTAGGTTATTTTTTATTATTTATATATATACTTAAATGTAAACAATATTATTTACTCTAAGATTTATTAAAAATACACAATAAGATCAGAATCTTGCTTGTGATATGTATTATAACAGATATTCATTTATTTAATAAATTATTGTTCACACAGGGTGTCATAACCTTCAAAACTCATGCTCGATTTGCTACACATGCGAAAAAAAAATAAACATGGTGAAAAACATAAGGTAAGTACTCCCTACTATAATATAATTATTGGTACAACTGGGATTGTTTTTTTTTAATTGATGATAATGGAACTGAGTTGGTGAGAGTTGAAAGTGTTAATTTAAAGACATATTTTTAGTACAGAAAAGCCTAAACCTGTGAACTCAGTGTCGAAAATCTCAAAGAGAATTAAACAGAAGAAGAAAACAAAGGTGCCTGTATGTGAATCAGAAGATGTTAAGCAGCAAGTTCAGGAGGTTCCTGTTGATGAGACCAAACAACATGGTGGTATGCACTACATCTATTCAATTATATTCCACACTATAGGGTTCATACATAAATTATATCTTACGCATTATATGACATTGTCACATTCTAATTTTTTTAAATATGATTTATTAAAATATGTATTACACTGTAAATTACATTACTATGCTATCAATGTTGATTGTTCTATTGTAAATATTACTCATATTGTATTAAATATTATTTCCAGCTACACAGAAGATGGCTGTACCCAAGGTGATGTTTGAAGGTCTGACCAAGGAGGAGATAGCAGAGAAGTATCCAGTGCTGAATGATGAGAACCTTGTCCAAAGGTTCCTTAGTGTACCCATGAATAATAATCAGAAAGGTAAATATCCTTATACCTAATGTTTATTAGCAGGATGGACAATGTATACCTTTTCCACTTGACTTGGAATCTATATATATAAACAAAATTAGAGTGTCTGTTTGCAATATTGATATAACCGTTTTTTACTACATGCATATGAATATAAATATGGGTACATACACTAAAATATTTTTTACAATTTTCGTCTGTCTGTCGTCTGTTTGTTCTGGCTAATCTGTGAAATGGCTGGACTGATTTTGATGGAGCTTTTATTGGCAGGTAGCTGATGTAATAAGGAGTAACTTAGGCTACTTTTATTTTAGGAAAATAAAGTAAAATTCTACATGGACAAAGTCATGGGTGCAGCTAGTAGCAAATAACCTTAAGACCCATCAGTTAATAAGGTATTGGGGTAAACAATTATATTGGAGGGAAAAGGATTGTTAATAATGTGTAATATAGTAAACAACAATATTGTGTCCTTAAGTAAGCTTGTGCTTTTCTCTATATAATACAGGGTACAGTGGTACTCAAAAATGGCAATGCGTATATGTGCCATGGGCTTCTCTAAACGGTTTGGATGTCCATGAACCATATACATTTCTTACCACCATCGGCCTGATAGTTTATTTATCAATTTTAGATGTATAAAAAATAGCAATAAATAAATTCTGATCTTTTCTATATTTTTCAGGAAGAGTTCGGCAACTTCTACGGGACAAATTAAAAGATACCACAGACTCATTAGTGCCAGATGTAATCTACAGTAAAATACAACTCATACTCAAGAGTTCAGTCAACTTAACAGATACGGATTTGAGGAAAATACGCATACTGTACAATATGCTTAAAACTGCTGTACAGAATTGTAAACTGAATAAACCTAAACCTGTTGAAATAAGTTTGAAGAAGAAATTGGAAACTGACGATAAAGATAGTGAGAAGACAAATGTTGTAAAAGAGAAGGAACAATTAGTGAAGAAAGTCAAAGGGAAAAAACGTTATGTTGTATTTATAGGCAATTTACCATTGGATGTTGATAAGGAAAAGGTAATATATACACTATTGCTGACATACTGGCCACATATTTTTATAGTTCATATTTTTTTAAATTAAGAATTTTATTATTTATATACATATACAGAATAGTCTAATAAAAGTACTTTGACAGTGACAACAACATGTAACAAGTAATAAAAATGACACTAGTTACTATCTGTACTTGGGAGATTGTTGAAACTTTATCAACTCACATCAACATTTTGACAATCATTATTTTGAGTGGTATTCAACCACTCACAACAATGATTGTCAAAATGATTGCATGTGGTTTTAACTAATGTATTGTGGTAAGCTTCACTTAAAATTTTGTGTATATTTTATTTCAATATGTATAGAAAGGAAATAGTAATAAACCAATATTATTCTGTATATCACAAGGCAGTGTAACATCAGGTGGCCAAAATTACTTTATTCCAATTACCTAAAAATTGTAATTGTATGTTTTGTTTAACAGATTAGAAAACATTTCGCCGAGTTAAGCGATCACATCGCAGATGTTCGGATCCCCAAGCTTAGTGAGGGGAAGAAAAGCGCCATTGCTTACATTGAGCTGAAGAACGAACCAACATATGAGGTTAGTAGATTATCTATAGTCAGTTCTGTAAAGAAACAGTATACTAATAATAAATGTGCACAATTCACAGTGCCATCTAGACAACTAATATAAATACTTACCCAGTCACCCAGCCAAACAATAATACTCAAGATTTCAAATGTTTCGAAAAATCGAATCTACTACCATCGGAAGTAAGGCAGTGTGGTAAGCTGCTAAACCACCAAGGCCATCAATTATTTCTTTGTTTGTAACACATTATTTTGAGTGAGTAACAGTGGCTGTACCCTATATGTATTTTATCATTAAACTAGCTGATCTGCACACTTCGTCTGCGTATTCATATGTAATTGCGAACGTACTGTTTCAGTTGGCGTTATCTAAACATCACTCTATGTTAGGCACCAAGAGGATCAACGTACTCTATACCACGCAGAAGGATAGCAAAATCACTAAAGCCGAAGCTAAGGTATGTTCTGTTATGAAGTCCCAAAACCTACAAAAGAAGTTTAATTCTAATTGTTGGCAATAGATGGCGCTATATTAATCTTAAGTTCCTATAAATGCAGAACAGCATGGTGCATATATATTGATTTTGATAGAGAAAGGTACTTTATAAACTAAAACCTTTATTGCTACCTTATTTTATCGCAGTTAGGTTTTTTACTAATATATGTTGTTATATATTATGAATCTATTATGAATTTTCCATACTATAAACTGGATTTTTGTTATGGATAATATTGCACCCATCTTTGTTAATGGTATGAGGCGGGGCACGATCAGGAGGGGGCGGGGGGACCGCGTAGACGTCGAGCTGATGTATCCAGGTCTTTTGCTGTCAATGGGGTACTAGACTAGTTTCTATTGCTAACAATCCCCTTCTCCAATATAAGGTAGATTTAGACGAACATTGAGTGATACGTCCGTTTTAAAGTGATCTACTATAAGTACAAACTTATATTGTTTATTTACAGAGCAAGTCAGCCAAGTTAGTAGCTCTGCAAAAGTCCGGCAAACTAATCGGCAGCGTGCCACTCAAGAGGAAACGCAGCCACCGGCGAATGAAGATGAAACAGGCGAGAGCTAAAGAGATGCAGAATAAATAATGTGTAATATATAAAATAAAAACAGTGCTGTAGTTTCATTTCCGACTATTTTATGATTAACCATTACGGTACCAGTAAGCTTCCACGCTTCTAGAGTATTTTCATGATATATTACCTGATTTCATGACTATAGGTCGCTTACGGACGAGACAGACACGTTCCATAATTCATCTGTAAAATTTTATCTCACGTCATCCGCCACTCGCAATATACAGCTCCATTCTATATAAAACTCTATCAGTTTATATAATCTTTCTTTTAATGCACTTATTATTTGTTGAGGAACTATTTTATTAAATATCAAACTGCCGATCCCACATTTTACTGGCTATTTCAGTAGTCTCGTTCAGTTTATAAGGCTACATATACACAAAGAATGATAAAAAAAAATTAATCTACGAATTTTTATCCAATCGGTAAATTCATTATAATTACTTCTATTGTCCGATTCTCTAGATCTAGACCGTACATAAGATAGAATATTTCTCATGTTATTTCAGAAAATATACATTTAAACATTCATACATTATATTCAATGATTGTCACATCATATTTGGTTGTTTTTCCTTATATATATTATACTGTAAAGTAGAAGGTAACGTCGCTACCTGATCGCGGTAATAGGTAATGGCCTCTCGTTTGCCAAACGTTATAATTGAAATGATGAGCAATGACGGATCCAGGTCTGCGGTGCTCTTGTTCTGCAAGGCCGTAATGAAGAGGAAACGGAAAGGGAGTGCGAAATTTCTTCTGCTGATCCGATCCGGCAAAGGTCTATATCCACTCCCTCAGCCAGGGCCAGGGTCGGGTACGCGGGTGCCCACGTGCCTCCCATTTGTAGCAATGTAAAAAATGAAGTCCGTCCGTTATGCATATAGACGGACCTACGGACGGACGTATTCCCGTAACCCTGACAACAGATAAAGAGAAGGAACACCTTGGGGCTTTTAGCCGGTAAGAGTCCGGCAAACTAGTTTACGGGAGGTAAGGCTCTATGAGGATTTTCCCTAAATAAAGTAAAGTAGAAGGTAGACCTGGTTTTTTTTTTACTGCATTAGCAGTAAACGAGAGCCTATATATATATTGCTTGTAGAAAATAAAACAAAATGGAAGTGCTTCAAAAATTATTTATTTATTCGTATATATAATTTATATATCCATTTTATAGTTAAAATCAACCGTTGCACACAACATAAACATCTTATATATAGTACTGTCTGCATGCTTGCGACGGGGACGAATCGAACACCATCCGCCGAGTATACAAACATAGTTCTTATACACTGGCAGTAGGGTTCACACTCACTTGGCCAAGATTATGTGAATTAAAATATCTAGGTAAGCAATAATTTAATAAAAAAAAAATACAGACACGGGAGATGTTAATTAAAAATTAATACTTTCATACATAAAAAATACTTGGGAGTGAAATTAGTAATAATGTTGTGCTGTTGTATATTTAATATAACAATGTTTTTTAAATAAAACTTATAAAAAACGATACGAGAATAATGACTAATAGTTTACTAGGTACATATAAAAAGAAAATTATATTTTTCCTTAACATATAAAAAATTAAGTGTCACTAATTCAAGTAGATAAGTGTATCCGAATATATGTATATATACATCGCACATTTACTACATTAACGCAAAATTAACAAATATTTGAAAATAAACTTTAAAATTAAAGCTTTAGAGTAAATTTCTCAAAAATTGACAGTTTTGAATTAATGCAGTATATTACATATATTCACTTTAAAATCAACTGTCAACAACATAAGTACACAGTAATATGTCGTCAATTTATTGGAGAATAAATAATTGATGATAATAAATAAAATAATAAAAAAAAAAATAGGTCAAAAACACGTTCAACATATTCGTACAAATCACTTTGTAACGACACTGCCAATCAGAAGAAAAATATATATTTAGAATTATTAAAATATACGTATCTCTTTCAAAGAGAAGGCGAAAAAGATGAAATTTACTTTTATTGCTTCTTATACATTCAGTGAAAGCGTTTCGTATCTTTCATTCATTCGTATGATAGCGATATTTACAGGGCACTGTAAATTATGTCATTATTTAAAAAAATATTAAGTGTAGTCTTGCACTGGATTGGCACGAGTTAATTATAGTACTTCTCTACTCTTACTTGTTTTTAAAAACATATAATAAAGTATCATCTCTATTCGCTGAAAATGAGCTTTGTATAGATGAAAGAATTATTAAAATTTTAATTATTACAATAAAGTGCATGTTTACCCATTTTAAAAAGGATTATTAAAATTATCACGTTTTAAATTTGAAAAAAAAAAATCTTTAATGTTTATAATGATTACTTAAAATACCAGTTATTAAAAATATATTCAACAACAATAAGTTGAACAAAAAAATATTGTTTTTTATTCACAATTACAAAAGCAAGTAAACCACAATGTCATACAACACCGTCCTTTGATTGGCAGTATTACAAGAATTTAAAACTAAAACTCCTATTGAATAATTTGTGCCGTATGTATGTCCATAGACCATTCACATATCAGCCGGTCTACTCTAGAAGTTAATTGTGACCTATTGTTTGTTAATAATTCCAAACTAATTAAAGAGCTAACTAATATTATTATGGATTAATTCAATTTACATTTAATTACGTTTCAAAGTACTGTACTAAAAAATATTGGATTTAAAACAATATTGTGATTAAATTACAGAGTAGACCTGCAGTTACTATTTCAAGTTTTAGAAAGTTAAGAAATTAAAATAGAGTAGTCAATCTTTAATATTTTTAGATTTATTTCTTTTAAACTTTTTTCATATAAAGACTCAGAAATTTGAGAAATTATATAAATAAACACTTCGTCAATGATATGTGAAAGCAGACTAAAGGAGAAGGGATAAAGTCATTCAAGTATCTTCAACTTAAATATGACGTCACGAAATACTAATTTAAAAAAATGCGATAATTTAATAGCGATTAAACAGCGGCATTGGGGTGTTCTAGGATTACAAGATATTTTGCTTACGGCCTCCTTTCCCATTTATTATGAATGAATGTATCGCAATCATTCTATATTTTTTATTAATAAGAGTCATAATATTTTAGTTTTATACATAGAGATTTTACAATGGGAAGTACCAACAGGTCCAGATAAAGTTTTATAGAATAGTAAAAAAAATAGGACATGCAACTTTGGAAGAATGAATGACAATCTAATTTACAAACTCAATATTTCAAGAGTTAACACAAGTGTGTATAAAGTAACTTTATTTCCCATCTCTTTCTGTCATGTCATAATCTTTATTTGAATAACTCCTTCTCTAATACCTTTTCTGATATGCACTTTATACCTATAGAAATAGAAATTAATATCGAACGAAATGGAAGTTGGTTTTGTCTCAATTATATTTGTTGAAAGACATAGAATTAAGAAAAATGTTCCTAACCATTCCAATCATGATATATCATCCCATTGTAAATTCTCTAAAGTTACATAATAATTAAAATCGGAACGACATTCCTCGATATATATTTATAGACCTTTCACTTTAAATAAAATATAAATAGACAATACAGTAATTAAAATGGAAAATAATAGAATTTTAATATCGGATCCATCACAGCCGATGATTGCGATCGAGAAATGTCGTACCCAGTAAACGGGTCACAGTAAATGCCGTAGACGCTAGTGCCGACGCCGGCACCGGCCGGCACACCTACACATCACTATGCACCTACCATTATTCGCATCTATAGAGAAAAACATCATTTATATGTATATAGACTATTTTTTATTTTTTTTACACATCCAATACATTTACAAGAAGTCACTCTACTATAACTGGCCACGGAAAGAGTATTCGAAATTCGAAAATTAAATCGATTACACTATTATTTTCGACCATCAATAAATATAATGAATTTATTAAAAATACTGCTTCGTTGCTACGCGCAAATTATTATAAAAATAATATTCGAAAATGACATTCAATAATTCTACATCGCCTATACTTAAAAATAGATCTTGCCCTAATACTTTTAGTGTCTAAAGTTAATACTATCTATGTACAGTGACCTACACAATTAAATACACTCACCATTAATATGTGTGCGTTGCTCACATTTTCTTTTTTTGCTACAAAAGTCCAGAATTTTTACACGAGATTCCTAATTTACAATTTCGTTTCATCTCCAATATGACCTAATGGGTCGTATGTCCAATTCTTGATGGAATGTTAGTGGTATTTTTGTAATCAAAATATTATGTGGAATGAATTTTTGAATGGAAATCATAATTTATTATTATGAATGTACACTCAGATATTATAGTAAAATATTAAAATACACTTGGGAATATATTACTGCTGATTTCAATTTGAGATTAAAATCCTTAAGATATGTACATCTAATTAATTAATTTAATGTTCACATCAAGCTATATGACGGAATTAGATCGAAATATACAAGTTTTTTTTCTTTCAGTAACAGTTCAGCTGATTGCGAGTGTTAACCGTCACCTGAACAGAACCATTTCAACAGCGTCATGGACATCACATGATCATGTGCAGCCTGAGTTGTTATTCCGGAGCTCTAAGATATCCTGTCTCCTTTTAATTGCACTGCAATAGGTGAGATTGAGGTACACATGCAACATGAATACTAAAAAGGAAGTTAGTAAGTGATACCTACAAAAAAAAAAGACTGATGTAATCTAAACACTCTGGTACATATTAAGTAGCAAGTGGGATGTCTTTGCGTGTAGATTTCGCATGCATTATGGTATGTTAACAAAAAGGTAGTGAAATTAATGTTTACCCACTTATAATACGGGCCTAAGTAATAAATTATTATTAGTATTAATTTATAATATTACTGTCATTAAAAAAAAACATTATTGTTGGATAACTAGAATCTGTATGGAATAAATATATTTGAATCAGCAAACATAAAATGCCTACTCGTTAATTTATAAAAAAATCCATCTATGTCAATAAATAAAAAAATAGTAAATATATAGCTACAAACAATAGCTGCACAGACAAATATTGCAAATCCCAAATGTATTTTATGATTGATCAATATAGAATACAATAACGCGAGATCATATTCAACTAACATATATGATTGATATTCTTGCATTTTCATATATCTCTTGATAACGTTTGAAAGACGGCGATTTATTTAAAATATACCTTAAACTGATTATATCAGATCATAAATATGTTTAAGAATTTCCACCAATTACGCAACTAAAACATGCATTGTTCCGTCAGTCTCGACAACATTTTTACATTGATGGAAACACAATTTTATAACTGGACTAAAATTGGCATTTATTTTTAATTTTTTAAGGTTCCCCTAAAACAATATTATATATTGTTTTTCACGAATTGAATATTACATTATGGGACTTCCTGTATGTTCTTTCCAGAATCCCATAGAAGCTCATCAAGTCATGGTATTTGAATGTCAAAAAAAAAGATGTACAGTCACGTACAAGAATCTATAAATATTTTTATGCTATTGCATTATATTATATTATTTATAAAACTTACATATTTCAATCAACTTATATATCATTTTTAAAACTATGTACGAGAATCTAATGTAGTAATGTATTTTTTAGTTTTAGTTTATTAGTAAGTAATGTATTTTTTTCTGCTCATATGTTTCGCACTGAATGCGAGGCGAGACGCTGTAATGTATGCGTAGCGCTCTAAAGCAAACCCGAATATGTCGAACAAATGTCGGGAAACTCAAAAACACAATACTTTCATTAAATTTTAATATACAGTTATAAAAACATATTATTAATTTAAATAAATATATAATATATACATTTCCCAATGTCGTTTTTTATTGTATTCTGAAATAAAACATATTTCACTGTATGTACAATACTTAATAAAATATAAAATACACTAATATCATATTATTTACTCGTTAGTATATTTATTTTTTGAGATACAATTAGATCGTTATTTTAGTATACTTGTATGTGACTGTACATCGAATGAACAAATAAAAATGTTACTATACACATCCGATTTTCAACCTTATTGAAAGAATAAATAAGTCACTCCTACTCCACTATTAAAAATGCGTATCCACTCTTATTCAGTCTTACATTACCAATATCCAGATGATTCCATTTAATTTGATAATACTCCGATAAATGTCATCACTAGATCGAGAATTCAGTCGAAAAACTACGCAATAAATACGACGTCAACTCTGTCAGTCCTTTGCTAATGTATCGAGTGACAGCATTACTACTTTTCACTCCGACAATTGTCTGGACTGAGATAAGTCCATTGACGTATCTCAGTCCAGTGAATATTTATTATAATATTTATATAATATAGACATATATGGTATATATAAAACTACTTATTATAATAAATATTCACTTATATAGTCAATACGTAGAATGGGCGACTCACTCTCAGGTGATTATTATAAGTTCCCACTGTATAAGTTCTCAAACCATTCATTAACGAGGAGTTGGTATCTCTCTGGCCGACAATCTTCAGTTTATTGATATTTTACTACAATTTTTCGCTAACACTGTGAATCTATAGTACGTTGATAAACTTGTATCTTTACATAGTAGAAAATGAAGTAGCTTCCGCTGTCTGTTCACTTAGATCTTTTAAACTACGCAACAGAGTTTATTGCATTTTTAGCAATAGATAGTGGGATTCAAGAGGAAGGCTTATATGTACAATACATGTAGTTAGTACTATAATAAATATTTAATTCAGTTGCTAATACGTTAGCTTCACGGTATCGACCGACTGCATTTTATATAATTTTTTTGCTCCAACCGATAATCGTCCGCTAACGCGCGGACTAACAAGTCCGTAGACCATATTTTCACTCAATCCGATAGTCATCAACTGCCAATCTGTTAGTAGGTAGAACATACTCATGATTTACCCACTGACAGACTGACATGTATACTGATACAACCCGTATTAACACAAATAATAGTCAAGGCAAAAACGGAGCGTAAACGGGCTGCATTTTACTCCAAATTTTCATTGTAACGTCAAATACGTTGTCAGTCAGTAGACTGACAGTAATAATCATCACTCCAACAGTCAAAGCAATGACGGGTCGACTTATGTATTGTACAAGTGTTCACTCAGTCCGACTGTCGTCAGTGCTTTGACAGTGCATCAGTCAGGCCTGCGCCCATCTGTCTTCAAAGAACTGCCGCATGGAGTGGCCGGCGCGGCCAACCGGACTGTCATCGTCGTTGAATACCTCACAATTGGTGAACACCAGCCGTACGTCGGACGCGAACTCTTCTTTGCACTTATAGCTGTGTAGAAATAATTATATGTATATTTATTTATTATAGGAAAACCATAGTATACACATGTTGACACAATTTAAAGACACTAAGCCACTGACCGACTTTCCTCTGATATATATTATATAATAATATATATCGAACAATTCACAAACCGCCATCTAGTCCCAAGCTAAGCAAAACTAGATTTATGGGTACCAGAGAACTGATATAAATACTCAAATACATTTTTTGTAAATACATACATAATATACACAGAAAAAACCCAAACCGATAAATACACACATATTTATAAATACAAATGTTTGCATCCTGCGAGGAATCGAACCCGTGAACTAGTCGGTGGTTAGCACTAGTAAAACTATGTGCTAACCACCGAGGCTGTCAACAATAATGGGCGAATATTACTTTACCTGCTATCCTGTAGCTTCCTCTTGATGGTGGAGAGATCCATGGGGCACTTGATCACCTTCTTGTACTGTGGGAACTGCTTGGTGTTGACAGGGATGAGGAACGGCCACGCGTGCTCGTGGCATTCCATTTCGCACAGAAGATTCCTGAAGAAGATGCGAAGAATCATTAAATTCTGTTTTTAAAACAATCAGAGGTGGACTAAAAACAATTCGACGCAGACGAATGAAAAGTCGTGTTTTTTATAATGTGACATTAAAAATACATAATATTTTTTAATGTATGTATTTTTAAACATAAATAAATAGAAAAAAATAATTTTGTCTAAAAAATAAAAAAAAATGTTAGAGGCGGACTAACCTTATCACTTAGCGATATGAAAAATAGATAGTGGCCGATTCTCATACTTACTGAAGCAAATAAATTTTCATAATAAAGTCGTTTCTGAGGAGTATGGTAACTAACATTGTGACAAGGATATCTATATATATTGGGCTCTTACTTGACTAACAAAGATTTATATTTCTACTTACTTGCATATCTGCATGTCCTTTTGCAATTTTTTGACTGGGTTCTTCTCTTTCTTCGCTCGCGAGACAAGTGGAACATTTTCGGTGTCTGGGTCTTCGCCTGGAAATGTAATGAATGAATTGTATGGAATGACAGTAATTGTCTGCAGTTGACTTTGTCAGTCTGCGTCGTGATTATGCGTCATACTCGAGAACGAGTGCTGCTCGTAGGGACTGGACTGTTAGGGTTACGGCCACTGATTATACTATTTCTTTTTGACAAAATTGCAGTAATATATGACGATGATTACTCCATTCTCTCTAAATGAATCTGTATTTTTGTAAACTTGCTCATTAGAAAATAATAACAGCTAAGTTTCTTGTCGGTTCTTCTTAGTTCGAAAGCACTCTGAATTTGTCCAATTTGACAGATTATAGGAGTCTGTAAAAGACCTAGATGAATAAAACTATTTATAAAAAAATATTTTGATTTGATTTGATTGTGAGAGAGGTAGACATCAGGGCTTTGACAGTCATCTCACCGTCGACATGGTCCTCGTCGTGCTGCAGCTGACCGTTGCCGCCGACGAACAGCAGCGAGCGCCGCTTCTCGGGGGTACCTTCTTCCGGTGGTAGATCGGTTGCCGCTGTTCCAACATACATACATAACTCTTAAAAAAAACTAATCGGGATATAAATAACTAAAATCTGATTTTTATAATAAATTATATAATCTATTGACGGCCTCAGTCTCAGGTAGTCTAGAAGTTTAGCACAACGCTTTACTTCCGATGGTGGATTATTTGTATCAGTCTGGTTGTTGTATAGTACACATAACACAAGTTCTGCGTAGCTTGGAATTAAATGGCGCTGTGTGAATTGTCCTGGGATATTATTATTCAGATACTGCCTATTATTCATCTCAGACAGAATATACGATTATCGCAAACGGGATCACCATTCCATCCTCATCACCGTCCAAATTATTAATATAATTACCGGGGTGGTGATTTAATCCGTTCTCCGGCTCGGCGATCGGCTCGTCAAGCTTTTCCGCGCCGTCCGACTTCTCGGGCGTGTTGAGTACAGCGGGAGGACATTCCTCTGCTGTTGTTGATGTCGATGCCAGCGACGCAGCTGGACTGCAGGACAATCACATGTTTATATACATAATATATCACAGATTTCTACATATATTTGATGATCTTTTTATATAATATTTAAGTATATGTATACATTTTATTTATTTATATAAATTGAGGAATAATAAATGTTTATTGGTAAATTTCGGACATATCAACATTATATTCCTAGTTGCAGCAGTGTTACCCACTCACTACTAGCTATGGCACGCTGTGTTAAGTGACTGGTAGAGATCTCTTTTAGAAATAAGCCCACCTTTGTCACTCTGTATATAATTAAGTATAATACTGTATTTCAAAGTGCAATAAAGAAGATATACAAATAATAAAATATTAAAACGCCTATTCAACGAAATTAGACAAACGTTCGTTTTAACAATTATTATCATTATGATTACATAGTATAAAACAAAGTCGCCGTCGCTGTCTGTCCGTCCCTATGTATGCTTCAATCTTTAAAACTACGCAACGGATTTTGAAGCGGTATTTTTGTAATAGAGTGATTCAAGAGGAAGGTTTATAGGTATATTACATATACACCCGGGCGAAACCGGGGCGAGTAGCTAGTTATAATAATAAACCTCACCTAGGCACCATGCTTTGATCCATTTCTAGGCTATCTTTGTGTTTGCTCTCACGTTTCTTAGTGTTGCGAGGCTTCTTTGGCGGCGCTCGAGATATGCACTGCGAACAGTACCATTTGCCACGCGGATTCTGAAAACAAATAAACATATTTTTTGATAATTAATACATAATACATCTTTGAAATAGTTGTTAACCTACAACCATATTTTGTGGAAATTGAAAAAATGTTTGTAGATACATTAATACATTAAGGTGTAGTGTGGTGTAGTGTGGTGTAGTGTGGTGTAGTGTGGTGTAGTGTGGTGTAGTGTACCTTGGGCAGCGGCGGGTAGTGGCAGTCCTGGTGGTAGGCGCGCACACACAGCGCGCAGGGGATGGTTTATATAAACTATATATACGCACACACATTTTACCTTGGGCAGCGGCGGGTAGTGGCAGTCCTGGTGGTAGGCGCGCACACACAGCGCGCAGGGGATGGTGCGCGAGTGTTGGTGTAGTGTGGTGTAGTGTGGTGTAGTGTGGTGTAGTGTACCTTGGGCAGCGGCGGGTAGTGGCAGTCCTGGTGGTAGGCGCGCACACACAGCGCGCAGGGGATGGTGCGCGAGTGTTGGTGTAGTGTGGTGTAGTGAGGTGTAGTGTGGTGTAGTGTGGTGTAGTGTGGTGTAGTGTGGTGTAGTGTGGTGTAGTGTGGTGTAGTGTGGTGTAGTGTGGTGTAGTGTAGTGTGGTGTAGTGTGGTGTAGTGTGGTGTAGTGTGGTGTAGTGTGGTGTAGTGTGGTGTAGTGTGGTGTAGTGTGGTGTAGTGTACCTTGGGCAGCGGCGGGTAGTGGCAGTCCTGGTGGTAGGCGCGCACACACAGCGCGCAGGGGATGGTGCGCGAGTGTTGGTGTAGTGTGGTGTAGTGTGGTGTAGTGTGGTGTAGTGTGGTGTAGTGTGGTGTAGTGTACCTTGGGCAGCGGCGGGTAGTGGCAGTCCTGGTGGTAGGCGCGCACACACAGCGCGCAGGGGATGGTGCGCGAGTGTTGGTGTAGTGTGGTGTAGTGTGGTGTAGTGTGGTGTAGTGTACCTTGGGCAGCGGCGGGTAGTGGCAGTCCTGGTGGTAGGCGCGCACACACAGCGCGCAGGGGATGGTGCGCGAGTGTTGGTGCGCTCCGCCGCACACTATACACACTCGCTCACCACGAGCCTTGTTCACACACTCCCAGCAGTACCTGCATTCGATAACATCATTATAAGTACAAATATCACCAGAAGTATACTTTGTACACCGTGGCATGCGTAGACAATATTATTTCTCCAATTTCTACCATCGCTAGCAGATTATTCAGTGAGTTCCGTTATGAGATATGGCAATGAAAGTAAACGGTACTGTAAGTAAGCGAAAGTATCTGATGAGAGACTGATGATGTTAACGAGGGTTTTGTGAGAAAAAATACAGAGATAATTATAATGCAACTAGTACGACAGCGATGTATAATAGATAGTTACAAAAAAGGACAAAGAAAAAGGTCAAAAATATATGATTTCAAAATTTAAATGATATAAAAATCCATAAAGGAGTTCGCTACAAGTACGAAGACGTGATAATGTCGTTGAGGTACTAATAATAAGCATTATAGACAATGCTACAAAAAAGATATGGACTGACCAGTCGCCTTCCGGGATCTTCTCCATCCGCGGCTTGAAGCAATACGTGTGGTAGCCTTTGTCGCAGCCGTCGCACAGCAGCAGTTGTTCTTCATCATCTCCCCGCAAGCAGAACTGACAATTCTAAAATAAATAATAATACCTCAGGACAATCCACACAGCGCCATCTAGTACCACGCTCGGCAGATCTTGTATTATCTGCACTAGAGTAAAAACCATGAGGTACTAAGAGTTCTAATAAATCAATACACTTTTTACCAATAACTTGAGAGAACCATATAAAATTCTACAACTAACACAAGGTAAAAAAACATTACATGTTTTGGCTAAAACTAAAGCAGAAAGTGTTCAATTTTACAATAACGCCATCTACTAGAAATTGTAAGAATTACAAATACTAATTTACTGATATAAATACAGATACATTTTTTTTTACACACACAATATACATAGAAAACACCCAGACCGCTACAAACAATTATACATATAAATACAATGTTTGTACAGAAATCCACTCAGCTACCGGAAGCGAGAGCGTGTGCTGACTCGCTAGATCACCGAGGTCGTTATATGCATCGGTTTCCAATACTTACGGCTTTCATGATGCTCTTATCCCAGGCGACAGCTGCTTCGAGCGCCTGCACCAACTGCGCGAGCTGAGCCGACGTGTTACAGCGACCTAGTGCTTCCCGCCATGTTGCCAGACCTCGGGATATGCCTTTTGTATCTGTAGAAAATAAAACACTCAGATGTACATCACTTGTGACCCGAGTGCTAGCTACTTTACCCAGAGGATAAATATAATCAGAGGCAACGCTGCCAGTACCTTGGTTACACAGCCTCGATGTGCCGCGTTAGATTACAATAATTGTTTTTTTTGAGATTGTTTGTTAATATGACTATAATGTTTAAATCTTCAATTAAATTATAATTGTAATATTTTTTTTTATATTGTAGTGAATTTAAGATGTCGTAATTACACAGTAATAATATTAATAATGTGATGACAGGATCTGATAATGGCTAGTACAACCTACTCCAACATAGAGGTAAACACAAAGATTAATAAGGTAAATAAATACAAGGTAAATACCTTTATTTACCATAAAATTATTCGTGTTAAAACCCGTTTAACTATATTAATTATGCGTACCAAACACGACGTTCTGAAAGTAAGTAAATACCTTTCACTTCATTCGCTCCATCGGTGTTTTGTGGCGAAGGTGTGGATGAGTTGCCATGTTCGCCTTGTAGCACCGCACCCAGGGTTGCTTCTGCCGTACTGTTCAATATATTACTAATCAGTGTGATGATCTTTAAATAGATACGTAATACTCCTACATAATGTATGTAATATGTAATTTGAACTCTATTCTCCGCATTTAGCCTCTCATTTCGGCTGTTGTGTGTGTAGTGCCCGGACTACTAAACTTCTCCCAGACTTTGTTAACACAGTTTATCGACCGCAACCATTATAAGGAAAATAAATATATCTCAGTTAATGGTACATTAAGAAGAGACAAATATAACACAGATACATAAATAAATTTGTAATCCTATAGTATGGGACAGCAGCTTCACCAACCGGATCCAATTAAATGTTCAAACCATTTAGGAACCCATGGAAATATGCAAACAACATTTCATTCACCATTTGAATGTAATTTTGGTCACGCCAACGCCAAAATTTTAACACGGGAATTTAGTTTTCTTATACAACGATGGTGGAAAACAAGCATACGATCTGATCTGATGGTAAACAGTTACCGTAGCCTACATACGCCTGTAACACCAAGGGTGTCACGTGCGCATTGCCGACCTTTAAGAAACCTTAATATACTCTTCTTCTAAAACCTCATGCTGTAGTCTCTCGAGAAAACCTCGGCAAATAGTTCATTCTTAGTTTTCATTTAGTTTATCTATAAAGACGGATACAATCATAGAAATTAATCATTCGGCACGCCAGGCATGATATATAACTCACTCAGTAAAAGTTACCACCACCAATCCCAAACACACTCAAAACACATGCAAAATAACAAACACAGTTCGTGTCAAAATATCAAACACAAAACATACACTTTTTTAAAGTAAATGGCAAACAATGTGACAGTCCACCTAATGGTAAGTGGTGATATACACATGATTATACTGTTAGTAAGACATATAATGGATTGATGTTATTTTTTAAACACCCAGACCAATTCAAACAGAAAGAAGTGTTTATGAATTAATAGATTTGTTTATTATATGGTTTGGGCACGTACAAATGAAGATAATATTTTAAGGAACGTGTTACATATGAATCTGTAAGAAAGGACTGCGAACAGAGATGAATGGAAGAGAAAAACATATTTTACCGACCCCAAATAAATGGGACAAGGGAGAGGGAATGATGATGATGATGATGATGATGATGATGATGATGATAATGATGATAAATATTATAATTAAAAATTACCTTATCACCTCGTGTTAATTCACAAAGACAACATGCAGTGTACAAACAGTTAACTACCCACCACAGTGACTGAATCAATGATTTTCACTTTACCTAGCATACCTTTGTACCAAAGGCGGTTTGAGATATCGTCTCTCTATGTGAGCTTCGAGCTGTGCCAGCTTCTGCCTGGCTCGGGCCACTATGGACATCGTGTCGTCGACTCCCCGCGTGGGTCGCCAGCCCTTCACTTGCATCCACGCGGCCGCTACTCGCTCTTCTAACAGCTCCACCTGCCAAGTGTGGAATTATTTAATTATAATTCCGCAGTTTTCCGCTGTTTATAACAATTATAATATATGTTTTCCGGTTGGAAAACACTGATCTGAGTAGAGGCTGTCTTTTTTTCGCGTGTCATATATATTTTATTTCTGTGTGTCCTTGTTATACTCACCGTATTCAGTATTTGCATATCGAGCCTCCTGGCGGTGGCTAGTGAGTAGGATCCGGGAGGGTCCGGGCTGGGAAAGCCTCCGTTCTGTGCGATCACGCGGTCCACGTGCGACAGAGACAGTTCCGTGCTCAGGATGTCTCCTTTTTCTATGTATAGCTGTAGAGTTTATTAGAATAATAATAATATAATTAACTTGGACAATTCATTCAGTGCCAACTAGTACTAACTTAAACAGAGCTTGTATTATGGGTAATAAAAAACTGATATATATGCATTTTATTAAAATACAAACATAATATACACAGAAAACATGCAGACCTATATAAAATGCCTGTGATTACCCCATCTGAGATGATGAGGTAGTACGAAACCCATATTTTAATCGATGTATTTTGAATCCAACGACTTCCAGACCAACAGCAATTCGCCAAACAGTAATATTACTATAAACTTTTTTAAACTATACATCTGATTAAATACTGTCAGCCAAGAGTTGGCCTTATTGACAGCTCTATTAGTTCTTACCGGGGTTTGGAGTGCCATCCGCAATTGTCCCCATTTATAAAAAAGGGACTAATGTCTAATGCTGCTAGTATTAGAATTTAAAAAAGTTCACACTAATAGAACACGCAATAGACAGGACTGTCTGTTGCGTGTGGTATCTATATCATTTTTGTTGTTACTTTAAATTGCAATATACCTTGTTGTTAACCAAGGGTACATGTTGCACTAGAGCGGCGTGTAGTTCTCTCTCACGAACTCCTCGTGGATGAAGAGAATCCATTAGGTCCTTCAGTTGTTCCGGTTCTGTGATGCGCCACCAGCCATGCCTGTAGATCAACCGGATTCTGGTATATTATCGTTATTCATAAATAACTAGCGACCCTACCTCGCATGCATTACAAATCTTTGAATTGTCCACTTGTTCTATACTATAACACGCATGTATTATACATATAAACATTCCTCTCGAATTACTCTATCTAGTGCTAAAATATGCATTAAAGTCTGTTGCAGAATTTACCAGATATAAGCGAACAGACAGCGGCGGCGACTTTGTATTATAAAGATGTTGATAACACTTCACGAGCGGCGAGGGTGAGTATAACATATTTGTAATGCCATAATAGATATATTACTTACTTACCATAATATATGAAATATATTATTAATATATGTACTGTATGTGCCTTACCTAAGCTCTCTAGATACGAATTTCCCCTCGACCTTCTTCGGGAGACCATGGACTTTACAATTCTCTAGCTGATCCAGTTCTTCAGGCGACATCTGTATCGGGGGTGGACTGTCACAGGTCACATATGTCGAAAGAGCGTTAAAGTTGAGAAGACCGAGGCTGGAGAGGCTCTGAGCTTTGGCCTTATGGGAAGCTGCGTCATGTTTCAGGGCATCCGCTTGAAGTTCTTTCTCGAGATCATTATCCTGGAATGATGACAAGAGAGCCGATTTTGTTATAAGTAGTTTCAAGGAACGAAGGTATTACCTACAGTGATATAAATTAATGTTAACATGTACTAAACTCACAAAGTCATGTGTACTCGGGCGAAGCCGTAGCAAAATCTAGTACAATATTTTTTAATTGAATTTGTGCTATTACTTGGTGCGAAAGGGACCTGTAGCACTGCGAGCTGCATAAATCTATTGTGCTCGACCTTTTTTAGAGTTCACTGCCTACGCCCGTCAGGGCAAAGAATTGAACGATATTCTTAGGAATGATGGTTTTTATATACTTTAGAACTGAACTAAAACAGATTATTTATTCAGCTATGATTATTACTCGCTAGTAACAAAATAGGAGGGGGTCGTTGGTAATGGGAATTGCACACAATATATCACGTGATCTCCCTGAAAACTAGTGATTCTTAAACAATTTGCAGGGACGTCAATTCAAGGATGACAGGAAGTGACATACTCAACCAGTGTCTCGCTAGCGTATAGCGTTAGCGCAGATAGAAACACTATTGTATTATCAATCATGAAAAAAATATATATGTAGCTTTCATATTACTCACCTGTTCCTTGTTATCTTCTTCCATTTCAGTTTCCTGCACACTGGTATCTTTATTCAAACTTGCATCCATCATTACTTGATCCAATCCTGACATAGTTAAGCTTGAATCTGCATACACATTATTAGACGGCACTTGAACACTGGTCACCATACTGTTTAGCGTGAACAAACTCGGGTCAATTAACAAGTGTAGATTATTGGAAACATCCCACTTGTGCCCTTGACACACCACCACTTCAGAACATGTATGTTCATTATCACAATACTCAGGTATTTTGTCATTTTTATCCTCGTGAATGTTAGTCAAAAATGAATCCTCATGTCTTAGAATTGAGAACCATTTTCCTTCTAGAATCTTTGTGTATAAATGACTGTGAGCAGTCTCCGGTTCCATTGTCTCTTTCTTTACTTCTTTTACATCCTTCTCTTCTTTTACTTCCTCTTTAGGTTCGAGCTGGGAGGAGACTGCTTCGGCTAACTTTCTTAATTCTTCTAAATTGTTGACTAGTTGATCCTTTTCTTTTGATTCCTCCTCTGTCTCGTTCTTAACCACATTCTCTACTTTTACAATCTCCTGTGGTTTATCCACCGGTTCAGCTTGTGTGGCGTACATGGGTTTATGGGTGGGTTTTTGGACGAGGAACGCGGTGGGGATGGAGTCTTCTATATCAAGCATGTCTTCTTCTTCATTGTTCTGCTTTTGTTGAATGTATTTTTCTTCCATTTTTATTGACGATCCTGCAGATAAACAGTAAGTTTCAACTAAAAAGTATTTTTTCCCAGTTTTCGTTTTACATTTATCTTATAATTATTGTAATATAATTTCAGTACATTTCTACTCTGAAACATTTATTTAACATATAAATAAGAAAAACTTCTCTGCAATTATCCTTAATTTTATAAATGTTTATACTTTATTAATACAAAAAATAATAATGTTAATAAATTAGCAAAGAATTTATAATATGTACGAAAGTATACAGTAAACTGCTAATCTCTAGGAAAAAATAGAGTACAAAACTATAGTAACCAATTAAATTTAATAGCTATTAGTTGATATCTTCATTAGTTAATCTAAACAATAAGAACCATAAAAAAAAACAATAAGAACCAGACTAATATCTACTCTAACTTTGTAACATGTGAAGTCTGGTACAAAATATATAACTTTAAAAAAAAATACTACAGACAAGTGTACTGCGTACAAAATATCTTACCTTCGACCTTACAAGCGCCGTGTTTGACGTTGGGTTCGTACTTGATGATTTGCGTGTGATCACTCAAGTTCAATTCCGACTTGATGCTCTTTAGTTCTAATTCACTTTTCAGTGCTTCTTCTTTCTTCTGAGCCTCCGTCTCTGGGTCTCGTTTATCTTCTGAATCTTTCTTTTCTCGGCCACCTATATAAAAAAACAATTTAGTGGTAAAGTTATTATGGAATTATAATGGAATGAACACTATCGATTATAATTAATAGCCTTGGTCGACCAGCGGTTTAGCACACCGCCTTGCTTCCGATGGTCGCGGGTTCTATTCCTCGCACGATACAAACACTGTATTCATGAGTATTATTGTTTGTATCAGTCTGGGTATTTTCTATGTATAATATGTATGTATTTACAAAAAAAATGTATTTGTGTCAGTTATTTAGTACCCATTACACAAGCTTCAGCTAGTTAACTTCGGACTAGATGGCGTTGTGTGAATTGTCCTGAGATTATTTATTATTATTACTATGTATATATACTTCACTCTTCTTTATCGAAATTAATTTTGACAATTTTTTGACCCCTATTCTAAGCGTTGAAAAATCATCATTACTGCCTTACGTAATTATTAGACGTAATAGGGAGCAAATAGGCTTATCACTCGACTGATAACATGTGATGGGAAGAAATCCAATGAACACTCCCAACACCAGAAGAACTGTAGATGAGTTGCCGGTCTTTTAAGGAGGAATCTCATTCTTGAAGGTTTCCTAAAACGGTTCACTCACCTTTCTTCTTTTTCTTATTACTGTCGACAGCCTGTTTGCCATTGATCGCGTTGTTCTCCAAACCCTGATGGTACTGCATAATCTCGGGTTGAGCTGACTCCATTGCCTCTACGAAGATGCCGCCAGACTTGCCCAGAGACCAGTACCGTCGCCAGTATCTGTTAGAAACAAAATAGCAAAAATCTAAAAATTGTCTATTAATTAATTTTGAAATTTTAATCATAAAGACAAAAATATTTTTGTACATATTATTATATTTGACTTTAGTTAGTACGTTGGGCGGTAAACATTTTTAATTTTTAGTTATCGAAGGTTAGAAAATTGATAAAATAATAATATCGCTGTAATAATAGGGAATAATTGTGGAAGGGCCAAATGTAGCCTTGCATTTATATTTTTAATACAGAATCATTAAAAATTGAAATAAAAAAAATATGTACAAAATCTTGAGTGGGTGGTTATTATTTCATTCATAATTTAAGAGCTGTGCTCTTGTCGGTGGAACTCCCGGTTATCACTTAGGAGTATGAAAACTTCTTATTATGAGACCAACTTAATATACATTAAATTTCATCAATTCAAGCTGTTTCATAGGATCTTTGTTACAAACAATGAGACACATGAATTTTTATATTAGATAAACAATACCGAAGTAGAATGAATTGTCAATATTGACAAAATAAGCGCAGTACGAACCAAGACATCGGGTAACACACACAAATACCCCACGATCGAATTATAACCTTAACCTTTTTCAAATCGTATAAAAATGATAATGTACCTGTCCTGTCCATAGCAGGTGGCTCGGAGTGCGTGTGATCCGGCTGTTAATTGCTGCAACTGCTGCTCTGATTGTCTGAGCAGCTTCTCCAGCTTACGGCCAAGCTCTTCTGATGATAAGTTCTTATCTTCATCCTAGGAAGAAAAATTATATTTATTTTCTAAATATATTTTCTTAATGGCTGTTAATCTCGAATTAAAAAATAAAAGACGTGTTTTTAGATTTATAAGATATCTAAAAATGTAAAAGTAATATATATCTTCATGTTAAATTATATTGCGATCCGTACATGCGTTTACCCATAACAAGCTAACAGACATACTTTCACATTTCACATTTTTATGGTTAAAACGTTTTGTAGGTAATTGGCATGACAAGCAACCTGGCTGCTCACATGATGATAGTAAACGGTAATAATCGACTTACATGAACAGAACAACTTTAATACAACTCATGCGTTGTGTGATTCATAGACTTTTCACAACTTTGGTCATCATCATCTGCTTCTTCCTTATCCCAACTTTTCACAACTTGGTAAACACGCAAAATTTCAATCCATGTAAAAATTCATCTATTTCGTCATGAAAGTTATCAAAGAGTCCGACATATATTCGCATTTCTAATATTAGTATAGGTAACGTTCTGTATAACTTACCTCTTCAGGCTGAGTGCCTTCGCTCTCCAAATCACTCAATATTGCATCGCAGTCACCCATAACGCTGTCTTTATCTAACTTATTGTCGGCCGGGGAACATTCCTCCTTATTATTATTTAATATCTCTTTAGTTTTGATATTGTTGGACAAATCCTTTAAGGGCGAGAGTTCCTTGTCACTTTCATCGGGCGGAGCGTCCTTGTACGGAGAGATTGGTTTCTCGTCGGCGTCGGATGCATGGGAGTTATCCTTTTTGGGCGTTTCTTTTTCTTGTATGGGGTTTTCTGTGAAATAAATAGGTACTATTATTATATTATTTAGGAAAGCTTTTACGGAATTTGTTTGTATTATGTATTTAATTTTAAATTACATTAATATCGTTTAATAAATACTAAATGAATCAAATTTAAAAGTCAATGTAAATTGCGTTTTGTAAATAAAGGAGTTCGGTTTAGTCGAGTAGTTTTATTATTAGTATAGATATTATAAGATTTTCTTTGTATAAAATAATAGCTTTTTTCATGGTGAGGTTTTTACAGAAAATATAGTATAAAAAAGATTTTAGTAGGATATTTAAATATATCATATCACCATATAATATACCATAACAAAACAGATTTGTGCAGCAAGAAGGCAGTAAACGTTAAGATTCAAATTACCTCGCCACGAGTCCTCGTGGGGTTGCGGTGAGATTCTGTTCAAATTGGCGGTGCTCTCCTCAACAAGCCGCTGCATGCGCTCTAAAGCGAGCGCTTGCTGCTTCTCCGTTTGTTCGGTGCGTAATTTTCTTTGATGGAGTACACGGACTCTGCGAATATATTAATATAATGAAATTTAATTAAATATAAATTCTTAGTTCTTCTCACAGAAAGAAAAAAAATACATAAACTAACATAAAAAAACATAATTACAATACGGCTTTATCGCTAAATAGCGATTTCTTCCAGGCAACCTATAATAGTATTTTAAACTTTATATAACTAACAAGAATATATTCTCTGTCAAATTTTTTCCATTACTTGTTCTATAAATACAATTTTTCAAGTTTAGTTAGAATGTGATTTATATCTCAAAGTTAAGATTCAAAACTAATGAATGTATGAGACAACTTTTTGGTTTCTAGATTAGATACTACCCCACCAATGATAATAGTCGTAACAGTATCTTTATATTTGTTTGATTCCAATAGAGTATATTTTAAAGGGTTACTCACTTCCTAATCTTCATATCCAAGAGGTACCTCTCCTTCTTGAGCTGGTTGAGGTGTTCTAACGATCCGTCGATCTGTCGTAACACAGATTTGTTCTGTAACAACTCGTTGCACAGGAACGCCAGGATCTTCGT
The DNA here is from genome assembly GCF_030625045.1 of Achroia grisella. Classification (NCBI taxonomy): domain Eukaryota; kingdom Metazoa; phylum Arthropoda; class Insecta; order Lepidoptera; family Pyralidae; genus Achroia; species Achroia grisella. The sequence continues at coordinate 459,153 of NW_026712626.1, forward strand.
CTTGGCCGTCGAGTTTAGAGCTAGGAATGGCTTGTCTCGTAGTGATTCTGCAATTAAAATTCTTCATTGTATAATGTATATGATTGATATCACACTTGGACAGACATTGTTATTGTTAAACAATAATTTAATTTTGAAAAATAATAGGCATGTGCTAGCGACAAAAACATGTGCTTTGGTGGAAATAGTAAGTCTTTTTGTTATTGGTGATAATTAGTAGAAGACGGTACACTCGCCGGCCGTCGCGGCACTCTGTGGAGGAAAAAAGGAGCCTGAAGTCAGGTCAGTTAGCCCATCGTGACAAATTCACCGGGAATTTATCATGATATTGATGGAAAATTGACTTTATGATTATTGTTATAAAGAATGGTAGCAGTTGTATAAGTATATACTGACCGGACAGTTTGTATGTATTGTTGTTGTGCAGATGCTCGTAGTAGATGCCGTTCTTGGTGTTGGTGCAGGTCACCTGCATCTCTGCGTCAGTCTGATGATGGTCAGCGATACGCCGCTCGCGTTCACGCTCTGCCGTCAGACCTGACAAATATATTCATTAGAATTTCCTTTTTAGTTCATTTCTTAACACGTCATAGCAATTTTTAATTTTTTGGTCACATTTTAGTAGTTAAAATTTATATATAATGTGATAAAATTAAGAGTAAAACAGTATAAACAATTAAAAATATGTGTACGACATTGGAATCATACTGAATTTTGAGAATAACGAAATAAATACCTTAATTTATTTTGTATTCTTTATTGCACCAAATATCCTCTCCCTCCCCCTCCCCCCTTAAAATACAAGTGACTTACCAGTGAGTGCTTTGACCTCTCCGGTGGCGTTAGCGTACAGGTATATCCTGAGGACCTCGCTGAGGTTGGCGGGCGTGATGTCGCCCATGCGGATCGCGTGACCCAGTAACGTGGTATGACGCCCCGGGTGTGGTATACCCGGATCCTCTGCAAATATCGCAATATTCACATTTATAAACTTCGTTTCGTTTTTAGCGGCTATGTTATTTTTTTTTATATTACGATGCTGGCAGATTACTTTACGGCCCGTCTGATGGTAAAGGTTACCGTAACCTATGGACACCTGAAACGCCAGGCATGTCACATGCGCATTGCCGACTCTTAAGAAATGTTAATAATTAATTGTGGATAGAAAAAAATAATACATAAAGAAGAACTTAATATGCTAACAAAACGCGGCCTTATCGCTCTTCTATCTTTAATGATTTTTAAAAATTAAAATTACTAAATCCTAAATATAATTATTGAAAAATAATAAACAAAAAGAACAATTTTGTAATAAAAAAAAGTATGTAAGTAAAAGTAACAATATAGGTATTAGGTAACAAATTTTAGACGTCGATATATTATAATAACATTTGTCAGTTAACAATTTCTTTCATTTGTACCTACTTAAATATATTATTTGACACGTCTTTTAAATATATAATCAACTTATTATAACTATACCTATTGCGCAGACAAGCAGCTGTGTCAGCACCTGGACCAGTTCCTCTTCAGCTTCAGTGCTGCAATCCGGCAGCAGCGCCATCTGTAGCGTGTTGAGCGTAGGAATCGCTTCCATATCTGTACAGACAACACAATTCACTTATGTTGAAAATCTTTCAAAATTATTTACCTACTAATTACTCATTAATCGAATAATAGTATAATAATGAAACTAATATTAGTATAATAAACCTGGCATTAGTGGTCTAGCGGTATAGCACACTGCCTTAATTAAGATGGTTCCGAGTTAGATTCCTCGCACGCTACTAAAATTGTTGTATTTCATGAGTATGATTCTATGTATAGATCTGGTTGTTTTCTATATAAATTATCTATTTATTTATATTACAAAACTAGACAACTGATATAAACACATTTTCTTTTTGTAAATTAAACATAATTTACATAACAAACACCCACAGTTATCGTTATATAGTTGAACAACTATATACCGTGAGGTCAAAAAGCTGCTACTAACGTTTTCAATTGAAACTACCATTCAATGGGGATGATAAGTTATTTTGAGAGTTAGATGGCGCTATGTAAATTGTTCTGAGATAAAATTAAAAAAAAATAACACACACGAAATACGAAGTACAAAAAGTTCGGCTTACTCTAATGCTGTTGGCCGTAACTGGCCTTTACAGCTTCACCGGGCGATATACAAAGAAACTTAGTAAACAATAAGTTTCGACTTACCAAATCCTAGCGTCTGTCCGAAGTTGTGTACGAATTCGAACACTTGCAGTAGGTCCGCCATGGCCTGCCCGGGCAGCTTCAGGCCCGGGATTCTGTTGAGGACCGGTAGCGGCTTCTGATCTGATAGCGAGGAGTCTTCTTGTGGTCGTCTGAAACCAAGAACATTCTCATTATAACAATGCGTATGAATTGTGATGTTTCAATCCACAAATTAAATAGATAAATTCTTTATTCACCAATTACAAACACAGCACAATTAAGGTACAGAAAATGTTTGCGTATTTGTTGACATATTCACTTAAGGTTCCTTTTTTATAGTACGAGAATGACAACCTGCCAATACACGAGATGGATTTGGGCGACCACGGTGTTCTAATAGTTTAGCACATCGCTTTATTTCCGTTGGCTGCGAGTTAGGTTCCTTGCACGGTCCAAACATTTGTATTCATGAGTATGATTGTTTATTGTATCGGTCTAAGTTTTTTCTATGTATTTATTAGCAACAAAGATGTATTTCAGTATTTCCATCGGTTGTTCAATCACCTATGAAGCAAATTAAAATCTGCATTAATTGCCACGTTAACAGCATAATAACTTATGTGAGCAATGCACCTTAATTCAGTGAGCAGTTCCATTTCCTTCCGCCGTTGCTGCAGCTTCTTCTCTTTAACTAGAAGCCTGTCTAGGAGGTTCTGGTGTTTTCTTCTCTCCCTCTCTTCCCATCTTCTCCTTGAGTCCAGTTGACGGATGAAGGTAGTGTGCTGTCGCCGTCTCTCACGTTCCTAGAACAAGGAAGTTGATTAAATAATAGTTTACATTGCATCTATATGATAGACATAGTGATGTCTGATAGTCTTATATTTTGAATTTACTGATTTAATTAATATTAAATATACAAAGAAAAACTAGAAGACAAGATATGATATATAAATAGATATATAGATAGAACTACTTTAGTCCTCATAAAATAAATATAATTAATAAAAACAATCTATAACTATTATACTACTATCCAAAATTAATATCATAATATTATTATTAACAATATATATTAACATTGAATAGGATTAAATTCAGATAGTTGTAGATATTGCTATGTTAGAATTGTTACAGATTTACGTAAGCGTTTACATTCCACAATACAACTCATATATTTTAGCAATATAGTATATATTATAGCAATTAGTGCTAAAATTCCACACCACAATCACCCAAATATCATGCACTATGTACAAAGTTTAATTCACAGACATAGACGGAGAAATAACGGCGCTTATCTCTCATCTATACATATAAATAAAATTGGAGTGTCTGTTTGTAATATTGAAATAACCGTTTTTTACTACATGCATATGAATATAAATACGGTACATACACCAAAATAACATTTTTTACAATTTCTGTCTGTCTGTCTGTTTATTCCGGCTAATCTCTGAAATGGCTGGACCGATTTTGATGGCCCTTTTTTTGGCAGGTAGCTGATGTAATAAGGAGTAACTTAGGCTACTTTTATTTTAGAAAAATAAAGTTAAATTTCCACGACGAACAGCTAGTTTTTTTAGTTTTCGCGTGTAGTAATAGTAACAGGTAGTTTTAAATATAAATTAGACGCCAAAATTTTTTTTGACGGCCCCGGTGATCTTGAGATTTAGCTTTACTTTTCGATGGTCGCCGGTTCGATTCCTCGCGCGGCACAAACATGTGTTAAGTATGATTGTTAGTATCGATCTGGTTGTTTTTTATGTATGTATTGTTGTGTGAAATGTCCAGGGCTATTATTATTGTATTTTCTTCTATTTACAGCGATGTTATTAAGATTATTAATAGCTGACAAAAGTTGACATAAATATTAAGTTTTGAGATTATACGGCATTAATTATATATACGGCAAAAAAGTGCGTGAAAGGGAGAAAATATACATAAATATTTATACGTATAATTAGTAAAAATCACGGGATCCTACCACGTTTTATATTTATTTGCTAAGTTCCCGATATTTCGGCAGTGTTTCAACCGCCATGGTCACGGGAAAACTGTACTGAACTCAGCAAATAAATATAAAACGTGATAAGATCCCGTGATTTTTACTAATTATACGTATAAATAACGACTGCGTCAAGTTTAAAACAGTATATACATAAATATTTGAGTAAAAGAGAACAGTAGATGGATTTGCGACCTCCATTTATATCTATGTCTGTGGATTGGATTGGATTAACGTTTATATAACATACGAGTCTACTCCGAAATTATAAACCTATTCTTTTATATATTGGCCCACGGCCCTTCTGATGACAGTGGCAACCACCGCGTGTCGCATAAATTTATGAAGTATTGTGAACATTATGTAAACAAATTATTAAACATTATAATAATATTTAAGAGCACCTGATATTTTGACGCTGCTACAACAGCACATATACATATATTTTAATCTTAAATTTATTTAGGGACTTTATAATATATGTTATTAAGACATACAGAATATAGAAAAGTTGCGAGGTAACAGTTTGAGCTGGTATGGGCATGTTATGCGGAGGAATGAGGACCATGTCTTATGGAAAGTGTATAATATGAATGTGGATGGATGTAAAGGGAGGGGACGCCCTAAGAAAAGATGGATGGATTGTGTGAAAGATGATATGAATAAAAGAAGAGTATGTTTAGATATGACGACTGATAGAGAGCAGTGGAAGAGAATGACATACTGCGCCGACCACAAATAATGGGATAAAGGCAAGGCAATGAATATAAATATTGTTCAAATAACAATAAAATACTTATATTTGTCAGTTTTATGAAACGACAATCAGGAGTTTTGTTTTATGTATTGTTTATAATATAATATATTATATTTTATAATCATTCTAACCGGGCTTCTTGCTAGTTCGTCTCGACTGATACTAAACTGGCTTGTATGGACCTACGTAATTATATACACTTGTTTTCGAATGTACATCATAATACCGACCGTGTCGAATGAAGTTGGTAATAGAAAGCCTGTCTTTTCAGGAGATATTTCAGATTTACAGTTTCGTAGTAGACGGATATCAACAATATTCAACATAATCGAATATGTATTACCTCAGTAATATATTTTTGCTGTAATCGCCGCGAACGTTCCAGTTGGTGATTGGAAAAGAAAACGAACACAAATGTACAGACGCTCACACAACACACATTATATATAAAATATCAGAATATATAACAAAACAAAATTGTTAGTTACTAAAAAAAGTGATGTTTTCAAGATCAAGCATGAATATGTAATTTTCTCACTAGGTGATCACAAAATATAGACTTTCTTTATTCTAAGTAGTTTAAAAAAAAATAGTAGTTCTCTGATTCTGATCAAGGGGAGAGGGCGCATGAAAAAGGAAATATTGGTCTTTGAAAATTTTATGTATTATAATAGAAATACCTACATTTACTTTTCAAAGTACAACCTGGCATAAAAATATTGTTCTCTCCACCCCCCCCCCCCCCCCCACACACAGCAATAAGTAAAAAATTACGTATTAAATTACAGTGTTTGTTCATGTGGTTACTTTTATTTATTTATTTAATTCGGATATTCATCCATATTAATAAAGAATTATTTAATAAAGTGTTAAATATTGTTAATCACTGTACAAACTGTGTTAGAACACAATTCTGAACACACACAAATAAATATACTACTTTATACACACATAATAACGTAAAAATCTACTCAACTTATTAGGTACAATAGAATACCGAACATTCTAGAAAGATATATTTTTAATCCATTTAATAATTTTGCAGTTTATTATCCATATCTTCATACTATTATAAATATAAAATGTGTCTCTCTATATATTTTAAGTCACTTTCAGGACTAAAATTTGTATTTTAATTTGACAAACAGATAAATTGCCCAATATGGATATCAGCTATCTTTTACTTTAAAAAGCAGACAAAATCGCGGAATCAGCTTGTATTATAAATACGGAATTGTGTCAGTAGTCTGAAAACAGAATGAAACTACATTGCGTGTTTTAGAAGAAGTAAGCAAAGTAACAGACAGGAAAACAGCGACGTTGTGAATACTATTTACGAGTTGGGTATAAAAAATATTTGTATTTCTGAATTATTTACTTAAACAACATATTTAAAAAAGCAATAGATTAGTGTCATGCTGGTTCTTCTTGTAATGCATCTGCGTTCCGAATGAGTACTAGAATAAAATGACTATTCAATAGTACTTATACTAAGTTTATTTGAATAAAGATTATTTCTATTCCTATCATAGCTTTAAAATTAATACTATATATTGGTAACAGTTATTGATATCTTTTTAAAATATCGGTCATTCTATTCCATCTGGTATAAGAAAAAACACGCACAAAATATCATTAATTTAACGATAAGTACCTGTTCTTTCAAGAGCATTGCTTGTTGCCGTTTTATTTCTCTTTCCTGAAACAAAAGTGTGACGTTACAACTTCAATAACAGAAATCAATACAATACATATAATATTACTAATATAATACAAATGCGACTTATTGGTGAGTGGTTTGCACTGTCTTACATTCCAATTGTCACGGATTCGATTTTCAAACGATATAAATATGTTTACGATTCACACAGACGTGTTTGTACAATGCAAGTGTAATTACTTTATTACATTAAGTAAAAAATAAATAAGCTTGGCGATATTTCCATCTAGTCTTAAATTAAGTAGAGCTTAAACTATTTTAGGCCCGCACAACGGCCCAAATGGGAGGCTAAATGCGGAAACCAACATATAATACGATACAATACTATTTTAGGAAACTGATAGACATACATCAATATAATATAAAAAAAAAAAAAAAGGGATACTTAGTCCCAATATTTTTAACGCAAGAACGACTGCATTGATTATTAAGATCATCGATTTGTAATGTAAAGAATGTAATAGAAATAATAAAATATAATGTGAACTTTTTTATCATTAAAATTTAAATTTCTAAAATAAAAGAAGCCTAAGTTACTGTTACACCTTATATACTCATAATGTACCCATAATACAAGTGCTGCTTACTCGGGACTAGATGAAGCTGTGTGATTTATCTTGGATTGTTATTATTGTGTGGGATTCAAACCCAGCACAATCGGATGTTAAGGCAGTGTGTAAAACTACTACCCCACTAAGACCACCTCATTTTATAATAACAACTCCGTGTCCTCAGCACTACAAACCTGTTGCCGCTTCGCTTGCTCCTCTATCTTTTGTCTCTCAATTTCTTCCTGTTTTCTCTTCTTTGCCTTCATTACATACGTGCGAACAACATTGAAAGCGGTACAGCAAATTATAAAAACGGCAAACATGAAACAAGAAATTAAATATGTATAAGTTTTAGAAAGAAGCGACAATACTGGCTACAGTACTTGTAATATATGATAATAGATTTGCAAACTCAAAATAAAGCAGTCTAGATTTGTGACGTAACCAATATAAATAAATATATGTTATTATTTTAGTAAATCAGTGCCAATTCCACTTTAGGTTCTCAATTAATTTATTTATTTAAACATTATTAATTAATCGGTTTTTAATTTCTACATTAAATAATATATAGTCTCTCTGTCCTACCAATACAGTCTATCTTCACGTCAAATTTAATTAAGATCCGTTCATCTGTTTAGCTGATACCAGATAACATACAGACAGACAAATATTTCACATTTATAACATTAATATAAACATTATGGGTAATGCTCACTGCAGCTCTCATATTATATCGAAAGCAACATATTAAAAAAACTATTTGAAAATTTACGCTTCTCTGTGTAACAATTACAAAAGTTACAAATCTCAAATTGCAATATGTACACCAGTTTTGGCAATTTAAATGTCAATTCCTAGTATTCAATGACATAGTTTGGGGAGGGGGAATTTTAAAATATAAATTAGGTAATATATATTAGAAAAAAAAAAGAAAATAGCATACAAAGAAGAAAAATATACTACTAAATATAATACTATTTACTGGTATATAGAAATACTTGAATATATATATCATCGTAGAAGCGTATAGATTTATTAATAAAAAAAAGTTTTGAGTTCATACTTAAAGCAAATAGTATATCTACACAAAGCAATTTACAAATTGCTTTTATAAGGAAATGAACTAAAACCCTTTTAAATGCATACTTTATTTACAAAACGTTATTAGCATATATCCCTTATCCTACAATTCGTGCTTCGTGATATAGTAATAATGAATCATAGATAGTATCATAGTGGTGTTAGTGAAACCCGAAAGTTAGTATTAATTGCTCAATTCTCCAACATACCGAGTCCTTGCCGAACGGATGGACCGATATCGATAGAGCTCCATCTTTCCCAATACTAAAAGTCCCTTTATTTATTTTTCTCGCTATTATATCATTCAATATATTATCATCATCTTCACTCAAATCAATCACTTCCTTGAGAACGGACTTCTGATTGTCTTTGGGCATTAAACATAAGTTTTGCGACATAAATTCGTTTTTCGCATCCAAATATTTCTGTTCTAAAGATTTTGGGTCCTCGCTTTTTTTATCGGCTTGTAATTTTGACCAATCACAGCCATTTATGAACTCGCTAATCCTAGAGTATGATTCTATGAGCTTTTCTAAATTATTCTCTTTGTCTGGGACCTTAGGTCGCTTTTCGTTCGCCCTCATTAAGGTGAAGTCATAATGCTTATCATTGCTCCGTTTCGGTAGATCGAATGCCGCTTTTTCGGCGAAATCTTTCATTTTATCTAATGCATTGTATTCTTCGTCTTCTTTCCAAGTGGTTTCGAAGCTTATTGTTTTTATTGGGGCGTTTTGTGTGTCTTTATGCCCGCTGACTGGTATTAGGGACAAACTAATTGGTGGCATGACTCGTTCCTTATTCGATTTCGCTGCGCCCATCACTATATCTGGTACTTTCCAGTCGGCGATATCGATTTTGGCCGCCGGCAACGGCTCGATGGTCAGCTGCGATCGATTCTTGTTGATATGCTGTCATAATCGATTCATTATTGTCGACATCAACCTCCGAATTTATTATCAATTGGATTGTTGACAACATTGTCAATTTCCGATTTATTTTTTGTTAGAACTATAGCCCATAAATTTACATAAATATATAAGGAAAGTATATATAGACGTACTAAAACACACATAGTAACTACTAACTAAAAGCGTAGAGTTTGCCGTCTAAGAAAAAGCAAAAAGTGACCCATTTATCTAATGAAGTTATAATATATCCCAATATATGAAGGCTCTTTTTGCTTTTGAAGAGATCTAACTATGTGAGCACAATGTTGCCAAGCATCAAATTGATAATAAAATAATAAACACAAGCACATGGTTTAAACACATAGATATAAAATAAAAAAAGAAATGGCAGCTCCCAAATTAGACTATTACAGAACAGTACCAATACGTATCCATGGAAAATTTAAAATATTTAAATAAAATATTCTTCGATACATTACATGTATTTTTTTCCAATTAACAAAATCAATTAATTCTTGTCAAATTGATAGAAATATGTAAAAAAAAAATACAAAATAAGATTCTCAGAATGTTCCTTATTTCTATGATCTAGGACATAAGTCCAAAACTAAAAGAACCTGAATATAAAAATTCAATTAAAGAACTAATCTTACAGAACCAAAAAAGACAAAACCTGTAAAATTTATTATTAATAATCAGATATTTTTTTAATACCTTAAAATCGTAATCCGTTTATAATCATGCTGGGTATAACAGAATAAATATTTCTTAATATGGGAACTGCCATACAAATAAGACAAACATACCTAAATAAACATACCCCGTTAAATAAACACCCATACATATAGATATTAATTTAAGTCCTCACCTCCAATAGCTGCTGGCTTCTAGCTTCCTTTTCACGTTTAGCCATTTCTGCTTTTTCTGTCCTTTCCAGTTCTCTGACTAGTCTAGCCTGTTGAGAAAATAAATTCATTTTTATATTGTATACATTATAGGAGATATGTACCGTGATAGTATTCTTTAAATATTTTTTATATATTTAAAATAATATTTGCCGCTCTCTTTGTGATTATAATATTTTGGCCTATGACTTCAAGGGTTGTGTTTCATCTTAGGTTGATCTCCATGCGGTTCCCTCTAAAAACCATCATGATAAAGTCCTGCTGAATTTATGAGTGATGGACGAACAGATCTGACCTCATGTTCAGCTTATCATCTTCTAATGATGCACCGTCCGCGTAAACCGTGAGCGAAAACAGGTGCACCATTAGAATATATGACTTCTATATTTTTATAATTATCGTCCATAAAAAATATTATTCAAAAGGTCTAGGAATTGCCTGGCCTGGCCTGCTGCCTGCGCGCGAGTTCGATGCGGCGGTCTGTAATGTGTGTACTCGCCTGGTCCCTGTCCCTGGCGCAGGCGTCCCGGCGGGCGTGCCTGGCGGCCTGCTGCCTGCGCGCGAGTTCGATGCGGCGGTCTGTAATGTGTGTACTCGCCTGGTCCCTGTCCCTGGCGCAGGCGTCCCGGCGGGCGTGCCTGGCGGCCTGCTGCCTGCGCGCGAGTTCGATGCGGCGGTCTGTAATGTGTGTACTCGCCTGGTCCCTGTCCCTGGCGCAGGCGTCCCGGCGGGCGTGCCTGGCGGCCTGCTGCCTGCGCGCGAGTTCGATGCGGCGGTCTGTAATGTGTGTACTCGCCTGGTCCCTGTCCCTGGCGCAGGCGTCCCGGCGGGCGTGCCTGGCGGCCTGCTGCCTGCGCGCGAGTTCGATGCGGCGGTCTGTAATGTGTGTACTCGCCTGGTCCCTGTCCCTGGCGCAGGCGTCCCGGCGGGCGTGCCTGGCGGCCTGCTGCCTGCGCGCGAGTTCGATGCGGCGGTCTGTAATGTGTGTACTCGCCTGGTCCCTGTCCCTGGCGCAGGCGTCCCGGCGGGCGTGCCTGGCGGCCTGCTGCCTGCGCGCGAGTTCGATGCGGCGGTCTGTAATGTGTGTACTCGCCTGGTCCCTGTCCCTGGCGCAGGCGTCCCGGCGGGCGTGCCTGGCGGCCTGCTGCCTGCGCGCGAGTTCGATGCGGCGGTCTGTAATGTGTGTACTCGCCTGGTCCCTGTCCCTGGCGCAGGCGTCCCGGCGGGCGTGCCTGGCGGCCTGCTGCCTGCGCGCGAGTTCGATGCGGCGGTCTGTAATGTGTGTACTCGCCTGGTCCCTGTCCCTGGCGCAGGCGTCCCGGCGGGCGTGCCTGGCGGCCTGCTGCCTGCGCGCGAGTTCGATGCGGCGGTCTGTAATGTGTGTACTCGCCTGGTCCCTGTCCCTGGCGCAGGCGTCCCGGCGGGCGTGCCTGGCGGCCTGCTGCCTGCGCGCGAGTTCGATGCGGCGGTCTGTAATGTGTGTACTCGCCTGGTCCCTGTCCCTGGCGCAGGCGTCCCGGCGGGCGTGCCTGGCGGCCTGCTGCCTGCGCGCGAGTTCGATGCGGCGGTCTGTAATGTGTGTACTCGCCTGGTCCCTGTCCCTGGCGCAGGCGTCCCGGCGGGCGTGCCTGGCGGCCTGCTGCCTGCGCGCGAGTTCGATGCGGCGGTCTGTAATGTGTGTACTCGCCTGGTCCCTGTCCCTGGCGCAGGCGTCCCGGCGGGCGTGCCTGGCGGCCTGCTGCCTGCGCGCGAGTTCGATGCGGCGGTCTGTAATGTGTGTACTCGCCTGGTCCCTGTCCCTGGCGCAGGCGTCCCGGCGGGCGTGCCTGGCGGCCTGCTGCCTGCGCGCGAGTTCGATGCGGCGGTCTGTAATGTGTGTACTCGCCTGGTCCCTGTCCCTGGCGCAGGCGTCCCGGCGGGCGTGCCTGGCGGCCTGCTGCCTGCGCGCGAGTTCGATGCGGCGGTCTGTAATGTGTGTACTCGCCTGGTCCCTGTCCCTGGCGCAGGCGTCCCGGCGGGCGTGCCTGGCGGCCTGCTGCCTGCGCGCGAGTTCGATGCGGCGGTCTGTAATGTGTGTACTCGCCTGGTCCCTGTCCCTGGCGCAGGCGTCCCGGCGGGCGTGCCTGGCGGCCTGCTGCCTGCGCGCGAGTTCGATGCGGGCGGTCTGTAATGTGTGTACTCGCCTGGTCCCTGTCCCTGGCGCAGGCGTCCCGGCGGGCGTGCCTGGCGGCCTGTGCGCGCGAGTTCGATGCGGCGGTCTGTAATGTGTGTACTCGCCTGGTCCCTGTCCCTGGCGCAGGCGTCCCGGCGGGCGTGCCTGGCGGCCTGCTGCCTGCGCGCGAGTTCGATGCGGCGGTCTGTAATGTGTGTACTCGCCTGGTCCCTGTCCCTGGCGCAGGCGTCCCGGCGGGCGTGCCTGGCGGCCTGCTGCCTGCGCGCGAGTTCGATGCGGCGGTCTGTAATGTGTGTACTCGCCTGGTCCCTGTCCCTGGCGCAGGCGTCCCGGCGGGCGTGCCTGGCGGCCTGCTGCCTGCGCGCGAGTTCGATGCGGCGGTCTGTAATGTGTGTACTCGCCTGGTCCCTGTCCCTGGCGCAGGCGTCCCGGCGGGCGTGCCTGGCGGCCTGCTGCCTGCGCGCGAGTTCGATGCGGCGGTCTGTAATGTGTGTACTCGCCTGGTCCCTGTCCCTGGCGCAGGCGTCCCGGCGGGCGTGCCTGGCGGCCTGCTGCCTGCGCGCGAGTTCGATGCGGCGGTCTGTAATGTGTGTACTCGCCTGGTCCCTGTCCCTGGCGCAGGCGTCCCGGCGGGCGTGCCTGGCGGCCTGCTGCCTGCGCGCGAGTTCGATGCGGCGGTCTGTAATGTGTGTACTCGCCTGGTCCCTGTCCCTGGCGCAGGCGTCCCGGCGGGCGTGCCTGGCGGCCTGCTGCCTGCGCGCGAGTTCGATGCGGCGGTCTGTAATGTGTGTACTCGCCTGGTCCCTGTCCCTGGCGCAGGCGTCCCGGCGGGCGTGCCTGGCGGCCTGCTGCCTGCGCGCGAGTTCGATGCGGCGGTCTGTAATGTGTGTACTCGCCTGGTCCCTGTCCCTGGCGCAGGCGTCCCGGCGGGCGTGCCTGGCGGCCTGCTGCCTGCGCGCGAGTTCGATGCGGCGGTCTGTAATGTGTGTACTCGCCTGGTCCCTGTCCCTGGCGCAGGCGTCCCGGCGGGCGTGCCTGGCGGCCTGCTGCCTGCGCGCGAGTTCGATGCGGCGGTCTGTAATGTGTGTACTCGCCTGGTCCCTGGCGCAGGCGTCCCTGCGGGCGTGCCTGGCGGTCTGCTGTGTGCGCGTGGAGTTCGTTGCGGCGGTCTGTACTGTGTGTACTCGCCTGGTCCCTGTCCCTGGCGCTGGCGTCCCGGCGGGCGTGCCTGGCGGCCTGCTGCCTGCGCGCGAGTTCGATGCGGCGGTCTGTAATGTGTGTACTCGCCTGGTCCCTGTCCCTGGCGCAGGCGTCCCGGCGGGCGTGCCTGGCGGCCTGCTGCCTGCGCGCGAGTTCGATGCGGCGGTCTGTAATGTGTGTACTCGCCTGGTCCCTGTCCCTGGCGCAGGCGTCCCGGCGGGCGTGCCTGGCGGCCTGCTGCCTGCGCGCGAGTTCGATGCGGCGGTCTGTAATGTGTGTACTCGCCTGGTCCCTGTCCCTGGCGCAGGCGTCCCGGCGGGCGTGCCTGGCGGCCTGCTGCCTGCGCGCGAGTTCGATGCGGCGGTCTGTAATGTGTGTACTCGCCTGGTCCCTGTCCCTGGCGCAGGCGTCCCGGCGGGCGTGCCTGGCGGCCTGCTGCCTGCGCGCGAGTTCGATGCGGCGGCTGTAATGTGTGTCCACGGGTCCCTGGCGCAGGCGTCCCGGCGGGCGTGCCTGGCGGCCTGCTGCCTGCGCGCGAGTTCGATGCGGCGGTCCACGGGCGGCGGAGTCGGCCGCGCGCCGCCCACAGACAGCGCCCGCGCTTCCTCCAGCCTGAACGATGTAACGAATCATATACTACACTTTTTTTTCGATCATTCCCATCTCAGGGAAAGGCAAAAGGACTCTGCCCATACAGGTATAGTCTGCGATACTCGTGTTGTGTTATGTAATATTTGAGTAAAAAAATTACTACCAATTATCTAGTATCTTATAATATTATAATATGATGAGATGTCGCTGCGTAATTTATATTTTTACTGTAGTATTTAGGTAGTGAGAATACAGGTGGAATTATTGTATATTTATAAGTTTATTTTGGTAGTGTGCTACACGGCTTACTAGTGACACATACATTCGACGCGTAGTCGGGGTGCTGACTTAAATCTATCTGGAGAGATACTGATAGAAGGATCTCGAGTGTTGACAGAAATATTACCAATGTAGGCAGAAACTAAACCCTATAATAATGCATTTAAACTACTAACCTTTTAGTAATCTCTGCCTCGTTGTAAATGAGTGGTTCGTGATCAGGCGCTGTGGCCGGCTGTACATACTCGCCGACCACGTGGCGCGCGCTGAAGCTGAAGTTATCTACTGACAGCGGCGGGCTCGGCCGCGCCTCCAGGAACTGCACACATATGTTGCGAATCAAAAGTTGTTCGTTACGGGCCCTGGAGGTCCCACTATATGCAAATATGGGTTTATTTTTAAAGTAGTTAAGGGTACCGAAAAATGAATTTCCTACGGCGTCACATGACGACGTGAAGTGCATGGTGCCTTCATATACATACGCATTAGTTGCCATTTACCATCAGATGGTCAGATTGTTTGTTCTAGTTACATATTTTTTCGGACTACCTAATGTTGTTGGCCGCAGCTGACCTTTACAGCTTCAACGAACCATAATGGATAAATGCAGATGGCATTCCAAACGGAAGGACTTATGGAGCTACTGAAGGCCAACTCCCGCCTGACGTATACGACATTAGTCTGAAAGCACCGCTAGGGGTTCGAACCTCGGCTCAGGTCGTCGTAAAATCGATCCCCGTTTAAATTGGAATTTCGAGATATTTTTACATAATAACGATCTATGTAGTTTTTGTGCTTGGTAGTAATGTACAAATTAGAATATTTTTTATTTCACATACCGCCTGCAATTCTTGCATGGTTTTTATGTGCAGCGAAGAGTGGGGCTCCGGCGGGGAATAGCTGACGTCACCTTTGATATTGCAGTTTCTTGACAGACCCTTGATCATAGTCACACGTTTCCAGCCTAAGGAATAAATAAATAATACTTTTAATAAAAAAAAACTCACATTGTGTTTGTATGACACACATATCTACCTATGTATTTTTTACCTTTATAAAAATTCAAACAAGGAAAAACAACATTACAATTAGTCTTCAAGTACGGCACTGTGTCTTAAGTTAGGTTAAGTTTAGTTACATTGTAAATATTTTTATTATGTCAATTTTAGCGATGCGATAGCGGACTCTCCTCTCTCCGTCGCCACCAGCCCTCCACGGGACGATAGTATCGATTCCAGACAGAAATATGTTAATATATATATAATCTTAATACAGCATTGCAGTAGTGGCGACCACGGACCGGAAGACGCAGCGCGGGAAGGCCTCTAGCAAGGTGGACCGACGATCTGATCAAGATCGCTGGAAGGTATTGGATGCGAGCAGCGCAGGACCGATCGTCTAGAGATCTTTGGGGGAGGCCGAGGTCTAGCAGCGGACGTCTTCCGGGCCGCGATGATGATGATGATAGAGCATTCGATTTAGTGGTGTGTGTGTGTGTGTGTGTGTGCGTGTGTGTGTGTGTGTGTGTGTGTGTGTGTGTGTGTGCGTGTGTACCGAGCGCGACTGGGAGGCGGAGCTGCGCGTCGTGCGGGCGGCGCGCGGAGTCGCTGGCGTCGGAGTCGGACGGGCCGCTGTCGGACGGACACTCCGAGTCCGTGCTGCCGCTCTCGCCCAGCAACGCCTTCAGCTTCTCCTAAACAACGTTCCACACCTTATATTGTTGTTGTCGTTTTCAAATACGTCCAATTTGGACAGGCGAAGAGCATCGCCCATACTGCCTAGTCAGTAGTTTTTTTTTTGTGGATGATAATGGAATGGTGCACCCGCCTGCGCTAACGGTTTACGCTGGCAGGGCACCAGTGGAGGATGATAAGATGAGCATGAGGTCCGGTCAGTTAGCCCATCGTGACAAATTCACCAGGAATTTATCACGATGGTTTCCAGGGGGAACCGCGTGGAGGTCGACCTGACATGATACATTGCTAGCAATGGGGTTATCAATCCACATTACTAACAATCCCCTGCGAAAAAGAGTTTTTTTTTTATTAAGGATGATAATGAAATGGAGCACCCGCCTGCGCTAACGGTTTACGCTGGCGGGACACCAGTGGAGGATGATAAGATGAGCATGAGGTCAGGTCAGTTAGCCCATCGTGACAAATTCACCAAGAATTTATCACGATGGTTTGGGGGAACCGCGTGGAGGTCGACCTGACATGGTACATTGCTAGCAATGGGGTTATCAATCCACATTACTAACAATCCCTTTCCACCCCCTAGTCAGTAGTTAGATTAGTCTACAGTATATAAATCGTTTTATGTCACATTATATTGATTCAATATTTCTTTTTTTTTTTAGCATAATCAACGGGCAAAGGCCACGCATCCTCTTCGACGTTGGCGTCTGCCCGTTGACGGCCGGTCTAGAGGACACCGCTTTTCTTCAGATGATCACGGGTTCCATTCCTCGTACAGTACAATCATTCGTATTCATAATTATGATTGTTTGTATTGGTCTCTCGGTGTTTTCTATGTATTTTATGTATGTACATTAATAATAGGGGTTGAAGTATGAAATTGCCATTCTATAGTAATAGATACTTTGAATTGACAAAAACTTTAATATTTGTGTTGAGACGTTTGAGGATTCGATTTTTCGCATTTGCATTCACTGATATCATTGTTTGTACTAGTTTATTATGTACTTTATATACAAAAATGTCTAGTCTAGTATACTACAAGATCTACTGAGTTTGTAACTAGATAATGCTTTGAACTATCAACAGTCATTAACATTGTAAAATTAAAAAATTACCAGATCAGTCTCCCCGAGAAGTTGCTGCGCCAGCGCAGGTCGGAGCCCTAGCGCTCTGCTCTGGGCCAATAAGGAGGCAACAGTGTTCTTCTTTGGCTTGCTGACTCCCCGCCCCAAGTTACGGGGCCTACCTTCCCGATTTGGCCATGCTGGTACAGCTAAAGTCATATTTTTGGTTATGACAGCGTGGTTAAAGAATAGCTTAGACATACACTTTTGTACAATGATAATTGATATCTTCATAATTGTTCTCAATGTCCACCCATAGTGACGGATCAAAAAACTCCTGATGCGAGATATACACATTTAATATATAAGTTTCATTCATTCATAATTTAAGAACGACGCCCTTGTCACTTTCCACGATCTTCCATCATACTCGTTAAACCTTAATACGTCAGGACTCCAATTCTATCTTTAATTTACTTAATGTAAGTGTGCCTTAGTTTATATAAGTCTATTTACACAAAAACTCAAATCTATCCACTAATCTATATATATATATATATAACTCAAAGGTGACTGACATAGTGATCTATCAACGCAAAGCCCAAACCACTGGACGGATCGAGCTGAAATTTGGCATGCAGGTAGATGTTATAGCGTAGGCATCCGCTAAGAAAGGATTTTGGTTAATTCTACCCACAAGGGGATAAAATAGGGGATGAAACTTTGTCAATTTTAAACCGATGGCTGAGACTTTGCATGTATAAATCTATGACGTACGCATCCCCTAAGAAAGGATTTTAATAAATTCCTTAGGGGTAAGGGTATAAATTAACGCAAGCGAATTCGCGGGCAAAAGCTAGTACTAATAATATAGGTATATCAACTGACATTCACTGTCCTCGCTGCCGCTGGACTTGGGTCGCGGGGAGTCCGCGGGCTGCGAACTCAACTCAGGAGCCACCCGACGGGGCTTCGCTCCGGGCTTGCGGCGAGCTGCGGACAATGACAGTGTTTCTTTCAAGTATTTCATTTAATTGAAACGTCATTCATGTTTTTTTAATGAGAGATACCAAATTAATATCTCAGGACAATTCACATAACGCTATCTAGTCCCAAGCTATGCAGAGCTTGTGTTATGGATAGACAACTGATAGATATACTTAGATACATTTTTTTGTAAATACGTATATATAAATATAAAATTAATATATAAATTGCTTAGAAAACACCTAGACCAATACAAACAATCATACTGACAGGAGGAAGTGACAAATCAAAAATAATTTATTCATCTCTTTAATATTTTTCCCTACCGTCCAGTTCAGTATACAGATTCAATTGAGAAGAACTGGCAAGTAAATCAAGGGATTTTTAACGTACTTTACATCCTGTGTTTATATACTCACATATCCTGTCGTTGCTTCCGGATGCATTTAGAGAACTGCTGAGTGAAGTTAGTCTCGAGAGGGCGTCCGAAGCCTGCGTGCTCGCTAAAAACAATAAAAATCTTTATTAAAAAAAGCCAAATTCCATTGGTTGTAATTTTAGTTTGAGTTGATGGTAGAAGTGGTGATAGTATGTAAAATAGGATAGGACTACCATCACCATACAGGTAATACAATAGTCAGTAATAAACATTACTATTCTAATACTGTTGGTCGCAGCATAAAATATGATATAAAGTGAGTATAAATGTAACGCACGGGGGGTGGGTTTGAGTGAGAGATTGAGGGGCGCGTCATCGTCTGCTCTCACACCCAGATCCAGCGGACCATCATCAGCAGCACTGCTACCTCCACTACACTTCGTACTCAGGTTTAGGCCGGAATCTGTAAAAAAAAAAATAGGTGGAATATACTTTATTTGTAACACACAGTAAAGAAAATGCATAAACAACATATTAAAGGACAACAAGGCGGCCTTATTGCTGAAAGCAATCTTAAAAAAAAAAATGTAATGTATGGTAGTAGAACACACTAGGATATCAGAAGAACAACAGTACCAGATGTACTCTCAAGAATATATAATTTAAAATGGACTTGGACATTATAAGATGTTAAATAAATAAATGTAATAAGCAAGAGACTTTCTGACTATTGACCATTGTGCTTACTAGCCAATAGCAATCTCTTTTATTTATAGTTACCTATAAATTTCTTATTTATAATATACGAAGCAAACATTTTTACGGCACATCTGATGGTAAGATTACCGCTGCCCATGAGTAAGAACAGCCAACACCACGGGTATTCCAAGTGAGCTACTGTGTAATCTCTTAGCTAATAGATTGTAAAGTTGTCTATCTATATCTAACCTGACGGAGCAGTGGACCCAGCGAGTTGCCTCTCGAGGGCGGCGAGGCTTACTCCGCTCTGACTAGCAATTGTCTGCAGCAGCTCCCGAGATATACCTGCACCAAACAACACAACCTGTATTAATTATTTATTCCCAACTAGTACACATCTACATTAATTATCGTAAAATTTGGAATATAATACATTTGGGATAGAAAATTATATAGGCTACTTTTACTTTAAATAATTTCCACGCAGACGAAGTCGAGGGCTGAAGCTAGTATAATATATTACAATAATATCCAATTCTATAAAATTCCATCAGAATATTATGAATGCAACAAAATGTACTTGCACAAAGCGGATTTCAAATTGCAAATAAACCACTCCAATTACGTCCGAGAGATCGTGAAGATCGCAACGCTTCCAGTAGCGGTGGTCAGGTTTCCGCATTGAATATTTGGAGTCACACATGCTAATAGTAGCGGAATTAAACAAAATAATACCATTAAGTGATGAAAAGACAGCAAAGTGACACCTACTATAATTAGATAAAACACATAATTTGTACTTACAGTAGCACTGCATTATAAGTACAGTCATTGAAAAAATCAATGTACGTTACCTGCATAATCAGACAAATTAGGCGGAGGAGTCCCCGATAGCGAATTGTGAGCCCCGCGCTCCGGTTTATTCGGTAGCCGGATCACTTCCACTGACGACCGAGAGTTGCCATACTCGTCCTGCAATATATAAATACTTAATTCACTATATTCACGATGATTCCTTGAATGACCAATGGTTGTCTGGTAGAAAATACGATGTTAGGTCCGCCAAAGGTACTGTAAAAAAAAGCGAGTTGACCTTCACACGGTTCCCCTTGGAAACGATCGTGATAAATTTGTTACGATGTGCTAACTGACCTGTCTTCGTACTCATCATATCATCATTCACTGGTGCCAGCCAGCGTATGTTGTTATCGCAGGCAAATAGTTATATTTAGTAATGATTACTTTGGACTTTCAAAGTTTTTTTTCGGACTACTCTAATGCTGTTGGCCGTAGCTGGCTTTTACAGCTTCACTATCAAAGTAACTGTGGTCTATAAAACTGTAAACTTGAACGCACCACTTTCTGCCGCTTGTTTGGATGCGTGGCACGGTCTGGTGTAGAGGGTGCGGCTGCAGAGGGATGAAGCGACACGTGCGGTGGATCTAGAGAGATCGTCTTCTTACGGCCGCGTGTCGTCGATCCGGGCGTCGACTGTAATAAAATCCATAATACATTCTCTACATAGCTTAGGGCCAGATGGCTTTGTATTAAATTGTCCTTAGATATTATGATTACTCATAACCTTAAGGTTTTCCTTGTATAATCGGAAAACTGCCTAGGTATCCTTTATGTATTAGAATAGAATTCCATTTATACACGAGTTGTAGGTACTTGATACTACTGAAATGTTCAAAATAAATGTGAATAAAGGTGTAACTTACCTTGGGCCCCGCTAGTGATGACGTATATTTGATGATCTCAGTGTCAGGTGGTAAACGCACGCCGCCTAATACGGACGCCGGATCGCTGAAACATATTGTTTATATTAATATTTCATAGACGACCTCGGAGGTGTAACAGTTTAGCATGCCGCTCTAATTACAATGATCGCAGGTTCGATTCCTCGCACGGTGCAAACATTTATATTCATGAATATTGTTTGTATCGGTCTGGGTGTTTTCCAAGTATATTCATGTATGTATTTAAAAAAATGTATATGTATTTATACCAGTTGTCTAGTACCCATAATACAAGCTCTTTAAGACAAAGGTAGCCTATGCCCGTCCTAGTGATACAATCTATGTTCATGTCGAATTTCATGAAATTCCTTTTAGCCATTTAGTGCTGAAAAGGTAACAAACAGACAGACAGACACACATTCGCATTTATAATAATAGTAAGGATTTCCTTAGATACATTATACAACTTACCCTCCCTCCAAAGCAGCACTACGAAAGAGAAAGGAGATTCTTATTATTTCATTATATTTAATAGATTTAGCGTTAAAAATATTACATATATTGTATATATATTAGTACACGACTATTTAAATTTTTAATGCTTAATCAAAAAATATGAATAAATTTTAGATAAATGCGTATGGAGGGTTTAACTTTTTACTGCTGCTAATCAGAATATATTATATTTTGCTTAGTATTGGTTGCAATTCTGGTATGACAACATACAGTGTTTTTACTTTATATATCATAAATATCGATCTCCGAACAACAACAAAGGTAATGTAGCATAGAAACTACTATATAGTGTAGTTACCTGAGTATTGTATGTGGTAAGCCTGTAAGAGAGTCGATTCCATGCCGGTCCTTATCCGATCCCACGCCGAACGGATACAGAGGCGACATATTCTGAAAAATAATTAACACTTTGTTAACCGGGAAATTTACACAGAAACTATGTCATGCTCTTATTTGTTATTGAATATGGAAGTAAAACCTCTTATAGTATACGATTTTATATAAACGATCTTCGGGTCACCTAATGGTAAGTAATTACCGCCGTCCATGGACACCCGCAACACCAGGGAAATAGCAAGTGCGTTGCCGGCTCTTAAAAAAGGTATAAGCTCTTTTCTTTAAGTTTTCAATATTGTATCAGTTTGATAATACCATCGCTGGAAACAGGGACTCTTAACTCATATATTGCTCTTACATTTTACACCAATTACATCGATACTACATCAATGGCGGATGTAAATGGTAAGTTTTAGAAATGGAATTTAATATTACCTTCCCCTTGGCAGCAGCTGCAACCGCAGCATGGTAGGCACCATGCGCAGCCGCTTGAGCCAGCATTAGGTCACCACGAAGAAGGGCCAGCTCCCGATCTTTTCCTTTAGACCCGCTGCTGCTACTCGATGAAGATGGTTTTCCTTTAACAAGAACAAATAACATTTAGCTATGCTATCGTTATCAGAAGTAGACTGTAAGTTGCCTGTATGGCTACGTCAGCCTCACCTGTTCGAGCCGCTAAGCAGCTTTGTTATGGTAGCTGTTGCTGTAGCAGCTGGTGTTGTGTGTCTGACTTGTGTTTCGATTGTATGTTTCAAATTAGGCAATGAAATTACAAGATAAGAGGCATGGCATCTTAGTCCTCTAGACAGGTAATGAATGAGTGGTACCAAGGGTGTCACATGATAAAATGATGTCCGCAGTGCTTAGTGACGGATACCACTTACTATAAGGTGGGCTGTAAGCTTATTTGCCATTCTAACTACATAAATAAAACAGTGCCCAACGGACTCTGGCAATATACTCTTGTGCTATCTTGGTGTCTATAGTTAGGAGGAGTCTCATAGCAGGACACAAAAAAATAGTTAAATAACACACTAGTCTCGTGTAAAGGCGAAATCAACTTAATAGATGTGCCTACATGACTTAGCAACGCGTACATTCGACGGGGAGCCGAGCCGTGGACTGACTTTACACTCAACTTTTTAGATTGTGACATTTGCTCGCACTGGTTATTCACACGCAAATCGCGCGTTAAAGAACGTGTCGTGTAAAGGCATTTAATATATGAAGTCATCTTACTGGATTGTGATGGGGCGGTGGGTTGTTTGCTGCTCGATTTTGACTGATGTGGCCCTGACACAAGGTTGTTCAGAGATGCTAGACTTGAGAGTGATTGGGAGTGCATCGTCGACGGTGATGATGTCTTGGGAAAGCCATATGATGACCCTGCAAATGGAAATTAAATTAGCCGGATTGTACTGTATCTGTAAATCAGTGTACTGCTCGTTGAACAAAGTCAATGAATAAAAATTTAATTATCTATCGGTTTTTCTCGCAGGTTTTTAACTGGTAGATTTTCTGATATTTTATGACGGACTTTCAGGCTACCTGTCCTAATTTCATGTTCATCTTATCATCCTCCACTGGTGCCCCGATAGAGTAAACCTTTAGCTCAGCACCATTGCATTATCATCCAATAAAAAAATATATAATAATATAATCTCAGGACAATTCACACAGCGCCATCTAGACCCAAGTTTTTTTTTTTTATTGGGTTGTTTCCTATTGTCAGATGTGTAGCACCTGTAGCACTGCGACCTACATAGATCTATTGTGCTCGCCCTTTTCAGAGTTCGCTACCTAGACCCGTCAGGGACAAGAATTGAAGGATATTCTTAGGAGCGATCGTTTTTATCTCCTCGGGAAAGAGTGTAAACTTTCCAAAGGAGATATTTCGTTTATGCATGAGTGGGCTACAACCACATAGGATGTGAAGCGGCGTTTCCTCTTCAGTTTGGCAGAATCTGCAGATACTTGTCGTGCATAGGCCTAGCATAGCCATATGCTTGTTCAATTTGCAGTGTCCTGTGAGGGCCCTAGTCATCATGCATATGTTGTTTTTACTCAATAGCAGTAATCTATTGGAGTATTTGGTCGAGAAGCCTAAGATCTAGACCCAAGTTAAGCTAGCTAAAGCTTGTGTTATGGGTACTAGACAACTGATACAAATACATAGATTTTTTTTCGTAAATACATACATATTATACATTGAAAACACCCACACCAATACAAACAATCCAAATGTTGGCCTAGTGCGAAGAATCAAACCTGCGACCATCGGAACCGCATCGCTTTATAAGATAAACCGCTAGACCACCGAGGCCGTCAATATAACCTAGAATTCAGGCTACACAGCCTCATGACGGCATTTATTCAGGAATGGCAACGCATGACGGTTATAGCTGGCCAGTCAGTTTGTTCAGCATTCCAGTAATATAAAAATAATAAATATAGAAGAATGGCCATAGATTTTGTTAAAATATTTTGTATTGTTAGACTCTATTTTCCGCATTTAGCCTGTTATTTGGGCTGGTCTGCGTGATATGTATGCTTTATAAATACTTATTATTAATGAAACATGCATTAGCAATAAAGCTTACTAAACTCTAGAAAATGTCAACTAAGATTTAGAAGCAAATTATATACATTTGTATACAAATGCTTGATATTTCAGTGGCTTGAAAGGTCATGCCGTTCACGGTATAGAATCTTAAACATCACATCTCAGACTTAACCCATTGTTAGCAATGTACACGCGATAAATATATGCCTCATGATTTTGCCACGATGGGCTGGCTGACCTAACCTAAACTTCATGTTATCTTTCCTACTGGTGCCCCACCAGCGTAAACAGTTAAATCAGGCGGGTGCACTATTCTATTATCATCCTTTAAAAGCTTTACAAACACTTGAATCGAATGCGCAGGGCAATCCAAACTTTCGGAACAACTTATAAAGCAACTGAAAGTCAACTCCAAATTGACGATCAGGCCTTTTATCTAAGACTAGGTACTGCAAAGGTTCGAACCACGGATCAGGGCGTCGTAATTTAATTTAATGGTATAGGTGATTGATGGAACACAGTATTAACATATGGTAAATTATGAAAGCGCTCAACCATCTAGTTGTGTGTAGTGAAATATGAATTCTATTATCTATCCAATTAAATCAAGTTTCGAATGAAGTTTAGACCATGCAAAACAGAATAGAGATGAAA
The DNA here is from genome assembly GCF_030625045.1 of Achroia grisella. Lineage (NCBI taxonomy): Eukaryota > Metazoa > Arthropoda > Insecta > Lepidoptera > Pyralidae > Achroia > Achroia grisella. The sequence goes on from NW_026712626.1 coordinate 484,161, forward strand.
GAGAGAGAAAGTGATACGTGCCCCACTCACTCATGTTGGGTTGAGAACTCGAAGTGCTTGTTGAGGGGCTCTTGTCTTTTGTCGATGCACTTGAGGATGTACTGCTTCTCCCTGATCTGGAATACATGAAAAATAATTAATTTTTTGTACTACGTTAGTGGCCAACAAGCATACGGCCCATATGATTGTAAACAGTTATCGTAGACTATGGACGCTTGGAGCCCCAGGAGTGTTACGTGCGAGTTGCCGATCCTTAAGAAACCTTAATATACCCTTTTTAAAAAATCACATACGTCGTCTCATGAGAAAAATTCGGCAGGTAGTTCATCCACAATCTAAGTGTACGCGCGAGGAAGCTCCTCTGAAACCGCACTGTCCACTTAGGAACTTAACTGTACACAAAAATTACAAACTTATGAACTATATACATATTCACTATATAATATCTACCTGTCATTCCGACTAGGTTGTTTCCCCGGTTTCGGTGGTTGTTTCAAACCGGTGGCAGATAAAGCGGAGAGGGCGGAGTAAGGGTCCCCCAGCGGTGGAAAATTCAGGCCGGAAGCTTGGAGGCGAGCGAGGTAATCCTGAGCTGCTAGATGGGAAGCCATAGACCACCATGCCGCACCTGATGAAAGAAATCATTAATGAGTGTCAGACATTGTAAAAAGCAGTCTGCGTGGTATCTGTCACATTTATTTCAGTCGCAAACAGATTGCTGTGTAATGTTTCCGTTGAAGAGTGAAATTGGGCAGTAAAATGTGTTCATGCTCATCTTTTAAGCCTTCAGCCTTAATAAAACTGGTAAGTAATGATATGGTATCAGGTACTGGTTGTATTCATCATCTTAATTGTAAATATGTATATAATACTAGCTGACCCGGAAAATGTTGTTTTGCCTTATACATTAAAATCGATATTAAAAAATAGGGGTTGGTGGTGACATAAGGGTGAAAATTTAGGGTTTTTTTTCAATGCTAAATCATAATAATAAAAATTGTCGAAACAATGAAACAAAAAATTTTGGGGTGAGGCACCCTTAACACTTTATAAACCTATTCTCAGATCTACTGGACATGCATATAAAATTTCTTCAAAATCGGTCAAGCTGTTTCGAAGGAGTACAAATATGAAACCTGTGACACGAGAATTTTATATATTAGATGTATGTGTATGTAATTAGTGTAGTATCCATAACACGAAGCTCTGCTTACCCGTGAGATTAAATAGTGCTGTGTTAATTATCTATTTCTATTCTAGTTATTTATTTATTTAATATTATCTATATTCATATTTTAAATGTGAAACTGTCAATACGTCTGCCTGAATGTATCTCAATGAAATTTGAAGGGAAGGAAGTAAGTATTGCACAACGAGAATATTATAGGCTTATCTAAAAAAATACGTATCCACAGTTTAGTACACATCGAAGTAAGGTAATGTATTAATATTAGTATTAGTTACTTTTGTTTTATTAATCCTTACTGATATCATAAATGCGAATATAACTGTCTGTCTGTCTGCCTCGCTTTCACGCCAAAACTACTGAACCGATTTATATGAAATTTGGTACAGATAGTCTAGATCCAGAGAAAGGATATAGGCTACATATATTTATATATATTTTCTCTTTATTTGGACTATAACACGCGGACGAAGGCATTATATATAGCGTCTTTATATTGTACGATTGAACGTTGCAATAAATTCAGGATATCTTGTTTATCATATGTGAATCTAAATATACATTAATGATTAATTCAACGAGAAATGAAAAACAACAGATGTATTGAATCACACCGTTGTGATTGACAGTGCATTAATATAAGTTGTGCTTCAAGATACAAATACTGCTGACATCATAAAGAAGAATTATTTTATTTTTCGTACACTTGTTTACTTATCATTACATAGTATAAAACAAAGTCGCTGTCGCTGTCTGTCCGTTCTATATATGCTTAAATCTTTATAATTACAACGGAATTTGAAGTGTTTTTTCTAATAGATAGAGTGATGCAAGAGGAAGGTTTATATATACATATAATACATGTATACATGCTCGAAGCCGGGGCGAGTAACTAGTAGAATATAAAAAATACTTAGACAGTCGCATATATTCGAGCCGCCAAACAACTTGCTTTGTAAGCTGTGTTTCGGCTGTAATGAACATATTTGGGAGTGAAATTAAAAATCAAATCAAATCAAAAATGATCATCATTTACTCATGTAGGACTTTGTAGCTGCTAATGAACGACAATTTTTTTGTATTATATTTTTTTCCCTACCGCCCAGTTCAGTATACAGATTGAGAAAAACTGACAAGAAACTAATGTTTTTTTTAAAGCCAGTTGATTTACTTTCTTTACTTTATGTAGGTGTCTATTAAATCGTTTGTACTTATTATGCTTTTTTTTTTATCTCAGGACAATTCACACAGCGCCATCTAGAGCCACGTTAAGCTACCTAAAGCTTGTGTTATGGGTACTAGATAACTGATACAAGTACATAGATTTTTTTTTTTCGTAAATACATACATATTATACATGGAAAACACCCAGACCGATACAAACAATCATATTCATGAATACAAATGTTTGTGCCGTGCGAGGAATCGAACCCGCGACCATCGGACGTAAAGCGGTGTGCTAGACCGCTATACCGCCGAGGTCGTCAATGTCTAACATTAAATGAAAATCTCGTTCATGAACTACCACTGCCATGCACGTTTGTCATTCAAGCATTCGTTTCGTGTGGCTTTACTCAATAAATATGATTTAACAGATATTTTGAATTTAATTAAAGGTAATTCCAGTATATCCTTCGGTAGCTTATTATAATTTTTTCCCATAAAAGATTGACTTTTCTAAACGATACTTACGATACAGGATAAGGGGAATGACATTTTACTTTTCCGGAATGACAACGCACGAGGGATAATATGACAATGTGACATCCGTAGTGCTGTTCATGTGTGTACTTATATAGGCAACCTAAATTACTAATTACCATCAGATGAGCCATCAAGTTGTTTACCATTCTAACTGCTCAAAAGAAAATATATGCTGCGAGGTTAACAGATGAAATTATATTTTATAGCATAAAATGAGGTATATCGGATGTAGTATTTTAAATCATTATTTTTAATTATACCTTATAATTTTTTAATAATTTTCTTTTACCTTAAAATAAGAAGATTATACTTACTGGCAGCTGGATGTAGTCCGAGGGACGCCGCCTGGTTGGCAGCCACCCCGAGGGTTGTCGGTGGCGGGTACCGCCCGCTGAAGCCGAACAGGGCCTGCGCTTGCGCCTGAGCTTGGGCAGCCGCCGCCCCGCCGCCCGCGCTGCCATCTCGACCCCAGTATGCTGGAAACAATATATTCTCTTGTTATTTTTCATTCATAAGATAACAATCGGTATGAAGCTTCACTTTTTTTAGATCATTTAAAGATGAATAATACCTTTATACATATTTTTGGGGTAACTTGAACTTGGCGCACGCAACGGTAGCCAATATATATTTTTCCCCGTTTTTCAAGGTTTTCACTAATGCTAATCCTTCTATTGGTTGTAACGTAATGTTATATAGCCTTACTCGACAAATAAACTATCTAACACAAAAATAATTTTATATTCGAACCAGTAGTTCCTGAGATTTCCGCGTTCAAATAAACAAACAAACTCTTTAGCTTTATATTAGTATAGTATATATATATATAAATAACAATAATAACTTTAAATTGTAATTTGGTAATTATATAAAGAAAATATTATTATTAATCGTCACGACGGGAGGTCGTCTCCAGCGTGGAGGACGTATTCGCAAGTTATTTCGGCACATTCACACAGAGCATGTTATAAATAGCCCCATCGATTCCCTAATCCCTACATAAACATCTCACACCAATCACTCACAGTTTCAATAGAATTTCGAATTAATTTTCAACTCTACTACTTTCTAATAAGATTCATGCTCAACCAACTGTATGTAGCAGAAACGATCGATCGAGAATAATTTAAACTTTATTCCTTTGTGATAAGATGTATCACATTAGGTGAACCGTAAAGATCGCAGGTCGGTGACCTAGGACGGGTTTACACGGCAGATTACCACGCGATCAACTTGGGTACTAGAGATTCGTAATCATTGTCATCATGTGTAACAATTTTATTATGACAAATTTATAATTGTAATCCCACGACCTCGGTGGTCTAGCGGTTTAGCACACCGTTTTACTTCCAACGGACACGGGTTCGATTCCTCGCACGGCACAAACATTTGTAATCAAAAAGTATGATTGTTTGTGTCGGCTTAGGTGTTTTCTATATATAATATATATTTTACAAAATATCTATGTATTTCTATCAGTTATCTAGTACCCATAACACAGGCTTCAACTAGCTTAACTCTAGTCTAGATGGCGCTGTGTGAATTGTCTTGCAATAATAATAATAATCGTTTAGCTAATTCGCGACGCTGTGACATCACGGTACATGAGAGCGTGTAATATTCAAATATGAAGACCAAAGAAATAGATACTGCATGGATGCTGTATCTATTTCTTTGGTCTTCATATTCATAGAGTTCCCATTCATTCATAGAGTATGAATTCGTATGGACTAATTCATACTCTATGAATGAAAGGGAAGACAAGGGCCTATTTCTAGGATATAATGTACCACGTCACGTGGAAACGTCCCCCTAGCAAACATCATTATTAATTCCTGGTTAAATCAGTCAGGTATATTGCTATAATTGACTTCATGCTCATTCTCAGCCTCCATTGCTTTGCAGCATCCTCTATTGCTAGCCAGTCCCAGCCAGCATAGCAAACTGGATACACCATTTTATAATCAACCATTAGAAGAATTCTCTGTATGTATGCAGACGGATGCTCCATTTCTATGCTAGCTGACATACCTAGATTTAATATTTAAGTTGCTATTATGTTATTGACAAAGGTTTACTGTAATGTTACAATTATGTTATCCTACACAATTTGTATTGTTTTGGATGAATAAATAAATAAATAAATTTCATTATCACGTATTAAAAAAAATCTATGTATGTATATATTTACAATTAAAATGTATATCGGTTATCTAGTACCAATAACATAAGCTATGCTTAACTTGGGACTAGATCACGCTATGCGGGGTTATTATTACGAGTACTTATCTCAAAATAAAGAAACGCACGAAATGCGGGTAACAAGACAGACATACGATCGCATTTATACGTATAATATTAGCATAGATTTGAATTATCATTCGTCCAATCTTTGTCTAATGACTCAGTTAGATGACTCATTAGGCCATTACAGAATGCGAGTGAAATATCTAACGGTAACAAAAGTCATTTTGGCATGGAAATCCGGTTTTTTCGCGAGCAATAGCATGCCAAGTTGTGAAATAGGTAGACCTAAGTCGTTGCGCCCCTAAACTTGTCCTTGGTCGTGACAATGTTTTTTTGTCATCGAATAAATTTAGGTCATCAGTAGTAGTCATATATTGTGCTAAACTGCACCAAGATATCGTCGTATTCTTGAGTCATAGTAATTTAATAATAATTAGGTAAAGATGTTTGAATATATTACCCCAGTAGAACGAGTGATATAATAATAATACCTCTCAACAATTAACACAACGCCATCTAGTCCCAATGTAAGCAGAGATTGTATTATGGGTACTAGACAACTGATATAAATATTCAGATATTTTTTTTGTAAATATATACATAATATACAAAGAACAATCATGTCTGTATCCTGCAAAGAATCAAACCCGCGACCATCGGAAGTGTGCTAAACCGCTAGTCCACCGAGGGCAGCGTATATATGGGACAGGGTACCGTTAAGTAGCTTGCCTTCCAGTGACGTAAAACAATATTGGTTAGTATTACCACAGATAATGTATTACAAACTCACCTCCAAAGAGTCCAGCCGCGTCGAGCAACCCGTCCGGCGGTGGTTTACCTCCCCCCTCGCCGCCCTCGCCGTTCTCCTTCTCCATACCCTGCCTGGTAAGAAAATTACTTGGTAAATAATTGGTAGATAAAAACCATCGCTCCTAAGAATATCCTTCAATTCTTCTCTCTGACGGGCCTAGGCAGCGAACTCTAAAAAAGGGCCAATACAATATTTCTATGCAGCTTGCAATGGTACAGGTTCTTTTAGCATCGAGTTAGCCCAAACCCATAAATATATACACGTAAGTACATACCCGGCCAATCCAACAACACACTGAGAAAGCTAAACAAAGTAGGGATGTAGGGATCACTTAAAAATAAAATGTACAGACCATAACTACTAGATAATACAATATAGCTTTCCATAGATGAATTTAAAAATTCATTCAAGTAGTAATAAAATTGTATTTTGAAATTATTCATTGTAAAAAAATATTTGCATACATAGAAGGTTGATATTTTGAAATACATTACGTTAGTTGTCCACAGTTTCACTACTAAAATTTTGTGAAGGAAACATAATTTAATGTTACATCAAAGGTTGTTAAAAATAAATAGAACGATAGCAGTAATCTGCTATTAACTCCTAAATAAAAAAACATTTGCTAATTTAAATTTAATTATTGCGTAGTAGCAAATTTTACCAAATTACTATTTTAATTTCAAAAACTGATTATCTTGGTATGGAAATATCATGCGGAGGGATGTGGACCACGACTAAAAACAGGTTTTTATTATCGAAATGGATGTAAAGGAGAGTTTGAACTAAGAAAAGATGAATGGACTATCTGATAGACGATATGCATAAAAGGAGAGTAAGCTCAGATACGAAAAACTAAAACCAAAACTACCGAGAGTTACAAAAAGTAGCAGTAAATTTAGAGTACTTAACACCATTATTGAAAAGAAATAGCAGAGAGATCTGCTTTTAAACCTTTTATAAAAAGAATTTATGATATTTTAGCATAGTGTATTGTTTTGTAACAAATTTTCTAAATTGTTATTTTAATTCCAAAATTACGGAGTGTTACCTACTACAATGGGGTGGCACAAAGAGGGTGGCATGAATGAAGTTAGTCAACACAAACACCCTTTGCAACGGAACGCTCCCACGCATTGAATGGCTGACTAAAATATGATCAAATTTGCTTTTACTTTACGCTATTATAGTCTAATAAATAATTACGTGAATAATATTCAGAATGAAATTTTGATTTATTTCGAATAAAGAAGAAATTTCTTTTTTAATATTTTCTCTTTCTTTTTACCATATCATCTTTCACACAGTTCATCCAGGCATCAGAATGACACAGGCTATATTTTATATTTAAATTTATATACTTAAATTTAACACGGGCACACAATTTTTTATATACAGTTATTATTCAAAAATTCTCAATTGTATTTGACTAAAATTGATAGGTATACTAATTTTCCACGCATCATTGGAGATTTACATATGCAAAAAATAACGTACGTTTCCAATTTCAAATATTAAATGTTCTGCACATAACTGTAAAATTGTATAATAGATTAGTTTTTTTAGTTTAGTTTTAGAATTGTTATTACATAATTCAAAACCTACAAGGGCTTTTAAGATAAAATTAATGTTATTTACTACGCGAGTAATTTACATTCGTACGTAAGCATCTTAAATCAGACGGACATGTGTTGTGTAATATAATTTATTATGTCAATTTAATAAATAACGTTACACAAGTATGGGACGAAATGCCGTCAATATTGACGGCTATGGTGGAAGAGATTAATGAGAATGTCATTAAAATTTTATGGAGTTTATTTATTAACTGGCGACCAGTACCAGTTTTGCACGAATGTATTACAAATCTTTGAATTTCTCGGCTTGTTCTATACTATAACACGCATATATCTATATATAACTCAAAGGTGACTGACGTAGTAATCTATCAACGCACAGCCCAAACCACTGGACGGATCGGGCTGAAATTTGGCATGCAGGTAGATGTTATGATGTAGGCATCCGCTAAGAAAGGATTTTGATTAATTCTACCCCCAAGGGGATAAAATAGGGGATGAAAGTTTATATGAAACTTTGTCAATTTTAAACTGATCGGGCTGAGATTTTGCATGCATAAAGCTACTATAACGTAGGCATCCCCTAAGAAAGGATTTTGATAAATTCCACCCCTAAGGGGATAAATTAACGTGAGCGAAGCCGCGGGCAAAAGCTAGTTATATATATATAAACCTCTTGAATCACGCTATCTATTGGTAAAAACTGCATTAATATCTGTTGCGTAAATTAAAAAGTATAAGCGAACAGACAGTGGTGGTGACTTAAATCTTATACTATGTAAATAAATATGAGTTGTTATTCGTAATATTAAATAGTAATTTGTAATATAAAGTGGAGCATTTACGGTGTGACTTCAGCCATCTATCTGTCACACACAGTAGCCTACTCCAGCATATGCTATGCTATACATATGCTATATTTACCAATATTGTTTAGATTTACATATATAATGAAAGAGAGATTCTGTAGAACCACGTGTTGATTGTATTAGTGTATTTTAATCACCAAAAAACAGCCCTCTTTCTCTCGTTTGTATTGTATATTTATTTTATATACTAACAATTGTTTTCCTTACAGTATGAGGTCTGACAATTCCTTGGAGTAAGATACGTAAAAACGATGAAAAACTTTTTTTTTTTAAAAAAACAAAACTGAAATTAAGAAAAATATTTTTTTTCTCTATCATCATGTACTCTGATTTCATTCAAAGTACAAGTACACACAAGGATAATGCAATAAGGGGCACCACCCCGCCCGCGATTCACATTTGTCCCCCCCCCCCTGTACACCCCCACCCCTCCGACACTCACAGCTGATAGGGGGCCGCCTCAGGCTGGCGGTAGTACTACGTACCGTATTTGAATATTACTTCCATTTATAGACTTAAATCGAAATTACGTTATAATTAGACCTAAATTTTATTTTGGGTTTTTTTTTAATTCTAAAATGAAAAATAGGTACTATAAAGAAAATGAACATATTAAGAGTACTCTTGTTAGTAATGTGCACTAGTAACTCCAATGCTAGCAATGTATCACGTCAGGTTGACCACACCGCGGTTTACCCCGGAAACCATCATGATAATTTGCCACGTGTGGCTAATTAACCTGACTACAGGCTCATCCTATCACTTTCCACACCAACCGTTGAACGCAAGCAACATAATCATATATAAAAAATACAAAGGTTCGCTTCACTACCCAGATGCACTAAAGAGAGAGAAAGAGACATTAATAAAGAGAGAGAAAGAGAAAGCAGATTTTGTTATGAGAAAACTAAAATCTGGAACCACTGCACCAATTTGACTAATTCTTCCACTGGTTGAAAGGTACATTATAGCTGTGATATTTTATTATGTGAAACAAAGCTGTAAGCACGGACGAAGCCAGGACGGGCTACTAGTATCCAACATGAAAGAAGAACACCTCATACCATTATTAGAGCCCACACAGAATAGAATAACGGTTTCTCCATAAAATTTCTCTTTATACGAAAACCAAATTGAGTTCAATTAACCGTGCGCATGACGATTTCGTCAATGAGATTTCAACTGATTCCAGTTGAAATCTCGCATTGCAATGATGTTCTACATGTAGATGTGACACTATTGTCTTATACAAATTAAAGTTCTACGTCTATCTACATCTTTCATACACTTACTTATGGAGTACGCAAAATTCTCTTTATATGCATACCAAATTAGGTTTAATTAACCGTGCGTATGACTATTGTCTTAATCAAATTAAATTTCTGTATATCTATCTATATCTGTATCTCTCTTATAGAGTATGCAAAGACAACTCAATTTTGTTGATCTAGTATACAAATGCATTTAATCGACTGAAATACACTTTGTAAAAAAGTAACAAGGGTACCTATTTCAGCCGAGCAACAGCAAGCCTTGTAATTATGGAAGGATAGATGTTTGTTACTCTTTCACGCAAAATCTACCGATTGGATTTTAATGAAACTTTACAATAACACAACTTATACATCAGAATAACAAATAGGCTATAAATTTCACGCGGTTGAAACCATATGTACAAATAGTATTATAAAATTTTAAAATAATATAATAAAAACCATCAAGTAGTTGGCTACATACACAACAATAGAAATCATAAATATTAATATTTAGATATATCTTAATCCATCTATGACATAAATAATATAACGTAAAGAATGTACCTACATTCATTATAATACAATATGAACGTACACATTATGTAAATTGAATACCAATTAACATAATTTACGTAGGTATTTTGTGTTACACCTACTCATTAACTTAATATTTATACTTTCTAATATGAAGATTTTAAATGTTTTATTAAATGACCATCACTATTCATAGTTTGCTAATTAAAACTTTTAATAATACTTTTTTATGTAACTGGAATATCAAACTAACGACCGATCTAATGGTAGGTGGCAACCTGTGTGTACTTGTGTACATATATACTTAGGATGGGTTATATAATAATAATAACCCACCACACAGCACCATCTAGTCCCAAGTTCAGCAAAGCTTGTGTTATGGATACTAAAGCACCGATAGATACTTAGATTTTTTTCTTGTAAATACATATACAATATACATAGAAAACACCCAGACCATTACAAACATGAATATAAATGTGTGTACAGTGCGAGGAATCGAATTCACGACCATCGCGTCTAAACCGCTTCACCACAGAGGCCGTCGAATATATGTTATATATATATATGAAAGCACCACGGACATCTTGACATCATGACACGTGGTATCACCCATACATTGCTATATTCTAGAGGATTATGATATCATATCTTCACACACCGCAAATTCAACCGTTACAAATTATTTTGCAAAACAATTGCTTGGCTGTTAAAATAGGCGACACAAAGGTATACACGCAGACGACTTTGTACAAAGTCTCGGTAAAACTAAATTCAGTAAACGATTACTTAAATAATATCATTGGGTATCACGAAAATAGACTTTAATCCCTAATAAAGGGTTATATGTTCAGTTATTGGGCCCCTAAGACAATATTGTTATCGCCAATAACTTAATATATAGCACATATTTTTTTTTATTGTGTGGAAGTACAATACGGGCCTAACTCAAAAAATAATCTTTAGAATTTTTTTTTATTTAAACCAGACAAAGAAAACACACAAAATGATATATTACATAAACTGATACAAATGGCGGTCTTATCGCTAAGAAATCTCTTCCAGACTACCAGTAGAGAAAGTAACATTAAGATAAGTAAGGGGTAGGTGGTGCATGTAATGTACATAAATATATCTATTAATATATATAATAAAATCTACACTAGTTTAAATTTTAAAATCAAAATTCAAGAAATTTAAATTTTGTGTGTTAATCCAGTACCATATTAAGTGTGCGATATATCTAATGGTTTTGAAACTGGTACGGCACATTTCTAAGTGTTCTTGCACCTCTGTGCTTTATACTCAGCCCATAATCGCCCACTCAGTCTTTCACACGATACCATTTAAGGTGACGGGTAGACCGCTGTCCGAGATTCGATGCTGTTGATTTATACTATTGTAGTTACACACTAAACTACACATTCTATGTGATTGTAGCCCACTCATGCATAAACGAAATATCTCCTTTGGAAAGTATACACTCTATCCTGAGGAGATAGAAACCATCGCTCCTAAGAATATATCCTTCAATTTTTGTCCCTGACGGGTCTAGGTAATGAACTTTAAAAAAGGGGCGAGCACAATAGATATATGTAGGTCGCAGTGCTGTAGGTCTAAAACACATGTTAATAGATCAAACCCATTAATAAAAAAAGTATAGGTACACTAAAACCGCTGCACTAATTATGTTAGAATTATAGCGGAAATTATGACGAATAGATTTATGGAATATACAGTTATTTTACAATTTTATAAAAATGTATCTAATTGCCAATTTATTGTTTTATAAAAAAACTTCAATGAAATTAAATTATGATGCGATTAAGCTATAATTTAGACATGTGTATACGGTATTCGTCGGCGGGCCACCAGTGAAGAATGGCGTCATGATCAGGAATAAGTCACAATGATTTTATTAGCGCAGGCAGGTGCCTGCCTGCGCTAATGGTCATTCCATTATCACCCATAAAAAAGATATCTCAGAGCACCCCCATTTCAGATGCCGTGAAGTTACCAACGAAGTTGCATGTAATAGTATATGATAATTAACGTCTTCCTTTACACTACTTGTTACGACCACATGTCTCTCCACAATAATCCCATAGATAGGTCATTAACCTCATTGTCATATCTATAACACCCCCTCATTACGTGCGTTCTATACTTTATCTGAGAGTAAACAGTTGCTGTATTTATTACCTTACCTAATATAGGTAGGACATTGATATTAATGTGGGCTAATTACCCCTTTGCTAGCAATATACTATTATCAGGTTGACCTCCACGCGATTCCCCCTGGAAACCATTTTGCAACCAGCGTGAACCGTTACTAAACGTTGCTAAATGTCCCTCCGTGTCTAAATGGATTTTTATGTAGTTTTAATTTATCAATATAGTAAATTGTATTTATTTAACGAAAACTTACAAAAATTTCAATTATATGTACAATTATTATAAACTATTATAATGCTAAAATATGTTCACTTACATTTTCAAGTCTTAAGTATTCATTCTTTAATTGGAATAATATTATCCAAAATACTACATGTTTTGGATAATACAATGCATGACCACCATACTCATCGATTTTGTTGCCATCAATGCCTGTGAGACCAAATAAACAAATTTATTATTAAAAAAAAAAAACATGTCTATAGGCGATTTGCGATAAACATAGTGACATAAGCTCGTAAGCCTACATAAGTTGCGATTGTGAAATATAGTATATAGCATAATAAGAAATTTAAAATTTTAATATTAATAACTCCAATAAGTCAAGTCATATGATGGAAAATCATGGTAAGTGGCAAGAGCTCCACCAACAAGAGCGTTGCTCTTAAATATTGAAAAAAAAAGGTCAAGTCACATTAATGTATTATTTCTATACACAATTGGTGTTTTTTTTAAACCAAATTAATATCCCTCGGTGGTCTAACGGTTCAGCATACCAATTTAGTTCCGATGGTCGCGGGTTCGATTCCTCGTACGGTACAAACATATGTATTTATTAGTATCGGTTTGTGTGTTTCTGTATGTATTTACAAAAAAATGTATATAGATACATTTTTACTTATATATTACTGCTTAACTTGGAACTGTGGATGGCGCCGTGTGAGTTGTTTTCAGATTATTATTAATTTAACATAAGCAAATATCGGCATCTAGTCACTCGTGTCATAGTGAGGACGAGACGCCTAAATACCCGTAAATTTATAAAAAACATGAAGAAAATCGTGAACAAAAGACAAGTTCTGAAGTTTTATGCCGAATTGCGCATTTCGACATGTCCTCAAGAGACACAATTTTGATTCTAAAGTTTCATGCCTAATTGCGCATCTGTCTCACATCTGGTTAACAGTGGTCACGCCGGTCGCCAGGTCGGTGACCCCCATTGTCTCAGCGGTTACCGATCGCTTTACTCCAACTCGAATTAGAAACCATTTCTTAAACACGTGGGAACACCTATTTTAACGTTTTATTGCGGATACTAGGCGCGGCCCCTAACTTCGTTAATACTGACCTTTTTCTTTATTTTATGTAATAGAGCCCAATACAGGACACGATAACGGAATGGCAAAAATTTGCGGTAACGTATTACTCTGGCAGGACAACAGTGGAGGGTGATGAGTATAAGGTCAAGTCAATTAGCCCACTGTGACAAATTCATTAGAAATTTAATATGATAGTTTCCAGGGAAACCGTGTGAATGTCAACTAGTCATTGTACATTGCTAGCAATGGGGTAATATACTAACTAACTAATGGCCTTACCGCCCAGAGGACAATGTTGTGAAGTCGCCTGGAAAATTCATAAATATAAAAAGTATGTGCAGATTTGAGCAGTCGATGAAAAAATATTAGCTTAGTCTAATTCCATGTTTTAGTACGGTTTGTTAGGTATACAAGTAGAAGTAGGTCAGTAATAATTCCACAAAGTGTATTCAGTGCACCGTGAAGCGATGCAACCGAGTGTACACTGAAAAAGAGTTATATAATGTACACTGATATCATAACGAGGATTATTTTTAATAATTACTAACTAACCCTACGATCTCCATTCCGCCTCAGAATTAAATAAAGGTTTTTGAAGTTTAGTTACGCGGTAAATTAAACGACCCCTATTTGCACCATACGCTAACAGTTAGTATGGGAAAATACAGTCGTTTTTTCGCTCCTTTCCATTACATTTCGTGATATTTTCGCACCACTTAAACCTTCCTTGGACTTCTACGAATGTTTCAAAACTAAAATTAGCCAAATCGTTCCTGCCGTTATATAGTTTTAATGAGACTAACATACGTCATTTCACTTTTATGTATAAGAAGATTATTATTTATTAAGAATGTCTAGTACAGTATACTTGGTAGTATATAAATAATAGGTGATATCATGTTTTACTGTTCCCAAAGTACAAATATAGTAATAATTATACATAAGTAATTAATGAAAATTAGTCTAGAAACTACAAGGTTCTGAGCGCATTAAATAAGTATTGATGCGCATCTTTTGTTTAATAAAACTGGTAACGGTATTCAATATCTTAAATATAAATATGTATATATATTTATAGAAATATATCTATTTATACATAATGTATATAATTATTGTATTAAAAAGTATTATTATAACTGCTGTATTGTGTATTTTGTTATTGCACTTGCACTTCCCCTGGTGTGTATGATATGATAAAAAAAAGTCTAATGCAAGGCTGGCATACTACAAGATTTAGAATTATGTGAATTAGACGGAAGAAAACAGCTACTTTGTTATTGTAACAAAGTATATGCTATTTATATTAGATATTATTAGATGACGAGAACAATATAATTATATTTCTAGCAACAGTAAACCGGATTCTCAATCTGTTGCGCCATACCAACTTATATCAGGGTTGTCAACCTAAAAATTGTACCTATTAAAAAGAAGTAAAAAACTCGTATCTTGGCTCATTTTGGATTTGAAACCTCGTATTATAAGATGTTGGCCAAATTCCGTAGATAAAAATATCGTACAAACATGTCTATCTATTTCAGACACTAATAATACTAATAATATTATCAACGGTTACCATTTACAATCAGGTAAAAGCCCACATTTGTCCACAGGCCTATTTGTCATTCCAATTTTAAAAAATATATCCACGTATCGAAGACCAAAATTCTCGTATGTATTCTCGTCTCGGATAAGGAGAATTTCAAAAATATCGTACGAGTATTAGATATTCTCGTTGGAAGGACGGTTGGCAGCCCTGGTAGCAATCATTCTGAGACATGTAAATGCAATCGTCAATACTTTCATGCCGACTTGCTCGTTGCGTTCAACAATTGGCACCATATATGGATTTTAGCACCACTACGCGATCATTGAACTCAATTCCGTTGCTGCAAAGTCTAAATTACAATGTATAATTAGACACCTAAGACGAGTTCCTTGCGAACCTTTATGGATCTTAACTCATTGTCAATACGGTACAACAATAAATCGCCTTGTGAACTGTATTATCAACATATAAGGTTGCAATTAGAATGTACAAAGTAACAGATGCCAGCACTTTTATATAATTGTGATTTCTTTTACCGTTCCGAGGTAATAAATGATTGTTGAATGTGTAAACGCGCTGTTTTATTCATGGCAGTAGTTATCGATCATTGCTGTTAGTTTTTATGTTTCCACTCAAATAAAGAAAGAAAACTAAATTTACTTGGCGCATACAGAGCAAACATGTAATAAGACATTCAGAATATCATTAATATAGTTTTATAACTAATTATTTAAGAAATACAGTTGCGTCCAAATTGTTTACCACTCGGCTTTGTGTCTAGGCTGTAAAGCCTAAACGCTGATTTTCAGTTGAACCAGTGGGAGTAGTAGATGGATAGATTATCTTACTAATATTATAAACGCGAAAGTTTGTGAGTATGGATGTATAGATAGATGTTTGTTACTATTTCACGCAAAAACTATTGAAAGTCGTTTGATGAAACTTTACAGTAATATAGCTTATATATCAGAATAACACATAGAACACACAAATAATGTTCATGCGGATTAAACAGCGGGCACTGCTAGTAATTACAATATAATTAATTAACAGACCTAACAACGTTATACCTACCTAATACCATAACAGGATATTCATTGCGTAAAATCTACTAAAATAAGATGTTTTGATGTAAACTTGATACCTTTCGCTTTTCAGTTAATTATTTCTTTTTGATTTCTGCTAATTGGCATCTGTTTTTTTATACAGTTGTCAAATTTAATGGCTCTTTCTTATAATCAGATATTTAGAGATAAACGCCCGCCAGGTCTGTTTTGAAAATAATTCTGATCCATCGACAGTGAGAATGTCGTTTCTCATCTTTCTGTATTTCAATTGTACTTTCAGTAGCAAAATATTTTTATCAGTTGGTAGTTTTTTTTTCGGACAACTCTAATGCTGTTAGTCACAGCTGGTCTTTACAGCTTCACCGGATGATAGGAGACGAGTGCAGATGGCACTCTAAACACGTGGAAGAACTTATGGAGCGGCTGAAGGCCAACTCTCGCCTGCCGGATACTACTTTAGTCTGAGGGCCCGCTAGGGGTACGAACCTCGGCTCAGGCAGTCGTAATTTCGATCCCCATTTGAATTGGACGGAGGATCGATTGGAAGGGAGGTGCCAGTAACCATTAACTTAGATGGCGCTGTGTGAGTTGTCCTAAGATATTATTATAAGTGATATAAATCAATATAAAGATTTGATCACGTCGTACCCATAAATATGTCGGTTATTTCAACATTACTACATTATTATCCGGTTTATTCATATCTATTCCGGTTACGTACCGAGAATTGGTGACGATGAAGGAAATGGTCATTAGCAAGTGGCGCGCCTCGCTCGCTCGCACTCCTTACCAGATTGCGGCAATAAAACCAATAAAAATAAGCCACTTGTCTATACAAACAAATAACATTGAAGTGTCTGTACGTAATTTCAAATTATACGGCAGTTACATCCAATATTTTTTTGTCTCTCTGTTTGTTCTTACTAATCTCTGAAACGGCTGGATTTTGTCGGGACTTTTATTCGCAGATAGCTAATATAATGTTAGAGGAGAAACTTAGGCTACGTTAATTGTAAAAAAATTGTTATTTAAAAAAAATACTAAGAGGACGATATCTCTGGTAACAGATAGCGATAAATAAAATATAGTCATGACCTGGTGTGTGCAGTTGTCAAAACATTGAATTACACAGGACTAGGCAGTTTGGATCCCGCAAAGGCAACAAATATTATTTAAATTCCTTTTCTGTTATTTGATTTTATATATTATTTTAAATAACTCTCTTTTTCATACTGGTGCCACAGAAAATCAGCGGCATGTTTGCCTAGAACATGCCAATAAAGCTGAGTGGAGCCATTTCGATGGTTTATATGTAAAATTTGTTTTCTTTGGTTTAAATTATATATTTATTTATTTCTATTATAAACTGAATAAATATACATATTTTTCTTTCATTCCTAACCAGTTGTTCCCGACATTAGCGCATAGAACCTAACAAACTCTTTACAATTTTATAATATTAGTACCTATAGATAAAATATATTTCAACAAATTATTCTCCCAGTTAATTGGATTGCATCATGACTGAACATCGCAAGTTTACTGGCTATCTGACCAGTAGAAAAGTGTGACAAAATGATTATGTAAACTTACATTTCGATCGGTTTTTTACTGCATCTAATTAAAGATAAGACTTAACAAAATATTACGGTATAATACTTATTTTATGTAACTAAGAACTAGTTGACGGACCATCTGATGAAATCGTTCATCAAATGATCCATACAGACCTAAAAGAATGAAATAAAGACATGAAAGATCCAAAGGTTAGGTATATGACATTTCGGCAATTGCACAACTTGACAAGGGCAATAAAGAATACAAAAAAAATATCCCAATCATAAATAATAGGATACCCAAATATATTTTAAATGATAAGAATGGAATGTGTTTCTCCTGCGCTAACGCGGCATCAGTGGAAGATGATAGGATGTGTATGAAGCTATATCCCCTGGATGGTAGACTAGCCCTCTACCATTCAATTAACAAATAAGTTGCTTATGTTAAACACCCCCAAACCCTTGTCATATCATGTCACACTTTATTCACTGTATGACTAAAAGACCCCCTGGTGACGAATACACAATGCGAACTTACCTTTGTCTATATTCATTCAGAACCTCTGGTCAGATGGAAGCACAGTCACTGTATCACCACACATGGTCACTTCACACTTTATTACACTGGGGCACACTGTCACTGTCACTTAGCACATGGTACATCCAATATTGGGAGATCTGTAACAAGAAAAAAAAAAACAGTAGATAAGTTAACAGTCAGAAAGTAAGTAGAACAAATTATTAGTAACTAGTTAAACGTCGTCTGCGTCACATTTACTCCGTTTTTGCTACATTTTACATTGAAGTTCCGCTCCTATTAGTCACCGAGTTATATAGCCTATAGAATTCCTTAATAAATAGGCTATCCAACAATAAAGAAATTTTCAAAATCGGTCCAGTAGATCCAGAATTTTCCCCTACGACCTCACAAACTTAACTGACCTATCCCCATGTTCATCTTATCAGCCTCCACTGGTGCATCGCCAGCGTAAACCATGAGCGCAGAGGAGTGCGCCATTCTATTATCATCAATTAAAAAAAGTCTACCTCAGTTAACTAACACAAAAATTTCGAACTCACGACCGTCTGAGGTCTACGTCGTTGTATTAAACCACTAAGTCACGACATTCTTATTATATTTAAAAATTAACATACGAATATTGTATTAACCAGCAATATATAGCGAACAATCAACAATGCTCTCAGAAAAGGGACAGTAATACGATTATCGTGCAAGTGTAAAAGAGAGAATGGCAGCAGGGGACGAAGAATAGTCAATAAGGGTCGTTTCTATTGTCATAAACGGTAATTCGGTAGAGATCGTAATAGCTAGTGAGGGGCCAGATTTGGTCGTTCTTCGGTTAATTTTTCGCTTCGGAGCATAAACGATGCGAATGAATTCTTGTCTATGATTTTGACGAGTTAAGTGTTCTCAGCTGGTTTTTAATGTAATGTCAAAAAAATTGACGCTCTACATAGTTGTAAATGACATCTATCACATCATGTATTAACCATTATACCCCTGTCTGCGTTGCCGTTCCGGAGAACTAATAATAACCCCTAGATGATTTACACAGGGGCATCTAGTCCCAAGCTAAGCAGAACTTATATTATGGGTACTAGACAACTGACAGAATAGTCAGTTTTTTTTTTTGTAAATACGTACCTAATATATATAAATATCTATAACAATACAATCATGAGTATGTTAATCATTAATACAAAATGTTTGCGTCATGCGAGGAATTGAACCAGCAACCATAGGTATTAAGACGGTGTGCTAAACCGCTAGATCACCGAGACCATAATAACTAACATGTTATGCTTCCGTATCCTACAATTTCATTGCCATGTTTCACCCACAAACCGAAACAGCTAAAATGGCGAGGACTCGTGTAACAACAGCTAGTGAACAAGAAATTACGAATCCATTATTAACCACTTTTACAATTGCAGCGTTAGTAATTTGGCGACGATGTACGGATATCCTTACAGCTCCAACACTGGGGTTCTCACCCCTCACCCTTACTGTTGATACTCAATAGTTTTGGCAAATTACCCTCAAACGGCGTGTTCTGTGATTTACCCTCTGTATGATGATTCATGATTCAAAATAATTTATAACAAACTCACTGTTTTCCGCGACTTCGTCTGCTTTTATTTTAAATAAAAGACAGCCAATGTCCATCCTCGTGATATAATCTATCTTCATATCCAGATACCGAACACACAGACAGACTTGACACAAGTATTTACATATACATATTAATATAGATTATTTTGAAGGCATGGCCTTTGTTCAGTTAAATGAAAATAAATTAATATACAACCTTTTTATTTAGTTTAGCTTGTAAAGCAAGTTTATTGTCGGCTGAAATAGAAATAAGATAAAGAAGCCAACGACTTTGTACAAAGTGTACCTACGACAACATATACAGAATACCAGTATTTATGTAATAGAATAAATTCACTGAAGAAGCAAAGAGAAAAAATTTAAATATCCATTTAGTATTTAGTATGAAAATATAAAAAAAAATATTGAGATTTACACTCTAACTCTAGGACTTTATGACCTAATATTTTTTATCACTATCCTACCATCTACTTCGACTCGTTCTTCAGACTTCCTGTAGGTGAGATGAATTGCCCGCAATAAGCTCAACTGGTACATTTTTTCTGTTATTATTTTTTCATTATAGTCAGTCAGTGTGAGTGAAAGTGATTCAGTATTATAAGTTTTCTATCTGGTTTTAGGCTTGGTATAACATCGACTAATAACTCTGTACATAAACCAAATAAAATGTCATATTGATTAGATGTATCTATCACAGACTAATTCTATTAGCATAGAACAATAACGCTGTAGCGTGAATAGAAAATAATTACAAATAAAACAAACATACACCTCAGTCTATCTCCCAAACAGAACAAAGAAATATTACAATAATGGACCGAATAGTAACTGAACGCACACGTAAGCAAACTGTCTCCTCAAAATAAAACATGGCTCGATGTCATGTCGTATTGATTCCGGCCCTTAACTTCTGTCCCTATCATCCGTCTGGGTGGCCATTAAGCGTGAAAGGGACAGGTAGTTGCTGGCAACTCGCTTCGGTAATGTTTACTTGTGTGCAGATTACGGGTGACGCCCTGGACCAGTCTCGGACCGGCTTTCTTTATACTTTAGAGCAATTCCAGAAACGCGCAATGTTGCCAGCTTAGCAGTTCTACCATTAGAATTGGTATATTTCACCCTCCGTATGGTGGGAAAAATTGTTTCTGGTGACTTGGAAAACAAAGAAAATAATCATTAGAAATGAAATCCGATAAACAAAGTCTAGAAACAGCTAAACTTTTCCAATAAATTTTAATATTTCAATACACTAAACATTTTTGACATTTTTCCAATTTTGAATTTAATTTATTATAAATGCAATTACTGGGCCCATTGTTACTAATATTCCAAGGCATTCTTCTACTCTGTCCACCCTGGAAATATACAGATTATTCGAGGTGAATTCGCTACGATAGCCTAACTATCCCTCACCTATGTCCTACGAGTATTATTCGTTGGCGTTGGTGGTGGCGAGCTCCATTCCATGTTCATCTGTACCAAAAATTTACTCTAAATTAGAGATATATATTGTTGTTATAGTGTATGTATAGTAACTTCATAATTATACGTAAAATTGGTTGTAGCATTATTAAACCTTAGTTGGCAACACTGAAAACGCTTCTTATTTATCGTTCTCAGTAGTAGAAGTACGTAATACTGACTATGTTGGGTTTAGACTAGACAAATGAAATGATTATGAAACAACGTTTAAACAGTACGAAGTCACCTACATCTATATTTATCCACTAGCTATATACCGCGGTGCTGCCCGCATGAAATACAGCCATTATTACTCGCAGACAGCGTAGATGTCTATAAGTGAAGTAATGATTAAAATAGGCTGAGTATTGTTTGAGTTTCTCCAAAACAAACACATCAAATCATTCCACTTTATATTATTTATTAGTATAGATAAAAAGTTAACACTTTGCACCAAAAAGAATCTAAACACATCCACACAATCGAAACGAATTGCATACGGCAATTGTGGCAGTTGTTATTTAATTTTATAATGTACGATGAAGATACTTATGGTCGAATTTCGATCAAGTCATAATTATTGGATAATAATGTTACCGCAGTCGGATAATACACATTTTAATGGCTGTCAAACTACCCGCCGCCCCCCACCCTCCTCCTTTGCCACCCGCCCCGCCCCACTAATCCAATACAAAATACTGGACATGCTCATACTATCTTGCTTCCGTACAGTATTATCCAAATTATACTGTGTGAATATATATTTTTTGGACAAATCACACAGCGCCATCTAGTCCCAAGTTAAGTTAGATTAAGCTTGTGTTATGGGTACTAGATAACTGATATAAAGACATAATTTTTTTTTTTTCGTAAATACATATACTTATCTAAAAACACCCAGACCGCCACAAAGAATCATGAATACAAAATATTTGTGTCGTGCAAGGAATCGAACGCGCGACCATCGGAAGTAAGGCGGTGTGCTAAACCCCAAGACGACCGAGGCCGTCAACCGTCACTGTTTGGGTAATGCATACCAACTTTCCTTCGAAACTTCGAATTTGCCAGTTCACAATAGGCTTCGTGTTCAAACAATGAGTTTATGGTTTTATGTTACAAGTTCTCGACCCGAATGGTTTGTGTAACAATTTTCCTTTTAGCATTCAACATTTTTATTACACTACTGGGAGTCACAAATAAGGCCAAAGTCTGCTTTTTGTAATTGGAATGGCAAACAAACTGATCGCCCACCTTGTTGTAATGTAGTCACCACCACAGCCTGTATACATGAAGAGTACAGAAATCAGGTCAAAGGGTGAAAGGGGATTGTTAGAAAGATACTTTGGACTGTTGACGCATTGCTAGCAATGTACCATGTCAGGTTGACCTCCACGGTTGAAATCATCGTGATAAATTCCTGGTAAATTCATTATGATGAGCTGACTGGACTGACTTGACCTCAAGTACATCTTATCATCCTCCGCTAGTGCCCCGCCAGCATATACCGTAAGCGCAGGTGTGTACACCATTCCATTATTATCCATTAAAAAAACCCCTTATGCGTTGCCATTGCGGAGGACTAATATGCCATCGTACCCAATCATTTCACTGCCATATCTCACTCTAAAATTGGAAAACTTGCACAACACAAACATTCACAGAGACGCTGCTTTGCAACTGGCTGAAAGATGTGAGAGATAACCTAACTCTCTTTAGATTGACTCTAAAGTGTACTAAGGTAAGATAAGTATACCCTTAGCCTACATCAATAGCACCACTGACCTCCGTCAGGCAGGAGTTGGTCTTCAGCCGCTCCATAAGAAGTTCTTGCATGAGTTTAAAGTGCCATTTGCATTCGCTATCGTTCGTTGACGCTGTAAAAGCTTGTAGTGGCAAATAGCATTAGAATTGTTCTTAAATAAATTTACGTCACAAAATATGTTATGATGCTCCAGCTTTATCATTAAGACTAAACTCCTTATTCACAAAAATCTATTTAGATATTTCATTTTGTTACTTCCGATAACTACTGTAATATCAATTGATTTGTAATCCTATTACAATGTGATCAAGTCTAGCCTAATAATAGTTTTCTCATGTACAGACAGAGATCAGCTACATTGTTATATGTATAGACACATCTAAAAATAGTGTTTGGGTTAAGACTTCCCATGACACGATACAGCAAAAATTAAGACCATTAATTTAGAACAGACATGCACATTTAGCTATAGTTTTTAATGGTACAAACCACTCAAAACCAAACTTTAATAATAACAACAATAAGTTAAAAATTATCGAGCTTCAAGATATTTGCAGTCACTGCGCTGAGCACAACAGCATTGCAGCAAATTTAAACTTTATGACCAATTAATTTACGATTCTTTTTTTAAAAATTGCTGTGTCGCCCCGTTGTTACTTGTTTTTTTTTAATTCTTAGTTTAAATAGGTACCCTTATCACAATACTAGCTGACCCCGCGAACTTCGTTTTCCTCAAAATTAAATGTCTAAGGTGTTTTGAAGTTTTGTTACATAATAAATTTCTGAACGCATCCTGTTTGACAGGTACTATATCAGCAGTGTGTAAGGTAAAATATAATTGTTGTTTTTACTACTTTACATGCAATTTGTTCATATTTTATCACACAATACTACTAATTTTATTATCTAATAATTCTAAATAACTAAAATTAGCCAAATCGGTTCAGCCGTTCTTGAGTTTTAGCGAGACTAACGAACAGCAATTCATTTTTATATTAATGTCCCATCGTACCTACATTATTTCTAATCTTATCTTCTACTATACAATGAAAATAAAATTTTGCTGTCGATGATACAGGACCGCATAATATACCGTGGTACATACCAACAATAAGCCAATCGACAATACATCAGCATATTTGTGAACTGTAAGAGAATCTGCAGTCTTTTTTAATTTTGTGAACAGTTTTTAATCGATACGTATGATCGATTACTGACGTTGTAAAGTGACAATCGGTGTGTTCATTCGATATCGTTCTATAATGTAATCATAACTCTGAAGTGAATGATTTAATCAGATGTTTACTTTCACAAAGCGAGGTGCATGAACCTACACGGTAATATTCACAATAAATTGATTTCAAACGTTACATTCAAAGTATTCATAAGACCACATTCAATAAGTTTTACATATACTACATATATAATATTATAAAGCTGAAGAGTTTGTTTTTTGTTTGTGCTAATTTCAGGAACTACTTATTGGTTCGAATTGAAAAATTAATCTAGTGTTGGATAGTACATTTGTCGAGGAAGGCGAAGGAAGAATAGAAGTGAAGCGTCAGTGGAAATGGATTTTGAATAAACTTTATAGTAATATAGCTTACACATTAGAGTAACATATAGGCTATAATTTAAGAAGATATTATAATAATTGGGCGAAACATAATGATAAAAGTAGGTTCAGCTAGTATTAAATAATATAATGATACAGTTGTCGAAAGCTACCTTTTTGATAGTTTTTTTACATACGTCTTTTTATTGTATTTATATTTTGACGTTATGTTTCTTTTCTTTATACCGATCGTTTTCTAATAACATATTCTTGATATTTACGTTTTCTCTTGCAGCTGATGACACACATTTTACCTTACCTAGGAACGTGTCTCATTTTAGAGCAGCCCAATACAGTCCTCGATTACAAATAGTAATATTATAATTCTTTAATCTATCAATACATTTCTTTAATTTTAATTTAAAATGTGACACACATTTTACCTTACCTAGGAACGTGTCTCAAATACAGTGTGACACACACCTTTTAGGAACGTGTCTCATTTTAGAGCAGCCTTAATACAAGTAATAACAAATTAAACTCTGAAAAATGCATATAGGACGCATATATTAAAATTTCCAAGTTTCAAATTATCTTCATAAACGTATACCTATGAAACTGATTGACATCACCAGGTGCTACCAATTAAATAGAAGAAATATTTACATATCAAAAGAAATCACTCAGAATTGAACTCTATAGCCATCCAATAAAAGTTACTTTGAATATAGAACAAAACTGGCATTTGAGAAAAAAGAATTAACGCAGTCAATGTCCTTCGTGCATGCAGTTTGCTATCTCGCTCTATGTATGGTGTTAGAAAGGGATAGATTCGCAAGGGTCCGACAAAAAATGATCGCCTGCGCGTGATCCGAGATAGAATGATTGAGTTCGGGTCTTTTTATTGTTACATTGGGTTTGGATGACATCGTATGGGGGCTTTTTATGGACAGCGCGGATTACTAGAGTTTTGCATTAGCCGTCCTCGTCCAAAAGATTACATTATTTCGTTATTATTAATAAGAGATACTATCAAGCTTCAAAAACTTGCATTGCTCTAAATATAATACTACTAGCAGACTTGCCTAACCGTTAGGGGTCATACATAAAGTTGAGGAGAAGGAGGTTGACAAAATGTGACATTGTATGACAAGGAGTAGTAGAAATCCTAAATTTTATGGCGTCACACCAAAGTCTAATATATGTAAATATTAAAATACAATTTTTTTATATGTAATAAAGATACAAAACATGTGTCGTCACAATAGAGATGGGGAGGTCCTACATACGAGTCCAGCTGTGACAAGGATGTCAAACATCATGAAATTCGTACTACCTAATTTATTGATGGCCCCTTAGCAATCGAAATATAACTTAAACACTGTGTAAATAAAATTTAATAAAAATAGGTTAAGAATTAAATACAAGAGATTTTATGTATACGAATATATAAAAATAAATATTCAAATTTGAGACTTATTGGCGCTATCTTATGTTCATTAATATCAGATATTAATTTATTTATTTTCCTATAATTATTGATGTGACAACCCTACAAACACGAGTATTCAACATATAAGGAAGACACTACATACACGTAAATGATACAAAGGAAGGCGAAGCATTGTTCTTGGGAAAGCGTAACAATATGTTATACAAACAGACAATGCGACTGACATTACGACATTTACTGTAAAGAAAAAAAAGTACCACGAATAAACATGAAATAAAGTGGCCTTTGATCTATAAATATAAATAGCAATAGATGAACAAGATAATAGCCAATAATTCTATAAAGTAGTATAAACCGGCTAAAGTCTTTGAAAATGGTAAAAAGTGAAAAGAGAGCGTAACAAAAATTAAAAGAAAATAATTTTACATTTATATATAAAAGCTTGCGACCCTCGGCTTCGCTAATCTTTCAATTTCTCAGCGTTTTTGAACTAAACTATGCATGTGTTATACATATAAACCTTCCTTTTGAATCACTATATATTGCTGAAAACTGCATAAAAATTTGTTGCGTAATTCGAAAGATCTAAACGTACAGACAACAGAGGTAGTTTTTTTATAATATGAGATGATAGAGGTATAAACCAGATTTTCATTATCTATAGACCTCAATAAAGAAATTGTTATTAATATACTTTTTTTTTCAATCTTTCCCACACATTATTAATATATGTATTTACTATTTATATAATATCTAATTCTATTTATAGTGCGTCACCTATCTTTCCCTTACTCAAAACTTCTATCTTCCAGGTTGTCTGTAAGAGATTACTTTGAGCGATAAGGCATCTTTTGTTAAAATATTTTAATACTGTACTTTAGGGGATTGTTAGTAATGTGGACTGATGATCTTATTGCTAGCTGACATAGTACATTATGTCAGTTTAACCTCAACGCGGTTCCCCTGAAAACCATCATGATAATTTCTTGGTGAATTTATCACGATGGGCTAACTGACCTGACCTCATGCTCATCATATCATCCTCCACTGGTGCTCTGCCAGCGTAAACCGCTAGCGCAGTAGGATGCACCATTCTATTATTATACATAAATAATGTTCTTTTTTTGTAAATATTTTTTTATTTTGATATCAATAAAGAGTAGGTATTATTATTGTTATAGTTAAGAGATTAATATCTTTATTTACCATAAAATTATTCGTGTTAAAACCCGATTCACTATATTAATAAAGTTGTCAATATAATTGTTATTTGAAAGTTATACAATAATTTACTACATTTTAAAGAATTTTATGACTTCATTATAAACTCGAGGTTGAACCAATGTAAGGCATATAAGGTCATAAGTAGATACGTTAGCAATACTATCGATTATGGTATGCGATGGTGCAAGCAATCACTTTTAATACTCTGTAGTCTCGGAGACATGATTATAAGATTCTGACAAAAAAGGGACCACTATTTTCTTACAGTGAAGTCAACAGTTGTAAATTTTAATGACATTAATTATGTGATACTTCCGTATAAGTACTCATCTGCATGAAAATTATATACCTACTGCACCAGTTTCCAAACTATTTATCCCTATTTCTTTAACATCAGTCATTCGTGAAAAGGTAACAAGTAAACAAACATGATGTCGAATTTATAACATCATTATCAGGATTATACATATGAACCTTTCAGAAAAACTTCTCGATATGATAATGACAACCATATAAACTTTGTTGCGTGGTTTTGAAATAAACGTATCCGTCAACAAACATACGAAAACAGCGTCTGCATTACACTACTGATATATAGACGTTATATTGAATTCTGAGGTTACAACACTGCATATACAGGCTGTCCTAAAACCACAAGCAGAACATAGAACAAACCATGACAGCTATTAGAAAAATAAAATCTTGACCGTGTGGTTAAGCAACTATAGGTCCTCCGGTTTATCAGCGAGTTTTGGGACATTCTGTATAAATGAGGTGTATTCACAGGGATCAAATCTCCGACACTAAATATGAATTCAACTGCACCAAGATTCGAGGCAACGCGATATTGAGGAATGATGTTATTGATTTCAAATGGAGTGCAGCGCAAACACGCAATATACGATGACTGTTATTTCCAGTTATTATAAAACCTCATACGTTTGTTGAGAGTAGGTAGTTCGCAGTGATCTTTAAATCTACATATCTACTAACTTCCCTCGACTTTGTCCGCATGACTTTGAAAGATCCTGAACAAAGAAGTTCTATATTTTTCTCCATCTCAGCGTTAACAACTGCGTAAATGACAAATTTCATGATGATTATATTGATGAATGATGAATGATGATATTCAGCCATTCATAAAGACAAAAAGAGTGTCGTATCAACATTTAAAGAGCATGATGGAAGATCGCAGAAAGTGGCAAGAGCTGCACCGACAAGAGCGTAGCTCTTAATTATGAATAAATTAATGAATTCAGCCATCAATGACTGATTCATCATGAAATGTTAAAGCTTTAAAGCTTCAAAGAATGGAATAGAACAGAAAAATAACGTCAAGGCGTCAAACTAACTTTTGCATTTAGAATATTACTAACTGTACCCCGTGGCTTCGTCTGTCCGATCTTCTAACCCTTTCTAGATCATTTTTAAGATAAAAGATAGTCTATGTACGTCTTAGTAATATTTCGTGTCTCCACACGAAATTTCTTTAATATAAAGTGGGTGTTATGATATATTTTTAATTAATTATCCATATTATACATTGACATTTTCCTACCTTTAACACGTCACATATGTTGTTAAAACTGAAATCTAATATGGTATTTCGTATACAAGAATATTGTTTCTACCACTGCAATGGCGACATCAATTATTTCAACTCTACAATCCGTTACAGCTATTACAAATGTAAATTTTCGTTATTTATCCCCCAATTGGTTGGACAGATGCTTTAAATGTCAAGTGTGAAAGCAAAATGTTATTTATAGGCCTATTTCACAAAATACTCGTATAACAGAACTACTTGTTCACGCGATATGTTTTTTAAAGCACAAAGATGGAAATGACGTGTATGGTCTGTCTGATTATTTTATTCATTCTTTATTATTTTAGTATAAATAAATAATTAATGAATATAACAATTAGGCAATATTGAATTTTCTTACAATAGGCTTAATACCTTTGTAGTGCAGATACTCGAAGGCGGTTTAGTTTATTAAATAAAAGTATATAATATAGTAAACTGGTATAAATGTAGTAAAAAGTACCATTACATAGTATAAAATAAAGTCGTTATCGCTGTCTGTCCGTCCCAATGTATGCTTAAGTCTTTAAAACTACGCAACGGATTTTGAAGCGGTTTTTTTTAAATAGAATGACTCAAGAGGAAGGTTTATACATATAATACATGTACACCCGTGCGAAGCCGGGGCGAGTAGCTAGTACATAATAAAATACTACTTTAAACTTATTATTAGGAAGTCTCTAGTCGTCTCTGGTATATTATTAATATACCAGAGATGAATATTCTTTTTGCGTAATTCTATTAGCTTGTTAATGAGAAGTCTTATACATTTAGTGGCATTACTTCTGAAATACTACCGTTTTTTAATAAACTAGCTGACCTGCGAAATATCGTCTTCATCACATTTTCGAATTATGCAATACTTTTCATTGCAGCTTTACTCCTATTGATCGTAGCTTCATATTATATGCCTATGACACTCACAAATAACGTGGCTTTCTGTTGGTAAAAGAATTTTCGAAATCGGTTTAGTAGTAACATATAGCGGACTTAACACCAGTCAACATGTTTGCTGCAGAGAATAATTGTTCAAGTATATATAAACGATATAATGGACAATACACAAACAAATATATATTAATATATATATATAATAATACACGATATATAAATACATATCTAATAATCTGACAATGAAATATCGTATAACGTGATTTATAGATAGCTCCTAATTATGAATATATAAACTTACATATTCAAGTTATAACTTATAAGTTAGTCCCTTTGGAGTTAGTGTATGGGCTTTATCTTACCAGTTTGACATCGCAATATCACCCTAACAGGCTGGCATACTGCCAACACTGAGACGTGTCGATTAATTAGAATTCTTTCACAACATACTATAAACATATGTATCAATTTTGGCGGGATAATTATTTATCATCTTATATATCTATATATACAAAACAAAGTCAGGTTATTTGCTTTTTGTTAAGGGTTTCGGGATATTGTCAGGTGCTAAGACCTGTAGCACTGCGACCTATAGTCAGTATACAATTAAACAGCTACGGACGGCAAGTTATAAGTTCAACACTTTATTAAAGTATTATGGATACTGGATGATAATACTAATGACCCCCTATCCTACTGTTTTATGGCTTTCTCACCCACCTTCGAGAAATCCCTCGCCCAATACGGGGATCGAAATTACGACGGCCCGAGCTAAGATTCGAATCCCTAGCCGTGCTCTCAGACTAAAGTCCTATCGGTCAGGCATGAGTTGTACTTTAGCCGCTTCATATGTCCTTCCTATTGTTTGGATTGCTTGCAGTGCTATGTGTACTCGTTATCATTCAGTGAAGCTGTAAAGGTCAGTTGCGGTCAACAGCGTTAGAATAGTTCGAAAAGAAACACTTTCTCACCTTTGAATCCAGACACATCACAATAAGCAATTGCTTGCTTATCGAGATATCTTTTCGATAAGCAAGTTAAAGGGTAGTTTCGCGACTGATAAGTGTATGTCTGTAAAATTATAATCTTTGTCATTCCAACGATATAAAAAAAACAAATTTATATCAGTTGGCAGTAAAGATGAGACCTCTGTATAAAGAGATTATAGGCTAACATTTCCATTACACTTTCAAGTGTATCCCAATTTTGGCGCATCTCTTCAGTTGGTTAAATTTGGCAATGGACTACGAAGATATCTGGACAGACTCCAATTCGAGAATTGATTAAATATGACATTTTTCGCCACCAATTTATCGTTTCATTTAACGACGGGAAAAAATATTTATGACGATTGATTTGGTGACTAATTCGTCAAATCAAATTAAATTTATTTCACAATAAATTCAGATAATTCTCATCTGTACTAGTACATACTATTATTATAAACGCGAAAGTTTGTTTGTTACGCTGTTACTACTAAACTACTGAATAGATACTAATAAAATTTTCCATGATAGATACATTCTGTCACAAAGACGACATTTGACTACCTTTTTACTCAAAAAAGAAGAAGAAATCTCTGGAAAAATTTAAAATTATAAACAAGGAAAAGTGTATTTATCTGTTTATTACCATCTCAAGACTAAACGGCTGAGCTGATCTTAGTACAATTTGAGGAAATAGATTATATCATGAGGTCGGGCACAGCCTAGTCCTATTATATGAAAATAATCTGAAAAAGGTATCTTTGCACTCAAATTTATTGGACACATATATTACTGTTACACTGTAATTAAATTTTCTGCGTCCAAACAGTACCTGGTTCTCACAAAATTTAGGGTCTGGTCACGGTTCAATACCCAGAACTTGGCGCCTAGCAAACTGTAACGGTTAACATTAAAAAACAACCAACTGCTGTTTAATAGCACCATTATTATAGTCTGTGGTTTGACTTATGACGTCACAATCACAATGCGTCCGTTGCGATGTGAGGCACATACTACCGCGACCCAGTTGCATGCGTTTCACCTTTTCGATATACTTTGCTGTTTAACAATGTACAGTTTTATGCGAATATCAAAGACGGCCCTTGATAAGATGGTGGGCGATGCGTAAAAGTCACCGTTAATTTCGTTAGAGGCTTGAGTCGTATGTAATAATAAGGCAATAAGTGTCACTATTATACATTAAAATAATTTAATCATAGTGTCACGTATGTCATTAATATGACTTAAAAAGTGCTTATATTAAGTTTATAATAATAATAATAATATCTCATCTCCTCTCCTTAAGAGGGGAGATGAGAATTTTTGGCAAAAATAATATACCTGGACAATTAATACAGCGCCATCTAGTCTCACTGTAAGCAGAGCTTGTGTTATGGGTACTAGACAACTGATATAAAGACTTAGATATATTTTTTTGTAAATACATACATAATATACGTAGAAAACACCCAGACCGATACAAACAATCATATGTATGAATACAAATGTTTGCACCGTGCGAGGAATCGACCCGCGCCTATCGAAAGTCGTGAATTTCTCTTGTCTTTGAAGATTGTCTCATTCCGCGTGGAGGTCGACACATGGTGTATTGCTAACATTGGGGTCACTATTCCCTATTACTAATAATCCTCAACCCTCTACCCACTGGGGGGGCAATAGGTAGAAGGGTTGCATTCAATCTCACTTTTCACTCTGCGACTTGATTTTTTATTTATTAAATCCCAAAAATACATTATTCTAGTTAACCAGTCTACATAAATTTAATTTTATATTTTTTTTTCACTTTTTAGAATCGACATTAAATTTTTATTGTCACTTTTTCACTTTCTACGTACATTACAAGTATTTTTCATTTTTTATCCGTTGTTTCATTAATCTCATACATACAGTCAGTCTATCGCCCACAAGGCCGGAGTGACTTTTTGTCATGGGTGCATTCCGCGCCGTGCACTTGCCTTGCGCCGCGGCCGGGGACGTTGATTTTGAGATCTTGTTCCCGCAATGCAAGATTTATTAGTTACCTTTTCATATTTAGTATTAAAACTAAATGTCGAGTTAATATATAGCTGTAAGTTCACAGTTACTGGAGGCCTACATTAATTTTGTCTATACTAATATTATAAAGCTGAAGAGTTTGTTTGTTTAACGCGCTAACCTCAGGAACTCAGTCCTAATTAAAAAATTGTTATTACGTTGTATAGTCGATGAAGGCTTTAAGCTATATAACATTACGCTAAGACCAATAGGAGCGGAGCTGCAATGAAAAATATTGCAAAGGGTGGGGAAATGAAACGCAGACGAAGTTGCGCGGGTCAGTTAGGAGTAAAAAAAGAAGTGTTCAAAAATGTGTTACAATAAAAATGATATGTTGAAAACTGAACTAATTTTCAGTTTTCAACATATCATTTTTATTGTTATATTTATTACTTTATCTCACCGTCAATACATAAATAGTATATAATTAAATGACCACACGACACGACTTTCAACAATATGATGAAATAGTATCACTGTCTGCGTGGGTCCTTTGTATCAATTAAAATCAGCCGTCAACCTAGCTTTGGAAGATGCATTTCGGTTGTAGGGTGCGATAAGATAGTGAAAGTGATAGAATAAGTGGCATTAGATCCAATTCCTCTAGAGTGGAAACGCATGAGTTGTATCACATCAAATGTTAAAGAGAAGTCCGTGGTATTGTTCATGTATGTAGATGACCATTTACTATGCATGGTACTATATATATCATAAAAAAATCATGTAGGACATTACAGTATATTACCATGAGAGCATTATGATAGAAATACATGCATCAAGGTAGTTCAACAAAGATTTGATGTTGCCTTTGTTTAACTACCTGGATGTCCTCTCGTCTGTTATATGTATGTATATATATTTTTAATTAACGATAATGGAATAGTGCACCCGGCTGAACTAACGGTATACGCTGGCGGGACACCATTAGGGGGTGATGTGAGATGTGTGATGTGATATGAGGTCAGTTAACCACTAATGTGAGAAATTTACCAGAAATTTATCACGATGGTTTCCAGAGGGAACCGTGTGGAGATCAAACTGACATGGTCCATTGCTAGCAATGGAGTTAACAGTCCACATTATAAACAATACTCTTTCCTCCCCTATTATATGCATGTCATATGAGTATAATTTACTCAGATCCTAAAATAATTGTTGCAAATACTTAGCACAGTAACTCTAACAAATCAGGCGTCTTGTCACCCGTAAGCAATAGCGCAAACTGGGAGTCTATCAAATAGAAATATATCTCAAAAGAAAAAAAATACTCAGATCTATGAGCTTGGTTCTAGAGGGCTTGGTTTTATACCGCGATATGATATGACCTATTCAGCCTGACCCACTTTCACGCTAGCACTAGTCGTATACGACAAGTTAATTCAACCTCTTTACATTTATGTCATCTTGGTAATACATATGAGATGTAGGAAGGTAATATTTAGGGTAATACGACTGGCACAGATTGAAGATTGCAACACAGAAGTCGCAGACTCGTTTCGACAAACGTAAGTCTGTATATTTGACAAGCGAATACTATCTCTTTATATTTATGTCATCTTGGTTCGAGATGTATGCAGGTAACAATTTTTTTTAATTACCCTTTACAAGCACACTGTGCTGAGACAGAGATACGCAAACGACTCTGTACAAAGACCTTTTTATATTACAATGATGGCAATCAAGCATACGGCCCGTCTAATGACTACTAAGTAACGTTCTGGACAAGATGCGCCACAGATCGAACAAAAAGGAAGATTATGCAAGAGGCACACGTCCAGCAATAGACTAATAGATGCTGAAAGAGAAGTAACGGATAATAACTGATCATTTATTAACGAATGAACTAGTTCGCAGATCTTTTTTAAAAGAACACTAGTCCTGGAGGTTGACGAGCCTATTACCTGGCTGTAGTAGACACGAGTCAGAAGTAAATGAACTAAAAACGAATTAGCAAGAGAGCTGCGAACTAAATTGAGCGCTCCATGGTCATCCATAAAATGTCACAACAATTTCATCCCCCCCCCCTCCCGTTTTTGTTATTTCATACTAAAAATTAAATGAGATACAAAATATAAGTCCGGGAGGATCCTGGGAGGATGGGAAGAGACAGATTTCGTGATTTTCACACGAACTTTGTGACAATCTTTTATTATTATGTCCTACACTGTCACACTTTCACAACCTTATATCTCTTAACATGTGACATCATTTATGGAAGCCCCCAAGGCGCGAACTATTATATTGTGTATGACTAGACTATGTTACTATGTTGGACTATAATTAAGTACATATAATTGTTTTTCATACTAAACTTCTATTTACAAATTATTAACGGTAACAATAATACGTTACAGAAATGTGCCATCTGTTCAAAAGATGTTTAATTGCTATATTAAGCGAGCTAGTGGACAGATGCCACATAATACAGATACGGCATTGGCAATTATTGATAATTTTATATTGTAATTTGTACGCCTTTTATTCTCAGTTTATATTATAATATTAGCTTGCCCTTTCTAGTCTATTTACGGGGCAATGATTGGCTGGCAAAATAAAACCATGGGAAGAATCGACTTCAATCTTGATCAAAATTATTTAAGAACACACGATAAGCTCCAACTTTTAAATAAAAAGAATCGGTACACGTAAAAAAAAGTTATGAAGTGTCATAAAATATACATAGTTGACTCCTTTTTTGAAATCGGTTGAAGAGTACATTAGGCACATTAGTCTTTACTAGAACTTTTGTTCCTAAATTTGTCATTGCGCTTGTCCAATAGTCTACTTAGCAAATCAATTTTCGACACTAATGTATCATAAAATAAATACACTTACATTAGCATTTCAACTAGTTATGTCCCACGGCGAGTGCTATCCGAGTGAATTCGTGTAAAAAAGTTCCTGTTTTTTCAAATATAATTTCAAATCCGTTTATCTGTTTAAATAACAATAAACTAACATTTGTTCGTGTTTATAGTATTAGTAAGTTAAAATGGAATTATGAAGAATGAATGAAATAATCTAAAATTAAAAAGACAAAATACCAGATTTTTTTTTAATTGTTGTGGCAATGGTTTCTTATACATACGGCTATCACATCAATCGTGGTACTTCGCAAATTTTTGTCAGTTCGGAGGACTAAGATGTTATGCCTGTACACTGTTATTTCACTACCATACCTCACCTTTCAACTGAATCACAAAGTAAGCTGCTATACGGATAAAATAGGCGAGACAATTATACCCACGCAGACGACTTTGTATAAAGTGTATTACAGTCGATTCAATGAAGAGACGTAGAACTGAATACTGCTAAAGTAAGCAGTATTCAGTTCTCTCTGGGACCTTGTTAAAAATGTAACTAGGGGAAGTTTGAAAAAGTATTAAAAAAAAAAACAAACGTATATAACTTATTTAAGTACCGTATTTAATTGTACATTTGAACATATATTACGAGTACATACGACTACTCATCATTTTATGATCGATTTATGCCGTCACGTCTCAAGTAGAAACGGGGGCAAGGTCTTAACGACGCAGCCATTTTTGAATTATTCTATAAATTAACTATATAAACAAAGAAAGATATGTCACGTTAATCCTAAATTCATATTAGCTGACCCCGCAAATGTTGTTTTGCCATATAAGTTAAAATCGCTATTAAAAAATAGGTGTTGATGGTAGAAGGTGAAAATTTAGTGTTGTATGTTATTTTTAACGCCATATTATAAAAAATGTTATCTTAATAAAAGATATAATACATTTTATTGCGAAGACGGATATATGTATATATATGTTTTATACAAAAAAGCAAATCGCCAGAAATTAATAGTAGGTAATCTATAAATAGTAATTATGAACATTGCATATTCGTCTGTGCATTTTTGCACGATAATCTCAGAAACTAATTAAACGGCATGAATGCAATTGTCAAGCAAAATTAGCTTCCCTTAATATTTAATGTTCATTTCTGTACAATTGGTTTATATAAAAAAAAAACTTATATTATCCGAATACCTCAGGTATGAAATCGGAACCTCAACCAGTCTTTGTTTTTTGTTATATAAAACTTTAGTTGAATTCGACGAACAAAAACAATTAAGTCAGGTCAGTTAGCCCATAACTAGCCTGACTTCATTCTATTCCTATAGCATTCCAGCACTCCTTGGTGCACCAGGAGTACCATCCCATCATAAATATATAAATGGTTTTCCGAAAATAAATTACATTAAAAAAAAATATTTTAAAACCTAACTACTGAATCAAGACGAAGCACTTCATAATGATGACGTTTGTTCTACAAACGTGTGAATTTGGAAAGTGCCATCTTAGTTTTGTTTATCTTGGTGAAATTAGAACAATAAATTTAACGTACTTAAGTATACTTTCAAATATTCTAGAAAAGTCTATTTTCTTGTTTAATACTATAGTTTCCACAGAAACAGCGTAGTAAATGTGTTGTAATTGATAAAAGCAGCGTTTCCAAACATATAATTACGTTAACTCTTTTCCTATGTTTAATACAATAAACAAATGATCAGTCATTGTCAAAAAACTGGCCAGTCGGACATGATAACATCTAACGTACCATCGAATGAATCAGCAATAAAAGATTAACCGAACAAATTATGAGCGACGTCGATAATTGCAACAGTGAATGTCGGAAACTGACATTCTGCGCGGATCACATAATAGGCAGTTTGCCGAAGCATCTCGAGCCAATGTCTGTAAAAAAACATGATGACCCGTCTTGTCTGTGGAATGTTATGCGACAAATTTAAGACGATCGCATATCCGCTGGCCGGCGGATGGAGATCACACAGTTTCACGCGTTCGGGTAATAGCGATAGGTAGTGATTCTGCTTAAAAGTACGTAGGTAGGTCTAGTGAATAATATGAAGCCACTAGCCAGAGAGGCCGTTCACAAGGCGCGGTCGTGAACCAATGCAATTATTTCATGCTCGATGTGCTTACGTATCCGTCATCCGCCGTGTAGTCAATACCACAGAGCAAGTAATACGTTATAAAAGAGTTGACACTGGCCTGTGAGAACTCAATCAAAATGTTACCATCTATTTAACAACTTTAAATTGTTCTAAAACATAAGAGCTTGCATAGCTTCTTGCAAAAATTGATTTTATTGTAGCACTTGTAGTAAAAAAATTGGTATCACAGATTCATAATATACTTTGTTCTCAGTGATGCTTAGTCAATACATAAGTGCACCACGTTGGAATTTTAAAATGTTTATTTTTTTAGTAGCATCACAAGAAGCTCAAGACAATAGCCAATAGACAAAAAAGAATTGTTTAACAACATGCATTTAATCATTGTCTATTATTATTATTACACTATTGGTGTATTACCACCATAATCAGTATTATCAGAAAGTGATGTAATCATTTATCTAAACTCACGCAATCGGGTGTAATATTTAGTCTTTCGGTAAAGAGGATATAATATGAATGAAAGATAATAATTTTATTGACCTTGTTTGATAGACGTTATTGTAAGTTTAATCTGCTCACACACCACAAAGAATAAGAGTGTACTACACTACAAATTATGTATGTTTGCCGAACATAGTTAAGAATAAGTGGATGTTATTTTTTTACTTTTAATGGGTAATAATGGTATATTATACCATTTATAATAAAATACATGACGTTCATAAGCGACTAAAATGTCCTACATGAATAAATTATTTTTCATTTGAATTGATTTATTGTTATAATTATGTACTTGTGTCTGCATTTTCTTTTTCACGATACCCCAGTATCACCTTATCCAATATAATATAATATTAAAAAGGAATAATCAGGTCAATTTGTGAAAATATTGTATGTGATTAGGCATTTGGATGGCGCCAGTTCCAAATTTGGATGCACTGTCAGCTAGCATGAAATTGATACCTAGGTAGATTAAAATATGTTTTTTCCTGGAACACTTGCCCGTAAAGATAAAGTAACTGATAAGATTTCGTGTTATATTTAGTTTAAATTCCCATAGCTATCGTGGTAAACTGAAGAAATATTCTGCAAACTATCAGATAACCATTACCTATAGGAAGGAGATTGTTAGTGATGTTACTAACCCCATTGCTAACAATGTCATGACCACGCGGTTCCCCGTGGAAACCATCGTAAATTCCTGGTGAATTTGTCATGATAGGCTAACAGATCAGATCTCATGATCATTTTATTATCCACTGGTGCACCCGCCTGCGCTAACGATTTACGCAGCCGGGGTATCAGTGTAAGATGATAAGATAAACATGAGGTCAGGTCAGTTACCCCTTGGTGGCAATTGGTGAATTTATCATAATGGTTTCCAGGGGGAACCGCGTGAAGGTCAACCTGGTACTAACATGGTACATTGCTAGTAATGGGGTCAACAGTCTACATTTCTAAGAATACCTTTCCCATTCATTTCTATTCCGGAAGACGTAGTCAATCCCCTGTCAATTTCACTGTCGTATTGGACAAACATTGGGCAGACGGCCTTGGTGGTGTAGCGGTTTAGCACACCGCTTTAAGATGACGATAAATTTTGCGAGTTCGATTCCTCGTTCGGTACAAACATTTGTATTCATGAGTATGATTGTTTGTATTGGTCTGTGTGATTTCTATGTATCTATAGAATAATGTGTATTTATTTATCTATGTATTTATATTAGTTATTTAGTACACATAACACAAGCTCTGCTTAGCTTGGGACTAGATGGCGTTGTGGGAATTGTTCAAGGATATTATTATTATATAAGACCTGGTTGACACACCCAACAGGTTGGCTGTTGGTTTGTTTGTCATTCCAGTTACATAAAAAAATCATATCTTAAGGTTAGTTCTGTCATTTTTTTTAAATGTTTATATATATGTTATTCAGTATGTTTTCATTTCACCTGTAGTTATGCGCTTACATACATTCGGAAACTTATTCTTATTTATATAGATCTAGCGACCCGTCCTGACTTCGACCAGCGATTAATTTACACAAAAACCTTGAAGAATTATACACTTAAATCTTTTTCGAGAATTACTCAATTGATAGATGAAAACCGCATGAAAATCTGTTCAGTATTTTTTATATTATCGCGAACACACAAATAATAGTAGGGGCTTTGTTTTATATTTTGTATACATTTTAACATATGTATCCTACTAAAGATATAAACGCAAAAGTGGGTGAATATTTGTTACTCTTTCAAAAACTCGACCGATTCGAGCGAAATTTGTTACACACATAGATCATATTCCAGATTAACAAACAGGATACCTTAAAGCCGAGAGATATACCTAAATGCATATTAGATACCACAGTGTTTCGAAAAGTTAATACAGCTATATACATATTCCGACAGTCCGCCATAGAATAATATGGTTATTTTTAATCTATGTAAATATAATAAATCCATAAGATTAGGCACAAGTGGTTTTAAAATACGTACGTTTCGTAAGTTGACTCAGTCACTAAGCCAATTTACAATATGAGATTTTATATCGCTTATTAAAGTGGGCATGACCTTAAAAACCTAATAAATGGATTCAAAGTAGTTAAATACATCTAACAGGTATGAGGTAACTAATATTCCGTATTAGACGATTACGGCTTGTATAAAATAGTTATATAGCTTTTATATGCCGGTATTGAATATTGAGATGCGTCTTTTATATCCCGTGGATATCAAAATAAAACATACGGCTAGACTGATGGTAAGTTACAGAGCTTGCATAATCTCGCAGCACAATTTCGAATTAGTAAGCATGTTTATATATATACAATTTTATTTGTTTTATAATTATATTTATTGTTCTTAAGTGTCGACAAAAATATTACAAAAAAAATTTTATTAGGCATTGACGAGAAGCTTGGCTGATAGCTTCTATGAAAACTTAACTTAAATAACATTTATTACTGATTTTCTTATTGTATTTCTATGTGCACAATAAAGAGTTTATTTATTTAGAGTAGGAATAAATAAGTAATTATTTACGTACTACGTAATTATGTACGTCTAATAAAACTTTAAAAAAATAAAATGTAATCCATAGACTAAGAATAAGTAATTGATTAAGTAAGTACTATTTGCCGTGATTTACACCAATACAACATAAATTACAAACACGCACCCTGCGTTCTATATTTAAACATGGAACGATTTGAAAGCGGTCTATTGCATTCACTAAATAAAACAGCGACGGATTTATGGCTGAATTAACAATCGCAAAATAGGCACGTACCTTCGATTTGATGATCTCAAATCCTATCGTATTGAGGAGACATCGGCAACTTTCACAAGTTAAAGGTACACACTAGAGTAGTAGAGCGAGGTTTAACGGGGGTTAGCAGCTAGCCGCCACTAAAATTATTGATTTCGCAGTTACAAAACAACAAAAGATATAAAACGAGCCGACTGCACACCCCCGCGCGGACCGAATCGATCAGAATGATAATTGTCGCGCACAAAGACTTCACTACTCACCTAGGCGGCCGGAATGCACACAGCACACACACAAAACAACAACACACACAATTTATGTTAACAATATTTCGCAATCACAACGTTTTGCACACGTTAATCACAGTTTTTACACTTGTAACAAGAGTTTTTGTATTGTTTTTATTGCATTTAAAGGTTAATTAGTGCGAATTAAAAGCGATTTGTAGCAGAGACGCGAGCATTTCGACGGCCGCTAGCAAGATGGCTCCGCTCCGCGTCCGCGTATGCCGCGCGGCCGCTCCCCCGCGCGCCGCGTACGTGCAATGAAAGATAGGTGGCGGCCCCACACGGCCAACGGGCAACGGGGATCCGTCCGCCGATATATCTCACTGTCAGCTGCTTTGCATTATTTAATGCAGTAAAACATTCAAATCAATAGCTTAGTGATGTTACTTTAACTATTAATAAGCTGAGTTTGTATGATTCGCAATTATTACGGTGAAATATTCACATGTTATCATATTTTAATTTTTGTCTTAAAATTCATAGTGCATTTGTAACTATTTATTTATTTATATGTAACACTAAATTATTATGTAGTCTAGTAGTATTTTATGAAATTAAGATATTAAATTGAATAACTATATCAATAATATGTACCAAAAGCAAAAGATTAAAAATAAATCTGCATTATAAAAATATATTTAAGTTGATAATAATAAAATTACAAATGGAAGTAAAAGATTTTTCTATCAGAAAATGGATATATACTTATGTAAATACTATTGAACGACAACAAATTCATTTAAGAATGATTTATTAAAATTACGTAAGTACAGTAATAGACTTATTATTGACGTTTCACTTACCTACCTACTTACCAAAAATATACTAAGGTATTCAGTTCATTACTTAAAATTATAACCTTGACCTCTGTCATTACTTTGGGAATAATAAAATCCTATAAACAATAAATAAAGCATAAACGTTATAAATTAGCTTAATAACCTTATTTGCATAGAGAGAGTAGTGCATACTTCTTAGCTTATCATATTATTCATAACCTTATAATCAATCGTGAGTCACTGTAACCGGCGTATTTAATCCCGAGACATATCCCGCGATCAACTCCTCACGATCCGTCACCAGTTCTTTCCCTTCACACCGCTTTGCTCGTGCGGAGATCACCCCTCGCCCCGCACCGCTGTCCTCTGCCTACCGACCTCTTATATACGTACTGCTCTCTTTACAACAAAAAAACACCAATTTCCCAAATTCTCGAAGCGGACCGAGCCCGCTCGCAGACCTAAGATGGCCGACGGACGGCTCACGGCTTCCATTTTGATTGCAGATTACAGTCGCGCGTCCCTCCACCGTTCAAAGCCTAACCGATGCGGCGTCCTGCCGCTATAACTCGCTACATAAACGTATTGCACACGTTTTTAGGCTAATTTTTCCCGTTCAACACGACGGTGATGTCGTTTCCCGCGTAAAATGCTGTTTGGGGGGCATGTGTTGTTAAAATGGCGGGTGTTATGTCGAATTTCGATGTCGCCGGCTTTGATCCGTTCATTGTATCGATTCGTCGGCCGCCCGGGGTTGAAAGAAAGTCCACGCGGAGTCTAATGCCCGTGTTAAAATGTAGCCGAGTTCAAGCAATGGTTTTGTCTCTTTCAAGCCCCGCATCTCGTACCTACCTGTGCTGCATAAAGCGATGTTAGTTAAAAGTAGCTCTCTCGTCTCGCGATGGAAATTGAAATGATATAGCGTTTTAATCTATGCGTATATACTGCTAGATACAAGTATAAAATGCAAATAGCTCTATAATTACTGTACTATGATAAAAATAGGTAAGCACATAGACAAGCATGTAGACACAACTTAAGGCAACTACTACAGTATGAACACATCGGCGAACAACTATCTATCTCCTCCTATAACTGAACTAGGATGAATTTATGTCGTCCTAGTACAATACCTACATTACAGAGAACAAACTCAATTCTAATTTTACCAAAAAATGTAAATTTAAATAAATATAAATAAATAAATAATCATTGACAATCTTGTCCCATGGTAAGCAGAGCTTGTGTTATGGGTATAAGACAGCTGATATGAATACTTAGATTTTTTTGACAATACCCTGACCGATAATGATTTCTCCACTGCTGCTATGATTATATATTTCTTCCCATGATAACTGCACTTTTAGCTAATAGGTGGTTGGGCTATAGAAGTACGTACTTCACTCTTGTCACCTATTGGGATAGGTAGAGACAAGGAGATCCCATATATTTCAAATGATATACACTTAGAAGCATAATTCTTTTGCTTTCTCTACATTAATAAAATAAAAAAAAATATTTCTTTTTCTACATTGATAAAGTTTTTTATTCGAATTTAGAAGTTAAGAGAAACAAAGAATGAGAACGGCCACAAACAATTATTATTTTTAATGATAACAAA
This sequence comes from Achroia grisella, assembly GCF_030625045.1. Classification (NCBI taxonomy): domain Eukaryota; kingdom Metazoa; phylum Arthropoda; class Insecta; order Lepidoptera; family Pyralidae; genus Achroia; species Achroia grisella. Next base: position 528,025 of record NW_026712626.1, read on the forward strand.
AGTAGTATCATTTGTTTAACTAAAAATTAAACAATAAGTATTGTTTAATATCTAATAATATTCATTATATTGATCAAATGATATGCCTATATTTTTATCTCAAAATTTATATTTTTTTTTAATATTAAAGACAAGGAAGCCTATATACAAAAATATACAACCGTTGCTTATAAACATGAACAGTACTACAAATATCATTAAATATATTATAATTTTTTAAACCGCAGTCTCATGCGTCGTCTTTCATTTTATTTTACTGGAACAATGATTTCCGATATTTAAGGAAAGCAGAGTCAAAGGCGTTTATTCATTCGGAATATTTTTAGGCATTATGTTCTTATTTTTTTCCTATCTGACGCGCGCAACCTCGTCTGCATCACACTTACTTGACATTTATCATTATATTTCGCCCAATTTATATAATATCGTTTTAAATTATAGCCTTTATGTTATTCTGATGTATAAACTATACTACTGTTAAGTTGCATGAAAATCCATTCAGTAATTTTTGCGTAAAATAGTAACAAACATCCATATATACTCATAAACTTTCGCAGTCTGAGTATTTAGGACTCATCTATATACTCGAAGTTAACAGTGATAGAGCCGTGGATATTCCAACACAGTTCTTTTAATTTTTTACGTGTAGACGTGTTTAATTTGTGTAATATACATTTTTTAATAATTATGTATATTTTTAAGTATTACTATAAAAATAATAATAGGTATTCTGTACTCGTTCTTTATATAAATATTAACTGTACCAAACATATACATGACTCTACCAAATTTCATATTCTTCAGTTCGCGTAATTTTCGTAAAAGTAAGCATAAAAACTTTATGCTTTACATACTAATGCATTGATTTGTAACCGTTCGTATGTAATGAGATCTTTCGTGATGTAATTTGGAATACTTTTGGTCCGGAGATGCGAGTTCAATTGCTCCAATCGCCCATTGTTATTGTAATAATAATGGGCCAGGGGGTCGATCCAGACTCCAGACTCCAGCTGAACGTTGAATGGTCTTCAGCCGATCCATAAGTTCTTCCGCGGGTTTGTAGTGTCTCTCTGCACTCGCTACCATTTTCGTCTGGTGAAGCTGTGAAGGCCTCGGTGATCTAGCAGTTTCGCACACGGCCTTGATTCCGATGATTGCGGGTTTGAATCCTCGCACGGTACAAACACTTGTATTAATAAATATGATTGTTTGTATTGATCTGGATATTTTCTGTGTATAATATGTGTGAATTAAAAGAAACTATATTTAAGTCGATATTTATATCAGTTGTCTAGTTACGTACGCTTATCATAAGCTCTGCTTAGTTTAGAACTAGACGGCGTTGTGTGAATTATCCTGGGTTATAAAAAAGCCCGTTACAGACATATCATAAGAGTCTGTAATAGAGCTATATGAATAAATATATTTTGATTTGATTTGATTTGATAACATTAGAATAGATCTCAAAAAGCGTGTTCAAGTCCCGTTATGTCGAGTTATTATAATAATAAATTATTCAACGTAATTATAATATTAATTAAAAGGAACCATTTGTGTCATCATGACCACTAAATGTACACAGCTGCAAATAAATTCTGTAAATAAAATGGAGATTTACTTTCTTATAACTATTAAACTTACGTCCGTATGCTTAAATTTATTTATTAACTTTTTTATGTTAATGGAATAGCAAACAAGATGGCCCACTTGATAATAAGTGGCATTTGGCAGTAGCTATATACATGAGCAGCACAGTATATCACGTCATCATGGTTTATTATAGCATAGGGGACAAACGAGCTTGCGGCTCTCCTGTTGGTGAGAGATTACTGCCGCAACACCAGCCTTCCTTAGCACTCAGCGTTGTCATTCCGGAGAAGTATATCACGTCCTTGTAGTCTATACTCTGTAATTTCACTGTCATGTGTTTTTTTTATTTCCTTTCTTTCATATGCTTCCCCAAAAAAATCTTATAAATTAAATTATTTTACGGCTGAAATAGGAGAGATAGGAAAACAGGCATATTAATAGTAGTTTGTCTTTAATTTAAATTTAACTTTAAAACTAGTATTAATGATACTAGATTTAAAGACAAACTTTCTGTTCACATAGCACAAAATATACCGGAATTAGCTTTAAATAAATTTAAAACCCTAAACGTAAATGACACACATGACACAAGCATGGCATGGCATGGCAGTAGATGTTCATACACGGTTTCAATTAATGTTAGACATAGACAATTTTTTATATTAAACATTCAACCTGGAACATCGCCAGCAATGCAGTTATCACTCCACATTACTAACAATCCCCTTCCGCTCATTTCAAAATCACTGAAGTACGCACAAAACCAAGGGATACAACTAGTGTAAAACGAACAGCCATCATACGTAATGAAGTTTAACATAATCCTATGGAAATGATTACAGTGTCTTTGTGGAAAACATACTGCAATCTCATACACATTGTAGGTCGTTGCTCTTTACCATGGCCAGATCAGTTGAGCTCCCACGCCTCTATATTTCCTTATACAAACCGACCACGCAGGGGAAAGGGTCTTAATATCCGGAGTTCATTTTATAGTGTACATTAAATATAGGCGGAAGTTCGCGGCTTGACATCGAAGTAGTATGAAAGATGTCTTATAAATCAATATTCTAAAGACAAGTTTGCGTGCTGTTTTGCAAATGGTATGTACTTAACTAGTCAGTAATTTTGTTACATTTTTGTTTTAAATATGATGATGTAATGGTGCACCCGTCTGCTCTGACGGATGGACGGAGAATGACAAGACGAGCATGAGGTCAGGTCAGTTAGCCCATCATGAGGAATTCACCGGGAATTTATCACAATGGTCCAGGGAGAACCATGTGGAAGTCACCTGACATGGTACATTGACAGCAATCGAATAATGTTACTAATTAGAACGCGAAAGTTTGTGCGTATGGATGGATGTTTGTTACTCCTTCATGCAAATACTAACTTGAAACTTTACAGAAATATAGCTTATTCATATTACCTATAAATTTCACGCGGGTAAAACCGCGGGCATAGCTAGTAGTAGAAATAATAATTAGTAATTATTATAATAATACTAATTTAGAAACTTCTACAATAGAACAACTCTGTCTGTTTTTTTGTGTCCGGCCTTTTCGCGGGAACCGACTGAACTGGCGGTGATACCACAAACGTATATCATTAAAAAAATACTTAGATATTCTAATAATAATTCGAAAGGAACCGATTTGGATTTGTAGTACATTCCAAATAGAGGACAATGAAATGTTCATACCTAGTATAAATATTACTTTGCATTTAATAACAAAATTGAAATCAAACAGAGGTGTACAAAATATGACTATATTTGATTGTATGATTATATTTGTCATTAAGATAGTCATTAATATAAGAATACCGGGGGGAAAGAGATGTTAGTAATGTGAATCAATTACCTCATTGCTAAACAATATTCCATGTTAGGTTGACATCCACGCGGTTTCCCCTAGAGACCATCGTTATAAATTCCTGGTAAATTTGTCACGATGGGCTAACTGACCTAACCTCATGCTCATCTTACCTTATTCCACTGGTGCCCTGCCAGAGTAAACTGTTAGCGCAGGCGGATGTACCGTTCTATTATCAGCAATACAAAAATTATATTAATAAGAACACCGTATATGTATCTTAGTTTTGATTCAGTTATTATTAGAATCTTTATCACACGTGCATAAATCTCTCACCGTTTCCCTCACAAACTATCACCTTCTCGCTCTTACATGCATTAATGCATTTTTTGCATGTAACAAGATATATTCACACAGCTGTCCCTATTTCGGTTGCTAAATGGGAGTGTTCACTAAAGTTAATAAAAATATATCATACTATTATAAATATGCAGGTATGTATAATAATAATAATACGGAGCCAAGAATTATTAATAATGTGGACTAAAGATCCCATTGCTAGAAATGTACCATGTCAGGTTAACCTCTATCCGGGTCTCTGGAAACCATTGTTAAATTCCTTATGAATTTGTCACGATGGACTAAATGAACTGAATTTCTTGCACCTTATTATTCTCCACTGGTGCCCCGCCAGCGTAAACCGTTAGCGCAGATAGGTGCACCATTCCATCGTCGTCTATAAAAAAAATGGTGGGAAGAAGGATTAATAATGCGGTTCTCCCTGGAAACCACCGTGATAAAACCACCGTGATAAATTCCCTGGTGAATTTCTCACGATAGTAGTTAAATATAACAATAACATTAATAATCCTGGACAATATAACAATAAGAATTTAAATATTATTGGGGTACATACATAATATATATATCGAACACACCCACCCAACACCAACACCCATCCTCATGAATAAAAATGTTTGTACCATGCGAGAGATCGAATCTGCGACCATCGGAAGTAATCTATGTCCTTCTCTATGTAATATAGTTACTACGTAAAACCCAAAACTATTTACCTACCTTAAAAAGAAATCTTCAATAGGCTGTCAGCGTTATTTATAGAATTGGACTAAGTAAATTCTATTTATACAAATATATAAGAAAACGATTCCATACAAATACAGAAATCTTTATTTTATCTGAACAGTATACAAGTTGGAATACGGTTGATGGTTTACGCTGGCGGGGCAGCAGTGGAAGATGATAGGAAGAGCACGAGGTCAGGTCAATTGGCCTATCGGGATCGTGGCAAATTCAGCAGGAATTTATCACGACGGTGTCCAAGAATTTATCACATTAGTACCAATCCCCTATCCCCCTGAAGGAGACTGTTAGTAATGTGGATTGATGACCCTATAGCTAGCAATGTAAGGTACATTCAGGTTGATCACCATGCGGTCCCCCCTGGAAACCACCGGCTAACTGACCTGACTCATCATCGTCACCTTCCAGTGTGCCCCGTCAGCGTAAACCATTAGCGCAAACGTGTGCACCATTTCATTATCATCCATTAAATAAAACTAATTTATAGTATTTATCTAATGACAAACAAAAAACAAATCTATCATCATTACTATAAGGTTATGTGTGTTATGTTCCGTATTAGCGTATATAGGTGTATAACTAAGTAGCTAGATTTAGCTGTAACAATACAATCGCCCTCTATTCGCCCCGATTAAGTGTAACAAAGAGAGAGGTAATCGATAACGGCGGAATCGTAAGAGACACGACGAGTACACAGACCGAGGTGAAATATATTGCTGGCATAAATATTGATTTTATGTGAGAGGGGCGGCGGCCGGCAGGGCTGACAACTCGCAGTTATTGTAAATTCAAATTCAAAAGTCATTTACCCTTCCTTGCTTCCTTTCACTCTTAGTTCTCAAGCAGTTGATTGTATATTTAATATTTTCTTTATTTGAGTATTTAATTGAATTAGTGCTAGTTGGTAGTTTGTATTTACACGTAATTATTTAAAAAAGCAACACGCAAATTTCTTGTTCATTCTTCTTGTGATGAGACAGTTTTCCGAATGAACGGTAGATTAAAAAAAAATGTGATGACTAATCAAAAGTGCTTATTAGTTTATTTGTATAAATGATTATATATTATTATTTATTGATGATATATTATAGTATTAGTAAGTTTATTTGTATAAATGATTTTCTATTCTATTCTTTGACAATTCACACAGCGTCATCTAGTCCCAAGCTAAGCAGAGTTTGTGTCATGTGTACTAGACAACTGGTATAAATACGTAGATACTTTTTTTTTGTAAATACATATATAGAAAACACCCAGACGATACAATCATATTCATAAATAAAAATGTTTGTACCGTGCGAATCGAACCCGCAACTATCGGCACTAAAGCGGAATACTAAACTGCTAGATCACCGAGGCTGTTTTTACACATGTAGCACATTCAAGGGGGCCCCAAAAACTGACAAAAGCCGAACGAAATCAGTTTCAGGATGGTATGGCAATGTAATGCGAAGTATCGAGAACTAGATGGCGCTGTGTGAGTTGTTGTGTTGTTTTTTGGATTAACATTCTACCCTACAGTCTAAATTAAATTGAAAATAACAATAATAACAATAATAAAAAATAGTCTGCAAACACTAAATATTAATCCTATAAAAACATATTTATTACAAAAATCTGCTGTACTGAATACCTGTCGCATAACTAGAAAATGTCTGGCTTCCTCAATAATAACATCTTCATATAGCGCAACCTCTCTCACATTTGGCAAGGGCCCATGTAGTTGTTTACCTTATTTAAACTAGATAAAAGAGAAAAGAAAATAAACATTAAAAGAATAATAATAATCGATATATGACATAAAACATAAGAAACTAGCTAAAGCTCAGAAAATTATTAATTTGGTGATCTATCATGAATACCAATTATTTTGTATTATTAAATTTGCACATTTCTATAATAACTTCAAGAAGGTATCAACTTTTTTAAATAAACTATAATGCAAATGGTTTTTTTTACTTAGACGAGGCGAGTTATAGGCGACGGTTCCCGTTTTCCATCGGGTGGGCCATCACATTGTCAGCCATTTCAGTTCAGGTTCATAAAACAAATATTATTGCTGCGAATCGTCATTTTTGCTTAAGTTGTAAATATCCAATAATTTTAATTTTAGAACAGTTATTATTTAATAATTGACAACCCTAAACCGCAGAGTTAAGCCCGCAGGGATGTCACACGTCTGAGGGGCAGTGAGATGTGAGAAAGAGACAGGTGTGTATAATCCGTACATTAAAGGGAGACGGGCATACAGTCAATGGTTTCGCCGTTACCACGTACTTATAAGTCTTTTTATTTATTCTATGCGTTGCGTTTTGCTCCCTTTGTGATGGATTTCGGTTGCTTTTTAATTAGATATGTCGCAAATTGAATTTGTTTGTGGGTATCGAATTTATTTCCATCCATTATTTATGATTTTAATTTTAATTCTGCTTATTTAAGAATGTTTTATTAATCTGTTTTTAGGCGAGAAGATTAATTATGAATCAATTATTAACTGACATGAGAAATCTAAATAATTATAATTATATACTCTTTATTGAGCACTGATAAAATAATTACGAAAAGGTACACTATTGGGACTTAAATATTCGTTCAGTTCTTTCTAAAAATAAATTAATAAAATTTCTTTCTTTCAAAAAATAAATATGTAGTATCGGCGACAAACCCTTTGCATAAAAGTCCTTAACAAAAGGCGGCCTTATAGCTAAAAACAATCTACAATATTATAACATAAATAGTAAACATTTGGTTTTCACTGTGTTTTATAATAGATAAACTAGCATATCAATAACTCTCATAAAATCAAAAGTACTAAAATTTAAATGTTTTTATTGACCTTTTTTTTATAATAGATTTTTATAAAGTGAGGTTTCGGTAGGCCGGTGGGGTACCAGTGGTGAATGAAGTCAGGTGATTTGGCCCATCGTGGCGAATTTGTAATTAATTTGTAACCACGAATGTTTCCGGGAGTGACCACGTTGAGGTCGACTTGACACGATAAATTGCTAGCAATGTGCTTTTATCGCTTTATTAGGTATAGAATAGTATCGTTACAATGTACCGCTTAATTCGACATGTCAACAAGTAGTTGAGTATGTAACGCACTAGTAGCGCCTCTAGCGGTTATTAATGGAACTATTTTACAGTATGTATTCACGAAAATTTTGTATATTATGATATAAGCGCGTTTTTAATTACGTAAGTTGTTTATTTTAATAGATTAAATCAATCTATTTTAAAATATATATTAGTATTTTGAGTCGTTATATAAATTAATAATAAGTTTACGATTAATATTAAAATGCAATTTTAAGAATTTTAATTACAATTATTTTCAAATAAGAAATAATAATAATGATGATATACATGGTTTACAAAAACTAACATTATTTTTGTAATTATAACAACAATAATAAGTATATACATTAGAAGTCTTCATTTGAAATACATTAGTAGTGGTATCTAGTAGTAGCGTGTAGAAACTACTTTCTTAAACATATCAATACTAATGCATAGATGGCGCTGTAAATATTAGTTCGCTAACTCGCGTACAGAGGGCGCGATTCCTTTATTGAACTTTAGTGAACAAAATAAAATATTGTTAAATAAATTAACGACTGTATTGATATAAATTAACACCACGCTATGTATGTTACGGCGTATCCAGAGAAGGGAACCAAGTGTAATATAACATTTCCTTAAAGATTTATAATATTTTTTCATATTTAATTCAGAGGCATCTTCAAATAGAGATGTGAACGCAACACTTGACATGGCCACATTTTGTTTGATATATTTGAATCCAACTTGGAGGAGAGAAGCCTACAGCCGAGTAGGGACTAAATATTGGTGTTTCCATCGCCGGAAATATTAATTGATACAAAGTTTTGGTTACGACTAGCCGGTCTATTTGATTTGACAAAACATTGCACCTTTTTGTACTATTGAATTATAGACTGGGAATTTAATCTATTAATTTAATGAAAATAGGTAGATATTATTAAGACTACGTCCACAGTTAACAATAACAACTCCATTTGGAAAACAAAACCTTCGGAGTTAGGGAAATTATAAAAAAAAAAATCCTAAATTATGGCATTTCTAAAGTATCCTAGTACTTAAGTTAGGTTAAGCTGTAAATATTTTAATGTCCCTCGTAAAGTCTAGATAAATTTATTTTCTGTAAATTGGCTGCCGGCTTAAATCTAGTCTCCCTGGGTGTTTATTTCAATGGATAATAATGGAACGGTGGTCCTGTCTACTAACTGTTTACGGTGGCAGAGCACCACTGGAGGATGACAAGACGAGGTCAGGTCAGTCAGCTCATCGTGGCAAATACACCAAGAATTTGTCACTATAGTTTCTCGGGGAATCTGCGTGGAGAACAACCTGACATGGTACATTGCTAGTAATGGGCTCATTAGTCCACATTACTAACAATCCCCTTTCACCTTCGCCCGAGAACCCCGCCCCCGGAGTTGGCAAAAATGTCCTATGGGAATACAAAAAATCATAATCATGAATACAAATGTTTGAACCGTGCCAGGAATCGAACCCGCGACCATCGAATTGAAGCGGTATGCTAAATCACTAGACCACCCAGGCTTTAAGTTAAAAATAAAGCAATTATATTAAAAATTTTCGCAATATCAGCTGCTTGGCAACTAAAGATCATTGACACCTGCGTGTTTATTTTCAAGCTTTTTAATTAATTGTCATCGTTAAAATGCCATCTATGGGCAAGTGGAGTAACTAACGTGACGTCACAACAAGGTGGTCTAACTGGTTCAGGTAAGTTGCGCTGTACCGTTGGGTTCAACGTCCTCTCACGTGTTTTGTTTACGCGGGAATCTGACAGCGACGGTGGATTCGAATTTTGAATTTGTCAGATTTTTCGGATTCACACATTAAAGATGTGCAAAGTGCGTGCTGTAAAAATAACGGTTTTATATTTTATATGGCATTCTATTTTTAATAAGAGTGTATGAATGTTATTTAAACTAATATTATAATAATGAAAGATGTTTTCTCTGTATAATATATAGAAATAATAAATAAAATATATCCAATTAAAAATAAAAATCTATGTATATAAAAGAAAATTATCAGCGGTATTCTTTTAAACATATTGATTTAAATAATATATATTTAAGATTTCTAACAATACAACTGCATCCACAGACTAACTGCATCTTGTAAGACTTGGTCGCCTTATGAGAATTAAGCCAAAATTGAATATATGTAACAAACAATCTAGTATTTAAAAAGGGAAACGTGGAGATTCAAACAAAAATTGCTTCGTTTTAAATTCAAATTTTGTTAGGACACAAACTTCGCCATGAATGTATGCAAACATTGACACATAAATATGCCGCGCTAAAAAATGCTAGTAAATTATTTTGTTAAAATTTAGTAGCACTAGCATGTGTGAGATCATAGACTTTCTAGTGTCTAGACCACTACTAGAAGTATAAAACACGATAACTGATGTCATAGAAAAATTGGTATCACAGATTTATCGACAAACATTTTGTTCCTCATGACTTAAGCCTGCTTGCGACTGAGCTACAGAAATAATAATAATTACATCCCTGGCAATTCACACAGCGCCATCTAGTACCAAGCAAAGCTCAGCGTTATGGGAATATGCAACTGATAGATATGCTCTTCCCGAAGACTAAGAAGGCATATTCCTTATGATGTAATTTCACTGACTAATAACGAACAATTGTATTAAAGGATTTTACATTTAAAAACGTCCTAATGTAACTTATTATATTATATTCCTAAATTAGGACAATTCACCTAAAAAATGATCTTATTTCAAAATTTTGTGAAAAAGTGAGTGGTCCGATCTGTGTCGATATGTCACATATCACCGATGCCATCGAGTTCCTTGACCGATGGTAACAAATTCCAACTGTTGGAATCACAGCAAATTCTTAGAAGGGCCAAAGAGCAGACGGCTTATTTTGATCATAAAAATTTGACGTTCATAAGCGGCTATAATGTCCTATATGAATACATGATTTTTGATTTGATTTGATTTGATACGTGGTAACTGTTTTCTACATACACGAATCTCGGTTCAGGCTGTCGTACTTTTGTTCGAACCCCTAGCGGTGCCCTAGAACTAAAGTCGGATCCGTCAGATAGGAGTTGGCCTTCAGTCCGCTCCATAAGTTCTTCCACGGGTTTGGAGTGCCATCTGCACTCGCTCTCTATCGTTCTGTGAAGCTGTAAAGGCCAGCTGAGGACATCATTAGAATACATCGAAAAAAAAAATTATCGTAATCAATGTGGTTCAGGATTACAGTTTATATAATAATAATAATAAACTCTTTATTGTGTACACAGATGAAATAATAAGTAATACAGTTATAAAAGGCGGTCTTATCGCTAAAAGCAATCTCTTACTGACAACCTAGAAGAGAGGACTTATGTACATAGAATAGGGTAGGTGGCACACATAAGACACTGTTTATTATACTACTAAATATACATACTTACATTAGGGATAAATATATAAACCTACATATATACATACATATATACTACATATTGGAAGAAATGAGAAAAAACAAATAAAAACATGTACTATATGCAGTACCAATGTTATCAATGGTTTTGCAATTCTTACTAGTTCCTAGTTAACCTTCGTTAAAAAATAACGTCATTTCATACAGCGCCATCTAGTACCAAGCTAAGCAGAGCTCGTGTTATGGGTATGGCGACTAATAGATATGCTCTTCCGGAAGAATAAGATGTCATGACTCTTATTCTGCAATTTCACTGACCAATAACGAAGGTTAATTAAAAACTAATAAGATTCGCAAAACTATATATATTATTACCGTATATTGTGATTGTGATGAATTTAAAATTTTGAAATAGGAATATTTTTTTAGGTAAAACGTCCTAATTTAGGAATGTAATATATATATAATAAGTTACATACCTATATTAAGACGTTTCTTCCTAAAAACATATTCTTATTTCAAAATTTTTAAGGAATACCCATTTCAAGAAATATATTTGTTTAAATATCAAGGTATATGTAATAATTTAAATCGATCAAAAAACGATTTCATATTTCGTGGCAAATTTCAGCATTTATTTAAATTGTAAAATCACTCATGTTTTAATATTAAAATTAATTTAAAAATTATGTATAAATATACTAATGTATGCCGGCTGCGTGAGCCCGCAGTTTTATATTATCACATGGAAAAAAAGAGTCAAATTAACCATAGACAACACAATATACTTATTGCTAAAGCTCTACATTGGAGTCATATCATCTACCTCCCATTAGATACGCATTCGTTGCATTCATCGAACATCAATCGATTCCAAGTCATCGAGAAGATCCACCGAGTGGAAGAACCGGCCTCAACACCGTTACCACACTGTTCGCATCACGAAAAAAATTACAGTTAACCGGAGAGTCTCGGGCCGCGCGCCGCAACGAAAAAAGCACAAGCCACTGCCATAGCACGTCACTAGGACGTATGCGGGTGGCTTTCTGAACCAAAAGCGCGGGAAATTTGACATTGACAGCTGATGGGCGCGAAAAGAGTTCTATTTTCAAAAAGTGTATTGTGGAAATTGTGTTAACACGGTGCACATGTGAAATCATGATTGAATTCGGATAATTTTGTGTTGGCAACAGTGACTCGTTATCATTAGATTGTACGTTTTGTTAGTGTACACATTATAAGGATTTATTCAAAATGCCCAGCACTATAAGAGGTATGTTACGAATTAACCATATGTATGCATAATATAAGTAATCGTTGTATATAGTATGTAGCAATATTATACAGAAAACAAGATTTTATTTTTATATTAAGAAACTAAAAATATAAATCAGTATATTTGAGAAATTTTTCACCCCTTAAAAGCAATATCAGTCAAAAACAACGGCTATTTTATTATTAAAAAAAAAAAGTAATAGAGATTTTGAGAACTCTAAAATAAATACAATTACTTAATTTAAAAATAGAATTTCAATAGAACTAAACTCAAATTAGAATGTTTAATAATACGTATTTATTTGAGTATTTAAAAAGAATTTAGTTTTATTTATATTTTTTTACAAATACAGGCTGATGATTTATAAATTAATGTTTAAAATAGCATTTCATTTTGATTCAATATAATGTTCGGGGTGAATGCTCCTTCCTTTTCTGTTGACGGAAACAAAATGTGTGGTTTATAAAGCGAAAATTAGAATTTCGTACCGCAGCTGGTAATTTACAATTCCAAATTAGGTTTGTGTCACTATATTGTTTATGTAGTGTGCTCCCAAACATGACTGTATTAATTATATTTTAAGATTCAAATTATTTATTGCACATCACTACTAATAGATAAAAATAAAAATGCGTAAAGTTTTAACTGTGACTTCGTCTCTATTTTTTCAAAGAATTAATATTTTATATGTTCTCGGCATATGGGGAATCTACGAGATCTTACACATACACTTTTATAGTCAGACAGATATACTTTAGTATTTATAATATTACTAATGTGACATTCAAATAGACTAAATAAATTTAATTACAGCTTCATTTAAAAACACAGAACTACAAAACCACACACATACCAAATAATTTGCGTAAATTTCGTATATTTAGTAATGCCGCCATTTTCTAGCATTACTGTGATTCCAGAATGTTCTAATTTGAATGTTGAGATAGGTCAGTGATGCCGGGTACTGTTATCAGGTCAACATCTTCAAGAAAAATAAAATATTCATTATCTACGATTGCCGTTTAGCAAACAGCAGATCAGGTTGCTTCATCATAACCCTCTTCACTATTATCATCATCTCAGTTAGTTTGCCATAGACAAGCAATTAATCCTCAGACCTCAGTCCCTAACACGTACAGATCGACTTCAGAGGAATTTCCTCCCGGGCACACTCAAATTTTTAAATGAAATACTATTCATATTGTTTATTCATTTAATTCGGATATCCATCTATATTATATTAGTAAACAACTTATAAACTATGTATGTTAGTAAATTACATACAATATATATCCTTATTATCCTAATTCATATATCTATGTCTACATCCACATCCAGAAGCACTGGGTCCGCAGCAGTGCAATGATATCCAGAGTCTCTGGAGCGAACAATCCAATATATTTGCTATAATGTTTAGGAGGCTGCATGCATGTATTTTATAGTTGGTATCTAGAGAGCATGGGGTTTTTCAAGCAGAATATATTAAGATTTCGTAAGGCTCGGTAACCGCACGTGATATCCTGGTGTTTCAGGCGTCCATATGCTACTGTATAAGTATTAGATTTATTGCTACGAATAAAATTATACAAATTAACATATATTTAAAGGGTTCTTCATTCATTAGAGACGGCAAAAGGACCCGGTTCAGCGTATGCGGACAGGATGCTACTGTGCGGCGCTGGTTTTCAACCGGACCCTTTTCTACGAAATATGAAAAAAAACTACTATTTCATTTACCATCATGTTTAATTGCCACTACTTTGGTCATCATCAAACATCATGAGGAACATTCGCCCTTGTGGCCGAAGCGAAGCGAAGCTTGTGGGATAAGTGGATACTGCGAATTTCTGGGTAGAGGATTCTTAGTAGTCTGGACTAATGACCTCATAGTTAGCAACGTACCATATCAGGTTGACCTCTACGGGTACCCTGGAAACTATCATGATAAATTCCTGGTAAATTTATCTCGATGGGCCAACTCACCTGATGGCATATTCATCATCCTCCATTGGTGCCCCGCTGGCGTATACCGTTAGCATAATCGGGTGCACTATTTCATTATCATCTATAAAAAAAAGCTAGCGACTGAAAACAGCGTTCTCCAATCGCATTGTCGCCGGGGCTATGTGGAGTCCCGCCTCGAGTGGAAATTGCAAACTTTTCACGTTGGTTGCCATTAACGTGAAACTTTGGAATTTTTTCATTAGTTAAAGATATTTTTCAATATAACGGAAGTTTGGAACTCTGGGGCTAATCTATTTCGTACTTGTTGTTCCAACGCTTTACGACGTCCTGAAAAGTAGGTACAAATACAATACACAGGTACGAACCCTGTGATAAATTAATTTTCTTTCCCATGTCTCTATTTTTATTTTCTCTTGATTTTCTCTTGAGTTGCCATAGATTATTATTTTCACTTATCGTTAGCAATTTTTGTTTTATTGTTTGCTATAAAAAATAAAGAACTTTGCTGCAAAAAAAGACACAACTAGTGCTGCACAGTAGTGCTGTTGTAATATATTTACTGCATTGTGTAAAAAATTATGCACAATTTTATGAAACACTAGTCCAGCTTGGTGCTGGTCTGAAGTTTCTTTGTAAAAATCTGGTCTTTTACAAAGAAACTGTCGCTCTCTGTTGTTGTGTTGGATTCAGCAAAATATATTTTTGTTTGGCAATAAATACAATAGTTTTTTTCTTAAATATTAAACCATGTTTGTGCTAGTCTGAAGGTCTGTGAACTTACTGTATTGGATAAAATAATAATTTGCTGATTCCAACACAACGACAGAAAAGCGACAATTTCTTTGAAAACTCTTTGGCAACGAATATAATAGATTTTTTCTTAAACATTAGACTAGTGTGAAGCTAGTCTGAAAATCTATGAACTCGCTACAATAGGGAAAAATATTAATACAAAAAATTTTACGTTCATAAGCGACTAAAATTTTCTACATGAATAAATTATTTTTTAATTTAATTGGAAAAAAATAATATTTTGCTAAATCCAAAACAACGGCAGAACAGCCGAGAGTATCTTTGACAAATGTTTGGCAATGAATAAATAGATTATTTTCTTGAACATTAGACCAGTTTGGTTGTTTGCAGTGCTGGTCTGAAAGTCTATGAACTTACTGTAATTGAAAAATAAATAATTTGCTGTATCCAACACAACGACAGAAAAGCGACAGTTTCGCGACCGCTAGGCGATACGGCAAGGCCCTCTGTTTACCGTTGCCGCAATCCCTTTCTTCGTGACGTAGCGTACGGTACTCCGAATAGTGTTGTACAAGGTCTTATTTTAATCGACAAGGCTTTCGGGGTCGATAAACTTGATGGTATTCACTTTTTACAATACTTTTTCTAACGGATCCATTTCTAATTGGTTATTTGCAACGGAAATATTATGAATTATGACGATATCACGCCATTTTCTTGTCTAAAAGGTTATGTACGTAGCTAAGATATGAATAGTATTTACACTTATCTGAATTTCTTTGTTTGTTAAGAATCTATCGAGAATGGCGCCACGTCAGCTCTGACGATACGAAAGTATTTGTGACCCTTTAATATCATTATTTCTCTCAAAATGGCCGGCATAAAACAATCTTATATAGGTACTGTAATTTATTTGCTATTATTTTAAACCTATACTTATATAACAATATTTTCTAAGCATTATTTATGGAATGATTCTGAAATTTTCGATAACACACCTCTGTAGCTTGAAAATAGTGTCTATACAAATGTCTGGAAACATTTTGAATCTTTCGACAACACACCCCTGCAGGCTGTGGCGCATCACTAGCTCTTGACGTGACGTAGCTAACGGTGCTCGCAGTTAGCCTCGACTCACCCACATACTGTGTAACTGTGCGCATGCACCCGTTATATGGACGCGTTTCGTGCATGCGACGCCGTGGGACCGGCTGTCGTACCGGGTGCCGGTGCTTCGGCTGAGAAAAAAGTAAATGTTTGTCTATGGCAGATTTAAGGTGATGGCTGCGTAGGTTTTGTTCCTTTGCCTCGTGTCCGTTGAGAAGCGAACGAGTTTTGCTATTTAGAGAAGGCTGTATGTTGTATTAAAAAAAACATTTTTATTTTATTCTCACTTCTAAATATATTATTAATTATTTAGTGTAAAGGTTTTTTTAATTATTTAGAGATTTTTCAAAATGATAACAATGTACACCATACACAACAGTGATATAGATATACTCATTTTAAGAAAGAACAATCACGGGCAATACACTTTTCGGTATGGCGGAGTAGCTACAAATAATAATAATGTTAGAAAAGGACATTTTAGAGAAGGATCCATTCTGAAACACCATTTGAACAACACAACGAAATTCACCTAAACACTTGATAAAAAACCCAAACTGTATCCAGCCTGTATATCCGATTAATGTTTTATTACGGTAGTAACAATCTGTGTATCGATTTATATTTGGTTTTTATTATTCTAAATTTAAACAACACTTTTCAAGTTTTTTTTTATATAATAACCACAGATAACATAATAATAACTAAACTAGCATATCGTCCTAGCTTCGCACAAATCATTAAATTTCTTAGCTCGTTCTATACTATAACAGTTATAACACGCATGTATTATAAGTACATACAAAACTGCATTAAAATCCGTCGAGTAATTTAAAAGATATAAGCGATTCTTTTTATGCTATGTAAAGATTTAAATAAAAGTCCCTACATTAAATTCATTCTAAATTTAAACAATAAGATAAGCGTCTGTGTTTATTTTTTATTTTCATCATAGAATATTATAGATTTACACGTCCACGTCATTCGACGAATTCTACTTATCTGCAATTTAAAAACATTCAGGACGTATAATAAAACGCCATTTCTACATTATGTTTGAAATGAAAAAAATAAATTTAGTTTTGGTGTTTGGATTAAATAAAACTTATTAACGTAGTAGTCTAGACCTTTTATCTTTATATCTTTGTAGTTAGACAGTCAACTGGGTAATGACCTGAACCATAAAGAAAATATTATTTAGTAGCATGGAAAAAGTGTATGTAGTGACGTGTAGTCTATGATAGTGATTAGGTAACAAGATTTGAACTTACCATCTTTGATGATTAATTTCGGAGCATAAAGGACTAAGCAACAATGCTCCCAATAAACATTTACCTAAATACGGCATTTTCTTATTTTTTTCTATAGTGTTGTGTTTATGATATGAAACATCATTGTAACTGAAATCATCTAAAACAATACATAAACAAGTTGCCACTGCTTCCATGATATCTCAATCAAACCCATGTTATTTATATTAAAACGTACGATTGGCTGTAGATTTCGTGCCGAAAGAGTTTATCGACCTCGACCGGTCCACGACTACACAGTAAAACTTTTATTATTGAGAAAAACGAGTTGTACTACAATGTACGCATTCACTTGCAGGACTCACGCTTTTGCCTATTAAATAAAAAAAAAAAGATGACTGGTACATTTAACAGTATACGCTTGTGTTCTATTCCTTTAAAAAAATGCTTATGGTAATTACTAAATACTATTGTCTATGACATAATAAATCCGAGTGACCTATTATTTCACTAGATGCGAATGATTTAATGCGATACGTGTCGTTCATATTGATTGCGGTCCACATATTCGCAAATAAATTATGAAACAAAAAATGTACAGTTCCATTTTTAAAATTCGCGCCACGAATAATACGTGACAATTCGAAGTTCAAAAGCACCGTAATCGTGACAGAACTTGAAAGTTGCGCAATGAAACGCAGCGGGTTCAATGAACGCGATTCGGCTATTTCCCGTTAGCTGGCGTACGTGAGAGGTGGTTTTACTTTTAAATTTGCAATTTAGTACCGCTATTGGATGACAGAGTGCGCTCACACTATCACTTAAGGCCATAGCTTAGAGAAGTTAAAATATTTCACTGGCTTTTATATTATTTTCTTTATGGATGATTATGGAATGGCTCACCCGTCTGCGCTAACGGATTTCGTTAGCGGGGCACCATTAGAGGATGATAGGATGATCATGAGGTCAGGTCAGTTAGCCCATCGTGGTAAATTTACCATAAATTTATCACGTTGGTTTCCAGAGGGAACCACGAGGTGATTGTGTATCTACTTTTTATTTTATTGTTTACTAGCTGTGCCCGCGGGTTTAACCTGCGTGAAATTTATAGTCTATATGCTATTGTGAAGTAGCTATATTGCTGTAAAGTTTCAACAAAATGCGTTCAGTAGTTTTTGCGTGAAAGAGTAACAGACATCTATCCATACTCACAAACTTTCGAGTTTATAATATTAATAAGATATTACTGCGTCTTGTATGTGCGCCTTTAACGTAAAAAAAGTCTATCTATCTATTTAGCAATATTATTTCTATGATGTCGACGAAGAGTAGTAATTTATAATTTACTTTTGATTCTATTTTGAATTGATACGATTCTAAAACCTTCAAGAAAAGAGCATATTCTTAATAAAAGTTAGGCGAAGCCACACTTCGGCATTGCTACTGATATTTATTGTACCTACTTATTTATTTGCGGTGGTAATCGCTTACCATCACGTGAACCGCATTCCTGCTTGCCCTCTAGGCTATAAAAAAAATCTGACGTTGTTATACATCTTTACATAGTTTAATATGTCGCTTCCGCTGTCTGTTCGCATAGATCTTTTAAACTACGCAAAAAAAAATTAATGCAATCATTAGCAGTAGAGAGAGTGATTCAAGAGAAACGTTATATGTATAATACATGTACACCCGGGCGAAGCCGGGGTGGGTAGCTAGTTACATACAAAATACAGAATGGATTAGAATTACTGAAAATTAAAATATCTGCGAAGAATTATTTTGTTACTAGAAATAGAATCGGCAACTTGGATACAACAAAAAATTGAAAGACAAAGCCTGGATTGGAGTTTTATAACATCAATAAAAGAGGTAAAAATATTGTGTTAGAGTTTGTCAAGAGAGGTATCAATTTTGTGAATCAAGAGGTATATTTTACCATAAGTTTTTACGATAATTTATTTAACTATACATACAAGGAGATCTTAGCCCTGATTTAAAAAAATTAAAAGTATAAATAGAAGTGTTAATATGATAAAAATAAACATAGACATTTTGTTAATTTGTTAAATAATAATGTCATACGAATGAAGTAGTTAATATACATATCCAATAAGAAATTATTATAGAAATTAGTATATTAGTATTCTGGCAGTTTTAACCTAAAATTGTAGTCACTTTCTGTACCTAACATGAAATTTCCCTTTTGCTCTATATTAGCATCAAACACTAATCTCAAACAAAGGTTCTAAAGTAACGAGAGACTTACAATGTAGAGTAGTACTACTGTGTTGCCAGTAGACTGTCTCGCTATAACGCTCAAGTTTCGTCCAAAATCCCCTTAAAATGTATGCCTTCAAGAAAAGTTGATTTTGAATGAAAATAAATTTTCCCCAGTTCTACGAATTGTCCTATAATTTGCCGGAATTTCCCTACAATGTGGTATTATTGGAGTGGAGTCAATTTAGAATGAGGGTTATAACGCTATGCGGCGTTGTCAAGGTCGAACTAGCGGAAGCTACCCTTTCATTGGAGTTTTCAGCACTATTAATATTGTACAATATGGGGCTTACTGCTACTGCATACCTGAATAAGGGGCCACATATAAACTACATAACAAAAGAAACAGGGTAACTGGTAAGAAAACTACATAAAAAACAAACAAACTCTTTCCCTCATTTACGCAATGTCATCTAGTCCCTAAGTATGTGTTATGGGTACTAGGCAACTGATATGAATACTTAGATAATTATTTTTGTAAATACATACATAATTTACATAGAAAACACCCAGACTGTTACACACAATCATACTATGAATTCAAATGTTTGTAACGTTCGAGGAATCGAACCCGTGACCATCGGAAGTTACGCGGTGTGCTAAACCACCGAGGTCTCCAAAATTTAATGATTAACATTTATTTAATTACATTAATGTCATTAAACAATATATTTCAATTAGCAGCTACAACGTAACTAGCTATTGTTTTAGAAAACCAAATAGACAAAGCTAGCTAGTATTATACTTTGGATTTCTCTGTTTAGAATGTCATCACAGCGTTACATAATAGAGCCGGAGAGTTAGCAAAAAAGGCGTCTCCCAGAAACAATATTATATATTTTCAGCGATTATTTAGGTTGAATTTATGAAAGAGTACCCAAGGAGGTTATAAATCAAAATTAAATGACTGATTTAAAAAAAAAACGTAGACTTTGTATTTCTTGCCAGTTCTTCGCAACTGCAGCCGTAGGTAGCCGAATTGAACGATAGATATAGTTATAACAAATTGTCACGTGCATAAAAGGCACAAATCTTATATAAATAAATTATTTCGACGTTAACTAAGACCCTGCCATGGGTTGTTGTGGCGCAATAGATAATAAGTTTAAAAAAAGTATATATAGTTTTAGTATGAACAAATTAGACGTAGTGTGCCAAATTTCAGAATGAAGTCTGGTCTAGCAGTTTAGCAAACTCCCTTACATCCGATGGTCGCGGGGTCGATTCCTCTCACGCTACAAACATTTCTGTTCTTGAGTATATATTAGTATCGGTTTGGATGTTTTCTTATATATTATTTATGCATTCACAAAAAAATGCATTGAAGTATTTTTACGGAATTAGACAGTGCTGTGTGAGATGTCCCGAGTTATTATTATTTGTGAAATTACACTAATATTAAAAAATGTAAAAATAACATTTTTGTTATAATGTAATATATATATTGTTCGTAATTAAAATTAAAAAATAATTGACCGATTTGAATAATTCTTTTACCTTTAGAAAGCTACATTATTAGAGAGTAATATAAGCTATATTCCACGCAAGCAACCCCTCGGGATTTAGCTATATATTGATAATTACAATTTCTCAAACAAATCTAGCTCAAGGCCATTCGCTGTCTGATCAATTATATTTTCCTGCCGACTGTACCTTGATACAAATACCGGGCCACAACATAAATTCGATTATATGCCTTTTTCGTCATTCTGAAACGATCGAAGCGCGTAGACAGGGACGCGCTTATGTGGGCTGAGGGAGAGGGATGATGCGGCATTTCTGCGCATGCGTGGGCACGTGTCGGCAAAATTGGACTGATACACACGGTTCTACTTTTCCGAGATATATTTTAAGATTTTTATAACAGAATCTTGTTTGTCTGTGAAAATAATTATAATACAATTATTGAAAGTCTTTGAATGGAACACTATTTAAAATTCTCCATTTCACTGCTTTTTTAGATACGAAATTACCTGTGTTAAGTTGTAGTACCTCATGATACAATCTACCTTTACGCAAAATTATTCTAGGTTCCATTCAGGCTGTTTGAAATTACAACAAATAGACAAAGAGACAGACATATTAAAGTATAGATGATAAAAATATACTACAGGCGTAAAATTCCGATATCTGTGCTACAGGTACGAAATACATCGAACCATTATGGTGTTACACATATAGAATGGTGTGGTCGTGATTAAAAATATATACCAACAATAATATATGTACCTCATAAAGCTTAGTAAATTTATAAATTATTTATCAAACTTAAACTTTTAAAAATACTATAATGAATTTCCTATCAAAACGTAAGATAATACTATTATATACATGAGCGTGGGTAAAGAATAGATCAATTGATGATAATACTAGTGAATTAAAAAAAATTAAGCATTAAAAGATATCGCAAGAATTATCCCGAGATCAATACACGGAAGTATGCAGTGTGTAGCGCCTACGGGCGGCGGCGGCGTAGCGCTACGCTTTCGTAGGCCTTGCAGTGGCTACGGCGGGCGAGAGCCAGCGGTCCGTTACTAGATCTGGGACACCGTGTCACCGTGTCCTGCGCTCCCAGACCATAAACAAACCGCCCATAGACAAACAAACCAAACAAAAAAGTAAAAACTAAAAATGTAATACAAACAGTGCCTCCACCGAACGAACACTGCCATTCGATTTTCAAAATTCAAAAATCACGCACAAAGGCACAGATAACCGAGTGGCGTATTTTCGAAGTATATTGACCCTTGACCCAGTTAATATGCATCTGCGCGCTGCACTGCCGCAGTAGGGCAGCTAAACAAATAAGGAAGCAAGCAAGCAAGCAAGAGTGTGTTCAAAGGATATAACCCTATTCCTGGAGTGTGATACCCGTGTTCATTAGTTCATAATAGAATCCTGTGTGTATTTATCTAGATTAGATCTTGTGCAATAATTTTAAAATAATTTCGACTGAAACTCAAAAGTCTGACTTCTCTCTAAAGAAATTTCCTTTCGACTTTATTAGTGCGTAATTTTAGTGTCGCGCGCGTGGGTTATCCATATATCGATGTGCGGAGTGTGATCGAAAATTAAATTTTGAAATTCGAATCGACAAAATGGCGGGCAATCGGGACAGTACGCTGGAAGGTCAGCTGACGCATGTAATACAACATCATATGTCCCAGCCCGGGACGGAGGCACAGGTTAGCGTCCATCAAGTACAAAGCCCTTCGGGTAGCGGTACAAAACGTCACCAGATTATAATCGATATAAAACAGGACATCGATATCGATGAGCTGTCGACTCGGTCGCTGGCTGAGAGCGTCATGGAGACGCTAGGGGCGAGATCAGCAGCTGTATACATCGACAATTCACACGTTGGAAGTGACAGCTCTGACCTGGAATCTCTAACTACTGTGAACGTGATTGTGGCAAACGATTTAAGCCAGACGGCGCCGAGCCCTCAAATTGTGGATACAGAATCCGACACAAACCCGGAACCGGCGGAGAGCTCGGGTATTTTGCCGGGCAATCGTATAGCAGTTGACAGGATTGTGGAGTTGACGAGTGCGGGTAACCCAGCGACAGACTCGAGCACATCGACATCGACGACGGTATCGATAACAACAGCGGCCAGCACTACTGCGTCAGGTAATTTGGTTGTGTAATATTTTGTTTGCGTCGCGTCGGCAGTTGTTAGGGCACTGGGCCAGTCGGCAACTTCTTTGTGTTTACGTTAGAATATTTTCAACTATATTATAAAGGGAAAGGTGCTTAATTCGAATGCATTATTTTATACGTGTGTATGTTACCACGTATGTATGTTATATAGATACCAATACGATATAATCGAAAAATACAATATTTTTAAATATGTAGTGTATTTTCAGTCGATAAGAATAATTTAAGTCTCGATTTTTTTTATACTAAAGCTTTTTTGATAATAATACAGCTGGCAGCGGCAATGTCTTTTATAAGGTTAAATAAATAACTCACCAATCCTTTGCAGTATATTTTAATATATTTGACACAGCTATAGAACTAAATAAAGCATATAAAAGTTACTTTATTTAGTTCTAATGCTTTAATAGTTCAAATATTATAGTTGATATATTAATATGAACTATAATATTTGAACTATGCTTCTTATATACAAATATAAGAAGCATAGTTCAAAATAAGAAAATATAACAACAGTCTGTCGCTAACAGTAAATAAATCTTATCTTAATCTTATTTAACAAGCATATAAATTAATTAATATTGTAAAAATTCTAAAAGTATACAAAATATGAAGAATAGAAACTATATACACGCCTATACTATCTAAAATAATAGATAATTGTAAGTAAGTCTGTTTTTGTGACTAAACAGCTCAACAGAGTTAAATGATATTTGAAGTGATTATAGATTATATCGATTCCCAGGCTGTTTTTCATTTCAAAAAACATATAGTCACCAATAACGGCACACAAACAATAAATTATGAAAAGGAGAACCTGAATTTGTTTGTCTTATATTTTTTTACTCCAAACAAATCTGCTTGAACTAATCTTTTAAAGCTTTTTCGGCTCAACCAATTGTGATGTAAAATCGGATATAAACTGGTATCACAACTGTTTTTAGGCCGCTTATCCCTTAGATCATATTTGTTTTATGCCTCAGGCTTATGCTTTTTTAATCCCGTCGAAATCGGTCTAGCCATACAGAAATTAGCAAGAATAATCAGACAGACAGAGATAATGATTTAAAATTAATGTTTTGATGTAAATACCGTACATACTTTCATATAAATTAAGTGAAAGCTTTTAATTTGAAATACAGACACAATTTTATTTATTTTTATTGATAATAAGATTGAATTAAAAAACAATTGAGACCCAGATAAATATTTAAGTTCATTATTATAAATATATTTAATTAACAAACTGTTGTACCTGTATATTTATCATTGACTCCTAGACTAGGCTGGGCCGACCTGCAAGAACCAGAATATTAAAATCCACTTTGGAATACTTAAACTTAACAATTTACAACATAATTTCTATTATACATGTCCTTTGTCTCTTTTCTTATTTATAATTACCCATAAGTTATGTGGAAGTTATTGCTTAGCGATAAGACTTCATGTAAAATTACATTAACTAATACCAAAAGCTTAAATTTCTGTATCTTGTGCAATAGAGAGTAAGTAACAAATAATTAAAATAATCCATGAATAATAGTATTCGGTACGGTATCGCTAGTATACTATATACTACTTATTGCATTAGAAATATAAATAGAAATAATCTTTATTCAATTAAACTTAATATAAGCACTTTTGAATCGTCAAGTTTTTTGATTCTACCGCTTATTCGGAATGCAGATTCATCTCAAGAAGAATAAGCAAGAAACTTGTGTGTTGCTCTTTTAAATAAATATTTATTTAATTATATTTAATTCACAACAAGGATTAGGCATGGCTAGGCATAGGCATTAAATGGGGATCAAACCCAATCCGCAAGTATCTACATATATCATGTTAGCCTAGAATTTCCAATCGTCGGTTTTCCCAGGACCTGTCCTAGCTTTTGTAGTGTCCTGAGACGTCCTGAATAGTTTTCGATCAACGTCCTAGGTTTTAAATATTAAATTTCTGTTATACATTTTTCATTAATTTTATAATAATTTTATTCAAATATGATTATTGATTATTTGAATTTAATTTCACTACATACTAATTTAACGACTGCAACTTTAAATAATATACCCTTTTTGTTAAACCCCATGCTGTAGTCTCTCTGGAAAACCTCGGCAATAGTTGGCATAGCATACGGCCCATCTGATGGTAAACGGTTACCGTAACCAATTTTTTTGAGTAACCATAATATTAATTTATTTTTTAATAGTGATAAACTTCCAATGTCCTTCAAATTTACAGGCAAATTATTATATGCTTTTACAGCTTGATAACGTGGACAATGCTCCACCATCTTAAAACTAGGAAACAAGTTACCTCTAACATCTCTTCTCCTTGTATTTTTTTTTATGGATGATTATAGAATGGTGCACCCGCCTGCGCTAACGGTTTACGCTGGCGGGGCACCAGTGGAGGATGATAAGATTAGCATGAGGTCAGGTCAGTTAGCCCATCGTGACATATTCACCGAGAATTTATCATGATGGTTTCCAGGGAGAACCGCGTGGAGGTCAACCTGACATGGTACATTGCTAGCATTGGGGTCGAGAGTCCACATTACTAACAATCCCTTTCCCCCCTGTGCTTGTATTCTCCCGCATCAATCTGTCTTCCATAGTTTCATTTTTAATCAAATCTTTTTTAAAGTCTAGTAATAGTACTAATAAATACAGACTAGATACAGTTAAAATTCCTCGCTTCGCAAAGTATACTTTGCAGGATTCCCAAGGTGGTATTCGTATTATTACAGTGCTGTGTATTCGTAAGTTTTTTTTTATTACTCTTTTTTTTAATGAGTTATTAATTATTAATACTTATTACACTTATTATACCACTTATTGTACGTTACTTATAATCTCGTTTGAATGGGACAGGGGAATGGAATGAAATATATGTGTGTGTGTGTGTGTGAGTGTGTAGGTGTTGGTTAGCGTCAGACAGATGTAAGTAGTGACATCATTGTTAAGATAACGTCGTACCTAAATCATCGACAACAATGACGTCATAGTGTTGACATTATCAACATCAACAAAGGGAACTAGTTACATATACTACGTACACGAATTATGTTACGGTATAGACCTCGATGGTCTAGCGGTTTTACACTCCGCTTTACTTCCAATGTCGCGGGTTCGATTCCTCACACAGTTTTATGTAGGTATTTGTATTTATGGCTATGATTGTTTGTATAAGTCTGGGTGTTTTCTATGTATATTATGTATGTATTAAAAAATATAAGTATTTATATAAGTTGCCTAGTACCCATAACACAAGTTCTTCTTACCGTGGGACTAGATGGTGCTGTGTTAATTGCCCAGGGTTATTTATTTATATTTTATCTAAAGAGATGTATATGAAGTCGCGGGTAACAGTGAGTATTCCTATATATATTTCATCCCCCTACGAGCCCAGCCTCCAGTTACATCGAAGCTGTGTGGGAGGACCAATATGGCCGATGCATACAATATATTTATAAATAGTATTCGTTTCTTCCTGAATAAATAAATTTACAAGTACAATGAAATTAAATATTTCCAAATCCCTGACATAAAAAATTGGTGAAATATCTTTCGTTTATAAAAGGGGTGGCTTTTATATGCTTCTTCATGCATGCCTACCCGGCAATTTAACTGAAATATGAATGAACGAAAGAATGCAAAGGTCTTTATTGTACCTCTCAAAAAAAATTACATAAACTCTTGATATCAAGACCGCCACGAGTAAAATTTCCTTTAAACAGAAATTTTCACATCTTTCTGTTATTTCCTTATAGATAACTATATATTTTTTTCTTACTTTCAATTTGAGGCTGTACTTGTGACTTGATTATCAGATATGTTTTTATTTATATATATATATATATATTTATGTATGTTTTTTTTTATTGAAATTTATATTTCAAATATTTTGCTTTATATTTATATATCATTTTTTGACATTTCTTATTTATATTAGTGCACCGCCAACAATCTTTCTCTGCACCACTCATGGTTGCCTGGTAGATAACGCCGCAAGGTGTTAAGTCCGCCATATGGTACACATTGTTTTTGTGCATTAAAATGAAATAAATAAATAAACTAATACGTATACAAATGTAAAAAAACATAATTACAATAAAATACAGAGGTAACAATGGGCGGCCTCATCGCTAAATAGCGATTTCTTACAGACAACCTTGAAGAGACGAATGATTAGAGTTTGATCAATAAAGTATAACTATAACTTTGTACAAAGTCCACATCATACGAACTCTGAAACCACTAAGCCAATTTGAAAAGGGCGAGCACAATAGATCGCTGTAGATCTCAGTGCTACAGGTCTAAAGCACTCGACAGTTGCCCAATAGCCCAAACCCTTCAATAAAAAATAATGAATTTATTTATTTCCACACTTTTACATACTTACTGCCTTATCATTACCATTATTATAAATGCGAAAGTAACTCTGTGTATCTGTCTGTCCCGTTTTCACGCAAAATCCAATCTAATATCATTTGTATGTATGAAATTTGGTACAAAGATAGTCTAGAACCTGAGAAACACGTAGGCTACTTTTTAATGCGAAAAAGGATTATGAGGGGTAGAAAGGGCAGATGAAATATTGTATGGAACTATCGTCATTTTTAAAGCTAGGAGCTTGAGACTTATATTTTAAGCTGTTGACTAAATATAAATAAATCAAACTTTTATCCTTAAGCGGGTAAAGTTTCTATATGTAGAATATCGTCATTTTTTAAGCTAGGACAGAAAACCATTTTTCTTTGGCTTTTAAATAATTAAAAATGCTATGCAAGTTCACTATTCCACGCCGACAAAGTCGCAGGCACAGCCAGTTAATGAATATAGGTAAAATGCTTAAACAACATTTCCTGCAATGAGCTCAAAGCTTGTGTCGTTGCAATCAGATATGGTTGAATACAGAAACTTAACTTAATACAGGGATTGCATGATTATATTGGCATGTTGGTCCTCCCACAAAGGCTTGGCTATAACTGAAGGGTGGGCACGCCACTGGAGGGGGGGTTGATATAAATATAGAATTATTATAACCTACTTCCAATGAACAGGACAATGTTGCAGTTATGGGTGAAGAATTCACTTCCGGTAATGAAATTAACTATATAAAATTGAAGGGCTTGGTTAGAACATCGCTTTACTTCTAATGGTCATGTGTTCGATTCCTCACACGGCACCAATATTTGTATTCATGAATATGATTGTTTATATCGGTGTGATTGTATTCTATGTACGTATTTATATTATTTACTGTGTTTACGGTTTCATCCGCATGAAATTTATAGCCTATTTGTTATTTTGATGTTTAAACTATATTACTACTAGCTGTCCCGGCAAACGTTATTTGCCTTAAAATAAAAAAAAAAAATTGGGGTGGACTACCCCTAACATTTAGGGGGATGAAAAATAGATGTTGGCCGATTCTCAGACCTACTCAATACGCTCACAAAATTTCATGAGAATCGGTGAAGCCGTTTGGGAGGAGTATAGGAGCGAAAACTGTGACACGAGAATTTTATATATAAGATAAAGTTTCATCAAAATCCGTTCAGTTATTTTTGCGTGAAAGAGTAACAAGCATCCACCCCATCCATTTGAGTATGAATTTTATAATATTAGTAAGATGTATTTAAAAAATATTGAAGGATTCTATCAGTTGTCTAGTACCCATAACAAGCACTCGATTAGCTTGGGATTATACAGCGATGTGTATATTGTCCAGGAAAGAAATATATAAAAGTTTAATAAATTACATACAAGTGACTCGCCCAATCCTTTTCCTTTAATTTATACCACGTAGGTTGTAAACAAATCGTCTGAACGTCCGTCTTTGTCTGAGTGTATTTATTGTAGGGGTCTTTACTTTTATGAAATACTGCGCTTACATTGATACAATATTGAAATTATTGATTTTATATTATACATAATAACAGATTTTTCCACAGTCATGTTTATGGATTGGCCCGACCTTACTTTTTTTTTTAACTGTATAACAAACGGATGAAATGCATTTCATTTCCTTTCATAAAACTATCTACTATTCCCACTGGTTCCATTGAAAATCAGTGGAAGCGTCTAGGTCTAATACCCAAAGGCATTACAGCCTAGTCACAAAGCTGAGTGGTAACCAATTTGGTCGCGACTGTATTGGTTGAATCATTTTTACATTGTATAAAACAAAGTCGCCGCCACTATTTGTTCGCTTATATCTTTTAAATTAGACATCGGATTTTAATACAGTTTTCAACAATAGATAGAGTGATTCAAGAGGAAGGTTTATATGTATAATACATGCGTGTTATAGTATAGAACAAGCCGAGAAATTCAAAGATTTGTCGAGACAGGTATCTAGTTAATTGTAAAACTACATTTATGATATTATGGATGTCTTGTTACATGTTTGCTGTGAATATTGTATGGGCAAATAAATATATTTTTCTTTCTTTAATTAATTGTCCATGAAACAAATCAATTACTCAATCTAATTTGGGCATAAAAATAAAGATTATAAAATCGATTTTAGATTGAATAATAATCTATTATCAAGTATGCTAATATGTATAAAACCCCAAAAATATAAACACTCAGTCGAAGCCGGGTAGTGACACCAGTATCTACATAAGGAGTCATACATATATAGGAATTTTCTCAGTACGCGCTTAGGATCGTTTGATTAGAAAGAGAGGAATTTCATTTTAAATTCTGTTCTTTTTAAAGCGAACTATGTGGAATCTTCACTGCACTGCTACGAGTATAGGTACTGTAATATTGCTATTTTAATATAGAGTAATGCAACGACAATATTATTAAAAAAATACTACATTATATTACTAGCGATATTTAAGTTTCGTGGAGTTTCTGTACTATCACTCAAAATATCTTTATTCATGTAGGTCTATTACAGACTCTTATGATATGTCAAATCTACCGTCAGTTCGGAGTGCTTTCGAGCTGAGAAGAACTAATAATACATGAGTATGATTGTTTGTATCGGTCTGGGTATTTTAATATGTATAATGTGTGTGTTATAACGAAAAAAAATTATATCTATGTATTTGTATCAGTGATTTTCCGGTATTTTAACTATAAACACGTACGTCAGTAAGTTTAACTATTAATATTAGAAATCAGTGAAAAAAATAGTCAAACTCTATGAGAGTTTTTCTATTATATATATTATTGCTAATTTTAATGCAATATTAAACAGTAGTAATATTGCATTAAAATCAGCAACATTTGTGATATTGTATCAGTTGTCTAGTACCAATAACACAAGCTCCAGATAGCTTCACTTGGGTCGATGACGCTGTGTGAATTGTCCTGGGAAAAAAATATACATGTATATATATAATCTTTCCTCTTGAATAACTCTTTATCTAGGTCTCTCTCTTAGCAAAGAGAAAAACTCCGAGTAGTTTCCAGGACTGGTAACCCGGGTGTAGGGTAAAGAGCCCTCTTTGCGACGTACGTCAATGCTTACATTCACCGCTAGTGTGTCTCTTCCTGCCCAATCAAACCTGGTAGGAGCAGTGTAGCTTTTGATACACGTTCTTGTATAGAACCCACTGTAGCTCTTGATAAGCCAAGATATTTTAAAAGATTGTAGAGAGATATCGCTGGTATACATTTCGCTCCCACTTCGACCGCATATTAATTAACTTCATAGCCATTTTTCGTTAATTATTTGGTAATATTTATTTGTTTTTATTGCATGATTCTTTGTTATATTTATTTTCCATAGTACAGTGAGCTCCAGCAGTATTACACGTTTAGTTTTTTTTTAATACAGGAATATATCTGATCTGGATGTAACACCTAAATCCTCTGGGATTTTCTACTTTCATACGTGTCCATTAAAATAATCCAGTCAGGTTCAATACCTAGAATTGAAAAGGCTTGTTTTTGGAGTTTCAAGTTAAACCTTCTTTTATAAAGTTTTGTCTTTTGTTTGTGGTCTATCCTTTTTGGGCATTAACAACGGTAAAATCCGTTCCGTGATTTAAAAGATCTAAGCATACAGGCAGCGGCGGTGGCTTTGTTTTATGTAAAAATATTTATTCATATATTTTACATTATTTGAAAGCGTCCTAATCATGTGGTTTACTACTATGAATTGCATCCAAGAAATCTTGAATTTCAATCTGGCCGACACCAGATGTCAATATTTCTGGTTGACATTCAGGTGAAAATGATTTGATATGATGTGATGTGATGTGATGTGATGTAACATGATATGATGTGATATGATATGATATGATATGATGTGATATGATATGTTGTGATGTGATATGATATGATACTTATATTCTTTCCAATACCACAATCGTATTCTGCAACAAACAAAGCACGTTTATACATATAGTCCCACAAAATTACATATAAAATGCCAAGTACAAAAGAACAGTTTATGAATTAATTAAATATTCTCGGCCTGGCAGGTAAATAAATAACTAGTTTCGTCAAGGCGACATTATGAACACGACAATGTGCATGTCTCTACAACGACAATGTTAGGTTTTACAGTTTAGCTATCATCACGCCAGATGTATTACGGGGTAGGCAGAGAATAGAGTGCTATCTATACACACTGTTCCTTCACTTAGTTTCGTTACTCATCACATGACGATGTTCATATCTCTACAATGACAATGTTAGGTTTTACAGTTTAGCTATCATCACGCCAGATGTATTACGGGGTAGGCAGAGAATATCTAGCTCTCTATTTCTCTCTCTGTCTGCTATATATATATAATATATATATACATTCGTTACTCATCGCATACACTGAATTCAGATATTCTTTCCTCATCCATCAGAAAGCAAATATTAACTAACTTTTGTTTTCTTTTTCTTTCGAGTCCTCTTTCGTTTAGTTATTCTTAGAAACAATAATACGGGTTAGATACAATGTTATATATTTTTCCTTAAAACTTTGTTGAAATAAACGAAATAAATACATTTATTTCAAGAAAAAGTGTAGTCTAGTAGAAAATTTTCTGACTTTTTTATTGTTTTTGGTCTTTATTTAATTATATAAACTGTAAGCATAATGTGTAACTAATAATAAAATGGACAAAAATAGTCAGAAATATAAATATTATAGTAATTTAAAAATTTTTATTTGCATAGAAAAAGCTTTTCTATTTTTTAATTCTTAAAAATAATATGAAAACAATTACATATATAATATTGTATGTAATAAAAAAAATAACAATTTACTGTTTATTTTTTAAAGTGGATTAAAAGGAAAAGACTCGACTTACTTTTTAACTTCAAAATGAGTCTACAATTGTTTGTAATCTTCAAGACACCGCTGTATCATAGTCAATGTTATTGCGTGTGTCTTGTGAATTTTTCTCTCACGAATTGCGCGCCGAATATGCTTGTAGACTGCGGATTATAATGTCGGGTTCACACAGCTGTACGCCGAATTGCCACCCCCACCCCGCCGATCGATACGGGGGTATAACGCAACAGAACAAAATCTACCAATGTTTTGCAAACATGTTCGCTTCCCGTACAATTTTGTGTGATTCCCTTTGGTTTATCTGTTGTATTTTTTTTTAATGGATGACAATGGAATGGCTCTACAGCATATAACGGCATATATCAGGTGGTCACGTGTCTACGTACTTTTTTTTAATGGATGATTATGGAATAGTGCGGCTAGTTAGGGCATATATCTGGAAGTCACGTGACTTCTTACTTTTTTTAAATGGATGATAATGGAATGGTGTCCTTGCCTGCGCTAACGGTGTACGTCGGTGGAGCACCAGAGGATAATAGGATGAGCATAAGATCAGGTCAACACATCATAATAAACTCACGTGGAATTTATCACGATGGTTTCCATTGCTATGGGGTTAACAGTCCACATTGCTAACAATCCCTTTCCCCAATATCTCGTGCATTTGTTGGAATGACAAGCTTATGGAAAGTCGATAAGTAATCGGTAGTAGCCGTCATACATTGCCAGTCCAGACACTAAAATAGCATGCTACCATATCTTGTAAGTTCGCTGCTATTACGCACCTTTCGGCAGAAACAGTTTAGAAAGTAGAAGACTGAGATTAGTACCTTGGGAAAACGTTTTGTTTTCAGCAATAAGGCCGTCTATTTATACGTGTATATATTTGCGTACTAGCTGTGCCCGCGCAAATTTAGCCTCTATGTTATTCTGATATAGAAGCTATATTACTGTAAAGTTTAATCAAAATACATTCAGTAGTTTTTGCGTGAAAGAGTAACAAATATCCATCCATACTCACAAACTTTCGCGTTTATAATATTAATAAGATATGTATGCACATTAGGAATATATTATTTTCTATTATTTTTATACCACGATAGCAAACAAGCATACGGCCCATCTGATAGTAATTGGTTACATCAGCTTGTGGACGCCTGAGACACCAGGAGTGTCGCGTGCGCGTTGCCGACCCTTAAGAAACCTTAATATACCCTTCTTGAAAAACCCCATGCTGTAGTCTCGCGAGAAAACTTCAGCAGGTAGTTCATTCCACAATTTAAGTGTATATGGAAGGAAGCTCTTAATCTTACAAATAGTATAAACGCGAAAGTCTGTGAGTGTGGATGGATGGTGGGATGTTCGTAACTCTTTCATGCAGAAACTACTGAACGTAGTCCGATGAAACTTTACAGTAATATAGCTGAAATTTATAGCCTATGTTATAGGCTATAATTTTCACGCGTTCAACCGCGGAGACAGTTCGTATAGGTACATATATTATCACGAAGTCGCGGTTAAACCCTAGTTATATGTAATTAGGCATCAATTAACTGGTTAATAGGCTTACCTATATCATATATTCAGACATAGGTATATATCAGTATGTAATTATACTGTGATACGCCACAATGCTGCTTTACCTGAATTTCAGATCGATGCGTAGACATAAATAAGTGAGAGATAAATAGGTCCCAATTAATGGATTATATTAGTAAAGGGTTATTATTGGATCCACCATTGCCAGCAACTTAGCACATAGTTCATATCATTCCCATTATTAATAAAAAAAAAATTCACAGATGTAGACGCTGTACAAAGTGATATGTATTTCTATGTACGGTCTGCTTATTTTTAAACCCAGGACAATTCACAAAGTGCTATCTAGTTCTAAGCTAAGCAGAGCTTGTATTATGGGTACTAGACAACTGATAAAATACTTAAATATTGTTTTGTAAATACATACGTAATGTACATATGTAGAAACATCTAGACCAATACAAATGTATATAAAAATCATGAGTAGTTTCTATCATGCGAGAAATCGAACTTTTGACCATCGGTAACAAAGCGCTAAACGTAATATATATAGCGCCATCTATTGCCAATCTAATCAGAGCTTGTGTCATGGGTTCTAGACAACTACTATAAATACATAGTAATTTTTTTCACCTCATATTTTAAGGATATGCTGTAACACAATATAAACAAAGAAACCTGGTTTTATAGCGAATACCCTATTTGGCATCGAAATACTGCACCAACCTGGCAACAGCTATTTTAGTTTAGTTTCAGTCGGTCTACACTGAAATAGCAGTTAAAAATATGAACATTGTACATTTTAGTAGGTCGCAATGCGGAGGTCAGGATAGCTCCAAATAGACAAATACTCAGATACATAACATCCCTTTTTTGCATCAAGTGTTATGATAACACTTTATATAAATATTTTTAGCAAAATATGACTTTAGCACCACAACTAAAAGATAAACTTTATATATATTATATATAAATGTTCTTATAAAATGTAACCTTAGAACATTAAAGTTTTAGAAATGTTCTTAGCAAATATGAGCTTAGCAAAATATGACTTTAGCACCACAAGTTTATGTAAATTAAAAGTTTATATAAATGTTCTTAGTAAATATGACCTTAGCACTAAAATTCTATATGAATAGTCTTGTCAAAATGTAACCTTAGAACTAAAAGTTTAATAATTTAGTACAAATGTTCTTAGCAAATATGAGCTTAGCACTAAAACTGTATGAATACTATTAGCAAAAAGTAACCTTAGAACTAAAAGTTTAATAGTTTAGTACAAATGTTCTTAGCAAATATGAGCTTAGCACTAAAACTGTATGAATACTTTTAGCAAATAGCGACTTTAGCACTACATCTTTATATAAATTCTTTTAGGTGTGTTTCTTTAAAGTGTGACCTTAGCACTAAAATTAAAGTAAATAGTAAATGTTCTAACCAAAATATGACTTAGCACTAAAACTTTTAGCTATAATAAGGCTGTCAAAAAAAGCGTAAAAAAAACCTTTTACAGACAATGATTTTATAGCGAATACCCTATTTGGCGTCGAAATTCTGTAACCGACCTGGCAACTGCTATTTCAGTCAAATTTCCGTCGGTCTAGACCCAAATAGCAGACAAAATGATGAACACAATACATTTAAGTAGGTCGCGATACGGAGGTCAGGATAGCCCCAAATAGGCCGTACATAGAATTAAACGAAACTGTAAACTGTGAATCAGCCGCAGACAGTTTCGAACAAAATAAATTATGACGGCCGCGTTGGTGTAGTAGTTAAGTACACCGCCTCACCTCAAATGGTCGCGGGTTCGATTTTTTTTAAAACATTTCTATTCATGGCTGTGATTGTTTGTTGGGTGTTTTCTATGTATATTATGTAAGCATTTACAAAAAATATTTAAGTGTCAGTTGTCTAATACTCATAACCGCTCTGTTTAGCTAGGGATTATATGGCGTGTAAATTAGCCAGGGTTATTATTACAATGTATGTAGAATGTATTTTTTGCATCGAAACCTTCAGAGACAAGGACGGGGAATGGTATGTTTTTATATTTTCCATCATAAGTTTGCAATGTAGTTTATAGAGTTTCAATTTATACTTGAATTGAAGTAGTAAGGTTAACTAATTACATACATTTGTTTAAAACCCCGAACAATAATAACATCTCAGGATATCTCACACAGCGCCATCTAATACAAAGTTAAGCACAGTTTTTGTTATAGGTACTAGGTAACTGATATAAATACAGAGATACACTTTTTTGTACAGTAGGTATAGTGAAATTACAAGATATTCGAGTGTTCTTGTAAATAGACGACGGTTATCATCAAGATGGCCATCAATGTATTCGAAATTAAAAATATTAATAATTAAAATTGTAAAAAAATTAAATAAAGAACCCATATCCTTTTGCGTGACGTCGATTTGAAATTAAAACGATATTTAAAATGGCGGGAACTGATTGTATAGATTGAAACGATGTAGTTAAAACCATAAATTTGCTTTTGAATAATACAGTGTTCGCAATTACAGAGCACACAACCACAGTTGACTATTATAAACACAACGGCATACGAAAGTGGTTCTGAAGCTTTACAGTACACAAATCAATAAAAACATAACCTTCTACCTTTGTAAAGACCTGTATAAAAGTTTCAAATAGTTTTAATATTACTTCTGACTATTTGATAATAACTAACGTTATTTCATATGTATATCTTAAGATATTAACGATACATAAAATATTTTCACGACAAGTTGTAATTAATAAAATTATTGTAACTGTAATGTAACTACTGCCATCTGTCGATGAAAAGTTGTACCAAGTGGCACATTTTAGAACCTGCTTTAACGGTACAAGTTAAGTTTAGCTTTTCTCAAGTAATCATTAGCAATGAATAGGACACCCGGAGACGGGCATTTTAATTAATCACATACACCTTTTACAGTTGGTTTGACGTCTTGAAAATGTCGTCTAACTACGTCTAACGACATCTACCGGTTACATATTTCAGTTATAACTGTGGTTAGTTTTTGTGGCAAATAAATGTGTAATTAATACATGTATTCTACAGTTGAAGTGTACTTTATTATCTGTTTCAATTGTAAAAGAATGTATGAGAAAATGTCTAGGGAAACATTACTGTGCAATGAACAGCGCCATCTGTTGTCGAGTAGCGAGTACTATATTGTACCGTTGCATGGTTAGCGGTAGGCTACTGACACACTTTTCGCTCAGCTGATGTCGCGTCTGTGTGACGTGGCCGTTTCGTGTGTCTGTGTGCTTGCGAGGATCCGGGATGGTCGTTCCGTTACATCCAACCAGTTCTAAGTGCTTTGGCATGTTTGTTTTGTAATACCCATTGCCTTTTTGTTAGGAATCACTTAGGTTTACGGAAATAGTCTATTTAGGTAGGCATTTAACATTCCTTTAGAACGGGAATGTTTTTGTGACAGGTTGTGAATAATTTATGTGGTAGCGGGATAGAGGGAACTCATTGTAGACCTTAACATATTGAAAAACAACTACTACCCGCTATTTGGTCTGATTTCTAAGATAAAAAACAGTATATACGTCCTTGTAATGCAATCTGTCTTTGCGAAAAATTTCATTATTATTCGTTCAGCCGTTTAGTTGTGAAAATGTAACAAACAGATAGACACGCTTTTTTTTTATAATAGAATATAATGTAATGGTATGAGTATGAGGTCAGGTCAGTCAGCACATTCACCAAGAATTTGTCACGATTTCCCGAAGAAACCTCGTGGGGTTCAACCTGAAATAGTACATTGTTAGCAATGGGGTTATTAGCTCTCATGACTTCACAACAAGTCCTTCCCCCTATGGTTCTGTTATTGGGACTAATAAATAAATAAATAATAATTTGACAATTTCAGTCACAAAACAAGGACCTAACGATGACTATACAATAGTGGGATGATAGCATTAGTCAGTAATGGGCACTATAA
Organism: Achroia grisella; assembly: GCF_030625045.1. NCBI lineage: Eukaryota > Metazoa > Arthropoda > Insecta > Lepidoptera > Pyralidae > Achroia > Achroia grisella. The sequence goes on from NW_026712626.1 coordinate 566,078, forward strand.
TTTAATACTCTATCAATTCAAGTACCATGAGGTTCCCCTTAGATATCACCATGGTTGAACTGACTTCATCCTCCACTGGTGCCCCGCCAGCGCCGTTAGCTCATGCGGGTGTACTATTGTAATATCTAATATATTACAATAGTACAATAAGTGCAAAATATAACTCAAAGGTAACTGACATAGTGATCTATCAACGCACAGCCTAAACCACTGGACGGATCGGGCTGAAATTTGGCATGCAGGTAGATGTTATAACGTAGGCACCCGCTAAGAAAGGATTTTGATTAATTTTACCCCCAAGGGGATAAAATAGGGGATGAAAGTTTGTATGAAACTTTGTCAATTTTAAACCGATCGGGCTGAGACTTTGCATGCATAAAGCACTACTATAACGTAGGCATCCCCTAAGAAAGGATTTTGATAAATTCCACCCCTAAGGGAATAAATTAACGCGAGCGAAGCCGCGAGCAAAAGCTAGTTAGTTATCTACAAATTGAAGAATGCTGTAAGCTATACAACATTACGTTACGACTCATAGGAGCAGAGCTGCAATGAAAAATGTAGCACAAAATAGGAGTAATGTGACTCAGACGAAGATAAGCTATCTATCTATCTATCTATCTATGTATCTATCTCTGCACTCCCTAAGGTTGGCTGGTAGAGAATGCTAATAGCATTAAGCCCGCCTATTGTACAATGCAATAAAGTTTAAATAAACAAATAAATAAATAAGCTATAAGTATGTGATAGTATGATTTTTTTTCTAATAAGTTATTTTTCATTTCAGGTAAGAAAAATCATTACACAGAAAGACATCTAGATAGTAACAATACTGCCAGCGATGTTGGTAAGTGTGCAGTTTTATTATTAAAAAAAGGACAAAGACACATATAAATTAAATCTAAATTTCTATTAATCATCTCAATTTTCTTATCCCGGCTCATTTGGAATAGGCATAATATATATATCTCTTCAATTCATCCCTATTCGCAGTCACTTCAGTTCTTGCTATATCATCTTTCACACAGTGCATCCATTTCTTATTCGGTCTTCCTCCACCCTTATAACCACCCAAATTCATCTATACATATAAATAAAATTGGAGTGTCTGTTTGTAATATTGAAATAACCGTTTTTTACTACTTGCATATGAATATAAATACGGTACATACATCAAAGTAACATTTTTTACAATAAATCTCTGAAAATTTTTACAGTTTTTGTAATAAGTACTCCTTATTACTAACTGCCAAAAAAAGTCTGTCTGTACTTTTATTTTGAATTGCACGAATTTTAATGAAACTTTACAGTAATATATGTAGCTTATACATCAGAATAACCGTCAGCTAGATTATTATATAACAAAAAATACTACTAAGACCATTTTATTTATAAAAAAATCGTCACATTTTTCAATTCTTGCCATATCTCACTCTTCAACTGAAGCTCAGGTTACAAGGTAAGAAGTTCGACGACACAACTCTTTGGTTTAGCAATGTACATCAGCCATAAGGCGGGCCATACGCTTTGTAACCATGGTTGTAACAAATGCAGCAATCCAGTATCTTAACATCTCACTCATCAACTGCAAAGCAATCTGCTTGACAGAACTCTCTGGTTTCTTGGTGACCATCAGCCATAAGGCTAGCCGTATGTTTTGTAAGCATGGTTGTAAAAAATGTAGCAATCATGTACCTAAATGCCGTTCAGTTGCCACGCGGTTTTTATGAAAGTTTAAAATGTAAAGTACTTTCACTTGCAAAATTGTCTTAAGCTACCGTCAGGTTATATGCAATCGAATTAAATATAACTACGCAATGGCTATAAAGAAATTCGAGAACAGCTAATAATTATATTTTGTCGTTTATTTTTTCAGATATATAACAATAATAATAACTTAGGATAACTCAGGCATATCTTTAAGTATATTTAATTCAATTCAATTCAATTTATTTACTGGAACATGTGTACATAATGGTATGTATGTATGTATGTATGTATGTATATATACGATTGGAAACCAATTGTTTTGAATTCGCCACGATGTGCTAACTGATACCATCCTATCTTTCTCCACTGGTGCCCGCCAGCGTATACCATTAGGACAAGATAGGGCACCCTAGACCTTAAACAATTCACACAGCGCCATCTAAGCCCAACCTGAACAAAGCTTGTGTTATGGGTACTAGAATACTGTTATAATTTTTTTTTTAACACCTACTTAATAATAGTAATAAATAGAAAGCACTCAGACCGATAGAGATAATCATTCTAATGAATACAAATGTTTATACCGAGCGAGGAATGAAACCCGCGATCATCGGAAAGTAAAGCAGTATGCTAAACTGCTAGACCACCGAGACCAATAAGTTATAATGAACAGATAAGATGGTCTACATGCATCATACAAACGTCTACCAGTCATTACTGGTACTTGTATGATGTATGTATGTATGTGCTGATGGAATTATCCGTTGTTTATGGCATTGGTGAATGTATGGTGACGTCACAGCCAAACAATTTTTATTGCGTCCACTCATTGTATAATTTAGAAAGTGTTTGTAGCCACCGCGTAAATATTAATTCAACTTGTTTATTTAAAAAAATGAATGTGAATTAAGCAAAAGTTGTGAATCAAATGACAGGTCCTCTTTGTTTACCCCGTAAGGTATATGTGGCGTGAAGATTGGTCATATTTGCATACTAGTTGTTAGTAGTGACTACCTTTGCTTTTTATTTGAACTAGTGGTCGACAAATGGTAGAAATTCAACTATAGAGAAGACGCCCTTTTTAGCATTTTATGGAAAAAGTTTGAACATTATTAAAGTTCTATTGTCAAAGATTATATTTGTTTGTGAGTATGGATGGATGTTAGTAACTCTTTCACGCAAAAACTACTGAACGGATTTTGATGAAACTTTACAGTAATATAGCTTATACATCAGAATAACATATAAGTTATAATTTCACGCGGCTGAAACCGCGAGCACAGCTAGTATACTATAAGTGTGCGAAATTTCATACTCCACCATCCGCGCAAATTTTGTAAAAAGGGGTTACAAAGTTTTTGACTCACGTATTAAATTAATATATAGAGAAAAGATATCCAGTATCGTGGTACAATCTATCTTGACATCAAATCAAATTAACATCTAATTTATTTTATTTATTAAATCTTTGATGCACAAATACACAAATATAGATGCATATGGCGGACTTAACACCATGAGATATTTTCTCCCAGTCAACCATTGGGCAAACAGAGATCTATGTGGGCAGTGCATTAAAAATAATAATAATAATAAAAAATTATGTATACCATTTAAAATAACAATTAAAAAAAAAAAATTATCATGACATCAAATCAAATCAAAATCAATAATCATTTATTCACGTAGACTTTGTTGCCGTTTATAAACGTAACAATTTTGTATTAATATTTTTCCCCATCAGATTGTGGGTAGAGATTCATTTCACGTACATTATTAGAATTGAGGCTATTTCTTCCCATCACAAATAACCCCCTACGCCCTTTTATTGTGTATGTACAATTCCAGCATTATAAATATTATATATACCTATTTAATAGTTGCACACTACACGTGTTTTGTGTAATTTTACACAATTCAGGGTTACGTTTGTAAGATACAAGAACATTATGAGTTTATTTCTCGCTAATAATATTTTTCTCTATGTTTATATATAACTATTTGAAGCAAAAATATGGTACATCTTTTTGTGAGAATTACACGGCGGAGGAATATGCTACAGTTCTTTTTATTTCCTATAGTTATAGTTAAAATTGATATTGAGAAGATATAGTTAGAATAATTTAATATTAGAAAATTATGCTATAAAAATATGTCAAATCAATAAAAAAACAATGTATACAATATTACACTTGAGTGACTTGACACACACACGCACTCTTTTGTTTATTATTAAAGTCTATGGTCAAAAATAGATAAAATTGTTTGTCTTTATTCTTATTTGTCTATAGTCTTGCTTAAGCATAATTTAAATTAACTTATATATATAAACTACGAATATATCGTATTTCTCGTAATGATTATAGTAGATCGTAGATTAAACAGCTAAGGGTAATGAACCCTTACGATGCAGGTCCAACTCAGTCGTGTTCGATTTTTTTTGCGTTACATTCGCCTCAAATTACATTTATGTAATAGAATAATGCTAATATAGATATTTTTTAATATATAATGACTGTGTTACGCTGCAAAAAAGAGAATTGAGATTAACAATATAGAAAAAGAAAATTATAGCTGTAAAGTACTTTTTGCCTGAAAGAGTAACAAACATCCATACTCTCAAACTTTTGCATTTATAATATTATTAAGATATACTCTTAAATACATTTTATACTTTGTTTGTATTCAAACAAAATTCTTAAAAATCTAAACAATATTTATTTTAAACGCACAAACTTTTTGCTCGTTCTTCTTGTGATGAGTCTGCGTTCCAATTCAGTGGTAGAATAAAAAAAATATGACTATTAATAAGTGCTCATATTAAATTTATTTGAATAAAGATTATTTCTAGAAGAAATCGCTTTTCAACGATAAGCCCGCCCATTGTCGCCTCTTTCCTTTGACAATATTGTATGTTTATACATATTTATATATTAATAGTATATATAAATGTTTGTTTATATTGTGTAACGAAATCAATAAAGAATTTTCATTTCTATTTCTATTTCTTTATACTACATGTGAGATAGAACAAAGACGTGGAACAGCTACTCATTGAAACTATGAAATAATACACGGTAACCTAATTTCGTCCGATACGGCTGTGATAACGCAGGTATCGGGTTCTAATATCGGTCATTGTCCGATAAACAAAATTAGATGCTTAGGTACACTTGCTTAGATACATTATACTATATTAAAACAATTCTATTGTACACTGATAGAAAGGGAAAGTAAATATATGAATATTAATAAAACATATACAGTTACACTACCCTACTTTTTAAAATATTATATTTTTTAGTTCCAATAAAGAAATATTATTATTATTATAACAAAACGCAATTGACACTAAGTTATACTTTATACAAAGTAATTTAATGCAACCCTCGCTTATATAACATTAATAATATTTCAGAAAAATTCACGCAGCGCCATCTAATCCCAAGCTAAGCAGAACTTGTGTTATGGTTATATTAGTTTTTTTGTAAATCCATACATAATATATATAGTAAACACCTAGACCGCTACAAACATTCATACTCATAAATACAAATGTTTTTACCGTGCGAGGAATCGAACTCATGATCATACGAAGTAAGGCAGTCTACTAAACTGCTAAACCATCTAGAGTTAAGAGGCAAATGTATTTGAATAGCAAAACAAATATCACATCGTCATGAGACACCTGTTACCACTCATGCCTTACCATTCTAGAGGACCAAGATGTCATGCCTCTTCACACTTTTTACTACGATGGTTGCAAACACGCATACGGCCCATCTGATGGTAAACGGTTACTGTAGCCTATAAACTCCTGTAACACCAGGGGTATCGGGGGGAAGGGGATTGTAAGTAATGTGGACTAATGATCCCATTGCTAGCAATGTACACACACACACACACACACACACACACACACACACACACACACACACACACACACACACACACACACACACACACACACACACACACACACACACACACACACACACACACACACACACACACACACACACACACACACACACACACACACACACACACACACACACACACACACACACACACACACACACACACACACACACACACACACACACACACACACACACACACACACACACACACACACACACACACACACACACACACACACACACACACACACACACACACACACACACACACACACACACACACACACACACACACACACACACACACACACACACACACACACACACACACACACACACACACACACACACACACACACACACACACACACACACACACACACACACACACACACACACACACACACACACACACACACACACACACACACACACACACACACACACACACACACACACACACACACACACACACACACACACACACACACACACACACACACACACACACACACACACACACACACACACACACACACACACACACACACACACACACACACACACACACACACACACACACACACACACACACACACACACACACACACACACACACACACACACACACACACACACACACACACACACACACACACACACACACACACACACACACACACACACACACACACACACACACACACACACACACACACACACACACACACACACACACACACACACACACACACACACCATGTCAGGACCTCCACGCGGTTCCCCCTGGAAACCATCGTAATAAATTCCCGGGAGTTTGTCACGTTGGGCTACCTGATCTGACTTCGCCAGCGTAAACCGTTAGCGCAGGCGGGTGCACCATTCCATTATCAACTCAAAAAAAAAACACCAGGGGTATCACGTGCGTGTTGCCCTGTAATTACACTTCCATATGTCACCCTGATAGTGAATACCACAGATATCACAATATGTTTTCTATTATCTCTGGTGCTGTTAATGTATACAGACAAGAGTTAGCACTTTCACTGTACTGCACAGGCAATTTTTTTTATGTAATTGGAATGGCAAACATCTCATACCATGATCATTCGTCATACTCGTGAACGAGTGCTGCTTGTAGCCACTGGTCTACAAGCAGCACTACGACTGATTTACTCTTATTTAGTTACTCAACCAGTTGATTATGTATTTAATATTTTGACTCTAATAAATTAATGCTGGTTGGTAGTTTGTATTCTCACATTTCGACTTAAAAATTATACAACGATTATTGAAAGGAACAACACGCAAGTTTCTTGCTCGTTCTTCTTGTGATGAGACAGCTACCCAATGAGCGGTAGATAAGTTAGCTATTAGTGGCCAATTCGGCAAGAAATGGATCCTTAGGTTAAAAAGTATCTTGTGTCATCTATCCCAAGTGCTACTTTTAATATAAAATTTCATGATAATTCAATCAGCCGTTAATATAGGAAAGGGTAATATATAATATTAGTTAGAATATATGTATGTATCAGATGTATATAATTGTATATCATTAGCTGTAAATATGAAATTCAACGTTTGTTTCAAACTATTTGTGACCATTAATGAAACCGCTTTATTGAATATTGGTCGAAGTTAGTTCAAAGCGACGTTATATAGGACGTTTATAGTGACATATTGTAGTTATTGTAATGACATGCCCTAATAATTTCAGGTTCGAAATTCAAATTAGCAATGCGAAATTTAAAAAAGAATTCTGGTCAAGTTTGTATGTCGCCGGAGCCAAAAGAAGAAGAAAAAAAGTTTGTATGCATTATAATTAAAAATTCGAAATTTAAATACAGATACTGCGAATTCTGGTTGTGTCGCTAAAAATAAAAAATAATAATTAGTTATCTTTAATTGAACCTTTTACTTAAGTTTTCAATACGTAATATATTGTAAGCACGTTTCTAATACGTAATATATTGTAGTCTTTATCACGACATGCCCTAATTCAAATTTACGATTCGAAATTTAATTAAAGAATTCTGGTCCTGTTTGTATGCATTTTTCACCATCCTTTTTGTATTGTACTTATTAATTCGAAATTTAAAAAGTTCCTAAGAATACTGGTCATCTCTAAAAATAAAAATTGCATTTTAAAAACACTTTGTTATCTTTAAATGAGCCTTTTAGTGAAATTTGTGCTATAGAACGTTTCTAGTAATCTATTATAGTCTTTGTATATACACTAATTGTGTATGTATGTATGATATTTACCTTATGTGTGTTTGTGTTCGAATTTCAAATCAACAATTCGAAATATGAAAAAATACAGTTACTGTTCTGTCGACATTAACAATGAAAATTCGTATTTTTAAAGTATTTTGTTATTTAATTGATCCACTTTATTATATTGGTAATTATTAGGTAGGTATTGGTAAAAGTTTATTGAAATAATCCAGATGCTTGATAGGCTTTGTACGAAACCGTCTGCGTACTACGTATACTATATACTACTTACTACTTACTATAATACTTTCTCAAAATGTGTTTCGATTGAAGATTGAGATAAGGTACAGAAGTTACAAATTTCGGAGATCAGTCGTATTTGTCCTGAGTACCACATGCGTTACGTGATGACGTGATATCCGTGGTGCTGTTCATGTAGACGACGGCTACCACTTACCATAAGGTAGCAATTATATTGTTTGCCATTAGAGTAACATAAAAAAATCTAGTCATATATACTCTTTGTTGTGACATGCCCTGATAAAACGCGGGTTCTAATTTCAAATCAACAATTCCAATTTGAAAAAAGATTACGACAGTTCTGGTCCTGTCTATATGAATAATAAAAAAATGCGAATTTTAACCCTCTCTAGATGTGGTCCGGTTTGCTCAATGGACTTTACATGTCCTGTCATTTTTGTACAGGGGGGCCGTACAAAGGGTTAAATTTGCGAGTGAAAACCCTCCACGACTGAAGGGCGGATTATTTATGAAGACTGGCCACATTTTTAAAATGTAGGTCATTACAATCGATTAGAAGAAAAAAATATTTTTCTTGGATACAACTGTAAATGTCCAGTGTGATTGATGCGAGCTTCCATCTCTACGTGTCACGTCAATTTCGCAACTATCTTGACATGACAATTTTAAGAACGTATATCGATTAATTTCGTTTATTTTTTTTTTGTTATTTAATTATTGTTTTTAATCAATTTTATAGTATAGATTGTAAATTAGGAGTGCCTATTTGATGGCTAGAACAACTCCTCAAATTAAATATCTGCGGTTCGTACCTTCACAATTCTGCCTTGTATGCCGGCGTAAGCCAAACCATTCGCTTGCGCTTACAAAATTCAGTTTGTGTTGCAGAACGCACGCGCGCGGCCGTTCTGCGCGGCCGAAATTTTCAAATTTGGAAGCTCCGCAAATTTTTCATATTTCGAACGTTTTTTGACAGTTGTGATTTAGTTTTTTTTTTTCCAATTCTAATTGGACTCCAGTTGGTTTATTGACCACCAGTGCCTAATTGGACTTTTCGGTGTACCACCGCTGTGAGTTTTGGATTGTTACAAATGCATTGCGTTGGATGTGAGTAATATATAGTAAGCGTTTTGAGATTGTTCGTCCGTTGTACTTTGTACATGCGTTTGTGTAGTTGTACGTACTTTGTGGGCAAATTAACTTAACATTATCTGTAACTTCAGAAATTCCAAATTCAAAATAGACAAATTAAGTGCGATCCGGCACAATGAAAAATTATAATATTTATAAAGATAAAAAAATATATTTTCGGCCAGTGTTATATTATGCATTTTGTAGTAATAATTATTTTTTCGTGTACTTGAAAAGGCTTGTATAATAATCACCCGTATACCAATTATCTATCACGAAACTTGCAATTTATCAAGGTCTCAGTTGCATGAGATCTCGTATTGCACTGTGCGAGCGAGAGGGAATAAAACGACCTTGCGTGACAGAACGAGACGGCGAACGTTAGGAAACTGTTGGGAAATATCATTTTTCTCTTTCGGGGGCTGAAGGGCACTTTTTGTGTATTTGTATTATGATAATAAATTTATCTCTATTTGTTTGAACAATATTTAGGTCGATGTTAAGGAGTTACGTTATTTATTAGCACATTCAAACAAACAGATGGTATTTTTTATGTTAATAACACAACAATATTTTATCTATTTTAAATTATAATCGTACAATATTTTTTTTTTATTAAACTGACTGATCTGTAAGAATTTTTATTATCCATTTATACATTTATTTATTTTTTTAATTATATATAGGTAATAAACCATAAGTAATTTGAGATACTACCGTATATTCACGCCTGGCCCTAATCGGTTCCGGGGGTTCTTGACTCCTTCTCTAATATTGTCTTCTTATAGATATTACAGTATTTACCCATTTGTCTATATAAAACATACTCAAAGACAGGCAACTTAATATTTAGTGAGTTCAAAAAAATTAAATTACTGAAAATTTGCTTATATTCTATTCTTATTCAAGTTAAAGGATTATTAATAAAAATGAAATCTAATCCTTTAATAAGCATATTCCATATTTGAATATAACTTTTTTAAAAACTTTATTAAAAATTAAAAATTAAAAAAAAAACAATATTAACCACAGATTGTATGAAAAATTTATTTCAGATTTGGAATATAATTCCTAGTACTCCAAGAATTGTATTCCAATTTTGAAAGTTTTTAACTGTCGTGCATATTATAACAAAGTATGTAATCGCAACACAAATCACCAAAACGAAACAACACAAGGAGCCAAAATATATATATGTATAAAAGTAAAATGGGCGGGTTATACTAAAATTAATAAGGAATTTCAGTATAAAGGGTTCACTAACTAGCGTCTACTTTATGTAGTTCTCTAAATACATAGTATCAAACAAAATCTCTGTCTTCGTCTATCTCTAAATTTACTTGTCTAAACCTAATTTATGAAATTTTATATTTTTTTATTGACTGTATATGTTTATATAATCTGTATATATCGGTCAATTCGGGATAAGTTACAACGGATCGCTAGTAATGATTAAATATTAAACTAATTATTTTTTTATGTTTGAGGTATAAATTATTATTTGTAAATTGTATATATAATTACTAGTAATTATATAGTATCTTCTGTTAGTTATAATTATTTATGATTTTATTTATATAATTATGTTCATATATTTTTTTATATACTATTATGCTATACTAATATTATCACAATACATTCAAATGCACACGGTAATGAACTAAGAGGGATATTATACTATCATATATAGGATCATATACATATATATATTTATATATATATATAAATATCCCCTTGGGCACTTTGTGGCTCAGACGTGCCGTATAGGTAGTTTTTTGTTGATCCTTTTTCACTTGTTGATCCGGAGGCCTTTTGTTGATCTAATGCCAGATGACCATATATAAATGTTGATCCGTTTTGAGCCACAACTGTCAAGACGAGTAATAATAATAATTAAGCGATTTATACACGATTTTATACAAATCCACCTTTTTGGCATACGACCACTTCTTGATCCAATTCAAACGGGCCAATCAGGGTGCAGCATTTGCCAAGGGCTTCCTCATTGGCACGTTTGGGCTACTACATTATGGCTACAGTAACTCAATAATGTCTAGCTAGTATTTCAAGAATAATAGTCTATCTAATCTAAATATTTATAGAAATCAGTCTGGAGTAACGTGACTCCAGATCAAACCTCAATACTTGTTATTTTTTGGACGGGAATCTTTTCTTTTGTAACAACGTTACCGAGCGAATAAAGAGAAGACGCAACGGCGGATCCAGGGGGGAGCGTCATGGAGGTCATGGGAGTCATGGGGGCATCATGACTTTCCCCCCCCTTAGCCCAGGACTTAGGTAGACCACTAATTGAACTAAAAAATAATGAAACAGCAAATTTTTTTGCACGATCGGAATGTTGGTGCAGTAGTATTAATTATAATTAAACATTGTTACTTAAAACATAACAGTTAAAGTACTATAACACTAAAAGCAAAATAGGTATTTTCAAAATACTTTTTCAAAATAAATTACCCTTTGAGTTTTTGTCCAAACCTCAGATATTTTATTTATTTTAGGTATATCAATCATTACATAGTATAGTATAGTATAAAAAAAGTCGCTGTCGCATCTAACAAGTACATAAATAAAGAAAGAAGACTTTTTGGCTCTGAATATATTTCAAAAATCAATTACTTGTGTTAATCAATTTATATACTCTTTCTTATTTCATAGTACTTGTTTTGATCCGAATATATACAGATACCGTAACGGTCTATTAATTATGAATTTATTATACCTAACCTAGATATTTTATTGTGACGAAACTCCGTGTATTAGTAGTATCCGATAAGGGTATGCGAACCCTAAGTATTATTACAAAATGACCAGTAATTTCGAAGAAATAAGCCTTTGAATTTCAAATCAACTTACCAAACGGACGCTCAAGGTTCGATTCCCGCCATAGAATTTTTTTTGTTTTGACTTTATGTTATATTTTAAATTAACTATTTTAATAATTAAATGAATTTAATCGAACAAAAAGTTGTCAAGTATTAAATTAATTTTAATTTACATTAACTATTATACTTTCTAAATTGTAAAGCAGCTAACAATTATAGTAAGATCTTATAAATAATGAACACAACAACATTTCAAATGTATTTTCTTTATTATTACAAAATATTTTTTGTGCATGCTATAATAGTTAATGTCACTTAAAATTTATTTAATATTAAACAACGTTTTTATCGATTAAATTCATTTAATTATTAAAATAGTTAATTTTAAATATTACTTTAAAAAAAAAAAAAAAAAAAAGTCAATGGTGGGAATCGAACCCGGGGTGTCTGTGTGGTAAGTTGGTACACAGGTACACTCCTAACTAGTAAAATTAATTTAATACTTAACTACGTTTTTCTCGTATAAATTAATTTAATTATTCAAATAATAAATTAAAAAAAAAACAAAAAGAAGTAAATAACAATAGTCAATGGTGGGAATCGAACCCGGGATGTCTGTGTGGTAAGTTGGTACACAGGTACACTCCTAACTAGTAAAATTAATTTAATACTTAACTACGTTTTTCTCGTATAAATTAATTTAATTATTAAAATATTAAATTTAAAAAAAACAAAAAGGAGTAAATAACAATAGTCAATGGTGGGAATCGAACCCGGGGTGTCTGTGTGGTAAGTTGGTACACAGGTACACTCCTAAGTAGTAAAATTAATTTAATACTTAACTACGTTTTTATTATAAATTCATAATCGTATATAATCATAAATTAATTATTAAAATATAAAATAAAAAAAAAACAAAAAAATAAATAATGAAAAAAAAGTATAGGATTCGAACTCGGAGTATCTATGTGGTAAATTGGTAAACAGGTACACTACTAACTAGGCCATATTGTTGTTGTTTGCTGTGGTGAAAAAACTAGTATATATATAAGTTACACGTACAATTTCAAAGACTTATTTCTTGAAAACTACTGGCCATTTTGAAATAGAAATAGAAAATCATTTATTCAAATAAACTTACATTGAAGCACTTTTGAATAGTCATTACATTTTTTAATCTACCGCTCGTTCGGAAAGCTGTCTCATCACAAGAAGAACGAGCAAGAAACTTGCGTGTTGCTCTTTTAAATAATTTTATTATTACTTTACATTTTTAAGTTTAAGTGTGTGAATACAAACCAACAATTAGCACTAATTCAATTAAATACTCAAATAGAAAAAATATTGAATATATAACCAACTGGTTAAACAATTAATAAGAGAAAATCAGTCATAGTGATTAGAGCAGACCAGTCCCTACAAGCAGCACCCGTTCAAGAGTATGACGGATGAGCCAGCCATCACTGCGCTCGACCATATTTTAGGGAGCCCAATGACCCGGCCCACCACGCCGCCACAAGTCTGGACATTTTAGTGAGCATGACTACTCAAAACACTAGACTACGTCAAAGCTACTTACAATTGCCATCTGATAGTTATAGTATTCACATTTTACATAAGAATGCATGCGGCAATCAATACAAAAACCGCTACGCTTTCATGTTTCTAAAATCAATCAATTAAATCAAGAAAGCAATGAGAAAATTAAATTATAACGTTGTATGCTAATAAACTAGTTATTTACTTGAAATAAAACTTTAGGGTTTGTATATGTAATGTTTGCATATAAAATATGATTAAAGGTTACCAGTGTATTTACACTTTTACTGAACAAACAGAGTTGTTTAGTACTGAAAATATTGTGTGGAAGCCATCAATTACTTTCAGTGCACTTATAGCTTTGATCTTTTCCTAATTATTATTATTAAGTTTTAAAGTGGTTGAATTTTGCGTAGAGTGTTTTTATACGTTATTTCTAATTTACCATTTACTTTAAGTTTTTTAAACTCTATTCATCGAGACCAATCTAATGAGTCCAAACACGATATTTCTGCTGTAAGTTTTCGAAGAGTATGTTCATCATCTGATAATACTGGTGCCAGTATGAAGTCAAGGTTAACAGATAGATAGATAACTAATTACTCTTATTTCGTCAAAATCTTTAGATTACGTACAATAAATTCATAATATCGCTACCTATTCGAATCAAAACAAGTATTTTAGGTACTTCATGTACTAGTATATAAATTCATCAACACACAAGTAAATGATTTTTTAAATATATTCAGAGCCAAAGTTTTTGTGCATTTAAAAAATTTTGCTGATACGGAGTCACTAATGCAGGAAATTGTTGAAAACATATATATCGAGTACAGGTACTATCGACGAATACTTTATCTAGGGAACACGCGGGAACGCGGAACGGCAACATGTTGCCGTTCCGCCACGATACCGTTATAGTGGTAGAAAGAGATAGACAGTGGAACCAGCAAATGTGTCTACGGGTCGTGGCTGGATCAACAAAGTGTACAACTAAGTGCGCGTATATATATATATATATACACTTGTCTTTAATTCAAAGGAAATATAAATAATGAACACATCACATTTAAAACAGTAATAAGTACGTAATATTATCACATTATCAAACAGTAACTACGTAATATTATCACATGGTAACAGCACGTATTATGGCAAAAATAAACATCGGCTGATTTGAAAAGATTTATTATAGTAATAATAGTAATCTCAGGACAATTCACACAGCTTCATCTAGACCCAAGTTAAGCTAGCTGAACATTGTGTTATGGGTACCAGATAACTGATACAAATACAAAGATTTTTTTCGTAAATTAATATATATTATCTATACATAGAAAACACCCAGACCGTTACAAACAATCATACTCATGAATACAAATGTTTGCAGCGTGCGAGGAATCGAACCCTCGACCACCAAGCAGGAATCAAAGCGGTGTACTAGCTAAATCGCTAGACTACCGACAACTAGCTGTACACGCGACTTCGTTCGCGTGGAATGTAACTTCTTATATTTTAGTAAAATAAAGTTAAATTACACACGGACGAAATCCCGTGTACAGCTAGTCATCAATAAAAAAAAAACACGTAGGTATCTCTAATATATTATACACTAGCTATTCCCGCGACTTCGTCCGCGTGGTTGTTAACTTTATTTTTCTAAAATAAAAGTAGCCTAAGTTACTCCTTATTACATCAGCTACCTGTCAAAAAAGATCCCATTAAAATCGGTCCAGCTATTTCAGAGATTAGCCGGAACAAACAGACAGACAGACAGACAAAAATTGTATAAAAATAAATTTTAGTATATGTACCGTATTTATATTCATATGCAAGTAGTAAAAAACGGTTATTTCAATATTACAAACAACAGGCTTCAACATTCTCAAGTACCACAAAAAAGATGTTTTTTCTATCAAATAAACCGTTTTTATTAAAAACAAGCTGGGAACAGCGACTTCGTCCGCGTGGAATTTAACTTTATTTTTCTAAAATAAAAGTAGCCTAAGTTACTCCTTATAAATCAGCTACCTGCCAAAAAAAGTACCGTCAAAATCGGTCCAGCCATTTCAGAGATTAGCCGGAACAAACAGACCGACAGACAGACAGACAAAAATTATAAAAATTGTTATTTTGGTATATGTACCTTATATATATTCATATGCATGTAGTAAAAAACGGTTATTTCAATATTACAAACAGACACTCCAATTTTTATTAAATGTATAGATGTATAGATTATTATTTATTTATTTATTCATCCAAAATAATACAAATTGTGTAGGATAACGTAATAGTAACATTACAGTAAAATTTTGTCACCAACATAATAGCAACTTAAATATTAAATCTCGGTATATCTATAGACTAGCTGGCCCCAGCGACTTCGTCCGCGTGAAATTTTATTTTATTTTTCTAAAATAACAGTAGCGTAAGTTACTCCTTATTACATCAGCTACTTGCCAAAAAAAGTCCCGTCAAAATCGGTCCAGCTATTTCAGAGATTAGCCGGAACAAACAGACAGACAGACAGACAAAACTTGTAAAATATGTTATTTTGGTGTATGTACCGTATTTATATTCATATGCAAGTAGTAAAAAACGGTTATTTCAATATTACAAACAGACACTCCAATTTTATTTACATGTATAGATGTATAGATTAAAAAAAAAGTAACAGTCATAAGGCTAGTCGTATGCCTAATATATATAATAATGTAATAAATTCATTTAAACAGAAATTGCGGCAACATTATTTAAATTTGTAACTTTTTTACTGTCCTTCTCCTTTTTTCACATCTTTCTGTTATATCCCTATAGTTCTCTCTATATTTTCTGTTTTTCTTACTTTCAATTTGAGACTGTACTTATAATTTGATTATCGGATCATTATGTATTTATTTATACATTTATGGGTTATATATTTATGTATGTATATTGTTATTTTTTTATAGAAATGTATATTTTGCTTTGTATTTATATATCTTTTTTTGACATTTCTTATTTATATTAGTGCACCGCCAATAATCTTTCGCTGCACCACTCATGGTTGCCTAGTAAATAACGCGGCAAAATATTAAGTCCGCCACATGTACAAATTTGTTTGTGCATTAAAGTTAAAGAAATAAAAAAAATACAATACTGTTTAATGAAAATGCGTATTGTCTAGTGCTTAGAGATGTATCAAAATAAGGTCAACAAAAAAGTCCATGATGGTATATGTCTATCTCTTAAGGATAACCAACAATAACCATTTTTTATCTTTTACATTTTACGGGAATTTTTTTTATCGTATGTTTCCCTTAAAATCATGTAAACTATGTTATTATGTCATAATCTAAAGAAATAATAATATTTTATAGTGACATATCCACTATAAAATACCAAAAAGTAGCAATGTAATTCGTTACGCGCGAATCAGCTGTTATAAGGTCAAAGGTCGGTGCACCCCGCGTATTTGATAAATATGTAGTGCTTCTCTGGATGTCTTTAAGAGAAAATGGCAGTATGTACGTGTATATGTACAAGTCCTTAAGTGTTAAGTTTTTCAAATGTACAATAAAGAATAAATATTTTTAAGTACAGTACTTACGTACATTAATATAATACCTACTTTTTACTTGTATCTATTGTTATCAAAATTAAATTATAAGTTCTTAACTTTACCACGACTATGTGACCCTCTCTTGGCGCCAAAACGAGTGAAAAAATGAACAGCATACGACGACGACGCAGTACCTATAGAGTGGAGCAAGTGCTTATTCAGTTTTATTCAACTATTTAGTCCCTCCACCGTTACAATGAATGGAGGCGGATATTAGAATGTATGTAGCATTGCGAATATAAAATATCTAGATTAGGTATAATAAATTCATAATTGATAGGCCGTTACGGTATCAGAGCCAAAAAGTCTTCTTTCTTTATTTATGTACTGTTAGATGCGACATCGACTTTGTTTGTATACTACACTATGTAATGATTGATATACCTAAAATAAATAAAATATCTGAGGTTTGGACAAAAATTCAAAAGGTACTTTATTTTGAAAATACCTATTTTGCATTTTGTATTTGAAATACAAAACACAAAACTATTTTTGTTTTTAGAGTGACATTTCTATGAATTCACTGTCGATAGCGAGCGGTGCGATGGAAAAAGATAACCGTTTATAAAAATATAATAAATAGCCCTGGACAATTAACACAGACTGATACTGAACTGATATAAATAGATATTTTTATTTTGTAAATACATATATAATATACATATAAAACACCCAGACCGATGAAAACAATCGATGACCGATGAGTACAAATGTTTGCACCGTGCGAGAAATCGAACCCGCGACCATCGGATGTAAAGCGGTGTGACCACCGAGGCAGTCGAGATATATAAATAATCTTATGAATTTAATTTATTCTAATTTGTTTGTGTGCGCGGGGTGCGGTGTACGGTGCTCCCCCCTGCCTCCACCGTTGCTGGAGCTTGCATGTATGGAACATTGCGAATATAAAATATCTAGATTAGCAAATGAATAAATTCATTATTGACAGACCGTTACGGTATCTATATATATTCGGATGAAAATAAGTATCGCAGTAAGGACGAGTATATAAAGTGATCAACACAATTAATTGATTTTTGAAATATATACAGAGCCAAAAAGTCTTTGTGTATTCAAAAAATATCTAATTTGTTTGTGTGTGCGGGGTGCGGTGTACGGTGCAGGGGGGACCCTGCCTCCACCGTTGCTGGAGCTTGCATGTATGGAGCATTGCGAATATAAAATATCTACATTAGTAAATTAATAAATTCATAATTGATAGACCGTTACGGTATCTGTATATATTCGGATGAAAGTAAGTATCGCAGTAAGGACGAGTATATAAAGTGATCAACATAATTAATTGATTTTTGAAATATATTCAGAGCCAAAAAGTCTTTGTGTATACCAAAAATTTAGCCGTTCGGAGCCAGTCAGTCACGAATTATTAGTAAAAAAAGTGTCGAGTATATCGTACTATCGACGAATATATATGGCCACATCGCAAAATAGAATGCGACGTTGCCATACCGCCTGAGATATACGCGATAGGAGTCAAGTTATTCAGTGCAAAAGGTGGAATCGGCAAGTGTGTAGGTTGTGGCGTGATCAACAAAGTGCCCAAAGAGGTGTTTATATAATTATATCAGTATAATTCATTATCTACATATATTATATAAGACTAATCTTCACAGATCACTTTTATTCAACCTATACTTTTTACTGTGTGATATATATATGATCTTGTAATAACCACTTTAACAGTAACTGGCCATGTAATTCTGTTCTTTAATTAGAGCGCCATTAAATGCACGCCTCTAATTGTACTGGCACTAGAATTGGGCTTCACTTCACTAGATCAAAGGTCTAATATTTTCATTCTGGTAACTGAACCTACATACCATACGGAAGTCATGATTCCGTATGGTATGTAGGTTCAGTTACCAGTATGAAAATATTATCTTAGTCCTTAGAAATTAGGTTACCATATAACGAGGGGAAGTGACGGTCATAGCACTGTTAATGTATATACACGACATTTACCACTTACCATCAGGTGGGCCGTAAGCTTGTATGTCGTTTTATTTGCACTATAAAACCATTTGTAATAGAATACTAAAACAATTAATATTTTGCATGTCAACCATTATGAAATTGCCAGTTTTCGATGGGAATTTCGAAGAATGGCCTTCTTTCTATGTGTCAATTTAGCAACGCGCAATTCATGTGAATAGGCCTTCATAAATAACGAATTTTTATGTAAACTATTGAGTACATTAATTGAGAAATGTTAATTATTTTAAACCTATTTGTTTAACTAAGCTGTAAGTTGATATATACCAAATCTTACTTAAAATAGTGCATGAAAATTAAGATAATGTGGACAAGGGTGGGTTTCTTTTTTAATGAAGTCTCTTCCAGCCGAACTAACACTGTGACTTAGTTTATTCCTATTATGAATTAACAGAGTAAAAATTTTTGATTAAAACTTTTGGGTACGGACCGTAATAAATAAAATTGACTTCTGTAAAAAAACTAATATGAATAAATTATTTTAACTTTAACTTACACATATAGATATACAAATACTTATTATCACGAAATGACTACACCATTTTAGATGAAACTCAGCATGGTAACAGGTAATATTTAAGACTTGTTTCTAAGAAATAAATGCACGTGGTTACACGTATTGGTTGTGTCTTAACGCCGACTTCTAACCCGCTACCCTTTGGACGGTAACAATAGCCAACACACCATTGTATAAATAGAAATGTAATTTAAATAATTAACATACTGGTCAAGCTACCGGCGTTGCTCGTTCCTTGGTTACTTTTGTTAAGCAAGAAGCACTAGATTAATATCTACACTAATATTAAGATTAGTTTGTTATTTTTTTTATTAAATGGTAACGGAATTGACTGTCTCGATGGTCTAGCGGTTTGTCACATCGACTTCCGATGATTGCGGGTTCGATTCCTCGTGATATAAACATTTTCTATTCATCAGTATGATTCTTTGTATGTAATTTGGATTATTTCTATGTATATTACGTATGAAATAAAAAAATGTAATTGTGTATACCTATCAGTTATCTAGTACCCGTAACACAAGCTCTGCTTAGCTTAGGACTAGATGGCGCTGTGTGAATTGTCTAAGGTCTAAGGCACTCTCTTGTTCTAACAATATAAGCTGGCGGGGCACTAGTGCAGGATGTTAGGAGGAGTATAAAGTCAGGTCAGTTAGCCCATCGTAGATAATACATCAGTAATTAACCATAATGGTTTCCACATCTATATATTGTTAGCTATGGCTGATATTTATTTCCTCATTGGAACTAGCGCCAAGCCGGGAGATGCCGGGAGAATAGAAATAATCTATATTCAAATAAACTTAATATAAACACTTTTGAATAGTCACATTTATAATTCTACTATTCATTCTTCTTCGGAAGAAATTTCGGAACGTGCGTTCCGAACTTTCCTGCTCATTCTTCTTGTGATGAGTCTGCACTCATCAAGAATAATGAGCAAGAAACTTGCGTGTTGCTGTTTTCAGCTGTAGCTAGTGTACACTAATATTACAGTAGAAAAACATTCTGTATCTAAGTTTGTTATCGATAAACTCAAAAAATATGTGATCGGCTTTAAAAATTGTAAGTTATATTGTTATCGAATAATATAGGCTGTATATCAGGCGAGCAACGCAGCGGGATTTAGCTAGTTGCTATTAAATCATAGTTCAAGTTGTTAAACTTTAAAGCACTAAATTTCAGAATCTAGTATAAAATATACTTGTATTTTGCCTTCAAATAGATGTAGTTACCTCTAATATTATACGCATATACCGGTTTTGTGGCTTTAGCGTGATGCAAGGACAAACTGATGTACTTAGATACTATTAATGTTCGATACCAACGATTCGTACCTTTGATTTTATCCTTTATATAATCTGTAGAAATAATTAGATATCTATCAAAATTATTCTTTTTTTAATTTTTGCTGCCGTTTTTTTATAATTTTTTGTTAAATGATATTGTCCATATTGATTGTTTTGTAATAATTAGTTACAAAAAAGTCATCTAATTTCATCAAAAAGATTTATTTCTAATTTATTACGCAATGATTTTTAAAAGGTTAAAACTAATTTGATATTGACCATGTGATTTTGTGTATTCTAATTACGAAAAAATAACATTTTATTCTTATAAATTAGAATACTGTAAACACTGTACTGTAAATACTGTAAAAAATACATATTGGTTGTCAAAATACTTTTACTCATCCATAAACAAAGATGAGATAATGCAAAAGACATAACAATATATAAATACATGAATTGGCATTCCAATTACCCAATATTTGTGGTGCTTAATTTTTATTATCTTATAAAATAAATAGATGTAAATAAACACATGGTAATTATATCGATAGGCAATCGATATTTCGATACATCCGGCTTTTGCTTTTAGCATATATCGTATAATGGGTAATAATAATTACGTCGATCAAGCTCTCGCCGCTTTCACATGGGTTTTTGGCAGCGGACTTTCACTTGGCCAGTGTTTGGGATAAGTCATAAACGTATGACTATATTTGTTAGGTTTATTCATTTGCCTTATTCATTATTGTCTATATATGTATATTTATAAATACTAGTGAGACGCCTTGGTTTCGCATGGGTGCATTTATTATAGGGATATTAAATTTATTACATTATATGTATATATATATTTGAATCATGTATAAGTTATGATACTTGGCGATTAATTAAAAAATAATGTAATTATTAGATTTTGAAATTTTATATTTATATAAATATAGATTCGGTGTTTTTTTTATATAATGAATTCACATAGTCATATTGACAATGCCATGTAAATAAATGCAAGTAAAAGCCTGAAACCAGGTTTTCTCGAGAGACTACAGCATGGGGTTATTCAAGAAGCGTATATTAAGGTTTTTAAGGGTCGGCAACGCGCATGTGACAAGCCTGGTTTCAGGCGTCCATAGGCTATGTTAACCGATTACTATCAGATGGGCCGTATGCTTGTTTGCCACCTATGTGGTATAAAAAAAACTAATGTTTGCGCCGTGCGAGGAATCTTATCCGCGACCATCGGAAGTAAAGTCCTAAACCGCTAGACCCCAAGGCTGTAAAATTTAAAAGAAATACTAAATTTTGCTTTCCGCTATCGCGTATAACTTGTACGCTTACAGCCAAAAGTAGCTGCTTTCGCGCGGGTGTGTGCTTACAACGTAACGTTGTGCAACTATCGCTGCGCGCGCGCCGCCCGAATGCTGATTAACATCAGGGATGCCAACATTACGATGATCCTCGTACAAAACGGCGTCGGTGGTCCAGCTTCCTCCGATTGATCCCCCGTCCAATTCAAACGGGTATCAAAATTTCGATGACCTGAGCGACGTTCGAACCCCTGGCGGTGTCTTCAGACTAAAACCGTATCAGAGAGACGGGAATGGGCCTTCAGCTGCTACATAAGTCCTTCCTTTGGTTTGGAGTGCCATCTGCACTCGTTTCCTATCATCCACTGAAGCTGTAAAGGCCTACTACGGCCAACAGCATTAGATTAGTCCGAAAAAAGTGGTCTAGCGGTTCAGTACACCGTTTTACTTCCGATGGTCGCTTATTCTATTCCTCGCAAGATACTAACATTTGTTAACATTGTATTCATGTAGGTGTTGTTTTGTATACATATATTCATGAAAAAAAATGTATTTAGGTATATTTATCAGTTCTGTAGTACCCATAAAACAAGCAAGTTCCTTGTTCGTTCTTCTTGTTATGAGACTTCTTTCTGAATGAGCGGTAGAATAATAAAATATGATGTAACTATCAAGAGTACTTATATTAAGTTTATTTTAATAATGATTATTTCTATTTCTCTGCTTAGCTTGGGACTAGACGGTGCTGTGTCAATTATCCAGGGCTATTATAGTTAAAACGACATGGTATTTTCATATGTGGTGTTTTAATGCTAGTAGTTTAAAACGAGGTTAGAGAGCAGAATTGAGATAATGTACGAGATTTTGTCAAACTGTTATTTTCTTCGTACAAGACGAGATATTTTAAGGTTGGCAACCCTGATTAATATTTACATGTGCGTACGCAAAATGATGAGTCAGTAGCATGCACTCGTCATGTATTTTTATTAGCTTGTAAGAGAGGTATGATATATATGAAAAGAGAGAGATAGACTTTGTAAAAAGTGGTCTACGTCTGGTCTACGAGTTTTTTTTATGGATGATAATGTAATAATGCACCCGCCTGCGCTAACAGCTTACGCTGGCGGGAAACCAGTGGAGAATGAAGTCAGATCAGTTAGCCTCTTCGCAAATAGCAATTTGCCACGATG
Source organism: Achroia grisella (assembly GCF_030625045.1). Taxonomy (NCBI): domain Eukaryota; kingdom Metazoa; phylum Arthropoda; class Insecta; order Lepidoptera; family Pyralidae; genus Achroia; species Achroia grisella. The sequence goes on from NW_026712626.1 coordinate 589,622, forward strand.
GTTTCCAGGTGAAACCGCGTGGGGGTCAACCTGACATGGTACATTGCTAGCAATGGAGTTATTATTCCATATTACTAAGGGGAGCGGTTTAGCCCCTCCCCTCTAGAAGATGTCTTTGTAGGGAGAGTTGAGATTAGGCAGTGAAATTATACATTTAAGAGGTATGACAGCAGTTTTAGTGGTATCACGGGTGTCACATGATAACGTGATGTCAGTAGTGCTGTTTGTCTATATTGTCAACAGGTACGACGTCGTAGTGAACCTAACACTTGACTTGCTGGATACATTTGAATACAATATGAAAGGAGGCGAGCCTACCATTGTATCATGGAATAATCAGATTTTTTTTACAACTCACACAGCTCCATTTATTACCAAGCTAAGCAGAGCTTGTGTTATAGGTACTAGATAACTGATATAAATACATAGATACATTTTTTAAACACATACTTGATATACATAGTAAACACACAGACCTGTACAAACTATCATACTTATGAATGCAAATGTTTGTACCGTGCGAGGAAGGAACCCGCAACCATCGGAAGTAAATGTGCTGTACCGCTAGACCACCAAACCCGTCATCATAAATTAAAACTTATAGTTTTATCGGTTACATTTCGAACTTACGACCTTGAAGTCTAAGTCCGGGTAGTTAACAACTAAGCCATAACTCTCTCCACAAATTGAAATAATTAAGATTTAAACATATGTAATAATTATATTTCGTTACCGAAATAAGCCCAATTATGAAATAAAACATTGTCTCCATACATTTCAATAGTCATTGTTAATTAAGAGATATGCATACAATCGCACTTGTCTCTCACACTATAGCTTTACAACATTACAATAATAACTTCAAAGAATAATAAACACTAATTATTACCCGGGACTATGTCTGCTTTATTAACCGATCTCAAAAAAAGGAGGAGGTTCTCAATTTGGAACTTTTTTCTTAGTGAACCGATTCTGATAATTCCCTTTTTATAGGAAAGTTGTGTGCTTTTTTTGCTGTCCTATATATATTTCAAAAGATATATTTGACTGTCCCATAAATATTTATTGAGTTACCTTTATTATTTTGGTTGTTGTCTTTTTTTTTTACCGCAATAGGTGAGTTATCAATCTCTCTATTACCACAAAAATAAAACGAAAACGAAAGAGCTGAATAGATTTTTGAGAATGAAGATAGCATCTATCTTCACTTCAAATTTAATAAAAATCTGTTCAGCCGTTTAGTCTTAAAAAGTTACATACAGATAGAGCATCTCAGGTATTGCGTACTACACTTCAGCACGACGTCTACAGAAACGCTTCTGTCTACCCCATTTGGGAAGCCTAGTCGTGAAGAAATATTCTTTTAAATAATGTAATTTGAAACATATGTCCAATATGTACAATAACATATATTGTACAAATATATTATATGTAAATTAAAAAAAATCTGCTTCTATTACTATTATAAAGAGCTAATTATTAGTTTAAATATTATGGATAAGTTGTAAAACAAATGAAATAAGCTACGGGATCCCATTAACATATATACGACGGTCTCCTAACCGTCTTTTACAAATATGATAAAAAATGAGCATATTTAAAAATAATTTAGCTCGCTAGCTGTACAGCGCACTGTGAAATACTCAGGGAAACATCAAAGGGAGTGACATAATAGACCTGACGCCTCTATAAGTACATATACCATAGCCAACCACACATAGTGAAGAAAAGTAGTGTTTCAGTTGGCATACCTCACTGGCCACGCGGGATCGATTCCGAGCATGCGCACACCGCGCCGGCACTTCCGACCCCCCACCCATCCCGAGCTGAAGCTGAAACCCACACCACTGCAACTGCATTTCAGTGCACACGAGAACGCCAGTAAAAACTGAAAAACAACGCAATAAACGCTCCCTTGAAGCACACACAAAGAACGGTTTCCAATTACAAAAAATTCGCGGTAATTCAAATTTAAAAATAGAATGATAATTTAAATTTCGAATATGTGCCTGTACGCGTGTGATTTAACCGTTGCATCGTTTTAACACTGGCCGGCGACAAGGGGTGGCAACGCATTCACGATTACGAACTATGAAGAGAAAAAAACGCGTACACAGAAAATTCAGAAACCGCATACGTAATCAAATTAAAAGTATATTTTCTACGACGACGGCACTGTGACAATACTGAAGTATATCCGAACGTATTTAAAAAAATATATTTAAATTAAATTTATCACAATTTATTCAATTTACACGCAATATATAATCACAAAACAATAGTTTTTATCTAATACAATATATATCACAAATAGAATATAATACCCACAAAGTATGTATAACTTCCCAAGCAAATAAATCCAAAACCTTACGAACGAAATTTTAGACTGATATTAAAATTCTTAGAGTAGGCGAGAGTATAGCGTATTTACATTAGTTGAGGATTTGAGAAAGTTTATAATAAATAGTAGTTTAAAAATATTTATGAAATTTTGCAATAATTAACAAACAAGTTACCAATATAACCGGGGATCAGTGAATAAGCCTTATTTTATACAACGCACGAACGATCCATAGTGTTACGATGTGGATGAACTTGTATGAGTGCCTGGGCGCAGTGTAATGGAACAGTTATTGTGAGACAGTAGGTCCCAGTAGGGACCCAACGATGTTGAATATGTTTGATATGTGGAACTCGGTGAGCACCAAACTGGAGGCTCAGAGCAACGTCCAACAAAGTCAACAACCACACACATCAGGTGGGAGCATTAAAGGTAATTTCCACTTAATAATGGCGTCGCAGCCGACAAAAAAGAGGCAAAACCCCTGATAATTTTTTTCCGTTTTTTAAATCTTTAAAGTCTGCGTGGGTACCTCTATCTCGCCTATTTAGGCAGTTTTATAAGCTGTTTCGGATTTAAGGTTGAGATTTGGTAGTGAAATTACAGAGTACTGAAGTATGACATCTTAGTCCATCTAGATAACAATGCATGTTTTTTGTGGCAAATAAGCATACGGCCCATCTGATGGTAAACGGTTACCGTAGCCTATGAACACCTGAAAAACTGGTGTCACGTCTGTGTTGCCGAGTCTTAAGAACCTTAATATACCTATATGACCTGATACCACTAGTATCACATGATGACGTGATATCCGTCATGCCACTTTCCATCAGGTGGGCTATAAGACTGTTTGCCATAGCCGTTCCATAAAAAAAATAGTTTATTAATAGTAAAAGGTGACGGTGCTTAATATGATAATTTGTGTGTGCTGTGCTACGTGATATCTTCGTGAAATCCTTCGATTTCGATGATTCTTTTTCTAACGTATACCTTGCAATAAATATTAATTAACAAACATTTTTATGAAAGAAATTTGGTGGGGATTTTTTTTAATTTAATTATTACAATACGGATTCAATGTTCATAGTTAAAGAGACAGGTCAGGTGGTTCGAAATGAATTATAACTATCTATTTGGGTCTATCTTCACGCCAAATTAAATAACTACGAAACCGGGATAGAATTACGACGACCTCAGCCGAGGTTCGAACCCCTAGCGGTGCCCTCAGGCTGAAATCATATCCAGGCAGGAGTTGCCTTCAGCCACTCCATAAGTCCTTCCGCTGGTTTGGAGAGTCCTCTACACACGCCGCCATTTTGGTGCGTTTCGAACAGTTAATTCAAATTTGAAAATAGAATATATTTTTATATTTATTATAATTTAAATATTTGAATAACAAGCAGTGAATTTTGAAAAATAATTAATTAATTCTTTTTTCAAAATTCATTGTAATTTAAATAACTATAGAGTTTTTATAATTATGACGTAATACAACAATGTAAGTTGTAACGATAATTAATAATATTACAACAGTCGGCGTGAGATAATCAGTTAGGCCTACAAGAATATACTGAGAACAACACGAAATTTCTAGAAAGTGTGCAACGCATCTTTTCCGGTGTATTAATACATACATAATTGTTTCTTATTTCGTTTGATAGTTACGCAACTGAAAGTTACACAGTAAGAAAGTGGCCAATTAAAATTCGGTAACAGAAAACCGTCTCTACATTGTCGCGGCTCTATCTGATTCGTGTTATGCAGTTATGTTATATCTGGCTAATCGGAAATGTGTTTTTATTCTAAATTACTTTTAAGATGTTTTTCGGTTAAAGGGTAAAGAAAATAAAAAAATATACTGTACCAGCTACTCGCCCCTTCTTCACACGGGTATACATGTATGATATATATAAACCTAATTAATAACTCTATATATTTGTACCGCACTAAATTCCGTTGCGTAGTTTTAAAGATTTAAGCATATATAGGGACGGACAGACAGCGACAGCGACTTTGTTTTATACGATGTAGTGAAGAGGCATATTAGTCCTCCAGAATGCCAACGAATGAGTGGTAACACAGAACTTGATAACGATAAGTGTTTATATATTATTTACCATAAGCTAAAGTTTACCATCAGTTCCTTAGCCATTCCAATTACATGAAAAAAAAATCTTTTCAATGATAATTGACATTTAATTTTCGAACTTTCACGAGCGTAAAGTGTTCGAAATTTAAAATAATAAAGGACATTTCGCATGCCAGTCTCAAGAAAGCTCCGGTTCGAAATCTGGTTTCTTTTTTTTTTAAATAATAACACGTTCGTATTGCGTAACGCGAGGTGGAATAACGGCGGCAACCAGTTTACGACTATTTATTTTCTGTTTTATTATTCGTATGTGAATGAAACTGGACCAGTCTTTGCCCCCTTATCGAAATGTCATTCGCGATTATTAAAGGGACATTGCAAATTTTACTGGTTTCCCACGAAGTACTGTTTGCCGTCTAATTCTAATGGCTCGCTTCCAAAAATTATAATAATCATAATATTTAGTTTTTTGTAACCTAGATATAAAGATAAATTACATTCTTAACTTAACTATATGTTTTCTATTTCTTATATATTACGATATCTAAATTATTACAAACTTGGGAAAATCAAAAGTTTTAATATTGAAGTCTAATAAAAAAATACGACAACTATCTCTCTATTTTTTAGCTTTTCACAACAAATATACTGAACGTATCGAAATTAATTTTATAATCATAATACTAACTTTTTTCCTCAAAAACACAGTAGAGAAGACTGCAATTAAAATATAAGACCATGTGTTTTGGCATAGCAAAGACAAGTAAAAATGTTTAAAAATAGTACACACATAATCCACAAAAAGAAAAAAGATCCGTAAATATAGATTGTATGACGACAAATGAAAAATAGCAGACGACAAAACAATTAATAAACGGCACAATTAAAATATATAACCAATTATTACTATGTTTAACTTGTATTTTTGTGTTTTCCATAGTAAAAATACCGTTAGTCTAATATATTATATGTAAATTAAACGTTTTTTTTCAACGCTTATAAAACCGTTAACACTTTATAATTGAAAAATAAAATGCAAATAAATACGCAACTAGAAAGGCGACTAAATCGGTTGTTTACGTTACATTTAACTATACACTAGTTACTAAATATCACAGAGTAATTATATAACAATTTAATTCCATTTTTGAAAAAAATAAAAAACAGGACCTCTCAATAATTCAAAACAAATCAAATTGATATATATTTATGCATGCAGGTCTATTACATACTTATAATATGTCAAATCTACCGTTATTTCGTTTATTGTTCACTGTTTAAAAGTTTTAAAGCTTTAACTGATATTTTATAACAGTATTACGTGATAAACAATAAGTAGTTATATATAGATGTATGTAATAAAAATGTAACTGAACGCTGTCTGTACATGAGTGACATATTACTATAAAACTGTTATTGGCAGATAAGTGCAATCATTAGGGGACTCATACAATTAATATCTGTTTGTCTGTTTCTAAGATTAGTAGACTGATTTGGTTGCTGTTCAGTATTGTACTCTGGTAAACATCTCTTAAAATTTTGTGTTTGTTTTAATTCTTTGAAAACCTGTTATAGGCTTTCTCAAGAAATGTACTGTTGATTTAATGTACTGGATAGTAAGCTGTTGCTTTTGTAATTAATTAATTTTAATATATATTACATTATATCGGCTTATTATAAACAAAACAGTAATGGAAGTCGCGGGCTTAGCTAATATTCTTATATATATTCGATTAGAACAAAAATTATTTCATTTATTTTCAATTCAATTTAAACTAATATTGTTATTAAATATATGAAACCTCATAAATGTTTCTGTTATTTGGATTAATTTAAAAAAATAATTAGGTATGTAATCGTTGAATAAGTGTTGCGATACTTTCAACTGTATCTGTTACAAAATATTGGTAACAGCAGTAACAGTGACTGCAATTTGCATTATAACTTTATAATAACGTTTCAATAAAACCGTGTCACTTTTCATCACGTGCTCTTGTTACAATCTCTTTGTCACGTGGTCAATGAATTGCAAAAAAATAATATTTATGGAACTATTAATCAAATATAATAATAATGTACCGCCACGAATATCCCAGATGGTGTAATTTTTTAATGGATGATAGTGGAATGGTGCACCCGTTTACGCTGGCGGGGCACTAATGGAGGATGATAGGATGAGCATTAAGTCAAGTTAGTTAGCCCATATTGGTAAATGGTAATTTACCATGATGGTTTCGAGAGGGCACCGCGTGGAGGTCGACCTGACATGGTACATTGCTAACAATGGGGTTACTAACAACTCGTTCCCTCCTCCCGGATGGGATAGTCAGCTGACAATTGGTGAACAATACTTTACATGTATTTTACTGGGTATATTTATATGCAACGCAGAATATAAGCTTACCGCCGTCTTTCGGATTATATTTGAGTTTGTTACCGGTGTTTCCTTCACCGGAAAATATTTATTGCCAAATAGAACTGTACTTAAAGGTTAATCTGAAATATTATATTTCAAAGACACAAACAGATTTTTGGTATCGCGCAGATTTAAACTCATGATCTTTTGTCAAAGTCAAGTTAGTAAACCACTAGATATCAATGCTTTCTAACTATTAATAGTAATAGATAACTTAGTAATAATTAATAAAATTTATATATATATAAATATATGTAAGTCTGTACTAAAAAATATAACTTCATTTCAAGCTAGTAAACGGTAATTAGTAATGTATTAAATACGTACAATACATAAATAACAGTTATATATAGATACATTACGCCCGTCTCTAATCGCATCAGGAAAAAGCTGATTATGCAATAAAATATTAGGACGTTATGTGAAATTTGAGCGTTATTCATATCGTAAGCAATAACAGGTATGAAATCACTATTTTATATTATCACGCAGATTTTAAATATTTGCTGAATTGAAGTGTTTGAAATTTTATTGTTTTAATTTTATTCGTATTAAGCAAGAAAATAATGCAGCGTGATTTATTTTGTTCAAATTAAAATTGTGAATTGTTAATTTCACAAAATTCATACTGATGACATAGAGGACCGTTGCCTCGCGGTATACTACCCCGATTTATAGCGAAGGTCGTGAATTCAATTCTCGCTGATAATAACAAAAGGTTCGTGTGTGTGTCAGTGTATATCTGACTAACTTTCTGATGAAGGTAACACCGATAACAAACTAAAAATAAATTCTAAAGAGAGTGCTAGGCTCGCCCCTTGCCACGTTGTATCCAAAGAAATCTGGGCATATCAATTATTGCGTTTACCATGACGTCAACAATAAATAAATAAATAACCCTGGGCTATTAACACAGCGCCATCTTGTCCCATGGTAAGAATCCCAGAACTTGTGTTATGAGTACTAGACAACTTATATAAATATATTTTTTGTAAATACATACATAATACACCCAGACCTACACAAACAATCATACCTTTGAATACAAATGTTAGCACTGTACAAATGTTTGAATCGAACCCGCGACTATCGGAAGTAAAACGGTGTGCTAAACCATTATACCACCGAGGCCATCGTCATCGCATTAAGTTTCTCTTACTTTTGAAGTTGGTTAAAATTGACCAGTAGTACCAGGATAACATAAACACATGATAGGTCCAACGAACACCACTTTAGAGTATAGAACGCAAGAAAAAGTTGCACGGCCAAGACCCATATAGCGCGGACGATGCGTGCCGACCGACCCGACTTGGTACTTGTTGAACCTTCAGAGTTTAACGACACCTGGTATAAATTATTTGTTGACGATCTACTCGATTGCGAGAACACACTTTATTTTTATATTATTAGAGTCTTTATTGTAAACATAAATAGTTTTCTGGTGATTTGTCTAAAATATTTAAACGTGGAAAATTTTGGTTTTGTAACGGTTGGAAATTAAAAATAATAGTTACAGTTTTAAAATATATTTGAACACTGAAACACTGAACGATTACTTGAATGACGAGCGTGCATGGCAATAATTTGTTAATGCACGGGATTTTCATTTAATGTTAGACATGGACACCTACATAAATATACATTATAATAAAATTGCGCGGGCGGAGGAGTATGAAATTTCGGACACTTACAGTTTATATATATAAAGATGTAGTGCATAATGGTAATATTTTTTTAAATTATGCATAAAATATATTAAATACTAGCTGACCCTCACAACTTCGTCATTTATCATTAAATATCGGCCAATTTACATAATATCTTTTTAAATTATAGCCTATATGTTATTCTGATATATACGCTATATTGCTGTAAAGTCTCATCAAAATCCGTTCAGTAGTTTTTCCGTGATAACAGACATATATTCACAAAACATTACAAACACTACCAAGTATTTGACAGACACATATATACTCTTTTGTTTATTGTTAAATTCTGTAAATAATAATGTAATGTAAATAATATTGAAAGTTATAATTTAAATTAATTATGGTAGGATTTCATCCATTGGTCGGCCACTAGTATATATTTTATATTTTTATAAGTAATGAACAACAAAGTTGGCACTAATTTGAGCAAAAGCGTAATATTTACGTAAATTTCGCGCTAAGTCCTGAAAATAACGCACTAAAAAAGCTAATCTTTTTCAATTTCACCTCCATCTCTATTTCCTCCCGATTCGTTAGATATTAGATATGTTATAGGAAGTTAATGGCTGCTGATGAATTTTTACAACTTTAATAATAAATGTTTTAAGTCATAGAAAAAATATTACGATTTTTTTCTCATTTCTATAAAGTTAAAGTATCAAATACGATGATGCAACGTACACACATTTCTGTATGCGCGTGCGTGGAACATGCACTCAGGTACTAGGTGGTAGGGTCTGATAGGTACTAGACTGCCATGTGTGGGTACCGCGGTGCTGCCTTCACACCTATTTGTCTAGCTGGCGCGAGTTACTCACCTGTACACTTGTACAAGATGCTAATCACGATTACATCCTTTTTTGAGATAAAATGTAGCCTGTAGCAGTTTAATTTCTTGTCAAATTTCATTAAGTTCCGATCAGCTGAGCAGTATACAATCGCATGACAGCTTAGAACTTTGAAATAGCAACGCGCTGTACGAAGTCACGGGATTTTAAGTAACGTGGACTGATGACCCCATTCTTGCAATGGAGTCATCAGTCCACGTCCAGTCCAATGTACTATATCAGTTTGACCTCCACAAGGTTTCCCCTGAAAAGCATCATGTTAAATTCCTGGTGAATATGTAATGATAAGCTAACTGGCCTGGCCTTATGTTCATCTTATCATCCTTTACTGGTGCCCCGTCAGCATTAACCGTTAGTGCAGGGTGTACCACTCCATTATAATCCATTTAAAAAAAAGTACGTAGTTACATGACCTCATGATGATGATGATGATGATGACGCGCCCAACTAGCCGCCCAACTCGCGCCAGCACTTGCCACCATAGTCTATGACTGCAGCGAGCGGGTCGCGTGTCTATGTGCGCGCGCGCACGATGTCGCGCCGCTCACATGGTGACGTCACTACGCATTATGTATTGAAATTAGACAGGGTGGGGTATAAGTCAATGACAAAACATGTGAAAAGTACTTTAAGCTAACTCCTATAGTACGACTTTGAAATATGTACAATATTTCGTGAGATTATAGGGACAGATATGGTAGAGCCATATGGCATTAAACTCTCCTCTTGTACATTCTTTATTGTGCAATAAAGAATCATCATTACATAGAATAAAACAAAGTCGCTGTTGCTGTCTGTCCTTCCCTATGTATGCTTAAATCTTTAAAACTACGCAACGGATTTGAAGCGGTTTTTTTAGTAGATAGAGTGATTCAAGAGGAAGGTTTGTATGTATAATACATGTACAGCCGTGCGAAGCCGGGGCGTGTAGTTAGTAAAGAATATACGAGTACTAAAGTTGCCGTGATACACTTTGTAAACATGTACAAGCTTATTTTAAGAATAAGAGCTGAGTTTCTCGTCAGTTCTTCTTGGCCCGAAAGCACTCAGAACTGACGATAGATTTGACATATCATAAGAGCCTGTAATATACCTACATGAATGAATAAAGTTATTTTGTCGAAAGTCACCTATTTCGGCCGCCAAGCAGCTTGCTTTGTAGGCTGTATTGCTGAGACACGGCAGTTCTTCAAAATGGCAACGCATGAGTGAAACCACGTGTATCATATGAAAAAGCGATGTTTGCCATTTACCACTAGTTGAGCCGTCATATTGTTTGCCATTTCAATGGCAGATTGCCGTAGTAAGTGTAGTGATCACTGAGACTATATTATTATTATTATTTTATCTTATTTACTAATATTATAAACGCGAAAGTTTGAGTATGCATGGATGTTTGTTACTCTTTCACGCAAAAACAAGTGAACGGATTTTGATTAAACTTTACAGTATATAGCTTATACATTAGAATAAGACATAGGCTATAATTTAAAAATATATTATGTAAATTAGGCGAAATGTAATGGTAAATATCAAGTAATGCAAACGAACGGGTCAGTTATTTATTATATATATACGGTATACACACAGAAGGTAGATTTCAGATCTGATCGATACCAAAAAACCCTTGTGATCATTTTATATTCCTGACTGACTTCCCGGTGGAAGAAACACCGATAACATACCCAAAAATAAATCTGACAGCCAGCAGTAGGCTCGTTGGATTCAAATATACATAGCAAAATGTTGCTTTTAACATGACGTCGATATTAAATCTCTGGCTACCCTAACCGGGATTACAATAATATCTCAGGTAAATTCACACAGTGCCATCTAGTCCCAAGATAAGCAGATTTTTTTTGTAAAAAAATATATATTATAAATATAAAACACCCAGACCCATACAATCATACTCATGAATACAAATGTTTGTACCGTACGAGGAATCAAACCAGCGACCATCGGATAGTAAAGCGGTAGGCTAAACCACTAGACCATCGAGGCTGTCATCGAGACAGTGGCGTATGTATGTATCATAAGTATTTCCACTTCTATTCCACTATCTATTGGAAAGTAGTTATAAATCGTTATCAATATAAGTATATAGTGTGGTATTGTCTCAAAGTTCGTATTTAGCATTAAATCACACGATATCAGTGTCAATACTAGCCTAGAATGCATTATCAGAGTTGATTTCGTACCTAAACTTAACTGAATTAGTTTTTATAACTATGTACATGGATTTTTTTGACGCGATCATTATTTATACTTATGTACAATTAGGAAAAATCACAGGATCTGACCACATTATATTTATTTTTATTATTATTATTGCTATACCCGTAATAGTCATGGCCGTTGTAACACTGCTGAAATATAGCTGGCCTGAGACAAGGTTCGAATCCCTAGCAGTGCCATCAGACTAAAGTCGTATCCGTCCGGCAGGAGTTGGTTGGGTTTCCGTGGGTTTGGAGTGCTATTAACACGCCCCCTAACGGTCGGTGAAGCTGAAAAGACAGCTACGGCCAAAAGTATCAGATTTTTGACGGTAGCAAAAAAATATTAATACAATAAACTAGTCGTACATAAGCGGCTACAATATCCTACATGAATAAATGATATTTGACTTGATTTGATCGATTTTCGAAATATTTCAAGTTCGATAAAAATGCATACAGTAGTTTATGTGTTATAGATATATAAATAAATAGCCGACCCATTTACCAATTTATTGGACCTGTACCCTTGTGGTGGATGGGTCGTTTAAATCTGCGGATGTTCTCTCTCACCTCGGATACAACGCGCGGCGAAACTCTCAGCATGACCGTCTACAGAGAATTTGTCATAATCAATTCAATGGATATTAATAATAAATAATAACCATGAACAATTCACACAGCGCCATCTATAGTCTGTTTAATAATTCTGGAGACAAATTTGACATTACCGATGTTAGCAAACCGGTATCGCAGGTGCACCACTACTCCGCTATAGGTGGTAACTTTATTTGAAAATTTGACACTTACATTACACCTGTCAATTTAGTTTCTGGAATAAAAAAAAACAAACTATAGTACCAAGGTAAGCAGAGCTTGTGTTGTGGGTACTAGACGACTAATATAAACACTTTTTTTTTTAACACAACAATAATATACATAGGAAACATCCAGGCTGATATACTCATGAATACAAACGTTTGTACCATACGATGTAACCCGCGACCATCGGAGCTAAAGCTGTGTGATAAACCGCTACACTACCGAGGCCTTCGTTAAGTATATATGTATTTACATTAAATGTGTCTAATATATATAAATTTACTAGTATACATAACGCGTTTTGCTTAGTTTGGGACTAGATGTCACTGTGTGAATTGTCCAGCGTTATATTTGCAATTCTATTTACATAAAACAAAGAAAAGGGTAATCATGATTATGAAATCCTTTTAACCATTCTCCTTAATTATTAAGGACGGGGGATATAATTAAAATATGTATTTTTTACATGCCGTATTTATCTCCGGAACATTTAAATATGTATGGGAATAAATAAGCTTACTGATGTAACATATTTCCTATACTATCCTGTTTCACTGTCACGCAAGCGTGTACTGTTAGCCCAGCCAGAGACACCATTCCATCATCATCCACAGACAAAATCTAGCCATAAATCTAAACAATAACATTGTCAACATCCCGACAATCAATCAAATTGTCATTATAAAAGAGAAATCCAGCCTTCCGCCGCTGTTGTAACACCATCGCCCGCTTTTTCATTTTTCGCAACCACCAAGGTGACAGTTATTGAGTTTTTTATAAGTTGACAACCGAATCCGGGTCGGTAGGTAGTCCTTGAAGGTTAATAGTAAGGGAAACCAATGGTATGGAACTATCATCGATAGCTTACTTAATTATTACACTAATAATACTAAAGCCTTTATTCATATACTAGTTACTCGCGCCGGCTTCGCACGGGTGTACATGTATTATATATATAAACCTTCCTCTTGAATCAATCCATCTACTAAAAAAAACCGTTCCAAAATCCGTTGCGAGTTTTAAAGATTTAAGCTTACATAGGGACAGACAGCGACAGCGACTTTGTTTTATACTATGTAATGATGATTAGTTATTTACATTTACATTTCCTACCATATATGTCTATATTTGTTTGCTAACATCCTCCAAATGTCTCCCTAAGCAGTTCTTGCCCAAGTACCCTATTACCACATTACATTAATACGTGAAACAAAAACTTTATACCCCTTTTAACGAAAATTACGCGGAAGTATGAAAGTTCACACGTTTACAGTTTATAAAAAGAAGGCGTACAAAATGCTAATATATATTTTATTATTATACCTAAAACTACATTAAATCAAGAAAAAACAACATTACACCGTACACTGCCATGTATTTGAAACACACGCATATATATACTGTTTTGTTTATTGTTAAAATCTGTGGTCAAATTGAGAATAGATTTATAATGTTCGGACTTATAATTTAAAGTATTTATGGTCGAATTTCGATCACTTGTAATAATAACTATTCAGCTTTCATAGCATAAGCATAATACAATGAAACAGAATAAAAAATATAACTCAAAACTATTATGGTATAATATGAAAGGCTCTCTTAGCTATTGCTGCAGCGTATCAGTTTAGCGTTGTTTTCAGTGGAAGTACCACAAGTAAGGGATAGCATGAGCATTATTGAGGTTGCATAAAAATAAATTGTCTTCGCAATATTTTCTAAAAAAAAAAACATTTTAATCATCCATCATCTCTCCATGACGAAAATCATAAGAAAATATCGAAATTTAAAAAAGGAACATTAATTTTCATATTTATAATTAACAATGTCAATAAAACCAATTCCAAATTTGAAAATGTAGGTCAGTTCAATAGAAATGACCGATAGTGCAAGTTTATCGCCATTTGTAATCTTCTTTATAAATTTTGTGGAGACAGACAAAAAAGAACGGTTTTTTATCATTCTTTGTATTCAAGTAAATATAACAAATACAAATAAATAAAATATCTTTATTGTTTCTGTGTCATATATCGGTAAATTGTTTGTGGTTTAGAGTATGTTTTATGAGTCATGTTGATTAAACCTTTTTATTTTTTAATCCTGTTTTGACATGGATATTTTGCATTATTTTGCAGTACTTTTTTTAAACGTTTATAACTGTTTAAGCGAACGCTTATAAAACAATCCATAATCGAATTCAAATCCGCAAAAACCGCGAAATTCGAAATTTAAATTTCGACATTTCGCGATAGGACACCGAACGTTGTCTCAATTAAAACTATATTTTCAAATACGGTTATATCATAACCAATCTTATGGTGTTAGAAATAAGTTTGTGTATCGTTTGTGGGTTAGTACGGCGTCAAGCCAACTCAAAAGTGTGTCACAGAGTTGAATAGCATGCGCAAGGCCGAACCGCTGCCGAGCTATCTATGAGTGCGCGCGCAAAAGCGCGGATGTGCGTCCCTCGTCTATCTGTTTATTTTAATGTACGCGTAAACATTTACATGTACAAGTATACATAACATGCGTAGAATATGTACCTACATATTATCCGGTAGTTTCAAATTGAGTGACCTAATTATGCAGAGAAATGCATGCTTTTGTTTCAGAGGTTCTAATATAGCGTAGTTGTGTAAAAATAGTTTTTTTTTTAAGTTTGAATATGGAATGGAGTATTCTCCTGAGCTAACGTTATACGCTGGTAAGGCATCAATGGAGGATGATAGTATGAGAATAAAGTTAGGTCAGTTCGGCTAACTGACCTAACCTTATGGTGAATGTACTTGGAATTAACCACGATGGTTTCCAAGTGTGATCGCGTATTGGTTAACCTGATACAATGCCATAGGGGAAATTGTTGACCCTATTGTAATGTACTATGTTAGGTAGACCTCCACTCTGTTTCCCTTGGAAACCATAATGATAAATTCTTAGAGAATTTGTCAAGATGGGCTAACTGACCTGACTTCATATTCATCTTATCATCCCTCACTGGTGCCCCGCCAGCGTAGACCGTTAGCGCAGGCGGGTGAAACATTCCATTATCATCCTTAAAAAATAGTCTTTATTAAAGTCAATTATTTGAATTCCTTATAGCAATGGTTTCTTAACTATGCAGAAGCCCCAGGGGCGTCACGTTGCTATTCTAGCGGTCGAAACCTCTAGAGTTTCGATTTGCGAAATTAATCACAGAAGAGCGAAAATATTCGTCCTGACTAGTAGTAAAGAATAATGTAATAACTAAAAAACATTCTGATTCTACATATTATATTAATTAATATAATTCTTTGGAATTATTTCGAGTTCATAGAAAATTTAAAGTCAATGGGTATATCAATGGGTGTCCTTCCATGGCGGATCGAAGTAAAACTAATTACAAACCCGGGCTTTGTTTTTAAGTAATTATATTGAATGAAAACTAGAGTTATTTAATACTAAAATAGACTTTATTATTCGTTGATAAAGTATTTTTTTTAGTTAAATCATAACATTACAATAGAAACAAAAAATCATATCTTCCCACTTTATAACATTTGTTATAGCCCTCTTAAAATGAAATAAAAAAAATACGGTTTGTAATCGGTTGAAAATATTTCTAGTGAAACCTGATAATGATCATAATATTTCGGTACTGGCAGTTTATAACAGTAAAAACACTTTCCTTTGCCTACGCGGCCATCACAGTGACGTAAGCACAGAGTACGTACGAAACAACAGATACATAGCGTAGTAGAAGTACAAAGTGTAAAGGTAAACAAAAAGTATGTGTGCCTTGCGCAACTTATCCTCACGGGTCTACACTCGTGCCATGTACCGTTGTCATAATATTTTATGAATTTCAAATTTCGAATGCCGTTTATTTTTAATTATACATATTTTTTAATGGCAAAGGATAATTAAGATAACTTATTTAAATCTTTACTGTACTGTTTTTTATACTATTTTTTCTTAGAATATACATAATTTGTGATTTAGTTATCAGTTTAACTGTAGATGTGTCAGTGTGTCTGTCTATGGCATTGTAACATTGTAGCTAGACTGATATGATGTTTTACGCCATCTAGTCCCAAGCTAACATCACAGAATTGCATAAAATAAAATTTTTACATATTAGAGATTTTTGTGTCGAAAATGTATAATTTTATTTTGTTATTTATAATGTAAAAATATAGACTAATGGGGAATATTATTTAAGTCAATTCATTGAACTCATAATAAAAAAAAATAAAAAATATAAAGAGGAAGAAAAAATTATACAGTTCCAATAGTGCATATATTTTTTTTTTAATGCCGTACATTTTTTAATGTACTATAATAATATTTATTAATATTATAAATGCGAAAGTAACTCTGTCTTCTGTCGCGCTTTCTCGCCGAAACTATTGAACCGACTTAAATGGAATTCGGTGCACGGATAGTCTAGATCCTGAGAAAGGACATAGGCTACTGTTTAATGCGAAAAATGGGTTGTAAGGTGTTGCAAGGGGAGATGAAAGATTGTATGGCAGTATCGTCATTTTTAAAGCTTGAAACTTATTTTTTAGTCTGTTGATTAAATACATATATCATTGAATTTTTGGTAAAAATTTTACTTCTAAATAAAATAAAATAGGGAATGAAAGTTTGTACGGAAAATTGACATTTTGAAGCTAGAACGATTCAACTTTTACTTTGGCTTTTTACAATTAGGCTAAATAATTAAAACTGCCATCTAAGGTCACTATTCAACGGGGATGAAGTCGCGGGCACAGCTAGTGGATTATATTTGAAAGTTTTAAGTTTAAAATATGATCATTAATAGGCATATTTATTATAATATTGATGAAATTAATAAAATATTATTATCGTGATATTTGCGACTTATTTTGCAACCAGTACATGGTTAATACTTTTTCCTTGTTGCAACACAGTATTTTTTTTTCAAGGGAAAGCTATGACGAATGTTAGTGGTCATATCCACAGATAACATTATTGTTAGAAATTAATATTTTACTTGTTTTCTCGCTGCGGTCAGGGCTATTTCGCCTTACACTATATTCTATTTTTTTTTTATTGAGTGCTTAGGTCTATTGTCATCATCAAGACCTGTAGCACTGCAATAGATCTATGTAGGTACATAAATCTATTGTGCTCGCCCTTTATCAAAATTCTCTACCTAAACCCGTCAGAGACAAGAATTGAAGGTTATTATTAGGAACAATGGTTTTAATTTTTCCTCTATTATTTAGATTTGTCTATACTTTCCAAGGGACAACCACATAGATTGTCAGTTCTTCTTAGGTCAAAAGCACTCCGGACTGATGGTAGATTTGTAATATCATAAGAGTCTGTAATATCATACAAATCATATTATCATATAAAGTAGTATTTCCTTTTTTCCGGACTACTCTAACGCTGTTGGCCGCAGCTGGCCTTTACAGTCTCACCGGACGATAGGAGGCGAGTGCAGATGGCATTCCAAACCCGCGGAAGGACTTATGGAGCGACTGAAGGCCAACTCCCGCCTGACGGATACGACTTTACTCTGAGGGCACCGCTAGGGGTTC
Organism: Achroia grisella; assembly: GCF_030625045.1. NCBI lineage: Eukaryota > Metazoa > Arthropoda > Insecta > Lepidoptera > Pyralidae > Achroia > Achroia grisella. The sequence continues at coordinate 607,609 of NW_026712626.1, forward strand.
GAACCTCGGCTCAGGCCGTCGTAGTATCGATCCCCGTTTGAATTGGACGGGGGATCGATCGGAGGGGGAGTATAAAGTAGTGTGATGGCTGCGCCGGCGCAGTGACGTCAGCATGCGTGCGCGCGAGGTCGATGGCGGGCAACGCATCAAATCTAACTGATTCGTGAGCCAGCCATTACGAATCATTGTCATCACTTTCGTAACTCACCGACTATTACTGTTTATGTATTCATAATTAGCTGTGCCCGCGACTTCGTTCGCGTGGGGTAACTTGAACTGTTTACGCAGCGCACGCAACGGAAGCCCTCAAATATGAATATTTTCTTCCCCGTTTCTGTAACATTTTACACTAATGCCTCACTTCTATTAGTAATTTTATGTGGCTTAAAGCCTTCCTCAACAAATGAACTATCCAACACAAATTTTTTTTTTCAATCCGAACCAATAGCTCCTGAGATTAGCGCGTTCAAACAAACAAACTCTTCAACTTTATAATGTTGGTATAGATCATGACCCATATCCCAGACGAGGTAGTCAGAGACGTTTATTGATAGCCGCGGTGGTTTTGCGATTTAGCACACCGCTTTTCTTCCTAAGGTAGCGGGATCGATCCTCGCAAGGCATAAACATTTGTATTCTTGAGTGCGATTGTTTGTATCGGTCTGGGTGTTATCTATGTATATTATGTATGCATTTACAAAAAAAATATCCTAATACATAATATAAGAAATATTATAGTAAAGTTAAAATACATAAAAAAAGTCGTAGAAAAGGAATAAATTGTAGTCTGTAGTAAACAAGTTTGATTACAATTATATAATAAAAAATCAAAAATGTGTTTAATAATAATAAATAAATTATCACAAGATAATATCTAGTTAATCAAATCAAATCGTAAATAAACTGAGTTTTAATAAATGACAAGAAGTATATTGTAATACTCCACAAACGAACATAATTACACAAACTTAAATATCAAAGTTCAGACTCCCACATTTATTCCTAGGTAGTACGGTCTTAGGCAGTATAGCTTAACGTCATTGCTGCCTACAAATAATACGCCATTAAAAAAACATAATTAATTTCCCGCCTAAATGTCCCGCCAAAATTTTTGCAACCTAATTCCAAATTCTAAATTATAATAATTCGCAACGTCCACATCCACAGCCGTGTCACTTTGAGTAAAATAATATTTATATGACACCATGTAACCACTTTTTTTAGAATAACATTTCAACACTACAGGTGTTTTTTATAGGTTAAAATCTTCAAGTTGATGGGCGTACCGTCCTCGCTATTTGATATTCCGTGACTTTTTTAATGGATGATAATGGAATGGTGCACCCGCCTGCGCTAACGGCTTACGCTGGCGGGGCACCCGTGGAGGATGATAAAATGGATATGATGGTCAGATTAGTCCATCGTAACAAATTCATCAGGAATTTATCACTATGGTTTCCAAAGCAACCGCGTGGAAATCAAACTGACATGGTACATTGTTAACATTGGGTTAGTCTGCATTACTAAAAATCACCTTTCTACAATATAGTTAGATAAAAGCTGTGATCACACTGTTGGTAGTGGCATAAATGTGTTTTAGATTTCATTCTCATAAGAGCTGCGCCCAGTCATAAAACGAAGTTATTAAATACTCCTTAATTAAAATCATACATTACATAAATAAAAACATATTCATACTTATTTATGTAAAATTTGAATTTGGAATTTCTTTCAAAAAGATAAAATGGAATGGTGCACCCGCCTGCGCTAACGGTTTACGCTGGCGGGGCACCAGTGGAGGATGATAAGATGAGCATGAGGTCAGGTCAGTGGTGAATTTACAAGGTATTAACCACGATGGTTTCCAAAGTGCACCGCATGGAAGTCGACCTGAGCTGTCTCTATTGCTAACAACAGCAGAAATAAGTGTAACACCCATCCAGACGCTTTGTTCAAAGTCACACATTCAACTCTTCACAGACGACTCTTATTCATTCATAATTTAATTGCCGCGCTCTTGTCGATACAGCTTGTGCATATGTGATACGAGATAACTCCTACTTTTCCTAAATTTATTTGATATAGCTGTGTCTTCGTCTTCCCCTTGCACTTCTTCCTTCTCATCGGAGCAAATTAACCTACGCACACTACCAACAATTTCTCTCAACGGATCTGACCTTTCACCAAATGATACTATGATTAGTGACCTCTACATACTGGCCACTGCTTTCTATGACATCATCTAAGTACCTAATAAAAAATAGAAACAAAGAATTACTTTCAATTCTACAATGTTATTTTTTTTAAATTACTAAATAATTATAATAATATATACTGTGTACAATTCACATAACTCCATTTACTACTTTATTTGCTTTGTCAATAAATCAATAAATAGTGTAATACGAAGCGTAAAAAATATAATATAAACAAAAAAAACAGGAATAAAACATAGGCGAAAATAATATAACCACAAAGAAAACGACAGAATAGAATAGAATGGAAATTCACTTAAATTCAAATATACTAAAACTAAAAGTGTAAACTTGCAACGATTATTTAAAAGAGCAACACAAGTTTCTTGCTCATTCTTCTTGTGATGAGACAGCTTTCCAAATGTGCGGTAGATTAAAAAATATATATTCTATTGAAAATTGTGATGACAATTCTAAAATGCTAATAAGTACTTTAGAATAGACATCACAATTTTTTTACAAGAAGAATGAGCAAGAAATTTGTGTGTTGCTCTTTTAAATAATCATTGTAGGTCGAAACGTGTGAATACAAACTGCCATTAGCATTAATTTAGGATCAAATATAAATACACAATAAGATTAAATCAGTCGTAGTGATTAGAGCAGATCAGTCCCTACAAGCAGCACTGGTTCACGAGTATGATGATAAAGTAAGTTCACAGATGTTAGTTTACAATAAAAAAAAAATACCACAATTCTAAGTCAGCTAAGTCACGGTGGCCCTCGCGTGCTCGTCACACTGACCTCGACGTTGCATAAATAAATATATAACAATTTCTGGAAGCCGCTGGGAAACGTGACAAAGATGGAAGTTTTTTTATAATTAATTCTATTTAGGGTTACGCTGTTTTTTTTTTATTGGAATGGCATACAACCTGATGATAAGCGGTCACTGTAGTCTAAATATATATTTTTTTATTAAAGAGTAATATCTGCGTTTTGGATTATTTTTTTTACCGTTGAATATATTTATGAACAGTACTTTGGACACCACTTTATTTTGTAAGTACAGTATAACAATAGAATCTAAGAATGTAAGAAAGGCGGCCTAGGTCTAACGGTTTAACACACCACTTTACTAGTGTGTGTTGTAGGACCCATAATACGAACTCGGTTTAACTTGGGATTAAATGGGGTTGTGTTGTGAATTGTCCAGAAATATTATTATTATTATTATTCGATAGTTTAATAAATCTTTATATAGTACAAAAGTTGCTTCCGCTGTCTGTTCGTTTAGATCTTAAACTACGCAACGGATTTCAATGCAGTTTTTAGTAATAGATAGAGTGATTCAAAAGGTAGGTTTATATGTATAATACATGTACCCACGTGAGAAGCCGGGGCGGGTAGCTAGTAGTATAATAAATATGAAAGTAATTCTTTGTGTTTGTCACATAAAGTATTCACGGTCAAACCTATTTGAATGCAAATATACATTTAGTTACGAAACAACGAGTTTTACAACAGTCAAAACATACGTGATTATTGTATTATCGACTAATAAAAAGTATCCTTAGTAATTAAAATATATTATTTATGTTTTTTTTATTGTATTGCAATAACAATGACAAACAAGCAGACAATACTTTTTTTTAAATACAGACAACAATCATACATATGAATAAAAATATTATAATCGTGCGAGGACTCAAATCCGCTACCATTGGAGGCAAAGCGGTGTTCTAAACTGCTAGAGCCTTCAAATTTTAATTTAAATTTAACAAGATCAGGTCCAGAGATCAAGCTCATAATCCTTAATCTTGGGATGTATGACAAATATTACTTTGCCCATTTTTAGAGAAAAAAAAATAACAATAAATAATTTTCTTGTCAGAACAATAGCTTATGTCTAGGCGTGTCTAATTAATAAGCAAATTTATCGTCAAGATGGACAATTAAGCTGTAAATATGCAGTCGGTACGTACGAAACCTTCACCGTGTTTGGTCTCACGCGATTGTAATGCCTTTAACACACGTTTGTTGTTTAAATATAAAAAAAATGCATTTTTTTTTTTAATTACGGTTTTTCACGGAAGATAACATAATAACAAACAGTTTAAAATTAAATGAACTTTAATTGTTATTGTTTAAAGACGACTTCACAGTTTTTTGTTATAGTTCATACAGTTAGTTATTTCTGTTTACATTTTTTTATACTGTCTTAGGACTAATTCGCTATATATTATCCACGGTTAATCAATTACATTTTTTATTTAATTGTCCGTGCTTAATTGGCTTTTAAAAAAAATTAAGTTGAGTTTCTTGCCAGTTCTTCTCGATCGAATCTGTATACTGAACTGAACGGTAGGGAAAAATATTAAGACAAAAAACGGTCATAATCGGCTAAAGTGTCTTACATGGAATAAATGATTTTTGATTAGATTTGATTTGCCATTTTATTTATAAAAAAAATCGGTTTGAACATTTTTGTGGTGCAAAATCAACTTGTTTTAGACAATAGACTAGTGTCCGAGGTGTGGCCACAGACTATAAGTATAGTTTATCACGACCGGTCCGTTATCTAACCGGTGAAAGTATTTCGGGGTCTGTCCCTGCGTTCAACTAACTATACGATTACGTTTAATGAAACCGTTTGCTCCTCCGCAACGTTGTGATCAATGAGGTTAAGCAACTCTGAGTGGGGGTCTCAATTTGGATGGGTTCACCATTAAATGGTACTCAACTAAGTCAATACTATGGTCTTATTTTTTGTTGTGATCAATGAGGTTAAGCAGCCCTGGGACCGGTAATTAATTTGGATGGGTGACCGTTCGATATAGCAATAGGACAGACAGACAGTGACAGAGCTACTTTCGTATTTATAATATTAGTAAGGATTTAGTTTTTAATTTAAATTATAAATGCAGATTCTAAACTGCAACCGGAATAAATAACTTCTGTTAACGGTGTTTACCGTGATCTAAGTTAAGTATAAATTTAAATTACGGACTTTTAGCCACCAATGAACTGTCAGCTAACTGATCACCTTCTTTATATTGCTAATAGGGTTATATAATTTAAAAACTAATTCATTAAAACCTTTATACATTTTTAAATTATTTATATAAACGAACCACGACAAAAACTGAATCTTGTTAATAAAATTAAAAAATATGACATTAACATATTTATTTATAGATATATACTCAACACAAGAACAGTAACCAAACACCGTTTACAAAATTATTGGATGTCATACTACATCCAATAATTTTATAAAATATATAACTCTTATTGTATTCATAAAGTTAACAGGGTATAATAAACAACAAATTCATTCTAATTATGATACAACATCACTAATAATACTGGCCGCTTGTTACAAAACTAATATTATTACAAATATTACGTTATTAAAAAGTTATTCTCAAAAGCTTCATGGGAATGGCTCTCCAAAAATAGCTGTGAACGCATACTCTCTGGTCTCTCGTTTCAACTTTCGAATACCTAGAGAAAGTTGCCCGCCAAATGTGTTTAAAAAATTTTTTATGTACCACTCGCGAAAATGTTGTATTTCGAACGCGGAAGTTACGTTCGGATATCGACACGCGAGCTTTGTTGTATCACCTAATGTATTTAATTGATTTCTTACATAATAAATGGTTAGGATTATAAATTAATTGATTGCCTATGAAAGTTGTATTAAAATAAAAAGATTAACATATTATATTTAAATAAAAATCTTTTTAATACTGTGTACATTTTGATTTTTTTTATTTGCGTGTGTTTTTAAATAAGAGCTGTTATGATATAGAACTAATGTATTGGTAAAAATAAAAAGTATTTTCCATAGCAAAACTAATGAGTTATTTTTAGAGGTATCATGAAATAAATTAACAATAATGTAAGCTGTGTAATAATGTAAACGTATATAATAAATTTTAGTAATCATATATAACCAGACTGGTTGTATACAATTTCTAAATATCCTTATTTATTTTTATATCCCATTTCTATTTTTAACTTCAAAATTTGCAAGACCATGGAAACGCTATTTCAAGAATCACGTATTCAATTCTTTACAATTTATATACCTTTATACCAAGCCACTTTTAGAAAATAGTTTATATTTATTTTTAAGAAAAAAAATCGCTGATACAATAGAACATATTTCGATATTCATTCCATAACTTTCATCCATTACTTTTACACTTATATTTTTTGCTTAACAATCTAGATAACATATCCGATCTCTCTTTCGTGTTCGCTTATATCGCTTTATGAAAAAAAAAACTATTTCTGACAAATGAATCATGATTCTCTTTTTAAAATTTATTGCGTCTCAAATTTTGTTACCTTTAAAAATATTTTTAGCTAACTTTTGACTTTTGGAAAAATCAAAAAGACTATTCCCATACCGTATGGGCTGTATAGTCGTTGTGTTGTGTCATCTTTAACAATCGTATTTTTCCTTCTTTTTTTATCATTTTTTTAAAGGAAAGGCAAAGGGAACAGCCGTATTAGTAATACTAAATTATACAATGACATGGTAATCCTTAATTTTGAAATTTTTCTTAGCTTTTACAGTAATGAGTATGTCTGTATATAAAGATAATAGAGCCTCCTACTTACTATTCACGGTATTTCTGCCGCTAAAAACAGTAGCACAGTTATTTTCTCTTCACTATGAAAGAACGAGATTTCCCGCCCAAACAGTGAGTCATTCGTTGCTCAACCATACCTACTACGTAGCTTGTTGATCTTTCAACCTTACTGATATAGCAGGCGTTCTTACCTTAAGTTAAGGAAATTTTTACGCTAAATACACAGAACTAATATAAGTAATTAAGCGTAGGAAATGATAGACAAAACCAAATGATAACAAAACTTAGCTCCAGTAAACATAGCTTACGTAATACAATGATAAGTATCCAATTTCACCTGACACCTAAACACTTTTCTTTGCGTTCCAAATTGAAGATAGCGACAGTTTGGAGGTAGGTCAAGTTAAGCTGGCCGGTGCAGTCAATAAGTAAAGATGGCAGACAGCATATGTTCGGCGGAAAGAGCCGACGGTGGCCGAGCGCGTTCGTAAGTGGGTCACACGGATACACGCACACAGGGATAGGAAGCCACGCGAGTAGATGCCGCGGCGTGACGCGCTCGTCTCGTGATTGCGTTGCAGAAAAATTACTTTTTTTTTTCGAACACAAAGGACGGTTTTCGACCTGACTTTTTTCAACGCCATATTTTCTTAATTTAAATACGATATAAGGAGCAATTCTTATAGTGTATTCATTACTGTTCCTGTATGACAATAAACATCGTGTTTATTCCCAAATTAAAATCGATAAATTAAAAAGAATATAATAATAAATTGTGTAATAAATAAATTGAAATAGTCAACTTTTTAAATAATAAATTATTTGTAATAAGAATATATTAAATAAATAAAAATAATTATTTTTTAATTGTACAATGCGGCATATCCTCCAACTAATACAAAATCGTCTGCTTAGACTTTATCTGTGTCGCTTATTTTTTAGGTTTGTCACGATAGCCACATATAATAATATAATAAAAAAAAATTGTTGTTAAACAGCTTGCTTGCAGCTTTATAATCTGAATTTGTTTTTTAATGGTGAGAGTAGACAAGGCAACGAAATTACAAAGTATGTGGACATTATGCCCAATTTACACTCAGCCCGAGTGGGCAACGTAGTGAGCAGCGCGAGAGTGTAAACACTAGTGGAAACACTTCCCATGCCATTGGCGCTGCTACTCGCGCAGCCCGGCGCTCCCTCGATTGGTTTTTCGTGCGCGAGTCAAAGGACTGGCAGCGCGAGTGGCAGCGTGTTTTTACATTCAGCCCTCTCGCTCAGTTGTCGCCCGGCAATATTTCCGGCAGCGCGAGTGGCAGGGGAAGCGGCTGAATGTAAACGTAGCATAAGTCTACCAATCCGGTGGACTAAGATGTTATGCTCCTTGTAATTTTAATGCCATATCTAAACCTACAACCACAGATTATGAAGTTGCTTTGTGGCTGAAATGGCTGAGACAGAAGTACCCATGCAGATGACTTTAAACAAAGTCTACCTCTGGTAATAATAATAATTAGAGGAGGGTGATTGTTTTTTTTTGTGCGCTAACGGTTTTCCTAGTAGTGGAGGCTGTTAAGATGAGCATGAGGTCAGGTCAGTTAGCCCATCCTGATAAATTCACCAGGAATTTAACCCGATGGTTTCCAGAGGGAACCGCGTGGAGGTCGACCTGACATGGTACATTGCTAGCAATGGGGTTATCAATCCACATTACTAACAATCCCCTTGCCCCCTTATTGGGCGATTGTTAGAAATGATGACTGTTAACCCCATTGCTAGTGTACCATCCACCATCTTGATAAATTGCTGGTAAATTTGCCACGATGGGCTAACTGACCTGACCTCATGTTCATCTTATCGTCCTCCACTGGTGCCCCGCCAGCGTTTACCGTTAGCGCAGGCCGGTGCACCATTATCATCTATAAAAAATGCTATTAAATATTAATTACATTAAAATATCTAATATTTGGTGTGCCCGCGATTACGCCCGCGTAAAATTTTGTTATTCTGATGTTTAAGCTATATTAGTGTAAAGTTTCATCTATATGCGTTTAGTAGCTTTTTTGCGTCAAGGAATCACAAACATCCATCCATACATCCATACTCACAATCTTTCGAGTTTATAATATTATTAAGCTTTAAAATACAAGTTTCTACTTAGTTTTATAATGTAAATATTGGTTGAACAATAAATTATTTTTATATAAAAAATATATATATATTTCGTATTTACATTAAAATACTCATAAAATCAACGCCTTAATGTTATTAATGAATATAATTACATTTAATTATACGACACTGACCAATTTTGCGTGCTGTTGTTGGAATGTAGTAACTAGTAATTAAACGACAGCAAAAACCTAGGCACAGACTCGAGCCTAAACGTCTAGAATAATAATTACATCGATTTAGTATTGCGCAGATTCGCGAGACTTTTGATAGTATCTTATTTAGCACCAGCTTTTGCCCGCGGCTTTGCACGCGTTAATTTATCCCCTTAGGGGTGGAATTTATCGAAATCCTTTCTTAGGGAATGCCTACGTCATAGTAGCTTTTTGCATGCAAAGTCTCAGCCCGATCGGTTTAAAATTGACAAAGTTTCGTACAAACTCTCATTCAAAATCCTTTCTTAGCGGATGCCTACGCCACATCTACCTGCATGTCAAATTTCAGCCCGATCCGTCCAGTGGTTTGGGCTGTGCGTTGATAGATCACTATATCAGTCACCTTTGTTATATATATATATATATATATATATATATATATATATATATATATATATATATAGACTAGTTCAGTTGGAAGAGGAGGGGATAATTGAAAATCAAGATCAAAAATCATTTATTCGTGTGTCCCAGTAAAAATGAATAAAAAAATATAGATGCTTGTTGAGACGTTTATTATTGCAGAGCGCAGTGACAGAAGCTATATCACTTCTGTCACTAAGTTCGACTATAAAATGTATATAAAGAACATCTATATTTTTATAAACAAAATGTATATAAAGAACATCATATTTTGAATATGGATGAAAGAATATATAAAAACTGCCAGTGACTCTCATTGTAGGTCTAACAGTCCCGCACTTCTTGACAGTATTTTATTTAGTAGGTATTACCTGAGCTGGGGGAGAATGGATTGATCAAAATCAAGATCAGAAATCATTTATTCATGTTGGTTATTTTAGCCGCTTTTGAACGTCAAGTTTTTTATATTAATCTTATTATTTTCCCTAACGTCCAGTTCAGTATACAGATTCAATTGAGACGAACTGGCAAGAAACTCAAGTATATTTCCTTTTTTTAATGTTCGTTTATTTACACTGTATATATGTAGGTATATGTCTAACATTAAATGAAAATTCCTTGCAAGAACGACTATTGCCATGCACGTATTGTTTGTAAGGAAGACTAGTGGTCCCGTTGCTAGCAATGTCGGGTCGACCTCCACGCGGTCTAACAAAGAAACCGTCGTGGTGAATTTGTCAGATCTGTTAGAGCTATTGTATATTTCTTATAAGTACATAGGTACATAGAAAAACACTCAGATCAATACAAATAATATATTCATGAATATAAATGTTATTGTGCGAGAATCAAACCATTGACCATTAGATGCAAGGCGGAGTGGTAAACCGCCAGACCACCGAGACTATCAATTTATTATTAATATGAACAAGTACTTAATACAAATACTAATAATATTGATAACAGCTTGTCTAATCTAAATTTCTAATGTTGAAATGGCATACTACTCATGTTCTAATATATAAAACGTATATAACGACTTTCTACCTGATAAGATTCTGATAACTCTATTAATTAATTATTTATTTGATTAAAAACATTTATATTCATAATTTGTTACAGGAACATATTCTTGCGAAATATGATAAATGAAAATGTACAATGCTTGATTCGTTTTTGATTTGTCTGAGTGGAAAATAGTTTATTTTCCATTTTTCAAACTTACTAAGAATAAAAACGTATATCACGTATATTCCATGAAGGAAAGACTTAACTCAAGATGTATAAATCTTAAAACTAGGCAGTATACCTACATGCTCGTAGCCTGTATAAATTGGACGAAAATTTAAAACAAAAACAATAAAAGTATCAATATTTTAAATTTCGAACTCTTAGTATATCGCACAAGTATAATAACGTCTTTAATTTGTAATTTTTACAAATTTTTGAAATTAGATTCTTATAATTTAAATAAAGAGCATGAATTTCCTCTAATTAGGAATTTTAATTATCACCTCCTAATATGGAGTGATTGTTGGTAACGGTGATCACTGCCCCCATTACAACCAATGTACCGTATCAGGTCGACCCCATGCGGTTCCTCCTGGAAACCATCGTGATCAACTTTATGATCATCCTATCAATGTCTGCCTTTCTGAGTATACCGTTACAAGAGGCGGAAGCATATTCCATATTCATCCATCTAAAAAAAATTTCAACGCATACATTCAAATTCCGTGAGTAGGTCAAGCCAAAAATTAACATTAACACGCTATAATCGTCACAGAATTCCTGGAAATTGAAAACTTGAAAGGGGCATATTTTCCTTTTCACTAAAAAGCACTCATTAAAGGTATGAAACCCGCATTCCACAAAAGATTAGGCCGCACACATGCGTAATGCATGTGGACACGTATAAAACGTTTGAATGTGGTCGAGTGTATATGCATAGTGTAGAGTTACGTGTGAGACGCACACATGCACGGCAGTACAGAATAGTGATGTAACTCCGTTGACGCCTCGCAGACATTTTTTATGGACTGTGACGCAATTTTTTTTTATAACCGCACCGTAGTTAGGGCGGCATCATATATTCCAATAGGATTTTCAGGACGTGGCTTCATTTTTTGTTTCGTAAAGTATATCAAATTTATAATATGTATTTAACGTTTTTTTTGTTTATATAATGAATATAACATTATTATCGTATAGATAAATAAATAATCAAACATATACATACAATATCTCATTTTACAAATAAAGAAATTATATATAATATTCTATTTTTATTTGGGAATTAATCAAATTAGTTAAGAATAAATACATATTTCATACATTATCTTTATTAATTTACTTTAGATAGAGAAGTAACCAGTAACATTCCTGAAGGCGTAGCCTAGACGCTCAGTTCTGTTCGCAGCCTACGCTAAGCCCAGGAATTCTTCTAAATATTGTAATTGTAATCAAATATATTAAACACCATTATTAATAGTCATTTCTGGGGCCATATGTATTTAGTATAGTAGACAAGTGGCCACATTGCTAATAATGTACCATGTCAGGTCGACCTCCACGCGGAAACCATCGTGGTTAATTAATTGAGTTCGCCGACTCACGACTACGTAATCACCATATCGTTCTTTTATACCGTTAATACCGGGTGCACCATAATAACGGTATCACCATAAAAAACCCTGTACTTGCCTATGTTTATATATCATTGTATAATACTAATCAGATATTTTTCCTTGTCAACAGGTAAGCATTGCGCGCATACAACCATGAGTAAAACAGGTTTTGTATTTCGTTAATTAGAATTAGTACATGTGAGTGTACTTTGTACTGAAATAGGTTGACAATTTAAATTGGTTGTCATACAATTTTTTTTTTAACAGGAACGTACTTTAATTTCCAGTATATATATTCTTAATTATTATTGAAGTGTTTTTTTAAGTTATTTATTTTATTAATTTACTAACCATTAAGATATTTCACAAAAGGTGAACCTTATGCTATTATATACCATTCTCTACCACTTATCCTTTGGGAAGTGCAGAAATACTTGATTGTAAATTGTAAATGTGAAATACTTAAATTTGTTACAAAACCATTAAAACACCATATACATCCCGTATGAATTTAATTTTAAAGGTTAATTTTAAAAACCAATTCGAATCCGAGATTGAATATTCATGATACTGAATGAACAACGGGAAATTAAGTTGAAAAACTGCAAATGAGTCTGTTTGGGAAACTACTCTGCTACCAAAATGTTAGGGAAGCGTCAGTCACGTACCTTTATGGTTCTGCGGGCTTCTTGGGCTTCAGGGTCTCGAAGATATCTTCGCTAGCTTTCCAGTTTCACATCAGGCCTCACAGTAGGTTTAACAGAGTCTTAAAGTTTTCATACAAAATTTATCACGTGACCATGCAGTTTGTATGTAAGTTGTAAAACATACTTTCAATCTTACATTTTGCTTCTTTGCGAAAGATTTTTACTTCTGTGAATACTACGAGTATTTTCGTCCAGTGAAGCTGTAAAGCTGCTCTTACAGCTTCACTGGACGTAGGTGATTACGGCCAAGCCTTAGAATAGTTAAAAAAACTCTTTATCAATATTAGATGAGATTTAATTTGTATACCTTTGCCACCATCTGTACATATCTTATAAAAAAGACATTAACTGTTGAACGTTTCAACTTACGATTATTAAAACTTAAGATTACCTCCACTATTCTGGGAAGACAATTCATTTCGCATTCATATTGTTCTGAGTTTATAACAAACCTTGGTTTTTGTATTGATTAAACACGTAAGTACTGATGAAGTATCACATTTACTATAATTATGATACGTCCAGATAGATTTATCTAAATTAATATTATAAAGATCTAATTTATTTATTTATTACTTATTTATTACTAACATATATTTTTTGTAACATTTATTTATTTATCTTCACTGTTACAACTATTTTAACAGGTCTTAATAGGTACAATAGTGTAATTTATATATATTAATCCTATTTTAAAAATAAAATCACATGTAAAATGCCCCAATATCCGTAATCTATATATACATACATATATATTTGTTTTTTGTCTATGATAATGCATTCCATTATCAAAATGTGCACCCGCCTGCGCTAACGGTTTACTGGCGGGGCACCAGTGGAGGATGATAAGATGAACATGAGGTCAGGTCATTTAGTCCATCGTGACAAATTCACCAAGAATTTATAGCTATATAGATAGCTTCCAGGGGGAACCGCGTGGAGGTCGACATAACATGTTACATAGTTAGCAATGGGAGTTACTAGTTCCCATTACTAACAATCCCCGTCCCCCCACATACATAAATACATATATTATTTATTCTATCACGTGTACTCTTTCGTAAGTTTGTGTGGATACCTCATCCAATTCAATCTCAACGCAACTTTTTTATAAGCGTTATTCTATTGAAGGGACATGGCAGTGAAATTACAGGGTACAGAAGCATGGCACGTTAGTCCTACTGATTGGCAATTAAAAATAATTATAAAATAATGTCGTAATTCCCGCTCTTTATTTATATAGGCGACGGTGACCACTTACCATCAGGTGGACCGTCAGCTTAGTCATCTAGTCACATAAAAATATAGAGACTACTAAAATAGTTCAACACCTTCAACAACATTTTTTTTAATTTAAATTAGTGATGATGTTGAATTGAATGCATGTAGTGTATTTATATATATTTGTTATATAAACGCGTATTAGATTTAGATGTGTGTTTGTTTATATTAATGATTATAAATGTTAATCACTTCATTTTAAAAGCTGTGATGGAATATATTAATAAATTGTCTATATTTTTAAATACCAGTCGCCCAGTAATCATAAGTCTAACATAATCCGTTTAAACTTTAAAGTTTTTATTTATTAAAGTACTATTATTATGAAAGGTTAAATATATTTATGTTGGAGTATATATAAGAAAATATTAGTTTTCTGCATTCCTCAATATGAACATTATCTGTGTTAGTTTTCATACTCTGTCCACGTAATAAATGGTATAAAGTTTTAATTAATTAATTAATTAGTATAATATATAGATAAATGAGTCGTGTGGATCTACCCTTAAGATGCACGCTCACTACATAGAAACATCATGTAACAGTAAAGCAAGGCTGCACACAACGTAACAAGGACAGGTCAATGCACTTCGTTGCCTTGCACGAGCGAGATAAAAATATACGCGGCAGCCGACGCGCGACAAGCATAAATATATGATGCACGCTTCCGCTGTCCAAACGGGTAACGCAATGCGTGCGACAAAGATGACGCCATACCGACGGAAGGAGATGGCTATATAAATATTATGACTGTTATTTCACTTCCTTCGCTGTGATGCAATAGCGATATACAGTATATTACCTTTTTAGAGATAAATTTTACACATTTTTCATAGTTCAAACTTACATCAAACTTTATTTTTTAATAAATAAAACAATTTAATAAGTACAAAATTATAATATACTAAGTTTTACGTTGCTACAATTCATATAATATTCAAGTATACATATTTTCTCTGCTTTTTAAGCATATACTGTATAGTATTTTATTTTCTTTTACATTTTATTTTGTTTGTAATTCAGTAGTGATTTTGGCGGGAAAACCTCTGCGCTGGTATATAGAAACCATAAACAATTCTTTTCTAGTCTCACTGTTCATAATATAACTATTATTGATTGTTTGATGGCATTTCGATATACAAATATTATGAATCTAAAATCAATGTGCTGAATATTTTGCAACGCCACCTTTCGTCGAGTAGCAGTACTACACAATTGTGATTTATTACTCTATCGTTTATTTGTCCTCATTTTCGGTCAATTCTCATTGGGTACGAGTTCAGACAACTCATCAACAGTGCTGTTGTATATAAAGACCAAGATCTAAATACTACTTTTTCCTCGTCGTTCTTGGAAAAATCGATCGCGGAGAAAAAATAGGTCTAAACTACGCATGCCCTACTTTTAGTTGAGTGAAAACGTCTTTTGTGGACTTTTCGACTATGCCTACAATATGGCGGAAAAAATCAGCGTGGACTAAAACCACGTGTCATTGAACCTCTTCAAAAAGCCGCTGTGCACCTTTTGGTCAACCCAAAAATAGACCTACTGCCTTCACTGAGAACGTTCGAATTTCCACTTCGCGAATCTAAGAAAAGAGTTTCATTTTCAAAAATACACTCGACACTTACGCTCTTTCGTTCGGAATTCAAAAATGTAAAGACTAGTGCACACTAATGCATAGAGTATCAAAGGCGTTGAGGTAGTGTTTATTATGTACAAAGAAAGTACGTGTGAGCTTTCTCTGTGTAGAGTTATTACACAACCTGACATGCTATAGCCTCGTCTCTCTTCATCACGGAGCAAGCAGGCCGCTGCACCTACCTCTCTTTCTAACCAACTGTTATGTAATAACGGTTGTTGTGATTTAACCGCGTAACATTTTTCTCTTGAAACCGCTACGTAGAGCCGCTACGCCGACATTTTTAATCTAGCATTTTAATTTGTCCAACAGTACTTATTAAAATTTTAATTGTTACCATGCCATGATATTCGCTGTTTATTACCCGCTTTATATTACAATTAAATATAACACGATTGCTATCCATACCCGATCCAACATATATACTTAGTATTGTTACCGTTAACTTCAAAAACAATAGACAGGATTCGCTATTTAAAAACACGCACACAAACACATATCATATAGCACGCATAGGCCTATAAATAAACTTGCATGTGCCTGTCAAAATAAATGCACCTCCACAATACATACAGGCATGCATGAACAAGCGCGCTGCACACACTTATACACAACGCCAGCTAGTGTGCTACACGCCTGTGTTCATTTCCTAGTTGTTCCCCCGATGGCCCGCTTGCAACATCTCGGTGTGAGCGGGTCCTTACAATTCGGCGCGCGTTTTCGAAATTAGAATGTTTTAAAAAATCATCATAGTTTTTTAGTGGTTTTTGATGTGAATTATTTGTGACCAGTTATGTGTAGTGTAGTGGATATAGTTTAAAAAAGGAATTTTATATTTGGAATGACAGGAGGTTTGAGTTTTTCTATTTCAAATTCCTAAACTATGGTTGTCGCAACTCGGGAAATTAAAAACGCAACGTGGTTCGCGATTATTACTGTTTATTATACAGATTAGACTGTATGGTTTTGTACCTTTTCATTTATAATTTTAGATAAAGTATTATGTCTTTATAATTATATAAGGATAACCAGTTACGTCGGACTTAATCAATGCACAATATGAAACTTTCTATGACTAAAAACGTAATTAATATATAAAACGACTCAATTAGATGTGTGAAACGGTTGTCTGTATGTAAAATATACACTATTTGCATTAATAACTGAGTTACGAAGTTAGAATGATACTAGTTTGAAGTCGTAGCGAGTTTTATTTTTTTGTCTTTTTACATAATAACCAGACGTAATAGGAAAATAAATGTAACTTTAATTAACATTTTATAACACGCTCCAAGTTAAAGAAAGGGGTTTGACTTGTTTTAGTGAATGTTTTATTCAGTAGTTGTTTATTGGATTTATTAATATGTATGATTTAAGTGATATTACATAAAGTGATGTGATATTTTGATTATATTTTCCATTATAAAAACAATAGTAATACGAAATTAAAATAGTTTTTTTAAGTCTAATGGAGTTTTAGAAGTCTTTCGATCACTAACATATTACATTAAATATAGCGTGTGTTACTATAGAATTTACTATAGATATATATGTATTATTTAGATCCTATATATATATTGGAGTTACAACTACAGGATACAAAACAAAATTAACCTTTAATTTGTAAATTATTTTTTTACTATTAAAATAAACAAATAATTATCAGAACCACTACGCCTTTTGATGAAATTATTTCACTATTTAAAAGATACCTACATTATTTCAGGGCTATAAATTCTATATAATATGTTAATCTATATAAAACTCACAAAGTTACATGCAACCGGGCGAAGCCGTTATGAGCAAGTAGAATTAGTAAAATCTTTAGATAGTATAAAATTAAGTATATTCAGTTGTTTGTTCGCTTAGATCTTTTAAAGTACACAACTGATTTTAATGCACTTTTTAGCAATAGATAGAGCGATTCGAGAGGGATATTTATATTTATAACATAGTTACAGTTAGTTGATTATAAAAGAATAAAAAACACCGGCGAATCGAGAATCGTCTGCCTTTTTAAGTCGAAACCATATAATAGGACCTTTATTCGTCAGATTACAATAAAATGTTGATGGTATACGATAACGATATCGAATACAAACAAAGTTTCTACCATTTTCATGATGGTGAACCGCAAACAATATACATTCGCGTGTGTATAGATAAAAATACTATATCTTGGCACCACGATAGATAATGGCAGTGAGTAATAGACACATTCCATACAATATATATATCTACCTTGTATTTAAATTAATAGGGAATATTAGAGAAGACCGTGAACAGTTTGACATGGAAACAAATTATATAGAAAAACTATGTAGTTTTTTTAGAGTCTAAGACTAATAAATAACACTAAGTTATTATTAATTCGCGTCGAAAATAATACATAATTTTCTGTAAGTAATAAACGCAGATGTTGTTCCCATAAATTCACAACACGTGATAATGAAAGGAAAAATGTTAAATTAGAGAAAGGTATATAAATACATATCTAAATATATATATATATATATATATAGATCTCGTGTAATTTAATAATAATAATATCTCAGGACAATTCACAAGCTAAGGAGACCTTATGTTATGGGTACTAGACAAGTAATATAAATATATAAATACGTTTTTTTGTACATATATCCATAACATAGAAAACACCCAGACCAGTACAAATAAGTAAACAATCATCGTGAATACAATTGTTTGTACCGTGCGAGGCATCGAACCCGCGACCATCGGAAGTAAGTCGGTGTGCTACCGAGGCCATCAACATTTAGCAATATATTACTTGTTAATAGACATTATTACATATTTTTTTATTATTAAATCGGAATTGTTTATCATTCTTTGAAGAATTGTATGAAAATGTTGATCATACACTAGATCAATAATAAAATTAATTAAGATACACACGTCATCTCAAAATTTCATATTAGCGGATACATATCTTTTTATAATATTGTCTATCTGGACACCATCGTTAAGGGGAAACTTTATAAAACGGACGTCTCTATCTCTCTTACGTAAAAAAGCTAATTCATGAAAGAGACAGGCATATTCCAATTGTCATATCACAATGGCTGACCCATTTTCAGGCACGTGGCTCTCTCGAAGAGCCTGTATTTTCCCCCCATAAAATTCTGTTTCGGAGGGCAAAGGAATTGAATGATTTGTGTTTTAGAGGGGCTACATTATCTTTGTTGGGTTCCGTTTTCGCTTGAATATCAAATAATGCTGTAACCATTACTGCGGAATAAAAAGCTTGTATACATTTATACACGCTTGTATACATTTTTGCACTATACATTTATTTATTCTTTTGCACACAAAAATGTATACATGGCGGACTTAATGCCTGATGACATTCTCTACCAGTCAACAGTCGCGTTGACCAGAGATAATAATATGGCGGTGCAATTTAACAATTAATATATAATACATGTATTATAGATATAAATCATTTCTCTTAAATCACTATCTATTGCTAAAAATTGAATGAAAATCTGTTGCGTAGTTTACAAGCTCTAAGCGAAAAGATAGCTAGATTATATTGTAATAACCTGGGAATACCCAGACCTACCGAGTATACAAATAAGATCTCATCAGAATCGGTTCAGTAGTTTAGGATGCTGTAACGTGACATAATATTTTTATATATTAATATAACAACATTGGTCGATTGGTCTGTTGTAACAAATTTGAGCTTTAGAGAGTTACCCATGTCATAAGGAGAATTTACCACGTGGATGTTAACCAAATAGGGTACATTGTTAACAATAAGCTTCTATTCCTCTTTACTAACAATTCTCTTCTCTTCTTCCACAAGAAAGAGAGACAGAGTAAGAAAATTGTCTTCTCTCGGAAAGAACTTGATCAGTTGCATGAAAAATAGAAAAGCAAAAAAACTGCAAAGTTACATAACAGGATCAATGACATCGTCGGTGGTCTAGCCGTTTAGAACACCGCTTTACTCCCAATGGTCGCGGGTTCTATTCCTCGCACGGTATAATCATTCATAAATATGATTGTTCGTATCGGTCGGTGTGTATTCTATGTACATTACGTATTTATTTAAAAAAATGTATCTAAGTATATCTATCAGTTGTTTAGTACCCATAACATAAGCTTTGCTTAGCTTGGGACTAGATGGAGCTGTGTGAATTGATAAGAACTAGCTGCACCCGTGACTTCGTCTGCGTGGAATTTAACTTTATTTTTATAAAATAAAAGTAGCTTAAGTTGCTCTTTATTACATGTCAAAAAAAGTCACATCAAAATCAGTCCAGCCATTTCAGAGATTAGCCGGAACAAACAGACAGTCAGACAGAGAGAAAAAAATTGTAAGAAATGTTATTTTCGTGTATGTGCCGTATTTATATAATTAAAGTATTGTAGTAAAAAGAGGTTATTTCAATATTACAAACAGACACTCCAATTTTATTTATATGTATAGATGTTGAAAAGTCTGTGTTTGATTACATTAAAAAGACAATTAAATAGTCCTGCGAAATAAATGATACCATTGACCTCTCCTGAAATCGGATGTGACCTCAAACTTGAATTGGATATAGGTCATCCAGGTCGGTGCAGGTCACGCATTTCGGCCACCGAACGGGTTGCTGTACCGACCTCAATGACCTTGATTCTAAGGTCTCTTGAGGTCAAAGTCGAGATACAACAGCTTTGCCCCAGTTCAAGGCGGAAGATGTTTGTGTAATTTGCTATTTATTTTGTTAACTGGCCTTTAGCTGATTAGACTATTAATAAGTAGGTATTTTGTAATAACAAAACAACAAAACAAAATAACTTTAATTGTAACCAAATTAGTATAAGAATTATCGAATTTTTCCGTTTCAGAATTAATTCACACTCAAATTTATTTATTTACTAGCTGCAACCGCGACTTCGTCCGCGTGGAATTTAACTTTTTTTTTAAAAAGTTGCCTAAGTTACTCCATATTACATCAGCTATCAGCCAATAAAAGTCCTGTCAAAATCGGTCCAGCCATTTCAGAGATTAGCTGGAACAAACAGACAGACAGACAAAAATTGTAAAAAATGTTATTTTGGTGTATTAATATTCATATACATGTAATAAAAAACGGTTATTTCAATATTACAAACAGACACTCCAATTTTATTTATATGTATAGATTTAAACTTTACTGCACAGGTACAATATATATGTGTACATATGACGGACTTAACGCCGAAGAGCGTTCTCTACCAGTCAACCAAACGGCAGAAATTAGTAAGAGGCACATTACAGTTTGCAAACATTTCAGAGAGCAAGAACAAACGGACAGACAATTTTTTTTTACATTAATATATATTAGAAAGAATGAAATTTTTCTTTATGTTTAGTATATGTAATTGGTTTGTATTTTTTAGTTGTAATTTTGTTTTAATTATTATTATCATTAATATTTTAAATAGTGACTTTTTCTCTCCCCTTTTTTATATATTTTTTTTCTCGTTTTGGTGCCACTGAAAACCAGCTATATGTTCACACAGAACATACAATAAAGCTATATGGAGCCATTTCAAAATATATGGATGTTTATTTAAATGTAAATAACATGTTAAATTAAGTTTAATTATATATATAGACATTTTATTTAACCTTTTTTTGTTAGATTTTTTTATATTGCAACATTGTTGAAAAACACTGAATAAATATTTTTTCTTTCATTCTAATTTTTTATGTAAGTATCGTATAGTTTCATATGCATTTAGTGAAAAGCTGTTAATTTGAAATAGGCACTTAAATTTTATTTATTTGTTTACTGCATATCTATAACGTATTGGTTTTCTGTTTGATCTCTACTTTTACTTTTAGTGCAATTTTAGTGTACATACAATTTTGATTATATAGAATTGATAATCTACTATAGTAGGTAAAATACAAACGTTATCAGTTTATAATGAAAGTAAAGGTAGAGAGCAGGTGCAGTTAAAAGTCGGTTTTACACAAATCAGTTGTCTAGTACCTATAACACAAGCTCTGATTAGCTTGAGACTAGATGGCGCTGTCTATTCAGGGATATCATCATTATTATTATTATGATTCCTTTTCTCAGATTTTCCTAGTTTGTTACGGTTGGTCGCGTACCACACCTACGGGTAGAGACCGTTATTATTATTATTTAATTATACATTTTATATTTTCGAAATTCGTCTGTATATAAGTTAGAGTTACGAGTCATAATGACCAAGTAATTCTATTATAATAATAATAAATAACCCCTGGACAATTAACACAACGCCATCTAGTGCTATGGTAAGAGCTTGTGTTATGGGTACTAGGCAATTGATATAAATACATACATTTTTTTGTAAATACATACTTAATATACGTAGAAAACACCCAGACCGATACAAACAATCATACTCATAAATGTTTGCACCGTGCGAGGAATCGAACCAGCGACCATAGGAAATAAAGCGGTGTGCTAAACCGCTAGACCACTGAGGACGTCAAATCGTCAAATTACATTATATCTTCCTGTAAAAAATTACTATTATATTATTATAATTAGTGGCAAGAGCTCCACCGAAAAGAGCTGTTAAATTATGAATGAATGAATGAAAATGATTATAGTGTTTGTTTATTATAATTGGTTTAGAAAACAATAAAGTTTTACGAGAAGAAATTCGCAATATCAATAATAATTCTTATGTATTAATCCACGCTTGTCAAATATGAATTTAGTTTAATATTTGATTATGATGGCTCGACATGTTAAGGAGATATCCAGCAAATAAAACGGCATACCAAATACTTGACCATTAAGTCTACCTTATACGGGTCTAGTGACTCCAAAATGATAAAGAACTTATCATATCTTTTAACTGTTGATAACAGAATTATTAACTGGCATCAGTAATCGCGAATGCGTTTCCGTGGAATCGTTATATTTACGCACATTGAATATTGTTCAGTAATAGCTGGACGACAGTCACGTGTTGCTAAGGGAAAATTGTAATACTCTCTCTCTATTTAATTAATGTAGGCACATGGTAATTGTTTGTTTGTTTGTGATACTTCATTGTACAATCTTTATATACAAAAATAACATGTCACGTGTTTGTCCGCGATGTACTCCTAAACTATTGGACCGATTGCAAATTTGATTTGCACATTGTGTGCAATTTGATCCAACTTGAAAGATAGGATAGCTTACATCTCAATTTATAGTCGCAATATTATTTTATTCAAGAACCTTAGCCACAGCAACGCGTGGCCGGGTCTGCTAGTACAATTATAAATACAAGAACACAATTGACTTAAAAAATAAATACAATAAGAATAAATATGTACAACAGCGGACTCATACCAAAAGAGAGCTTTTTTCATTCAATCTTTGAGTGACTGAGAGGAATTGTGAAGTGGTGAAAAAGGTACAACAGATAATACTCGTCACAATGCAATATATAAACAAATTTGTATATGCAAACATATATAAATTAATATAGTATATAAATAATAAGAATATATCTACATATAAATTTAATAATATAATTAAAAAAAAAACGTATATATAGTATGTATATAGATACACACAGAAAAGGAAAAGAAAAGTAAGTGGAGTATAAAAAAGCGCAGGCTCCGAATGATCCCAATTGTGTGTACATTCTTATAAATAGAAAAGATATTTAATTAATGGGGATTTTTAATGTTTTTTTTTTAGCTTGAAAGGATCACTCAAAACGTGTATAAAACTCAATAATAATAAAACGTAGTAAGACTCCGTGATTTTTTCCTAATTTTACGTATAAATAATGACCGCATCATATGTAACAAAGTTTATTTAAGGATAATAGTAAGTGTGTAAACTCTCTGAGCAGTATTAAGCGATTACGTGGTTTGGACACTGAGCTCTTCATTTTCTTAGCATTTCCAATGAATACTAAAAACAAATTGCATAATACATTGCATGATCACTATAAAATACCTTAACGTCTATCCGTACCAGGGTTGCCAACTTTAAGTTCGCATGGGATATAAAAATAAAAAAATATGTTATAATCTCCTATACATATTACCTTAATTTCTTCAGGCAGTTAAGTTTTGCCGAGGTTAGGGGTTCTTTAACCACGGCAAAACTTGAATACTTGATCTAGCGATTTAGCACAACGCTTTTCTTCTGATGGTCGCGAGTTTGGTTCCTCGCACGGTACAAACATTTGTATTTATATTTATGAGTACGATTGTTTTTAACAATCTGGATGTTTTCTTTCTATTATGTATGTATTTACAGAATAAAATGTTTCTAAGTATTTATATCAGTAGTTTAGTAACCATAACACAAGCTCTGCTTACATTGTGACTAAATGGCGGTGCGTGAATTGTTCAGGGATATTCTTGTTATTAATCTCGAAAATCGTCATATTTTGGCCGAATTTCATAGACAAAAATTTCGTACAAAGTTGTACAAGGTACAAAATATTAGTACCGAAGGCCAAAAATCTCGTATTTGTACGAGATACCTCGCACGATCGCCATCCCTGATCTGCTGATATACACGAGGTACACTACCTACAGAATAACAAGTTGTTGAGTTGCACGGACGTTTCTAGTAATGACCAATTGCGCAATATGACAGCGACATTAAACTTACACGAAAACAAACTTTATTTACACCGCCATGAAATAAATATTAATTAAAATTAATTAATTGGAAAAAAAATCAGTTTCGTATTTAAATATAATTCAATTAGGTATTTCTCATAAAATACACGTATATTTATGAGAATAGCTGAGACCTGCGACTTTGTCTAGAATTAGTACTTCGAGTAATCTTAATCTTGGTTTTTTTTTATGCTACGATGGTGGCAATCAAACATACATTAGTATACATAAATAGCATTAGTATTTGTTTTTTATCATTTGAGAATGTATTTTATCACTATTTTTTATTATTTGAGAGAAAAAAATAGGATACCTGTCTCTCTCGTATATATAATTTTATTAATATTAGAAACGCGAAAGTTTGTGAGTATGGATGGATGTTTGTTACTCTTTTACGCAAAAACTACTGAACGGAGTTTTCGAAACTTTACAGTTATATAGCTTAAACTACATGAGAATAACATATAGGCTATAAATTTGAAGCGGGTGAAACCGCGGGCAAAGCTCGTATTCATATATATTAACTGGATAAACTAATTTATTATCAATTCACGACGATAAAAATTAACTGAATTTTTAAGCAACTTTTAATATCGTAATAATTAGTAAAAATCACGGGATGTTACCACGTTTTATATTTATTTGCTGAGTTCACGATATTTCGGCAGTGTTTCAACCGCCATGATCACGGGTAAACTTTAAACAATATATCATGATAATCATTTATTTTTCTCAGTCTAATTGACTATAATAGTCGATTAAAACTGAGAAAAATATATAATATAATATATTCTTGAAATAATTATACCGTTAGTAAATAACTAAATAAAAAATTAAATAAAAACACTAATTTTAACATAATGATAGAATACGGTGTAATAGAAAGAATGTAGGAAAATGGCGACGCTCGCGCCAAAAGGGTCCTTTTCAATAAGAGTACTCTCGACCTTGAGACTGGGGCCGGGAAACACAATTATGAAATGTCGTGAATAAAATGAATTATAATACTCAATACTAAATAGATATTCAAATAATAATAACGCAGGATGAATCGCATAACGCCATCTAGCGATAAATTAAGCAGAACTTGTGTTATGAGTACTAACAAGACAACTGATATACATACTCAAATACAAGTTTTTTGTAAATACACATATATACAACTAATAGAAATACTTAAATATTTTTGTTATAAATTACTCAAAATTCAAACTTTTACGTAATTTTTTTATTACTATTAAAAACACACATACATCGTAGTCGGTAGTCTAGCGAGTCAGCACACCACTTTACTCCCGATAGTCGCGAGTTCGATTCCTGGCACGATACAATTAAATGTTATATAACAATCATACTCGTGAATTTTGTATTCATGAGTATGATTGTTTGTATTAGTCTGAGTATATTGTAGGTTTTGTATTTACAAAAAAATGTCTAAGAATTTATATCAGTTGTCTACTAGCCATAAGACAGATGTTGCTTAGCTCAGGACTAGGTGGCATTGTGATCTGTCTAAGGATATTATTATTATACATAAAATCACCCAAATTCATACTCAATTGTCAGTAATGTGGACTAGGCGGCAATGCT
Source organism: Achroia grisella (assembly GCF_030625045.1). NCBI lineage: Eukaryota > Metazoa > Arthropoda > Insecta > Lepidoptera > Pyralidae > Achroia > Achroia grisella. The sequence goes on from NW_026712626.1 coordinate 633,634, forward strand.
CACGTGACAACCCTAGTGTTACAAGCATATATAGGCTACGGTAACCGTTTACCATCAGATGGGCCGTGTGCTTATTTACTACCACCATAGTATAAAAAAGTGTCTCCATCGCTAACAATGTACCATAACCTACATACGAGTGTATACTCCTGGTAACCGTCATGTTTAATTCCTTTTAAATTTGTCACTATGGGCCAACTAACCTGACGTCATACTCATCCTGTCATCCTCCACTGGTGACCCGGCCAGCGTATACCGTTAGTGCAGACGAGTGCATTCCTTATGTATCCATAAAAAATAATACGGCGTGAATCACGTCATAGTATGTTCATAGTTTACTCATAACTTGGTGTTTATTCTTTGTTTAGCAATATAAATATATAAGTAATGACTGATACATATTATAAATACAATAATAATAACATATATACATATTTAATAATATTTTATGTCAATAGAAACAGAAGTTATCTGTGGTCACAAAGTGGAGAAGAGTTGTAAAACATAGGAAGCAGTGGAAATCGCTGTTAAAGATCTACATATATATATATGTGCCTTCCACATATATAAATTTTATGTATATATATTAAAGCAAATCTTTGTTTCCCTACTGTCCAGGTCTGTGCACAAATTCAATTAATTAATAACTAAATTAATAGCAATTCATAAGTAAACTATTAATACAAATGTTCACCTATGTAGACTTCGCATAAAGACGTCTACGTACCTTAGTTTGACCAATTTCGGCATCCAAGACTTTACTACGTGTATCGAATGAAAGATGAACTAAGGTAGTAAGTATATCGTTTTTAAAAGGTTTTTCAGTAATTAATAAGAAAAACTTCTTACATTAAAGTAATAATTATCATAGCCATATTATTTTTAAATGGTGTTTATTAATAAATTATGATTGTAACGTAAAATAATGGTCATTAAAATATTACTTTCCGAATAAGCGCCATCTGTTGTTCAGTAGCAACACTAACGTGGTTATAAAAACAACTACGATTAGTGATTTGTTTACGTGCGCGTTAAGGTCTTTGACACGTTTATTTGCATTTTATGTACATATCGTGAGGGATCCACGAATATTCACATTTACATCACATTGCGTTGACTCTTTTAGTGCTAAGTTTTAGAATACCATCACTAGATGGCGCTGTTTGCCACTCGGCCACCGACCTATGTTTATTATGTCATATTTTTTATCGAGCCGATACATAGCTGCACTAATCGTACATTGACCGATTGCATTTTATTGTTTTTTTACTGCTATGTGGTTGAATGGCCATAGTATGCCTACTTCAGTGATATGCGACTAATCAATATGCTCTTGATTTCACGTTCATCTTATCAACCTCCACCGGTGCTCCGCCAGCGTATACCTATAGCGCAGGCGGGTGCATTCCATTATCCTAAATAATATCATTAACTCTGTCTGTCTGTACGTCGCGCTTTTACACCAATACTACTGAACCGAGATAAATGAAATTTGGTACACAGGTAGTCTAGATCTTGAGAAAACATATAGTTACTTTTTAATTCCAAATAAGGGTTAAATTGGAGAGGGTTGGTTGTATGGATACATCGTCAATTTTAAAGCTAGAGGTTTGAAACTTATTTTTTAGGCTGTTGATTAAATATAAATAATTATGACTTGATAGGGGATGAAAATTTGTATGGAAATTCATCATTTGTCATCTATTCCACACGGACGAAGTCGAAAGCAAAGTCATCTATAAAAAAATGATAAAAAAGATGTAGGTGCTTACTTCGTGATAGACTTGGCATGCCATGAAAGAACGATAAGATAGAATTTCAAAGTGCAGAGTTACAGAGTTTCAGGGTAAAAGTGTCTTTATGCGCGTCAGCTGGTCGTAGAGGTTTTGGTACAAGATTTACGTTCTACTGCCTCTAGAGCGTGAGACAATAGCAATGATTTACTGCCATTTACCGTACAGTCTGAAACCGACGTAAATTGCTCTTAAAACTGCTATAATCTGTGGGAAATAGATCCACCAGGCATAATTAAAAACATATTTACTTTTGTCTGCGCTTTTGTGTAAAGTGGAAAAGATTTGAATTTTTTGTATGTATATTTGCTGGTAATGGATAAATTACAAAAAAATATCGATTTTAAGAAGTCTTCTCACTTAATATTTTGTCGAGACGGTGGTATATCGGTTTACCCAACCGGCTTACTTCATCGTCGCGGGTTTGATTCCTCATACGATACAAATACAACGATTTGTATTCAACTGATTATGACTATTTGGTCTCTGTGTTTTTATATATATTATATATAAAAATAAAATAAAATGTATTGGTATTTCTATCAGTTGTTTAGTACCTATAACACAAGATCTACTTAGTTTGAGACTAGACGACGCTATATGAATTGTCCAGGGTTATTATTATTATTAATAATAGATATGTCAGTGGAATTTCATGGCAACGCTTGAGAGGTACCATGGTCACATAATAACGTGATGATCTTGATGCTTCATATATATAAGCTACAATGCCACTTACTACAGCAAGTGGTTACTATATAAGTTGCATAATCAAAAATATACCTACTTCTAAATTGGTCACAACTTCAATCCAGTGACATTTTGTGCGAATTTTTCATCAATCACGCCTTATCTCAATTCCCATTAAACATACCGTCTAGACTTCAGGCTGATAACTTGACAGACGGACAGACGTACCGACGCCTTTGTTTCAATTGTCATAGTAGTACAATACTAGGTTATAAAAGCAGTGTTATCTAATATATATATTAAAATATTTTCCTCAAACTGTCCGTATATGTTTATTCAATCCGTTACTATGTGGTTGAGTTTCTTGCCTGTTCTTCGCAAGTGAAACTGTATCCTGCAATGGCTATATAAAATAAAATAAAAAATTATCTTGCATAAAATTCCCAAAAATGTTCTACACGAACGAAAAAATATATTCTTATAATAAATAAAGACAATTAATATTAAAACAAATTATATGAAAACGTATAAATTATTTTATCAACAAAATTATTTAAACAAATGGCTAACTAAATGTATACACTACACACTATTCAAATATGTACTACATGCCCACATTATAATACTAGGTCGCACGAACAATACATCAAATAGAAATAAGGGGCGGACGAAAATAATAATACATAAAGTAAAAATAAATACCCCAAAAATAAGGGAGGAATACATGAGGGAAAAATATTGCTCTTTTCAGTATTATTTCCCCTATATATTGTTACAATAAATAGGGGTAAACAAATAAGCTCGGGGTGTAATCCCTGTTGAGAGAAAAAAAATTGAGAAGGGGTTGGAATATTAAAAAAATATTAAGTTTTCGTACGTAACAAATAATCTATACGCATTCTAGACTAAACTTAAAGTACTGTTTTTATAATACCCAACACCATCTAGTCCCAAGCTAAGCAGAACTTGTATTATGGATACTAGACAACTGATACAAAAACTTCGACATATTTATTTGTAAATACATACATATTATACATAGAAAACACCCAGACCGATATAGCAATCATACTCATGTATACAAATGTTAGTGTGCGAATCGAACCCGCGACCGTTGGAAGTAAAGCAGTGTACTCAACCGCTAGACCACCGAGTCGTTGAAGGTTCGTCAAACGAGTAGACTTACTGGATTTATATTTCCTCTACCATTAACGTGTGGAATAAATTAATATGAATTGACGGATTATAAGCCTCTGTCATTTCCAAAGGGACTTGGAGTTTGACCCCCATAATAGTCAGGTAGACTGTTCAGGAAGTACTTCTAGCTGGCTATATTAACCATTCATATTGTTCTCATATTTTTGTTTTTTTTTAGATTCTCGATTTGACAAGATATGTGATTATTATTCGTACATATTTGCATAATTAGGTTTTTTTAATGGATGATAATGGAATGGTGTAATGTCTACGCTAACGGTTAACGCTGGTGAACCACTAGTGGAGGATGATAGGATGAACATGAGGTCAGGTTCGTTAGCCCATCGTGACAAATTCATAAGGAATTTATCACGATGGTTTCGAGGAGGTCAACCTGACCATGCACCGTGCACTGTTAGTTATGAGGTCATTAGTGCAAATTGTAGGTTTCAATGTGTCAAATGCAGTTTGTTAGCAATTGTTTTACATAATTAAGCACCGGATCTCGGATATCAAACAAAGAAGCCGCAATTAAATAAATATTTTCCTCGTGCACAATATGGAAAAATAATTCACGTACGTATGTGTCACTGCGTTCATATAATACGAGATAAGCCGGGGTCGTTCACCTTAGTTTGGCAGTCGGTTGAACTTTGGTACCGCTATCTGATAAGAGATGGCGTTGAATTCCGTAATAAAAATACTCAGTGACGTACGAGTTACGACACGGCACGAAGTTTTCCAAAATTTTATACATGAATATATCTATGAAAATACAATTAATTTAAATAAATACATAATTTTTATCCCATTCGGGAATAACTGATATAACATATTTATTTCATTATTTTACGCGACTACGACGAAAAGAAAAGGTTAAAAACTTCAAAACATTTACACTACAATTTTCGAATATTTAATATATATAAAAAAATAGTCTAGAATAAATCAGATATAACATAACTGTAACAATATGGTAATTTATGAATATATTGATTCAAATTTTGATAACAATATAGAGCTCTTTCAAAAACCTCTGGCACGTTGCCAGAGTACTAAGGTGTCATGAGTTTGTAAGTCTATTCTCTGTAACTTCACTACCATACATCTCGCCTCAAAGGTAGACTGTTTACAAAGTAAGCTGATTGGCAGTTGATATAGGTGAGACACAACACAACAGGTAACAGCCGGGTATGCGAATAAAGTCGGATATTAGACTTTTTTATTGCGTGTCCGGCCAAAGTAAACGGTGTCCGGCTAGTCCGGCTTTGGTTAGACTTACATTATTGTTATTATGAAACAAATAATTCTTTTTATTATTTATACTGGGACAAAATCCTCAATAATATTGCATGTGCGGCATTTTTATCCAAATATACGGCCAAACTGGCTGCTCCTGTTTGGCGACATGGCAACTCTGGGTGAGTCTGACGGTAAAATATCCACGTAAATGACTTCATACAAAGTATATCTAATTACAAAGTATAAAACTAAATGTCAGCTACTGGACAACAGATGGCTCTGTACAAAGGTATCCCCGTGTCTGGTGTCTGGGTAGCGTGTTGAGTGCGTTGCTCCTAGCCGCGGTTATTGGACCCTCGGGCCTCGCCTCGTAATGTTGACCGGGTGAGTATATAAAAAAAAAAACGACGCAATTGTACGAAAGTGTAACATTTGACACTTTTTCTCACAAAGTGATAAAGCGAGTGAGTAATGATAACAAATTCATTGTAAAAATAACGTTACATATATGCGGAAGTAACTGCGTCTGTATGTTACGTAGTCACACTTGAACTACTGAACCGATTTTGATGAAATGTGGCCGGTGATTGCTAATGATTGATAATGATTGCTAAAATAAATACCTATTCAAAAGAGTTTAATAAAGTTTTAATAGTTCAACTTTATATAAAGTCCCCTAGGTATCTCAGTCTCACCTATTTCTGCCGCTACATCCTATCCGTCAGGCGGGAGTTGGTCTTCAGCCGCTCCATAAGTCCTTTGCACTTTGGAGTGTCATCTGCACTCGCTCCCTGACGTCCGGTGAAGCTGTAAAGGCCAGCTGCGGCTAACAGCATTAGAGTAGTCCGTAAAATGCCGCTTAGCTTGTATGTCATTTCTGGCAAGGCATCTTTTTAAGACGACCACCTCGTGGTCGCCCTGGAAACCGTAATGATGAATTCCTGGTCAATTCTCCAGGATGCTAACTAACTCACTTCATGCTCATCCTATCATCCTCCACTAGCGCCCGGTCAGCGTAAACCGTTAGCGCAGGCGGGTGCACCATTTTATCATCACTTAAAAAAAATAAACCCTTTCATTTATCCTCCGCTAAAATAGGCTTATTGGACAGTTAACATTTATGAATAATGTTCTGATTCTATCATTATATGTGTGTATGTCGTTTAATTATGTCAATGGCCTAAATAAATATTGTAGAATATACATCACTGCCACTTACTGAGAAATGTAATTAATTTAAAATGAATTTATGAAACAGGAAAGAAAATAAATTTTGTAGCGATTTCATGCCTTACCTTGTGTGTTTTGTTATGGATGATAAAGGAATGATGCACTCTCTTGCACTAACGATATACGCTGGCGGGGTATCAGTGGTGGATGCTAAGATGAACATGAGGACAGGTCAGTTAGTCCAACGTGACAAATTCACCAGGATTTGTCACAATGGTTTCCAGGGAGAACCCCGTGATCAATCTGACAAACTATATTGCTAGCTATGGGGTCATCAGTCCCCATTACTAAGGATATGAGGGATGGGGCCCCTCGTGGTATAATGGTTTATCTCATAACCTTAATTTAAAATGTTAGCAGTTTGCATTATCGGTTGATACGGACATTTGTAGTCATGACTCGCAAGTAGGATTACTGGTGACAGTCAGGATGTTTTCTATTATTTTAGTATTTCTATCAGTAGTGTAGTACTATAGTATAAACTTTGAAAAGTGGCAATTTAAAAGTGCTTAAATTTAAGTTTATTTGAATTAAGAATTTTCATTCTTTTAAGATATTCTTTTCTACTGTGTTTGGGAGTAGATAGCACTATGTGACATATTCTGGGCTATTTTTTTTTCAGTCCATCTGTCAGCATTGGGTTATTCTTATTATTATATTTTGTCCGTCCATCGGTCACATACTTTACCGATACTTTTTCGCGACAAATTTCCTTGAATTTCGTTATATGTTATAAGGATAATACTTTGTTTATATTGTAAGAGATGGAGTCGTCTAGTCACACCGAAATTTAGGTCAAATTATTGTCAATACGTGAATAAGGTAAAATAATTAGTATTTTAATCGTAAAATTATGATTAATCAATATTATGGTACCAACTTCATGGTTGGAAGCTATACTGCAAATGACTATAATATTCACGGTTTTCTCAGAGACACGAACGTCATTAAAATAATACGTAAGTTTAATAATTAAATTATTAACATGTGTTAATAATAAAATTATAGAAATTTATTAATATTTTTTAGAAAAAAACGTGTAAATTTATATAACTAATAATAAAATATTTAAAACGTTTTGCCATATAAATTAAAACCGCTATTAAAACTAGGGGTGTGTGATAGTAGTGTTTAATGCTATATTATAAAATAATAAAAAATACAATTTTGTCCAGGAAATAAAAAATATGTTAGGGGTGAACAACTCTTATGTTATGTATTAGTGGTATAATAAATAGATAATTGTCGATTCTCACCCCTACTAAATATGCATATAAAATTATTTCATCACGATTCAAACCCGTAAATTGAGGCTGCGAGTTAAACTGCCAAACCATTGTTTAGTTCACAAAGGATTCTTGTTAAATTAATATATATTTTGATTACGCGTTTATCAGTAAATTCATTCCATTATTTTCTTGCTGGTTGATAGCAATGAGGAAATATTTATTTTATTAGTTCAATATCAAAGTCAGCCCTACGGTCAGTCAACACATACACTGTAACTAATGGCCCACCACGGCTTCGCCTGGATTCTTATTACTATATGAGTTTTAATATATATAAACGCTAGCTGTACCCCCGGTTTCACTCGCGTGAAATTTATAGCCTATAAGTTATTCTGATTTATGAGCTATATTACTGTAAAGTTTCAGTGAAATCCGTTCAGTAGTTTTTGCGTAAAAGAGTAAGAAACATCAGTTATATTGTTTCCCATTATTAAAAACTAGTTGTCTCGCTCAACTTCGTCTGCATCACATTTATTTGACCTTTATCATTGTATTTCGTCCAATTTACATAATATCTTTTTAAATTATAGCCTATGTGTTATTCTGACGTATAGGCTATATTACTGTAAAGTTTCATCAAAATCGGTTCAGTAGTTTTTAAGTAAGGTATAAGGCATATCACCTCTTTTGATGCCGGTAAAACACAGCACCCTAATTTGTTCAAAATGGACCGACTGCGTTATCTAATGTTGATTCACATTCTGTATACGGAAGAGTTACTGACCTTGCAGTACATTGACCTTTAATTATTATATTTTTTTAATCAAGGGTGAATGCACTTGTCTAGTACCTATAGGTATGATTCTTTATTGATAGATTGTGAGTGCCGGACAATGGTGCGGTTACTCTGACGTCATATGCCGGAATTACATCAAAGAAAGAAAAAAATATTGCCAACTATTATATTGTTGCACACATATACATATACACATACATACACATACATAAATGCAACTAGTTGCTCCGCGCAACTTCGTCTGCGTTATTTTGCTCGTTTTACAACATTTATCACTGCTGCTCAGCTGTTATTGAATGTATCTTAATGTTATATAGCCTGTCACACATATACACATACATTTCTGTAACTAGCTGACCCGCGCGACTTCGTCTGCATTATTTCGCCCGTTTTTTCAACATTCATCACTGCTTCTCTGCTTTGCTTTGCTATAGCGTCATATTATATAACTTGTATAAATATTGTTGGATAACCAATTTATTGTGGACGGTCGTCGGTCCTTAAAATTCTAAAAGACGTGAGAGAGTCGTGGTTTAGCGGTTTTCTACCCCGACTGTAACCCCAGTGGTCGTCAGTTGAAATCTGACCAAAGTTTATGTCTCAAATTATATTTCTTATTAACTCTTCGGTGATGTAAAACACCGGTAACAAGTAACGGCGGTAGGCTACTGTCGTTGGATTGAAATATAGTAGTAACTTAGCGCTACTTGGACATATCAAGTATTCTTATAGAATGTTGACAGTTGATACCACTGTCTACCCCATCTAGAACAGTCGTGAAGGTATTATTTTGTTTAATATGAAGTATTTAAACATACTTAGGTACTTACATTATTTTTTTCGGACTACTCTAATACTGTTGGCCGCAGCTGGCCTTTACAGCTTCACCGGACGATACGGGGCGAGTGCAGATGGCACTCCAAACCTGCGGAAGGACTTATGAAGCGGCTGAAGTACCACTCCCGCCTGACGGATACGACTAGTCTCAGGGAACCGCTAGGGGTTCGAAGCTCGACTCAGGCCGACGTAATTTTAAATTTAGCTACATATTTAAATTTGCATATTTTTATAATTAAGTTAAACGGTGTTGATTGTCAAAAAAAAATCCTCTGAAACGTCACAATCACGTGTCCGTGTTGCCGTCTCGCTCGCACACTATAAATATAAATACGAAAGGCCGCCGACCCGGTCGACGACCGCCGAAATTCGGGGTCAACGAACGACCGAGCCGAGTTGAACGTACGAAACCGTGCACCGTACACGGCGTGGCGGTTTTTTCGCGAACTATGCCTAGTTTTAATCAGAAAAAAAATCTGATAAAAAAAATATATATTTTATCTTTGTTATAGATTGCATTTATACAGCGTGTTATTTTTTCGGCAGTATTTTATATTAATTATACATGTATGAAAATAAATTTCTCAATACTTTTTTTATTTTTAATTATAATAATAATAACACATATTCACACAGTCCAATCTAAGCAGAGCTTGTGTTAGATAATTGGTAAAAATATATAGATATATTTTTTCGTAAATACATAATATACATAGAAAACACCCAGACCGATACAAACAATCATACTCATGAATACAAATATTTGTACCGTTCGAGGACTCGAATCCCTGACATCTGTGTGTTAATCCGCATAGCCTACGTCCGTCGACTATATGTAGCCTATCTCGTGATACAATCTACCTTTACGTCAAATTTTAATAAGATAGTAACAGCCATCTAGCAGGAGAAAGGTGACAGACAGACAGTATCGCAATCAGAATATTAATATCAAAATGTCCTAATTAATAATAGAAATCTATATATAAAAATTAGGCCAAAAGAAATCGAACCTAGTTACCAGTGCACACCCAAATATTGCAAAGGTGGTAGTTCGTTAACACTGCGTAGTGTAAACGACCCCAGCAACATAACGCTGCCGACTCGAGTGTTGTTTGATTTTTCGTTTCCTGTCCATCCTGCAGGCTGTTAATTTTTTTTTACGTATTTAATTAATTTCAGGATACTAATCGCCCATATTATAAATACCTTATAGACTAACATACTCGTACATCTTATTAATATTATACACACGAAAGTTTGTGAATGTGGATGTTTATTACTCTTTCACGCAAAAACTACTAAACGAATTTTGATGAAAGTTTACAATAATATAGCTTATATATCATAATAACATATAAGCTATTAATTTACAGGATCGGCACGGCTGGTATGAAATAATTAGCTGACCCGCACAACTTCGTCTGCATCACACTTACTTGACATTTAACATTATATTTCGCACAATTTACATAATATATTATTAAATTGTAGCCTATATGTTATTTTTATGTATAAGCTATATTACTATAAACTTTCATCAAGATTTGTTTAGTAGTTTTTGCGTGAAAGAGTAACAAACATCGATACTCACAAACTTTTGCGTTTATAATATGTTAATAGAAAATAAATATAAATTGTCTTTGTGGCACGGCACCGACGACGGTAGCGCCAATACACCACCCCCTTCAGCCAGTCCTCCTTCATGAAGGTGGGCAGCATGATGGTTGGGACCCAAACCATAAACGCCTTGAAACTCGTGTTATGACTCAACTCCAGCTACGTCACCCTCAATGTCAGGTTACTCCTGGTCCGTAAGTAGTCGAAAACTTTACTCACTTATTCTCTAATTACAAAAAACCATTAAAGCAAATTAGCATGTAAAACTTCGCTCTGAAGTTCATATGCATCACTACGGTCACCTCTTTTGTCACGGGTTTGATGTCCGGGTCGCGCAAATACGTCACGCATTTCATAACATGAGGCAACATCTACAACTAATCAGTTACAAAAAAAAGTGACTCAACCCTTCGTCGCGTGTAACACTATTGTAGGGATATCTACAAATATACAATTAAAAAAAAGTTGATACACATATATTCTTATTCTATAGAATAATTATTATCTTCTAAGTGACACGGCCCTGGATTTTTATCGAATATAATATTTGAATTCAAAATTTAAAAAAATCAAAATATCATTTAATCAGAGGTCGTAACCCGAACAGTATGGTCTGTTCGGGTTACGAACACTGATTAGATCATATTGTTCAGAAACTATTCTATTTTCAAATACACTATTAAGCATGTCTTGTAATTATTTATTTGTAAAAACTGTATTCTATTTTCAAAATAAGTTCCTCACTTATTTCAGTCAGAGACAAGAATTTTTCGTGCGTATTTTTTTCTTTATAATTCGATCGATTTGGCGCCAACCACCCGGACAGATAAGGTTTCCTTTTTTAAATTCTTTTTACAAATAAGGCAAATGTAGTTTTATATTTGCAAAAATACATGTTTTTGCATTAATACGTAGCAGCTTGCTGATAAACCATACAGTATCAATAGATATAACGTTCATTCAACTTGGTGGGTACGTTGACATTCCAAAATGCCAAGTTATCCTTACTATGTAATATTTTAGTCGCCATATTAGATGTTATATGTTTTTTAATTACTTGACAGGCAAAGGAATTCGATTGGTTCGATATTTAAAAAAATAGATACATCGCTTATTGTAAAGAGAGTAAGTGAACTCCGGAACAACTGCATCGATTTGAAAAAATCTTTCACTGAATTGTACTTTATTCCGGAGTGAATGTATCCATAGACTATATGTTATGATAAAGTTATGAGCAACCAGGCTAAACTTACTAACTTTTTTACCTAAACCCATAAATATGTACTTCAATTTTAAAAATTTGATATAATTTTCGAGTCGCAGATAATAATTATTCTATTGAACAGTGCATTCACTTTTTTTAATTGTATATTTCAAATTCATTTGTTGTGTAGTTTAATTACGTGCGTACGTTAATTGTATATAATCTATAATATATAATTCATATATAAAATTGATCAAGGACATTTTTTTAAAATAATATTTAAATATTGCATTATGGTTACATAAATTCAAAGCTGTTTTAGTAAAAATATAGCAAACAAATACACAATCCACTTTTGAAATTGTAATATTAGTATTGTCGACGGCTATAAGAATCGAACCCGCGACTTTGCTAACCTACACCAACAAGTTGGAGGTAACTGTGACACAAGAGTTCAAGTTATGGCAACCCAGTCAGTCAGTTTCGCACATTCAACCCGACGCGGTGCGTTGAACCCCAAAATTATCTGTACGAAGATTGTAGTGTTTCATATATATTTAGTACTACTAGTTGAATGGAAACGTCATACTCTATGGTTAATAATAAATTAAGTCATAAAAATATTTATTGGGAAACCGTCTTTAAACATTTATTATTAAAGTCGATTACTCAAAAAATAATATATGTCACATAATGCAATTTATTATTGAGTAAAACTTAAAAATAGTTCTTAGATAATTGACTATAAATTAACGAAATTAAAGTCAATTTTCCAAAAAGTTTTTTTACAGTTCATTATACTCGTAGAATAAATAATGAACAGAATTAAATCATAAAAACATTTTTTTGGATAATCTACTATAAATTTTCAACATTAACCCAAAAAAATATTTTTGCCACATAATACAGTTTATTATTAAATAAAGAATGGACTGAATTCAATCAGAGAAATATTATTTGGGTCTTTAAAATTATCCAATTAAAGTCGATTTTCCAAAAACAATAATAGCCACATAATGCAGTATTAAATCATAAAAATATATAGCGTTTCTAATATTAGTAAAATATACCATTTAACATTAGAATGCAATATGTAAATATCCTAAAGATATTTGTTTAATCAACTCCCATACGTTGTTGGCGTATTCAGTACGGTATTCAAACGTTTTAGTCAAGCGTCGATACCCGTGTAGGTAAATAGCTGTTACCAGACTTTAGTTAAATAAATATTTAATTAGTTATAATCGAGTATAGCGCGGGATATTATGCGTATAGTCAATATTAACTTACCACGTTCACTGACTGTACCAAAATGTGTGTTGTATTATACTATCTCACATAATATATATACGTATATATAGACGGCCTCGGTGGTCTTGCGGTTTAGCGCACGATGGTCGCGGGTTCGATTCCTCGCAAGGTGCAACATTTGTATTCATGAGCATGGTGGTTTGTATCGGTCTGCGTGTTTTCTATGTATATTATGAATGTTTTTTCAAAAAAATAGCTAAGTATTTATATCATTTGTCTAGTACCCATGACAAGGTCTGCTTACAATGGGACTAAAATGACTTTAACTAGATTTTTTTTTAAATAGTATAATTAAAGAACTGATTTAAATTAATAGATATTTTTTTTAATAAATAATGAATATGAGGATTCAAACCCGCGACAATCGGAAGTCTCTCTGTATGACTCATTTCACACACGCTCGTCATAGTCTGTGACTAGATGGCGCTGTGGGAATTGTCCTAAGTTATTATTATTATTCCAATATTAAAAAAAAACATAGTCCAGCTATAAACCGGTAGACTCAACTGAGTTGCGAATTATGACAACAGATTTCGGGGGTCATCGACCCAGCGGTTACCGACCGCACAGCACTGACCTATGTTTAGGCATTCTACCTACAATATATACTTACGATATAAATGATAGGCTGAGCATTCACTTTTATGCCTTATGGCTAATTTTAAATTTATGACTTTATTATAAGTACATAAAGTTTTTTTTTGTTTTTATTATTTTTTCGGACTACTCAAATGCTGTTGGCCGCAGCTGGCCTTTACAGCTTCACCGGACGATAGGGGGCGAGTGCAGATGGCACTCCAAACCCGCGGAAGGACTTATGGAGCGGCTGAAGGACAAATCCCACCTGACCTTTTTGGGATTTTTTTTATTTTTTTTATAAAGTCTAATCACAGATAACACGAAATGGAAGCAATGTAAGCTTGTCTATATACATGCCTATTACAATGAACGCGTGTTGATTGTAGGTGCAATGCGCTTGTTTTACCTCACCCCTCGGGGAACGCCCTCAGGGTCGTACCCCGACATCATATGACGGCTTTGGTCCATCCTAATACAAGTATGAGACCACGATCGTCACATGATGTTCATAGTATTATTCCATGTATATAGGCGACGGTTACCACTTACCATCAGAACCATCAGCCATTTTGTGATAAAATTTTTTTTTTATCCCCTCAGACTAAAATCGATTCCATCCAGCAGGAGTTGGTCTTCAGCCGCTTTATAAATATTCCGCAGGTTTGGAGTGCCATGTGCACTCAACCGCTATCGTCCGGTGAAGCTGTAAAGGCCAGCTGCTGCCAACAGCATTAGAGTAGTCCGAAAAAAAAAGAAAATTATCACCAAGACATATTGCGATTTTTTTTTAATTAGAATTTAAAGCAATGGAAGCAACGTAAGCTTGTCTATGAACATATTACAATGAACGCGTGTTGATTGTAGGTGCAATGCGCTTGTTTTACCTCACCCCTCGGGGAACGCCCTCAGGGTCGTACCCCGACCTCGGTAGTAGGCGCGCGGTACACAGCTTGTTAATTAATAACCGAGCGGCATATTACGTTATTTTCCCGTAGTGACGTATGTGAGTTGAGAATTTTTATCTTACAGCCGTATTACACTATCAACTACTATAGTAACAATAATTTTGAAATTGAAATGTTATATCCTTAATTTATACCTAAATTTCGTTTTAATAATATAACATATGTAGTTATAAATAACAAAATAAATAATAACATATATAGTGCCAGTTTCGTACAAATTGGTCTTCATAATATCGTAAAGGCGGAAGTTTGAAAGTGTGGATGGATGGATGAATGTATGATGAAAACTGCTGTACTATTGAAGATATAAAATTTTATAAGATCGGATCGAGCTGGTTTATTTCAATTTAGTATATACTATACATATACAATTTATTAAAATTAATAAAATTTTAATAAATTGTATATGTATAGTCATCAAAGCATTTTTTTTTATTTCAATGGAGAAAATATTTATAATATAATATTAATTTATGAAGATTTAATACATCTTTTATATATATATATATATATATATATACGGATTAGCATATACAATTTATTATTATTAATTGTTTAAAATAATAAAATTTTCGTCAAAACTTTTTTATTTTATTTTAATGGAAGAAATATATATAATTATTATTTATCATCATTTATGTATATACGGAACCCAATAAAAAAGATACAATCTCCTCTTTTTTTTAACAACATCAGTATTGTATCTTTGTACTTCGTAAAGGACGTTTACCTATGAACTCGTCAGTTAAATGACCCGTACATACAAACTCACAATGGATTCGTGTCTGACTTAACCCAATTTGAGCAAATCGTTTGAGCCTAGATAGATACAGGGGATGATTAAGAGCATCATTAATATCGAATGGTGTTTAGTAAAAAAAACTATCTAATATTTTACAATTTTTTAAACGAAAGTGGGGTAATATGGTTTAGTATTGAACTGACATAATTATATACGTATATAAGTTCGAATCTTTGTCGTAGCATGTAGGTATCGTAAATGAATGATATCCTAACTAATATTTGATTATATACTAATATTATAAATATTATAAAAATGCGAAAGTATGTCTGTTTGTTACAATTTCACGTCTTAGTACCTGAACCAATTCTGAAATTTAATCCGTAGTATATGAGATAAAGAATGACACACGATTTTTTTTTCAGTTAATCTTGATTACGTGGACGAAGTCGAAATCAGAATTTAATATATAAATATAGACGATCATACAGTGACGAACTTACGAAAATAGAAAAACTATTTGCTTTTCGTGACTATTCAAGTCTACGTTTTTTTCATCAATTATGTTTAGATACAGACCACTCAAATTGCCAGGCCACAAATATTGCGCAATTCCACCAATACGTCACGTTTTATTCTCAAATAATAATCTATAATTATACGAACGAAATACCACAGAGTTGAACGCACCTGAGCAAGGAACATACAATGTAAACATACAGTTATTTCTATTTACATTACTAGAAATATAATGTGACGCCGCGAAACTGCTTTCAAATCGATTCGCATATTTATAAAAAAAAATGTCTATGGTCATCGCCGTTGCGACATTTAAATTGAGAACGCAAGATTACTTTATACATTTTATGGAAACTAATTTGGTGGATTTAAAATCCATTTGTGATATATGTATCATGTGACGCAGCAAAACTACTTTTTAATAAAAAAAAATGGTAGCTAGATAATTATACATATCATCGTCATTTCTAAATTTAAATTTAGAATTACATAGAATCTTTTTTTACAATCTTATTTTTAATTTGCTATAAATGTTCTAACTTTAATACAGAATATACAATCATATAATGTTCGCTATCACACGACGTGATGAAAAAAAAGTTTGTAAATGATGTCGTATTTCATATCTCAACGATGTACCGACTCTTTTTTGTGCCTTTACTAATGGATTACCATTCTAATTGTATGACGATAAAATCGGATACACATAAATTATAACCGAACAAGACATGACATCAACGCGCCAAAATTTGAAAAAAGAATACACCACAGACAAGCCGGTACATGTAGAACACCTACACACTAGTAGCATAAAAAATATTTTTGAAAAAGGAACATACAATTAGTCACCTGTGCGGCTACGCCCCAGTGCGTGTGTGTGTTTGCATCATGCCATTTGACAAGTGTGCGTGAGGTTGTGGATTCTCTTCGTGTGTGCTCCGTTGTGCGCGTTCAGCGAACTCGGGCTGCGCAGTGGGGCAGGCGTTGACCCACCACGTGGGTTGCAGAGGAACCGGCCCGTCTTATCGCGCCGTGTACAAGCTTCCCGGTTCAATTTTTGAACCTTACAAATTAAACTATACGAACTGTGTGTTCTTTTTTCAAATTTAATTTAAATTAGAATTTTTCCTGGAATTATTAATAATTAACAAACAACATTAAAAAAAACATTATACAGCCATAATAAGTATTTTATAAAAGTTTGAATTTCGAACGTTTCGAATGATATAAAACTTTTAAAATAAGAATACCTACAAGGAGTATTCCAGAAGTTTCCCATGACTGAAACAAGATGCACTGAGCAAATGATCAGCAATTATAGTTTAGTGTGTAAATTATTTAATACATTTGTAAATATGAAGTAGTGTAGTAGTCACCTACAACATCATTCTTATCCGCTTACTGGCACAATTAGACTGAGTTCATAGCTGTCATTTGTAAACTGAAATCAGTCTGTCAGCCAATATTTTAGTATTTTTTTACCATTTTGTACCATCACAGGCGTATTATAAAAAAGAATACTAAAATATCGGCTGACAGACTGACTGACTGTTCTACCCATGAGTTCCCATTCCGGAGGATTATGTAATACCTCAGTACTCTGTAATTTCACTACTATATCTAACCCTTTAATCGAAATAGCTAAAAATCAAGCTCCTTGACTATTGAAGTAGGTAAGATATAGGTACTCACTCTAACAACTTCTTGCAAAGTCTACATTATACAAAGATTTCAAATTCAATTGAAATTTTCATCTCAATCGTTAATTATGAATCGAACCTAGAATTTAGTCAATTTTAGCCTAAATTAATAACCAGCAGTTGAGAATATAAAGACTTACTAAACAAACGCAATGGGTATAATGAACCCCTTGAAAGCAGGTCGCAGATGTTTGATTTCCTTCACACAATTTCGTTGATATTCTAAAAAAACCGCCTCTACAAATTCGCTTTATAAAATTTACATACCTTATAGAGTAAGATCCCAGGGCATATATTACTTACTAGCTAGACCCGCGGTTTCACCCGCATGAAATTTATGGCCTATATGTTATTCTGATGTACAAGCTATATTACTGTAAAGTTTCATCAAAATCCGTTCAGTAATTTTAATATTAATAATATTTTCTAAATAACGAAATAAGTGGAATAGACTAGTTTAGTGTGTACTCCAAACGTATGCATACTCGCTAGCTAGGGCCGTTGGCCAATTTACAGGTACTACAGGTACGTTAAACCTTACTCAATTTTCGTCTGAGTGTTAAAGTCTGAGTGTTGATTTTTCTATATGTTTTGTAAATGAGACCTTAACTTACTTAAAAGAACACACAAAAAGGTATTATATACATATAGATAGGTACAGTAAATTATAGAAAAATATTATGGAAAAGCCCAACGAAAATAGGCAAGAAATGAATGTTTACTAATAAAAAACAATTGAAAATTAAAGTCCGTTCGATTTTCGAATTTAATTTTTTTAAATTTTGTGTTGTTTTATCTACAACCGATTGTGTTGCCATTAGTCATAATGGAGATTATTTTGCGCGATCTTTTATTACGGAATCGAAGTGGGAATTTAAAAGATTCTGAACTATAATAATAACCATTTAATTTAGAACGTTATAAATCGAATTTCTAAACAAACGCGATGGTGTGATGAACCCACCGGAAAGCAGGTCGGCGCTGTTTGCTTATACTGTTTGAAAGTAGGTTAGTAACGTTTTCGGGAAATTAGATTTTTATTGTGTAGTTTCAGGCCATCCGATACGTATAAAAGGAGCCCTAATGGCGGCACAGAGAGGGGTAGAATGGATAATCACACGACCGTGTACCTAATAACCTTTTAACCGACTTTAGAATAGGATATGTGAAACATTTTATAATTTAGTAAAAATTGAGAGTGGTTTTGTTTTTAGGTCGGGACTTGTTTTTTCTATCGCAACTTTAATACAATACTGTTTTAGTTAAAAAATACTAAATTTGATAAATTGGCTATAATTTTAAAGTCTAGTTAGAGAAAAATATTTTTTTCAGTTAATGCAGTATTAAGCTAATATGTACATTACATAGGCGTTTTTTTTTATGGATGATAATGGAATGGTGCACCCGCCTGCGCTAACGGTTTACGCTGGCGGGGCACCAGTGGAGGATGATAAGATGAGCATGAGGTCAGGTCAGTTAGCTCATCGTGATAAATTCATCAGGAATTTAACAGTATGGTTTCCAGTGGGAACCGCGTGGAGGTCGACCTGACATGATACCTTGCTAGCAATAAGGTCATCAGTCCACATTACTAACAAACCCCTTGGGCGTTTATCTAAACATATATAACTCAAAGGTGACTGGCTGACATAGTGATCTATCAACGCATAGCCCAAACCACTGGACGGATCGGGCTGAAATTTAGCATGCAGGTAGGATAAATAGGATAGAGGGGATGAAAGTTTGTATGAAACTTTGTCAACCGATAGGGCTGAGACTTTGCTTGCATAAAGCTACTATGACCTAGGCATCCCCTAAGAAAGGATTTTGATAAATTAACGCGAGCGAAGCCGCGTGCAAAAGCTAGTTCAATATATATGTTTTTAAATGACTTCAATGAAGGAAAAATTAATTTCATTTACGGCAGAATTTGTAAAACCTTAATGAAATAATCTATACATACTATTAACGATGATATAAAATAATACAGATTGAGAACCTTCTCTTGAGAACTGTTTACTTTGTGTAATTTGGGCAAAGATAGACTCATTCACGTACGCATTGGCTGTTATTTAATATTAAAAATAAAAAGGAATTTAGACTGCGTGATTTGAATTTAAAAATAGTAATTCTCCAGATGTTCGTTTTAAATTTAGAACGCAATTGCTTTTCACAACTTCCGGATAAGAGTCTGGAACACCGATGACGGAAGCACATCAATTTCGCCCGTCACTGGCCAGCCAGCAGCCACTAACGAATCGACGATCGATATCGTTTCGAGTGGTTATCTCGTTCAAATTGCTCGGTTCGACGCTCGTTCGCGTCGGCCGACGAACCCCGAAACTGCGAGTTCAACGGCACTCGTCTAGCCGTCCAGCTACATTGGGCGTTGGTGGATGCAATTCGCGAATGTTTAAATTCCGAACTATTCATCCGATTGGTGGTAATGGATTTTGAATTTAGAATCAATTATTCGTTTTTTGAACAATTGCCCGACTCGTGACCACGCTATTGTCACTGGTCAGGCGGGTGAAATTAATTCGATACAGGTAGTTGTTTTAAACGGGATTTTCCGTACTTTAAATTAGTGTGTTGCAGAAAATTAAAAAACGAATATAAAGTTTTATAACGAGCTAGCAACCGTTTTTGTTAACGAGTTTATATTAACGGATCTTTTTAATTGTGTTCTCAGATGAAACTTTGAAGAAGTTGGAAATATTTGGTGTAATTTTATTAAAGCTGCTAATAGGCATTAAGTTATTCTGTCAATGGGAAATATGTATAGAAGGCACTTAAAAAGTATCTCAATTATAATTTTAGAATCTATAATAAGAAAATACTAGTTATGAGAAAAATAAAATACAAAATTTTTGTAACGTTTTTTAATAATTATGAACATGTTTTTGTTTATCACTTAAAATTTATAAAATTATTTTCAGACAATATTTTGTATTGAATATAATAAATAAGCCTGTACCTGGAACCTATGACACAGTTTGACACAAATTTATTTTGTTTTAATTGAGATGTGAAATGATGACAAACCCTTCCTTCCAAAGCCCAAAATTACTCCTACATGCAAAATAGGCGTAAAAAAAAATGATAGCACAGATTCATATAAAATATTTTGTTGCTAGTGCCAAGCCAGATACCTGGCATAAAAGATTTTTCGTACAACACTACATAAGGGTCACACGGTTCATAGTTCGTTGGACGTCCGCATACGGCGCCAAATTTGAAATTCGAATATTGAGCTTCTTCTGAACTTTTGAATTTGGAATCACTCTCGTGTTATTTTTAAAACTTAACGGTAGAGGTGATGAGAACAAACCGTTTTGGATTTTTCACATATTAATAATAATAATATTCTTCATCATCATCATTTCTTTTATACTTGTCATTGTTTGGTCATTTTCACCCGCAATGACAAGTCTATCACCCCAGCAAAGGGAGATAATAATAATAATATCAGGACAATTCACACAGCGCCATCTAGTCCCAAGTTAAGCTAGCTAAAGCTTGTGTTATGGGTACTAAACAACTGATACAAATACATAGATATTTTTTCGGAAATGCATACATAGAAAACACCCAGACCTATACAAGCTAGTTGCTACTTACGAATACATATGTTTGTGCCGTGCGAGGAATCGAATCTGCGACCATCGGAAGTAAAGCGGTGTGCTAAAACGCTATATCACCGATCAAGCTCAGCTTACCGTGGGACTAGATGGCGCTGTGTTGATTGTCCAGTGTTATTTATTCTTATTCTAAAGAACTAAGATATCATGCCTCTGATCCTGTAATTACACTGTGATATTGTTTACGCAATTTTGAGCAATATTTCTTACATATGACGTATATATATATACGTCACAACAACATAAATCTCTTACGATGCTAATAAGCTCATGACAGAAAGAGATAGCATTATTAATAGCTATTGACTGTTGCTGACCGATAATAGGGTATCTAATCCTTTTAATGACCTTAGCGGTATAGTGGTTTAAGGCCTTTCGGTGGTCATTGGTTCGATTCCCACACAATACAAATAATTGCATTCATGATTATGTGTGTTTACATTGGTTTAGATGTTTTATATGTATTTTTTTCATGAGTCATGGAATGGTGCACTTGGAGAATGAATTAACCAAGCTGGTTTTCAGAGGGGTCCGCGTGTGGGTCGATCTCCCATGGTATATTTTAGTTCTCTGTATAAAATACTAGAAAACGCCACAGCTTCAAACGCGGACAATCATTGCAATATTTATTACAAAACACTAGTGAACCGCCCCGGCTTCGCACGATTGTAATTACTGTAACGCTACTTATCATTAACTTATACAATTTGAAATAAATTATAACTTATGTTACTTACTTGTAATTTATAAATTTCTATCATTATATACAAGCATTTAACGCTTTCCAAAATGTTAGAGTCAATCGATTGTAAAAAGAATCATTAAAACTTGAATCACAAAATAGGAACAGATTTTGTTGCACTGTTAGACCCCCCCTTTATGAAGTCGGTTGATAATATATCGCGTTTGCGGTTGGCCTAAAACCACAAATAATTTGCACATGTACCAAAACTTTAGAACAATGTATTATTATTAGTATTATTACAACATACATACATACATACATACATGCAACAATGTATTGTCATTATTAGTTATTGTGTTAGTTATTATGACGGCCTCGATGGTCTAGTGGTTTAGCCCACAGCCTTCCAATGGTCGCGGCTTCGATTCCTCGCATGGCATATTTGTATTCATGAGTAACCGCCTAACACGCTAGACTTCATCTGCGTCAGACTTACATGACATTTTTACATAATATCACAATAATCTATACATTCTATACATATAAATACCAAAAATTTTTGGTTTATAATTATTAACATTAAGATTTTGTAAAACATTAGAATAATATACCGTATTATTTTACACTTGCAATATAATAATAAATACCTACACATAAATAAAAATGGAGTGTCTGTTTGTTTTATAATTTTTATCTGAATCTGTCTGTCATATTTTACTATTTGTTCCGGCTATTTTCTGAAATGGCTGGACCGATTTTGACGAGACTTTTTTTGGCGGGTATCTGATGTAATAAGGAGTAACTAAGGCTACTTTTATTTTAGAAAAATAAAGTTATATTCCACGCGGACGAAGTCGTGTGAACAGCTAGTAATAATATAATAATCTCAAGACAATTCACACAGCGCCATCTAGATCCAAGTTACACTAGCTAAAACTTATGTTGTAGGCACTAGATACAAATACATAGATTTTTTTCTCTAAATACATATTATACATAGAAAACACTCAGACCGATACAAACAGTCATACTCATGACTACTAATGTCTGTGCCGTGCAAGGAATCGAACCTGCGACCATCGGACGTTACACCACCGCTACACCACCGAGGTCGTCAAACAATAATTGTCATTATTAGTTATTGTGCAATAGCCTTGGCAGGAAGGTCATTGACACTAAAAAAATACATGATATATATACAGAGTTGATAAAACCGATATGACCGATACCGAAATCTGATTGATAGCTGTTTTTTTATGTAACTAGTATTGCAATAGGGATGGTAGCCACCTGGTGGTAAGTGGTAACCGTCGCTTATAGACTTGAACGGTATTACGGATATCAAATTTCCATCAGGTGAGCCGTTAGTTTGTTTGGCAATACAATTATTTAATATAAAATAAATATGAATAATTTTAATTCAAGTATTAAAAAAAAATACATGTTAGGGTTAAAAAACCGACAGTTACGTTCTTAATGACTAGCTGTGCGCGCGGTTTCACCTGCATGATATTTATAGCCTGTGTTATTCTGAAGTACAAGCTATATTATTGTAAAGTTTCATCAAAATCCGTTCAGTAGTTTTTGCGTGAATGAGCAACAAACATACATCTATCCATCCATACCTACCGACTTACGCATTTACAATATTAGTAAGATAACTTTATAAATACTGATCAGATTTTAATCAAATTTATATTAAACCAGACGTGAAGTAGGTACCTCCTTCAATAAAAAAAAAACAATTATCAAAATCAATAAACATAAAAAACTACAGTCAAATTAAATTCCCCTTTTTTGAAGTCGGTTTAAAAGTGAGTACGTAACAAAATTCGCGAAAAAAATTAAATTGAATCACAGTTTCACAAACATCAAAGCAAAATATGAATATGTATTGATTTATCGGTGTCATTGCCCTGCGAGATATGCTGAGTTGCTATCTTATTTGCAAGATATACCTTGAATTAATTCGACACTCTTATCAACAGAAATCCATAGCGACCTCGCTAGTAGTCATGATAAAATAGAAAAATTATTATCACTTAATACATTTATATTACTTTGCTTAATTCCGCAACCGTTAGGATGTTACCTCGACGGTCTAGTGGTTAGCCAACGTCCGACGGGTTCGATTCCTCGCACGGTGCAAACATTTGTATTTATGAGTATGATTGTTTGTGTCGGTCTGGGTGTTTTATATATATGTATTTACATACGTATTTACAAAAAAAAACATACATACATGCATTTATATCAGTTGTATAGTACCCATAATACAATTTCTGAAAGTTTGTTAGTATGGATATTTTTTTTTCTTATGGATCATAATGGAATGGTGCACTCGCCTGCGCTACCGGTTTACGCTGGAAGTGCACTAGTGGAGGATGATAAGATGAGCAGGAGATCAGGTCAGTTAGCCCATCGTAGTAAATTCACCATGAATTTATCACGATGGTTTCAAGGGGGACCGCGTGGAGGTCAACCTGATATGGTACATTGCTAGCAATGGGATTAGTAGTCCACATTACTAACAATCACTTTCCCCCAACGTTGGATGTTTGTTACTCTTTCCCGCAAAAAGTACTGAACGAATTTTGATGAAAGTTTACAGTAATATAGCTTATACATCAGAATAACATATAAGCTATTAAATTACAGCATCGGCATGACTAGTATGAAATAATTAGCTGACCCGCACAACTTCGTCTGCATCACACTTACTTGACATTTAACATTATATTTCGCACAATTTACATAATATATTTTTAAATTATAGTGTCTATATGTTATTTTTATGTATAAGCTATATTACTGTAAACTTTCATCAAGATTCGTTTAGTAGTTTTTGCGTGATAGAGTAACAAAGTTTCAAGTAGTAGTAACAGAGTTATGTGTTTATAGGTTAGTATGAATAGGACCATTTGTTATAGTATTGTCTCTGTCTATCCCTATAGGAGACGAGTGTGACGTATGTATGTAGGTTACTTGCACGAAATAGAGCAACATTGTTAGAATCAACGAATTCGGGCATCGATGATGAATCATTTGTGACAAATGTTAATGGAAATAATGACGAAATGGCATATTTAGCACGTGGTCAGAAATCAATAGGTCGTTAGCCTGTGAGAGTGAATGGGACGCAGATATGTGGTGTGTCAGTTATCTCTTTCTATCGCAAGGTCGCCGGCTTCCCTGGGTTAATAACATTTTTTTTTATTTGGAAATATATTCTACTTTATGCTTTTAAACTGCATAGAATATATTTCCTTAGTAATATCTTTTTTTAAGTAGTTTGATACATATCTACTGCACACTGAAATCTTGAAACCCTGGTGAAATGTGCTAAAATTTAGCACATTTCAGCACGATTTCACATTAAGTACATTCAGTTTCGTAATAAAAATATTAAAACTAATTTATTTTACACCACGATGGAGGTAATGAAGCATACGGCCCATCTTATAGTAAAATATTACAGTAGTCACGTGATAACGTGATGGCTATAATGCTGTTCATGCATCTGTAGGCGGCAACCAAATGGTCTTACCATCAGGTGTCGCTGTCTGCTTGTTTACCATTCCCATAAAAAAATGGTCCGGAACCAATGCCTACCACAAACTTCGAGTTAAAAAATTTACTATACGTGTAAGTATCTATATGCAGCGACGGTTACCACTTACCATCAGGTAGATCGTCTGCTTGTTTACCATTCGCATAAAAAAATATCCCGAACTAATGTTTACTACAGAGATCAAGTTAAAAAAATTTACTATTTACGTGAAGGTATCTACCACTGCTGTCCGATATGGTGGTGGTGAGATTTCTGATGGATTTCGATAGCCATACAACCTATCACAAAACAATACATTCCGTATATCATAGATAACATTCGTACAGAGCGACTAGCGTCTTCTTTCCTCATACGGACAGTATAGTAGCAGAATTGTCTATATTTTACAATCTATACCATAAGAACAATTCCTTGTGAATTCGCCATAATGGGGCAAGAATATCCCATGAATTTAAGAATTTTTTACCCCTCTGAAAAAAATCCCCTTAGAAAAGTAAGGGGTTTGCTGTTAGCGTTCCACTCTGCCTTTGGCGGCTCAACTGTCCCCTATCGGGAGAAAGGGGATTGTTAGTAATGTGGACTGATGGCCCTATGGTACCATGTCAGATTGACCTCCACGTGGTTCCCCTGGAAACCATCGTAATAAATTCCTTGTGAATTTACCATGATGGGCTATAATCTGACCTCATGCTCATCTTATCATCCTCCACTGGTGCCCCGCCAGCGTAAACCGTTAGCCTAGGCGGGTGCACCATTACATTATCATCCTATGTAGATAGGATGAGGTAAGGTCAATCCACCAGGATTTAACCACGATGTTTTCTAATGGGAACCACGTGGAGACTAACCTAACATAGTCCAGTACTAGTAGTAGGGTCAATGTTCCCGTTAAATACTCCCCTACACGTAGTATATATACTGTAGAAGGACGCAATAGTAATAAATTTTCATTAGGCTATTTTTCATCAATCAATTAACAAGTTTTATTCAAGCGGACGAAGTCGCGCGCACGTCTAGTCGTCTATTAAATTGGAAAAGGTTAATATCCTTGAAGTCGTTTCTGCATTACCTACTTACCGTTCCAACTTCAGGATAAACAAAATCGCCAACTATTTGCGCTGACAACATTTTCCCGAGTCAATGACCTGTTAACACTACGATACAACCGCTCAATCCATAACTAATAGAAACCGCTTGTTATTTTTTATAACGTATGAAATAGCTTTAAATATTATAATTTTCGAAAAAAGAATTCTTTCAAAATGCAGTTGACATAATCAATAAATCATATTTTTAAAATTAGAATCTAGAATAACAGATTGGAATTAGCTTCTAGGTTTTAATTTTAAAAATTCATATTTCGAACGTTCCTGCAAAAGAATCGCGAACCACGAACATCGTAATATTATCATCACCCTGGCGATTCCACATTCAAAACTAGAGTTCAACAGCATTTCACCGAAATCTACTTTGTTTGGGTCCTGGGGTCGATGAACCGTTGTGACGCCGGCTTGGCTGTGTGCGCGCGCCGCTATGTCCGTACACACCAGCGACGTACGCACACAGAGACGAGTCGCCTTGTAGTTGGTGCGGACTATAATGGGCAATTTTCTTAATTAATTACTGTCTTGCCATAGGCATATTTTAATATTTAAGTAATTATATCTACATTTTAGATAGTTTTATATATAAATGTGAAGTTATTTTTTCTTAAATGTTAATATTTTAGGATATATTATTTTCCATTATAGTCCGCATTGCGCCGGGGCGATTGAACTATCACTATGAGCTAAGTTGATTATTCGGTCGGAATGAAAAAATATATAATTTTTTCGTGAACCTCGCCGAAGATTCGTCAATGCGTCAGTCACGTTCGGGCTGCCCTGGCGTCAACATCTCATGACTGCCAGTCGTCGTCGGGAAGCCGAGTTGTGAACAACCATAGTACAAAACATAACGTACAAATTTTTCCAGCAGTGAGGTGAACGCATCTTGTTTTTTTTTAAATAGTGACAGTGCCTTTATAGTGCAGTGACCAGGATTATCATTGGAAAATGGAACGCGGTGGTGTTTAAAACAGAGTTCTAAATTTAAAAAAGCGAATTCGTGCCCGATGTAAATTCGTACAACTGGATTTTAGATAACTGAACACAACAACGTTCGGTTAGCTAAAGTCTTACAAATAAAAAATAAAATAACAAATTGGCATATAAATCTTATTTAACAAATAACTTCTCTTTAAATCAAATAAATTCTTCTTTCTGCTTTGGTTTTCTCTTTACAGATATTTTGTGCTTTGATCAGTAAG
Organism: Achroia grisella; assembly: GCF_030625045.1. NCBI lineage: Eukaryota > Metazoa > Arthropoda > Insecta > Lepidoptera > Pyralidae > Achroia > Achroia grisella. The sequence goes on from NW_026712626.1 coordinate 661,490, forward strand.
AAGATAGAGATTAGTATACGGGAACAAGTGAATAATTACAATAAACCGATAAGTGCCTTATAATGTTTATTTAAGAGGAAACGAAGACAAAATATACAAACAAATCACGGAGACAAAATGCCAAAAAACTTGTTGCTCTTCAAAAAGATAATACCCGAGATCAATTTCGCTAAAAGAAATCTCACATCGCCTCTTGGTCGAAACATATTCATCAGTTAAAAACTGACGAATATAAAAAAATAAAACAAGCTGAAGAAACATCGGGGGAGTGCCATAAAGTTTTTTCAAAATTCTTAATGGTGATAATAATATAACAAAACACAAAAAAACGTTGCCTTAACACCGACTTAGTCGATAAAACAACAATACAAAACGTCAAAACGTATAAAACATCAAAACACCAAAACGTTCAGTGATACTAGTGTAAAAAGAGACGCAATGCGAATGCAATTCGCGCGTTTGCAAAAATACTGGCCGAAAATAACCTAAAGAAAGCGGTTACGTTGTAAATTTAAGAAAACTTTTTGAAAGTTTCAAATTTCGAATTTCGAAATGAACAACAGTCAGTTCCACGAGTTGTTCGGGTCTCAGTGGCCGCCCGATCAGCATGGGGGCCACTCGTCGGCGTCCACGATGCTGCATCAGGCGCAGTCGCCACTGCCTCAAGGCATGCAGCTGAAGAGAGAGCCCCACACCGATGTTCAGGGTGTGATGCATAACCAGATGGGCATGGACATAACGTCTGGCTCCGTCGCTGACAGCACTTCCCCTCCACCAGGGAGCAGTGAAGGCATGTTTGGATCCTCAATGTCAGGAATGTTCATGGATAAGAAAGCTGCTAATTCCATTAGAGGTATCTATATTTCTTTATTCTTTTTTTAAACGCCGCTGGCAAGTTATGATTTATAAATTGCCAGTAACAATTTTTTTAATATCAGTTATTAAATATAAACTCGATTACATAAAAATTACGTATAGGTATATTTATTTTATTAAAAACGGTTTAGCTATATGTGGACAATCAAAGGAATGTATTCGGCCAGTCTAACTCGAGTGTCATGAAATCGTATAAAAATAATGTTATTGTACTAAACCCTTACTAATATTGTAAATGCAAAAGTAACTGTCTGTCTGTCTGTCTCGCTTATCACGCCAAAACTACTGAACCTATTCAAATGAAATTTGGTACATAGATAGCCTAGATATATAGTCTAGTGAAACATAAGATTGAGAGTACTTTTTATATATATATTGTCGCGATTTTTTTTTAAATATAACTGTCAAAGATTTTTTTATTAACAATGATAGAGTGATGCGTCGTATAGTATAAAGTCATATAAATACTTAATAACAGTTATTATCTACAGCTAAAGTAAATATAAATATCAATCTGTTTGTTTGTATTTAATGCTAAGATATTAATATATATGTATATTTGTATGTGTGTATGTTTGTGCACGCTATCATTATGTAAACTGTGAATGTAGCATTTTTTCTTATTTAATATTGTTAAGTAATCTTTTAAGGTTTCTTGTAGTTAAGTACTATATACATATACATATGTATGACTCATTTATGTGTCTATATATATAACTAGCTACTCGCCCCGGCTCCGCACGGGTGTACATGTATTATATATATAAACCTTCCTCTAGAATCACTCTTATTTATTAAACAAAAACCACTTCAAAATCCGTAGCGTAGTTTTAAAGATTTAAATACATAGGGACGGACAGACAGCGACAGTGACTTTGTTTCATACTATGTAATGATATATAAAATATAACTAGCTCCGATTCATCCCCAGTCCGATTCAAACGGGGATCGAAATTACGACGGCCTGAGCTGAGGTTCGAACCCCTAACGGTGCTCTCAGACTAAAGTCAGGCAGGAGTTAGCCTTCAGCCATCCCATAAGTCCTTCCGCGGGTTTGGAGTGTCATCTGCACTCGCCCCCTATCGTCCGGTGAAGTTGTAAAAGCCAGCTGCGACCAACAGCATTAGAGTAGTTCGATAAAAGTCTTTATGATGCAACTCACCCATCGCAAAAATTAAGGTCCTTTGAGACGTTTAAATTCATACAACACGTTGTTTTGCCTTATAAATTAAAATCGGTATTGAGCTATAGGGGTTGGTGATAGAAGTGTTTTTTTTTTCAATGCTAAATTATAATAAAATAAAAAAAATTATCGAAAATAATGAAAAAAAAAATTTGCCGTGAATCCATCCTTAACATTTAGGGGTTTTTTTTTGTGTATGATAATGGATATATATTGCACCTGCAAACGTTGTTTTGCGCATTTAGGGGGATGAAAAATAACGGTACTACGCGGTGGCGAGGCGAAAACTGTGACACGAGAATTTTATATATAAGTGGAGGATGAATTTTTAATTTCATTCATTTAAGATGAGTAAGAGGTCATGAAAATGTAACAGACAGATATACAGAATGAGTATTTATAGCCCATCGTGATATATACAAATTCATCCGTATAAGATATTCATCACGGTAAATATAAATATCAATCTGTTTGGTTTAATGCTAAGATATTAATATATATGGATGTGTGTAACTATCGCTGTGAATGTGGATTGTTAAGTAATCTTTTAAGTTTTCTTGACTATATACTAACATGTGTACATGGTTTATATATATAAAGCTTCCTCTAGAATCACTATATTTATTAAAAAAAAACCACTTCAAAATCCGCTAGATTTAAATACATAATGGTAATGAGTTACTCAAACGGGGAGTTCCCATTGCTCAACTAAATCCCCTTCTCCCCAACATTTAGGGGTATAAAAATTAGTTCTACACCTATTCTCAGACCTACTGAATATACATATAAAATTTCATCAAACTCGGTCAAGCCGTTTCGGAGAAGTATAAACACGAAATCTGTGACAAGAGAATTTTATATATTAGACTAGCTGTCTCGGCAAACGTTGTTTTGCCTTAAAATAGGAGTGGACTACCCCTACCCATTTAGGGGGATGAAAAATAGATGTTGGCCGATTCTCAGACCTACTCAATACGCTCACAAAATTTCATGAGAATCGGTCAAGCCGTTTCGGAGGAGTATGGGAACGAAAACTGTGACACGAGAATTTTATATATAAGATGTATGTGTATGTAAATGTTTGTTTTTATTCTGTGGAGGAGAAGAATAAAGAATTTTTAATTTCATTAATTTAATTATGAAAATGTAACAGACAGATATACAGAATGAGTTTCGTATTTATAACATTAGTATACCTTTGGTGACCTGAAAACTAAATATCTACTTACAACTACTTATCCGTATCGTCTATTTGTCATGAACCCAATTACATTTAAATGTTTGTGTCCCAAATTATAGTTTTCCACTAATAACGATTTTTTTTCTTTGTTCGGAATTTGTGTTAATTGTCCAAAAATTTGGGTTAGGTAAACGCTTGCAATTAAGTTGCAATATGCCAATGTAATCCGTACCACTCGGAGATAAAGCACAAATTTGTATTGTTGCATTTGGTATTTGCATTTTTGTTCTACATATTTATATTGTTATGTCATTTAAATATTAACTTTATTGTATGTGTAATATAATTCACATTCGATCCATGTGTGATAGACTTAAGTCGTTTTTCAATTGTGTGCGCATTGCACGTGTAGAACGGGGTGAACGCACTTGACACACTGCCTTTGCACTTTGACTTGTGATGATTTTGATGGCATTGTTTGGTATTGTTTGTTGCTATGGGCACTAATACTGGCACAATACAAAAACATACTTAATAATACCTGCATGCGTATATAAGCGTACAGGTAAAAGTAAGTTCTAAATTTGAATTTTGGTTTTTCTTGTTTGGATAGTTATAGTATGTAATATTATGTTATCTGTGGTTATAGTATAATATTTTATCCACAACTTGAATAGCAAAGATATAAATGTATACAGCCTAAACTACTGTTTATTTTTAATTAAATATTCCATATTTACTGGCCAGTTGTATTTTGTCCCTTAACTGTAATTATTTATTTTCTAATTATAAATAGATATATAATAATTAATTTCTAAAATCCCTTTATTTATATATAAACACACATATAAAACATGTAGATCCCTTTGTATAAAACTACAGGCCACTAGGTAATGAACTAAATGACGATTAATTTAACATTTAAAATTAATACAAGAAAATTACTACAGATTAATTAGTTATTGCTTATATTTCATGAGAAACTAATAATGTGGTTATTGTAGGCATTATAAAAGCCACCAGTTGTTTAGCTAAAATAGATATTGTGTTCTGATGTCTAAACTATTGTACTTTATAATATACTAAATGACTGGCCGATACTTATTTTTTTTAAATTTTTTTTTATGAAAAATTTTGTTATTATACTCTTGATCTAGTTTATTAAACTATGTACGCCTTTATTATGTTAAACTCGCCTGTTCTTATGTATTATTTTTAAATTATACATTAAATTAAATCATAAAAAAAATATTACACAAACTATTCTATATTTAAAACACATACATATATAATATATGTACTCTTTTGTTTATTGTTAAACTCTGTGGTTAAATTGAGAATAGATTCATATTGTTTGTCTTTAGTACCTATTATTTGTCTACTGACCTCGTATTTGTCCTATCATCCTCCAATGTAATCCCGCCAGCGTATACCGTTAGCTGAGACGTGTACTATTCCACTATACTCCATTCAAAATTTTATTCTCCCTCTTCAAAGTCGGCTAACATTAAGTCCAAAGATTCCAGTCATGGTTTAAATAAAAAAAACTATTTTCTCTCCTCTTCAAAATTAAAAATACATTCTTGCTCCTCTTCAAAGTCGGCTAACATCAAGTCTACAGCTCCCCGTCAAGGTTTAAATAAAACTTTGACCTTATAGTGTAGTTGTTAAATATTTCGGTGTGAGATGATTGGTTAATTGAGTGAATTAGTTTAGTCGGGTTCAAAAATACCATCAATTCGTTGATGCGTTCATCTCAAGAGGTGTACAGGACATACCTCTTGTAGTCTGTAATACTACAGTAATTTTGATAAAACTGTTCGGCTTACGAACACTGATTAGCCTATTTGCTTTTGCAATAGCATATGCTGGTGGTCACTCTATTCTCTCAAATTCGAATTTAAAAATGAATCTGTATTATTGTAAACATATGCAATATTTATTTGAAAGGAATACGAGCTGAGTTTCGGATACTGAGACGGTAGATTTGACATATCATAAGAGTCTGTAATAGACCTACATGAATATAGATGTTTTGCTAACAGTTTACGCTGGCGGGGCACCAGTAGAGGATGATAAGATGAACATTAGCTAAGGTCAGGTAGCACAACTTGGCGAATGGCAATTTACCACCATGGTTTCCAAGGGGAAGGTTACATGGTGTTACATATGAATGTGGATGGTTATAAGGGCAGAGGAAGGCCGATAAAGAGATGGATGGACTGTGTGAAAGATGATATGGTAAGAAAGGAAGTAAATAACGCGAGAACTGCGAACAGGGATGAATGGGAGAGGAAAACATATTACGACGACCACAAATAAATGGTATAAGGAAGAAGCAGATGATGATGGTGTCCAAGGGGAACCATTGTGGCTAGCAATGTACCATGTCAACCTGACATGGCTAGCAATGTGGTTATTAGTCCACTCTACTAACAAACGTCTTCCCCCCAATATAACAATAGTAGCCCGTCCAGGCTACGCTTGGTGCTTATGTATAACTTTTTTTTTTCACGAAAGCATGACAGCTCAACATAGGTTATCAAGGTGTCACATGAAGATGTGATATCCATGGTATTCTATAGGCAATGCATGGTATTTTCCATTTTGTAGGCCATAAGATTTGTTTGACATTCCAGTGATATAAACAAAATGCATTTATGTAGGTAGATATTATATTTGTATCTGTTATTCACTATCCCTACAAAAAATAATATATAGGTACGAACTTACTCTATATTGTAGAAACTTCCCGCCAATTTTTACTTTTTATCAATAATAAAAAATAATAATTGGCGGGAAATTTCTGTACTAATCTTTTTAAAAACATCTTTCTCACAGACAACCTAAGTATTATAAATTCATTTATAATTACATTACACACCAATAATTTATGTTATCTGTCACATATTTAATTTTAATTAAAAAGTTACTACACCGCAGGTTTTTAAAAATCGAACGTGCCACAGCGCGATGGCAAGCATCGAGCCGGGTTCAATGACCCTGACGTCATCGTGACGTCACACGTGGCTGTCACTTTTATTTTAGAGCACGCTCTAAAAATGACGAATGATGACTTTTATTTAAGTGCAGAGTGGTGCCTTTTATTCTAACCGATTCTAAATTTGAAATGAGCCACGCTTACAATAGGTTTCATAGACAATTGTATTTGGTTTTTTTGATATAAACCTCTTTGTTACAAGGAGTAGTTTCGTTCCAAATCAACAAAGGTTCTTTCTTTTAGTTCCCTACAGCGTAGTCGTTTAGAACAATATATTTTTTGTATGAAACTGTGTAAAGATTTTTTTAGAAAATATTTTTTTTATTTAGTTGTATTTATGCAGTAAAGGGATTAAGATTATTAATAATCTCAGAAAAATTCACACAGCGCCATCTAGACCTAAATAAGCTACCTAAAGCTTGTGTTATGGGTACTAGATAACTGATAGAAATACACAGATATATATTTTTTTCGCAAATACATACATATTATACATAGTAAATTGCGAGAATCGAAACCGCGACGATCGGTAATAAAGCGGCGCGGCGCGTTAAAGCGCTAGAGGCACTCGAGAATAACATTTCAATACTAAATGTGGTTGCATAGATTCAACTTAGGTTTAGTTCTCATAAGGTCAGTACCGTTTCTTAGAACGCAGTATCTATTTACTGTCATTCCGTTTTTTTATGTATTGGAAAATCTTAGACAAGCTGACAGCACGGATATCATGTCATCAGGTCATCATATTCCTGAACATCATGATATCACGATGTCAACCATCTTAAACATCATACTGAAATAAACGATATAAGAGACGACTTTGAACAAAGTCTACCTCTAAGGTGTAATGTTTTTTACAATTATAATTCTAATTCCGTAATACATAATACCAATACTGGAGTAATATAACTAAGTAACGTGACACGGTTCAATGAACTCCTAACCAAATTAGTCATCATTATAATTGTCATTTGATTACAAGTATTTCGTTGCAACTTCGAAATAACTGCTTGCGATGTTTATTTTATTGCTAGCCGTTACACGCGGATATGTCTGCTTTTTAAGATATTTTTTATCTTTAAAAATTTTGGCACTTTTGAACAATTTAAAAGTACATGTTAGTCCCATTGTACTCTTTGGTACGCACTATCTGAAATAATAATAATAAACGTGGACAATTCACTCAGCGCCATCTAGTCCCAAGCTAAGCAGAGCTTGTGTTATGGATATACGACTGACATTTTAAAATACATATATAATATACATAGAAAACATCCAGACTGATACAAACAACCATACTCATGAATACAAATGTTTGTACAGTGCGAGGAATTGAACCCGCGGCCGTTGGAAGTATAGCGAGGTACACACTGTTACAATCTATACTAATATCTCTGCCTATTGTGTAAACGATCTAACGTAACTAAAAATTTCATGCAAGTGAAACCGCGGACACAGCTAGTATGATAAATAAATAAACATACGAAGCCGGCGGTAAAAACTAGTTATTATCTTGTATAATGTAGTTCCACGAAGATGTTGCAGCATAAACTGTGATTTAAAAAAAAATGGATAAGGCCAAGGATATTATAGCATAATTATGTTGTCTATGGCGTTCTTGTTAAGATATTATACCTTTTTGGTCTTGTTAATAATATATTATACGGTTTTTGGTCAGTGGAAAATAGCTGTTCAGACGTGACAATTTCATCGAATTTGCAGATGGTTTCCAGGGGAACCACGTGGACTAATATTATAAAAAGTAATGTTTTGATGGGTTTGATTGTGATGAATAAACTCATTTTGAGCATCGTACTTTTAGTGGTTTACCCTGAAATACGTGTAAGAGGTCGTGAGTTCAAATCTGCCGATACAGAAATAAATTTAGTGTAAATTATATTTATGTGTAATAGACTCCCCGGTGAAGAAAGCAATAATCAGCAATATCAAACCAAAAATTTATACGAGAGACGGCGCCAGCCTCTCACTATTCGAGCTACAACATGAGGAACCTACAACAATTGTACTAGAGCGAAGCCGGGGAGGATTACTAGTATGTAAAGCGCGTTATCCGCGAGTGCATTGACCCCGTGACGTCACACGTCACTCCGTACCACAGTTACGTGTGATTCTATGATAACGATACGATACGAGTCTGACCGATATTAGGTCATTGTCAGTTAGCGACGGTACCTCAAGAATTAATCAAGAATACCATTGTATTTCTTATGGATGATAATGGAATGGTGCACCCGCCTGCGCTAACGGTTTATACTGGCGGATGATAAGGTGAGCAAGAGGTCAGCTCAATTAGCCCATCATGGTAAACGACAATTTACCATGATGGTTTCCGGGAGTAACCGCGTGGAGGTCGCCCTGATAGCACTGTACCATGATACCCTCATTAGTATTAATCCCATCCTCCAATAACAATGCATTTTTTTTTTATTTTGACAATGGAATGGTGCTTGGTTATCATCCATTGTGACAAATTCACTAGGAATTTATGACGACGGTACCAAGGGGAACCTGACATGGTACATTGCTACCAATATAGTCCTATCCCCCATTACTAACACCCCCTCCCCCTCTCCTCACCCCAATTCCATTGTATTAATGACGAGTATCTATGCTTTAATGAAAAAAATCATGGTTTGGGACTAAGGTGTCATGCTTCCACCCTTCAATTTCACTACCACATCTCAATATTTTCATCAAAACAAAGCAAGACAGATTTAGACAGATCGGCAGTGTTTATTTGTTGTAAATGTTTTTATTGACTGGGAATTGAATCCGCTAACATTAGGCGCTGAAACTGTATTGAAGCGCATTGCAACTATACTCTATACTTATGAATGGTTAAACGAACCACACAGTACCAAACAGCATTAACTAAAAAGTTATATTTCGGAAACTCAACATTAAAACTAAGCATTAAAGTTGCTTTTCCAAAATTTGTAACCTCAGAATTAATACGTTTCGTTATAAAGTGCGAATATTATAAACACGTAATCCTCCTTTAACACCACTACTCTACTCGTGAAATCGATTAAATTTAATCGATAGACCATCAAATCGATTCTCAATTCGCGTGGATAAAACGTGAGTTCATCACGCGATTGTACATAGCAACACTTATCTTTCGTTCCGAGATATTTAATCGATTTGATCATATGATCATATTTCAATGATTCTGATTATGTGTGTGATATTGTCTTTATTTCTTACTAGGTTTTACCCGCGACTTGCTACACGTGGAATTTTTTTTTTATTATAATTTTACTAACATTATAAACGCGTAAGTTTGTGAGTATGGAACTATGGATGGATGAATGTTTGTTACTCTTTCATGCAAAAACTATTGAACGGATTTTAATGAAACTTTACAGTAACATAGCTTATGTATACATTAGAATAACACATAGGGTATAATTTATAAATATATTATGTAAATTGGGCGAAATGTCAAGTATGATGCAGACGTTAGAGGGTGAGTGCAGATGGCACTCCAAACCAAAGGAAGGACTTATGGAGCGGCTGAAGGCATACTCCCTCTTGACGGATACGACTTTAGTCTGAGGGCACCACTAGGGGTTCGAACCACGGCTCAGGCTGTCGTAATTTTGATCCCCGTCTGAATTCGTCGGGAATCGATCTGAAGGGGATTATCATTAAGTGTGTTTCAAGCGTTACCATTACAAAACCCGCACATTTTTAAGCAAAATCGGGGGCGGCCACTAGTATGTTATAATACTGCAAAATACATATTATCAAACTGCATGTTGTCACTTGAAATAGACGTATCTTAAAATAAACACGCTTATTTACATCGATTCCATACAATTGGATATATATATACATACTTCGCAATAAACTGCATTAACACAATACTAACAAACTTCGCAAATACGACTTTATTACGATTATTTAAAGTTGATTTTCTAAAATTTGTAATTTTTGAGTTAATACATTTGGTTGTTGTTCGTGCGATATAGTTTTGGCGTAGAATCAGACGTAATGTGCGAGTTGAATGAACTCATATTTTAAAGAGCACACTTGTCAATTATCCACTAAACTATCCAGACGATGGTAACGGTGACAGTCCACATAATTTCTCATGTACCATTTTGATATTAAAAAAAAACAAATAAAAAAATGTAATTAGAATGAGAAACTACTAACTGAAGCTACTACTACTGCCGGCCTAACATTTAGATATTAAAAAAAAAATTAGAATGCGAAACATTTTGATTCTGATGGTAAGTGGTAATAAAAAATGTAATTATAATGAGAAACTACTAACTGACATTTACATATTAAAAAAAAAATTACTACTACTATTATTAATTACATTTTGATTCTGATGGTAAGTGGTAACCGTCACCTACATACATGAACAGCACTATGGACATCTCGTTATCATCTGACACTCATGCGTTACTTCTTTACTCCCTTCATTTCACTGTCTACTCTGACTCTATAACCGAAAGCTCTCTTTTGTAAGCTACAAAGCAAGCTACTTGGCGCCTGAAATAGGTTAGGTACTTACGCAGACGGCTTTTCATTTATTTATTTACTAGCTGACCCGCGCAACTTCATCTGGGTTTCATATCCCCACCTTATGCAATATTTTTCATTGCAGCTTCACTCCTATTGGTCGTAGCATATTGTATTATTATTCTACTTCTATTATAACATGCAAGAATATACGAGTATATTCTTGCATGTTTTTCATGTGCCACCTACCATTTTGTTTTTTCTCTACCTAAAGGTTGTCTGTTAGAAATTGCTTGCTTGTAATAAGACCTTTTGTACATGTATATCTCTTTTCTGTTAATTCTTATGTAAAAAAGAAGAGGTCATAAATAAATAAATAACCGGTGAGAAATAGTTAGTAAGATCTAGAGTCTATGCTCAAAACGAATTCAGATTGTACCTAACTACCGCTACCAGTTTCAACGGATGATATAAAGATCAAAGAACACTTCATTTCCTTTCCTAGACAGGTAACTACACAATTCTGCATGATTATCATCACAAAGCTTTTAATTTTAAGTGGTTTTCATCAAACAATTTTGTCTATTACAATTGTGGATACAGCAAATAAAAATTAACTTCCTGCCTCTATGGTTGAACATAAAAACTATTTCGAGCACTATATTCTCATACGAATTTCGAACAGCAATACACTGGCTGAATCTATAACACTTCTAAAACTAATTGTTAAACGAAATTATGTTCTATTTCCTTCGTAATAAGTGTTATGTGCATCTCCTTGGGCTGTAACGTTAAAGTGGTGGCGTAACGTTAGTTCGGACAACCGCGGTCGTTCACCCGTGACGTACGCAAGCAGTTAGATTAAAATTCAAATTTGGAACTAGAGCCTGGTGTTAGAGGTTTAGCATAGAAGGCTCGACGGGGCGTTGACCGACGACGAATGTGACGTTCTGTGGGTGTGTTATGGTGTACTCACTACAATTGTTTTTTTTTATTTTCATTAATGAGGCTCAAGGCTGAAGACGACATTATCATGAAGAATTTTACTTTTTTTTGTTAAACAGGTTTCAGACCGCTATTTGAAGTATTATTATTAGTTAACGACCTTGCTTATGAAGCGGCTAAGCGCACTGCCTCAACTTCCGATAGTATCGGGTTCAATCCCAGCACAGTGTAAAACAGTCATGAATATCTAGTTTAGAAGCAGTCACAGTTGGCAATTTATCTGTAAAAACAACTAAAAAAACTAACTTGCCTGTATTCGTTGAATTTGATGGATAAAACAAATAGGCAAAATCACTTTTATACTGGGAAAAATTAAATTATAATCTGTGCAATACTTCTACAGATAACATACAAAAACATTTTCTTAAAAGGAATAAAATGTATTGAATATATTCTAAAAACCTTTTTTTTTATTTCACATGTAACAAATTGTCAGTTCCACAAATCTGATTTCAACCGAATTTTTAAATTTAGAACTGCTTTCGTAGCTTATGAAATTCGCTAAACAATAAAGTGACCTCCCCTGTACCATGAATGAGCTAACGCACACATACTCACCCGACCTCCATAACGGTGCAATAATCGTACCTAATACGATACGTATTCCAAATTCAAAACGCGGTGACGTCACAGCGGGCGTGATACAATTTCGAACGAAGAGTTCGATGTTTGAACGGTGTTGCGGGGTCGGCGACCGGTGACGTCACGATCAGCTGGCCGTGTGCAACGGGCAAGTCTATAGGTTGTCCCTTTTTTACGCGATTGCAGGTCTTATGACTTTGTTTAACTTCATGTTATTTTTTTTTAATATATGAAAATGGAATGGTACACCTGCACTAATGGTTTGAGACAATTTATAAAATGCGTTAAGGGAAGGGGGTCGACAAAGTGCGACTTTACATTGTATAAAACAAATTGCCGTCATTATCTGTTCGCTTATATCTTTTAAATTACGCAACGGATTTTAATGGCATTTTCAGCAGTAGATAGAGTGATTCAAGAGGAAGGTTTTTATGTATAATACAAGCGTGTTATAGTATAGAAGAAACATAGAAATTAAAAGATTTGCGAATCCGGGCTCTCTCTGCAAAGAAAAAGGATTCATCGTTCTAGGTTCAAAAATATCGATTTCCAAACTTCCTACCCCTATTTTATTTTACCCCCTTAATGGTAACATTTTTACATATTTTGAATGTCATATTTATTTATACTTATTGAACAGACTAAAAAATAAGTTTCAAGTTTCTAGCTTTAAAAATTACGATATTTCCCTACAAATTTTCATCTCCATTTTCAACCCTTTACAACCTTTTTTTCGCATTAAAAGTAGCCTATGTCCTTTCTCAGTGTCTAGACTATCTGTGTACTCAATTTCATTTAAATCGGTTCAGTAGTTTTGACGTAAAAGCTACACAGACAGACAGACAGAGTTACTTAGCTACTTTCGCATTTATAATATTAGTCAGAAAGTAAGGATGGTTATAGTACATACATTAAGATACTTAAGTATCCTGTCAATAGATCAATAGATGTTTTTTTAATAAAGTTGCTTTCTATTCTATTCTATACAAAGGTACTATATTATATTCAAATTTATCTATTGAAATTTGTAACCAAATTGTAAAATATTTAGCAATTCCAAAGCCATAAAACTACGGATAAGATGTAGGATATTGCCAAACAAGCCGACAAAGGTGTTGCAAGCAGTGCTCTATGGCTGTATATAAAAATAATCGCTCATTGTTACATCACTATTGTCTATGGCGCGACGCCATTTTGGATACGGCCGATTATTTATCGGAATAGCGATGTCCTTGTTTAAATTTACAATTTAAATACCAATTGTTTACAATTATTGTGGAAATAGATAACGGCGACTGTTGAGAAAACTAGGCGTTACCGGCGACTTTGTCTCTTTTTTTATAAGTAAAAGATCTAACTATGCTAACGGTAAATGCTGATAGAACACCGGTGGAGGATGAACGAATGAAAGAAAAATTCTGTATTGTTCTTCTCACAAAAAGAAAAAAAATTGACGATGATAATATGTTAGATAAGTGTTTAGAATCAGGTTATTATATTGCAAATATAATAATACTAGTAATGTGGGGACTGGTCTGTTTGGGTTACGGTTACTGATCAAAGCTAAGCTGCTGCTAAGCTGGGTGGTCACTCCATTCTACCTTTACAAATGAATCTGTATTTTCGTAATCATGTACAAGCTTATTTGAAAATAATAAGTGCTGAGTTTTTTGTCAGTTCTTAGATTGAAAGCACTCCGAAATGACACTTGTTTCACTCCATTCTCCCTTTAAAATGAATCTGCATTTTCGTAATCATGTACAAGCTTATTTGAATTTAATATTATATTTGAGTTTCTTGTCTGTTCTTCTCAGCTCAAAAGCTCTCCGAAATGACGGACAAAAACGCAATGGTATATGCAAGTTGCCACTCATTCTCCCTTTAAAAATGAATCTGTATTTTTGTAGTCATGTACAAGCTCATTTGAAAAGAATACGAGCAGAGTTTCTTCTCAGTTCTTCGCAGCTCGAAAGCACTCCGAACTGACGGTAGATTTGACATATCATAAGAGTCTGTAATAGACCTACATGAATAAAGGTGTTTTGATTTCATTTTAGTATACCGCCATAATTGTTAACCCAGAGGAGGTATTCACACAAATTTACAGTGAACTATTAATAAAGTTATTCGAAACGAATATAATATAGCAGAATTTTGTGAATTAAATCAAAATAAGTAATTTCCTTCTAAACGAAATGAAGAATAAACACTGTTGATTAATCCTAAAATAAAACTCGACTCGATTTACAATAACAAGGAAGTAATAAAAGGTTAGAATTATTAGATTTTTACTAAAATAATAGATTTTAATTTAAAATAATAACACTGTTTTGGATTTTATTTTTAATTCATTAATTAACTTCATTACTTAAAATCTCGTAAAACATCTGTATAGACATACTAGGGGACTAAAATGTCATGCCTCTTCTCCTGTAATTTTACTTCCTAAATGTAAACTACACTCAAAGTAAAGATGACAAAAGTTAGTATTAAGAATTCGGTTTAGAAATAGGTGAGACAGAGGAACACGCGCAGACTGCTTTCTAGAAAATCTCCATCTAGTAAAATATATGTAAAAATAAAAACGGAACAGTATTATCACATATCATTCTAGTTCTAGGAAAATTTGTGGTCATAAATATTGGAAAATGCGTTTAGTTAACACGTGTCAGAAAAAGTTAAACAATTAATTGTTCTAATCGTTAAATTCAAATTTAAATATCGAATTCGAACGACTAGTGACGCGACTATTATCTAATTTGAAGCGTTACGAGGAAAAAACAAGATAACCAGTGTTGAGAATAGCAGAATCGATCCGCGCCTTATCCATGTGAAGGATCAATGTGGTTGTGACTTGTCCCACGCACACACGCAACGCGCAGTCATCGGCCGCGCTCCGACCTTGCCTCGGGGTCGATGAACCATCCGACCGAAAACGGTAGTCGTAACATGACAGTTCGAAATTTGAATTTTGTTGTCTTATTTTTGTAAGGTCTTAACAGACTTATTTGTTCTTAATACATAGGCCCTTTGTTTTTTTGGACGTCAGCTAAATTATAGTGCTTGCTTTTTATAGCATTAGTTTAGTGTTTTCTTTTCTTTCGAGTAACATTCTTAACTTGCGTGAAAAGGACAAAAAACAGTAATAAATTGGATTTATATATAAAGTGAGTCATTATTTAGACAGTAAGAAGTATTATTCTGTAGAACCTATTTTTATTTATCTTTTCAAAGGATTTGATATTTAATAGGAATGTCTCTAATTTAACACCGAATTTGATGATTCTTTTTATAAACGTTGACTATAATCTTGCTACGTTGAATTCTATTGTACTAGACGAAATGTGGGCATGTTAAGTGTTGTGTTCATCACCTTGACTGTTAACAATGCCTCTACCTACCCCAAATTAAATAACAGTCGTGATAATATAAGTAGATGGAAATAAAATTTTTCCTTTATATTATTACTTACTAGGGACCCTATACCCTAGTGATGAAGGAATGGTGCACCCGCCTGCGCTAACGGATTACGCTGGCGGGGCACCAGTGGAGGATGATAAGATGAATATGAGGTCATCATGTCATATATGACATGATGACCTCATATTCATCTTAGCAAAGCCCATCGTGGCAAATTTGCCAGGAATTCATCAGGATGGTTTCCAGGGGGAACCACGTGGTGGTCAACCTGACATGGTACAATGATAGCAATGGGATCGTTAGTCCACTTTATAAGTATATTCTATAAATGTACCATTATCATCATCTGCTTCTTCCTTATCCCATTTATTTGTGGTCGGCGTAATATGTTATTCTCTTCCATTCATCCCTGTTCGCAGTCATCTCGTTATTTACTCCCTTTCTTAACATATCATCTTTCACACAGTCCATCCATTTCTTTTTTGTCTTTCTCTGACTTTATAACCACCCACATTCATATGTAACACCTTTAAAATATTATCTTCATTCCTACACATTATATGACGGCCTCGGTGGTCTAGCGGTTGAGCAGACCGCATTACTTCCGAGGGTCGCGAGTTCGATTCCCCGTAGGGCACAAGCATTTGTATTCATGAGTATGATTGTTTGTTTCAGTCTGGGTGTTTTCTATGTGTAATATGTATGTATTTACGAAAAAAATATATTTATGTATTTGTATCAGTTGTCTAGTACCCATAACACAAGGTTTAGCTAGCTTAACTTGGGTCTAGATGGCGCTGTGTGAATTATCCTGATATTATTATTATTATTATTATAATATATAATATAACAATAAATAACAATGTATTTTCTTTTGTTGCAGCCCAAATCGAGATAATACCGTGCAAGGTGTGCGGGGACAAGTCTTCAGGGGTGCACTATGGGGTGATCACGTGCGAGGGATGTAAGGGGTTCTTCCGGCGGTCACAGAGCACAGGTCAGGTTCATTTATCATCCTTCCCACATGATTTTTTTTATTTTAATTTGTCTATTGTTTTACTGAACGGCAATGAAATTTTTTTTTAAATACCAATTAGGTGGCAAACTAGCATACGGCCCATCTGATGGTAAACGGTTACCAGGGGGGAAACACCAGGGGTGTCACATACGCGTTGTCGACCATTAAGAAACCTTAATATACCCTTCTTGAAAAAATGACTTTATAATAGAAAATAGCAATCATCGCCTCTATCTACAGATATATGAAACCAAATAATGATATTCTGGAGAACTAGTATTATTGTATTGGTTAGTTTTTTTTAACTGAATGGCAAACAAGGTAATAATACATTTATAATGGGAAACGCCAACTGTCGCCTGTATACATGAACAGCACCAGAAACATATAAAAAGCCATTATATCTCATATTGCCATTCTGGAGAACTAAGGTGTCATGCCTTATTAAGCAACAATTTGACTGCCATATCTCAACTTCAAAAACGCACTTCGTTTTCGAAGTTGAGATATGGCAGTCAACAACAAGATTATTTAGTATTTCTTATATGTTGGAATAGCAATTAAACTGACTGACCCACCTGATGGTAACTGGTAACCGTCGCTTATATTACATGAAGAATTAACTCCATGGATATCACGACATCATCATATGCGCCTATAGATCCCGTTATGAGTTGTCATTCCGGAGTACTAAGATCTCATGCTTCGTACCTTTATTGTCGCTTTCTTAAAGGATCCGGAGGCATGATATCTTAGTCCTCTTTAGCTGAGTACAGCTTCCAAAGCACGCTGCTTTGTAAGCTGTATTCAATTGAAGAGTGGCTGAAATGGGTGCGACAGACTTTCCAAGAATTTGACAATTATGAAAATCTTTTTTCATTGAATGAGTTGTAGCATACATTTTCCTTTATTTAATTCAAAGGAAACTGGTCTGCCAAATACATAATTCTAAATTGGTAATAAATAAAAAAAATATTATATTATTGTTTTTTTAATTGATGATAGTAGAATGGTACACCCGCCTGCGCTAACGGATTACGCTGGTGTGGCACCAGTAGATGATAGGATGAGCATGAGTGGTACACCCGCCTGCGCTAATGGTTTACGCTGGTGTGGCACCAGTAGATGTTGATAGGATGAGCATGAGTACAGATCAGTTAGCCCATCGCAACAATTTCTTTATTATAACATACAGTTTTGTTTTTGGAGAAACATAAGGCGATTAATCTAGGAATTTATTACAATGGTTTCCGTTTGGATATCAACCTGACATGGTACATTGTTAGCGAGGGGACCTAGTCCACATTACTCACAAACCCCTTCCTCTGTTATTGTTCCAATTAATAACGCCATGCATTGTTTCAGTGGTGAACTACCAGTGCCCGCGCAACAAAGCCTGCGTAGTGGACCGGGTCAACAGGAACAGATGTCAGTACTGCCGGCTGCAGAAGTGCCTCAAGCTTGGAATGAGCCGTGATGGTGAGTAGACGTAGAAGTAATCTATTGTAAAGAGTCTAACGGGTTAAGCATATGAAAACACGTGAAATTAAACAGTTATAAGAACAAATTTATGATAATGGATTTTTTTCGGAATACTCTAATGCTGTTGGAAGCAGTTGACCTTTACAGCTTCTCCAGATGATAGAGGGTGAGTGCAGATGCCACTCCAAAGAAAAGGAAGGACTTATGGAGCGGCTGAAGGCCAACTCCCACCTGACGTTTATTTTTTTAAACTATGTTCCATATATTCGACCCTTTTGTAACTCTAACCTGTAATAGGTAACTAATTAATAAATAAGATATATTTTTTTTATAAAAAACCACCCACTAAAAGTATAGTTCTCGTTTCTTACAGTTTCTAATATAAGAAAAATCTTATAAATATATATTATAATTAGTTTATCGCTAGTCATATATGGTTTCAATTTCATGAAGATATCTTGAATAGATACAGAGAAAAAAAATGTTTTTAAGGGCTTTCACCCCCCATTATTCCCTTACTATAGGGGTGTGAGATTGAGTGTATGGCTATTTTAGATGAAAAACAAAAAATAGAAAGTAAGAACCCTTCATCAGACGCGAGTGTAGTTTTCATATGCTTAATCCGGTAGATCCTTTAATATAAGCACTTTTTTTTATGCCACCAACTCATTAGCTGCCTTTAGTCTACGACTTTAGTCTGAGGGCACCGCTAGGGGTTCGAACCTCGGCTCAGGCTGTCGTAATTTCGATGTCCGTTTGAATTTGACGGGGGATCGATCGGAGAAGTAATGGATGATAACGGAATGGTGCTAACAGCATGGGGGCAAACCACGTCACACTTTAAGGAGAGGCCGTCAAATTGTGATATTTATACAATGTCACACTTTGTCAACAAGGGGTTGATTATATAAAATAATTTCTCATATAGGACCCCTCCTACCTTCCTAGAAGATATACTAGTTCGTTAAATTCTAGTATTCAAATATTAACTAGTAGTAGTTCATATCTACGAGTATAGGCGACGATTGTTCTTTTCCATCATGTGGGTCGCCAATGTATTTAAAAAAAATATCTATAAAAAATATAATTGTATATAAAAAAAATACCATTCCAATATACATTACAACAGATACATATACTTATAATGTTACACCATATCTCCGTTACAATGACGTAAAACCTAAAATAAACTTTAACACAATGACATAAGATTCAAATACAAACACCACTACAATGGCTGCTATCGCAAAGAAAAAGATTGCATTACCTAGATGAAACACGTGGTGGTATGAGGAAGCGAACACGGGGTCAACGGCCTGCTATCACGGTTTGATAACGCAATATTATGTTTATACATTTATGACTCATGTTACATTTTATAAGCGGTAGCGGAAACCGGTTTAACTTTGGGTCTTACAATTAGTCAGCGATATAGTGAATTTTTTTTTAATTGAATATTACATTGTCCTTTTGTTTCAAAAACTTGTTATGTGATTGCAGAATATAATTCTATATAACAAAATACAAACGTAAGTTTGTTATATTTTCATGCTTACACGGCCAAACCAATCATGAAATTTGGCATATATATATGTACTATATAGTCTTGTACATGCGAACGCAGTTGCAGCAAGAACTAGTTGGAAACAATATTATTTATACTAACAATAATGCCAAAATTATTTAATTTTTTATTCGTAATGTAACGTAAATTATGAATAAATTTCTATATTCGTAAAAATAAAATTTCTTTATTCATAATAACTAAAAAACCATCGATTTTAAAAATTCCTTCACCTTTCTATCTTGATCTGCAAATAACATGGGCTGTATCTTATTCAAAGATGCATATTTACTAAATGCATTATATGTTCAAGTAGTACACTATGAATCGCTAGTAAATATAAAAACGCTCCGTGCATCGCTCCGCTTGTGCCTAACATCGCAGCCTTATAGGTGCGTGTTGTAGTGACCAATGAGTTCGTTCTCTGTTATTAACAGGGATAGATTAAGAAAATTGCCTGCATATGTTATAGAACCGTATTAGTTCCGGTAGGGCGAGGCGTGCTAGTTTTTTTTTAATTCCGTCACGGGCAGTGATTTATACTGCCTAAATAAGAAATAGCCAGTGTAACTGTAATTAGGGCTTATTACATTATCATAACTAATATAGGAGCATTATTTTTATATAGCACACTTTGTAAAAAGTCAAAGTCACACATTTCAGCAGTCAAGCAGCGTGCTTTATAAGTTTGTAAACTGTGGTTAAACATAATAGGATATGTGGTTTGACATCTTAGTCCTCTAGAATGGCAACGCTTGAATGGCACTACGGGTGTCACATAATAGCGTGATATCCGTGGTCCTGTTTATGTATATAGGTGACCGTTACCACATACCACCTCGTGGATCGTTAGCTTCTTCAGCATTTCAGTAATATAAAAAAAACACTCGCGACTCTTTACGCGACGCGTTACTCTTTCGCGCAAAAACTACTGAACGGATTTTGATGAAACTTTAAAGTAATATAGCTTATACTATAGCTTATAATATAGAATAATACATAGAATAATATATTGTATAAATTGGGCGAAATATAATGATAAATGTCATGTAAGTGTGATGCAGACGAAGTGCCGCGGGTCAGCTAGTTTATGATAAAACAATAGAATGTCACGAATAAATTGACAACAAATGTGTTTGTTTTATTCCTCCAAAGATTGTAAAGATTTATTTTCGCGCTACTTCTTATTTCAAAATAAGAACACTTTAAAAAACTGTCACATAAAAACAATAAAATATTTTAAAAATGGAACACAAACACCGGCCGGTACTTAAATATTTTATACTGCCATAACATAATTCAAGTAGTTGCATTGCATGATAGCGCGTCGCAGGAGGAACTCACTGACGCGTTCAAGTTGCGCAA
Organism: Achroia grisella; assembly: GCF_030625045.1. Lineage (NCBI taxonomy): Eukaryota > Metazoa > Arthropoda > Insecta > Lepidoptera > Pyralidae > Achroia > Achroia grisella. The sequence goes on from NW_026712626.1 coordinate 682,663, forward strand.
TAGAACGTAACGTGTAGTGATGTGGCACGTGATGATAATATTACAAATATCGATATCGATGAAAAATATGTAAAATATATCATTATCTCGTCTATTACTACTAGCTTGACTTCGAGAAACTTGTGGTCACGTTAAGTAAAATGTAACAATAACGTTAAAATAACAGAGACCATTAGAGAGCTTTGCGTTGACAATTCAAACCCAACTACCAGACAGGCGCCCGATTAGCACAGATACAAAGCTTAGTGTCACTAAAAGAAAACGATATTAAGTGGACGATATCACTATCCCTGGGTTTGTCCACGATTTTCACATACAAAACTAAAATAAACCGTATGCTACACAGCTTAGCTCACTTTTTCATTAACATTGGCTTGTTGCTGAGGTGTTAAATGGACGACGACCCTTAACCGTGTTTTTTTAGTGACCCGGTTGGCAGATTTTCTGAAAAATACACTTTTGTCACGCAGCTTACACTGTTATGTCTAAAAACACGATATGAAAAGAAGCATTATAAATCAAATATGAACTAATTAGGTAGTAACAAATAATTAGATCAAGAGTTTACGATAGTGTTGGTTAGTTTTGTTTTATAACATACGATGCTCTATTTTTTGTAAAATTTTCTATAGATGCAGATAGAGAGAGAGACTGTTAATCAATAAATAAGCTACTAAAGTCTTATTTTCAATTTTCGTAAATTACTTTGTAGTCTGTAATGTTTATCAAGACAATATTTTTTTAGAAGAAATATCGACTCATCATATTTTTTCGTATTTTTAAAATTATTTCAAAGGTATTCTTTACCTGATAAAGAAAGCGAAATGAGCGAAAGAGTTAAAGAAAAAAAAAAAAATTTTTAAATATATTACAAAAAACACTAATTCAGTTTCATTTGCTAGTAATTAGTAATCCGTAATACTTTCGAAGTCATAATCATATTGGTACGTCCAGCATAAACGTACTCCTACTTAAAGATATTCAGGAGAACACGAAAACATTAGTCTATGTCAGTTGTACAAACAACAATTTATTTAGTATTATAACTGTACCTCGCTGACAGCTAAGATATATATTAATACAATGTTTTGACACACTAAACGTTTGAGCATATATCACCATGCTAATATTTATTTAATGACATAATTTAAGAACTGGGTTTCACGAGAATCATGATTTATAAATGTAAAATAAAACATAATTAATATGGATGACATTTCTTTTTTTAAATTTGTTTTGGATTTGGATGTTGTGTTAAAAATAACAAACCAGAAACAACAACAATAAATCTAGAATATTATGAATAAAAATCAAAATAACAGTGGCCACATAAATTCAATATGAGAATATAGTATCTAAATAATAAAATTTAAATAATAATAGTACTTAAGTTACACAAAAATACTAGGTCCAATGTTAATATAAAACTATAAAAATGTTATCTATAATAAATTATCGATATAGATAAATAATCAACGACGGACATCACAATGCATTGTGCAATGTGCAAGCGTAACGTGCATGTCTCGGTATCGATGTTTTGTGCACGTAACTGCACGCATCGACACCCAGTTATTTATGTAAACCGAGTATTCTTGAAACTTGCTGACCCAAATGTTCTGAATTGTATTCGAAATTTAAAATCAAAGCAAGAAAAAAAGAAATGCATACACTTTAAACTTGCTGACTTCAAATTCGAATTAGAATTCCAAATTTAAAATCACAGCAAGAAAAAAAAGAAATGCATATTCTTTAAACTTACTTACTTCAAATATTTCGATAACATTCCAAATTTAAAACAAAAGACAAAGTAATGCATATTCTTAAAACTTGCTAACTTCAATTGTTTCGAATTAGATTCGAAATTTAAAATTATTACAAAAATAAAATGCAATTAATTATTTCTTACTAGTGACTACAGAACAGTTACGTTAATGTATCTGTCTAACAAGAGTTTAACAAAGAAGGAAGCTCTTCTTTTCATATAGATTAAATTTTGGATCGATTCTCAAGGACGATGTTAAACTCTTATATTTTCACACAAAAACTGTTTTGTTTTATGCAAGGCGGTCTTGTACATGCGGAGAAAACCTTCAAGATCAATCTATGCGAACAATTGCTTGCAAATATCGTGCCGAGATGTACCTACTTGGTAACACAGTTTATATAAAAATTCTCTGACAATACTAGTTTAGACTATTTGTGTCCTAAGTATTTCAGCAAAAAAATCTAATATCAAAGTATTTTTTTTGTAGGTCCCCCTATTTATGTTTATGTTTGTCTGTATGTTTGTTGTCATTTCAAGATTAAACAGTTAATGACTATGACGATACTACTACGACATACAGTATCTTTTATTTAAAAATACAGACAAAATCGCTGGTAATACCTAGAATAAATTAAATAAATATAAAATTTTATTTGAAAATGAACAAAGATGTTTCTTGTCTTAATCACCAATATTCTTTTAACTAGAATAACAATTGTTTCATGTACAAACAGAAAATCTATTGTTAACATGTTTTCTTTCATTTTGTAAAGCTGTTAATGTAGGACATTATACCCACTGAGGTCGCCGTCCCAAAACGCCTTTAACAAAATAGGCACAGCCAATGTTTATTGATCCTCCAATCAATAGCAAACGCTTCACAACAAAGACCCACTTAGACCGGCCGCGATGTAGTTCATCGAACTGCCTACAAAGAAAACTTTTCATAGACCGAAAATTTACAACTGCACATAAAAAAAAACATACACCTACCAAATCGACAAATTATCCGCTGGAATTCGGTAGGTCATTAAACTGCGCGCGCGATCTAACGACCCGTGCGCGTTTTAATCCGGTCGCGTTACACCGAACGGGACCGCAGCTAGTTACGTAGCTATACGTCACACGTACGTACTGTACGTATACATACATACGTCAGAGGTTCGAGAGTTCGTTGTTCCACTAGGCAGTGTGCCAACGGCCTATGTGTCCCCCACGCACACATGCACACGCGACCGCACACACCAATCAGAAGCTGTTTAATAACGCACACAATCACATATCGAACACAAACAAACGCGTTTCGCACACATTGACGGAACTAGCTATTGAGTAACCGAGCGATGCTGGTGTCATTGAGAACATACTAATTGCATTGTGTTGTAGAGCCGCGAGGCTTACTGATTTTAGTTCTTTTTTCGTGGGAATAAAGAGTAAGGCGCTATGGGAACAGATTGGAAACCGAGTTCCCCTGTTATGTCATTGATTTTTCACGCGACAACAGCGCTTCCAACGGCAAATAGCGTATTCGATTATCGCATATATTTTTTCCTTCGTTACCTAACAGCGCTATTGTTGGCGAGTAGATGAACTAATTTTACACTGTTTTTGTTTCCAGCGGTGAAATTCGGTCGCATGTCGAAGAAACAACGTGAGAAGGTGGAAGATGAGGTGCGATATCATCGCGCGCAGATGAGAGCACAGACAGATGCCGCTCCGGACTCGGTATATGATGCCCAACAGCAGACGCCCAGCTCCAGTGACCAGTTCCATGGTCATTATAATGGGTGAGTAGCGACATCTGTTATTGAGAAGATGTACTTAGAAAATTAGAGTTTTCCTCCGGGTACATTTAGATTGAGGAATGAACTACCTGCAAAGGTTTTCTCGAGAGAGGTGTTTTCAAGAAGGGTATATTAATTTGTTTCTGAAGGATCGGTAACGCGCACGAGACCCCCCTGGTGTTTCAGGCGTCCATAGGCTACGGTAACCATTTAATATCAGATCTGCAACCTATGTAGTATAAAAAAATTGATATATCTACCGTTTTTGCAGACCGGAGGTAGACCGTAGAAAGTTGTCTTTCTCTATTTCACACATTTAAGCAACCCGTAAAGTTTCTTTCGTGACCTGTGTTTTTTTGCTTGAGTATTGAGATATGACAGTGAAATTACGACGTTGCGTGGTATACCACGGTCGTCACAAACCATGAGTGGCGTCCGTTAAGTATAGGTATTATTAGGGCCGTAAGGTTCACATTCCAATTAGATAAAAAAATCTTAGCAGTTTCCCAATAAATGTATGTATTCTAGTGGAGCGTAGCAGTAGTCTAGGTGCTTCAAGGAACAAAGGACGTGTGGTATCGAGTATTGAGAGACGTTTATATATTATAAAAAAACGTGCCGCGTTATCCGTTAGTTTTACTGTAATATTACGTTATCTTTGGTTTTACGATTGCAAAACTTTGTTTATACCAATGACAATCGTGACAAAGCAGTTCGTAATTATTATATGAACTATAGATAATACCTGTGTATTACAAAAAGAAGACAAATCAATGTCGAATTGGCGTATATGTACAGTTTAAATACATAAAATAAATATTGGAAACGTTTTTTTGTTAGAATATTTTAATCTATATCGTAAAGTAACCTACTTTGTAAAACTTTTGTGCTCTCTGTTTTTATATTATCTGTGATTTTTTTTCTTTCACCTTGACCTCCTTCTTCCGGTTTTTGAGGCAATCAAAGATGTCGTCTTTTTTCAAATAAATGATTAAATAAGTACATAAGTATCTAATTATTTCACAATTGTCAACATTTTTTAATGTTAGATTAAAGTTCTGTTAACAACTTATATACCAGCATACCAGAACAAAAAAGTCACTAAAATATTGTGCTAATAAGTTAGTATACTAAAAAATCTATTGACAGTTATCAGATCTGTGATACAATTCCTAAACCAATGTGAAAAGATTAAATACAGCTATTTCCTAGCTACAAGGCCCGGATTCATACGGGTGTACATGTATTATAAATATAAACCTTTTTTTTTAATCACACTATTGCTGAAACTGCAAATAAAATCCGTTGTGTAGTTTGAAAGATTTAAGCGAACAGACAGTGGAAGCGACTTCATTTTATACTATACTAGCTACCCGCCCCAGCTTCGCCCGGGTGTACATGTATTATACATATAAACCATCCTCTTGAATCAGTCTATCTATTTTAAAAAAACCGCTTAAAAATCCGTTGCGTAGTTTTAAAGATTCAAGCATAAATAGGGACGGAAAGACAGCGACAGCGACTTTGTTTCGTACTATGTAATGATGATAAAGATTTTATTCTTCAAAAGCGACACTAAGTTCTCTATGAGTAATGTTTTTTTTTAGTCTTTTAAAAAGTTGTAATTCCTTTTTTAAACGCAATTCGAGTCTTGTGACGCCATCTTGCCGGTGTGTTTACAGTTCAGTTGTACTATGTCTCAGTCGTACAATACCGTTGTTATCCCATAATTCATTACATCTATTCGTGTCAGCGGTGCATCAAATGTCATTATTGCAGGCAACGGTAAGTGCGTGACACTGAATGGCGTGCAACGGTAACCGCCCGACACTGACGCGCAACGGTAAATGTAAATAGCGACGTCTAGTAACGAGTAGCGGTACTAAATGTTACTTGTATCCGTTGATAGATGGCGGTGTTCCGTGTTTGTGAATGGGCCGTGCGACCGCATAGTTTGTTTTTTCTAATTCACGTTCGGGAAGAATTTCCAATTAATTTCTTATACAGTAGTGTTGATCATTAACTTCAATTCGATGATAAAATATCAATTTCCCCTTAGTCGTTATTTAATTTGTTCATTTAACTTACTAATATTATAAACGCGAAAGTTTGTGAGTGTAGTTGATAGATAGATGTTTGTTACTCTTTCAAGCAAAAACTACTAAACGGATTTTGTTGAAGCTTCCAGTAATATAGCTTATACATTAGAATAACACATATGCTATAAAAATAATGCGAGTGAAACCACCGGCACAGCTAGTTTATAATAAGTCATCATTTCCTTCACGAAATTATAAGTAAATAATTTTGACATTTGTAATAATTTAATAGCGCAAATATTTTACTTGTGTGCATTTAAGTGTATTATATGAAAGAGCAAAATTTTTAGGTATATTCGAAAAACCTATTTTATTAATTTCAGCTACACAGGCTACCCTTCGCCTCTCTCTTCATACGGGTACGGCGGCAACGCGGGACCAGCCCTGACTTCAAACATGAACATTCAACCCCAACCACCCCAGCAACAACCCTACGACGTATCAGCTGACTACGTTGACTCTACAACTGCCTACGAGCCAAAACAAACTGGAGGATTCTTGGACACTGACTTCATAGGACCTGGTAAGTCTTTTTCTGTCATTATAGGAATGAGCGAGACGTAATCTTAGAGTAAAGTGTACTATTACTACCTCTCGATCGATTCCCCGTTCAATTCAAACGGGGATCGAATTACGACGGCCTGAGCTGAGGCTCAAACCCCCAGCAGTGCTCTCAGACTAAAGTCGTATCCGTCAGGCGGGAGTTGGCCTTCAGTCGCTCCATAAGTTCTTCCGCAGGTTTGAAGTGTTATCTGAACTCGCCCCCTATCATCCGGTGAAGTTGTAAAGCCCACTGCGGTCAACATCATTAGAGTAGACCGAAAAAAAAGTGTACTATTAGTCAACCATTTGGCATTAGGCTTTGGTGAGTCTCTGAGGAAATCTTGAGGATATAGTGTGGTCCTTTTTTAATTTAATGGAATAAAACGAGACGGCAATTGTGCTGGTAAGGCACTTCTTATCATTGAAGGGTTAAGAGAGAGAAAATCTTAAGGCAGTATGCTGTCTTTCTAATTTAATGGAATAGAATGACACGGCAATTGTTTATACTTAGTTGTTGGTGAGTCTCCTTTTATTATTAAACAAATAGCGAGATGAAATCTTAGTGAATTTGTGATCACCTTAGTAGGATAGACCGGGATGTCAGCTGTTGTTAGATCCATTACATCAACTAAACAAGCAGTATATTCCCAATTAACAGTCGCTAACCTTTTCAATAGACGAGCAACAAAAAAGCACCATAGTCCGACCATCAGGTTCCACGTCAACCGCAACGGCAACCACATCGACAACCACCCTCCGACAGTCAGCCATAGAAATGCCGAGGCCCAGAATACAGGAATTCGACAGATACGAGGAAAGGATTCAGTCACCTGCTTCTATATCGAGCGGTGTCATTAATATCAAGCAGGAAATAAAACCGGAAACTTCTATGGGGGTTGACAACTTGGTTGCCAGTTATGTGGACTCGACAACCTTCTTACACAGTCCTTCGAACATCCAACACAGTCCCATGGACATACAGAATACCGTGCTTGTCTCTGGGCAGAGTTCTGTCTCTTTGACAAGCGAGGAATTAAGTCCTGATGACTTAACGTCGAGTAGTGGACACGGGCGGTTAATGGATCCAATACCTATGAATATACCTCCCATGGGGATGGTTAACCCCAACGCAGTCACTAATAGAAGAAACCAGGGCTCAAGTCATAGTGGGTCGTCCAGCTCAGAAGACCTGCCTTGTAAGTGCTGTTTGGTTGTCTATGGTTGCCTGGTAGAAAATTTTGTTTATTTACGATTCCGTTATTTTTTCGTTGGCAACATTTGCATTGCTAGATCTTATGGTAGTAATATTCACATTATTTTTAATGTAAACTGAGTTAATTGTACAATATTTCACTGAGTTTTTTTACTATAAACTCAGTCTATTATTTATATGCTAACTTTTATTTACCATGATATTATCCGTGGTAAGATCCGGTTAACAATATAAATAATAAAAAATAATATTTACCCGTATAAATAACAAATTTATTAATATTATTCCATACAGGTACAATAAACTCAGTGTCATAATTTCTATTGGTTGGCTAAGTTGGTTAGATTAATTTTATTTGCTCAGGTTTATTTCTATTATTTTGCCAGGTTCTATATTTTTATGTTGTTTATGTTGTTGTAGATAGATAGATAGATAGATTTGGATGTAAGTTTCACAATATTAGTATTCGTAGTGCTATTTTTCAGTTATATTCGATTAATATTAAATAGTAATTAGTATCTTTAAGAATTTTAATAGTCTAAGTAATTCTTAAACTTATTTTTTACTTGTACTTTATCGCATATATAAAATACTACTACTTCCAGGACTAGTCTACATGTTAAGATCGTATTCATTTGCGTAGGTACCACTGTCGAACCCAGTGTTTCCCAACCTTTTTAGTATCATGCCCCACTTTTGCCTCTCTAAAATTCTCTATATAACATACAGCCAGTAATTAATAAAAAAAATATTGCCATTTCATATATTTATCATTATATTTGCTATTTGTGCACACGATATGGTTAAGTGGCATTTCTTTTTGTCTTTAACACTATTCCACTGTTAGTCCAAACTAAGTAATATAGATGATGATTTTTACCCTGAAATGAAACACCATTATTACTTATTTATTGTTACTTAATATTATTATTATTACTTTATTATGCTTTATACTTAATATTATTACTTATATTAACTGACGGGTTTGGTTGTCTAGCGATTTCGCACTCTCTCTAACTTCCAACGGTCACAAGTTCATTTCTATATACAAACTTTTGTATTCATGAGTATGAATGTTTATTATGTATTTACCAAAAAAAATTACCTATTTAAGTATTTCTATCAGTTGCTTAGTACCCATAGTACAAGCTCTGAATAGGTTGAGAACTAGATAGCGTTGTGTTGATTTTATATCAGTTATTATGACTAGTACAGTACAGGCTCTGTTTAGTTTGGGACTAGATGGCGCTGTGTGAATTATCCTGGGTTTAATAAATATAATTAAACCTGACTGGACAGTTAGGTTAGTGATAAAGATATGAGGTGCACAAGAGCCAATAGGTGTTATGTTAATAAATTTGAATTATCAGTAATTTTTTATACCAAAATTTTTATAATAAATTAACAGTAGGTAAAACAGTAAACCTACCGTTACAAAACCGCTCCTCTTGCATTCCAATCTGTTAGATTCACGAAGAATTAGAAAAGGAAACGGTATTAGTGGTAGAGCTAGACAGCAGGGCAAATAACACGCTGGAAAGGAAGAATATCTTACTACTGTTATAAATGTTAAGGTTTATGAGTATGGATACATGGATCTTTGTTACTCTTTCATTTAAAAACCATTGAACGCATTTTGTTGAAACTTTACGATTTTAGAAACTATAAAGTCTTGTCCTATTAGTCAAATATATAATCGGTCTGGGTGTTTTCTAATATATATGTATGTAAGTATTTATATCAGTTGTCTAGTACTCATAACACGAGCTCTGGCCACTATGTGCTTAGATGGCATTGTGAAAATGTCCAGGGGTATTATTACTAAAAAAATAAAGTAAAATTTATTGATATATATTTACATACTTGTAACATCCATCCATCCACACTCAAAATTCCGCGTTTATAATATGAGTAAGATTATTATTATAATGAGGCTGGCCTGGCAATAGAGAAGCGTTCAAAGGACTATTTTTAGGGCTGTTGTCCATAGTACATCAGTTCCTTGAATTCCATGTCCAACAGTGGACTTCAATGATAAGATAATACTTACGCCAGCAAGCTATCAAACAAGCACCAAATAGAAAAGCTGTAAATGGTTCCATCGCCATATTTTATTTATTTTATTTTATCTACAATTAATTCATTTTGTAAACTACGTCATTTTGACACAACGTTACTTTACATTAATTTTATCTTCTTGTGCAAATAGTTTTTTTGTATTGTAAACATTGACACGATAATTGACATATGTTGGACATTGACTTTAATTTTTAACTTCGAGTTAGTTTGTTAAAGTTGGGCTAAAAGGCCTTGTATCCAGAGCTGTAAAACATAATATTAAATATATATATGCATATATATAATATCAGTTACCCGTCGGGCTTCGCACGGTGTATGTACACATACCTATTATACAGTTAATATTGGGATTTTATATATAAACCATTTTTCTATTTATTAATGTTTTCTCCTTTTTATATACAGTAATATATGTCAATTAAATCACAAATAAACCTTATCTATTGCTAAAAACAGCATTAAAATCCGTTGTGTAGTTTAAAAGATCTGAAGTGAACAGAGGAAGCGACTTCATTTAAAAATGGGTAAAGATTTATGTAATATATATTCTCGTTTCAGTGCTTTTTACACAACTCCTCTGAAACGGCTAAATCGGTTCAAATGAAATTCTTTGTGTATATTCAGTAGGTCTGAGAATAGGAAGTAAACTATTTTATATATCCTTAAGTGATAACGGTGGTCCACCCTAGTTTTTTTTTATGATAAAAAGAATCGTAGTATTTGTTATGATTTATAGGATAGTATATATATTTAATTGATATTAAAATTATATACATATTATCCTATAAATACTGTTTAATAGCGATGTTGGTACTTTAATTTTTATGGTAAAACGTTTACCGGCACTGATAGTCTTATTATAAATTTATACGAAATTATGAAGTAGTAGTAGTATTATTTTTGTATTCTTTGTAAATGTGATAAGGAATTTAATTTTTTTAATATATTTTCTTCTATAATTTTTTACATTAGAATCGAAAAGTTCTTGACATCATGAAGAGTGTATGGTCTTTGTTTCCTTTGCTTATATAGCTTAATATAAAATTGTATTGTTACTTGTTATGATGCATTTTATTTGATATTTACTGAATTTATTTTATTGATCACGTACAAGTTTTTGTATTTTTTTTTGTATTTTGACGTGATATAAAAACATTTGTATTATCTGTGTTGCGAAGTTGGAAGTGAATATGTTTGAAATATGTATTCATATATTGAAAACCAAAAGCAATACAAATAGTTTTCACGCAATAAATGAATATTTAATAAAAAAATATTCACCAAATTCTTATGTTTTTATTCTATAAAGCAACTTGTACAATTTGAGTTATACATTCAAATTAGTTTGAATAATTTGCTTTATAAAATTATTCAAGTAATAATTTGAATAATAATGTTCTTAATTAATCATAATATTATTATATCAATAGATTTATTAATATTAGATAAAATATTCTAGTTTTAATATTCGTTATATTTATTTCATTTTTAATTGTAATTCTCTCTTAGTTTCTATATTAGTTGTACTATTTTCCTTTTTTTAAATTTTGGTTAACTTTTTTAGCGGAAGGCGACATCAGCAAAGTACTGGTGAAGAGTTTGGCAGAGGCGCACGCAAACACCAACCCGAAGCTGGAATACGTCCACGAGATGTTTAGAAAACCACCAGATGTCTCTAAGTAAGTCCTAACATTATTATTAACTTCATGAAGGAAATCTTCCTTGGCCGAAGGGAGTTGTGCACCGTCGCTACCGTGGCAGATTGCCATAGTGAGTGTGGTGAACACAAAAACAATATTTGTAGAATTTCATACATTTTAATGTTCAATAACTTATTTAGACACACAAATATTTGTCTGTGCAAATGCTTCTGACATTTGCACATATTATACAAATATATGTAAATAAAAGTACATATATTACTATAATCTGTTACAGACTTTTATTTTACAACTCGATGACTTATGAAGAGATGTGGCTAGATTGTGCGGACAAGCTGACAGGGATGATACAAAATATTATAGAGTTCGCGAAGCTGATACCAGGCTTCATGAAACTCACCCAAGATGACCAGATACTGCTGCTCAAATCAGGTGAGTATTTGTATTATTTTCAATAAAGCAGCTAAAATACAGAAGTATATATATTTTACCGGATCCCTATATATGTTTTATATATATATATATTTATATATGAAATTCTGTCTCTTGAAACACTTTTTTACGATACTATCTTTAATATATTATTATATTCAAACGGTTTTTAATTAGGTTAAGTTTATATTACATTACTGGAAGTAGAATACAAGTAGCTTAATAAAAGTACTAGTTGTTGACTATAAACATTTACAGTACAGAGAAAATAACAGTTAATGTCCGCGTGCCCTACACATTAGCTAGGGAGTGCCGTGCACAAACTTAATGGGCTTTAAACTGTGATTCCTAACGGTAATATGTTTAGAAAGTTACTTAAAGTGCAATCATGCGTATTTTTTTTATAACTCCTTAGGGTTAATTCTGAAAATTGGCGACTGCCAAATACTTCTATTTGACATCGAAATCAAATAGAAGTATAAGTTTTGTATATTATAATATAAATGCGTTATTATGGTTATAACGAGGCGGAATTTTAGTCCCAACCAAAGGCGAGGTTGTAATAAAATCGAGTGTGTTCAATACGCACGTATATCGTACGATGTTTTTACAACACATTAATTTGAAATAAACTTAACTATAAAACGGTGATTGATGCAAACCATTACTTTCCCGCCATTTTACTTTTTAAATCAGCGCGCTGTCTACTAATTGGTGACGCGAGGTGGTCCGTTTGAAATTTGATAAAAAAAAAAATAGCAAATAGTGCGGTTGTGGAATATAACTTCACTATTTTCGTTTATAACGCACGCGTGTTTTATGAACTGCTTTATATATACCGGTGCAGATAGATCCACTTTACGAGGAAGTGTGTTGAAAAAATATTTAACTAATTAACATTTCTATTACGTCACAGGTTCATTCGAGTTGGCAATAGTACGTCTGTCGCGGCTGATCGATGTAAACCGCGAACAAGTGCTATACGGCGATGTCGTATTGCCGATACGAGAGTGTGTGCATGCACGGTTAGTTTATATAATTTCATTATATTTTCCTAAATTACTAGTATTTTTTTAATTTCAATAACTTTGATGACCAAGAAAATGTGGTACAATTAAACAAAATTATACATATAATTAACAGAAGCCAATGATAAGGCTTATACAGTAAAAAAAGTAGATTTAATATGTAATTAAGCAATATTATTGTTTAAATAACTGACTATCATATTTAATACTAGTTGTGTCCGGTGTTTCACTCACATGAAATTTATACCCTATGTATTATTTTGATGTATAAGCTCTAAAGTTTCCTCAAAATCCGTTCAGTAGTTTTTGCGTGAAAGAAACAACAAACATTCATGTATTCACCTATCCATCGATACTTAGAAACTTTTGCATTTATAATTGTAAGACTGATTGGCAATTACGATAAATTTATTATTGATTAAATAATTGACTATCATATATAATATTGTTGTTGTGAGAGTGTAAACTGATATAATGTTACGTTTAACTGTAATAACTTTTCATTAATTTCTTATTGATTACTTTTTCCAGCGACCCCCGGGATATGTCACTTGTGGTCGGCATATTCGACGCCGCGAAGACAATTGCGCGACTCAAACTGACTGAGACTGAGTTGGCTTTGTATCAAAGTCTTGTGTTGTTGTGGCCAGGTGAGTTTCTTAAATATTTATATAATATATGTATTCAATATAGCAAACAAACATAGTCCTTTGATAGTAAATAATTTATCGCTGTCTCTGTATACCAGCACTCGAGCTCGGATTATTTAAATGAACATACAAAACCTTGTATATAACAGTGTTTGTTTGATATAAATATCATTCCAATTAATTTAAACTATCATGTTATGTAACTAATAATTATTTTATTTATTTATTTTTATTGAATTTAGGAAGATTAATGTTTTATGTTTATTTATAAATGCTAAATAATAGAATATTGAAATTATAAGTTTGAATGTATTATCAATTTACAGAACGGCATGGAGTTCGTGGTAATCCCGAGATCCAGTGTCTATTCAACATGTCGATGGCGGCCATGCGTCATGAGATTGAATCTAACCACGCGCCTCTCAAAGGCGACGTGACAGTGCTGGACACTCTGCTTGCGAAAATACCCACCTTCAGGTAAGTTTTATACTTAATCATTAAATAAAAACTGATTAATGAAATAGAAAACCATTTATTTTCATTTAAATTAGACATATTTTACCGACCGTGAATAATTCTAATTTTACATATGAGTCTATAGTATTCTGAAGTTATATGTAATTACATATATTTTGTTACAGAGAACTTTCGCTCATGCATTTGGAGGCGTTATGCCGCTTCAAAGCGGCACATCCACACCATGTATTCCCAGCACTCTACAAAGAACTGTTCTCCTTAGACAGTGTACTAGATTATACACACGGATAATTTCGCCAAATTATTCCATGGGTTATATCCTTTGTTGGGGTTAGTACGATCTCATTTTTGCCTACAAAATCTGGAGAGGGCAGCAGTGAGGCCGACCTTTGTTTAAAGACTTGACAGCTATGTATTTTTTATTTGATTCCTTTGAACTGTGGACACCTAAAACGTTATTTGTTAACCTATTTATAATTGTATGTATGTACTTTGAGACTGTTATAATGATATTTTACGTATAGGTACGTACGTACAATATTAATATTTAAATGTTTATTTAATTTTGAATCTAGGAACATTTTAGGTGTCCACAGTTCACGTGTAATGTCAGATGGTATTATATTTTTTGTTGTGGTTTTATTTTTCATAACAAAATGTAGATTATGGGAATATATGAAACCTGATTTTGTGAGCTTTATATAAATACATAATAATGCATATATGTTTTGTTGTGTGTTTGTATATAGAGACGTATCGTAATATAATTATCATAAATGTGTAACTTTTATGAGAAAGTAAGAATTATATATAAAAATAATAATAGTAATAGAGTTTTTATTAAGAAATGAATAAAGAAGTTATAACGATATAGAGTCGTAATGATCACACTACAGTTTTTTTTTCTAAACAGAACTGTAATTATTAGTCCTTAATTATTTTTTAACAATTTTTTTTTAAAGAATATTGTAATTTGTTATTTATTTCAAATGATTATTATTATTGATGTTTTTTTCTCTTCAACATAGATAATATAAGTTGTAATATAGGATACACAATACTGCCCATTTAATTATATATTTTATTTTTCGTTGGCTTGAACAAGTAAAGCGATGAAAAACTTGAAGATATAATAACGTAATATAACCTAATAATAAGATGGATTATAACGTATTATTGTACGGTGCATTGAACAAAATTGCAGTCGAACATTATATTATTATTATTATAATAATAAAAGATATATAAACAATCAAATTTGTACCGATCAAATTCATTTTGTATACTGTTTTAGCAGGCAATTTACATTTTTTCTTAGAATAAATTTGATCTCATTTTTTTGCACGTTCTTCGCTTTGGTGCCATGTTCGGAATTTATTCACAATTTTATTGCATAATACACGAGATGTTATGCCACAACAATGCATAATAATAATTCTATAACTGATTATTGAAGTACATTTTTTACAATAATATATATATATATTTTAATAATACGTAAATAATATTATTTACAGTTTTTAAGCTTTACGCTCTTTTATGTACGTATCACGGACGAATGTTTGATTATTAGAAGATCCCTCTTAATTTTTTTTATATTAAAATTGCCTGCTACGTCTATTAGAATTATTAACCATCAATTTTTCTAACAATTACGCTAAGTTTTGTCGAATAGCCTTTTACTATAGACTGGTTTATATTAATATTAAAAAAAAGTATAAATCTTAACTCGTATTTTGTAAATAGTTATTAATCATATGTATTTTATATTAAATATCATTATAAGGTTCAATGGGTTAATTTTAATTTTACATTCTATTAAAAAAAAAGTGAAAAACAAATTTTCCACAATGACCTGCCGGGATGTCGCGTCTTGAACGATCTTGTGAAAGTGTTGTTTTTTGTCTTTCTATATATTATATATTTTTTGTTAAATAAAGCAATCTGTTATTGTCTATTTCTTTTTGGTTTTATTTTTTTTTCATTTTTAATGCGTTCCTTATCGTATATATTATTATTTTTTTATTTCCTCTATTTGAGCACCATATTTTTTTATTTACAAGAATATTTAATATAGTTATAATCATACATAAATAGTGAGATACATAATAGTATAAAAATATACGGGTGATTCAATATATTATTTTTAAACACAGTATATATATCTACAAATATATAGTCCCATTGTTTTATTGATATTGTTATGAAAAAAAATATATAAAACGTATATTCAAGTGATTTTAATGAATGTAACTTTTCCACTGAGCGACATTTAAACCATTTTATTTTAAATATAAGATTATAGGCGCACATTAGACGAATTAGCGAAGTATTTATTTAGCTTAATAATGGGATTTGTCCAATTTTTTCAATACAAAATTAATTTAAAACGTACCTTAAGATATACGAAGAATTACATTATTTATCAGTCATCAGTTTTTCGTCTACACCACTGTTGATCATATATACTATATTATACATTATACAAAGAGTTATTTGTTTATACATTATATTATATACCGAATTATATTATTAGTACTATACATGAACATATTTTTATTTGTATTGATTGGATATTTCCCATTAAATATTTACTTTATACTTGATAAATAAACGTTCTAGAGCACTAAGACTGAAAATTCGGCTAAAATCATTAATAACACAATAAAATATAGTATCTCGTTATCAGCACTAGTTATTAAGTCTGAACTCATTATGATCTTATACTCTTAGATATAAAATTTAATATTTTTGCTTAATAATGCAACTCCCTCAAATTAATTCCACTTGTCCTTGAAATTATTAATATTTTATATTCGTTTTGTACAGTATTAGAAATTGTACAAAACAAAGGGTAACATTCTATACTTATATAAAGAGACAGTATTTGTCAATATGATATATGTTTCCTTCCAAGAGATTCTGAAATAAGGAATTTAAAACAAAATAAAATATTTGTTTAATAAATAAATTATTTTGGTAGATACTTTCGACTAGTGTTCTTTTATTTAAAAAGTTCGTAAAAGTTTAATTTTATAAATTTATGGCTATACAGTAGGTAAAGTACAAAACATTACTTATATATATAAGATTATATAAATCTACTTACTATATAAATAAATGTAACAGAAGAAATGAATATGTTTCATATTATTATATAATATAATACCATTACACTACAATTCCATTTTCAAAAATATATATAAATGAAATATAAATGAGTTCAGACATAAATTGACTAGTTATGTTTCGATACGAGTTCGATATCTAGAAATCTATTTTCAAAAATTGTTTTTTCTTTGAAAAAATATAGAAACAAATCCTTTACGGATTTCGAATATACGAAGCCTATTGTCACTTACAGGCCGTGTCCATTCTCTATTTCATGTAACGTAGACTTTGATTGGTGCAGACAATTTGAAAACGAAACGAGATGCATAACGTCTCTCTTTCGCGCACGTACGAAGGGTGTCAGTGCGATAGTGATAGATATAGGGTAAACATTTTAATTGCTGGGTAGTTTTAGTAGGTATTTCTAAAACTTTTGTACTATGTTTTGCTAAATTTCCACTAAAACTAATTATATAGATTTGGACACATAATGGTTAGATTATAAAGTATTTTCGAAAACGCAAGCGTGAAATTTCACGGGAATAATCGGTAAATTGTTTGAGTGTTAGTGTGTTTTATATATAGGTCCATTTATATTGGTTCTATTAGGGATTTCATTTAACGATATCGTTTGTGAAGAGCTTTCTATTTTGTACAAAGGTGCCTAACGGTGTCACAATCATTAATAATAGTAAAAAATGTACCTTGTTTTCTATAAGATGATTTAAGTATATAATGAAAGTATTGCTTTGTTGACGAAATATTAATATTTTTACACCATTACCTGAGACATATTGAGAAGAGTAACAAATATATCTATGTAAAGAAAGTCGAATATATAAATACATATTTTGTATGTACATGTTGATGGAAAATTGGTACACTAGTAAATATATGAACGTTATATTTAATATCTTGATTTTTTTTATATGTAGTAACCTGATAAATATAGTCGGTTTTCTATCAACCTGTATGTAAGCTTTGTTGATTTATGAACTCAATACAAAACATTGTACCTAAAGTAGATTGGAGGTGGTGTTGGTTTATATCCAATAGCTAATAAATGTTATTGTTTTATTATTCTCGAATCACTTGCAAGAGGGCGTGTTTTATTTTTAAAATAACCTTAAAAATTACATATACACAACCCTACAATCGAGGGACATATCGGAGTAAGTATTAGAGGGAGGAATGTGAATGTGGCAATAAATATACAAATATAATAGACCCTCACACGTCGCGATACCACTCATGCGTTGCCAACGCAAGGGTTTTAGGCATTCCAGAGGACTAAGATGTCATGTCTTTTATTCTGTAATTTAATTATCAAATCTGCACCCCACAAACTAGACAGTTTATAATACAAGCTGGTTGGTGGTTGGAATAGGTGAGGAGGTATTCACGCTGCCAAGTTTTTACAGTCAACCAGTATTGTTCTTATCTATTTCATCCCATATTTTCTTCAGACAGCTAACGAAGTGGTCATTTAACCTTGGTATAGGATATCCTAAAGACAGGATATGCCTAGACTGTAGATAGTCTTGGCATATCCCACTTTCAAATTGATCAATATATATCCTATATACAAAAAAATGCTATTTATTAATCCTATATTAGGGGAAAAAAAACATAAAACTTAAAAATTATATATATATCCTATTTTAATAAATCTTATATTATGGGAAAATAAAACAATATCCTCAATAAATTTACTGTATTTAATTAATTTATATTATTTATTATATTTTGGTATTTTAAATCGATTTTCATTCGAGTAATGTTATGTACATTTTCTATATAACTTATAATTAGAAACTATACAACTATTTAAATAATAATCTGGTAGTAAGAGGCGTTCCGAGTATGGTGACATTAAATTATATGACTATTAGTGTTCCTTTATATAAATCTTCTCTCTGTACTCCCAAACTTTAGATTTGAGATGAGATTGAGTGAAGTAACTCGTATAGAGTACGAATAATATGAAAATGAAGAATAAGGGAAAAAATATGGTACCTTCCAGAACTTTGAGTATAAGGTACGGCCAGACCCCATAATCTCCATAGCGAGTGTAAAACAACCTGAAATGAATTCAATATCAATATATAGTAGGTGAAAAGTCAAATAATAATAATAACCTTGGACAATTTACACAGCGCCATCTAGTAATAGTAATCGGAACTTGCGTTATGGGTACTAGACAACTGATACAAATACATAGACATATAACATACATTTCGTTTGTAAATACATATATAATAAAACACACAGACCGATACAAACAATCGTACTCATAAATACAAAAGTTCGCACCTAATTATCGTTTAAAGAAACAAATATTTCACCATTACCATGTCTATATATATTTTAAATGTGTTTATTTGTGAAAAGAAATATTGATATCTTCGTAATGAAATAAAATTGCGTGCGAGGAAAAGAACCTGCGACCATCGATCTGCTAAACGGCTAGACCACGAGCCGTCAAACTATTTCTAAATATTATTTATATTATTAATCGGGTCTTAACACGAATAATTTTATGGCAAATAAAGGTATTTACCTCTCTCGACATTACTCTTACTCCAGTCAGCTCGTGACCATGGCTAGTGCAACCTAGTCGAAAAGTCGAGAGAGGTAAAATCTTTATTTGCTATAAAATGATTCGTGTTAAGACCCGGTTTAAAATATAAATAATATATATTAAACACGAAAGTTAAAAAGTACTATTTCTAAATATGAATAATACAAATATACTTACGAAGTATTATATATCACATACATAAGTAATATGTAAACACAGCTGTGTGTGTGTGATACATAAATTTTCTTCGGCTGAAACACCAACTCCCATACAACAACGGGTAGTATAAATGCATGGAACACAATGTTGGATGTAGGGCATATTACCATGTTGCTTTTGGGTGGAAATACCAGTGGCTTGTCATAGAAATATATAGGCCAGAAGAGTGTAAACACGAGCTGAAATAAAAGTTACATGTGTTATTACATATATACTAGCATTTGCTGGTGGTCACTCTATTCTCCCAAATTTGAATTATAATAACTGTATTTATCATATACATGTTCCACTATTATTTGACAAAAAATTACGAGCTGAGTTTCTTGTCAGTTCTTCTCATCTCGATATCATTCCGAACTGACGGTAGATTTGACATATCATAAGAGTCTGTAATAGACCTACATGAATAAAGATATTTTGAATTTGAATTTGAATTTGAACTAGCTGTGCCCGATGATTCACGCGCGTGAAATTTATATTACTGTAAAGTCATACAGTTTATACACAACATTGCGTGAAAGATTAACAAACATCCATCTATCTATACACACAAACATTCGTGTTTATGATATTAGTATATATATATATACAATAACACAATATGTGTCAGCATTTTGGCGCCATAATTTTTACTTTTTTAATATGAACTTTGCAGGCAACGCAACGGAACATTACACAACAGCTATAATGACATTAAAAACGTACCACAGTCTTACTAAAATCATCATTTATTATTTGTGAATTAAACAAATCTTATATATAAAATTCTCGTGTCACAGTTTTCGTTCCCATACTCCTGCGAAACGGCTTGACCGATTCTCATGAAATTTTGTGAGCGTATTGAGTAGGTCTGAGAATCGGCCAACATCTATTTTTCATCCCCCTAAATGTTAGGGGTAGTCCACCCCAGTAGTATTTTTTAGACAAAAATTTTAGTTTCTATTTTTTTATGATACAACATACAAAAATACATACAATCCTAAATTTTCACCCTTCTATCATCAACCCCTATTTTTTTTATAGCGTTATTAATTTATATGGCAAAACAACGTTTGCCGGGACAGCTAGTATAATATAAAAATAAAATATAATAACAATAATGATGACACATCTCTGACATTCACAATGGATAGATTGCCCAAGAATTATGAAGATATAATATAGAGTGCCTTTCTACGTCTCTTGCTTTGGTTTATTATAATAATGCTAAAATGTATAGCTGCGTAGCAGTTTCTATGTAGATTATGGACATTTAAATCCGTTTCCCCAAGGTTGCCTTGTAATAACGGTTTCAGCAATAAGGCTGCCTTATTGTAACTATACATGTGTTCTTTAATATATTGTTTATGCATTTTCATACATGTATGTTACAAATAATGTATATTCTATTTATCTTATGGCATGCCTAATCCTTGTTAATGTGTATTCACTGAGAACGACATATATTTAAAAGAGCAACACGTAAGTTTCTTGGTCATTCGTCTTGTGATGAGTCTGCGTTCCGATTGAGTGGTAGAATATAAAAATATGACTATCCAAAGTGCTTATATTTAGTTTATTTCAATAAAAAATATTTCTATTTTTATTTATCAAAAGGTGGACCGTGACCTTATTTACCATTCCAGTTACATAGAAAAAATTTTCTTACCACAGCGAATGGTAACACAATTGCTGAGAAATATTTGTAGCTAGCATCTCTAATAGTTGTGATCGTAGGCGATTTCTTCCCAATTATAATGAGGGTATCACAAACTAGTCCCATAATGGCGTAAATCACCTGAAAGACCTGTTGAACGAATTTCTTATTAACTCTTTATTGCACCAGAAGTAAATTATAAAGAACTAGTTGTGACCGCGGTTTCACCCGTGTTAAATTTGAATAAAAAATATAGCCTATATGTTATCTATATTACTGCAAACTTTCATCAAAATCCGTTTAGTAGTTTTTGCGTGAAAGAGTATCAAACAGCCATATTCACAAACTTTCTCGTTTATAATATTATTAAGATTAATATATAAATAGAAATAATATAGGCGAAAAGGCGGTCTTATTGTATATTATGTTAATATATACAGAACTCACAAAGTTACATAGCGCACCTGAGCGAAGCCGGGTTCGTAACATAACTGTTGTGAGTAAAATTGATATTACAAAATTTACCTCGCAGTGTAAAGTTAGTTGGTAGTCTGTATTCACACATTTCAACTAGGCACCGCTAGGGATTCGAACCTCGGCTCAGGACGTCATAATTTCGATCTCCGTTTGAATTGGGCGGGGGATCGATCGGAGGGGTTAAAAGGTGGGAACATCGGGGGGTTTTGGTGGGTAAGAGCCCCACAGTATCCGCCAGCACCCCTACATCAAAGTTCTGTATTGAACGGTTCTCTTCTCCCAAATTTGAATTAAAAAAATAATCTGTATTATTGTAAACATGTACATTTATTGAAAATAATACGAGCTGAGATTCTTATCAGTTCTTCTCATCTCGAATTCATTCCGCACTGATGGTAGATTGGACATATCATATGAGTCTGTGAGAGACCTATATGAGTAAAATATATTTATTGAATCTTGAACATTTCTCCTCTTAAAAAAAGGTGCCTTCTCAACTCTTTGTCACACTATGTCCCACATTGTCACTCCATTTACATGAATAAAAAAACTAATATGTTACATACCGTTGTCCATATCGTGAGGTATCTATACTGCAGGTTCAGGAATATGGTGAGTTCCGGATTTGAGGGTAGTTTTTGTTGGAGCCGTGACGTCACCACGGCCAGGTTCGTGAGATGGGTACACAGCGTCACCAGATATCCAATTAGACGGTAATATATGAATTTGTCCATTGTACTAGAAAATAATAGGTAAAGTAAGTAACACGATTTGGTGTCTAAATAATAATAATGATGACGGCCTCGCTGGTCTAGTGGTGTAGCACACCGCTGTCCTTCCAACTGTCGCGGGTTCGATTTGTACGTACGGTACAAACATTTGTATTCATGAGTATGGTTGTTTGTAACGGTTTGGGTAATTTCTATGTATGTTATATATGTATGTGTTAATAGTAATAACTCTGGACAATTAACACGGCGCCATCTAGACCTAAGCTAAGGAGAACTAGTGTTATAAGTACTAGACAACTGATACAAATACTTAGAAAACTTTGTTTTGTAAATACATACATAATATACGTAGAAAATACCCAAACCGATACATATAATCATACTCATGAATATAAATTTTTGCACCTTGAGAGGAATCGAACCCGCATCCATCGGACGCAAAGCGGTGTGCTAAATTGTTAGACTATTGAAGTCGTCAATATATAGTATTCTATCGCCAACTGCGATAGCCTAATTCACCTGTCTTCATGCTCAGGATTGTTAGTAATGTAGATTAATAATCTCATTGCAACCAATGTACCATGTTAGGTTTACCTCCTTGAAACCATTATGTTAAAAACCTGATGAATTTGCCACGATAGACTACCTGACCTGACCTCATACTCATTTTATCATCCTCCACTGATGCCTCGCCAGCACGTTAGCCATAGTTTTTTTTTTATGGATGATAATGGAATAGTGCACCCGCCTGCGCTAACGGTTTACGCTGGCGGGGCACCAGTGGAGGATGATAAGATGAGCATCAGGTCAAGTCAGTTAGCCAGTTATATTCTTAGTGAATTTGTCACGATGGTTTCCAGGGGGAACCGCGTGGAGGTCAACCACATTACTAACAATCCCCTTCTGTATACTGTATACTGTATACAGTATACTGTTAGCGCAGGTGGGTGCACCATCCCATTATCATCCTTAAAAAATCCTGGTGCCCCATTAGCTCAAGCAGAGTCACCGTATCATATTAATTAATTAAATTAAATAAAAATACTATTACCTATATAAATATACATTGTAAATAAACTGGCTTTAAAAAAAAAAAGTAATTCAATTGAGTTTCTTGCCAGTTCTTCTCAATTGGATCTATATACCGAACTGGACGGTAGGGAAAAAAATAAAATTATAATGTAAAAATTTGACGTTCATAAGCGGCTAAAATGTCCTACATGAATAAATGATTTTTGAATTTGAATTACAGCTAAATAAAAATTATTAGTATTATTGGTGTATGAACCCTCAGCCTGTCTCGTCATCACGTAAATATAGTCAGTTAATTAAATGTTTTCGCCAAATTATAGGTAAACGTAATTTTTTTACAACCAAGACAACGCTTAAAATCTTGAATTTCCAAGGTTAGAATCGTTTAGAATAATTTAATATTGCAAAAATTATAATGGTAGAACTAACATACAACTTCTAAAAAAGGTTTTTTTTTTAATTATTCTAATGCTAAAGCTTCACCGAACGATGAGGTGAGTGCAGATGGCACTCCAAACTCGCGAAGAACTTTGGAGTGGCTGATGGGCAACTCCTGCCTGACGGATACGACTTTAGTTAGAGGGCACCGCTAGTAGTTTGATCCTCGGCTTAGGCCGTCGTAATATCAGTCCCCGTTTGAATGGTATCGATCGGAGGGGGCTAAAAAGGAGGAAGTTTTCAATTTCACTGTATTTTATCAATATTACCTTAGAACTTTATTCTACATGAACTGCCTTCCGTATCATTCATTAGGGTTAAACAGTAGGCTATGCAGACATCATTGGAGTAAAAGAGAAAAGAGAGGTATACTCTATGTATGATATTTCAAATCTACCGTCAGTTCGGAATGATTTCGAGATGAGAAGAACTGACAAGAAACTCAGCTCGTATTCTTTTTAAATAAATGTTGTACATGTTTACAATAATACAGATTCATTTAAATTCAAATTTGGGAGAAAAAAAATGAGATTGTCAATAACTGAGACAGTTAACAATGTCTCTGACCACTCTATCTGGTTTTGTAGGCGTGATAGTATATTTGTAGTAATAAAAATATTAAAATACCTCGTACGTGCGTAATTCAGGCAAAATTTCGTATATAAGGTCACCAACTAACGTTCACTGTACATTGAAACGGAATGAAAAATAAACGCTGTTTTTTTACGTGTATCATGATTTACATCTTCATGTACATGAATATCTACTTATACATGTTTTAGGGTTCGTAAATACAAAGAAACTATGAAATTGTGGGTATATTTTTTTGTTTGCCATTGTAGAAAGTATTCCATGTGAGAACCTAGGTCTCACTTATTTCACAAGAAAAAAATAACAAATTACTTGGTGGTAAGCACAAGGACAAAGACTATAGAGTGGCTGAAGGCTAACTTTTGCCTAACGAATAAGATTTAAATCTGAAGGCACCGCTAGAGATTCGGACCTCGATTTAGGTGAGGTGGAGGAAAACTACTAGAGAAGACTTCGCTTAATTTGTTTCAGTTGTGGATAGAAAAGCTTAATTTGGGACTAGATGGCGCTGTGCGAATTGCCCTGGGTATCATGGTCAAGGTATTAAATCATATACAAATGTATATATATTAATATATATATATATGTTCATATAGGTCAATTATAACAATTCCATTATCCATTAATAAAAATATTTTCTTTTTTGTGGTCTTTTCTAATTAGTGCTTGTTGGTAGTTTGTATTCACACGTTTCGACTTGTAAATGTAAACTTACAAGGATTATTTAAATGGTCAACACTATTATCTTCAATCGTTCTTCTTGTGATGAGACAGCTTTCCGAACGAGTGGGAGATAAAAAACAAATTGTTATGACTATTCAAAAGTGCTTAAATTAAGTTTATTTGAATAAATGATTTTCTATTCTATTCTTTTCCTTCTCTACTTATATACGTACTCCAAATGACGACAAGATGGCGCTACTTGTCTGTTTTATAGTTCCACGCACATATTGCAGTGTAAGCCGATTTTATATATGTAGTTTGTATCGAAAATAAAAATGCTAGGTACTTGATCTGTTATTACAAAACAACATAAGCTTGAAAGTGATAGTGTAATAGACATATATTTTATTGAGAAATTTTATTACAATGTTTTGTATACAAAATAAATGTAAGAATGTTGGCGTTATGATAAGAAAGAGAGAGAGAGAGAGATTAATATATAGAAGTTGATACAATAATATAACGAGTATATCAGAAAATTGGTATTAAGAACATATATAATATAAGCCTGGACATTTCTCGCAACGCCATCTACTGCCAAGCTAAGCAGAGCTTGTGTTATGGATACTAGACAACTGTAAACCAGACTACTACTGTGACTTGTGTGATATGAATCGGTATACTTCCAAAGCCGCGGAAAACAGCTAGTTTTGTATGGCCTTGTATATTAAAATTATACTTGTCTAATAAGCGTGACAATAATACATGCGTGTATTCTAATTGCTATGTATTGGGTTATTTCTGAGTAATATTGTCTCTTTTTTTAAAAAGAATATCCTCCTTAGTAATCATATTACTATAGAAAATACTGAAACATAGCATCTATTAATATGACAATATTTCTGGATTATGCATCGAGGAGACATATTCTTACCCGACAATGCCCGACAATCCCTGAGGCATGTTCTTGATCCCTATGACCCTATAATGGCAGTTAAGTTCTCTATAGGTTCACCCCTTTTATCTCTACTACATTATGACATAAATACACGACACCGTCCTCACCGGCGAATACGACAACCCCAACCACACCATCTAGCGCAAACAACCGGGCACCTTCTCATTTCCGGACGCTCCCGGTCGTCCCTCCGACCGATTCCCTGTCCAATTCAAACGAGATTCAAATTAGGACAGCCTATGTTGAGGGTATGTAGAACCCCTAACGGTGCCCTCAGACTAAAGTCGTATCCGTCAGGCGGGAGTTTGCCTTCAGCCGCTCCATAAGTCCTTCCGCGGGTGCTAAGTGTCATATACACACCATATGTAAATGTAAACGATATTTTTACCTTGATATCATTTAAGAGTTTCTGATGTTTAGATACACTGCCATCTGCAGTCGATCCGTGACCAGGACGTTTATCGATATATTTTTTTATAGCACAGGGCACAAACGACCTTGCGGCTCACCTGATGGTACGTGATTACCGCCGTTCGTAAGCACCCGCAATACCAGGAGAATTGCGAGTGCATTGCCGGCTTTTTAAGAAGGTCTTTTCTTGAAGGTTCCATCGTATCAGTTCTGAAATTGCTGGATAGTGATTCCACAATGTGATTGAAAATTATATAAGGAGCTCTAAAATAATAAATGTTATGACTGTAAATATCCCGTTTACATAATGTGACCTTAACTCTGAACGTAGTAATTGCCCTGCCCCTGTCATATGTAACTATCAACCAGAGCAACTAATTAACAACAAAACTTGCTTTACATGTTCCTTGCAAAGTAAGTTACTGGACCACATACCTCATTATCTGTTTATATATATTTTTATATATAACACATTTATTACATATGAAACATATATAACATAAAAAATTGTAACGAAGATTATCTGTTTGTGTTTATGTGTTAGGTACTGTTTAAAGAGCATGAAAATTTCAAAAATAAAGAAAAGTACTTCTCTAATTGAATTTCTTTTTTATTATTTCCCTTTCCTTTAAGTTTTTACGACACCGCACTAGTTATGTGCTTATCTCTTGTTTCTATAAATATATAATATAATAGAAATTATTAATAGTGTTTTTTCTTCTCCATTATAACATAATAAAAGAGAATGTGACTTTTCACGTTCTCTTTTTTCTTCTCAACTTGTACTTTTTATTTTTTTTTATTATGATCTCCAATTTCTTCATTCATTTCCGTATTATTAACTTCATAAAACCTTTCTTTTTATTTTCAGATTTAAGTGTTGATATTATGGCCCTACAGAAATAAAAAAGAAGGCTGAAGAAAATTGGTATAAATATCCTCCGAATGGGGCATTACTTAATTTAAATATGTTTATGTATGTATATTATTATTATTATATGTATGAAGGTATCCGCAGAATACCAACGTCTTGGCACTTCGTCACGGCATATGCTGAGCACAAATTATCTTTGTTATTGTTATGTGTATAAAATAAACGTATTTAATTTTTTTCTAAATGTGAAATTTTTCAATAGGTTTCCTACAATTTTTTATAATAGTATCGATATTCAAAATCGATATCGATTCGGTTGACGAATTTAAATCTACCGTTATATGATGCGTACATCACTATCTGTGCATTACGTTGATACGCATTCAGAATGATAACGGTAGTCTGCCACATAGTATAGTGCCGTCTCAGTGTACAACAGTGTTGTGTTAAATAAATAAATAATTATTTATACATGTCAGTGACTTGATAGTATAACATGTAAGTTATATTATTTGTAAGAATTATGTTAATTTACATATTAATACTAGAAAAACCTTTGTACTCATTTTTACGAAAATTGTGCGGATGAAGGAGTATGATATTTAGCATACTTATAGTTTATATAAACAAGGAGTGGAGATAATATTTTGTTTAAACGTGTAAAAAAATATTAACTATATTTCTTTAAATTTTTGTAAAAAAGTGTATAAAGTTTTTGTTTCACGTATTAATATAAAGTATAATTTTTAAATTTATTAATTTCCCGCAAATACTTATTGCGTATATATTAAAAATATGCATGTACTTAAGTTAATAATTAATTTATTTTGTAAAATTATTTAATCGATTATTAGGTAGGCTATGTAGACGTCATCGCAGTAGAAGAGAAAAGATTTGCAATTACATTACGTCATAATAATATAATATGTTTAAAAATCATAATTACGAGATAATTACATTCTGACATCATTATAAAAAGGATGTTTTCCAAAATATTATTTTATTTTAAATTTTAATTCTTCTGGAGTTAATTGTCTGATAGTAACCGGTAGTTTATTATAGATTTTTATTTTTAAAGTAATGTCTCGTTTAAAAGTTTAATCAAGTTTTGTTTTTGGCAATTGTATGTTATCTTTATTTCGCGTGGTAATTATGATTATCGGAAATCTTATTTTTTTCTTTTATAAAGTCTGGTCTGGCTGATACGCGTTTGTGGAGACCCCAAATAATCCTTATAGACCGTAAATACATTAAATTAATAAAGAAAAACATTACACACACATAGATTATTTTTGTTTGTATTTAATATTATTTTGTAGTCTTACTGAATGTGAAAAAAAAATTAACTTAATTATCTTTTTTTCGAATTTCGACCATTGGGTAACCATTAGTTTTTATTATTATTTCTACATATCAAAGCTAAGGTGGTATTTACACCGAGGAGTGCCTATACTAAGGCTCTTATTACTATTATTATTATTAAAGACTAGCTGGGAGATTACATCTGCGTGCGATAGATGACGAATTTAGTGTGCCAACTGTCATCCCCCATTTTATTTAACCCCTCAGCATCTACTATTTTTTTTATATTTAACAAGCAGCCTAAAAATATAAGTTACAAGCACTAAAATGACGATATTTCCATACAACCTTTCATCTCCTTTTTCAACCCCTTACAACCTTTTTTCGCTTTAAAAGTAGGCTGTGTCCTTTATCAGGATCTAGTGTATCTGTGTATATAAAATTTATTTGAATCGGACCAGTAGTTCCGCGTGACAGACAGACAGACAGACAGGCATTTATAATTTTAATTAATAAGTCTATTTTAATTTTGTTTAATAGATTCAGAGATTCAAATTTCATCCCTATGGGTTGTATCAATAAGAATTCTATCAGAATTTATAAAACCTGTCTAAAACCTTCTATTTTTTACCTGTACCATAAAAATTATGTCTAACCAAATCAAATATTAATTTTTAATTTATACAATTCTATAATATTTGTTTGTTTGTACGTCACCTCAATGTCATGACTCTACGCCACAACATGGCACGTTGGATTATAGTAAAAAAATTACAGGTTGACGCTCTGAGGTACAAAGTGTAAAGTTTGGAAAATGTTTTCAAACGAAATCATTTAAATAGATATTTTATTATAATCTTATTATATCTTTTCATGGAAACTAGATAGCGCTATAGGAAAATGTAATTCGCTCTGTTAAGATGTTTTCAGTTATAATAACCTGTCTCTAGAACTCTAAATAAAATAACCTTATCATACTTATTTTGAATGTCCAACTGACCCCTCCATTCACTCCTCCGTCCAATTCAAACGGGGATCGAACCTCTAGCGGTGCCCACAGACTAAAGTCATATCAGTCAGGCAGAGGTTGGCCTTCAGCCGCCTCCTTCTGCTGGTTCGGAGTGCCATCTGCACTCGGTTTTTTGCATTTTTTTTTATCTGTAAAATTAAATAATATTGTGTTGACAGTTTTAATTTTAAATTAACAGATCTTCATTAAATGCATATACGGTACTTATATAACAAAATAATTTAAAAAAATATCTGTCTACCTGTTTGTTCTTCCTAATCTCTGAACGGCTGGGCCGATTTTAACGGGCTTTCGCTCGCAGATAGATAATGTTATAAAGAGTAACTCAATTTACTTTTAATTTAATTTTTTTATTTATTAATACATTAAATTCTTCTTTTCCAGCATGTCTTCCCATATCTACTTAAGGATGTTAGGGTATGTGGTGACCATAACACTTCATGTTGGAAATATTGTGGTGATGTCACAACCGAAGCCGAAGCATATTGTAGTGGACCCGAGGATAGCGGCCTATGCTGAACTGCAAGCCAGGTTCTTCACCTGCTGGACATTCGTAAGTGATTATCATTCATTTTGACGGCCTCGGTGGTCTAGCGGTTTAATGTGTTAAACCACCGAGCTTTACTGCAGATTGTCGCAGGTTTGATTCCTAGCATGGTATAAACATTTGTAAGAGATGGATGAGTATGAGATGGATGGATGAGTATGATTGTTTCGGTCTGAGTGTTTTGTGTATATATTATGTATGTATTTACAAAAAATATAATGTAATGCGTAGGAATAAAGATAATATTTTAAAGAAAGTACTACATATGAATGTGGAATGTTATAAGGGCAGAGGAATGCCGAAAAAGAGATGGATGGACCGTGTGAAAGATGACATGGTAAGAAAGGGAGAGTAAATAACGAGATGACTGCGAACAGGGAAGAATAGAAAAACATATTACGCCGACACCAAATGAATGGGATAAGGAAGAAGCAGGTGATGATGATTATTTCGATATTCGTAAGTCATTATTATTATATACTATTTTGGACATTAAATAATTAGTTTTAGTTTTATTTACTTATGTATATATTAGTTTTGTCTTTTCGTACATTTATTAATTGCACTTTTGAGACCCACACACTACTTTCTGTGCTACTCTGTTTTAAGTTGACTGGAGGAGATCTCTTTTAGAGATAAGTCCTAGCTGTGCCCGCGGTTTCACTCGCATGAAATTTATAGCCTATGTGTTATTCTTATATATATTCTATATTACTGTACACTTTCATCCAAATCCGTTCAGTACTTTTTTCGTGGAAGATTAACAAACATCCATCGATCTTCACAAACTTTCGCGTTTATAATATTAATAAGATGTGTTGTTATAATGTATACGCTGTATTACTGTAAAGTTTAATCAAAATCCGTTCAGTCCTTTTACGTGAAAGAGTAACAAACATACATCCATACTCATAAACTTTCCTGTTTATAATATTTAGTCAGATGCATAATAAAAATTTGACACATATGACAAAATGACTAAATGAATAAATGATTTTGTAATTCAATTATAACCTCGTTCATTTATTTCCATTACAGTTCCTGCAAATTGTATGTGCATTTAGTGGACTAATATGCGACACACTGGTACTGTGGAACACCAGTAACAAAGACTATAAGCTGCCCAAATACCTTAGAGGTTTCAGGAATACACTCTTCTCAGCCATTGTTTGGCCTTGTACTTGGGTAAGAAATTATAATAATAATAATATCTCAGGATAATTCGCACAGCGCCATCTAGTCCCAAGCTATGGGGGAATGGGGATTGTTAGTAATGTGGACTGATAATCTTATTGCTAGCAATGTACCATGTCAGGTTGATATTCCCCCTGGAAGCTACCGTGATAAATTCTTGTGCATTTAATTTAAGCATAATTTATGTTATGGGTACTAGACAACTGAAATAAATACATATTTTTTTTGTAAATAGATACATAATATGCATAAAAAATGACATACAACAGATATGCAAAATATCATAGGTATTGGTACAACTAGACAACTAATAGAAATATTTAGACACATTGTTTTTTTAAATACATATATATTATGCATAAAAATACAGTAATGCAAAATATTATACTGCATAAAAATCACAATCATGAATATAAATGTACAGTGCGAGGAATCGAACCGCGAACATTTGAAGTAAGGAGATATGTATAGTATACTGTTTGGCAACCGATTCAGTCAAATGCACTAGCTATTGGCTGTTGATAAAATGTAAAAAAATATGACACATAAACTTTGTAAAAATTTTACCCTTAAGGGGATAAAATAAGGGATATAATTTTGAATTGAAAATGGTCATTTTTGAAGCTAGAACGATGTCATGCATATCATTTTTGTAAAACAATTCTTTATAAATGCTATGCAAGGTCACTAATACACGCAGACGAAGCTGCGGGCACAGCTAGTAATAATGAAATATAAAAAGTGGTGAGAACCCCTGATTTTCTCAATTTTACGTACAAATTCATATTGTTTTAATGATACAAATGTAAAGTTAATTAAGTAAGTAAGTTTGCAACATAAACCTTGTAATGACACTACACTAATAGGTAATGTTGGCATAAATGTCAGTTATCACAAAATGATGTCGCTTGGACTCGAACTCACGACCTTTATGGTTCATAGGTCGACGTATTTAACCTCTATTAATGCATATAATTACTACACTTCAAATCGAAAAACATATTTATTACTATATTTGTATTATTTATTGGTCTTCGATGACCTGATAAATCTACTACAACAACTTCTGATAAAAGATTATAAATTCTAAGATACCTTCTAACTACAATTTACTTACTAATGAGTAATAACGTATCCACTTTCAATAAATGCATACTATATCGGGATACCAGTTTTTTGGATGGTAATGAAATGTTATACCTGCCTGCGCTAACGGTATACGCTGGCGGCGCACCAGTGAAGGATGAAAAGATGATCATGAAATCAGAGCGTAACTGCTCTGACTTCATGATCATCTTATCAAAGGTTAACACACCTTTCTTGACAAATTCACCGCGGCGTAATAGAGAAAGAATGAAGAAGAGAGGAAAGAAATTTATTGTCAATTATTAACATAACAATATAAAAAATCACGTAACAATAAAATTATACATTTAAGCTATATGGCTCACACTCAGCATATGCTGAGATAGCTTACTGCCATACCGTTCATATTCTGCACAGGTCATAAGTGACCACACGGCCGACTGAAGAGCATAAGCTAATAAATAAGCTAAATAGAAAAAAACAAAATAACTAAAATATATATAGATCTCCACTATGTATTTAATTATTTATCTACGTATATAGTATTATTATGTAAGCATATTAGTATATAATATGAAAAGTATGCGTTTTTCCATTACTGCCCTTCAACCATTTTCTGTTTTTACCCAATGAATGATAGAAAATGTCATATGGCATTAAGTTCGTCAGTTGTACATTTATTTTAAATTAGCTGTGCCCGCGGTTTCATCTGAAATTTGTAGCCTATATTTATTCTGATGTATAAGCTATATTACTGTAAAGTTTCATCAAAATCCATTCAGTAGTTTTTGCTTGAAAGAGTAACAAACATCTCTCCATACTCACAAACTTTCGCGTTTATAATATTAATAAGATAGTGCAATAAATAATAAATAAATAACTACAGTGAAATGCTCTTATGGTCAACAAATCTTCACTTTATTTAGCGTTTGTATATAGTAGGACCATTGCTAGCAATTACCCTACTATTTATTCTATTACCATTTATAATCTCTTTCCCCTGTTTCTATTAATTTTGATAATAATAAACACTGCAGCTTTAAGAAAATAAAAACAATTTAAGAAGAAATATCAATTACAAAGACGCGATAGTCATTAAAAATTACTTTTTTTTTTCCGGTTTTGCAGTTGATTTTTTAATAATGCTTTATTCATGACCATGGATACAAGTCCTTCAGTTGAATACATTTTTATAATGAATTGAATACATAACATAAAAATGAAAAAAAAAGGAATAAACTATTATGTGAGCGTAGGCAGTACAATTTTACAATTTTAGTAATAATTTAGTTAATATTGCCACTTATGAATTTTAAAAATAATATTAAAATCTGCCTGTTGATCACTACGCCGTTATATTTATACGTAATATCAAGAAAAGTATACAAGTGTAAAAGCAATTATATTTGTCCATTTTATTGTGTTATCATACATATAATATTTATCAATAACATTTATAATAATATCTTTTGTTCGACTTAACTTATTGAAATCGTCATTGATAAAAGGTTAACTATATGTAATAAATTTAAATTGTGATGATATGTTAAAACAAACACAAAATATCCGTTTCAATTTACAGCAAAATGTGAAATTTATATCAGTTAAAGACGCAGTTATGAGATCAAAGTCTCTTATAGGTTTACATATTCCAAACTTAATATACTCGTACATCAACTAAAAAGAGACACGATTTTGGAATTAGACTTTAAAATTATTATCCTTGCAGTGGATTTCACATTTCTAATTATTAATTTTAATATCTATAACAAGCGCGCGAAATCTTACGCTTAATAATAAATAAATTGAGTTAAATTGCAATAATGACAAATTAAAGTTAAACTTTATCAGCATTTTTTTTTTCGGTCAGTCAGATTTGATTTCTCTACCTTTTGGGTGTAAGTCGGGCTATTAAACCACTAAGCCATGACGCTTTTTAATAAGGATTCAGAGGAGTTTCCTCCTGCGTTCACTTAGATTGTGTAATGAACTTCCTGCCAAGGTTTTCTCACGAGACAGACTCTTAAGAAATCTTAATATACCCTTCTTGAAAAACCCCCATGTTTTTCAATAAGGGTATTTTGAGGTTTCATAAGGGTCGACACGCGCACGTGATATCACTAGTATCTCAGGCGTTCATAGGCTACGGTAACCATTTGCCATCAGATGGGCCGTATGCTTGTTTGCCACCATCGTTGTATAAAACACACACACATTATATATATCGTTGTAACTGAGTTTATAATAGTACGTGCTTGAAGGCACCTGGTATATAAATCATCATTGCGTTGAGATCTGCGTAGTATGTCATCTTCTTCCACTGATCCCTATCGTCCGTCACATCTGAACTTACTCTCCTTTTATACACGGTATCTTTCACACAGTCCATCTATCTTTTCTTTAGTCTTCTCCTTTTATGTACATATATTTGGTAGATAAATAAATACCCAAATGTTATTTATTTTCAGCTGGTCTTCTTATTCTTCTGGACCCTGTATATATACGATAGAAGTCTTATATATCCTGAATTTGTGGACGATTACCTAACACCAACGTCGAATCACATAATGCATACAGCCATCATACCTATTGTCCTGTGGGAGGTCGTGTTCCAACCGAGATATATCCCGAAGTCGCATGCAAGGAATCTGAAGCATTTGACGTTCCATCTTGTGTTATATTTCATTGTGTAAGTTTTTTTTATTTATATATTTATATCATAATATTTTTTACTTATATTTTCGGGCTACTCTGTCTGTCAATATATATATATATATTTCTTATGGATGATAATGGAATGGTGCACCCGCCAGAGATAACGGTTTACGCTGGTGGGCCACCAGTGGAGGATGATACGACAAGCATAAGGTCAGATCAGATAGGTCACCGTCGTGGTAAATTCACTATGAATTTATCACGATGGTTTCTCCGAAAGAAAGCACATAGAGCAGTACTTGACATACATGAGGTACATTGTTAGCAATGTATTAGTTCATATTAGTTTAAGAATGATAAAAATTGGTCAAGTATGTGTTGAGTTTATTCGTTACAAACATATAAACAGTTTTCCTCTTTATAATATTAGTGTAGTCTAACGATCAGTACTGGATTTGCTATCCTTGGATCAACTCAATATAATGATTGTTATTATCAAACATGCATTGCAGCAATGATTTTCTGATAATTTACAATGATTGAGGTCTTTGCTACTGGGATATTATAGAAGATTGTTGCAGAAATAGTACAGTATAATTTTCCTTAAGTGACCAACAATTACGTTACTGAGTTTAATGGAGAATTTCGCGCATGACCTACTTTGTGTCATTACAGTGACTTACGAGTTTTATTTTTAGACTCACTATTAGGAATCTTCCCAAATACTATTGTTGTCTTTCATTCTATAATCAATTGATTTAATACTCTAATAAATCTATTACGTTGTAATCGATTATTTTTTTTATCTGAAAATGTGACATAAAAAAATAAGTCCTAGTGTTTATTATCAAAAAATAAGACAGTGGTGTCCTTAAAAAAACAAGAGCAGCCACAAGCGACGACTAGTATACACGATCATTAAATCTGCAACGCCATCTAGTGATCAATTTAGATATTAAAATTACATACTAAAAGTACCTAAACAATATATTAATAATTATCACTTATATGATTTCAGAATGATATACACATACGTAGAACGGAACGTATGGATATACCCTGTATTCAAGAGGCTGTATGGAACACCGTACTTCTTCATTGTCCTGGCGTCTCTTCTATTAATATGCGTCATATTTTATTACATCCAATGGTTTCTTACAAAGATAATTTGGGGCCGATTGGAGAAAGAGAATACAAAAATAAAAATACATTAACAAAATGAAAATGTGTTTGAAAATGGAACGTTTATGCCATATCGTCACAAAATGCCGCCTTTAGATCTGCAAGTTTACTAGTAAGTAACTTGTCGTTTTTGTATATACCTAAGTTGATTAAGTAAATTATTTTAATGTATGTACTGAAACAAAACTTACAGGTTTAAAGGCGATCAAAGGTGGGTTAAGACTAAAAAAAATAGTATAATATAAATAAGAATAGAACAAGGTAGAATGTAGAATCATCGAAGCTGTTACTAACCAAACACGAAAAGTAGTCAAATCTAACCAAATTAAATTAATCTTTTAGATTATATTTGCTGAGAGTGTCTTAGCATGTCTATTCAGAACATGAATTGAAAGAGCAGAGAAAAAATATGATTTCATTTATTCGTTTACTAGCTGTGCCCGCGGTTTTACCCCAATGAAATTTAGAGCCTTTGTATTATTCTGATGTATATAGCTATATTATTGTAAAGTTTCATCTGTTCAGTAGTTTTTGTGTGAAAGAGTAACAAACATTCATCCATCCCTACTTACAAACTTTCGCATATATAATATTACTTGGTTTGTAGACTAGACTTCCAATCTAATTTTTTAGAATATCGTGTATTACCTACGTAAGTACTTTTACGTAATTTATTTATTATCAATTTCCAACTATAATCTCTCTAGTAAATCATTGTAATTTACAAAGTACGACTTTATATTAATGAAATAAATTTACTCGTATTTACGTAAGTAACACTTACCAAGTGTAAACGGGGCTTCCGTCGAATAAAGACGCCATTTTGTACTTTGAATTGATTTTTAAAAAAAGAACATTAATGATGTTAATTAAAAATTATGTAGTGAGAAAAAGTGAGATTCTAATGCATTCAATTTTCCATGTAAATAGTGAATAAGAATGCATGTGTTAATTATTTAATAATTTAATATTTATTTTTCGAATAAAAATGGTTTTTCATATTATCCTGGTTTCATTATAAACTAGCTGTGATTGCGACTTCGTCCGCGTGTCATAGTGATCTTGACCAAATAAAGAAAAATATTAAATAATCTAACCCAAAAAAGGCAAAGTTAAGTTGCAATATTCAATCAATCAATAGCCTAAAACATAAGTTTCTAGCTTCTAGCTTTAAAACTGACAATACTTCCAGACAAACTTTCATATCCTCTTACAACCCTTTTTTCGCATTAGCAAGTAGCCCATATCCTTTCATTATTACATGTGTATTTTCATTTAAATCGGTTCAGTAGCTTTGGCATGAAAGTGAGACAGACAGAGTTATATTTGCATTAATAATATTTGGTAAGGAAGTAAGGATTGATAGTTAGATATAGTTGATTAGCATACGAATAATAATTAATATATAATTATTTTATCAACAGCTTATCATATTATATCATCAAGATATATTATGTACGGTAGTTCTTACAAGGACATTGGTTTATCATAGCAGAAATATAGTCGACTAAAAATTTACAATTTTTTATCATTACATAGTATAAAACAAAGTCGCTGTTGCTGTCTGCCCGTCCCTATGTATGCTTAAATCTTTAAACCTACGCAACGGATTTTGATAAGTGATTCAAGAGGAAGGTTTATTTTTTTTGTAGATAGTTATAAGTGATTCAAGACGTTACATCATAACATGATGTTAGGTTCTTTATCTATTCCGGAAGTATTCCGGAATAGATAAGAACAAGAATAAGTGTGTATATAATATGTAAATTGTACATCCAACAACTAATTGTTATAGCTCGACCAGACACAGTCTAAATTACAGCGGCCGCCCATTTTTACCTCTATATTATAATTATTTTGTTATTATTTTCATATTTAATGTACATATTAATTTATGTAATTATTCTTTCTGTGAGAGGAACTCATTTACCCTGTAATTTCACTGCCATATTATAATAATAATAATACTGCCGGACAATTCACAACGTCATCTAGTCCCACGGTAAGCGGCTTTATGTTACGGATACCAGATGACTAATATAAATACTTAGATTATTATTATGTAAATACATACATAAAATACATAGAAAATACTCGTACTGATATAAGCGATGCAATGATATTCATGAATACCGTGCGACGAATCGAACCCACGACCATCGGAAGCACAGATAACATAATTAGTAATAGTGTTACAGTTAAAAGTATTGGTAATACTTTAGAAATAATAACTAACAAAAACAAGAACATTACTAAATTACTATCTCATTTTCATTTTAGAAAAATACCTCACGTATTTTTTTAAATTTCTTTAGTACAGTTATTTTAAACTAATAATACTTAATTTCATCCTAATTTTCTTAGTCGTTTGTAAGCTAAAATTTAACACACTAGCAAACAAATTTTACGTTGTTTTTTACGATGTTTAATGTATCAACATAATTAATAGATGAACTTTTACTATATCGAGTATAGTCAGAATGGGTTCCTTCATATCGAACAATAACAGTGTCCCAATATTTTATTATTAGAATTTATTTAGATAAAATTTTATCTAAGGTCCGCTTTACATAACGTTATTTTTTTTGCGTACGGTGCCGGCGAATGACAGAGACAGCAATAAATGTTATCTCCCCCTCTCTGCTAGTGATGTGCAACCAATGAATAAGGTAATCGAAATTAATTACAGTATTTATAAGTCCTGTTTTATATTTTTTTAAGACAAGGTAAGTTCTAATGTGTTAATTATGATACACAAGTGTAGGATGGTGACATAAAAAAATATTTTTATAACAAAGAAATAAATTTCATTATATTTTAAAATGACTTATAGTTTAATTACTTTACTTTGCTCGTGACAGCCATCTGTAAATTCTATATATAGCCATCTGTAAGTTAAATTCCACGCGGATGGACTTCATCCGCGTGGAATTTAACTTGAACAGCTAGTATACTATGTGCAGGTCAATTGGGTTACTCATTATTATTATTATCCTTCACTAGTAAAGACTTTAACTATTAGATTTAATTTATTTATTTATGTTAATTACACTAACTGTTGGTAAACTAGAATATTAAGTTTGAAAAAATATCAAACATTCATATAATAATATCGTCATATATTACTAGTTAGTCATTACTAACATACATTAGTTATCGATAAAAGATAAGTGTGTCAAATAAGTAAGTATTTATCGATATCTCGTTTGACGCGATACCACCACTAGATTATCTACCGTTATGCCGTTACCACCACACGCCATCGCCAGTATCTAGTTCTGAATGGGTACATTTTAGTTGATTTTAGTTTATATGTACCCGTTGTCCATGATCTTTGTTCCTCTACTTCACAATTCAAACAACTAGTGTCATTATTGCGTGGAATTTATAGAAATAATATTGTTAGAATAATTTGAACTCTATTTTATACTGCATTAAGTATTTATTAGAATACTTATTATTTATGGTGTAAAAGTGTATTTTAGCAGGTTTTAAAGTAAGTTTTGTTTTATTATTTTTAGAATACAATGTTGCTAAGTGGTAGGCAGACGGTATTTTTAATTGCTATTTTTTTTAATATCATGGTACAGTGGTTTACAAGGTTTAAGACTTCAATGCATAGTTTTTTTTTAATTAATAGGTAATAATGGTACACACGCTAGCGCTAACGGTGTACGCTGTGAGGGCCCAGTGGAGGATGATAGGCCATGAAGTTAAGTCAGTTTCTCACCTGGAATTAATCACGATGGATTCCAGCAGTCCACTTATCGTGGACGCATATATATGCCAAAAAAATACCAAATACGAATTAATGTTTCTGATTTTGATAATCCTCTGACTTACCAGAGATTTATTAAAGTAAAAACATCTTAAGGCATCCGACTTCTATGTACATGAACAGCACCATAGTTATGCGATACCTGTAGTGCCCCTTATGCGTTGTCATTCTGGGTTCATACTTACGCACCGTGTAATTTCACTACCATAGCTCTCCCAATAAAACAAAACAATGAAACAATGAAATAACGGATGTATATAAAATTTAGCAGGCATTATCGTCAAATAAAATAATCTATTTTCATTTATCGTTACAGAATGTCAGGTCATATTTACCTCCGACTATTGGGTTATGTCGTGACAATTTCCCTTCACGTTGGAAATTGGATTATAATGACCCAACCTATTCCCAAGCACATATTAGCCGATCCAAAAGTTAGAGGATTCGTTGAATTGCGGAGTCGATTCCTAACGCATTGGACAGTTGTAAGTAAATATAGTATAATGAAATTACCTTCAAAATGACAAAATAGTTTCGAATAAAACGGCACATATTTGATATAAATCGGATCATTCTAACTATAGTAAATAAACTTTCAATTTCAATCAAAAATAATGCATTTCTTTTTACTACACCCTATAGTTTGTATACATGGAAACGTCACTACACATCCTATGTGTTTGTAGCTCACTCATGTATAAACGAAATATCTTCTTTGAAAAATATATATATATACACTCTATCCTGAGGAAATAATAACCATCGCTCTAAAGAATATCTTTCAATTCTTGTTCATGACAGGTAGCGAACTTTAAAAAAAGGGCGAGCATTTTAGATCTATGCAGGACACAGTGTTACATGTATATTGTAAATACAAAAAAAAATCTAAACATTTATTCTTTATTGTACTCACATATAACAGCAATAAGATACATGTAATGTACTCACTCTATTCTCCCAAATTTGAATTTAAATGAAATAGTAATATTGTAAATATGTACAACATTAAAAAAAAATACGAACTGAGTTTCTTGTCAGTTCTTCTCATCTCGAAATCATTCCGAACTGACGGTAGATTTGACATATCATAAGAGTCTGTAATAGACCTACATGAATAAAGATATTTTGAATTTTAATTTGTACAAGTGTTAGCTTATCTCTAAAAAGAGATTTCTTCTAGAAAATGTTATAGGATAATGTGGGCACTAGATCAGCCATGAATACGTGTACGAGAAAATGTTATATCAGTTGTCTAGCCCATAACAAAATTGAGGTGAGATGCCGTCCTGTAATTTATACTGGGGTTTATTATAATTGACTGTTGTTTAGCATTCAGTAATGATTTCATAGCATGTCTTTTTTCAGTGACACGTCTTGGCTTCATGGGATATGGGGGTTTTATGGGAATATGAACTACCAAATATGCAAACCATAAAAATTTAGGTTTAATAATATTTACATAAATTTCATAAAAATGTACTGAACACAAACAAAGTGACGGACCATCTGATTGTAATTGATAACGAATAGTCTCAAGGACACTGTCATTGAAGTCTGTAATTGCCATTACGAAGGATTTATTTGTTATTTCTCTATATTATATCGTAATTTCTAGCCTTATTGCCTTATTTTCCTGAACCGAAACACACCTAGCAAGCTTCTTGGTAACTGAAATAGGATACACTGAGGTACTTACGCAGACTTCTTACAAAATCTGCATCGGGAAAATTTAAAAGAAAAATTTGATTATTTTATTAAAATATTGAAAAGCATCACTTTAATACTCTCAAATTAAAATCGCTATTAAAAAATAGGGGTTGGCGATAGAAGGGTGATAATTTAGGGTTGTATATATTTTTTAATGCCACATTAAAAATGTCCAAAAAATAAAAATAATATAATAATACATATCACTTAGGGATATGAAAAATACATAGTAGCAGATTCTCAGACCAAATGGAGATGCATATTTCATAAAAATCGGTTAAGCCGTTTCACAGCAGGTTGACTGCTCGAGAGAGAAATGACACGAGAATTTTATATATAAGACTAATATTATTTACTATACTTTTTCAGTTCATGCAAATATTTTTTGCTATTACTGGTCTAATTTGCGATACTCTGACTCTGTTGAACTCCAAGAAACAACCTCCGAAGTATATTAAGGGATTCAAAGATCTTTTCTTTGCAGCTGTTGTTTGGCCTTCTACACTGGTATGTACTTTATTTACACATTTTTTTTATATAATTGGAATGACAAACAAGCCGACGGCACAACTTGATCATATCTATATGTGTTATTCTTATTAGACCTGTAGTATTATTTATTTATTATTTTGCACACATAGCGGA
This sequence comes from Achroia grisella, assembly GCF_030625045.1. Taxonomy (NCBI): domain Eukaryota; kingdom Metazoa; phylum Arthropoda; class Insecta; order Lepidoptera; family Pyralidae; genus Achroia; species Achroia grisella. The sequence goes on from NW_026712626.1 coordinate 725,245, forward strand.
CTTAATGCGTGATGGTATTCTCTACCAGTCAACCGTATCGTTGATCAGAGATACACGAGTAAGGCGGTGCAATGTAATAATTAATATAAAAACAGATAAATATAAGAAAAATAATATATAATATACATATGCAAATATATAAACTTATGGAATATAAACAAATAAAAATTGTATTTATGTATGTATGAGTATGACTGCTTGTATCGGTCTGGGTGTTTTCTATGTATATTGTGTCTGTATGTTACAAAAAATGTATCTAAGTACGTCCATGGGTTGTGTAGCACCCATAACATAAATCATGCTTAGCTTGGGACTGGATGACGCTGTGAATTGTCCAGGGTCATTATTGTAATGGTTAACAAGCTGACGGCTCACCTGATGGTAAGTGGTAAGTCGTCAATATACATGAACAGCGCTTCATAGGTCGCTATTCCATAAGACAAAGATGTCATGCCTTAAGTTAAAGTGAGACCTTATAATATCACTTCTTAGGTAGCTGTGAGGCGAGGTTTTCTTAGCATAGTTTCGGTTCATTCTCTTATATTATTTTTAACATTTTAACACATTTACAAGATGGTTATTGTTTAAAAAAATTGTGTATAGGTACTAATGGAATGGAATGAATAAATTTTATTATTACTAATCTGTTCCCTGGATTTCGTCCGCGTGGAATATAACTTTATTTATCTAATATAAAAGATTTTATTCTAAAATAAAAGTAGTCTAAGTTACTCTTTATTACATCAGCTACCTACCAAAAAAACTCCCGTCAAAATCGGTCCAGCCATTTCAGAGATTAGACAGAACAAACAGACAGACAGACAAAAATTGTAAAAAATGTTATTTTGGTATATGTACCAAATATATGCATATAGTAAAAAACGGTTATTTCAATATTACAAACAGACACTCTAATTTTATTTATATGTGTAAATAACTTATATTTTCAGCTGGTCTTTACGTTCTTCTGGACTTTATACGTGCTGGACAGAGGTCTCATTTATCCTCCGTTTTTGGACCAAATCTTAGCGCCAGCATCAAACCATATAATGCATACAGCCATCGTCCCAATAGCACTTTGGGAGGTGGCTTTTCAACCCAGATCTGTGCCCAAATCGCATATTAAGAATGCATTTCATTTAGTATTATATCTTGGATTGTACTTGAGTGTGTAAGTATTTCAATAATAGATATGTAATGATAGATATATGATAAAAAACATTAATTACTCATGAACCATTTATTTGTAATCAATTTAAGTCTTGATTTACTCTGATTTGATATCAATTCTTTATTTTGTTCATTAACTAAAAACAAAATTCATTAATGAACAACAACTTTATACGTACTTGAAATATCGATACAAACAATTTGATAATAAAATAATATGTGCCAAAATTATTTTAGTATTTAGTATCAGATTCTCAGACCTACTGAATGCATTTGGAAATTTCATAAAAATCGGTCAAGCCGTTTCGGAGGAGAAAGATAACTAACATTGTGACACGAGAATTTTATATATAAGAAATATATATACCTACTATCATCATCATCATCATCATCTTAGCCCGAAAGACATCCACTGCTGAACAAAGGCCTCCTCCAAAGATCTCAACGACGATCGGTCCTGCGCTGCTCGCATCCATTGCCTTCTAGCTATCTTGACCAGATCGTCGGTCCACCTTGCTGGAGGCCTTCCCACGCCGCATCCACCGGGCTGCGCTCGCCATTCGAGGACTTTATTACCGCAACGGCCATCTGTCCTTCGATCTATGTACCCTGCCCGTTGCCACTTCAGTTTCTCTACTATATATTTGTATATTTTCTTTTTTAGGATGATCTACACGTACGTCGAACAAAACAAATGGGTGTATCCTATATTTGACAAGATATACGGAACTATACATTTCTATATTGTATTGGTAGGTGTCGCATTATTATGTGGAATATTTTATTCCCTACAATGGCCGTTGACGAGAGCAATTTGGGGAACAGTGGAGAAAGAAAAGATTAAGAAGAAAGTACGGTAGAGAAAGAAGAGTTTGGTATAAAAATGATGTAAAATTATTTATGACGTACTGAGTTTGAGAAGTAAACGGGATATATAAAAATATAATATTATGTTGACTGTTAGTTTTTTATTTTTTCATTTATTTTTTTTATAATAGACATCAAAATATTATATCTAATTCTTGTAATTATACATACTGATTTTAAAGACTTGATTTTTTGTTTGTTTTGTAGACTTGTAGCACTGTGACCGTAGAAGATCTACTGCGTTTGCACTATTAGGAATTCGCTACTAATTCTTGGCAGGACATGATTGTAAGATTGTGAGGTAGATTTTGTATGAAGTTGTCCAATAATTCTGTCTCACCATAGAGGGAAGGGGATGGTGACGTGAAGTGTTGACTCCATTGCTAGCAATGTACCATGTCAGGTTCACGTCCACGTTTCCCTTGGAAACCATCAAGTTATATTTCTGGTGAATTTGTCATGATATGCTAACTGAACTTACTTCATACTCATCTTATCATCCTCCACTGGTGCTCCGCCAGCGTATACCGTTAGTACAGGCGGGTGCATCGTTCTATTATTAACAATTACTTTTGTCTCACCTGAATATAGGACAACCATAGATTTTAGTATGTACGTTGTATTCAATCCGTCAATCGACATATAACTCGTATTCACATGAATCGATGAATCGTGTATCGATTCCTAAACTGTTTATTTATGTGATAAAAAGTAGTATCAAGATTTTGGTATATACATTATATTCAATCCGTCAATCGACACCTAACTCGTATTCGCATCATTCGATGAACCGTACATCGATTCCGAAGCGGGTACCTCGCGTGTCTCGTCCCTTTAGTGATACCAGATTGAAGATTTTGTGGGGAGACGACAATATAAGTTGAGGAGAGTTGGAGATTTGGTACCTTAATACCAATATTGTATCTGGAGAAAAAAAAACACAAGTTCGTTTGGTGTGGCCCGGGCCTTAACAACATGGACCTTCATGAAGGAAGACTACTGGCCGAAGGGAGTGCTGTAATGATTGTGGTGACCACAAAGATTTAATTTATTATTTTATATTTATATGTTAGTTAATATTGTTATTTAAATAATATTACGTGGGGTGAAAGGGAACTGTCAGTAATGTGGACTGATGACCTTACTGCCAGCAATGTACCATGTAATGTTGACCTCCATGAGGATCCCTGAAAACTGGCTAACAGATCTAACTGGCGGCTAACTGATATGACCTCATGTTCATCCTATCATCCTTCACTGGTGCCCCGCCAGCGTAAACCGTTAGAGTAAGCGGGTGCACCATTCTATAGTCATCTATAAAATAATATTTAGTTGCCTGAAGTAACATAAATAAATTAACTTTTTCGCATTCAAATTAAATTAAATTATTAATACAGTAATCGAAATTTTTCAACGTACCTAAATTTTGGGGTATTTGGTCAAAATTAATGGGGAAAGCATGGCGGTTATCTGGCAACACCGTGTGTCACGTCGCTTGGCTTGAGTCAGTCAATACTCGTTGTCCGTGACCTGTGTTTGTGTACTCTGTGTTTTTTAATTATTATTATAAACGGAAGTCTCCGTTATTTGGAACGTAGTTAAAATGTATTGTTAAAACAATTTGAACCGTATTGTTAGTTGTATTTTGTACTATTATGCGGTAGCATATAAGGAGTGGTCGACGTACTCACCGCTACCATCTTCATTAGACTGTGCAGTCACAGAGTAATTATTTATTAACACTGGTTATCATACTGATTCACCATACATTGTTATTTTTACCTGTTTATTAATACCAAGCGAACCTACTTCTATTTATAGATTTCGAAGTAAGTAAAATTGTTTTTATACTTATAACTTTTATATATAAATAAAATTGTAAAATTGTGAGAGACAAAAACTGTTTGTTCGTCTGTTTGTGTATCAAGGTTTTACTTAAAAACGTCTTTCTTTTCGTTCTTTTTGTCTTAATATGTAGACCAACGAAAGCTGAGAAAATTAAAATACCCCACAAAAGAGGAAATAATTGACATTGTAAATAATTTTAATACGTCAACTATAATTATATTAATACATTTATTATTATATATTAGATGGCGCGACGTGGACACCTTATACATTGTACCTTCATCTGTCGAATAAAAATAATGTTAAATTTCTATCTCACTCTTTATGATCGGGGAAATAAAAAACTAAAAAAAAAACTTGATAGATTTCTATTATTTTGTTTAATTCCGCTACAATTAGCATGTGTGAGGCCACGAATATCCTGTGTGGAAGCTTGACTATCGTTACGACCTTCTCTAATGGTGATCAAATATCAATAAAAAAAATACCAGAATACCAGTACCATTGCCTCGTCGGATACAGAAAATACAAAGCCAAATGTGGGCACGTCAAGTGTTCCATCATAATATCGACAGTTGACGATGACTCTGATTACCCCATCTGGGATAAAAGTCGTGACGTTATGTTTATACACACGACTTTCACATATTCAGAAATTAGATAGTATAAATAAAGTCGCTATCGCTGTCTGTCTATCTATGCTTAAATCTTTAAAACTACGCAACGGATTTTGAATCAGTTTTTTTTAAATAGATAGAGTGATTCAAGAGGAAGGTTTATATATATAATACATGTACACCCGTGCGAAGCCGGGGCGAGTAGCTAGTTTTAATATAATACGTTCTTCAATGAGCTCGAAGTGGCACCTCATCAGTAATAACCTCCTCTATAATACCTGTATCACTAGATGCTGGAACGATGGATCTATATTATGTTTTGAATATATTTTTGCAGTATGTCCCGGCATATATATTTTCGAATATTCGGCTATGTTGCAACCATCGTTCTCCATATTGGCAATTGGTACGTGATGGGGCTACCCAAACCAATACACATAATGGCTGATCCACACATTAGGGGATACTTGGAAATGAGAAGTCGCTACTTCACTCGCTGGACATTCGTGAGTAAACTTGTTTACTTTAGCTATTTTAATAGCATTGTTTTGTGGTATTTTATTATGGAGTAAAACAGCTGATATAAATACAGTATTTATGTTTAAAAGAGGGTCATCCGCTCCATTTATGGTATGGGTTCCAGGGAGGCTTTGCGAGAGTGTTTCAAGCTGACAAGCATGCTCTACTATGATTCAGTTAAAGTAAGATAAAGTAGTGAAATTACAGGATAAGAGGCATGGTATTTTAGTCTTCAGCACTGAATTCAGGAAACGCATGTGTTGTATCACGAATGTCATATTGATAATGTGATCTTTGTCATTTTCTCGCAAAGCTTTCCTGTAATACTGGTATGGCTTTGCAAGAGTGCTTTAAGCTTGTTTTACCATGATTCGGCCTTGTATAGCTTTACAAGAGTGCTTTAAGCCGATAAGCTTGCTTTACCATGATTCGGATAAAGTAGTAAAATTTCAGGATAATAGGTATGACATCTTAGTCCTCTAGAATGGCTACATGAGTGATATCACGGGTGTCACATTGATAATGTGATGTTTGTGTTATTCATGTATATAGGCGACGGTTACCACTTACCATCAGGTGGGCCGTTAGATAGTTTGTTATACCAATTACAAGAAAAAAATGTAAAGGTATCAGACCATTTTTCTTATTCCTGATATTCATTTTGTGTATAGCGTGTCTATAGCAAAAAGAAATATAAACAAAAAACCGTATACAAGAATAAAAATCAACAATACAACAAAAAATAAAAATCTTAAAAAGACCCCTAAATATAGAACTCATACTTAAGTTAGGATAAGTTAATCTTAAGTTAGTTGTATAGCTATTATAATTTTAAGTATATGTTAAGAACACCTGCCAAAATAACAAAAGCTGCCAATCCTGAACCCTTGGAGTTGTTGCCCTCGGAGATGGCGCCGGGGCAAGGGTTCGTCCCTTGCACCCTATTAAGAGGGTGCAAAAGAGTCCGTGTTTTTTATGTAATGTGAATGACAAACAGACTGACGATGCACCTGATGGTAATATAGAACAAATCAACGTGTCGATACACTATTTCGTAGGTTTGTTACAAATTATAATCATAATAATTTCAGGACAATTCACATAAACCTACTAACCACTATTCACTAGACCCCAGTTAGGCTAGCTATGTATGTGTTATGGGTACTAGATAACTGATACAAATACATAGATTTCTTTCGTAAATACATACAAATTATACATAGAAAACACCCAGACCGATACAAACGATCATACTCATGAATACAAATGTTTGTACCGTGCGAGGAAACGAACCCGCTATCATCGGACGTAAAGCGGTGTGCTAAACCGCTAGACCACCGAGGTCGTCAAAGGTTTTATTTTATATGGCAAAACAACGTTTGCCGGGACAACTAATTGACTGTAAAATTATTCGGTTCTCAACCCTATTAGCAATATAAATAAGAATTAGAATAGTTTGAAAAAAAAACTTGCTTGCATCGCAGCTTGGATTCGCAGTCTATCTAGTGATTTCTAGTGTAACAGAACAGTGTTTAGTATTAATACATAAATATTATTTCATATGTATGTTAGTTTATAAGATATTTATAATATGGGCCTATAAATATTATTTCATATGTATGTTAATAATAAATTTACTAATATACTAAACACAAATTTTTACAACAGGCTTCAACATTCTCAAGTACCACAAATATAAGATATTATTATATAAAAAATCCATTTAAAACATATTCGTCCGCGTAATAATTTCGAAATATTTCATAAGTCATGATTAGTCAAGTAACCTAAGTTATCTTTATGTTTTTATTACAGTTTCTACTAATATACTATCTGTTTTTATTACAGTTTCTACAAGTGTTCTACGCGGTCTGTGGTTTGATTTGCGATGGTATGATATTGAAAAGTACCAATAAAAACTATAAACTACCGAGACATCTCAAGGGGTTCAGGGATACGCTGTTTGCTGCTATTGTATGGCCTTCCACTTTCGTATGTATTTTCGTTTATATTAATATTATAAAAATGAAACTTTTTTGTCATACATGTATGATAGACGATAAAAGTACTTCATAATAAAAGATGCGTATATTGGAGTATGGTGTGAAAGAGAGAGAATGATACGATATGTAAGTGTAGAGAGAGAGCAGGGAGTTAGTGGAAGTTAAGACAGTTAAAAGGAGTAATAAGTAAAAAGGTGTTTTAAAGTGATTTAATAGTGTAGAAAGGTAAGGTAAGGTACAATAAATATATATCTCAGAAGTAATAGTTCATCATTCAATCCCGATTCTACATACATCTTACTAATATAAACGCGTAAGTTATATATGGATGAATGGATGTTTGTTACTTTTTGACGCAAAAACTGCTGATTTTGATGAAACTTTACAATAATATAGCTTATATATCAGAATAAGAAATACATAGGCTACAAATTTTATGTATGTGACACCGCGGGTATAGCTAGTTTGTAATATTGATGTCAGCACTCAGCACCCTTCCATTAGTTTACGTCTTCACATAACTTAGATTTAAGTTCAGTGTAAAGTCAGTCCGCATTATGACTCCGCGTTTCTAATAAGCCATGTAGCACATGATCATTAAACTTGTTAATGTAGTGCAAACATGTGGAATGTTTATGTATACTCAATACCTAGATACTACAGGAAATAATAAACAATAATCAAGTAGCTACACCTCCTCACATCATATTTAACGCTACAGTGGTAGGGTGCGGGGGTGGGGGGTGGCGGTGGGGGTAGGGGAGATTGTTAGTAATGTGAACTAATGACTTTTGCTAGCAATGTACCATGTCAGCTTGACCTCCACGCAGTTTCCCCTGGAAACCATTACGATAAATTCATTGTCAGATTATGAGGCAAGTATGTATGGATGTATGTATGTTATATTTTTGTATGTATATGTTTTTATGTTTTTTTGTGTACGTTTGATAAAATTATTATAATATTGTTTGCACCGCCAACAACTTATCTCTGCACAACTCATGGTTGACTGGTAGAAAATGCCATAAGGTGTTAAGTCTACCATTTGTTCTTTTTACCTGTGTATGACGTGCATTAAAGTTATTTAAATAAAAATAAATATATAAATTTCTTCCTTTCTCACGATGTACTGACCTGACCTCATGCTCATCTTATCAGCCTCCACTGGAGCCTGATATACTAAATAACAATAGTCAAATAGAAGGAGGGGTGACACGGTTTGTGCAGTGCTTAGTAGGCACTATTCAATTTGTTTCACTGGCCTTAATTCATTGAAACTATTACATACATTGTTGTATCTAGGTAACTGTGTCCCATAGATACTGAAACTGAATATATTTTTTTATACTCTTTATTGCACCAATCACAGAACAAAAAAACAATTAAAATAGAAAATATACATTAACTGATATAAAAGGCGGTCTTATCGCTAAACATCTTCCAGACTACCTTTGGGTGGATAGAGAAATAAAAATAAGAAAAGCTATATATATAATGTTTTTATTATTTCAGCTGGTGTTCACATTCTTCTGGACTTTATATGTGGTTGATAGAGACTTGATTTTCCCACCTTTCCTGGACAAAATCTTGACGCCACTGTCAAATCATATAATGCATACTGCTATAATACCTATAGCACTTTGGGAAGTAATCTTTCAACAAAGAACCATACCGAAGTCGCATATCAAGAATGTACTGTATTTAATATTTTATCTTGTATTGTATTTGAGTGTGTAAGTATACATCTTATTTAATTATTTCGGATATCCATCCATGTTATGTTAGTAAAAAAACTTATAAACTATGTTAGTAAATTATTATATATATCTCTCGATTCATATGCAACACGCAAGTTTCTTGCTCGTCTTCGAGTGGAGCGAATTGAAAAAAATAAGTGATGACTATTCAAAAGTGCTTCAATATGAATTTATTTGAATAAAGAATTTTGTATTCTATTCTATTTATACATGTCCACGTCCAGAAGTACTGGGTACGTAGCAGTGCAATGATTCAGTGTTCTGGAGAGGACAATCTGATATATATGTTATAGTGGTTGCGAGGCTGTTTGCGCTCTCCTAAATTCGACTAATAAGGATCTAGATCTATATTGTTTTTACTAATAAGGCGATGGAAAGTTGAAAAAAATATATTTGATCTATTTATAACCCCATTCCATTTTAATATAACAAAAATATTTGACAATCGATTGGCGCGAAAATGAGAAAACACAATTATCTTTTTTTTTTATTTTAAAGGCTTTAAAGGAAAGGCAAAGTAAATACGTAATGAACATTCATAAAAGAATGACATATACCAAATTCAAATGTAACATTTTGTTTATTTTTTACAATATTTATTGCCACTCAGATGACTTTTTTACAATTCTATATCAGCATAAAATTTATAATGCTGATCAGAGAAAAATACATATATGTCTATGTCTATACGATATAGATACGTATATATTATATAAACTTTGTAAAAACTTTCTCACCTCAGTCTCACCCATTGCAGCCGCCAAGCGGCTTGCTTTGTTTGCTGCATTTCGGATTAATCAGCAAAATTACAGGATAAGAGGCATGACATCTTAGTTCTCTGGAGTAGCAACGCATGACTGATATCACAGTCGCCTTATGATAACATGCTTTCCGTGGTGCTTTTCATGTATATAGGCGATAGTTTTTTATTACATATTACATAGTTACTTATGATAATGGAATGGAGCCCCCGCCTGCGCTAACGGTTTACGCTGGCGGGGCACCAGTGAGGGATGATAAAATGAGCATGAGATCAGGTCAGTTAGCCCATAACTGCACCATTCCATTATCATCCATAAAAAAATTCACACGGCGTCATCCAGATAAGGTTGTGTGATTTACTCTACTTGGGACTAGTCTCAGACTATCGGCTAGTGTTATGGGTATAAACAACTGAAAAAATTACTTATATTTTATGTATAACTAATATAACTATACTAATAAATACACATTAGCTATATACAGTATTTACATAAAATTAAATCATTTTAAAAAATTGTCTGTTTGTCTGTTCTTGCGTAACAAATTCACCAGGAATTTATCACGATGGTTTCCAGGGGGAACCACGTGGAGGTCAACCTGACGTAGTACATTGCTAGCAATGGGGTCATCAGTCCACATTACTAACAATCCCTTTCCCCAATAGGTGATAGTTGCTACCTACCATCAGATGAACCATAAGCTTATTTGCCATTCAATTACATAAAAAATAATTATACGTTTTTTTCTTTTAAGGTTAATCTACACGTATACAGAACATAAGAGATGGGTGTATCCAGTATTCCAGAAGATATACGGAACTATATATTTTTATATTGTAATGATATTTATCGGATTACTATGTATATTCTTTTATTCGTTGCAATGGCCGCTAACGAAGAGAATTTGGGGAATATCAGAGAAAGATAAAAAGAAAAGAAAAGCATAATAGTCAAAGAACGGAAAAGAGGTTCAGAGTCAACAATAGCTGTTAAACGAAATACAATATCCAAATAAAAAATGAGTTTCTTATAGTCAAAGGACATTACACTGCGTTTTTTAGCACAATTCCGCTAGTACAATAAATTTACATTGTGAAAAGCCCTCTATGTTAACTGAGATCACATGTAGAGCAGGATTTTAGTTTTGTTTGGCATTATGGTGAGAGTATTGGGCAGCATAGACACTGTGTTGCCATGTGTAAAATATAATAAAAATATATCAAAAACGGCAACGTGTAAAAAAGAAAAGAAGAGTGAAGATAAAGTAAGAAAAAGGAAGATCTTTTAAATATAAAAAGGAATATTTGTATGGTAGTGAGAAAAGGACTGGCTATATGTATTATTTAAAAATAAGTATTATTTAATTATTAATAAAAAATATTATGAAGTAATGAAGAATTATTTATTTATTTCAACAACATTACAATACCTTAACAGATTAGTTTTTAGCACACCGCTTTACTTCCGATGATCGCGGGTTCGTTTCCACGCACGGTACAAATATTTGTATTCATGAGTATGATTGTTTGTCTGGGTGTTTTCTATACGTGTTTTTACAAATATATATATATTTAAGTATCAGTCGTCTAGTACTCATAATTATAACAAGCTCTGCTTAGTGAATATATGGCGCTCTGCGAATTGTCAAAAAAATCAGTATTAACTCAGTACAGTACATACAGATATAATTTATAATACATAATTTAAACATAGAGGGAAAATAAAAGGAAGAAGGGGAGGGGACAACTGAGGTGTACTTACATTAAGAAAATTAAAGACAAAATTGGGGTTTTGTCATATCAATATTTAAAGAGAATGACGGTAGATTCATCAATAAGAGTAGTTGTTAAATTATGAATGAATGAATGAATTTAAACATTATAAAAAAATGTTGCGTAATTTAAAAGATGAAGCGAACAGACACCGGTGGGAACTTTGTTTTATACTGTGTAAAGATACTACATTCTTAGTAACTAAAATATGTATAATATAATATATTTCTAGGTGTAGTAAATTTAGATGTGACACCGTTGATGTTTGAACGAATGTAAGTCAGAACTTATGACGCAAGCAACAGTCGCTATAAGAACATAGTCAGCGTTTTACAGATTTAGTATGAAATTAACAATTACATTTAAAACTGTCCAACTATATTGAAATTGGGACACTGCGGTCTCGTACATTGTTAGCGGTATGATCTATATTCATATGGCTTTATTTATATGCTAGTCTTGTTGTATATGAGTATTTTATTGTAATAAAAGTAATTTACAGACAGATAAAGTAATGAAGAATAGTGTAAAAAAATAAGTGATCAGAAGTGCAATAGTTTAGAAGAATGTTTGCAGAAGAAGCCATTTTGGAGTTAGTTTTTCCCGCGCAAACGCAATGCGCCACAGATGCACAATAGGCAAGGCGCACAGCCGCAGTAGGATGACGCGCGCGTTATGGCAGTATGTGCGATGTTAATACTATGAGCACAGATAATATCTATGAGTATTATTGAGTATTGATACACATTCTTCGGCAACTGAAGATTCTGTTTATCAGCACTTTTCGATAAAGCTGTGCACTGCGTATGTATTAAATATTAATTATCATTTGTCAATTTTAAGTTTAGGGAAAAGAAAATATTCAATTGAATAAAAATCGTCTTATCATTTGTTTTTGCTCATCCAAGGTGTAAGTTTTTAGTGGATGATAATGAAGTGATAGATCCGCCTGCGCTAAGGGTTTAGGCTGGCGGAACACCAGTGGAGATTGATAGGATGAACGTAAGGACAGGTCAGTTGGCCCAACGTGATTCACAAGGAATTTATCACGATGGTTTCCAGAGGAACGCGTGGTGGTCAACCTGCCTTGGTACATTGCTAGAGATGAAGTAATTAGTTCACATTACTAACAATCCCTCCCCCCTTTTTCAAATGAGTTTGTCTCTATCATTATAATAATACGTATAAAAGATGATTACACATCTGACTATACCTACAATGCTGATGGCAGATAGATAGATAGAAAATACCTAGACCGATACAAACAATCATACTCATGAATACAAATGTTTGTGCCGTGCGAGGAATCGAACCCGCGACCATCGGACGTAAAGCGGTGTGCCAGACCGCTAGACCACCGAGGTCGTCGAAATGGGGTCGTCGTCGTCGTCGTATGGTTTAGTTCTTTCAAATATATTTTTTTATCAATATATTTCCGTACTATATATCCTAGGTATTGTATAAAAGGTACTGTAAGTTAGTATATTATATAGTAAACATTGCTGAATTCAATTAAAAGTGCAAACTTGATAATAATAACTCTGGACATTCGACACATGTTGTCTAGTACCCATAATACAAGCTAAGCAGAGCTTGTGTTATAGGTACTAGGCAATTGATATAAAAACATCGATGTTTATTTTTTGTAAATACATACTTAAACATAGAGAAAATAGCCAGACCAACACAAACAGTATACTTTCATCATACTTATGAATACAAATGTTAGTATCGTGCCAGGAATCGAACCCGTCACCATCGAAGTAAACCGCTAGACTACCGAGGCCGTTCTATGTCAGTATTAGCACAGATAAGATAATGTATTAATATAATATTAGTATAGTTTGATCGACCTCGTTCCTATCCATATTTTTTTATCTCTTCTTTATTAAAAATCTTCCTTTCAAATTGTTGTTTTAAAGCGATTATCATTTCTAAAGTGTAGTTTCATATTATTATTTTTTATTGTTGTAAGCAATATAATAAAAAAAAAAAATAGGTAATTAATATCAAAAGGTACCTAGTCTTTCCTGACTGGACAGGGAGAGAAATACGAGCGTGAAGGTTAGTGTTGACGTATGTCGGCAAAGGGGTCAACCTACAACCGGGTCACAAGTCCCGGGAACTACGCGGAGTTTCCTTCTCTGCCACATGATGGACATGGATGGTACGTTGAATCCATCGAATGGTAAAAAGCTCACTTTCCTTTTATTATACCATACTTGACACAATGGAAGCGTGCTATTGGAATATTAGTTAGGAACGAGGTAAATAAGAAAACACAATTTTTCTGAGTCACGGAGTTGTTTTTATTTATTTATTTATTTATTTATTAGCATACAAAACAGATTACAGTCAATATAATAATATAATTAGGAGCGTGTAGTTCGGTACAGAACTGGATTGTAATCCAACACTATGTATGCCTAAGAGCTAAATTATATAGACGCATTCAATATACGCTAGATAGCTAGATAAGGTTATATAATAAAAAGTAAACTAAATAGAAAATGATATATAACTACGTAATGCAATTAATGATGTTTTTAGTTTGTAATGTTTTCTTTTTTATAGATATAAAAAAGAAAACATTACAAACTAAAATTATATAATAATTTCGCATTTATATTATTATTAAGTTTTAAGATTAAAACTTAATAATAATATAAATGCGAAAGTTTGTGAGTATGGATGTTTATTAGTCTTACGCAAAAACTACTGAAGGGATTTTGATGAGACTTTACAGTAATATAGCTTATACATCAGAATAACACATAATACACAGAATAGTTTTAAGCTGATGAAACAGCACAGCTAGTATAAATATATAGGTATAAAATAAGAAAGAGGTTTTATTTCCAACTGATTGTTAGACATTCTTCTCCAAAAATGTTTAATTGTTCTATCGGTAGTCCATTAGTAGATTATTTGACAATAAAACTGGTTCGTAGTAAAAAAAATAAATGAAATAGTTTTAATAAAAAAAACCGTATCAAAATATCAACATTAAACCGATGTATTAATAGACCTCTGTTAGTTAGATGTCGTAGAAAACATAGCTCTCTCACTGTTAAGTGACCAATCAACAAATTTGTTATACTCTCGAATACATTATAATCAACTTCTATAGCAAACAGAATAAAGTCCAAATTGGAATGGTTGTAGTGAACCAATAAAGTATATAGTAAATAGTGTGGATAAATGCTACCTGTGATTGCCTCGTTTCTTTTCACGGTTAAGATCAGCGGTGTTGCCAGTATAAATTTTTTACTAAATATTAAGGAGTTACTCTTGATAGTAAATCATAATTTAAATTGTTTAATAATATGTTATTATCTAAACTATAAACTGAGGAAAAATTTAATATTTTATTCTTAATTAACTTAATTGTACAATAAATTTATTATTCCATAGAAAATATTGTGTTTCCCCAATATTTTCTATGAAATAATAAATACAATGTGATTAATTTTATAAATTTAAAGAAAATATAATTTTGACTAGGATTTCAGCTTTAGTTATTCATGTGTTTGAAATTGCAAATATATGCAAATTTTTACTAAATATAAAATAGTTTAGTAAGTATACATACGTTAAATAATGTTTTTGTAGAAAACCTTAAAATTTATAGCGCTGACAATATTATCTGATTGCACTAAGAATGAGTGCGTAGCGGTTTCTGTGTTGATTAAAGCATGCCTCTTACTTGTTATCGTGTAATTATTTATATAAAAAAAAAAACATCTATTCAACAGAGCAACACACAAGTGTCTTGCTTATTCTATTACTAATATTTTAGTAGGTACGTAATACAACAGACAATAAAAGTCACTAGACTAGACTATTAAAATTAATAGAGCAGATGTAACAAATGTAAACTACATCATAGAGATGGTAACCCTAAAGTCGAGAGCTACACCCAATCACTTATCTGAAGAAGCATTTGTGGGTCAGCTGCATGTCGTAGCAGCAAGCGGCGTTCCAAACATTAAAAAAAAATTCCAAGTGCAATCATAGACTATGTCAGTTTCGTATGCAGTTTCCCGCGTAATGAGGCGCGCGTCGCCGTTCCTTTTTCAAAAAAGATACGAGTCGACGGTGGCCAGTTTGACGAAAGATGAAATATTGTTACTGTTAAGACCTCCATCATCAAATTGGAGTAATATAATTAGGGACGCAGAGAAAGTAGTCGGATATCCGACCTCATTTATGAATTTGAGATGTCTACTGAGCGACGAGTTTGCTAATTTGGCGTCATATTTAAGAACATTGGTACGTTAATTTTATTTTTCTTTTAGCTCTTAATTAGTTTTTTTAATTATCCAATTATCAGGTTTATGACTTGTGATTATAGGTTTATTTTTATTTATTGTTTTTAAAACATATAGTTGACTAGCCACGGTTTGGCACTAATGAATTTTATAGCCTATATGTTATTCTGAGGTATAAGCTATATTATTGTAAAGTTTCATCAAAATCCGTTCAGAAAGAGTAACAAACATCCATACTTATAAACTTTGGCATTTATAATATTAATAAAATTATATTCATAATTTCAGAGCCGCGCTCTTGTCGGTGGATCTCTTGCCATTTTCCACGATTTTCCATTAATCTCTGTAGTTGTTGATACGACACGACTGCAAAATAAGCATAGCTACTTATTTATTTAGCATTACACTTTAAAATTTATATATATATAATAAATTTATTATATTTATCATTATGTATGTATATTATTATTATTTTATAGAAATGTATATATAAATATTTTGCTTTATATTTATATATCTTTTTTTGACAAATCTCATTTATATCAGTCATTAGTGCACCCCCTACAATCTTTCTCTGCACCACTCATGGTTGCCTGGTAGATAACGCCGTAAGGTATTAATTAAGTCCGCCATATGTACAGGTTTTTGTGCATTAAAGTTAAATAAATAAAAATAAAATTAGTTATACTGATGAGACAATATTAATAATCTACTATCTATCTATCTACTATCGTTTTAACTGTAATTAAAAAGAAAGCCTTTTTCTTACACATGAATTATAGAAATGTATATACAGTTCTCTTGTACAAGTTTTTTGTTTCGCTACTCTCACGCAATACTGTAAACTCTATATCAAGCATACTATAAAATAAGTCAAACTAGTGAAAAATAATGTTGACATGACTATAAATAAATATACATGTATTTGGCACACGCATATATGTATATACTCTTTTGTTTATTAGTCTAGTTTAGCTTAGCAATTGTTAGAGGAGGGAAATGGTACCTGAAATACAAGTTTCTACTTAGTTTAATAATAATAATATAATAATAATAATAATATATTTATTTGTCAGAAGACATTAGGTACCAGGGAGCAATTTAAATTGTAAATATTGGATGCAAAATAAAAATATCATAATAACTTAAATATTAGTTATATATTAGAGATTGATAAGATTATTTTAGACTATCATTGAGGTACACTTTGTACAAAGTCGCTTGTGGGAATATAATATATTGTGCTGTTAGATTCTGCCCGCATTGTACGCCGGTTTCTCTCCCTGGGGCCCTGAACCCCGGCCGACTGTGCTTCTACCGGGGGTATGTTGCCATCTCCTCTCCTTAAGAGGGGAGATGAGAATATTTGGAAAAAAAAAAATAATAACTCTTTATTGCGCACAGACAAACAAAGAACAGTAAAATATGATAAAAAGTTATACAAAAGGCTGTCTTATCACTAACAGCAATTTCTTACAGACAACCTGGTATTGACAGGTACTATTTACATAGAGAAGGTAGAAGGCGCACAGTAGACAATATATTTATAATACACATATAGATAAACATACATTTTATAAGTATAAATAAATAAACTTACACACTAATACATCTTATATATAAAATTCTCGTGTCACAGTTTTCTTTCCCATACTCCTCCGAAACGGCTTGACCGATTCTCATGAAATTTTGTGAGCGTATAGAGTAGGTCTGAGAATGGGCCAACATCTATTTTTCATCCCCCTAAATGTTAGGGGTAGTCCACCCCTAATTTTTTTTTTATTTTAAGGCAAAACAACGTTTGCCGGGACAGATAGTATTATATATATATATACATACATATACTACATATGGGATGAGAACCTGTGGGAATATCTCTATTTAACCTATTCCTTCCGCCATATTTTGTGCCCGCGGTTTCACTCTCGTTAAATTTCATTATACAAATCAAAATATAGCCTATGTGTTATTCTGATGCATAATCTATATTACTGTACACTTTCATCAAAATCCGTTCTATAGTTTTTGCGTGAAAGAGTAACAAACATCCATACTTACAAACTTTCGCGTTTATAATATTATAATATAAGTAATTAATTAATGCTAAGCATAAAACATTGACGGCCTCAGTGGTCTAGCGGTTTAGCATACCGCCTTACTTCCGAAGGTCGCGGGTTCGATTCCTCGTACGGTTCAAACATTAATATTCATGAGTATGGTTGTTTATATTAGTTTGGGTGTTTTCTATGTATACTATGTATGTATTTACAAAAAAGTCTATGTATTTATATCCGTAGTCTATGTATTATGCGTACTATCTGACTGACTGATAGAAATATTTAAATACATTTTTTTCACAAATATATCGAGCCCACCCAGATATACTACATATATTCATACTCATGAATATAAATGTTCATCTTGCGAGAATCGAATCCACAATCATTGAAGTAAGGCTGTGCACTAAACCGCTAGATCACCGAAGTGGTCAAATATCATATCAGTTCCTTGTATTTCTTTCGTTTGACAGATCTCGATTTGGTCTCTTAATTAATAATCACTAAGTTCCGTGTAAAGGACCATAATATCATGTTGAACAAGTTTAACGTAAAATTTGACGTAACTTTTGACATTTAATATATTTGCATTTTCGCCCAAAATTAGCCGTTTATTGTATTCTCAAGGGTAACTGGATAGCTAATCATAAACATATAAATAAAATTGGAGTGTCTGTTTGTAATATTGAAATAACCGTTTTTTACTACAGGCATATAAATATCTTTGGGGGAGGCCTATGTCCAGCAGTGGACGTCTTCCGGGCTGCGATGATGATATAAATATAAATACGGTACATACAGCAAAATAACATTTTTTACAATTTTTGTCTGTCTGTCTGTCAGTCTGTTTGTTCCGGCTAATCTCTGAAATGGCTGGACTGATTTTGACGGGACATTTATTGGCAGGTAGCTGATGTAAAAAGGAGTAACTTAGGCTACTTGGATTTCAGAAAAATTCTTTTATTTTAGAAATAATATTATTTAATAAAAATAAAGTTACATTCCGCGCGGACGAAGTCGCGGGTACAGCTAGTATAATATATAGTACTGATTCGTCAACTGATATAATACATATTAATACGTAGAGCAAAAACTTTGTGGCCCTTTTTACGAAAATTGCGCGCACCGATGCGTATGAAATTTCGAACACTCATAGTTCATATAGATAAGAGAATGCAGAATGTTAATATTTTTTTTAGTAGATATCCATAAAAATTATGTAAATAAAAAATTACACCCACGTTTATAAATTCTTTTGTTTAGTGGTCGAAATTCAAATTTCGACCCCGTGGTCTAAATTATCTTATATATAAAATTCTCGTGTCACAGTTTTTGTCCCATACTCCTCCGAAACGGCTTGACCGATTCTCATGAAATTTTGTGAGCGTATTGAGTACGTCTGAGAATCGGCCAACATCTATCTTTCATCCCCCTAAATGTTAGGGGTAGTCCACCCCTAATTTTTTTTTTATTTTAAGGCAAAACAACGTTTGCCGGGACAGCTAGTACCATAATAAAATACAAAAAAAATATTTCGACGGACTCAGTGGTCTAGCTGTTTGGTATACCACTTTATTTCCATTGGTTGCCAGTTTAATTCTTGCATGATGCAAACATTTATATATTGTATACTTTTATAATGTTTTCCATGTATATGATCTACAAATATACAAAAATGTTTTTAAGTAGTTCTATTATTTATCTATTAACCTTTGCTTAACTCGAGACTGGATAGCGCTGTGTGAATTGTCGTAGCTTATTATTAAAATTAATAAAATGAAACCAGATAAATCTATCCTTATACCAGATCCCATATCCATAATCAACACAACTGTTTTATGAATAAAGAATGACAAACAAGCTTACAGCAAGTGTTCTGGTGGTAAATGGCAACAGTTGCCTACATACGAGTACATGGTACCGTTCATGCGTGGAACTGAGAGGATGTTTTAAAGTGTAAAATGAAAAGGTACTCTAACATGAAGTAATGGTACCAGCTGTTGGGGTACTAATGAAGGATGATAAGATGTGTATGAATTCAGGTTAGTAAGCAGCGTGACAAATTAATAAGAAATTAACGACAACGGCAGAGAAAGATTTTATTAATAATAATCTGTGTAATTAAATTGTAAACAAGCTGATGGTCTACCTAATAATAAGTGATAATCGTCACATATGAACAGGATCACGTACATCACGTTATCATGCGATACGTCAACCTGGCAACTCATCTCCACGATGAGTTGCCAGGATGCGTTGCCACTCTTCATTCCAGAAGACAAAGCTGTCTCCATATTACCCTAAAGGCTCCGTATTTTGCAATTTCACTGCCCTATCTCACTCTTCAAACAAAATCTTACAAAGCAAGGTGCTTGGAGCCAAAATATATGAGATAGTGCTACAGTAAGTTGCCGTACTTAGTCTTATCTCGAGATGAAATAATAAATTTAATCTGTCTAATTCCAGGTTGGCAGTAATCATCTTGTAATGCAAACAGCCAAGAATGTTCTTTACGGTGATTCCAAAAATCTACAGCCTTGGGGACTCATCATCTTGTTACTCTCCAAATCAGTGAAGAACAACTCATCACTTCCAGTGAAAAGAGTGGAAGAACAACAGCGGGTGTTGGCGGAACTAACGGAAATGAATAGAACAGGACACTTGATTCATCGCGGGATCGTGAATGTACCTTTCGCGAAACGATCGGAAAATACAGATTCTGCAATCTTCGGGAATAAAATTTCTCTTTTACTTGGCGATTACCTTCTAGTTACAGCAAACGGTATGCTAGCAAGTTTGAGAAACTCTGATGTGTCTTATATTATATCTTCAGGATTAAAAGATCTGTCCGAAGGTGAATTCTTCGGTGAAAGAGATGAACAAAATATGCCATTACCAGGAAAGCCTAAATCAACCGGTGAAGACTATCAAATCACATTCGATACTACTTCAATTAGCGTAGAACAAGTAATTGGGAAAGCTATGAGGGAGTGGACAGCTAGAACGGTTTTTAATGGAGCCAGTCTATTGGGCAGAGGATGCCAATCAGCAATGGTTCTAAACGAACAGAGTAGAGAGATGCAAAACTACGCTTACCATTTCGGATGTCACGTCGGTTTAGCGTGGCAGGCTGCTACCGAATTGCAACAGTTAACGTCAGACAGCAAGGACCAGTTTTGCTTGGCAAGTGCTCCTGTACTTTTCGCGCTAGAGGGCAATCCAAGTTTGTACGAAATAATCGATCAAAGTAAAAATGACGTAAAAGACGTTGATTATGAAGATTTGAAATTCCATATATTGAAGACAGACGCGATAGTTAAAACGAAGAAGCTTTACGAGGACCACGCTAAGAAAGCAACTGCGTACATTGAAAGTATGGGAGAGAACGAATCTGTGGATATGATTAAGAAATTGGTTAATACGTTTTGATCAGTAAATTTTATGTTATTAGAGGTAGGTACATTAAATTTATATAATACATGGAGGTAAGGTCATGACGCTTATAAACACCTGTGGACTGCGGGTGGAAGTACATTGACAAAATTTATGATGAATATTAATGTTACTAACCCACGTGTTTTGCTTTTATGGTGTAGTTAAGATGTTTTAATTTCGTGACTAATATTTATGTATGTGATTAAAGATTAATCTTAAACTATAGTTATTAATAATATCGACATATATACTAATAATAAATAACGCTCGAGAGTTTGTTCGTTTGTTTGAACACATTTATATTTAGATCTAGCAGTAGGGTTAGAAAAAAATTATTGAATTATTGTACAGTTCTCTAAGAAGATTACAGGGTATTTAATTAAGTAACATTAAGCTATGATCATAAGGTTTAATTTTATATATACATAGTCAAGTTATTATTATTAAAAATGTGACGTCACACTAGGAATGGGGTATTGTCACAAATATGACAATTGTATGTATTGTAGACACTAAACTACTAGTAATAATATTAAAATAGAGATTGTCAAATACCAACTTAACATAGAGAGCGTGGTGACCTAGTGGTGGTTAGGCGTAATTAAGACCAAGAGGTCGTAAGTTCAAATCTGGCCGAGAACAATAAAAGTTCTGTATGTACATGTATATTACAGGCTGACATTCTAGCGATGGAAACATCAATATCAAACAATAATTTGTGGGACATCGGCTCGACCCCTGATGGATGTTGGATTTAAATATATTCAGCGAAATGTTTGCATATTAGGTACTGCGTTTCATACCATTGACAATCGACAGCCTCTGTCTACCCTAACTGTGGTAACAGTCATGATATATTGTGGAAAGCACTCAGACAAGTTAACAATTTTATAATGAGTAAACGATAGTGTTCGCTCAAATCGAATACGTGGTCAACTGAAGGTTTTTTTAAAGCATACACATATAAGCTTCCGGCTCACCTGATAGTAAGTGATTACCGCCGTCGTTCGAGCACCTGTAACAACAGGGGAATTGCAAATGCGTCGGTGGCCTTTTAAGAAGGAATAAGCTTTTTAGGAATGTTTCAATATAGTATCGGTTCAGAAATACAATTGGTGGAAGGTGTTTCACAATGTGTTTTTTTTTTAAATAATATTATTGGAATGGTGTACCTGACTACGGTTTACGATAGTTGGCCCCACTGTCGGATGATATTATGAGCATGAGGGCAAGTCGTTAGCCCATCGTGTCAAATTCTTGGAATTTATCGCGATGGTTTCCAGGGGGAACCGCGTGGAGGTTAACCTGACATGGTACATTGCTAGCAATAAGTGCATTAGTCCACATTACTAACAATCCCCTTTCCCCCCTGCATAATGTGGTTGTGCGTGCCACGCACAATCACATAAGTTATGCAACAGAAGTTATGCAAAAAGGTCTAAGTGCTCAACGCTAGATTGCTGAGGTCAGAACATATCAAGTGTCGTATATTTGTCCACCTTCTGATTCTATTATAAGGTAGCTCATTAACATAGAATGGCATAGACAATTCGTAAACATCGTAATACTTCTAAACAATTATTTAGATATACTCTAAAAAGAAATAAATGTTATAATGAGGTCGTGAACCACACAATTTTAGACAGAAGAATTGCGAACTGAAGTGGCAATGGGCAGGGTATATAGCTCGTAGGACAGATGGCCGTTGGGGCAGTAAATTCTTCTAGTGGCGACCGCGGACAGGAAGACACTGCGTGGAAAGGCCTCCAGCGAGGTGGACCGACGATCTGGTCGAGATCGTTGGAAGGCGTAGGATGCGAGCAGCGCAGGACTGATCGTCGTGGAGATCTTTGGGGGAGGCCTTTGTTCAGCAGTGAACGTCTACCGGGCTGAAATGATGATGAGGACTTGGACTGTCACTGTGACTGATTTGACAGTATTTCATTTTGACAAAATTGTAATAGCATAAGCTGGCGTATAAATCTGTATTTTTGTAAATATGTACAAGTACAATTGAAAAAATAAGAGCTGAGTTTCTTGTCAGTTCTTCTTAGCTCGAATACTCTCCGAACGGTAGTTGTTCATACATCATAAGAGTCTATAATAGACCTACATGAATGATATTTAATTTGAACTAGCTGCTACTCCGACGTCGCGTAGAATTAATTTATTTTTGTTTAACAAAAATATATAAATTAAGCTTCTGCTTCGGTTGTGACATCACCACAATATTTCCTACATGAAGTGTTATGGTCATCACATATACTAACATCCTCAAGTAGCCAAGCTGAAAAAGAAGAATTTAATAAAGAAATAAATAATAATTCTAAAATAAAAGTAGCCTAAGTTACTCCATATAACTTAATCTATCTGCGAGTGAAATTCTCGTCAAAATCTGTCCAGCCAATTTAGAGATTAGCAAGAACAGACAGACAGACAATTTATTAAAATGATTTAATTTTATGTAAATACTGTATATAGCTAATGTGTATTTATTAGTATAGTTATATTAGTTATACATAAAATATAAGTAATTTTTTCAGTTGTTTAGTACCTATAACACAAGCCGATAGTCTGAGACTTGTCCCAAGTAGAGTAAATCACACAACCTCATCTGGATGGCGCCGTGTGAATTTTTTTATGGATGATAATGGAATGGTGCACCTGCCTGCGCTAATGGTTTACGCTGGCGGGGCACCAGTAAAGGATGATAAGATGAGCATGAGGTCAGATCACTTAGCCCATCGTGACAAATTCACCAAGAATTTACCACGATGGTTCCCAGGGAGAACCGCGTGGAGGTCAACCTGACATGGTACATTGCTAGCAATAAGATCATCAGTCCACGTTACTAATAATCCCCTTTCCCCTCCGCTGTGTGAATTGTCCTGGGATATCATTACGACTTTTTATAAAGTCTTCCAAAACTGCGCTGTATGAGATAACATAGGTTCCAGTATGTTAGGACGGATTTCCAGTCGGTTCCAGGTTCTTAGTCCAGCGGGTATTATGTCAAACAATTCCAGAGAATATAATCCGTTATACACACAAAGGAAGAAGTTTCTTCGTATCTAAAAACTATGACGAAATTGAAGCTGTCTTGTACAGTTCTGGGTGACCGTGTGGTGTCTGTATAATTGCACTGGAGTCCTGAGGAATGTAGTCATAACGTAATATATATACAATAATATGTATTAAATACATTACACACGGTCTGAGCCTATACACTAAAGTCATCCGTATCTTCAGCCGCTCCATAAGTCCTTCCGCGAGTTTGGAGTGCCATCTGCATCGCCCACTATCTTCCTGTCAAATTAGAGCAGTCGAAAAAAACGTCATATGCAGCGGAAACAAATCTGATCATAATAATAAATAACCATATATAGTACTATTATTATTAATTATCTATATAATAAAAAATTAACAAGAAAAGACTAAAGAGTCTCTATATCTCGAGAACAAAAAAATTATAAATTTTGTTTGATGGTTTTGACAATAGATATATGCAAAAGACTTTCAGTATTCTCTTTTTTTTCAATATAACTTTTAATTTATTTATATGTTACTTGAAATGCCGGCCTGCCTGATGGCCAGCAGTAGCACTACATACATGCTCATCTAGACAACACAAAGAACGGTAAATGCAATGTAAACTCAACTTCGAAGCAATACTAAAATTGATCGTCTCATTACACTTTTTACAGTTTAAAATTTGTATCTAAAAAATTATAAATCAATAGATGGCGTTATTTTTTTTTATAAATAACAAGCATTCCAGTAAATGCTCATAAAATATTACATTTCGTTTAGCAATAAAAAGTGTTATAATATTTTAAATTTTAATCCTATTACAATAACATTAAAATTCAATATAACATTAATTTTTATTGGTCAATCCGTGGTTGTTTTCGGACCTTAAAAGTGTTAAAAGTATAATTTGGGCTGTGACGAGGTCGCCCTCTACCGTACATCGTATTCACGATCGATAAATTAGTTCTCGCCGTTTGAATTATTTTTCCATTTGTGACATAGATGTCGCTACCTTACACGTTGTTTTGTTCGTTTCTATTATTGTTCGAACACAGAAAAATGGTGGGGAACATTGCATTACAGGAATTTGTATATCCGAATTGACATAGGATATTAATAGTTTATGGCCTAGGGCCTAGGCCTATAAATTTTATCTCTTTAAACTATTTTATTTTATTTATTCATTATTTCGAGTAACTACTCGTTAGTAACCGGCAACTGTCACCTGTGTACATAAACAGTAATAGGAACATTTGGTATCACTCTTGCGTTGCCATTCCAGAGGTCTAATGCCCAATTTACACTCAGCCCGAGTGGGCAGGGAAGTGAGCACGGAAGTGAGCAGCGCGAGAGTGTAAACACGAGTGGAAACACTTCCCATGCCATAGGCGCTGTCACTCGCGCTGACCGGGCGGCGCTCCCTCGATTGTCGGTTTTTCGTGCGCGAGTCAAAGGACTGGCAGCGCGAGTGGCAGCGTGTTTTTATATTCAGCCCTCTCGCTCAGTTGTCGCTCGGCAATATTTCCGGCAGCGCGAGTAGCAGGGGAAGCGGCTGAATGTAATCGTAGCATAAGATGTGGTGTACTGTACAATAGGGACTATGAGTCTTTATTGTACAGTTCCATTATCTCTATTCCTCTTTTTGTTAGTAAAATCACAGATAAAATAATATTAGAATAAAATTAACTAAAATGAAAAATGGTTAGAAGGTATTATTTAATTACATCTTTAACGCATTTTAGGTATTATATCTTGAATACCTACCTATCGAATAATATTCATACCTACCTCTCATAATTTATCTAATTCAGATTCTGCATTTCTGCAGCATCCCACCAGATAAGCTGCAGTAATAGCTCACGTACAAACAGTCAAGTCTGAAAACGATGTTGTCAGGATAGTATTGGTGCCCCCTACTCCCCCAGTTCCCCCATCCTCCATGGCAACTCTTACGCATTGTCGTGTTAAAGCCGTCCACTCTCTGCTGTTCTGATTACTGATGCTCCCTGATCAGGGCATCAGGGCAACTCTAACAGCACCCTGAACTTGTTATTATAATGTACTGGTAGAGTAAGTATTTGTGTAAATCTAGCTTACAAGCTGAACGTGGAACACAGCCATATTCATAACATTTCTAAGCAACGAGCATTTCGTTTAGAAAAAGTCAGTGGGTCTTTTATGGGGTACTATAATATATAATAATTTGACAATAAGATACCAAAGGATATACTGGAATTATCTTTTAAATTTAAACACCAGTTAAATCATATTTATAGCATAGCAAACCATATTACTTAAATGACAAACGAGCATGGCAATAGTTGTTCATGCATGGGATTTTCATTTAATGTTAGCATAGACACCTATATAAATTAGTATTTAGAAAAAAATCAGTAGAATCAGTTTCTTGTCAGTCTGCTCAGTTGAATCTGTATACTAAACTGGACGGTAGGGAAAAAATATTAATACAAAAAACTTGACGTACATAAGCGGCTAAAATAACCTACATGAATAAATGATTTTTGATTTGAAACAAATACAAAACGCACTGAATAATTTAGTTTTCCTTATTTATGTTCAATCACATTACTTTACTATACTTATTATTTTAGTGGATGTTATTGGAATAGTGCTAATGGGACCAGTGGAGGTTTTTTTTTATGGATGATAATGGAATGGTGCTACAGCCTGCGCTAACGGTTTACGCTGGCGGGGCACCAGTGGAGGATGACAAGATGATCATGAGGTCAGGTCAGTTAACCCATCGTGACAAATTCACCAGGAACTTATCATGATGGTTTCCAGGAGGAACCGGGTGTAGGTCAACCTGGCATTGTAAATTGCTAGTAATGCGGTCATGAGTCCACATTACTAACAATCCCTTTTTCCTTCGACCAGTGGAGGTTAGGATAGGACTAGGTTGATGTCTCGTTAGCAAATCAAGGCGATTTCATCAGAAATTACCCACGATTGTTTCCAGGGGCCATTCCCCCTGGCCTTTACGAATGATGTACCACGTCAGGTCCAGAACGAAAAATTGTTTTAGGCTACCTCTTAAGAAAATATCGTATCGAAAAATAAAGAAAGATTACTCCAATTTCTCATCGACTAGCCCTTACTCATCTGACACTAAAACTGGTTATAATAAATGAAAGAGTAAAAAAACCGTTTCAAATTATCAACATTAAATCGACCTCTATCGCCCATTAGATGTCTTAGAAAAGATAGCTCTCACTAAAATTGTGAGCTACTCAACAATTTTCATTATGCTCTTGTATACATTGTAATTAACTTCTATTTTAAAATGCATAAAGACTAAAATGGAATGGATGTATTTGTGCCCATTGAAGTAAATGATGTGGATATGCTACTTGGGGCTGCCTCGTTTCTCTTCACGGTCAAGATCAAAGGTGTTGCCATATAGATATTTAATTTTACTAAATATTGGGGATTTATAGTTGAAGTTGAAGACAAAATAATTTTCTTAATTAAGGATGTATTGTAGTCTTAATAAAATAAAAATTATCTATAGCATGAGATAATATGTATTTATAATTTCAGTAAATATAATTTATATAGACTTGTATGGAACTTGTTGTTGTTGCTGTTTTTAATTTCGAATTTTATGCCAGAAATACACAAATTTCTTCCAGTTAATTATTAAGTAATTAATGTACATATATCCAAGAGAGATTGCATTCATACAATTTAATTTATACGTACTAAAAAAACTTTAAATTTAATAATATTTCATATTATACTGTATTTTGAAAAAAATATTTATTTATATTTCAACCATTTTCACTCATACTCACAAGCTATGTTTACTCAGAAACTAGATAGCACTGTATGAATTGTGTAAAAAAAGATAATAAAGCAACAACATACTAGACCTTTAAAATTAATACAGCAGATGTAAACAATCGTAAACTAAAACATAAAGATGGTAACCCTAAGAGAAAGAGAGTTAAACCCACTCGCTTACCTGTAGAGGCATTTCTCGGTCAGCTGCATACCGACGCGGCAAGCTGCGCTGGCGTTCTTAGCTTTGTTCAAAAATTAAAAAAGTGAAATCATAGACAATGTCAGTTTCGTACGCGGTTTCCCGCGTTTTGAGGCGCGCGTCGCCGTTCCTTTTTCAAAACAGATACGAATCGACGGTGGCCAGTTTGACGAAAGATGAAATATTGATACTATTAAGACCTCCTTTCACAAATTGGAGTAATATAATTAGGGACGCAGAGAAAGTAGTCGGATATCCGACCTCATTTATGAATTTGAGATGTCTACTGAGTGACGAGTTTGCTAATTTGGCGTTGTATTTAAGGAAATTGGTAAGTTTTTAAAATTTTACTTTTCTGTCAATTAATTATTAATTTGTCTTTTGTTGTAATGTTTTTAATTGAGAATTATAAATAAAGTACTTGTTAAATAGCTTTTCACGACAAACAAGCCTTATTTATCTAAATAATATTTAAGTTGTTTAAATTATATTATCTTTAGTTTAAGAATATTTATATTAAGGATATATAAAACAGATTTATAATTACACATTATAAAACGACATCTTGTTTTAATATTGACGCGTATATAAAAAAGTAAGTAGAGACAATATTTCGCAGTATATTTTTTTTCAATGCTATAGGTTTTTGGTTTTTAGAAACTTTTAAAATTTATAACTGTATTATGGTAATTATTTTGTCTTTTTTTTAAGTTTATTACTTTTAAAGTAAATTCATATTCGTAAGTAAGTAACCTTACTTACGAATATGAATTTACTTACTTTAGTTTGGTTTTAATTGTTACGTTATTTGTATTACTTTTCAGGCAAAATAAAGATTTTGTATTTGTATTTTGTAAGACCGATGTAAAGTTTATAAAAGTTGTCTGCGTACTTTGTAAGCTTCCGTGACGTTCATAGCGCTGTTCATGAATGTTCGCCTACATTCATCAGGTTACCACTTACCATCAGGTTGACCGTCAGCTTGTTTGTCATTACAATTAGATAAAAAATACTTGATGCCATTGTCGTAGAGGACTTGTAACGGAGAGAGTCAATTAGAAGTAAAATTGACATGAAAGTATCATTTTGGTGTAAACCAGTTTCTTCTGCTTCTATTCTGTATATAATTGTAAACATACTGACGACCATATGATGGTAAGTGGTCATCATGACCTATATACATACATGAATAGCATCACGGACAATTTTTTAATGGATGATAATGGAATGTTGCCTCAGCCAGAGCTAACGGTTTACGCTGGCGTGACACTAGTGGATGATGATAAAATGAGCATGAGGTCTGGTCAGTTGGCCGATCATGACAAATTCACCATAATTTTGTCATTATGGTTTCCAACGGAAAATGTACAGAGGTCAACCCAACATTGCAATGGGGTAATCAGTCCATATTACTAACAATCTCCTTTCCTCCATGGACATTAAATTTATGGTAAATCACAAACGTCCAGTGTCCCTGCAAGTTATAATATAAGAGAGAAGAAGCCTGTTAGGAATAAGTGGGCTCATTGCTAGCAATTAAGTTAGGTTGACCTCCACGGGGTCTGTCTGGAAACCGTCGTGATTAACTTCATGCTTATAATTTGAATGGCCATAAACTTCACGCCTTATGCGTTTAATACATAATACTAGTTCTTTGTACATACTACGCTTGGTAGACCTTGGATGGGTCTACTTTTAGTTGTTGCAAAGTTCCGTGTATTGGACCTTAAGATCAAGTATACAAGGTTAATATTAACGTCGATGTAACTTGAACTTTCATATTTTATCACCAACTCGCAAATTTATAGTTGATTTTTAAGGGTAAGAAAGAATTATTAGTTTTAAATGTAAAGACTTATACTATAGATTTCCGGCCTCGGTAGTCTAGCAGTTTAGTATACTTTAATTTCGATGGTCGCAGGTTCGATTCCTCGCACGGCACAAATATTTGTATCCATGAGTATAATTGTTTGTACCGGCATGACCATTCCTTTACTTTGATTATTTGCAAAAAAATATCCATGTATTTGTAGCTGTCTAATTACCTAGTAGACAAAGTTTGCTTGGAAATAGTTTTGAAGAAGAGTTTGAAGAAAAATCCTTAATAATTGAAGAAAAGTTAATATCAGCAAGGCTTTTGCTATCTTGTCAAGTTACAACTTTACCCAATTTAATTTTTTAACAAACTAGCCCAAAAATGTATCCTCCAAATTTACTATCATCACAAGAAAATCTTGCGATATACCTCTTCAAATTTTTTAAGACCTTTATAGCCAATTCTCAAATCTACGATTGATTTTGAACTTAATGTTATAATATTTTTAGTCTATATTGTGTAATAAAACTTTATAAGGCCCTGAACTTTTATCTTGCATTTCCGTGGATACATTTCATAGTACACAACATTAGTATGTCTGATTCCAGGTTGGCAGCAATCACCTTGTGATGCAGACAGCTAAGAATGTTCTTTACGGTGACTCCAAAAATCTTCAGCCTTGGGGACTTATGATCTTGTTACTTTCCAAATCAGTGAAGTCCACCTCATCGCTTCCTGCAAAAAAGGTCGAGGAACAACAGAGGGCATTGGCGGAACTAACAGAAATGATTAGAACGGGACACATGATTCATCGTGGAATTGTTAATGTGCCTTTCGCAAAACGATCGAAAAATACAGAATCTGCAATTTTCGGGAACAAAATTGCTCTTTTACTTGGAGATTATCTGCTAGTTACAGCTAACGGTATGTTAGCTGGTCTTAGGAACTCTGACGTGTCTTACATTATATCTACTGCGTTGAAAGATCTATCTGAAGGTGAATTCTTCGGTGAGAGGGACGAACAAAACATGCCATTACCTGGTAAGCCTAAATCAACTGACGAAGACTATCAAATAACGTTCGATACTAAATCGATTAGTGTAGATCAAGTAATTGGGAAACCTATGAGGGAATGGACAGCTAGAACAGTTTTCAATGGAGTCAGTCTGTTGGGCAGAGGATGCCAAGCAGCAATGGTTCTAAACAAACAGAGTACAGAGATGCAAAACTACGCATATCATTTCGGATGTCACGTCGGTTTAGCGTGGCAGGCTGCTACCGAATTGCAACAGTTAACATCAGATAGCAAGGACCAGTTTTGTTTGGCAAGTGCTCCTGTACTTTTTGCGTTAGAAGGCAATCCAGATTTGTATGAAATCATTAATCAAGGTAAAAATGACGTAAAAGATGTTGATTACGAAGATTTGAAATTCAATGTACTGAAGACAGATGCGATTGTTAAAACAAAGAAGCTTTACGAGGACCACGCTAAGAAAGCAACTGCGTACATTGAAAGTATGGGAGAGAACGAATCTGTGGATATGATTAAGAAATTAATTAATACATTTTGATCTACGAATTTGATATTATTAGAGCCTTAATATATTCTGTTGACTTGTATACACTTATGCGCCGTTAAGTTTATTTTTATACTCTTGTTTCTAAAATTGTTTGGAAGAGATTTTGTTAGTGTTAAGACCGTATTTTCTAGTTTTATGTGTATTGTTGAAGATGTAAACAATGTTATATGACTTGCAACAGCAATTGTCCATTTGGACGATCATATTGAATTATACATAATTACAAAAGATAAAATTTTAGTTTGCTTAAAATGAGAAATAATTGCAACAGCAGATTATACAACCAATTCCCAGCTATCTCATTAGCATTGAATGGCTTAAATAACCATAATTTTTATAATGAATTCAAACAGACCTTAGACATTAAATGGTACGAAATCATGACACCTGAGTGAAATCATTACTCATGTCGATGTGAGTACCTTAATCTTACCTATTTCAACTGCCAAGCAGCTTGCTTTGTAAACTGTGTTTCCGGTTGAGATAAGGCAGTAAAATTATACGGTACGGAGGGATAATACTATAGTTCTCTGGAATGGCAGTGTGTGTATTTAATAGCCGCAGTAGTCTAACAGTTCTGCCGATGGTCGCTGGTTCGATTCTTCGCACGGTACAATTATCGGTACATTATTCATGAGTATGATTATTTGTATTGCTCTGGGTGTTTTCTATATATATTATGTATGTATTTATAAAAGAAAATCTAAGTATTTATATATATAATGACCCTGTATAATTCACACAGCGCCATCTAGTCCTAAGCTAACCAGAGCTTGTGTTATGACTACTAGATAACTGATACAATTACATAGATATTTTCATGAATACATACATATTATACATAGAAAACACCCAGACGATACAAACAATCATACTCATGAATACAAAAGTTTGTGCCGTGCGAGGAATCAACCCGCGACCATCGGACCTAAAGCGATGTGCTAAACCGCTAGACCACCGAGGTCGTTCGGTACATTATTGTAGCTTCATTAAAATCCCGTTGTAGCTTGAACGAGTAACAAACAAAGAGTAAGAATCAAAGATTAATTAATTTATTCATACTTATAAACTTCCGCATTTATAATATTAGTAACATAAGCGAATAATGACGCCTCAACGAGGTCATGGGTTTGCAAAGCTTTCGCACAACGCCTTTTAACGTTTTCGGGCGCATTCACGGTTGCCAACTATAAAACTTTTAACGTAGTACACGTAAAAGTATCGTATTAACCTTGTACAAAAGTAACAAAAACACCTTGTACAAAAGTGACAAAGGAGGAGATCACAGTACGGGTAACGCAAGATTTTTAAGGATGACAGTAGAATGGTGTATATTATTCCAATTCCTTCACTGTCCAAGCTGCTCGCCTCTGAAACTCTACCACTCTCCATTCCGATCAGCTCAAACACAAGCATCATTTAAAAATAATCTAAGATACCTTCCAATATGTAGTATATATGTAGATTTATATATTTATACCTAATTTATGTATGTATATTTATTAGCATAGTAAATATAGAGTCTTATGTGTGCCACCTACCTATTTATTTATTTATTTAAACTTTATTGAATTGTACAATAGGCGGGATTAATGTTAATAGCGTTCTCTACCAGCCAACCTTAGGGAATGCAGATATATCGATTCTATGTACATAAGTCTTCTCTTCTAGGTTGTTTGTAAGAAATTACTTGTACCGATAACGAGAGACCGTTTTTTGTTATTACTGTTATATTTACTGATTTTTTCTTATTGTTTCTTCTGTGGACACAATATAGAGTTAATTATTATTATTTTTATTAGTGGTGCATTTATTATTCTTTATTATTCTGGTGATTTGTATGATTAGCCTCTTACTATAATATTATTTTAGGTTATTTACAACATAACGTGTGAATTACTGAAAGTGTAAATTACTAAATTGCTCATAAATTTAAATTATAATTTAGTGTATTTTTTTAATGGTTGTATTTTTTTTATAGATGATAATGGAACGGATGTACGACGGCCTGAGCCGAGGTTCGAACCCCTAGTGGTGCCCGCAGACTAAAGTCGTATCCGTCAGGCAGGAGTTGGCCTTCAGCCGCTCCATAAGTCCTTCCGCAGGTTTGGAGTGCCATCTGCACTGAGCTGTATATCTATAGTAACATTACGAAAAGGAAATGTTTTATTTTGTGTAGGAAAAAAGAAATTACATTTTTAGAATTTATCTTGTTACTCAAGTAATTCGCTATTTGGCAGTTTCTATTTACACAAAATTATTAAAAATGTGATTCTGAACAATATTTGTTTAAAAGACCAACACATAAGTTTCTTAAGAGTCTGCGTTCCAAATGAGTGGTAGAATAAAAAAATATGACTATTCAAAAACTATTAAGTTAATTTGAATAAAGATTATTTTTATTTGTATATAAATGTATTTTATAGAAATCAAAATAATCTTGATAAAATTTATTTTTATCATGTTATGTATGCATTTTATATAAATTATTTAAATAAATATTTTTTTATTGGTACTTATTTTAAACACGGACTATTAACTAAGAATGTAAGATATAATTGCAATATAAAAAATTGTCTGCAGTGAAAAATTATCCATCAAAATTTTGTAGGTCAAAGCCTCGTATTCATAATAAGTTCCTCGTAAGGTTGGCAACCTTGACACCAATAAATTATGAGGTTACCTAAGCAATACACATAATAATATTATATATGTCTCCAAATTTCAAATTGCAAGGTGTCAGTAATTTCAAAACGATACTAAACTGAATAGACAGACGAGAAAACATAGTAAATGAGAATAGTACACTTAATTAAATATATTTAAAATTGTTATAAAAATAAAACATATTAAATAATACAAAACATAAATGAATAAAAATAAACGATATGTACATATAAATAAGTAGAAGCATTCGCCATGTGTTTTATTTATCATAACAAATAAATAAAATTTATGTGCAATAAATAAATAATATATACATATATTGAGTAAAAGTATTCGATATATGTTTTATTTACTTACACAAATAAATAAAATTCAAATGTCCGTTTGTAATATCAAATTAACAGTCTTTCACTAAATGAATATAATATACGGTACTGAGATAAAAAAAAAAGAAAAAAATGTGTCTCTCTGTCTTTAATTCATATTATTCTCTTTATGACTTTAACAGAATGTTAAGTCGCAAATAGCTAATATTATAAGGAATAACTTAGGCTACTTTTATTTTAGAAAAAAATATTTATTTTAATAAAAAAAGTGAAATTCTAAGCGAAGGAAGGTATGGGACATCAAGTATATAAATAATTTCGGTACCACGGGTTTCTTTCCAATTCTGGTATCATAGGATGGTTTATGATGCTGTTGGAGTATCTTACTAAATAAATTAACTATAACTTATAAACGCGAAAGTTTGTGAGTTACTCTTTAATGTTTGTTACTTGCAATACTTGTCTCACGCAAAAACTAATGAACGGATTTTGAAGAAACTTTACAGTTTACGTATACATCAGACATATATAGGTGACAAATTTCATCAGGATGAAACCGTGGGCACATCTAGTAATTAATATAGTTAAACGGGTTCTAGCATGAAAATTTTTTGGTAAATAACGGTATTTACTTCTGTCCTATAATTATAGGATTATTCTCTCAATTTACCATACAATGATTCGTGTTGAAAGTTGTTCAGCTATATTAATAATTTGTACTAAACGTGAAAGTTGAAAAATGAGTGCTTCTGAGTTGTTCAGGGTTATTATAATTATGACAATCACATATAAAAAGTATTTTTGCCAAATGCCCGTTATTTCTTAACAATCTACTTTTATATTCTGTTGTATAAGCTATATTACTGTATGTTTCTTCAAAAGCAGTTCGGTAGTTTTTGCGTGAAAGAGTAACAAACATCCATCCATGTATCATCGCATACTCACAAACTTTCGTGATTATAATATTAGTAAAATTAACACAGCGCCATCTAG
Source organism: Achroia grisella (assembly GCF_030625045.1). NCBI lineage: Eukaryota > Metazoa > Arthropoda > Insecta > Lepidoptera > Pyralidae > Achroia > Achroia grisella. The sequence continues at coordinate 760,737 of NW_026712626.1, forward strand.
TCCCAAACTAAACAGACCTTTACTATGAATAAAACTGATATAAATATATAAATATATTTTTTGTACGTATATATGTTAGACCTGCAATGAGATTCACTGGCAGTTATATTCCTTTACCCACATTTAAAATAAAAGTGTTCTTTTTGACTATTGTTTTCATAGAAATATATATCAAAAGTGCTTAAATAAAAATAAACTTAATTTAAACACTTTTGAATAATCATAGTTTTTTTTAATCTACCGCTCATTCAGAAAGCTGTCTCATCACAAGACTATTTTAAATTTTATTTATGTAATCAACAGCTTATACAGATTATATATATTAGTAAAATGACATTATCAGTTACATTAAATTGTACAAAAAAATAAACAAGTTTAAAAAAAAAAAATGAGAAATACAAACATTACTTGTTGCTTTTTTTAATTAACTTTGTAACCTTATATTTTTAAGTCGAATTAAGTCGAAATATGTGAATAGAAATTACCAACTAGAAATAATTTATTAGGGTCAAAATATTAAATACACAATAAGATTAAATCAATTATAGGGATTAGAGCAGACCAGTCCCTACAAGCAGCACTCGGTCACGAGTATGACGGTTGAATCAGCTATCAATGCGCTTTACATCTTCTGTCACTGCTATATTAAAGGTCTAATAATATATCTATCATTTATAATTACTATATACATATAAAAAACACACAGGAAAATATAAATAATCAATGTTAATGAATACCTATTATTGTATCGTACGAGAATCGAAATCGCATTGGAAGTAAGGCGGCGCGGCGCGGCGTGCGAATCCGCTAGACCACCGACGAAGGCGTCAATTCATAATTAACATAATAATATAAAATAGTAGGTTAATATAATACGTAGACCTAAAAATTTACTCCTACTTACAAAATCGAGGTAGTCACTTCAATCCTGCATCAAATTTGATTTTTTATATGTCAAGGGCACACTGTGGCAATCAAGCATACGCCCTGATCGATGGTGAAAAGCATCTCATGAACGGTTGCAACATAATGTTTAAGTTAATTGCAACATTTTTTTTTAAATATCGTTAAAATCTGTTACGTATTAAAAGACCTAAGGTAACAAACAGCGGATACGACTTTCATTTTATACTACGTGATATTTACTACTGTATCACTACTTTTTTTCCATACAGCGCCATCTATTCTCAAGATAAGTAGAGCTTCTGTTATGGGTACAGGCAAGTGACAAATATAAAAAAATAAAAAACTCTGTTTTCTAGTTTATTATGTAAGTATTTAGAAATAGGAATGGTATTTTTAGTAATATGGACTAATGAACCCAAGGCTACTAATGTACCATGTCAGTTTGACCTCTACGCAGTTTCCTGGAAATCGTGCTAAGTTTCTGATCAACATGTCACGATGGGCAAACTGATCTCACCTCATGCTCATCTTATCATTCTCCACTTGTGCTCCTTTTTTTTCGACTACTCTAATGCTGTTGGCCGCAACTGGCCTTTACAGCTTCACCGGACGATAGGGGGCGAGTGCATATGGCACTCCAAACCCGCGGAAGGACTTATGGAGCGGCTGAAGGCCAACTCCCGCCTGACGGATACGACTTTAGTCTGTGGGCACCTCTAGGGGTTTTTTTTTTTTTAACCTCGGCTCAGGTCGACGTAACATAGGTAACATAGGTAGTAACATAGGCCTTTTGAATTGGACGGGGGATCAATCGGAGGGGACTTGTGCTCCGCCAACATAGACTATTAGCGTAGGTGGGAGAGCCATTCCATTATCATAAATTAAATAAAAAAACATAGAAAAGACCAATAATAAAGTCATATATGTAACCGTAACTGAAGAAGACAGTGAAACATGTTACTTATTCTTAGATTATTGTACTGCAATGATAAAGAATTTTAATAAACTTATGTAACTGTAAATTTCATTACATAGTATAAAACAAAGTCGCTGTCGCTGTCTGTCCGTCCCTATGTCTGCTTAAATCTTTAAAATTACGCAACAGATTTTGAAGCGGTTTTTTTTAATAGATAAAGTGATTCAAGAGGAAGGTTTAAATATAGAACTAGTCAAAGATAAATAATTTGAATTTTAATAAATAAATGTAACTTTATTTTCTGTGACAGGTAAAACGAACATTTTTTAATTTAATGTCATATGTACACATGCCCTTGGCAGTCGTTTGTTCCATTCAGGCTTGTTAAAAACAACACAAATAAATAATTTGAATTTTAATATGTATATGTAACTTTATTTTCTGTGTGTGGAACAACGGACATTTTTTAATTTAATGTCATATGTACACATGCCCTTGGCAGTCTTTTGTTCCCTTCAGACTTGTTAAAAACAATTAACAAGTCTGTTAACAATAAATTGTCGCAAATAATCACAAAAATGGCGTTGCAATGTCAAACAATTTTACACAAATCAATGCCGATGTAAACCGCTGGTTTCGTAAGAACATCTTATTAATTAACTAGCTGTATTTAAAGATTTGCTTGCGTGGTATACAGGTACTATTTTTTGTTTCGATCCTCCGTCCAATTCACACGGGGATCGAAATTACGACGCAGGTTGTCGTGTGCGATGTTCGAACTCCTAGAGGTGCCCTCACACTAAACTCTCCATAAGTCCTTCCTATCGTGCGGCCAACAGCATTAGAGTAGTTTATAATAAAGCTGATATTATAATTATGTTTGTAGGTGAACTAATAAAAAAAAGTCTGGGTGTTTTCAATATATATATTATGTATAAAAAAAAATGTTTCTATCGATTAGTACCCATAACATAAGGGACAAGATGGCGCTTTGTGAATTATCCAAGGTAATTATGATTATAGAAAATATATTGTCGTATGCTATACCGAGTGCGGGTCCCCACCAACATGCTGCCCACCTTCATGAAGGAGGACTACTGTCCGAAGGCTGTGGTGTATCGGCGCTACCGTGGCAGATTGCCGTCGTCAGTGTCGTGATCATAGAGAATTTTTTTTTATTTTTATTTTATTATTATTTCTTATCTATGATATGGGCCTTAATTATTTAAATAAATAAATCTAAATATATATAACTTAAAGGTGACTGACGTAGTGATCTATCAACGCATAGCCCAAACCACTGGACGGATCGGGCTGAAATATGGCATGTAGGTAGATGTTATGACGTAGGCATCCGCTAAGAAAACATTTTGATTAATTCCACCCCCAACAAGGGGATAAAATAGGGGATGAGAGTTTGTATGAAACTTTGTCAATTTTAAACCGATCGGCCTGAGACTTTGCATGCATAAAGCTACTATGACGTAGGCATCCCCTAAGAAATGATTTTGATAAATTCCACCTCTAAAGGTATAAATTAACGCGAGCGAAGTCGCGGGCAAAAGCTAGTATACTAATATACACCTACTATAGTTCTCGTCTTATCATATAAATGGTTTTTATTTACCTACATAAAAACAAAGCACAGAAATATAGTTGTTAAGATGGACATATGGATCATATGTGACACATACATCTACTATGTACGTGTATGTATATGTACGTCCTACATCCACATATTAAAAAAGTTTTTTTTAATTTAGAAACAAAAATATAGAACTTACATTATCGATTTTAAAAATTAAAACCCTTACAGTAACCTACTCTATTAGCTAGAACTGTGGTCTATATTATTGAAACAAAAATATATAGAGCGTTACAATTGCACCCTAGAATTGAAATGAAACGGTCGATAGCTATTTGCTAATATACTATTTCGATCTGTGGTTTCAAGAAAAGGTAACAAATATACAGAGATATAATATTGTACTTACATATATATACTATATAAGCTGTATAGTATTTCTGTCAACTCACACAGATTTATCATATATATACAGTATATATGTACAACTACTAACTTATTAATAAATTAAATTATTTATTTTCTTTGTTTGGATTATTATTAATTTAATTATTATTATTTAATATATATAATTAAATAATTAATAATTTGAAGAAAATGTATTTGTGTTTTCTTCTAAAGAAAAGATATTCATTTGTTTTTGATATTCTGACAGCGAGTAATACATGAGCTACATAATAAGTCGGACGTTTTAATTCATATATATTAATAACACTCAAATAACCACAGTGTATAACAGTGCCTGACTGTTATACACTGGTTATTTGACTAGATAAAGAAAAAGTTGGAGTCGTGTCGTATAAACAGCTAAAAGGACTGATAGAAGATCGTGGAAGGTGGCGGGAGCTCTACCGACAAGCTCTTAAATTATGAATGAATGAACCAGTCCACGTATATATACAGTTATATATATATATATATATACAGTTCTACATAGTCCATGTTATGTATGTAATTTTGTGAGTATGGATGTATAGTTGGATGAATGTTTGTTACTCTATCACGCATAAACTACTCAGTTGATTTTGATGAAACTTTACAGTAATGTAGTTTACACATCAAAATGACATATAGGCTCAAATTTAAAATGATATTATGTAAATGTTATCCAGACGAAGTTGGGCGGGTAAGCTAGTTTAATAATAATATCTTACGACAATTCCCACAGCGCCATCTAGTCCCACGCTAAGCAGAACTTGTGTTATCGGTACTAGATAACTAATACAAATACATAGATTCTTTTTTTGTAAATATATACATAATATACATAGGAAACCCCCAGACCAATGCAAACAATCATACTTATACATACAAATGTTTGCGCCGTGCGAGGAATCGAACCCGCAACCCTAGAAAAAAAGCTGAGTAAAAATAAATAGATACCATAATGTTATTTTTGGTGAAGTGTATAATCTATAATAATAAATAAAATTGGAATGTCTGTTCTTAATTTTAAACTAACAACTTTTCACTAAATGTATATGATAGTACATATGGTACGTACGTAAAAAAAAGATTTTAATTTTTATCTGTCTGTTTGTTCTTGCTAATTTCTCTCGTGTCTGTTTTTAAATTCTACCGTTACGTAACTGCATTGGTAGAGTGTGGTAGAGCGTGGTAGAGCTATGTTCCGGGGGCGTCAATTAGTAACACGGTGAATATGGTTTGAAATTCAAAGTTTTGCGTTTATAATAACAATAATGACTTTAAAATGTATATAAATTACCTAATATACTTACACTATGTCTAAATGGCCAGGTCCACCAGGTGCACCAGGTCCCTTTTCAGGACCGCCGTGGACAAAGTAAAGATCGCAATAATGATCACCAACCTCCGATAGGAGATGGCACCTAAAGAAGAAATGCGTAAGTACATCTGGGATAATATAATACCTATATGTACGTAGGCAGAGGAATTGCCAAATGTACACGATGTAGTAATACAAGCTTCCAAATTTCACTATCGCACTACCTATTAGATACTAAAATTCTTTCTGATCATCTGGATAAATTGCTGTCGTTTTTGCCACGCATAACGATATTGTGGAATCACCTTCCAGAAATGCTATTTACGATACGGTATGGAAACCTTCAAGAAAAGAGCTTATTCCTACTCAATAGGCCGGCAACACACTTGCAATTACTCTGGTGTTGCGGATGCTCACGGGCACCGGTAATTACTTACCATTAGATGAGCTGCAGCATATCGCACGCAGCTCTCGACATATCCACGATTCACTGAGTATATTTGAAACCAACGAGGTTAAGGAGGAACCTACTGCTCTCTCATGGATTAATTTACATTGATATCAGTGTTTCCATCACTGGAGAGTCAGTCAGAATACAAATATCTTCTTCTTAATTAAAAAGCCTCGCTCTTGTCGATGGAGCTCCTGCTATTTCCCACAACCTTCCATCAATCTCTTTAATTATTGATATGAGACGACTCCAACTTTTTCCTTGATCTGCTTGATATAATTGTGTTTTGGTTTGATATTTCTCTTCCCCTTTCCTTTTATTTTTCCTTCGATAATAATATTCAGTTCATCATGTCGTTGAACTTATGAATGTTTACAATAATATACATAATACATTTTGGTGTCGGCTAGATTCGATCTCACTACCATTTAGGTGGGAGTCATGTCACTAGGGCACGAAGGCTCACTAACCTTTATTACAATCAAAAATAGAACAGTACTTGTTGACGTCTTTATTTTTCATGAATAGCGACATCTACCAGCTAATACTGTAATTATTTAACGTAAAGGAGAAGTTGACCTATTCCACGAAGAGAATAATATCGCGTACGCATTTAATTTGCTTAACTTGCAAAAGTTTTTTGGTACAGTTAATAGATGTCACTAAAACACAAGTATATTTTCAATGTTATGTATGATAGATAATCCGGCAATTGTAGAACATATATACTAGCCGTGATCGCGACTTCGTTCGCGTCTTATAGTGACCTTGAGAAATAAAAATAAAACAATTATCTAGCCATAGCTTCTAAAATGCGGACTTTCCATACATACCTTCATCCCCTATTTTATTATTACCCCTTTAAGGGTAACATTTATACAAACTTTTTATAAATACATGCCATATTTTTTTATATTTAATCTACGGCTTAAAAAAGAAGTTTCAAGCTTCTAACTTACAAATGACAATATTTCCATACAATCCTTTATCTCTCCTTAAAACCCTTTTTTCGCATTCAAAAGTAGCTTCTTTCTCAGGGCCACGACTATCTGTGTAGCAAATTTCAATTAAATCAGTTTAGTAGTTTTGGCGTGAAAGCGAGACAAACTGACAGAGTTACTTTCGCATTTATAATATTAGTTCGGATGATATAATATCACACCGAATTACGTGAGAAGTGTTACCCATCGGCTTGTCTGACTGGTTGCAACTGAGGTAGAACGCACTAGCATGTTCTTAATTGAATTATTTTATTCATTGTATCTCTTAAACAAATTTTTGGATAAGAGCGATGATGCTGACATATTCATAGAATCATTGTTTTTTTAATGAATAAAATATTAGTATATATCTGTTGTATGTATAAATGTATAAATTGTCCAAGGACGTTACAGACTGGTGCCAGAGACAATATAAAAGACGGAAAGGGAGACATCGTCGTAGATGGGAAGACGATGTTAAATACGCACATGCCACGCTAGTAATTCTCCCACTATGAGAGCATTGCAATTATTAAATTTATTTTAGGTAAGGTCCAAGATGCTGACGTTTATGCAGAAGCCTTGCCTTCCATAATTACTAAAATAAAAATATTTTTATAATTTTTGTATAAATAATTTTAAAATATAAACGTGTTGGCAATTAGCTGTAAGTTTATATTGTGTTAATTAAATAAATAAATAAAAATAAAAAAAATAGCGGGACATACGTGAGAAAGAGTAGCGCAGAATCGCATTCAATGGCAAACTCTAGGGGAGGCCTATGCTGGACAGCAAGACAACTTTCAAGTACCGGTGTCAAGTAATTAAACTAAAAAGGTTTTTAAATAAAGGCTATTATTATTATTTTTTTTTTCCAAAAATTCTCATCTCCCCTCTTAAGGAGAGAAGATGGCAACATACCCCCGGCAGAAGTACAGTCGGCTGGGATTCAGGGCCCCAGGGAGAGAAATGCAGGCAGAATCTAAGAGCACCGCTTTCTGCATCTTTCCCGGGAGTGAGCTGCCCCGGAATCCCAACCGTCTGAGATGTTGTTCCAGACTGGTTGGGATAAGACCGTTCACCGACATAACGATTGGAATGATTTCGGTGGACATCACTCCCCACATTTCGGTCACCTCGTGAGTCAGGTCGAGATATTTTCTCTTTTTCTCAGTTTCGGCTTTCACGAGGTTCTCGTCATGCGGTATGGTGATATCCACCAAAACACCCTCGAAAGAGCCCGATCCATCACCACGTATCAGGTTTGTTCGCAAGAACGGTCCTGTCCGTGATGATGGATCGGGTCTTATTATTATTATTATTATTCTCTTTTTCACAGCTTAAGCTGGTGACTAGTGCCGAGGACGAGACATGCCAAGTCTCTCGTTACTTTATTTTGCTGGATGGTTCATTCTGTGGCATTTAGGAAGCGAAAAGCTGTTATCTTAGATACATGTGCAATAGTCCGTCTATTACACATGTATCTAAGATAACAGCTTTTCGTAGAGGAATGTAGATTCATTTATTTAATTTCAGATCGTCTATAGCTTTCTATTTTTTTATTATTATTATTATTATATATCTGTTTTAAATAATATGAAGCAATTTCAAATTAAGGAAAATAATCGAAAATTTAATTACATAGAAAGAAGTTGTGAGTATGAATGACATAATAAAATAATCTTGAACTAAGGACCTCCTCCTATTTTATACATCGGTTGAGAAGTCAGCTGCGGATATCAGGTGGTATATAATAATTAAAGTTAGTTAAAGTCCTTGATTTCAGAACTTAATAGAGCAAAGTCGCAGGTCCAACCGATTATTACGGATGATTACGTTTTCAATTACTCATTAATTGCAGTACAGTTGTGTTACGTGAAGTTATTTACTTATTACTGTTGTATTTATGTATATTTTTTTATATATTATATGTTAATTAATTAATTTATTTACTTCAGGCTACATGGCAAAATAACAAACACTTTATAGACACACATATGAAAAAATAATAAAACATAAATAAAATTTGTCTGTGTGGTCACGGCACTGACGACGGCAATCTGCCAATGTAGCGCCGATACACCACCCCCTTCGGACAGTAGTCCACCTTCAGGAAGGTGGGCAGCATGTTGATGGGGACCCATTTATTTGAAAGAACATGAGCTGAGATTCTTGTCAGTTCTTGTCATTTCGAAATCATTCAGAACTGAGGATAGATTTGACATATCATAAGAGTCTATAATAGACGTAAAGGAATAAAGATATTTTAAATTTTAAAAATTTTGATTTTTGAACCGAGTTATTTGTGGCTCCGCTCAAAATTCAAAATTTTGAAACGCGTTGTAACTCGACTCCAGCTGCGTCATCCTCAATGTCAGATTACTCCTGGTTACTGGCCAGGAGTAATCTGACATTCTAATAGAATAGTGTACCCGTCTGAGCTAACGGTTTACGCTGGCTGGGCACCGGTGTTGACCACCTGGCTGTGAAATATCAACAGCATTATGGATGTAATATAATGTAATATGGACTCCATTTTCCGCAATTAGCCTCTCAGCAGCATTATGGATATCACGTTATCTTATAAAGTCCCTCTAAAAAAATATCACTTTATTAATTAATTTAAATTATTTATGATCGAATTTCGACCACTAGGTGACCAACATTATTAAACACTTCTCACGCAACAAAACCCACTGGCAGTCGCTATTCATTTTTGTTTTTTTTATTAATTTTTTTCACGTGCCCTTGAAACTGAAAATCAGCGCTTAGTTCGCTGAATAATCTTCCATACTGAGCTTACGACCTTTTTGTATTGCTGCGCATCACATTAACTTATTAATCTTAAGTCCATCTATATATTTTAATTTATTAATTTCCCTTCTGCTCTTCTCTATTCATTGTTCTTGTATTACCTTTTGTTCTTATATTATTTTTTGTTTTGTGTTATATATTCATTATTTATTGTATTCAACGATTTGACTATCTATTTATATACAAAAATTACAAGTTACGTTATTTGTCCGCGATGGAACTACTAAACCGATTGCAAATTTGATTTGCATATTTTGTGCAATTTGATCCAACTTGAAAGATAGGATAGCTTATATCTCAATTCATATAGTGTATATACATATATATGTGCACTCCGGCGCATCATACTCGACAATTTGTTTATACTACGTCGTCATAATATTTACGACTCATTAATATCTGGTGTATTTATAAATTGAGTTATTTTTATTACATGATAACATTACATTTATCAATATTAGATGCCCTTCGTAGATAAGTGATTTGATTGGTTTGTTATTAGTATAATCTAATTAAATCATTTCGTACATCCCGTACGTCTTACGTATTAATAGTTAAGACTTATCAACCGACTTGAAAGAGGTTTTGACGTTACGATTCAGTTTGTAAACATACATATATTATTTTGTGTATACTAATTTGACCACTGGAGATAGTTAGCTGCTTGTTAGCAAACAGATATCTATCTATACATATAAATAAAATTGGAGTGTCTGTTTGTAATATTGAAATAGCTGTTTTTTACTGCATGCATATAAAATACGGTACTTACACCAAAATAACATTTTTAACAATTTTTGTCTGTCTTTCTGTCTGTCTGTCTATCTGTTTATTCCGGCTAATCTTTGAAATGGCTGGACCAATTTTGACGGGACGTTATTTGGCAGGTAGCTGATGCAATAAGGAGTGACTTAGGCTACTTTTATTTTAGAAAAATAAAGTTAAATTCCACGCGGACGAAGTCGCGGGAATAGCTAGTATATATATATATATATATATATATATGGCAGGAAATGTGAAATGTAAAAGTAACTAGTATCTGAATAAAGGCTTTATTATTATTATTATCTTATTAATATTATAAACGCGAAAGTTTGTGAGTATGGATGGATGTTTGTTACTCTTTTACGTAAAAACTACTGATCGGATTTTGATGAAACTTTACAGTAATATAGCTTATATATCAGAATAACATAGGCTATAAATTTCACGCGGTGAAACCGTGGGCACAGCTGGTTAGATATAATTTTTATAAAAGATTTGATGTGTTGTATGTAATGGAAAAATTAGATAATCAATTGAATAAAAAAGCTTTATTATAACCGGTTAATATCTTTACGTAGTAAAAATGTAACAGTTTCCGCTGTCTGTTGGTTTAGATCTTTTATACTACGCAACTGATTTTAATTGACGACAGACTGTTATTTTTAAAGGATGATAAAGGATCAGTCGCCTGCGCCAACGGTTTACTCTATCGGGGCACCAGTGGTGGATGATAAGATGAGCATGAGGTCAGGTCAGTTAGCCCATTGTGGCAAATTCATCAAGAGTTTATCACGATGGTTTCCAGGCGGTTGCGTGGAGGTCAACCTGACATGATGCAGTGCTAGCAATAAGAGCATCCACATTACTAACAATCCCTTTCCCCCCGGTCACCTATAGTATATACATATTAATGACTAATTTAATAATAATAATAATTATTATTATTATTAAAAAAAAAACTAGCAAAAGCTGAGAGAATATAAAAACAAAAAATTAAAAAATAATAATCTTTATTTAATTCAGAAGGATCGTTACAATATTATTTATACAATAGAAACACTTTCTAGACAATATCAATCCCTCAGTATTTATGTGTAGTCCTGGCTTCTGAACTAGCATTAGCCGAATGACATAAGCCAAAATATAATACTGTTGTTTTCGTGGAACCCCAATATATTTTGCAGCAGTGTAGTAGTGCATCAAATTTTTTTTAATTACCACACATTTTTGTTAACCAATTAATTTATTCTAGAATTTTGTTGTATCATGTTTTTAATTAAGAGTTTTTCACCCGTATTATCCGCATACTAATTTTGTAAATATACAAAACGTTTGTTTTTATAAAATAAGCATACTCAATTCTTTTATTTCTATACATGCTCCTAAAGCTGCCTTATTTTTATTGAGAAACTGTTTTGATATTAAAAGTTAGGTAGTAAAGTTCATTTTTGTTTTCTATAAACACAAACTATAAAAAACAAAAAATTGCAATTTTGTGTTTATATATGTCATTTCACAAATTTGTCAAATACACTACAAAAGAATTATATCTATATATATTAGAAATATTTATCGTAGAATTAATATAAATAAAATTTCTAGAAATAGTTTTAATACATATTGTATTAAAACTATATAATAACAACAGAAAGATTGATAAAAAAATCTATAACACCGTATATTTTGTATTTTTTAATAATATAATGATGGTCACCTCCAATATGTGTCAGTGATACGGTACAGAGATGTGGTCACTAAAGACATATGTACATACATATTATGTATACTAATTTTAGTGAATCTCGTTGATCTCGTGCTGTCTAGACAAGCAGCTTTGGTTTGAAATGATGATGATGATGAAATGGACACTTCATTTTTATTTGAAAAGAGCCATTGAAGACTAACTAACTAACCAACTGATAGAATACTATCTATATGAGTTTTCAAACTAATCATTCTGTAGATTCAAAATTGATAACATAATTAGATGGCAACTGGAAAAGCCATTTAGATTTCAAATTATTATCATTTAAATATATAACAAAAAATTGTTGGATGCAATCTCTTTTGTGTTTATATTTATTAATCGCAAGTTAATAAATATAATTAAATTTTATTTTTCACAAATATTGACCGTCGCTTGTAATAATGAACAATAATTATGAATGTGATTATATAAAATGATGCGAAATAAGTACGATTTCTAAAATAAAAAGTAGATTAAGCGACATGACATTAGCTATCTGCGATTCAAAATCGATCAAGCCGTTTCTGAGATTAGCGAGAACAAGCAGACAGATATTTTTTCTTTCAATAATATTTTATATGTGTAAGTATACTTATATTACCTATACATGTATTTAGAACCTAGTATGTATCCATAACAAAGTGGCATGTACTTAATAATACAGCATTTTGGGATTCTAGTTTATTTGTATACGTTTCAAGTAATTATGATGCACAACATAAAAAAAATGATTTTTTGCCATCAGCTTGTTCACCATTTCTATTGGAAAGGTAAACAAGCTGATGAGTCAACAAAAAGTCGAGAAATTCAAAGATTTGTGACATTTTGTTATAAAAATAATACTGTTACTAGACTAACTTTATTACTACTGATTAGTTTATACGATAATACACTTTACAATACAAAGATTTGTGACAATTTCGCTATAACTGTTACTAGACTGACTTTACTACGACACTTTACTATACGGGGTGTATTGTAAAGGGTCATTTTGTAAATAGTCATTTATTCAAATAAACTCATTACCACTTTTAATAATTTTGATTCTACCACTCATTCGGAATGCAGTTATCAAGAAGAATGAGCAAGAAACTTGTGTGTTGCTCTTTTTAATAGATGTTTTTTTTTTTTATATAAATAATTACAGTGTAACAAGTAGACTACTGATATAAATACATAAATATTTTTTGTAAAAGCACATAATATACATGGAAAACACCCAGACCGATATAAACAATCATATAGTTATGAATACAAATGTATGTATTGTACGAGGAATCGAACCCGCGACCATCAGAAGTAAGGCGGTGTGCTAAACCACTAGACCACCGAGGCCGTCCTATAATATACGAAAGTAAAACGTACCTACTTACCTATCAGCAGGGGATTCCTGTATTTTTTATATAGCATGATTCAACTATTTTTTAATTATTTAAGAATAAAAAAATAGCTGTATTTCACGGATGGTTGCTCGCAAATTCCATGTCGTCTTCATAATGGTCACTAGATCAATTCCAGTTAGGGATGTGGCATACTGTAAATAAGAATAATTTTGTAAGCATATTATTATGCAGTTCAAGAATCGATTTTTTCAATCAATTATTTTATCATATCCATTATATTTATCATATCCATTATTTTATGGTTGTCTTTTTGTTTTTTTTTAATCTCTATTGTATCAACTAGACTTGTCATAACATAACAATGTTATGTTTATATATAAAATATCATAAAAACTATTATATATATAATAATATATTGTAATATAAAAACTATTAAAAAAGATAATTTTATTATATGTAACATATAATATTTTTTTCAATATTAATAATTAATTATAAAATCTAAATTGTTAAAATATTGATTATAGATATTAAAACATTCTTATAGAAATTATCGTTATGTTAAAGTTTAATAAAAAAGATAATTAACACAAAAAAAGTTACAGTTTGTGTGTGACGAAAACCACACGAAAATCCGTTCAGTAGTTTTTGAGATTATCGCAAACATGCAAACAGATTCAGTGACGGACTTTGTTTTATCTTTACATCGTATGAAAAGAAGTGGCTTCCGCTGTCTGTTCGCTTAGATCTTTTAAACTGCGCAACGGATTTTAATGCTGTTTTAGCAACAAATATAGCGATTCAAGAGCTTCCTCTTTTATATATATATATACACGTACACCCGTGCGAAGCCGGGGCGGGTAGCTAGTAATGTATATATTAATACGTGAAGCAAAAACTTAGTACCCCTTCTTACTTGGACCTAGAAGTTCGAAATTTCGTACATTTATAGTTTAAATAGAGAAAAAGTGCAAAATGCCAATATTTTTCCAAAATTATGCATAAAAAGTACATTAAATCAATAAAAAAACATTACACACACTACCATGTATTTGTCACACACGCATATATACTCTTTTGTTTATTGTTAGAGTCTGTAGTCAAATTGCAAAAAGATTAATATTGCTTCTGATTGTGGTCAAATTGCGACTACTGGGCGGCCACTGGCATGTTTAGTTAAAGCTTACGTGCTTGTCAAAGTGTTATGATGTACATAAATCATAAATATAATTTTTGACCTTATATTCTTGTTAGTATCAAATATTTAACAAATATAGTCTCGGTTATGATATTTAATTGGATGCGATAACATCTCGTTATGGCGAAGATAATGATCAACTGTACAGATTTTACATCGACCCGGAAAATCTGTTAAAAGTTGTATTTTAGTCTAGTTTTAGTGTCCTCAAGCTGTTTGCTCACTTAGTGTACGAGAGGTAGCGATTTTAGGGTAAAAAATATTTTATTAATTTTTAGAATATTTGCGTAGTACAGCCTAGAGGTGCACTATCCCGACAAAATCATAATATCCGAAAAGGATTACGAATACTAATCTATAGAATATAGATTAGTATTCGCAACACTTTTCGGAATCTTTTCTTTCTCTATATCTATACTTGGGATATGAGAGGTAACGTTTTAGGAAAATTTTATTTTATATATACATATTTCTTATAAAATTTGTGTAGTCACTTAGTGGTGTTGCAAGTACTAATCTTCCCAAAAAAATGTGTCAATTAATATTGTCGACTGACTCTCCAGTGTAGGAAATACCGATAACAAAATCAAATAGAATAGAATAAAATAGAAAATTCTTTATTCAAATAAACTTACCTAAATTTAAGCACATATGGATAGTCATTACTTATTTATTGAATCTACCGCTTATACTGGATTATACTTTGACTATACATACATACTGGAATAGAGTCCAAGGGGGAAGGGATTGGATGGCTAGTAACCTGACCTTATGCTCATCCTATCATCCCTCACTCACCAACATGAACAGTAGCAGAGGGTACTCCAATTTCATTGTCAAAACTATTAATTAGTCGAGCGCAGTGATGATTGGCAAATCCATCATACTCGTGAACGAGTGCTGCTTGGGGACTGGTCTGATCTAATCACTACAACTCATTTAATCTTATCGTGTATGTGTAGTCAAAATATAAAATTTTGACTCTAATAAATTAGTGATAGTTGGTACTTTGTATTCACACATTTCGACAATTATTTAAAAAAGCAAAACGCAAGTTTCTTTCGCCTTCTTGTGATGTTACAGCTTTTCGATTGAGCGGTAAATGAATAAAAATAGCCATGAACATTTTAAAGTGGATAAATTCAGTTTATTTGAATAAAGGATTATCTATTCTATTATATTAGAAATAAAATTAAACCTTTAAAAAAATCTGTCTCAGAAATCGCTTCTCTCGTGCAATATAGCGTCAGCCCTACCAATCGACCGATCGGTTGTCTCATCAGTTGACTATTTGCAACCCCTATATAAACTGTAAACGTAAGTAACAAGCAACAGTGACATCCTATCGTCCTGTGCCGTCCATATCCGGTTTTTTTCCATAAAACAGTTAGTGAACCGCAGTGTTTTATTTTCTTAAATTCATTCGGTAAGTTGTAATTAATTATTATTTATAAATAATTAAGTTGTTAATTATAATTTTTGTTGTTTTTGTGTTATAAAAAAGTGAGCTAATGTTATATTTTATGCAGTTATTTGTATCATTGAAATAATTTCTTTTATTAATTCTTAGTAATAAATGTATCGGTATAAATATATATGTATATTTTAATTAATTATATCATTTCTGATTTTTTTTTATTATAAGTAAAACCTTGGAATATACAATATAATAATTAAAATTATTTAAATGTTTATTAATTTATATTTGAATGAATAAAAGTCATTAAATCGCATAGATGTTTAAATTTAGAATTTAGAATTTAATATTATAATGTATATATATATTAACAAAAAATAATAATATACATATTAATTTATAATTGAATTAATTTGATGAATATTTTCAGGAATATAATATTATTTTACAAAATCAGTGTCTAACGAAATTGTATATTTTAATTTAGAAATAATTAAAACAATGACTGATTAAATTAATGTTTTTATTAACTTATTGTTATCATTAGGTAAATAGATCAATCAAAGTAACTTTGGCGAACTCCGTGATGTATATTATAGAATTTTTAAATTTAATAATAATATTTTTTGACATATACTTTTTTACAACTATCTATTAGACTTCCTCGGTGGTGTAGTGGTTTAGCACACGGCGTTACTTCCAATGGTCGCGGGTTCGATTCCTCATCTGTTTTGCCTTGTTTGAATCGATGTAGGTGTTTTCTATGTATAGTATGTATAATTTATGAAAAGAAATATCTATGTATTTGTATTATGATTGTGTTATGATTACTAGTTAACTAACTAGTAATCATAACACAAGCTTGAGCTAGCTTAACTGAAGAGATCTTAATAAATTGTAGGTAAGAATCAATCCAATGATGTTAGTTTTTAATAAATAAAACTACATCACATAACAATCATTCTGTACCCTACTCACGTTTAAACGAAATACTCCTTTCAGAACTTTACACTCTATCCTGAAGAGATAAAAACCATCGCTCCTAAGAATATCCTTCAATTCTTGTCCCTGATGGGTCTAACTCTGAAAAGGTAGCGAACTCTGAAAAAGGGCGAGCACAATAAATCTATGTATCTCACAGTGCTACAGGTCCAAGCAACTGACAATAGCCTAAACCCCTCAATAAAAACGTATACCGTAACTTCACACATTATTTGGGTTCGATGTTTAGATATGGAGATATGATAAACTACTAGTAATAATGTATTAAAAATACTTCAGTTCAGAATCGATCCCTTGACTGGATTTATGCAAACCGTAACACTCACCACTGCGCCATAGCGGCCTCCAGATAATTAGTTCATGTCTGATCTCGCTTTAAATTTTGAAACACTAATTACTCAATGAAAGGCTCGGTCCATCCTTTTATGAATGCCCAGTGACCCAGTACTTACTGACACCAGTGGTAAGGGGTGTGGGCGATTTTTAAAGCCAAAAGAAGGTCTAAGGACGATAAACATTTAAAGATAATAAAAAATAATTAATGCAGAACCTTTAGAAGATAATAATTATACATCATAAATTAAAATATAGAGTGTCACATAAATATGTAGAAGCGACAATCTCCTAAAATTGTTATAGGATAATAACCGCCCTAATAAAATTTTAGGACAAAAAATTAGGGCGGTTGTAGAAGACCCTTGTCGCCTGTGATAAAGAAGACAGTAAATTGTATTTTGAATTTTAACAAGGTTTGAATAAAGCTCTCTTTGTTGCATTCAGAGAATCAGGTATTTGAATATACAAGACATTCTCCTAAAATTGTTACAGGATAATAACCGCCCTAAGACAATTTTAGGAGAGTATAATTAGGGCGGTTGTAGAAGACCGTTGTCGCCTATGATAAAGAAGAATAATCTATTTTGAATTTTAACAAGGTTTGAATAAAGTTCTCTTTCTTACATTCAGAGAATAATATAAATATAGGAGATCTTCTCCTAAAATAGTTTAGGGCGGTTATAGAAGGTATATAGGAGCATCGTCGCTTATGTTAACGAAAAAAGTAAATGCAATTTTGAATCTTAATAAACTTTGAATAACGACCTTTCAGTTCCATTCAGAAAATCGTATAAGTATAGCCGAACATCTCCTAAAATTGTTTTAAGACGGATATAATTAATTTAATTACGGATTAAATTAATAAGAGCACGGACCATATGTATGTGGGAAAAAATCTTTGATATAGCGTTCATTTATAAACAATCAAATGTTTCTTCTTTATCGACTTACTGCAAACTAGTGGCAATAAAGTAAACCAGTATTGGACAATACGTCACAATCTGTCAATAATGACATCTGTATCGTGAGATTTAATAAAAGACATATTCGCGCTCTATGGTATTTGTTTTATCTGTAGATATTTGATACAATTTTATTTTTAGAAAAGTTGTGTTACAAAAGTAGTTTGTTTGGAAGTACTGTATTTCTCTATATTCAGCCTCCTAAACCTAAGTTGAAATTATTACAGTTAGTGGTCGCCCATCGGTCGAAATTCGACTATATATAATTAAACGTTCAGTAAGACTATAGACAAAAATATTAATCTATTCTCAATTTGACCACAGACTTTAACAATGAAGAAAAGAGTATATGTGTCAACTGCATGGAAGTGTGTGTAAAGTTGTTTTTATTGATTTAATGTATTTTATGCGCTGTGTCTAAGACGTTAGGTGTTGTTACTTATAAATATATGCAACCTCATTTTACTACATTGCATTATATAACTTTTAAAAAAAGAACACAGAACACTCCAATTTTAAATTTGACATTCTGAGCTATATCAATGGAGGGAAAATACAAAATCATTTACATTAGTACAAAATATTTGTTTTATTTTCACAAGAACAAAAGGATAGTACAAACACACTTGTTTAAAAAAACATATTGGCTTTCTGCTCTCCTTCTGTATATAAAATATAAGTGCGATTTTTATGTTCCCCAGTCCTCGCAAATTTCGTAATCAGGTGTATAAAGCTTTTGCTTCACGTATTAAAATATATATACATATACATATAATCGAATCCGCGACCATCCGAAAGCGGAATGCCAAATCGCTAGATCACCGAGACCGTTAATGAAATACTATATCGGAAAATACATACAAAATATTTCATGATATCTGTGATACTTTGACGACCTCGGTGGTCTAGCGGTCTAGCACACCGCTTTACGTCCGATGGTCGAGGGTTCGATTCCTCTACATTTGTATTCATGAGTATGATTGTTTGTATTTGTCTGGGTGTTTTCTAAGTATAATATGTATGTATTTACGAAAAAAAAACTTATCTATGTATTTGTATCAGTTGTCTAGTACCCATAAAACAAGCTTTAGATAGCTTAACTTGGGTCTAGAAGGCGCTGTGTGAATTGTCCTGAGATTATTATTATATTATTATTACTAATCATGTATATAGCTTGTGTATTTAGATACTGTTTTTTTTACTCTCGTGTATATTTTTCGTAGAAATTGGTAGTAATTTTAACGGTAGTATTAGTAGTTAAAACAATAATCCTCGGTTGTGAAGCCATAGAAACACCCGCCTGGTCTCCATTGCCTCGTAGTTTGTACGCATGTATATCACATTATAAAAAATGAGGCCAAATATTATTTATAGGAATGGTTTCTATTTTATGCATTAAAAGAAATTTACTTTTATGTTTGTCCCTTATTCCTTGTATTTTAATGGTGATGGTAAGTGGTAACTGTAGCTCATCCTATACAGATGAACTTGCGATTATTTGCCGTTCCTGAGGAATTGCCTTGCAATTATATTGCTATGAATAATAGCCGAGGCGGCTCACTCCCGAGAAAGATGCAGAAAGCGGTGCTCTTAGATTCTGCCCGCATTGTACGCCGGTTTCTTTCCCTGGGGCTCTGAACCCCGGCCGACTGTGCTTCTGCCGGGGGTGAGTTGCCATCTCCTCTCCTTAAGAGGGGAGATGAGAATTTTTTTAAGTTTAAGAAATAATAATAATAATCTCACGATAATTCTCACAGCGCTATCTAGATCTAAGTAAACTAGATAAAACTTGTCTTATGGGTACTAGATAAGTGATACAAATACATAAGAAACACCCAGATCGATACATATATTCATACTCATGAATACAAATGTTTGTGACGTGCGAGGAGTTGAACCCACGACTATCGAAAGAAAGGCGGTATGCTAAACCGCTGGACCTATATATATATATATATATATATATATTTCAAGCAATAGATTACTAATTAATATACTGTTATATAAAATCTATAAATAAATATTCAGAGATCTAACCGATTTGTAAGCTATGAATTTTAAGGTTTTTGTACAAAAAACTTAGAATTCATAGCGCTGACAATATTATCTGATTGTACTATGAATGAGTGCGCAGTGGTTTCTATTTTAATTATCGCATGCCTCTCACTTGTTATCGTGTTATTATTTATTTAAAATAATATCTATTCAAAAGAACAACACACAAGTTTCTTGCTCATTCTTCTTGTGATGAGTCTGCGTTCCTAATGAGTAGTAGTATAAAAAAATATGACTATTCAAAAGTGCTATTAAGTTTATTAACTGAATAAAAATTATAAAATACTTTCCTGTACTTGAAGACTTTACATAATAATATTTTGTATGAGTCATTTATTTGTAAAGCGATTACATATTTTTCCGTTTTACTAAAAAAATTAAATTTTTCCTTCTCATTATTTGTTTTTTATCAAATTACAGGCCTGGAAACAAAATATTTCTTTATTTGGTGCCAAAATAATTGCGTTATTACTTCAATATACGCTGCCTCCAAATTAAAAAGGTGAAATGTAAACGTTTGATTTACCCTCATTTTTAATAAAAAAACAGATTTTAATAGTTTGTTTACATAAAGATACTAACGTTGAATGTCAATTGAATTATATAATGTCTTCGTCGAATTACGAATGGTTCAGTAGTCGTGACGGTATGTTATTTTTTCTCTATTTCATATTTTATTATATTAAAAATGTAATATTCAAAACCGCGTAATATTTTTTACTAGTAAGTATGTAGATTACCTACTATTTGTAACTACATTGTTACCTACTATATTTTTTTAATTGAATGATAATGGAACGATGTACCCTCGAGGAGGTGCTTAAATAATCTAAACACAGTCATATTTGCGGTATAATATGTGTGGAATATATAGTAAAAGTGCGTGGAAAAACTATATAAATAAAAATATTTTCGAGCGTTTTTCACTCATAATTTTAACATGTTAAACATGTTGAACGAAATGGTACGAGTTTAAATTCCTTTCAAAAGAACGACTAGAAATATTGGCATCCAGATTTAAAGAAAGAAATCTGTTTTATTTAATTTTTCTACAGGTTTTTTAATTCTGAAAATTATATTATTATTGTAATGACATTGGAAGAGTTTTGACAAAATTGGTGTGATATAGTGATGCAAATCAGCACGTTCGGTAGTAGATTGTGCCAGTGTACGTTTTATCTAATGACACGTAGGCCACGCAGTTGTTTATATATATAGTTTATGTAATTAGTCTAAGATAGAGTAAATCAAGATGTAACAGTTAATAAGAAGAAGGGTGGAACTTGTACCACCCTTCTAGGCCTGTTATTCTCACCACCATTTCTGTCATCACAGTGGTAATAACATAAGTCCTAAATATAGATATGACCTATCCCTCCTCAGAAAATGTCAGATTAATATTACAATAGCATTTCCATAGGCTGCAGTAACCGTTTACCAGATCATTGTAGGTCGCAGTGCTACAGGTGCTACAAACATCTGACAATAGCCCGAACAACCCAATAAAAAATCCCTCCTCAGAAAATGTCAGATTAATATTACAATAGCAATTCCATAGGCTGCAGTAACCGTTTACCATCAGATGGGAGGTATGATTTATAACCACCATCATGTATAAAAAATATATATTATAAGCAAGATTATATTTTTGTTTCAGATTGTAGAGGGAGGTATTTTCCAGGTAACATGGAACACGCGGAGTTCAGAGTGAAAGGTAAGTCGTTTAACATATAATTTACAATTTTACTAATTAAGCTTTGAAAAGTATGCTTAAAAATTTTAAAATCTATTGCTCTATTTATCTCAAAAAATTAATTTTAAAAATATTTGTCTATCTGTCTCTTTTGCTAATCTCTGAAATGGCTAGGCCGATTTTGACGGGACCTTCACTAGCAGATAGCTAATTTTATAAGGACTAACTTAGGCCATTTTTATTTGAGAATATTTATTTAAATAAATCACATGCGGATGAATAGTCGTTAATATAAGTACTTCTGTATTCATATTATAAATGCGGAGAGTCTGTATATATGTATATGTACATATATGTTACCTTTCACGATTTGTTTATGATCGTGTAAATTGATTAAGCCGGAATTAAAACCATTGAGCATTGATACATACGGTCGGTTTCTTACATAATTAATCAGTTTATTATTCATGTCTCGTAACTACGTAAATAATAATTTTAGTTATAATTGCATTTAGATAATTGATTTATAATAATTGCAGTATCAATGGTGCAGACAGATATACGCGTATTCTAGCCACGAAACAATAATTTATTTATGTCACTTCGCACAGGTTTTGTAATATTACAACTATCATTTAAAAGGGAACACGCAAGTTTCTTTCTCGTTCTTCTTGTGATGTGACAGCTTTAAAAATGAGCGGTAGATTAAGAAAAACCTATTACTATTCTAAGGTGCTTAAATTGAGTTTATTTGCATAAAGGATTATCTATTCTATTCTATTTTTGTATTAAGACTCCGAATAAGTTCTCTGTATTTCTTACATTCTAAAGAATTCATATATAAAATATAAAGATTAAAAAAAATTAACTACAGGTTGTTCATCATTAGAGACCACTTTCCCCTACTTTTCTGGTACTACATGAATATCAATCCAGTTCAATCTATAGATTTAATTGAGAAGAACTGGCAAGAAACTCAACTGTATTTGTATTTTTTTTAAATAGAAACAGGAATTATGTATTACTAATTATGTCAAATAAATAAAAATATATGTATATTTATATCAGTTGTCTAGTACCCATAACACAAGCTGTGCTTAGTTTGGGACTAAATAGCGCGACGAAACGAAACGAGCTGTCCAAGGATGTTATTATATTATATTGCATGTGACTAATATTAATTATATATATAGATTTGTATTTCGTTGAACAAAATACTTTAGATTACTTTTTCATATACATATATGAAAAATTGAAACGTGATCCTACATATAATAATAATAATAATAATAATAACTAACTCTGAAGTACGGCCTCGCGAATGAGAGGTTGCCGTACTATAAGTACGAGCCCCAGCCGGTCCTCGAAAGCGACAGCGTCAAGCTCTACTGGGACCGATCCATCATCAAAGACAGAACCGTTCTTGCGAACAAACCTGATATCGTGGTGATGGATCGGGCACTTTCGAGGGTGTTTTTGGTGGACATCACCATACCGCATGACGAGAACCTCGTGAAAGCTGAAACTGAGAAAAAGAGAAAATATCTCGACCTGGCTCACGAGGTCACCGAAATGTGGGGGGTGATGTCCACCGAAATCATTCCAATCGTTATGTCGGTGAACGGTCTTATCCCAACCAGTCTGGAACAACATCTCAGACGGTTGTGATTCCGGGGCGGCTCACTCCCGGGAAAGATGCAGAAAGCGGTGCTCTTAGATTCTGCCCGCATTGTACGCCGGTTTCTCTCCCTGAGGCCCTGAACCCCGGCCGACTGTGCTTCTACCGGGGGTATGTTACCATCTCCTCTCCTTAAGAGGGGAGATGAGAATATTTGGAATAAATTATGATAATAATAATTTCAGGACAATTCACACAGCGCCATCTAGATCCAAGTTAAGCTAGCTAAAGCTTGTGTATATATTACGGTTATATATGATAGCATGATGGATAGTATAATAAATCGTTTACTTACACTACAATAGCGACAGTCTGTACATTGTACACTGGCTACATATATCTACATAATCTCACCCTACTTCCCTCGTCGTAATCGAGCAACAGTATATCCTAAACTGTGTTCATAGCAATAAAACGAGATCAACACGTCCCTATATGGATGTCGATATTAAATCGTTTGTCTGTACATCGACAATCTTTATTGGGTCATTGGATTTAGAATAGAAGTTATTGTCTGTGTTCATTTTGATGTTTCGATTCGTTACAAACTAACTTACAATTTTTTTATGTAACTGAAATGGTTATAGTACTTAGTCCATATTTTATACCATACTAGCTGACTCGTGCAACTTCGTCTGCGTTTCATTTCCCCAACTTTTACAGTATTTTTCATTGCAGCTCCGCTCCTATCGGTTGTAGCGTAATGTTATATAGCTTAAAGCCTTCCTCAACAAATAGACTATCCAACACAAATATATTTTTTCAATTCGAACCTGTAGTTCCTGAGATTAGCACGTACAAACAAACAAACAAACTCTTCAGCTTTATAATATTATAGTATAGATTTCATCTATCTCAGTGTTCCCAAGCTTTTTCCTTATCATCTTTGTAATATAATTTATAACATTAATTTATTAATTCTTCTTCACTATAAGTAATGTTGATAACATTACAGTCTGACAATTTTATGATACCTGAAATGATTAACCCACAAAGCCTCTGGCTCGCGGTCTATAGTCCCTCTTCAAGTAACAAGAACTGGTAACATTTCTTCAAACACACTCGTTCTATAATCGAATTAAAACGTCATTCGTGTACCTCCTTTGTTGGAGCAGCAATCGTCTTTCGCCACAAAAGGATCGAATGAAATTCATTGCACTTGTGAATGCGAAGGATTTCATCTATTTTTAAACAACTTTAAAATATATCTCTTTTATGTCTTTCATGTCGATGGCCTTGGTTGTCTAGCGGTTTATCACACCGCCTTAATTCCGATGGTCGCGGGTTCGATTCCTCGCACGGCACAAATATTTCTATTCAGGAGTATGATTATTTGTATCAGTCTGGGTGTTAGAAAACACCCAGACTGATACAAATAATCATACTCATGAATATATAATATGTATGTATTAACGAAAAAAAGTATTACATAGATATTTTTTTTGTTAATACATACATATTATATATGGAAAACACCCAGACTTTGTATCAGTTATCTAGTACCCATAATACAAGCTTTAGCTAGCTTAACTTGGGTCTAGATGGCGCTGTCTGAATTGTCCTGAGATTATTATTATTATGTATCTAACTAGTAATTATGTTATAGTCGCGACTTCGTCTGTACAAACTTTCATCCCCTATTTCACCCCTTCCAATTTTGTTTATTGAAATAAAAGATTGCTACGTCCGTTCTGGTGATACAACCTATCTACTTATAAAATTTTATTAATATCCGTTCAGCCGCATAGTTGTTTTAAGGTAACAAACGAACAGACAAAGCATTCATGATATTAGTGTATATATATATATATATATATATATAGATATTCGAAAAACGTAGGATTTTGTTACCAGAAATACATTACGTGTCAATTTATTTCCTCTATCTGACTTTCTGGTTATGGAAACACCGATAACAAATCAAATCCGTGAATAGACTCCGGGGTATAGATTCAGACCTAGCTTCGTTAGATTATCTATATTAATATGCCAAAAAATAATATAGGGACGCTCTTAGGATTTGAGATATAATTTAAGTTTATTTGTTACCAGCTAAAGAGATGGTGGACTTCATAGCTGATTATCTGGAGAACATTCGAGAACGCCGCGTGTATCCCAGCGTGCAGCCAGGGTACCTCCACAAGTTATTACCAACGGAAGCCCCCCAACAGGCCGAGAAATGGGATGACATCTTCAAAGATGTTGAAGAACACATAATGCCCGGCGTATGTATGAACTACTACTACGTCACTATTTATTTCTATTAGTATATTGTTTGACATGTTAATTAAATAATTCATAAATAATGTATAAATTAATGATATTTAATTTTGAATTTTAACCAATTTTTATTTATATATTAAAAATACAATCCAAATACATTAATAATAATAAATGTTAATTTCATCTCCACAAATTACATAATTCCAGTTTTATTATATAAATGCCAACAATAAAAATCACAAATATAATTTGTGGGAAATCTGGAGCCTGTACCTTAGACACCAGGTCTCCATATAATAATCAATAATCTCTTCATATAAATTTGTAATACATCTAGTTTTTAGTTTATACGTGGAGTGAATTACGTGTGTGTATGTATGTGAGTGAGTGAAAGATCTATGTAAAATTTATATTTAATCTTGTAATTTATATTTTACTTATATTTACATGTGTGTATTTAATTTATGTATATTATAGTTTATACATTAAATTTCTAGAGAAAACCAATAACATATTTTCAGTGACTGTAAAAATATAAATTTAGAAATGCAAATCAAACATTTCACAATAAATAAAAGTAATAGAACATATACTTTAAGAATTATAAATACGATAATTGTATCTCAAATAGAAGATCTGAATTATAATGTAATTGTACATATTATGTTAAATCATATTTATTGAATAAAGCCTACTTACTAAACGATTACTTAAATGACAAACGTGCATGGTTATAGTTGTTCATCCACTGGATTTTCATTTAATGTTAAACATAGACACCTTTACAAGATAACAAAGTAAATAAACTGGATTTAAAATAAAAAGAAATTCAATTGAGCTTCTTGCCAGTTCTCAATTGAATCTGTAATTTGAACTGGACGGAAAGAAATAATAGTACAAAAAACTTGACATCCATAAGCGGCGAAAATCAACATGAATATATAATTTTTGATTTGATTTCATAATTATAATAATTTCAATATATTGTATATCGCATGTTATGTACTTAATTTTTTAATAACCTACCATGTTCCATGTGAGAAATGAAATGAAATTATATGTGCCAATTAGTATAAAAAGTATAATAGGATAATTCAATATGATCATTAATTACATGTTACTGATCATATTGAATTTACATATTAAAATTGATCATATGATCATATTATATCACCGTTAATCTTCCTAAAATAAATAAATAGAAATAACAATCTTACCATTGTAAAATGTTAAGTATAACGATATTGCTGTGTTCGATGTATAGACTTATTTAAATGAACGTATATAAAATAAAATATTAATAAAATGTGTTGCAATAACATTGGTTTTGAAGCCAAAAGAATAAGAAATATTAAGACTATTTCTATTATCTTTTAAAACTAAAAAGGTTTCATAGACCTTTGTTGGAATTTCCAACAAATACAAGAGTAATGATTTCTGATATAGTGTGTTTTTTTCAATAGCTGGTGCACTGGCAGAGTCCTCATATGCACGCCTACTTCCCGGCTCTAACCTCGTACCCATCCATCATGGGTGACATGCTGTCCAGTGCCCTCAACGTCCTGTGCTTCACTTGGGTAAGTAATTATTTAAAAAGAATTAATTTATTTTTAGAATTAAGTAATCATTACCATGTTTTATTTATTATATTCCCGATATTTCGGCTGCACTATAATGTTCTACGATGATGATAAAATTAAAGAGTAGTAAGAGAGTAATAAGAGAGTAGATCATAGTAAGAATAAAAATGTCTCAGGACAATTCACATAGCGCCATACAGTCCCAAGCTAAGCGCGACTTGTATTATGGGTACTAGAGAACTGACAGATATTTTTTTACTAAATATCTATATAATATACATAGAAAACACCCATATCGATACAAACAATCATACCCATGAACAGAAATTTTGGACCGTGTGAGAAATCGACAGCAGTAGCAGCGCAGATGACACTCTAGCACCAGCGGAAGGACTTATGAAGCGGCTGAAAGCCAACTCCTGCCCGACGGATATGGCTTTTGTCTGGGGACACCGCTAAGGGTTCGAATCTCGGCACAGGCCATTATAATTTCGACCCTCGTTTGAATTGGATGGGAGATCGATCGGAAGGGAGTAAAAAACGGTGAAGATTTCGAGTTTTAATTCTGCCCAATAGTTTAAAAAAAATTGGAGACTTTTTAAAACTTTTCGATTGGGAGACTCGAAAAGAACGGAACTTATAAGTTAACAACAACAATGTTTTATTCATCATCAGGCGTCATCACCAGCAGGCACTGAACTGGAGACGATTGCTATGAACTGGCTCGGCAAACTGTTGGGGCTTCCTGATTGCTTTCTCAATGAGAAGAATGATAGTCCGGGCGGTGGAGTCATTCAGGTATAGATTTACTAATATTAATGGCAAGTTTATATAATAATAACTAGCTGGTACGGCAATCTTTGTTTTGCTATATAAATTAATGTTACTAATAAAAAATAGGGGTTGATGGTATAAGGGTGAATATTTAGGGTTGCCTTTTTTAATGCCGAAACATAAAAATATTGTCCATTAAATTATAAAAAAAATTGGTATGGGCCATCCTTATCACTTAGAGGTATAAAACATAGATAATCTGTTCTCAGACATAGCCTACTATCCTACTGGGTATACATATTAAATTTCATCAAAATCGGTAAAGCAGTTTCAAAGAAGAAAAAAAAAGAGATATGGCTAACTTGCTCACCATACTAAGCAGAGCCTGTTTCATGGATACTATACCACTGATACAAATATTTAACTACATTTTTGTAAAAGCATACATAATGTATATAGAAAACACCCAGACAAACGGACATTTATTTCGATGAATTGTATTCGACTGTAACAGCGTCTAAATATCAGGAACTTAAAATCATTTTATTATAAATAATAATAAGTGTCCCTATTTATATATAAATAGTATATATAATTTTTTTTTTGTGTTTTTTTTATTTTATGAAAATCAACGGTAATTTCTTTATCCACTATTAAGTCGAAATTCGACCTTAATTAATATAAATTATTAGTTGAACATTATTAAGGTTCCATTCTCAAAATCTAGACGTTAAATACGTGTGTATTAAATACATGGTATGTATTATTTTTTGATAGATATAATGTTTATTTTTTATATATTAAAAAAAATATTAGCATTCTGCACACTTTCTCTATGTAAAGTACTAGCTACTCGCCTCGGCTTACATGTATTATTATACGTGTCTTATATGTATATATAAACCTTCCTCTCAAATTACTCTATCTATTAAAAAACCGCTTCAAAATCCGTTTCGTAGTTTTAAAGATTTAAGCATACATAGGGACAGACAGCGAGAGCGACTTTGTTTTATACTATGTAATGATGATGAAAAAATATTCTGCACTCTTTCTCTAAAGAAAGTAAGTATAAGTGTACGATTTTTCATATCAATCGCAATTTTCATAATAAAGTTTTTACTTCACGTATATATATAATATAATGGTTACCAAGTAACTGATATTCATTGATTTTCCACAATAAACGTTTGCAAGCCATTAATTTGCTTAGAAACTGTTCAGCAAAATAATGTTATCGTGCTTTAGAATCTTCACTGACCTTTATTAAGACTTATCTTCAATGTTCGCTCGCGCAGATTGAATTTATTTTGGAGGTGAAATTAAATAACAAAATCTGTTCAATCAATAGTTTAAATTTATTTATAGAAGTAAATAAATATTAGATTATAGATAGATCTGTCTACTGATACTGTCTGTCTACGTTATTTACTGTTATTACTTTTCTAATTAATTCCTGTAAATTAAATAAGATCTTATATATAAAATTCTCATAACACAATATTAGTTACCATACTATGTCCATTATGTGTCACAATATTAGTAACGACTTGACCGATTTTTATCAAATTTCAATGCATATTCAGTAGGTCTGAGAATCGGCTAGTATCTATTTTTCATACCCCTAAGTGATAAGAGTTGTCCACCTCTAATTTTGTTGTTGTTGGCATTAAAAATATATAGAACCCTAAATTTTCACCCTTCTATCACCAAATTCTATTTTTTAATAAAGATACTAATTTATATGGCAAAACAACTTTTTCGAAACACCTAGTTTACCATAAAGTTATTCGTGTAACTATATTGATAAGATTTCTTATAAGTAAGATGTTTGTACTAACAGACTACGGCCAGTGAAGCAACTCTGGTCAGCTTACTGGCGGCTCGTACCAGGGCCCTCATGGAGTTGGCCAAACTGAACCCTGAGGTGCAGTCATCAGAGTTACTTGGCCATCTGATCTGCTACTGCTCCGATCAGGCCCACTCCTCAGTTGAGAAGGCTGGACTAATTGGTAAGACAAATGGAAGTTATTAATAATAACCCTGGACAATTCACACAGCGCCATCTAGTCCCATGATAAGTAGAGCTTGTATTATAGGTACTAGATAAGCGATAGAAATACTATTTTTGTAAATATGTACATACATAATATACACAGAAAACACACAGACTAATATAAAAATTCAAACTCATGCATACAGAAGACGACAAGTAATATGAGACAAGACAACTATATATGTGTATGTTAATAATCATTAACATACACATATATATCTTATTAATTGTTTGGTTTATACGAATACTAGGTACCTACCCGGCTTCAAACGGGTGGACATGTATTATACATATAAACCTTCTTGAATCACTCTATCTAATAAAAAACAGCTTCAAAATCCGTTGCGTAGTTTTAAATGTTTAAGCATACATAGGGACAGACAGACAGCGACAGTGACTTTGTTCTATACTATGTACCTAATGTTGTTAATAAATATTGTATTTCATTCATATATTATTATTATTCTAACCAGGTCTGGTCAGGATGAGGTACATCGAGTCTGATGAAAACCAGAGCATGCGCGGTGCTCAGCTGGAGGAAGCGATCATCAGTGATAAGGCCAAAGGATTAGTACCGTTCTGGGTAAGTTATACATTTTTATTGTATTTATTAAAATTTAATTACCAAAGGTATACGACATTTTTCCATACGTAATCTAAATTGACAGAGGTAGCTAACGACTTTGTATGTAATCCACTTCTGATATACGAGTCATAACATTAATATTACATATAAAGACAAACTTGCTGTTCCTAAGTAACTTTTAGAAAAACTAAATAGGTTTTTTATGGATTCCGATAAAACACAAATTGACTTTTTCTAAATATGTTTGTCAGTTCTTCTTAGCGCAAAAGTACTACGAACTGACAGTAGATTTGACATATAATAATAATAATAATAAATCCATTTATTGCCAATATCAGTATAGTTACACATTTATACATATTTAATATGATTGGCAATAGGTACAAACTCAGCTATTGCTGGACTGATGGGCGTCCAGCTCTGGTTTTCTGTTTGTGCTAGATAATCATACCACAACATAATGAAATAAAAATTTAACAAATTAATACATAAATAATAATAATATCCATACGGATACACACGTGCAATGCATATTATGAGAGTCTATAATGTTTGTTTTTATGAGAATGGGTATAAAAAATTACAACAATACACCAAAGGATATACTGGAATTACATTCAAATACATTTAAAACATTTGTTAAATCAGATACTCACTAAATGATTAGTTAAAAGACAAACGTGCATGCCAATAGTTGTTCATGAACGGGATTTTCATTTAATATTAGACATAGACATATATGTGCACAAAGTAAATAAACTGGCTTAAAAAAAATCTGTTGAGTTTCTTTCCAGTACTTCTTATTTGAATCCATATACTGATATGGATGGTAGGGAAAAATATGTATTTATAGAAAAAACTTAACGTTCATAAGCGTCTTAAATTTACTACTAGATTAAATAATATTTGATTCGATAAGATTTTGCATAGTTCTTAATAATCGAAAAGCTTTAAAAGTTTAAAATCTAAAATTAGAAGCTTGTTACATTGAATAAATAATATTGCACTGTGATATAAAATTAATAAGACACAGTCTTCATAATTCCCTTGTGGCTTTTAGAATATATATTTAAAACCACTCCAATTAGTTTCAACGGAAAGATCAGATGTTTTCATTTTAAAATGGCCGCTCGCTTGCTTTATTCCCTATGAGACCAATTTGTTCTAGAGATTTAGGAAAGTCAATAGGTTGTAGCGTAAGTGACGAGCGGTAAGCGTATATAGGAAATATGTATTTGTTTTCAGGTTAATACTAAGGGTATATAAACTTTACGCGTTTTGATTAATGGTTTATATTGGAATGGGGGTGCACCGCCTGCTCTAATGGTTTATGCTGGCGGGGCACCAGTCGAGAACAATAAGATGAGCATGAGGTCATGTTAGTTAGTCTATCGTGACAAATTCAGCAGGATTTTATTATGCTCCCTACCAAAATCGCAAATTTCTGTCGGTAGATTACCTTTTCACGTTTAAAAAGCTAAAAGGATGTAATTTGAATTTAACAAAATTTATATGACGAAGAGAAAATGGGTTATTATTTATACGAAAAAAATACAAGCATGTGAAATAAGGGATACAAGTTTTTGCGAAAAAATTCGCCGGTAATGTTTTCCTCTCGCTGCGTTTAATATCAATAAGTTTATAACTTGGGCCAGAGGCTATCTAGCTTAATAATCCTTTGAAACTATTATATTTTAAAGTACATTATTTGCTAATGATATTAAAATTCTATTTCATTATCGAAGTCTACAGACTTTGATAATTATAACCTGCTGAAGTGTAGAGTGTAGACTTTGAACAGTCGTCTATCTGGACATCTCAATTTCACCTATTTCAGCTAACAGCTGTTTGATTTGTAATATATGTTTCGTTTGAAGGCTACGATATTCCTATATATATATTTATTCATTTATTTCATGCAACTAGGCTCATATTATAAATACCTTATATATATATATATATATATATATATATATATATATATATATATATATATATATATGTGACTCGACTTCAGCTGTGTTACCCTCAATGTCAGGTTACTCTTGGTACGAATATAATCGACAATGTCCTGCTCCTTAGTGGCTTAATGTAGACGGGACAGGTACATTGTCGTGGTCGGTGTAGCAGCACACAGCAGAAAGTTGGGCCCAGTGAGTGCAGTGCCACAATGATTCCTATTGACCCTGTTTGTGCGCCTCTTCTTTTGTACCACGACGAAGCCATCATCGTCGCGGTTCCCAGTGGCAGCACACATAGGGTCAATATTCAGTGCCGTTGTTGGCACACGCCGCTGTACTGAAGCAGTCAGTTTGCTAGCGACGACGGCGGCAAAATCTCGACGCTGTGGTTGCACTGAGGATTTTGTTAGCTAGATAGTTAAATATATAGATATAGATTAGATATATATTCCCCTGAACAGGGGAAAGGAGATTGTTAGTAATGTGGACTAATAATCCTATTGCTAGCAATGTACCATGTTAGGTTGACCTCGACGCGGTTCCCCCTGGAAACCATCGTCATAAATTCTTGGTGAATTTGTCACGATAGGCTAACTACATAACCTAATGCTCATCTTATCATCCTCCACTGGTGCCCCGCCAGCGTAAACCGTTAGCGCAGGCGGGTGCACCATTCTATTATCATCCATAAAAAAAATCCCAGAACAATTCACACAGCGTCACCAAGTCCATAGCTAAGCAGATCTTGTGTTATTACTAGACAGCTGATAAATATACTTAGATACATTTTTTTGTAAACGCATTTAATACACATAGGAAACATCCAGAGCGATGCAATTAATCATATGTTTGTATCGTGTGAGGAATCGAACCAGTCACCATCGGAAGTAAGGCGGTGTGCTAAAGTGTTAAGCCATAGAGGCCGTCATATCAGAATGGATTTATGTGTAACAAAATAACATCATTGATAAAGTTAACAAGATGTAATTGGATCAGGAAGACATACAAAAACAATCTGAATTTCAAGCGCGGATCATTGTATACTCCAATACAGTGTTTTTCAATCTTTTTGATTTCGCGACCCATTTACAGGGTAAAATATTCTGGCGACCCCCTTGTGTCATAGATAAACTAAATAAATAATTTAATTAAAAGCCTACTTACGTTAGTTAGGTAAATATTTTTTTTTATTTTAGTACGTTTATTTATTATTCACGCGGGCCACATGCGTCGACGCCGGCGACGTTGCCACACCAATTAAAAAATAAACAAGCACATCCTTCTCACTAAAATTGTGTTTTTGTTATACATGATCCTAGATATTTTCTTTCACCCGACGACCCCTCGGTAAGGCTTCGCGACACCCCTAGGGTCGCGATCCACAGATTGAAAAACACTGCTCTAATGTAAGGTCGTTCGTATTAAAATCCACTTAAAACCTGACGCCTATCATCGTAATACGTGCTGAAGGTTTTAATAGCATTATTGATAGACCTTGTCTAGTTGACATGTATGATATACTAGCTCTTTACTGGGACTTCGTCTGCTTTTTTGAAGAAGTTGAATAGAAAATTGTTTGTTCAAATAAATTTATATTGGAGCACTTTTGAATAGTCACTACTTTTTTTTATCTACCGCTCATTCTGAAAGCTGTCTCAACATTTGCGTTAACGTTACGAAACTTACGTGTTGCTCTTTAAAATAATTTAGTTCTAACTTTACTTTTTTAACTTAATATGTGTGAATTGCTACCAACTAGCACTAGTTTTTTAAAGTAAAAATATTAAATACACAAAAAACTGGTTGAGTACTTACTCAACCAGTTTTTTGTGTATTTAATATTTACTTAAATAAGAGTAAATCAGTTGTAGTGATTAGAGCAGTCGAGTCTCTACAAGCATTACCACTCACGAGTAAGGTGGAAGAAATTTTAAATAAAAGTCCCCATGTCAGTTCTCGTGAGACAATCCACTGTCCCTACTTCAATTGTTGTATTCCCAGATAAAATAACATAGTAAATTGATATAACTACATACATTATATTGATATGATTTATTTTACTATGTATCTTTCTTGATATATGATAGCGTAGCGGCTTTTGTATTGATTGCCGCATGCATCCTCATGTAAAGTGCGAATACTATAACTACCATATAGTAATTTTTGTAGCTGTGACGTGGTCGAGTGGAATGAGTAGTCATGCTCACTAAAATGTCCAGACATGTGGCGGCGTGGTGGCCCGGGTCATTGGGCTCCCTAAAATATGGTCGAGCGCAGTGATGGCTGGCTCATCCGTCATACTCGTGAACGAGTGCTGCTTGTAGGGACTGGTCTGCTCTTATCACTACGACTGATTTAATCTTATTGTGTTTTTATATTTGAGCCTAAATAAATTAGTGCTGGCTGGTAGTTTGTATTCACACGTTTCGACTTGTAAAATGTGAACTTACAAGGATTGTTTAAAAGAGCAACACACAAGTTTCTTGCTTATTCTTCTTGTGATGACTGTCTCATCACAAGAAGAATAAGCAAGAAACTTGTGTGTTGACTATTCAAAAGTGCCTAAATAAATAAATGATTTTCTATTCTATTCTATTCTATGAAATATATATTTGTATGATATGCGTTTTTTAGTGGTAGAAAGGTGAACATTTAGGCTTAATGTATTCTAGAATATGTCCAAAAAACATACAGAAAATGTTAGGAATGGACAACCTTTATCACTTAGAGGTATGAAAAATAGATAGTAGCCGATTCTCAGACGTACTGAATATACATATAAAATTTCATAAAACTTGGTCAAGTCGGTTCGAAGGAGTATGATAACTGACATTGTGACACGAGATTTTTTATATAAGATCTAGGATTATAGATAGAGAAGTTTCTTGTATAGATGCATAGATGGCTCCATTAGTATCGTATTGCGAAATATAAGATAATTGAAAATTAAACGGAACTAGTCTATGATTCAATACACGTACATGTTAAATCGATAGACAGGACTTGGCTTTCAGCCGCTCCATAAGTCCTTCGCAGGTTTGAATTGCCATTTGCACTCGCCCCTAATCTTTCGATAAAGCTGTACAGGCCAGAGCGGCCAACAGTTTTAGAATAGTTAAATAAAAAGGATAGTTTGAATGGTTCATAAAAAAAGGAAATTTTCTTTAATATTCTTCTGTATTCGGTACTTATGTAACAAAAACTTTGTAAATACCATTTACGAAAATTGAGCAGACGAACGTGTATGAAACTTCGCACAGTCATAGTTCATAAAGAAAAGGACTTGGAAGGAATTTTAAAATAATATTAGCATTCTGCAATGTTAATACATTTTTTAATTATGCATTAAAATACGTAGAATCAATATAAGAAATATAACTCCTGCTGATGGATATGACTTTAGTCTCAGTGCACTGCCAGGGGATCGAACCTTGGTTCAGGCCTTCGTAATTTCAATCCCGATTTGAATTGGACAGGGTATACATCTGAGTGGCGACCTGGGTGCCGCTTATTCTAGGTGTATGTTTACTTCTGTTTATTACAGGTGTGCGCAACATTGGGTACAACCGGATCGGTTGCTTTCGACAACCTGCGAGAGGTGGGACAAGTGTGCGAGAAACATTCTGCTTGGTTGCATGTGGACGCTGCATATGCCGGTAGCGCCTTCATATGCCCCGAGTATAGGTATGTACTTGAATATTAGTTGTTTATGACAAAGTTAGGAATTAACTCATACGCTCTTTCACGCGAAAATGGACTTTCATGCAAGAAAGAATGAGTAAGTATATGTAGACCAAGGGAACGTAAAACACCGTGAGTGTTGCCAGCTCGAACATTCACGCGTTCTTCAATTGTGGGTGACTGACTACTCTACTCCTGTTGGTCGCAGCAGACCTTTAGAGCTTCACCTGATGATAGGGGGCGGGTGCAGATAGCACTCCAAACCTGCGGAAGGACTTATGGAGCGGCTGAAGGCCAACTCCCGCCTGACGGATACGACTTTAGTCTGAGGGCATCACGTCAATTTGTAAATTGTTGCAGTTTTTGGGTGAGATATGGTAGTGAAATTATAGAGTTATCTTAATACTCCGGAATGGCAACTTATGAGTGGTATCACGGGTGTCAAATGCTAACGTAATGTCCGTAGTGCTATTCAAGTATATAGGCGATGGTTGCCACTTACCATCAAGAGGGTCGTCAGATTTTTTGCCATTGGAATAGTAAAGAATATAAAACAAATATGTATCTTTCAATATACCTGGTTACAATATACTATATATAATATTTCCAGGCATTGGCTGGATGGAGTGGAACTGGCTGACTCGTTCGCGTTCAACCCTTCCAAGTGGTTGATGGTCAACTTTGATTGTACAGCTATGTGGTAAGTTTACTGTACAGAACTTTAATTTATTACGGTTTCTGATATTGTAGTTATTTTTATAATAATAATAATAACCTTGGACAATGTACAGAGCCATGGAGTCCTAAGCTAAGCAGAGCTTGTAATACGG
This sequence comes from Achroia grisella, assembly GCF_030625045.1. Lineage (NCBI taxonomy): Eukaryota > Metazoa > Arthropoda > Insecta > Lepidoptera > Pyralidae > Achroia > Achroia grisella. Next base: position 798,020 of record NW_026712626.1, read on the forward strand.
GTACTAGACAACTGATATAAGTATATACATAATATAAATAGAAAATAGAAACCTATACAAACAGTGATTCAAGAATATAAAAAACACCTGCTGATTATAATAGAACTTTAAGACATATTGCTAATTTTATAAACCATTTAAGCAGTGTTTTTATTTCAGGGTAAAAGATAGCACAGCTCTTCACAGGACTTTTAACGTTAATCCTATTTATCTGAGACACGAGAATTCAGGTAACTTTATAATAAATACTGTATATAAACTATATTTACATAATATGAAGTCAATGGGTCTTTAGAACCGGTTTATATATTTTTCTCCAATGTTTAATTTACTTTAAGAATAGTTTTAGACATAGAAATAGATTGAAGGTTTATTAAAATAAACTTAATATAAGAATAGTCATATTTTTTCTACTACTCATTCAGAAAGCAGTCTTATTTCAAGAAAAATGCGAATGAAAATAAATGTTGTTCAAACTTACCTTTTTTTGAATAAACCAATCTCCTTAAGCAGTACCAATTCACGGCTATGACGGATGAGCAATACACATACACCACACAGTTCAAATTATAAAAATTATAATGAAACTTATTAATTAATTTATTAACATAATGTAATTTATTCCTTTTTATTTGCAGGAAAAGCCATCGATTATATGGTAAGTTTTGTTGTCTAGCGAATAATTTAATTGTAAATGATTGTTGGGTGAAGATTTCTGTATTTTCTCATTTAGAAGTTTGTTATCACATCAAAATAAATTGCCTGAATAAACTCCGCCAAAAATACTGTAATTGAAATGTTTAATGTAAAACCTTTTGATTAAATGTTCTTAAATGTTTTAAATTAATTTAATTAACTTTTGGTTAGATGTGTTATTGATAGCTATTTTTTTTATTATTTATAATACTACTTGCATTTAATAATCAGTTGGGAACCCAAAAAGCCAATACTCGAAGAAAATTCCGCACCAAAGATGAAACAAATTTTAACCAATCACCAAACACAAAGCATGACATAGCAATTGTAAACGAGAATGGCATTGCTCTGAATGGTAAACATGTAAATGGTGATCTTAAAAGAAATGAAGATACAATTGAAAATACTGATGATTTGGATTTATCTGATGACGACAATACTGACGATAACAATGATCTCAATGAAGGAAAGCTTCACGGGTACAACAAAATGTCTTCTGGATGTGGTAAATCTATACAATTGGAGAATCCTGATAAAAAGGAGATGCTTGTAAGACTTTCTATTTAGGTGATGGGTTGGTTAATTAACGGTGATGGTGATTGGAATAGACGCTTAACATTTAACGGGCAGACTTATATTATAATAAGGTGGAAATAATAATAGTACGAATAAGCAAATTAGTAAGAATGGAAAGTTAAACAGTAATAATATGAATTTAAATAGTTATTATCATAAGTAATTTTATTTATGTATATTTTTCTGTGATTCTAATAGTTTTAATTAGAGAAGATCCTGTAATTGAACAAAACTGTATTTAGTACTTGTATTTTGTAGATATATGTACTTTACATGTGAAGAATATATGTTTAATTGAGCCGTTTACAATAATTGATAAACTGACCAACTTAGAACTAACGTATATTTATTACTAAAGTGAATTTTTAGATTACTATTAAAACATTTTTAAAAATGGTTTAGTAACCTACATAATATAGATAATACTGATATAATATTATTCAGTTTGAAGAATCGAGTTGAATTTTTTCAGCACTGGCAGATCCCATTGAGTCGACGTTTCAGAGCTCTGAAACTTTGGTTTGTACTAAGAAACTATGGAGTCTCTGGAATACAGAAACATCTCAGAGAGGTTAGTATTTTTTTCTCCAATTATATTTGTCTCAAATACAGTATTTTTTGCTACAGCATAATATGCTAAGCAGTAGTAACTTACCTACCAACTGCTATTCTGACATAGTCTGACATAATACTTAATTAAATACTTAATTATCGTCATTCTGCAGATCTTTGTTTTATTAATTCACATCGAGCGGGTGTCGCTATTTTAAACAAAGTGTTTCAAATTTATGAAATTATTATTTTTTGGACACCACAGTATGATCTCCGAAAAAATAAAACTTAAATTTTGAAGAAATTGAAACATGGCAATTGTTCTACAAGACAAAAGTTTAAAGACGTGGTAGGTCCTTGGGACAGTCACGGTCCGTATTATACATTGGGTACCCATACGTGTCTAGCTAAACCAGAACCAATTTATTTTAATGTATAAAGAGAATCATAAAGTGTAATAGTCATAAAGAGATCTTCACCTATTTTATATGCAAATTATTTTGCTATTTCAGAGTGTTCGTTTAGCTCAGAAGTTTGAAGCGTTGGTTCTTGCTGATCAGAGATTCGATATACCTCAACCAAGGAATTTGGGTATGTTTATACTTAAAAATACTGTATTAAAAGTTACTTGCAGAAGATCTGTAATGAAATTATCGAATAAAGTTTACCTGCTTGAATGTTGTAATTTAAATATATAAAAACACCCAGACTAATACAAAGAAAGACTCAAAGACTACAAATATTTGGATTGTGCGAGGAGTCGAATTCATGACTGTCGAAAGTAAAGCGGTATGCTACACTGCTAGACAATTGAGGTATTCGATTAGGATTTTAAACCTGCATATTTTGTTTAATATATATGTGTATATTTTATAATTTCAGGTATGGTAGCATTCAGATTGAAAGGCGACAATGCTCTTACTGAACGCTTGTTGAAGCGCTTAAATGCTCGCGGCTTCATTCATGCTGTACCAGCATGCTTCAAGGGGATATACGTCATCAGATTTACTGTGACTTCGCAGCGCACCACCAATCAGGATATTTTGGGTATGGTCACTGTTTCGATATCTTTTATTAGTGCACACAGATGTAATCTTCTTTTTTTAAATGTTGATCAAATGCTCTTGAATTTGTCTTCTATATTTTATATTGAGGTGCAATCTAGTTAATAATTAAGATAATTTCAAAGTTTAATACACGACAGTTATAGAGAAGTTTTTTTTCGTACTACTCTAACGCTGTTGGCCGCAGATGGCCTTTACAGCTTTACCGGACGATAGGGGGTGAGTGCAGATGGCACTCCAAACCCGCGGAAGGACTTATGGAGCGGCTGAAGGCCAATTCCCGCCTGATGTATAACAACTTTAGTCTGAGGGCTAGTCGTACGAACCTCAGGACCGTTTGAATTGGACGGGGGATCGATCGAAGGAGAAAAGTACGTTTAATGCCTTTACCGATTTACCTTTTTTCAGATGATTGGAATGAAATCAAGTCCGTGGCTAAAGAGATCCTGATTGATGTGTTTGGTTCAGAGAATGGAAATATTATTGTACCAAAGAAACCAAGAATTTCATTGAGAGGTATGTTTCAGTATAATCTTGCTATTCGTCAATTTGTTATATTCTTCTGTTGTTCATCAATTGCTTGAAACCTTAAACAAAAAATGAGATATTTTGACTTGAACAAACAGGAGATAACTCTAATATTAGAATTTGTAATTACTGAATTAGGAATTCATATTTTCAATGAATCAATTTCCATATCACCATATTCCACTCCATTTCCGTACCATTCATATAATATAGAATTTTTATAAAACATTCTATGTAACGACAGCTTCCGACATTTTTTTTAATCGGTTTATTGTAATAGTTCAGTTTAACATTTAATACCCAAAAATAAATATAACATAACTTAAAAAAATTATAAGTTGTATTTTGCCAGTTCGTCTCAACTGAAGTAGCTAGTCGAACTGGACGGTAGAGATTGTATTAAAATTATGATGTACGCAATTATGAGTTTGAGTTTAATAACAACGTAACGGATTAAATTTTTGTTACATGATAGTCCTAAAATTTGCATGGATGATTTTAATAAATTCTCACTTATAGAAACTCGAGAGCTCAATGCTACATTTGGGACCAGTCTGCTTCTCGCCAACAGTCCTATGAGTCCGAAAATAGTGAATGGTACTCATGCAGCTATCTGTGATTATGAACAAGTGCTAACATCTTGCGCACAGACTTTCGCACAATTAAAAATGGAGCCGAAGGACAGTCCTGGTGAGTGTATTCATTCATTCATGCATGCCTGCACTATTTTGTATCTTTAAATCTGAAAATAACCTCTATATTCTAGGTAATCTTTAACACAAGATCCATTTATACCAAGGTAACCTTGGGACAGAGCCAATGTGTTGATTAACAATTTTTGATTTGGTTTACACAGTTTAAAATGTTTAATGCGCAGCGATATAACGCTAACTTTTCATAAGTATTTTGCTATAACAATGCTTTCATGATCTTAGAAATTGAACATTTATTCCGCTTAACATAAAGTGCCTTTACTAAATGACTATGCAATTATCATATTTCTTTTTGTCTTATAGATTCTTTTAGTATCATTATTTATTGCTACGTTTATAACTAAATCTATTACTTCCTACAGCTACAAATAATACATGTACTCCTTCTCTTTGTGACTTTTGCTGTTGGGCTTTTCATTAAATTGTATTAATCTCTGTAATTCTACTGAGTCTTCTCTGATTTCTTCTTTGCATTATACATGGTATCATGGGTTGACTAGTATATAATTACCATTATCTTCCATTTTACTAACACTACTAACACAACAGAGATGCGCCGACGCATCCGTGGCATCAAAATGTGCGGTAAGAAGTTCTCGCTTGATTCCTGCATGGATATGGTGCAGGGTCTGATGATGGAGCAACCATTGCCTCTTTGTTCTGAGGATATGGAGGATGTTTCAAATGGTAGGTATTGCTAATAGATTTTAAAATCGATACAGTTGTCGCTTATTAAATTCAATGACATATAATATCACCAAGTGGAAATTCTATACAAAGATAATTGGAAACTTATTCAATAATTCACCTATTTCTACCGCTGTATTCCAGTTTGTAAAGTCCGACAGTTAGTTACTGGGTACTGGGATCTTCATTAGACAGTGTAAAATAAAAATTGCTACTGATTGTTTGTTATTGGATCGAAAGTAGAAGAAATTGATGCTACTTACCATGAAGCAGACCCAAGTGTTTGTCTTAACTATACATGTTTATTTGAGAGACGCGCAATAAAGTATATATGGTTCCTAAGAATATAATCAGAACCGCCTTTTGTAGCAATATATGGAATCTTTATTAAACAGTTGCAATAGTGATGCTGTAGAAACTTTTGTTTTGAACAAAACATAGTCAACACACAACAACACATAGTCAAACATAGTAATTTTCTATAACATAGTAAAGTTTGAATAAGATTTGGTTTGTCGTTTCTCCATTAAAACCTTCTTCCATTAAAAGGCTTCTTGAGAATTTAATAATTAATAAAATACTGAGTATAAAAAAAAATTTCGTTTGCTAAGTATATTAAAATGATGTATGAATTTTCTAGAACATGAATCCGAAGTTGTTGGTGGCCTACATTAAATCTGAGGTAATGATACCAACATTTTGGTGATGGGTACATTTAGTTAACAAAACCATTCCTAAGCATAAAAATATAAGCGCAATTTACAACGAAAGAGGTGCGTCGTGTCGATTCTGTAATAATTATAAATTGCATTATGAAGAGTCATCCATGTTCTATGGAATTAACACAGCCTAAATAGATTTATAATCGTATAAGTTGCATGCAAATATGAGTTTTAAATTACTGGAAATAGAATTGCATATATGATGACTTGAAATTGGTGTATTCCAAAATGAACTCCAGTCCACTCCCCTCGATAAATGCATTTCGTTGTACTGTACTGTACTCAATAACATAGTCAAAACTACTAACTACTATTATTAACAACTAAATGTAACAATTGAATTCTGCAACATAAATATTGCATTTGTTCATAAAATCTTTTATATCCAGGATCGAGTCCTGGCGAAAGATCATCCCTATCATTATCACCAGTGACATCCAGCGGCACAATCAAGCAAGACTCAAATTCGGACTCGAACCAACTACAAGTACCTCCAACGCCATCTAGACAATACAGGTCAAAATCTGTTGACGTATCACTTACTGGTCTGAGGCTCGATGATGCAAAAATAACTATTGACATGAAAAATAGTGAAATTATAATTACACCAACTGGATCCAAAAGTATTCATGATGGTATAGATCAGAAAGCTGTATTAAGTGATATTGAAGAGAAACTCAACATAGGTGATAAAATTACGCAAGCATTTGAGAATTTTCAAGATGGTTTGCAAATGTTAAGCGAATATCGACAGAATAATGTAGAGGAGACTGAAAGTAAATCGGATGATTGTAACGCAAAATTAACTATTAGAGGTCCGGGTAGTTATATTAAGAAGTTGATACAGCAATTCAGTGAAGGTCCATTTGAAACTGAGGACTCTAAGCCTGAATCTGATAGAGGTATATCAACTCAGTCTATCCGAGATAAAGCCGATGCGATTTGTAAAAAATGCTTGCATTATAAAGGGAAAATATCGAAGTAATCAAGTACTGATAAAATAACACTCTTTTTAGAATTGTACTTATTTTGATGTAGCTTCACCAGATTCTCTAAACAAACGGAATATATAACGACTGAACATCAAGTTCCACCCGATACGACTTTACTTTTAGGGCACCTCTAGGGATTCGAACGTCAGCTCAGGCCGTGTAGTATCATATAAAATATATCCATTTATAAAGTCCCGATTAATAATAGTAATAAACCAGGATAAATCACGCGGCGCCATCTAGTCCCAAACTAAGCAGAGCTTGCAGGACGAATTTTGACTAATGAGCATCCACAATTTCTTTGTAATCATTAAAAAAAAAGATATATTTAGTGTTTTAAAAGTATATAACTTTGCTAGAAGTAAGTAGCTTTGCTGTTATAGCATTTAGTAAATAATTATTAACATATTCATGTTATATACTTACCGAAATGTGTATTTAGCAATAATATTATATAGATAAATAAATAATCAATATTAGATTGTATAAAAATGTATTTATCATAAATAATTTATATATAAATTAATAGTGTATAAATTATTTATAACTGTTTCTTTTATTAATATTTTACTATTAGCGCTTTTTTATTCTCTTGAAAGTCATTTTTTCTTCCTAAAATGATAAAATATATAAAAAAAAATGCGGTGTGGTATTAGTATTTTCGCAATTTTTGAAAGAAACATTATTTATTATGGATTTTACTTATACATATTTTAGAATTATCTTGAAATTATATATAAATTATAATGTAAGAAATAAAAATAACATACCTATCTTTATTAACCAATAATCACATTTAAAAATCTGTATATTATATAATGGCTTAAATGGTGATATATTCGTTAGAATAGTATTGGTTATATATAATATACATATGGAGTTCTTTATATATATTATACATATATATAATTACTATATAGATATTCTTATGGCATGTGTTATATAAGAAAATGTATAAATTGTATTTATTTATAAATACCTGCACAATGTTAAGTTAGTTTTGTGAATTTTGTAAATAGTATTATTTACACATTATTAATAGATAATCCTATTTTCTGTATATGTATATATTAATATATATATAGATTTATTTCATAAAAAACGAGTAGATGATGATTTAGATTTATATTATATTAGTAATATAATTATTAGTTAGTTATATTAGTAGTATAATTTGGTTTGTGTTCTTTAAACTTATGATAAATGAATTGACATTACAAAAGAATATTTTTTTATATAGTTTAAAAATTAATTATTTTTTTTATTCTTTTAACAGATAATATAAACACTTTCAATATATTGGTAAAATGTAAGTAGATACAGTAACGTGATGTTGTATGTAATATATTTCTCTTTCATATTATATATGCAATTGCTTAGATTGTTAATTAGTACTGTAATCGTAATATATATATACTGCTGTGCTAAATCAATAATATATAATATTATATATCAATATACATATCTTTACACTAAAGGGCAACTATTATACATATATATATATATATATTTATTATTTATTTTAGGATGATAATGAAATGGTGCACCCGCCTGCGCTAACGGCTTACGCTGGCGGGGCACCAGTGGAGGATGATAATATGAAAATGTGGTCAGGTCATTCCACCGTTGCAAATTCACCAGGAATTTATCACGGTTTCCATGGGAAAGCACGTGTAGGTCAACATTACTAACAATCCTTTGCCCCCAAAATGATCATTTATGTTGAGGTTATCATCTCTTCCACTGGTGTTTTGTATGCTCTTCCTGAATAAGATCTTTTTTGGTATTTTGGGAATGAAAAGTAGTGGTGTTATTTTGTATTCTTAGAGCACTCATAGTCCTAAAATTGGAGATTATAGCAGTGATTTTAAGGCCTTGTCTGGATGGAGTAGGCAATATATGTATAAATTTTTAATCTATAAATATTATATAAAACTTTATGAAATATTGATCAAGTGATATTCATTTATGTATTATATAAATTGTTAATACATAATGTATAATTTAGATTACTAAAGTATAAATTAAATTTATGTTTTTAATTTCGAACATATATAATGTTTGCTCTTAATTAGCTACGAATATTCTCATTAGTTTAAAAAAAAAAGTATAATATATAAAAATATTTTAAATTTAGATTCTATATTAAAATGTATAATTACAGAATTTGTAGGCATAATGATAAACGTAGACACAAAATGGCATAAATGTATTGAGGTTTAGAAATAAATGCATAATATAAATAATGGCAAATTAAACTGGTCTTTTATTTCTGTAAATTTAATATAATATTTAATTTCTTGACGGACCTTGAACTTGAGTAGTCTAGCGGTTTAGAACTCCGCCTTACTTCCTAAAGTCGCCAGTTCGATTCCTCACAGTAAAAGCATTGGTGTGTATGAGTATGATTGTCTGCGTGTTTTCTATGTATATTTTGGATGTAACAGTTATCCCCATAAAACCAGTTCTGATTAGCATGGAACTAGATGACGCTGTGGGAATTATTCTGGGGTTATTATTATATTATTATTATTGTCTATTTATATTATTGAGCGGAGCATGAAGTGCGGAGAAATCTTAGAGATCAGATTAACACTCTTTGTAACGATACTCCTCCGAAACGGTTGACCAATCAAGACCAAAATTTAGTCTAAGGTTGAATTTCGGGCCTCCATCGTTTACTAATAAAAAAAATCTGATCTGAAGGTCGGGTTTTTAAAAATTAATGCGCTCCGTTCAACATGTGGCCTGGTGTGTAAACATCTAGTATTATTTCATATTGTTTTCTAATTTAAAAATAAAATATTGATATATCTGGATTATGAATGTCTTTGAAATTTCACTCATTAGGTAATAATAATTTAAGAAATCAACACAATCGTGGGGATAGGTAAGGTAGTAAAGGTTGTGGTTCTTTTCTCATTTCGTTCTTACATCTGTTATTTACCAGAGTAAGATTTTATATACTTCCTCGCAGAGATATCTTGCCTCTTTCTGTCACTAACAAAATATTATAGCGCAGTGGTTATCACCTCAACACTGTAGCGTTATACATGATGTGATGAGGTGTCGCTATATAATTTATATTTTCATTGTATTGTATGTAGATAGTAAGTATACAGGTAAAATAATTGTACTATTTAATATATATTAGTAATTATTTGGTAGTGTGTGTGTCTACATGGCTTATTAGTAACGCGTACATTCGATGCGGAGTCGTAATGTGGACTTTACACTGAACTTAAATCTATGATCTAGAGAGGTATTAATGGAAGGTCTCGAGTGTTGACAGAAATATTACAATGTATGTAGAATATCATAGGGAAGGGTCAAAGAAATAATATATAACAATCTGTAATTAGAATATTTAATAAATGCACAACAAATATAAACATTTACTTATTGTTTACTTGAGCGATCCATAATTCTGCATTTTAATACTCAAATAACAAGAAAAAAATAACAATATACATTTGAGCAACATATGTGTATGATAAATAATTATATTTAATGCATTTAACATGATAAATAATAAATAAATAAATTTTATACATTTTCTAAATTCAGTCTTATACACTAACTTACAATTAATTATATAATAAATAAATGCATTTAATTTACAAATTACACTATGCAATAATATACATTTTTTTGTATATTACAATTCTCGCAATTGTATACATTAAGCTCTTATTTATTATTAAATAGAGAGCTGGTATTGAGTTAATAAACGAATTTTTATACATTTCTTCTAGTATATATAATTTATTTATTAAATATATTACGGCGAAATAATATTAATGAAAACAGTAGAGTGGTTAATAAATTAGTGTTACTAAATATATTCTATATTTAATATTTCGTAATTGTTTTATATTTGAAATAAAACTGTTGAAAATAATTACTTAAAAGAAAGAGAAACATATGTAATTATTATAAATTAAAATGAACTCTATTATAATTAAAATACTGAACATTTTTTAAAATTATATATTTATTGAGAGGTGGGGGATTCTATTTAAAAAACACTAATTTCGAATGTTCTAGACAATTTAAGCTTTAATGTACTGTAAAGCAAATCCTAATCAGATAGTGGAATTTGATGTATAAATTAAAAGCCTTCAAAATCGGTCATAATGAGTGAAGTTATGAAGTTGTATGATGCAATTATTTAAATATTGTAAGAATGGAAGCCAATGGCACTTAGTTCTCTCTGCCTACCCCCTACGGGTAATGGTGTGGAGAGAAAGAGCCAATTTTTAGATGATCTATATTTTATAAATACATCATTATATATAGAAAAATACTAAACCAATACAAACAGTTCCTATAAATAGAAATGTTTGTATTGTGTGGAATCGAAAGCGACTGTTGGAAGTAAGGTGATGTGTTAAATTGTTAGACCACCTGGTGGTAAGTGGTAACCGTCGCCTATATACATGAACTGCAACATGCATACAATATAATCATGCGACATCAGTGATACCACTCATAAGTTGTTTTTCCAGAGGACATATCTCCATACCTTGTAATTTCACTGTATTATCACACCTTCAGCCGAAAAACATCTTACAAGCATACAAACAAACAGACAAACTCGTCCTTTTTAGTACATTAATATGAATTGGAGGTTATCTATATTCTTTATTTTACAAAAAAACTAATTTTGAGTCAACCATTTTTTTTGGTTAGGATTTTCCCTTCGCCGGGAAAGGTAAAGTGTCTTAGCTTGTACAGCCATTTCTTTCATAAGTCAACGAAATTAAAGACATTTTGATACTAATACAATAACGTCAAAAGTCTTCTTTCCTCAGGTATTCAACCCTATTGAAGTTACAAATAGTCATTGGGGATCATTCCGAAATTATCTCACACACATTTCACGATTACCTGACCCCTCTCCCGTCCTGGGACACCTGGTCACATTTGGGGATAGTACCCTCCCTAGTGTGACGTACCATCTTTTGCAATTTAGCTCTACTAAACCGGGTATAAATTTTTTCTACGAATCATTAATAAAAAGTTAATATCCTTAATAAGATATTTAAGTTTTTATTAATGATTCAATCACCATTTGCTTCTTCCTTATCCCATTTATTTGGAGTCGGCGTAATTAATGATTCAATATTAGTGTATTAATACTTTGAAATGTGACATGACTAAATGCGATATTTAGGACACTTTCCATTCCTTGTCACAAAATGTCATTCTTTCTCGACCCCTTTCTGCCCCTAAAATGTGTGACATAATTTATGAATAGCCCCTTAATTATTTTTTAAAGACTGTATTGGTAACATCGGCAAAGGAATTGACTGACTCGTGTATCAAATACTACATAAAGATGGTAACGATATCATCAATGTACACCAGTGACACTCTTCAGCCAGGGTTTGTAGAATGTAGTCCTCATGTAGACTCCTGGAAGGTAGGGAGCAGCGCACTTGATGCCGTGCGATACGGTACCAACCAGCTGCCATCTGCCGTCATCCCGCTGCAGAACTAGTGGACCACCACTGTCACCCTGAAATGTTAAGAAATTGGAGATGAGGTTGGTGATAAATGGAAAATGAAAAAGAGAAAAATTCATAATTACTTGACCCTTTTCCGTTCTAGTGTGACGGTTTTACTCTAGTAAACTGAGTGTAAACTCGCCAACAAAACAATTTAAACCTTATTTTTATACTGGTCATCAAAATTCCTCATTCAATTATACTACTGTTACTACTACTAATGTTATCCCCTAAGAATTTCCTAATATTATCCTCTCAGAAATTCCTAAAATTATACCAATATACTAACTTCACAAGAATCCTTCTCTCCGTTCGCATATCCTGCACATATGAAGGACTTGAGGATATTCTTGAAGTGGCCAGCGGTCAAGAACATCTCCTGGCATGCGGCATTTTCTATCACAGGCACCTGGAAAATTTATAATAAAAATTGAATACATCATAAAACTAGTTTTATCCTGCAGTGCTGTCTCGAGCAGTGCTGTCACATACCACAGGTGCAGTTACCATCAGGTGGACGTCACTTTATTTGGCATTATAGTTATTAAAAAAATAAAATAAATGAATGATTGCATTTGCATTTCGTTGTTGTTTTGTGAATCATGATTGTTAGGTGTTTAGAAACAAAAATATATTTCAGTATTCAAATCAGTGGTCTAGTATCCATAACACAAGCTCTGGTTAATTGTGTGAATTGTCATGTAGTCCCAAATATTATTGTTATTATAACATTTTTTTTATATTTTATCAACTATTAATTAATTTTATTGCTTGTAGTAATATTACACTGTCGTTTATTATAAACTCATCGAATGAACAATCGAATCACATGAAAAAATCGATCGATGAATTATTTTTTAACTTCGTTTTTGAAGTTGCATAGTATAATCTTACTAAAATAAATAAATTAACTATATACCTGGACTTCTTGTAACACAGTCGGCACACCCCCGCCGTACTTCAGTCGTCCCCAACCCGTCACTGTTGCCATTCGTCCGGTAAAGTCAGAATCGTCCGGTGGCATGCATATTGGTACTGTAACGTATAGTAAAAAGAATTAATATTATAAACGAAAAAGTTTGTAAGTACGGATGGACGTTAGTTACTCTTTCACGCTAAACTAAATTACTGAACGGATTTTGATGAAACTTTACGGTAATATAGCTTATACATAAAAATAACATATAGGTTATATATTTCACGTGGGTAAAACCGCGGGCACAGTTGGTGTATACTATATTAACGGATAAGGAAGACGTCATTCAGTCTGAAAAAGCAGCGCCATCTATCGGGTAAAATAGTATTTTCAAGTAATCCGGTAACAAATTAAAATTGTATTATAAATATACATTAATCTTGTTTTCTGTTCTTAATAATCTGTAAATGTTAAATTAAGGGATCTTTAAAGTGTCAGTAAGGTTTTTAGTAACAAATGAATGTAGTGGGTAGCGTAGGTACATATACAAACATCTAGTTGCTTGTAAAAATACTGTATAAAAATTCTATTACTCTTTACGAGAATGTATATTACATTTAATATCTTTTTTAATAATATTTTCTTTATAAGCCAATAAGTTAATAATTTTACATTATGATATTACGGCGAACCACACACTAGATATGCAGATCTATATCCAGTTGGTGGAATTCAGTACAACTTTATGAGTGACTATATTTGATGTTCTCATTATTATTTTGTAAATTAAGATGTAATTTGTGTTTGTGAACTAGTATATAATTGTAATGTCTTCTGATTATGAGGTGTACAAAAAAAAAACAAAAATCTACTAACCAATATGTGCATCAAACTTAACAGGCGTTTCCAATTCGAGCAGAGCGAGATCGTTCTCGAAGGTTGCAGCATCGTACTGCCGGTGTACGATCACACGTCTCACGTTCTTAGAGATGGGTCTTCTGGGTTCCTTATCTCCTGATATGTCATTCTCCCCGAAGACTGCTACTAGGGAGGCCAGGAATCTGAAATTTAATATTTTTAATTTTATTTTATCATATATTTTTTCTACTATCCAGTTCAGTATACAGATTATCTTACCAATTTTAAGAACTGGCAAGAAATTATATATTAGATTGTATAAATATTATCTATAAATACTACTAGAAAAAATATTCTATTGTCTATATGGACGACCATAATTATATATGGTACCATATATAATTATGGTTGTAGAATATTTTTTCGTCGTCCATCAAAATTATTTATTATTTTTGGGTATTTTTTTTTTAAATTATATGGCATTAAAAATACACTACTACATTTTCACTAGCGATATTAGTAGTTTAAATTTATATGGCAAAACAACGTTTACGGGGTCAGCTAGTAAAATTATGTATTTTTTTTATTATTAACTGCATCGGTGTGCTAGCAGTTTATAATAACATTTGTATTCATAATAATAATAATATATCTCAGGACAATCACACAACGTTATCTAAGTCCAAGCTAAGCAGAGCTTGGGTTGTGGGTACTAGATAACTAATATAAATATGTATAGATACACTTATTTTCAACATACATAGTATACATAGAAAACACCCAGTTCGATACAAACAAATTACTCATGAATACAAATGTTTGTACCATGCAAGAAATCAAATAACACAAGCTCTTTTTAGCTTGGAAATAGATAATACGCTGTGAATTGTCCAGGCTTATAATTATTTACTACTCTATTCTATTCTATTCTATTATACCTCTATTAGATTATTACGACCGTATTCCTCGCACGGTACAAACATTTATACTCATGTTTGTTTGTATTGGTCTGGGTGTTTTATATGTGTACTATGTATGTATTTACAAAAAAAAAAATCTATGTATATGCATCAGTTATCTAGTACCGATAACACAAGCTCTAGCTAGCTTAACTTGGGTCTAGATGGCTCTGTGTGAATTGTCCTGAGATTATTATTTTTTTCCAAATATTCTCTCTCTTTCAGCTTTTAGAAGCACAGTGGTTTTCTCCACACTTACGGGCCAGAGAAACCAAGTAATGCGTGCAGAGTGTGTATATGTGTGTGCGTGAGTGTGTGTGTACTTATTGTGTGCCTGGTGTGACTGGTGGTATATCATATTCATCGATTTCGGTGGAGAAATTTTCGGACTGTACGACAGTTATTATTATTATTATTATTATATACATACTACATACCCAGGCTGACAGTGCGCTGCAGTTGTCACGAATTTGTTCGTTATCAGTACTCCACCGCATTTATTCTTCGTGAATAGTCCCAGCCATGTTGATTCCCTGACCAACACTTGCCAGGGCCACTCACCGAATTCTGCGTTCTTGCCGCCGACGATCCGACCTGACTTGACAAGTGGTCGGACACCACACACTGAAATAACGTAAAATATATGTGGATTAGTATAATATTGTAATATATGGCTATTATAACTATATTTCATTATATTCATAACATTAATACTAGATTTAAAGACAAACTTGCTGTTCCTAAGTGTCGTTTACAAAGTCAATAGGACTTTTATGGTAATGAGAATAAAAAATTACAATAGTATACAGAATATATTGGAATTACCCTTAAATAAATTCAAAACATTTTTTAAATCATATTTATTGAGCGATTACTTGAATGACGAGCGTGCATGGCAATAGTTGTTCATGCACGGGATTTTCATTTAATGTTAGACATAGACAGACACCTATATAAATACCTATGTATTGTAAATAAACTGGCTTTTAAAAAAAATGTTATTTAATTGAGTTTCTTGCCAGTTCTTCTCAATTGGATATATATACCGAAGTGGACGGTAGGGAAAAAAATAAAATTATAATGTAAAAACTTGACGTTCATAAGCGGCTAAAATGTCCTGTATAAATAAATGTTTTTTGAATTTGAATTTGAATTTAAGCAAAGCCTCACTAAACTCACTAAACAATTATTTGAATGATGTGTGCGTCCGTGCACGACAGTAGTTAGTTGTTCATGCACGGGATTTTCATTTAATGTTAGACGTAGACACCTATATGAAAAAAAAATAGTTAATAACCAGCCTTTTAAAAAAAAATCAGTTGAGTTTTTTCACAGTTTTTTTTTCAATTAAATCTGAACAAAGAAAAAATTATAATATAAAAATTTGACTTAGGCGACTAAAGGAATTTGGCTTCACGTTGTCTGTCTGCACCTATATATGTTGTGATCTTAAAAACTACGCGGATTTTGATATTTTTTTTTTAATAGACAGAATAGATAAAGTGACTCAGAGGAAGATTTAAGTTATATAACATTTCAGGTTATTAATAAAATTCTAATTATATTTAATTTGTGAAAATATCATTGCTGTATATTATGACTTGACGTATATGTAATGAAGTTTTTTACATTGCTCAATAAACGAAATAAAAATATTTATTTACATATATACTGGAAAAGTCAGATGTGGCAGCATTAGAATAGTTAAAAAAAAAAGACATTCAATCGTCACTAGTTAAGTATAATAATAATAATAATGCTTTATTTGTACAACCACAAGATTACAAAATTAAATAGAAGAGTACATAATAGTTAAATTTCATTAGCTAGGTAATCAATGGCAGAAAGTTGTGCAATACAAAATGAAGACCCTAAGTAGACTGAAACCTAAGCTAACCTTATGATTTTTAGTACGGTATGCATTGTATTTGATTAATTATAGCAAAAGTTTCATAAGGATTGGTGAATTTTTTTATTTATAGGCTATTCCAGTGCTGTAAATTTAAATGTATTTAATTTAGAAGAATTAAGCTGAACTAACAATTAATTATTTATTGTAATCTTAAACTCTTAAAGAGAAAAAAACTTACGATTTTTGTCGTTGTAGTCTATGGTAGTGTCGCGGTACGGTTCTGTCGTGATTTCATCAGCTTGCTCCGTGATGGTGGTGGTTGGTTGTGTAGTTGTCACCTTCTTCGTCGGTTTGGCCCTTCTCGTGGTGGTCGCCTGTAAATAATACAATCACATACACGGGACAAGTATCTACACATTTCTTTTCTTCACACGTAATATCAATAGACCTATTTATTTTATATGATCAAGTCAAAGCAGCGGTAGGCGGTCCACTCCACGAGTGTAACTTTTTTTCGGACTACTCTAATGCTGTTGGCTGCAGCTGGCCGCAGCTGGCGAATGTAGATGGCACTGCAAACCCCCGGAAGGACTTATGAGCGGCTGAAGGCCAACTCCCGCCTGACGGATACGATTTTAGTCTGAGGGCACTGCTAGGGGTTCGAACCTCGGCTCAGGCCGTCGTAATTTCGATTCCTGTTTGATATGGACAGGGGATCGATCGGAGGGTATAGAATGGCAGCCAGTAGGGAGAAATGGCGAGCCGTCGTAGGGCGGATGACATCTGCCTCTCACTCTACTACATAATGACCATGACTGTTCTGTCAACAGTGTATCGAATAAGAAGAATATTTTTTTTTATTTGACGGCCTCGGTGGTCTAACTGTATAGCCACTTTACTTCCGATGATCGCGGGTCTGATTCCTCGCACAGTACAAATATTTGTATTCATAAGTATGATTGTATATGGATGTTTTCTATGTATAGTATGTATGTATTGACAAAAAAATTATATATGTATTTATTTTATATAAGTTGTCTAGTACCCATAACACAAGCTCTGCTTAGTTTAGGTCTAGATGGCGCTGTGGAAATGTCTTGAGTTATTATTATAAATATTAAATTGACCTTCCATAAATGTCTTCAATATAATATTTGAATTAGAAATCTATTTCGAAACTATTACAATGGAATGTGTTAGTCATATAAACCAAATCCGATAGATTTTGTATTTCTTACGTCAGTATTAACTTTCTTAAATATGTTTTGTTATACACTATATTTAAGAACTAACTTCTGCCCACAAATTCGCTTGCGTTATTATTATTGATTAGAATAGAAAGTAGCTTGTCTATTTTTAAGTTCCATGTATATGATATCTTTCTTATGATTTATCTATATTAATAATACAAATATGTAAATTTTGCGAGTTTGGATTTTCGGGAGAATCTTTGATATTACTAACCCGATTATGCAAATTTATTGTTGGATAGCTTACTTAATGAGGAAGGCTATAAGCTATGGCTAACAGGAGAATGGCTACATTGAAAAAGACACAAATTTAGTGAACATACAAACAAAATTAGTTTCGCATTCATAACTTTTTAGCAAAGACTTCAAAATTACAAAAATTACCAACTTAATTATTTGTTATTGAAAAAAATAGATACTTACCGGTTTTTTAGGAGTAGTTGTCTGAGGAGCAATGGTAGTAGTTCTTCTAGCTATTGTCGTCAATCTCGTAGGTTTCTTTGTAGTTCTCACCGGTTTTCTGGTTGTAGTTGTCAATCTAATCGGTTTTCTAGTCGTCGTTGTCAATCTGACTGGTTTTCTTGTCGTAACTGGAGGTTTTCTAGTAGGTTTCGGC
The DNA here is from genome assembly GCF_030625045.1 of Achroia grisella. Classification (NCBI taxonomy): domain Eukaryota; kingdom Metazoa; phylum Arthropoda; class Insecta; order Lepidoptera; family Pyralidae; genus Achroia; species Achroia grisella. The sequence continues at coordinate 816,511 of NW_026712626.1, forward strand.
GTAGTTGTTCTAGTATTTATCGATGTAGCGTTTGTCTTTTTATCTAATATTACAATGTCGTGTAATTCTTGGAAAGTACCTTGTAGGCTACCGACTATCTTATTAACAAACAAATTCATCTTTTCATTTAATTTATCATCATCCTGCCATGATGGCGTTGTAAAATCGTGATAGCTTTCTATCTCATCATTTGATAATGTTATACTAGTATTGTACATTAATGGATTTGAACCTGTTGCGTTAAGCATTGGATTTCTAACTGGAGGGAAATTAATCAAATCATCAGGAGATGTTTGCAATTCAGGTCGTATGGTTGTTGGAGAATAATATTCAGTGTATGAATCAAATGTTGGGCCCGTAATAGAAATAGGTTTAGTAGATGCTTTCACAGGGTATGGTGTAGTATTTGGAGTTGGTTTAGGAGTAATAAGTACAGTAGGAGATGACGGTCTGTCGTATTTTTGTGGAGGTTTACCTACAAATATGTTATTCGTCGATTCAATATTATTATTTACTGTTATTTGACTAACCGGCTTCTTGAATGGTTCTTGACTAATTTCTACGAACTCTGGCTCTTGCACTTTTGTAGATGTCTCTGGTTTTGGAGTGTGTAAACCATTTAGAACTATAACAGTTGGAGTTACGCTTGAGAATGTATCTCCAGCATCGTAACTTGAAATAATACTTGACGGTGAAGTTACAGGCCTTCTTGAAGGACTTGCTCCAGTGACGTAACTTGTAGATGGAGGTTTTCTAGTAGTAGTAGTTGGCATTGGTGTCGTAGTAGAACTTACATAGCTAAATGTTGTAAGTGATTGTCCAAAATTGTCAGGGTTCGTTGGATATTTACTGAAAGCTTCATATGCTTGACTAGTGGAAAGACTAGGTATGGGTGAAGAATATTGAGGTTTTGTTACAATTTTATCTACTTCAGGTATACTATTAGGTGTAGTAAAGTATGGCTTCTTTGTTGTATATGGTTTCTTTGTGTGGTATGCAAAAGTAGTGCTATATACACTAGCGCCGGGTCTAACTGTTACGAAATGACCTGGAGACACATAATAATTATATGTTGGAGTGGGTGACGATTTATGTTCTAAAATATCAGATGACGGCGACGTAATATCGTCTTGTAAACTTGGTGTACTATCATTCAACATCTGTATTATACTGTTGATAGAAGAAAGCTCTGGAACTTTCTGACTATCCTTCGTTACCGTCGATATCATTACATAATTTTCTGTACTACTTTGTGTTGTATTTTTCTTAAAAGGCTTTGGTTTGAATATTGGCTTTGAATAAATTGGATGATGAGTTGAAACCGTCTTAGGTGGTGAAGTTGACGTTGACATTGGTGAAATTGTTGGTTTAGTTTGCATTGATGATATTTGTATATTAAAATCTGAAGGTCTGACAATATTATCTGCAATCGAACCATTCTTATGATAGAGTATAGTATCAGCTATATTATGATCTATTGTACTATGAGTGTATATTCCTCCAGGTCTTTCAGGTTTAATATAAACGTCATTTTTGGGTGGAGAATTTAATAATGTATTAGTAATCTGATTAAATCCTTCAGATATTAATTCTTGTGCTTCACTGACTTTATCTTCAGGTTGGATGGTAGATGAAACTGGATTTCTATCAGGCTTATAGCCTGGTGTTACTACAGGTTTGAAGCTATTATGCCAAGCGTTCAATTGTTCAGCTTCATAATCAGCTGTTTCTGATTCTGGATCTGGATAATCCAAGTAACTTGTCATGACAACTCCTGGCCCTTTTGGTATATGGGATTGGCTATCACTTTTTAGTTGACAGCATGCTCCAAATAAGAATCCATCCATGCACGCTCCAACCACTTCTCCTTTACGTTGCATGCATTCATGGTTGAACATGCATATTGTATTACCTCTGTTGTATTTTGCTGTTCTTGTTGCTTTGCAATATGTCGGTGTTATTCGATAGCCGCCGAACAATTTTGTTGCATCTGGAAATTAAATACAGTTCATATTAGTTTATAACAATTATAGAGCAATAATTAGTTGGGAATAAAATTGAGAAGAAATGGAGATCTTCTAGAAAGATCGTTAGGTAATTTATCAGAGTTAGACTGTAAAAAATCGTCTGCATGAGTATATCATTCTTACATATACCAGCCGTGAAGCGTCTTGCTTTGTAAATTGTTTTCACATCACATTAGGCGGTGAAATTACAGGATAAGACGAGTAACATCATAGTGCTATAGTATGATATCAATGGTGCTCGACAGTTACCGCTTACCATCAGTTTATCATTTTTTTTTGCCATTCCAATATAACTGTTGCTTTAACCAATTTACTGGCTACAGTGACTATTGGCTTATTACACTGGTACCAGAGACTGTAGACTGTTTTTTATTAGTCAGAATTCTTTGAACCACGAATGTGTAACTAGACTATTTGGAGATGAATCATACAAATATGTATATTTTGGTTTGTTGCTATCACCTGCATTGACACACTTCTAGAGGAAGTGGTTCTAAGTTTAACTACATTTCTTATTTTACTTTGCAATTTTTATAACATACTTGTGAGTAGTTCTGACTGCGTAGCGTCTCCATCATATAAATGAATGAATTTTTCTATATATTGTACTATTTATATATAAAGTTTTTTGATGATTGATTCAATCGTTAAAACGTAAAAAACAAAAAGATGCATATTTATATTTAATTAAATTCCGACGCAAAAAAGACTATTTAAGGTTTGACTTGTCTATGTACCTATCTGTGTAAGTATCTGTTAAAAGACATATTTTAAATGGCTCTTAGCTACAATTTCATTTTGCTTTCGGCAAATATTGTGATTTATTCGTTGTACTAAAATGTAATAAAATACATATATCATTATAATAAAATCGAATGAAAACTCTCAAGTAATAAAGATATTACAGCAATCTGTAGTTTACGAGGCAATAAATGATTCATTCCATTTTATACTTGGACCTACTTTAAAAAGAGATTATATTGATTATCACAAGTATGTGAGTAATTCAGTTGAAATCAAATTTATATAGTTATTCGTCATATACAGTACGTGTGAGAGATTGCATTTATATGCCTCAATTAGAAAATAATAATAATGAAAGTAGGTATTGAAATAACTTGGTCTGTATGACCGGTAACTCTAAATTACAAACGAAGTAAAATAAAAAATAAATATAGATATAATCTTTATTCAATTAATAGAAGCACTTTTGAATAGTCATATTTTTATAATGTATAATAATAATTACTACGAACAATTGACACAAAATCATCTAGTCTAATGCTAATAATATGAGTACTAAATGACTAATAGAAATGCTTAACAATTTTTATATAATATAACTACAAAAGGTCCAGACCAATTGTATGTATTGGAAACATTGAAATTTTTAGGAATGTAAACATTTATACTGTACAAGGAATCGAATCGAGGGTGCATCGAAAGTAATGTGGTATGCTAAACTTTTAGACCACCTAGACCTAAATAAAGCAATTTATTGTACAATACAACATTTTAGGACAACACAGCACCATCTAGTCTCAATCTAAGTAAAGCTTGTGTTATGGGAACAAGAGAACTGATATAGATACATAGGTAATTTTTTTTGTACATACATACATATGTATATTACATTGTAAATACCCAGACTGATACAAACAATCATATTCATGAGTATAAATGTCTGTACCAAGTGAGAAATCGAACCCATGGAAATAAAGTAAGGTAAGCCAAACCGCTAGACCACCGAGGTCGTCATACCAATTACCAATCTACTACAAATGTTTATATGATATTCAGTGTTGATTTATAAAAGACTACTAGATCATAGTACAGTACATTTGCCTAAATATACAGACACAATAACCGTTAATTCTATTAGTATATATTTACTCAACTAAGTTTACTTTATATGTTGGTTTTAATTGAATTCATACAATAACACAGTTACATGTACAGTATACATACTTTTAAGTAGATTTATGTTATAGTATTGCATTATATCAAAAATGTTAAACGCACACATTATAAAAAAAAACTATGTTAAGAGACTGATTTAAAAAGAAATGTTAAGTTTTATCTCAACAAAAGTAGCTAGGCGACGGGATGGTAGGGATAATGAAAACAAAATAACCCTGGATAATTCACATTATTGTCAATTGAAATAGCTAAACGAACTGGATGGTAGGGATCATGAAAAAGAAAAAAAATAACCCTGGACAATTCACACAGTACCATCAAGTGACATGTTAAGCAGACCTTGTATTATGGGTACTAGACAACTGATGTAAATACTTTTTTTTTTGTAAATACACTTAAATTTGTGTAGCCGTAAAAACTAACTGCGGCCAATAGCATTGGAATAGCTAAAAAACAAAAAGGTAAATCTTACTAATATTATAAACAAGAAAGTTTGTGAGTATGGATGGATGTTTGTTACTCTGTCACGCAAAAACTACCGAACGGATTTTTATAAAACTTTACAGTTATACAGCTTATACATCAGAATAACATATAGGCTATAATTTAAGAGGATATTAGTTAAATTGGGTGAAATATAATAAGTGTGATGCAGACGAAGGAGCACGGGTGAGCTAGTACATAATATAAATAGAAAACACACAGATCAATACAACAATACAATATATCATACTCACGAATACAAATGTTGGTATCGTGCGAGGAATCGAACCTGGGACCATCGGAGTAAAACGGTGTGCACGCAGATCAATACAATATATCATACTCATGAAAACAAATGTTTGCATCGTGCGAGAAATCGAACTTGCGACCATCGGAGTAAAACGGTGTGTTAAACCGCTAGACCACCGAGTCTGTCTTTATAACATGTTGCAAAAATGTCCCTCGACATAATGACTCACATAGATTTTCTTTAATTATATTAAAAAGGCAAACGACGTCGCGTGTAACCACTAGTTCTATATCATCGTATGTGTATTAACGAACTGTAATGCATTACAGTTGACATGTTTGAAGTGAAATTTGGATTGGTTTAGAAAGTTGCGATACGTGAGTGGTATACGATTTGCGAATGCCGGGGAAACTCCTGGTTGTATTAAAAGCTTTCCAAAGATATCGAGACCTAATTAAGATGGCAATATGCAATTATACAGCGATCGTTAATGTATTCTCAAGGCAAAAGTCCTACTGAATACTCATGAAACATGAGCACTTTCGTCTTATATTAAAATTCTCGTGTCACAATGTTATAGAATAGAATAGAAAATCATTTATTCAAATAAACTTACATTGAAGCACTTTTGAATAGTCATAACATTTTTTTTTTAATCTACCGCTCATTCGGAATGCTGTCTCATCACAAGAAGAATTTTTGTGTGTTTCTTTTAAATATAAGTTTAAGTGTGTGAATACAAACCACCGATTAGCACTAATTCAATGAAATAATTTTCAATATACAACAACTGGTTAAACAATTAATAAGAGAAAATAAGTCATAGTGATTAGAGCAGACCAGTCCACACAACCAGCACCCGTTCACGAGTATATATATAGGGAGCCCAATGACCCGGCCCACCACGCCGCCACAAGTCTGGACATTTTTATTTTTTAATTGCCATCTGATTTTTTTCACATTTCACATATGAATGCATGCGGCAATTACTACAAAAACCGCTACGCTTTCATATTTCTAAAATAATTGAATCAAGAAAGCAATGAGATAAACAAATTATAACGTTGTATGCTAATAAACTAATTATTTACTTGATATGTTGTCGTCCACTCCATACTCCATACTCCTCCGGTTTGACAGATTTTTGTGAAATTTTATATGCATATTCAGGTCTGAGAATCGGTTACTATCTATATATATATCTATATATATATATGTTTATATGGTAAAACAGCGTTAAGATATGAAGTGCAATGCTGAGAATATTTATTTTGTTCATTTATTTCAGGCTACTAATGGGCCAAGAGAAGAGGAAACGCCACTACACATCCTATGTGCCCACTCATGCATAAACGAAATATCTCCTTTGGAAAGTATACACTACGAGTATATCATGAGGAGATAAAAACCATCACTCCTAAGAATCTAGGTATCGAACTCTGAAAAATGGCGAGCACAATAAATCTATGTAGGTCGCAGTGCTACAGGTCCAAGCACCTGACAATAGCCCAAACAACCTAATAAAAAATAAAAGATAAACATATGTATAATAATAAAATATGTTTTCGATGGCCTCGGTGGTCTAGCGGTTTAGCGCACCGCTTTACTTCCGATGGCCGCGGGTCCGATTCCTCGCACGATGCAAACATTTGTATTCATGAGTCTGATTTCTAGTATCGATCTCGATGTTATCTATGTAGAATATGTATTTATATCAGTTGTTTAGTACCCATAATATAAGCTCTGCTTAGCTTGAGACTAGATGGCGTAGTGTGAATTGTCTAAAAAAACATAGAGGTACATGAATAGAGATATTTTGATTTTGAATGAAATAAATTTAAATTCAAAAGTACACAAATGGTAGCAGGTCATACCGTTACCAGCGCGCCCGCTACCATGTTAACATAATATTTAGATTTGTAAACGACACGTTTGCGAATTATTCAGTCTAGAGAAAATTAGGTAGAAATCCTTTTACGGGTTTAGTGGCGTTTTCTAATTCCACACCAAAAGATTTTATAATCTGAGATAAAAATAACTTTTTTTTTAATTTACGACAATGTTATGTCATCCCATAAAAATTGCGGTGATGGAGGAGTAAGAAATTTCGCACACTTATAGTTTATACTAGCTGTTCCCGTGACTTCGTCCGCGTGGAATTTAACTTTATTTTTCTAAAATAAAAGTAGCCTCAGTTACTCCTTATTACATAAGCTACTAGCCAAAAAAAGTCCCGTCAAAATCTGTCCAGCCATTTCAGAGATTAGCCGGAACAAACAGACAGACAGACAGACAAATATTGTAAAAAATGTTATTTTGGTGTATGTACCGTATTTATATTCATGTGCATGTAGCAAAAAAACAGTTATTTCAATATTAGTGATAGACCGCTGGATAAGATAGAGCGAAGTGATAAACCGCTGGACCACCGAAGCTGTAAACACTGAATACACTCATATTATTCTTAGATGAGAAACTGGTGTTTAGTCTTTTATAATTCGTCACTAAAATTCTCATTGGTCCGCATTCATTCCAATACTTTACTATTCAGGACGCGGTGTGACATACTGAATACATCCTGTACATTCTTTATTAAGTCTTCCGTCAATCTAACCTCATGGCCTAAAATATAACACAAAAATGTGATATATTTCTGTCGTGATATAGTCTTATCTCGTGACCTAAAAATAATCACAAAATATGATGTTACTATCTCTTAGTCTATAAATTAAAAAAATAAAATGTAATATGTCTCTATCTCTTAGCCTAAAAATAATACAAATATGTTTTTTTACGTAATGCACAAATATCAAATTAAAACTTGTTTTTTTATATCATCGTCCAAAATGAAAATCGCTATAAAATTCTAAAATAAAAAAAACTAACACAAAACTAAGAAAGTCTTTTTTAAAACAAGCGTTTAAATACGCCAAAGAACTTTTCTTTTTTAAACTTTTACTGCCAATATAGAATGTTATTATAGGATTTGTATAATATGAAAGCTTATCGTGAGATTAAAATCATATTAAAAAAAAACTCGTAGTAACTAAAATTGAACATTTTTAAAATTTTTTTTTTTTTTACTTGTTTATCTTAACCCCATCTGGGATAACAGTCGTGAAGTGATTTTATTATGCACTACTAAAAACAGCGGTCATAAATACCAACAGACATTCTTATAATCCGTTCCGCTTCACAAAACTATACTTTCGTATTATTTAAAAAAATACGTGAAAACACCTAGCAAATGACGCATGCGGTCATAACGAAACGTGATTTTATGGATGATGTCATACATTTCTGTATAGAAAAGAGAAAGTCCACTTTTGTTCCGAGTCAGGCACGCAATGTTATAACTCGAACGATAATTTGGAAATACTTCGAATTTATTGACATGAAAGTGCAGGAAATTATATAAGAATTTGAAAATGGAATTTTACTGCAATAGTTTTTATTGCCGATTCAATTGCTTTTTTTTATTGGTCTAAGATACGGCAAAGGACATCTGTTTTTTTTATTGGTCGGCAAAGATCATCTGTCATTTAAGTAATAATAACGTTTATACGTTACACTATGTAGATTTACTACAGGTCTTATGTGGTCTTTAGCCACATGGTCTTATTTGCGATGTTAGCGGGTTCGAACGGTACAAACATTTGTATTCATGAATATGATGCATATATTACGTATATTTACAAAAAATAAGCAGATCTATCACTTGTCTAGTAAGTAAACTATCCGAGGTTATAATTATTATTTTATATGTAATGAAAAACTATTTCTACTATCTTATATATAAAATTATCGTGTCACAATGTTAGTTACCACACTTCTCCGAAACAATTTGACCGATTTTTATGAAATTTTATATGCATATGCATTCAGTAGGTCTGAGAATCGGTTACTATCTATTTTTCATACCGCTAAGTGATAAGGGTTGTCCACTCTTCACATTTTATTTTCATTTTTTTATAATGTGGCATTAAAAATATATACAACCCTAAATTTACACCCTTCCCTATTTTTTAACAGCGTTTTTAATTTATATGGCAAAACAACGATTGCGGTGTCAGCCAGTATACAGTAAAAAATTCATTATAATTTGTTCAAGTCATTTAATAGAAGTTCGATAAGAAACACGATATTTATATATATTATATATATAATGACTAGATAATGCGTCAAAGTTTGCGGTGTAAGCTAGTACATACATAATAAAATTTCATAAAAAATTGTTCAAGTCATTTTTTATACTACAATGGTGGCAAGTATTTAGTAGAAGTTCGATAAGAAACACGAGATTTATATATATAATAATGATTAGATAATGCAACATAAACTGTTAACAACAACTCATCAGAGACGGAAGTGCTATATAGCAAACAGAGCGTGGTAGAGAAACGCATACCACGATGCAGCTCGGCGCAGTCTCACGGCTCGAGAGGTGCATCGATGAGGTCATTGGGCCTCACTATGATCATCCCAATACTGCATTTACGTATTATTATTATTTTCGATCGCAAATTGCCATATAATTACATTTAAAAATAAAATTATAAAATTCAAATTTGGAACGTCACGCATGGAACATCGATGTTGTTTTGTTTAAGTTTATACAATTTTTCGCACTTCTTCTCGAACATTCCGTGGCGTCACTACTAAAATTTAGTGTACGATATATTCAGACCATTTTTTATTTAAATAATATAACAAATTAAACATTGCAATATTCCTCCAGCAAACAATTATACATATATTTATGTATTACTAGCTGCTCCGCGCAACTTCGTCTGTATCATACTTACTTAAAATTTATCATTATATTTCGTCCAATTGACATAATATCTTATTAAATTATAGCCTATGTTTTATTCTGATGTATAAGCTATATTACTGTAAAGTTTCATCAATATTAGTTCAGTAGTTTTTGCGGGAAAGACTAACAAACATCCATCTATACTCACAAACTTTCGCGTTTATAATATTAACTAGCTACTCGCCCCGGCTTCTTGTGGGTGTACATGTATCATATATATAAACCTTCCTCTTGAATCACTCTATCTATTAAAAAAAATCGCTTAAAAATCCGTAGTTTTAAATATTTAACCATACATAGGGACGGACAGACAGCGACAGCGACCTTGTTTTATACTATGTAATGATAGAAAAAGAGTGCAGAATGCAATTATTATTTAAATTAATAATACAAAAGACATTAAATTTATAAAAAAAAACGATGCACACACTACTACGTATATGACACACACGCATAGTCTTTGAAAATAGAATTATGTTTAAAATAAACTATAATAATATTTTTGTAGAAAAAACTTAAAATTCATAGAGCTGACATTATATCGACATTTTAATAAATATATATAATTACGATTTAATTTACAATTTTGGTGTTTTATAATTATTCACAACGAATACATCCACGCAACTCGTTGAGAATCACACAAAATTTGGTCCATTTCGAGCATCGTAAGGTAAGAAACAGCGAGTACAATAATCCCAACGCAACATACGTGGATGCAAGAAACGCCATTCATTTGTAATTAACATGTGCTTCAATATATTGTTACACCGCTAATTATATCGACATTTTAATAAATATATATAATATTTAATTTACAATTTGGTGTTTGATAATTATTTATAACTATATATATATAGATAGATAGATAAAAAAGCTTTATTTTTCAAATTTTACATATTATTATTCTACTATCCTGCAAAACTCCTGTCGGGGTTTGTCTGCAGGCACGTAGTTCTCTCTTATCTACTTACAATAGGTACATGCTTATATATTATTTTAGATAGTATTTTAACGTACACATAAAATACAGTATTCCGTTTTATAAGTATTAAATACTATTAAATAAGGACAAGATTTTTTTTTTTTTTGTTTATTAAGTTTCTAGGTTATATGTTTTTAATAAATGGTTTCTATAATTTATACAAAAGGATTTATATCTATTTTGATTTCTGATATGTAAGTGTATGTGTGAATTTCATAAAAATATCCGCGCAATTTTCCTAAAAAGATATACAAAGTTTTTTTTTCTCGTATTAATTTGTACATATACACGTTTCCTACTCGTATAACTAATTTGTTTGTTGCAAATCGATTGGAGTAAAATAAATACTAAATTTTTAGTTAACCTTACCACGCTGTATTAGTGAAAACAGGAAACAAATTCGTTAAGCTGTTCTTTAGATTGGTGCGGAATAATGCACAGACAGACAGACAAAAATTTTTACAATCATTGTTTTGGATTTTGTTGCGTTGATAAAATAAATAGTTTATCTCGTGTATCTATCATGGATAGACAGAGATTAGTTATCTTTATCTATCTATATGTAAATAACATGTAGATATATATACATATATCATCACCATCATCCAAAAACAAATTACAGATTAGCCGTTGAGTTTTATTATATACTATATGTACTTTGGATATTAACTTTATTTTTCTAAAATAAAAGTAGCTTAAGTTACTCTTTATTACATTAGCTACCTGCCTATAAAAGTCCCGTCAAAATCGGTTCGGCCATTTCATAGATTAGCCGGAACAAACTGATAGACAGACATATAGACAAAAATTGTAAAATATGTTATTTTGGTGTATATACCGTATTTATATACAGATGCATGTAGTAAAAAAAGGTTATTTCAATATTACAAACAGACACTCCAATTTTATTTATATGAATAGATATATATATATTACCCATAAACAAATTAAACGAAACGGCCTAATAGTATAGTATAGTATTTGATTTATAATAATTTGTTCCATTTTAATGAGTTTACAAACAAAATTGTTACGCAGGCTCACTTTTCCTAAATACATTTTCACTTTTAATATAAATTTATTTAACCTGTAAAAGTGGTACAAATTCGCTATAGTGAATCTTGTGTCCAATTGTTAAGATAACATCAGTTCCACTTTCATTGGTCCACACTGTGGGTACACAATTGCTACCTACATTGTTGGCGTAATTAAATTTGAACCATTGTACCTTTGTAATAGTGATCATTATGTGATTAGTAATTTTGAGAAATAAAAGAAGTGAAAATTCAATTGAAATTGGAGAAATAAAAAGTGTCTATGTGCTAGGGTTGACACCAAAAACTTTGTTTAATCTTATATTACTAATATTATAAACAAGAAAGTTTGTGAGTATGAATGGATGTTTGTTAGTCTTTCACGTAGAAACTACTGAACGGATTTTGATGAAACTTTACAGTAATATAGCTTACACTTCAGAATAACATATAGGCTATAAATTTTATGCGGTTGAAACCAGGGGTACAACTAGTCTATAATAACAGTATAAATAAGAAAGTATTAAAGTTTTGTATGTTTATTAAAAGCAAAACAAATAATTTTTTCCCACTTTTCAACATAGACTGTGTTACTTGTAAAAATAAATTTATGTAAATGAAATCTTTTAATTTAAACTATATATTCGTAAAGCATAATCTCTAATGCTGTTGGCCGCAGCTGACTAGACTAGATAGCACTCCAAACCAAAGGAAGGACTTATGGAGCGGCTGAAGGCCAACTCCCGCCTGACGGATATGACTTCAGTCTGCGGGCACCGCTAGAGGTTCGAATCTGGGCTCAGACCGTTGTAATTTCGACCCTCTCGTATTGGACGGAGGATCGATCGGAAGGACCTCTCTGTCAAATATGTTTGACTATACAAGAGAATTCAAAGTAGAAAATAGGTCGAAAATTAACCTGCTGACAGCAAAATGGTGAGACGGAGGTACATGCAAATGACTTCATACAAAGTCTTCTTCTCGTAGTCTGCTGTAGTGGTTGTATCACTTGTAAACAATATAAATCTCACGAATATCTAGTTAACAATAGGTCATTGTATGTATTGATGACGTGTGAACAGTGAAATTGAGTAAGTATAGCGCCCTTGCTTCTCTCTTTCTAATTTTTCATATAATATAAAATTTATTTGGAATGCTTTTATTATATACAGGCGATTTGCTTCAGTTTCGCACGGGTGTACGTGTATTACACATATAAACCTTCCTCTTGAATCACTCTAGCTATTGTTAAAAACTGCATTAAAATCCTTTGCATAGTTTAAAGATCAAAGCGAACAGACTTAGGAAGCGATTTAATTTTATATTATGTAAAGATTATAATGGGCAACACACCGCTTCACTTACGATGGTCGCGGGTTCGATTCCTCCTACGGTGCAAATTTTTGTATTCATGAATATGATTGTCCGCTTCTGTCAGTGTGATTCTATGTATATTATGTATGTATTTACATACAAAATTGTCTAGTACATAAAATACAGGCTCTGCTTAGCTTGGGACTAGAGTAGAATAGAAAATCTTTTATTCAAATAAACTTAATTTAAGCAGTTTGAGTAGTCATAACAATATTTTTAATCTACCGCTCATTCGGAAAGCTGTCATCACAAGAAGAACAAGCAAAAATACTTGTGTGTTGCTCTTTTAAATAATACTATGAAACTTATTGCTTAGGATCATTATTAATATGTTATTATTTGTTTAATTTTCACATATTCAGGTGATTTGTTATGCCTTGTCATATACCATACTTATTGCCTAAAAACTTTTATAATTATTATAATAACCATGGACAATTCACACACTCGGCAGTAGCTTTTTACATTATGGTTACAACCGTGTCTATAGTCTATGGTTTCATCTCAATGAATACGACGGTATTCCTTTTATACTGGCCCGTATGGCCTTTAGGATAATCAGTGACCTGCATTTTAAAGGTTACCAAAGTTAAAAAAACGTATTACAAAGTAATAATAATATTGTGTTAAAAAGTCTAGTTACACGGCTTGACATTATTAAGTATAAATAATGATAATAATAATCCTGGACTAAGGTAAGCAACACTTGTGTTATAGTCACTAGACAACTTATATAAATCAGTTAATAAGGGGTTGAAAGGGGAGTCCCTAACCCCCACCAACCGGGGGGAAAGGGGATAGTTAGTATTGTGGATTGATAACCCCATTGCTAGCAATGTACCATGTCAGGTTGACCTCCACGCGATTCCCGCTGGAAACCATCGTGACAAATTCCTGGTGAACTTGTCACGATGGGCTAACTGACCTGACCTCATGCGCATCTTATCATCTTCCACTGGTGCCCCGCCAGCGTAAACCGTTAGCGCAGGTGGGTGCACCATTCCCCACCAACCTTTTATTCGCATTAAAAAGTAGTCTATACTCTTTCTCAGGGTCTAGCCCAACTGTGTATCAAATTTCATTTAAATCTGTTCAGTAGTATTGGCGTCGGAGCGCGATAGATAGACAGACAGAGTTACTTTCGCATTTATAATATTAGTAACTAGCTAGCCCCGAAGTCGCACGGGTGAACATGTATTATATATATAAACCTTCCTCTTGAATCACTCTATCTATTAACAAAAACCAATTCAAAATCCGTTGCGTAGTTTCAAAGATTTAAGCATACATAAGGACGGACAGACAGTGACAGCGACTTTGTTTTATACTATGTAATGATGAAGATGGAATGCGAATTATGAATATTTGTCATATTATATTTATGTTTTTAACTCGCACTAACATTAGATTTAAGTAATTATTACTATAATATAATATCTCTGGAAAATTCACACAGCACAATCAATTTATGAGGTGTTCCGCTGGAGACACGTGACAATATCCAACATTAGGTGATTACATCAAAATCTTGATACTGTATTTATTTTTATAATATATTCTTTATTGCACAGATAATACAAAGATATTATAATTTAGAGACAATGTGAGCAAAGGTGGACGTATCCCTAGAAGAGATCTCTTCCAGTCAACCTAAATTAGTGGGATATGTGGTACTAAGTGGGTAATAACTGGTGCAAACGTCTCGTTAAAAATATTAAATTATTTAACTATATTTATGATATAAGTAGGTAATTAGAAACTAGAATGTACATATATTTAACGCATGTAACGTGTAACATATTTTTCTGTAAGTACCTAACTAACTTATGGTATATTTAAATTTAATAAGTTAATTAAAAAGCTTGAGAAATATAATACAATAACTACTATATATTATTAAAAGGGGTCCCTTTAGGCAAAGTTCCGAAGATACTGGCAATAATTCGATTTCCGATAATATATGATAATTCAATTTAAAATAACTTAATTATACAACATAGAAACCAAAATTAAAAACGTTATAAAACATAATATAATATTCTAAAATATATTATTAAAATTTTAACGTCTACTATGAAACCATATAGTATATCATACCACATAGCACAATATTTGCCCGCCATTTTTTACAATTCATACAACCACAACTTTTTGCTTGTAATGTTCACGATTTCACATGTTTGCCGCCGTCGAAAGTAGGTGAAATCTTAACTTTAACCCGATCTGTAGATGTTTTAAACTAGTTTCCGAAATGACGGTACTCTAGTTCTTATTATTTAAACCAATATTGACTAGTGGATGGATTAAATTTTTTGTTTGTAATGAATGAATTGAAAAAAAATTACCGTATTAAAAAAATCTTTGAAACACAGAAAACTGCTTTGTCAAGATCAAGAATAAGCTATACGAGTTGTATTTTAGTTTTAAAAATATTAAATACTAGCTGACCCGCGCAACTTCGTCTGCATCTCACTTACTTGACATTTATCTTTATATTTCACTCAATTTACATAACATCTTTTTAAATTATAGCGTATGTGATATTCTGTTGTATAAGCTATATCGCTGTAAAGGATAACAAAATCCGTTCAGTAGTTTTTGCGTGAAAGAGTAACAAACATTCATACTACAAACTTTTGCATTTATTATATTAATAAAATTTATTCATTGGAAGAGGCACCTGATCAAACGACATCGCTAGAGTTATAGATAAGATAATATGCTTGAGTAAATGTGAAGTGGAGACCGCGAACCTCGCGATGTCGTTATTAATCGTGCCTTACAATGTAACAAGCTCACCATTAGACATAATTCAACTTAAAGACAAAATGGCACAGTATTATTGTAAATATATTACAATAGGAAACATTGTAGAAAAAAGACTGATATATATATTTACCTGATTTGAATAATTATAATATAATTCATTAGTATGTTAATACAATGTGGCATAATTCCACAAAATGGCACTTTTTTATTGGAAGGAGAAATAACTGTTATAGCTTTTGTATTACAATATAATTATTGCTCTGTAAATAGCCTGTAGATCTAGAGAGATCTTCTACTGGAGCAGATCAAACCTCACAAGTATAGCGTTAGTATAAGTTATCCAATATATTTTTGCCAAGCAAAAAAGGAAACACTACACAACTTATGTGGTTGTAGTCCACTCATGCATAAACAATATATCTCCTTTGGAAAGTACACACTATATCCTGAGGAGATAAAAACCATCGCTCCTAAGATTATCCTTCAATTCTTGTCCTTTACGGGTCTACGTAGCGAACTTTGAATAAGGGCGAGCACAATAGATCTATACAGGTCGCAGTGTTACAGGTCTTAGCAAATGAGGATAGCCTAAACACCCCAATAAAAAAACAAAGTATACGCTATGAATAGCGCTGAGCTAATAAAGGTGAATACTAAATAATAAATAAAGATTTCGTATCATGTCGCAATAGGTTTAAATAATAATAATAGGAAGAGAAAATAAGACAACAGTGATAATAATAATAATAATCTCAGGACAATTCACACAGCGCCATCTAGACCCAAGTAAAGCTAAAGCTTGTGTTATGGGTACTAGACAACTGACAAAACTGGTACAAATACATAGTTTTTTTTTTGTCAATACAACAAATTAAATAAAGCAACGTAAATAAAATAACAATAAACATTTGTATTCATGACTATGATTGTTTGTATCGGTCTGAATATTTAGTATGTATGATATGTATTTACAAAAAAAATATATATCTATGTATTTTTATTAGTTATCTAGTATTTGGGTCTAGATGGCGCTGTGTGAATTGTCCTGAGATTATTATTATGAATTGTCTTCTTTAAAAGAAGATTTATTATTAAGGCTTTATGATTATTATTATATACGTATTTAATATCTTATTTAGGAGATATGTTTATTATTATGTATTATCTTTTATAATCTTACTGACTTTGTAGAGAAATTCGTCTACATCTAATACTTGCTAATTCTCATTTAGTAGCACTATATCCAATAATAAATAGAAATACATACATGTGAAATGTAAAAGCAAAACTTAAATTGTAACTTCGTTAGTTCCTAATAAATAAATAAAAAAACCTTAAAATGCATGGACGTTGTTCAAAGAGTTCGGTACTGATCACTGACGGTATTATACCACCGAGGCAGTAAAAAGATATTTAAAACAGTTTCAAGTATGTTTGAAATTGTCAACAATATCACTGTGACAAAGCACTAAAGCGCTGTATGTATTAATGAAAAACGTGTGTAAATAAAGATTTGTAAAAAAGCAAAGTAAATAGTAAATGCTAATAGAATTTTACGTTAAGGTAGCTTTTAGAATTGCTAATATATCGTAGATTTATAGACATTGTGGCCAATTGGTTACTATCCCGATTTAGACTGACAGATCCTAAGTTTGAGTCTGGGCAACACTAAAAATCTATGCGTCATTCTATATTATAATTAAAACTTCCAAACCGCTACAAACAATCATACTAATGAATATAACTTTTGCACCGTGAAAGGCATCGAACCAGCGCTCATTGGAAGTAAGGCGATGTGCCAAACCGTTAGACCACCGAGATCGTATTACTAGTATCAGCGAGACTTTGTAAAAAATCCTCGGATAAAAAACCTATTAGATAACATAATTAATAATAAATGACTATACTTATTAGTTAGTTATAATATACAGTAGTCGATTCTCAGACCTACAGAACATATATTATATATATATATAAAATTTCATTAAAATCGTTCAAGACATACCATATTGTCTGACAAACTGACACGAGAATATTATATGGTATATAAAATTATGTTGTACACACTGTTCATTAACCCAAACAATATAAAAAAAATCTATACATACCAACCAAAATCATAAACCTCCTTTATACTCAGTCGGTTAGAGAGCTTTATATGGAAAAAAATCCAACATAGATTAAGAAAGTCGTGATCAACTAAATTAGATCAATTTATTCCAGTAATGAAAGTGACATAAGTGTGTTTATAGTTTTGTAAACAAATTTCCGTGAATCAAGTTGAGCAGTTAGCGCTAACCAGACCGTTACACGTCACCGTAACTACAACGGCGAAAGTTTAGAAAGAGAAAACCTTAACACTATTTGCGTAAGACAATATTGATAAACGGATGATAAAATTAAATCATAGTATATGACGACCTCGGTGGTATAGCGGTTAAGCACGCTGCCTTACTTGCTATGGTTGCGGGTTCGATTCCTCGCAAATGCAAACATTCGTATTCATGAGTTTTATTGTATTGGTGTAGTATGTATATTCTGTATGTATTTATAAAAAAATATATAGTATTTATGGATTTCTAACAGTTGTTTAGTACCCACAAACTCTGCTTAGCTTGGGACTAGACTAGAGTGAATTGTTCAGGAAAAAAATAGATATGGAGTATGTTTATAGTTATAAACTGAGAATAGAATTATACTATGGAAACAAGACAACTGATAGAAATACTTAAATACATTTATTTATAAAGACGTATACAAACAATTATACTCATGACTACAAATGATGTGTCACACGATAATCGAATCCGCGACCAACATTAGAGAGGACGCAAAATTTCTAGATCGATTTATTTATTCATTATTTGTGTCACGTTCTTTAATGTCACATAAAACTTCATACAAAGTTTTCCTTAGCCTGATTTTTGCATGTAAAGATAAAAAAAAGAAAATCAGTAATAGACCATAAACTAGTGTGCACTTTATTTCCAGATGCGCATTTACAATAAGTCTGGCAACTATAAAAATAAAAAATAAAATATTCAAATTTGGATTTTTTTTGTCGTCACAGAAAAACTATTCATTGTGCGAGTGTCGAAGGTCGTACATCACGAATTCCAAGCAGTCATTACTGTTGTACACCTGGCCACACAATAGCAGACGGCAATTGCAGCCGCGTGCTTACTAAAACGGTTTCACTTTCGGTGACCTATGTAACTTACTTTCTACCACGTAGTTTGACAACGTTATGCGCTCGAAACTACGGATTAATAGCTGATGGCATTAAGATTAAGATGTGTAATGAAGTGAACCAATTAACTAGAGTTAGAATTAACCTCTAGTTAAGTAAACTTTGTACAAGGTTAACAGTTTAAGTAAATAAAATTTCATTTCCGTGACGGCCTCGATGGTCTAGCGGTTCAACATAGCGGTTTACTTCTGATGGTCACAGGTTCGATTCCTCGATACAAACATTTGTATCATAAGTATGATTGTTTATACTGGTCTGAGTGTTTTCTATGCATATATTTATAAGAAAATTTATGTATACATATATATTTGTTTTGGACAATTCACAAAGCACCATCTAGTCCAAAGGTAACCAAAGCTTGTTTTATATACCCATAACACAAGCTCCGCCTATCAATAAGATATAAATACTTAGATACATTGTTTTTTGTAAATACATAAATACACGCAAACACCCGAACCGATACAAACTATCATATTCACGAAAACAAATGTTTGTACCGTCCGAGAAATCGAATCCGCGACCATCGGAATTAAAGCGGTGTGTTAAACCTCTAGACCACCGAGACCGTCAGATATGTATTTACATCAGTCATTTAGTACCCATAACATAAGCTCTGCTTAGCTTGAGACTAGATGTCGCTGTGTGAATTGTCCAGAGCTATTATTATATCATTTGGCATGGTAACTTATCAGGAGTACTACAGAAGTACTTGACAATGCCCATGTTGCTATTCCTGAATATAAAAAACAATTGCCATTTACTATCAGGTTGCCAAGCTGAAGAGGAAACGCCACAACACATCCTATGTGTTTGTAGCCCACTCATGCATAAACGAAATATCTCTTTTGGAACGTATACACTTTATCCTGAGGAGATAAAAACCATCGCTCTTAAGGATATCCTTCAATTCTTGTCCCTGACGGGTCTAGGTTGAGAACTTTGAAAAGGTCAAGCAATAGATCTATGTAGGTCGCACTGCTACCAAAACCCTCAAAATAAAAAAAGTTGAGGTGGGCCAAATGCCTGTTTGCCAAATCCAGTTTAAAAGAAATCTGGCTCTACGACAGTTCTACACATTTGTAACCAGTTTTATGTCACAAGTCATAAAAAGCGGTTAATAATCGGAATTCCGTGGTTATCTCTCTGACTCATTAGTGTACGTAAAGAATGACAGTGACAAAATATGATAATGAGTTTCAATGACAAATTTACTATTCTCTTATTGTCCGTCGTTATGCTTATTACACACCTTAGTCCTTTGAAATGGTAACTCATGAGTACGGGCTTTACATGATAACGTGTTGTTCGAATACACTATTTTATACCCCTCCGATCGATCCCCCGTCCAATCCAAACGGGGATCTAAATTACGACGGCCTGAGCCGAGGTTCGAACGTCTAACGGTGCTGTAGACTGTAGTCGTATCCGTCAGGCGGGAGATGGCATTCAGCCGCTCCATAAGCCCTTCCGCAGGTTTGGAGTGCTATCTGCATTCGTCCTCTATCGTGCGGTGAAGCTGTAAAGGCCAGCTGCGGCCAACAGCATTAGAGTAGTACAAAAAAATCCGTTTCAAAATTTATTCCATGGTTGTTTACAATGTATACAATTTTATAAATAGGATATTTACAATGATAATAATATGAAAGAGCTCTCGATATTTCGACGCATCAAGTCCTCAGATGATAACGTGATGTCCGAAAACGCTGTCTCAAAGTTTATTTAGTTTGTATACATTTTTTAAATGGGACATTTACAATAATATTATTATGCCAGAGCTTATATTATAGAGACCGATATTTCTATGCTGTTACAGAGGTCACCGTCACGAGTCGACTGAAGATGGCTTCTTTTTCGAACTATTGTAATACTCTTGGCCTCAGCTGGCCTTTACATATTCACTCAACAATAAGGGGCGAGTGTTTCACACACAACAGCCCATATGAGAGGCTGAGAGGAGCCCAACTTACAAGGGGCGAGTGCAGATGGCACTCCAAACCAAAGGAAGGACTTATGATACGACGACGACTTATGATATGTATACGACTTTAGTCTGAGGGCACCGCTAGGGGTTTGAACCTCGGCTCAGACAGTCGTAATTTTGATCCCCATTTGAATTGAACGGGGGCTCGATCGGAGAGGACGGTGAATGTAAACAATTATGACGAGCAGCCATATCTGTCTTTTTCTATTTATCTTATATATAAAATTCTCGTCTCGCATACACTATACTCCTCCAAAACGGCATGACCGTATTTTATGAAATTATATATGCATATTCAGTAGGTCTGAAAATCGGCTATAATCTATTTCCACATCCCTAAGTGATGAGGGTTGTCCACCCATAATATATTTATTTTTTTATTTTTTAGACGAAAATTTTATTTTTTTATAATGTGGTATTAAAATAACCCTAAAATTTCACTCTTCTATCACCAACCCCTATTTTCGAATGGCAATTTTAATTCATATGGCAAAACAACGTTTGCGGGGATAGCTAGCCTTTTATAATCTCAATGACTTTATAAAGAAATAGATCTACATCTGAAATATGCTAATTCTCATTTAGTAACACTACGTGTATAAACAGAAAATACATAAAAACTGCGTGCATAAACAGACGTACATGTGAAAGGTAAAAACAAAACATTAAAAAACATGAACGTTGTTCAAAGAGTTCGGTCCAATTAAAGCAACATAAGAATTATTGTCGTTCGATTTACTTGGAAACATATTGATTTGTTAAGAGTAGTAATGTGTTTGAAAGTTTAAAACACTAATGACGTACAACGGCTTCGCCCGTTTACTCATAATATTGTAAGTTTTGTATATATTGTTTGTATATATCATCGTTGTTGTATATATTATCTTTATCATCATTAACTGCTTCTTCCTTAACTCATTTATTTGGGATCGGCGTAGTATACTTTCTTTTCCATTCAACCCTGTGTACATAATCTGTACATAGTATAAAAAGAAGCATTTCAACTACGCAACGGAATTCAATAAAATTTTTAGCAATAGATAGAGTGATTCAAGAGGAAGGTTTATAGGTATATACTACATGTACACTCCTGCGAAACTGGGCCGAGTAGCTAGTATACTGTATAATATAATGTCCCTGGACGCAATCTAGACTCTTATGGGTACTACATAACTAATATAAGTAAATGCATACATAATATACGTAGAAAACACCCAGACCGATAAGTTTTAACTTTAGTATCGGCCAGATATGTACATACGACCTTTTAGATATATATCGGGGTAGTAAACTAGTTGGTTATGATTTTCTTTTTGAGGAAATATAAATGGACTAGCTATTACCCGCGACTATATCTGATATTGTTTGAGATAAAAGATATCCTCGTCCGTTTGATATAATTTATCCTTATATGCTTTACCTGAAAATTTGTAGTTTCCTCTTTGAGTGGTTAGCTATGAGCCATTTTGTATTGCTGTCACATTCGCAGGTATACCTATATTGTATTGTATTGGTGCAAATAAACAGATTATTGATCCAATGCAATACACTGCAATACAATACAATGTAATGGGTAAACCTGCATGTTTGCTGTCCTGCATTGTAATTAAGCCTATATGTTGTGTGGATTAAAATACAATAAAAATTCTTATATATCTATGTCAAATTTCATTAAATGAAAAGGTAACATACTGATAGAGACATTTTGCAGTTTATAAGAAACTAGCTACTCACCCCGGCTTCGCACGGGTGTACATGTGTTATACATATAAACCTTCCTCTTGAATCACTCTATCTATTAAAAAAAACTGCTTCAAAATCCTTTCCGTAGTTTTAAAGATTTAAGCATACATACAGGACGGACAGACAGCAACAGCGACTTTGTTTTATACTATGTAATTTATAATAAAAGTTATGATACAACGTTAGTGGTGAAAATATTGCTAAAATTGGTTTCAATCACAGCCTTAACATTAAGGTGGCCACATTGCTACGGTAACAGACCGGTTGCCAAAATACTTGTCCGGGAGTGACCCGGTTTGGTTGGATATAGTAGGACTGTCATGTAGGGTTGTCACACAAACCTAATTCTTTTTAATGATAATTCAATATTAACAATAGTAAAAACCTAACGCTGTCTATTGCAACCTAACTAGATGTTCAAATTTTAAAATTCTTTTGATTTTCAATAACCCATTAATCAAAGAATGCTAAAGGATCTCAATGAGAAATATTGCAAAAACGAGAGAAATATGATACAGATGAACTTAAATATAATATACTTTAGTAAATCATTTATTTAAATAGATAAATAAATAATTTACTAGCGAAACATCCCGGCTTCGCATGGATGCATTACAAATCTTTGTACTTCTCGGCTTGTTCTATACTATAACACGCATGTATTATACATATAAACCTTCCTCTTGAATCACTCTATCTAGTATTTAAATCTGCATTAAAATCCGTTGCGTAATTTAAAAATATAAAACATTAAAAATAATACTAATTACTAGAAGTGGTCCAGATAACCTTTGTCAGTTTGTTGTCAGTTCTTCTCATCTCTAAATTATTCCGAACTGACAGTAGATTTGACATATCATAAGAGTCTGTAATAGACCTACAGGAATAAAGATATTTTGAATTTGGAAAGAGAGTAAGAGTAAAAAATAAAGTATATTGGCACATGAGTGGTGAAACGAAGGTATCTGATGTACCTGATGAGTGAGAGGTGTTGGTTTTATGAAGAAACATACGGAATTAAACGAAAATGCGACTAACACGACAGCTATACATAACAGAATGTTACAAAAAGAATATGTCAAAAAATATAATTATAAAATTCGAAAATAATATAAAAACCTATCAAGCAGTTCGTTACAAGTGGAAATGAATAAGAAACTAAAATTAATCTAAAATAACACTTACATACATATTATATGTATGACTAGAGCATCTATTAATAAAAATAAAATAATTGAAATGAACATGTGTATTTCCCAAATGTTAAGTGTGAAGTGGAAAGTGTCTGTGAGCCACAGCAAAGAAGAAAGTAACAACAACTAATAGTCAAAAGTGATATATATATAAAACAGATATCAAAAATACAATTATAAAAAGAATGGTAGACAAACTGCCAGCAACAATATGGTTCAAAATATATGGTCGACAGCCCTAACAATTTCGAGTGACTATAATTTGCAGCCACACGAGATTGAGGTTACAATAGTTAGTATGCCAAAGGTTCCGGCCGGGACGTGTTAATGGTCGCTAAGTGGCTTTTGGATCAATTTCACTATCTAATGTAACGTTAATAGAGAAATATCAAGTTTTTGTCTGTCTGATGTCTATAGCTAGGAAACTTATGAGAAATCTATACTAATATTATAAAGCTGAAGAGTTTGTTTGTTTGTTTGAATGCGGAAATCTCCGGAACTACTGGTCGTGTACCATTTGTCGAGGAATGCTTTAAGCTATATGACATTACGCTACGACCAATAGAAGCGAAGCAAACGGGGAAAATTATTCATATTTGAAGGTTTCCGTTGCGTGCGCTGCGCTATCGAAGTAGACACAGCGAGTATTATATATACAAACAAACAATAAAATTATGTCACTGTTTTTGGTGACTGATGATAGGTGGTAACAGTCACCTATATATATGAACAGTACTACGGTCATCACGTTATCATGTGACACCCGTGATACCACTCATGCGTTGCCATTCCAGAGTACTAAGATGTCATGCCTCTTATCCTGTAATTTCACTGCCTTATCTGCACCGTACAACTGAAACATGTGTTACATAGCAAACTACTATCCAGATTTTTTCCAGATGCTATCCAGAATTTAACAGTTTCCTTCTAGTTAAATAGTCAGTATGTTGTAGATAAATATGATGAACCTTTGTCTTTTAAGAAATTCTTGGTTTTAAGATAGACAAATCGATAAAAGAACTATTGTTTATTCTAATAATATTCTTATAAAATTTGTAAAAATGTCTCAAAAGTTTTACTTATGAATGAATAGATTTCGTTAAAACCATGTGTGTAGAACATATAATAGTTTACCTAGGGCGGTTATTAATTAATTAACATAAACAGAGCCGTATAGGTATAGGGTTGTAAGTTTATATGTGTTTATTTAAGCTATATTATATTCAATATTATACAAAGATACTACATTTATTTATAGCCATGTTTAAAATTAACAGAAGTAATAGTTCGTTGATGTCTTTTATATGAAAATTCAAGTGTACAATTTATATAGAAATTTTTCGAATATTATATTTAGAATTTGTAATGTAATTTTTTTTAGAGCTAAGCAGACCTTATTTTTTTTAATACAGTAGCCCCGGATATTAATCTCCAGGTTTGTTACTACTTTATTTATACACAACTTTTTATTATATAATATTTTAGGATACAGCAAAACTTGTATGAATATTACACAACTAATACAAATTAAATACATTTTTTTATTAACAGATACATAATACATAGAAAACACCCAGACCGATAAGACAGTCATACTAATGAATACAAATAGTGTTCTGCATGGAAACGAACCTACTACCATCAGAAGCAAATGTGCTAAACCGACCACCGTGGTGGTCAAATTATAAAAATGGATAGACTCGAAAAATACATAATCAGTTTTAGATATTATATATTATACAAAGATATAATATTGCCCTTATGTGAGTTGTGCTTATTTTAATTATAAAAATAGGTTTAGTTGCAGTTTTCACACTCATATCAATAATTTCTTCTGGAAGATTTATATGTATAATATATGCAGATATTTATACGATATTCACACAAACTATACATATGTCCAATGACAATAATTAAATTTATAATCACTTCCATATCTAAAATAGTTCTTATGTCATTTGTTAAATAAAGTCCATAATACAGTGGAGTTGTCTAAAACACGCTTTGATCCCCAAGATTCAAGGAACATATTTGGAGAATAAACAGCCAGGAATCATACTCCAATGGGTAATGTTGGGTGAAAGCAGTTTCAAGAAGTACAGTCAACAAAAATATCATCCTGTTTTATTTTACCGTAATTATTTTTTCAATAACTATTTTATACTAGCTGTCTGCGGATTCACCCACTTTAAATTAAAAATATGGCCTACGTGTTATCCTGAGGCCTAAGTTTATATTGATGTAAAGTTTCATCAAAATCCGTTCAGTAGTTTTTGCGTAAAAGAGTAATGAATATCCATACTCACTTTCGCGTTTATATTATTATATATTATATTAAGATTATAGTACGGCAAATGTCCTGTTTATATAATATAATTTGTATTTATTTTAAAATATGTATAAATATTTTTAACTTTACATTCTAACCATACAATGTATGAGAGGTTCTCAATCATACCGGAATTGGGTCACGGATGTTTTTTATTGACCGGCAGTGACGTAATAAATGAGCCGTAATTATATATTTTTATATTTAGAAACGGGTTCAAGCGCTCGAGTTTTTTTTCATTCTTGAGACCTTATGAAGTTTTACTTTCATATATTATCTTCATATTGCTATGTCAGACATAATCCAAATTTAGTTTTATAATGTTTTTCAAATATTTTAATTTATTTAAATCATTAATTAACATAATTTATACCAAATATTTATGTTAATTCATTTTCAAAGTAAGACATTTATTTATAAATTTAATGAATTTATATGAATGACCAATGGACAGTCAAAAATAGAAATAAAAAAATTGCGTACATATGTGTCCTACATGGAAAAATAATAAATATCTTATGCATATAGAAAAAAATAATAAAATTAATAAATTTAGAATTTGACTTTAACAAATGTTTTCTGATATACCATAACAGAAATGGCAAAGAAGCTTACGGCCCACCTGATGGAAACTGGCAAATTTCGTTAATTCTCATGAACAGTGTCAAGGTTATCACGTTATCATGTGACATTCAATGTACACTAATGCGTTGAGACTTCGGATGAGACTCAAAGAGAGTAGGAGACTTTATGATACTATAGAAGACTATAGGAAACTAGGAGACTATAGACGACTACGAGACTAGGTGACTATAGTAGACTAGGAGACTATAGGACACTAGGAGACTATAGGAGACTAGGAGACTATAGGACACTAGGAGACTATAGGACACTAGGAGACTATAGGACACTAGGAGACTACAGGAGACTAGGAGACTATAGGACACTAGGAGACTATAGAACACTCGGAGACTAGGAGACTATAGAACACTCGAAGACTATAGAGGACTAGGAGACTATAGGAGACTAGGAGACTATAGGAAATTAGGAGACTATAGAACACTCGGAGACTAGGAGACTATAGAAAATTATGAGAATATAGGAGACTAGGCTAATATTAGAGACTACAGGAGTCACGCATCCCTATTCTGTAATTTACTGCCATCTCTTATTCAAAACTGTAACGTAGCTGGGTAATAAGGCTATCTTATAGCAAAATATTTCATCCACTTTTCTTTTCGTGACCAATCGCACTTGTCGCGATTAGTTTCTATTGATTCAAAGCACCTGTAACACGATTGCGGTTGAATCTCGGCTATCAAAGCGATTATAGTTTTTATCAACCACAGACAATGGGAGCAAATATTTCTATAACTTATTAGTCTTACCTCTGTCATAGTCTTCGCCTTTACATGTCAAAGGATTGTCCAATATCGATAATAACACAAACAATAACACCAACTGTTTCACATCACTACGGATAATTCCAAATTTGAACCACATTCGAACTGTCATCGTGACGTTCAATTTCCCGCGTAAAATTAAAAATATAATGGAAAAACTCCTTTTGAAAAAATTCACGTTCGATTTTCAAATATGGATTTCGTTCACATTTTATTTTTTTATTGCGTCTATTTCATTGGCGGCATCTGAACGGTTTCTTCTGCATTGTTTTATTTTTTTTTATCTTATAGTTTTTCTTTTTTAAATTCTGCAACAATGAACCAAGACGTGCGTCCGGTGTCACACCGAAGAACCCACTAGCCGACTGACCAACTTAACACTGTAAAATAAGAAACATACATATTGCAGGCGAAGAGTTACTGCGAAAGAGTCCCATTTTACTTTCTCCGCGTCAACAAAAAAAATCTCTAGTTATAGAAACAATAAGGTTGAAAACGTATCCCCTCTATACTCAGTAAGAACTCGGTCATAGTTAATAACGTCTCGCTAAACAAGTGAACGGTGAAATGAGAAATTGTGAGAGACGGACATATGTCAGAACGAGATGGGTAGACATTTCTTTAATAAGCCAACCACATTAACTACGAACCAATAAAAAGTTTTAGTTTTCATGGTGTGAACAATATATTATATATTTTATGGTATAATATTACCAAAACAAAAGTATTTGTTACTGAAAAAACTATTACAATATATTTCTAGCACTCTTTAATAAATACTTAATAGCCGAACAAATAGTATTTTATTCATATAAAATAACGGCGTCAAAACATATTAAAGAACATCTGCTATGTGTTTAAAAAGAGTATTTATACTTACAACTAGCTGTCCCGGAAAACGTTGTTTTGCCTTAGAATAAAATAAAAATTAGGGGATGGACTACCCCCAACAATTAGGGGGATGAAAAATAGATGTTGGCCGATTCTCAGACCTACACAATACGCTCACAAAATTTCATGAGAATCGGTCAAGCCGTTTCGGAGGAGCATGGGAACGAAAACTGTGACACGAGAATTTTATATAAGATAAAGGTTTCACTTTATGAAAGGCGGGTAGTAGCATAATATTGTAGTAAAGGAATTAAAATTAAGTTAAATAGGTATTTAATTTGATTTTTTTTACTAATTGGCGACTTTAATTCTTAAGATATATGAATTTCTTCAATATACACAGATTTTTATATTCACTTCCATAATGTGCAGCCTCTACTCCAAGTACATTGGAGAAGCCTGGTGACGGGGTTTGATGCGGAATATCTTTCTCTGGTCTTTTTAGTTCCTTCTAGCCCTCAAGCCATCCCGTCCGTTTTGACTGGTAAACATCCCTTATCCGCCACTTGGGAACGCGTTCTCTCGAATTACAGGCTCTTCGGTGATAATTTTTATATTGAAATATAAATTAATTTATATTATTATACTTATGTTCTTAGTTGTCGTGGTCAATTTCGAGATTATGCGTACTAACGGAAGCATCCATCTCACTTTTTTCCTAATAACGACAAGAATGACATAATTTTATTCAAATTCCTTTTATTTTTTAGTTCATTCATTGACCTAGTGTGTCCCTTTCTATCTTTTAATGCGGTTGTAGCATGAGAAAAAGTGATAGAGATATTTTTAACGTTGCGTCTGTTAAGTAGGTTGCTTGGCTTGCGGTGGCCGTGTGTGAATATCGATGGGTTGTTAATTAAACTAATGCTGTGCCAACGGTAAATTAATTATCGAGATACTGAACTGATATACTGCTACGTTTTTTTTTAATTTTCACTTTCTCTGTGAAGGTTTAGGTCTCGCTTCTATACAACTCATGATATCTGCTTTTTAAGTATCTTTCTTTTAATGGCTGATAATTTTGGTTTAAAAAGTAATCACTTTCCTATGCAATATACATTATACAATACTAACGTTTACCCGCGACTTTTTATATACAAATGATAGTCTATACACATCCTTGTGATATCCACTGCAAATTTCAGTAAGATGCGTTTAGCCGTTTTGTAGTTAAAAGTTTACAGCCAGACATAATTTCGCATTTGTAATACTAGCAGTTATACGCGATTTTGTTTGCATAAACATTCATCCCCTATTTCCCACTATTCTAGGCAATATATATATAAATATAACACTATATATCCTAGTGTTGCAATCTGTCTTCATATAATTTTTTTTAAAAATCTGTTCAGCCATTTATTCGTGTAAAAGCAACAAACAAACAGACAGCTACACTTTTATATTTATATATTACTATGGATAGCTTTAAGCTTGACGTGACATTAGTATGGACAAGATTTAAGTTCGACCATTAGGTACACCAAAGTTCAAAACAGGTTATGAACATGCAAGAAAATTTCTGATTTCTCGAGAAAAGCTGGCGAAAGCTCGCGTATAGATAAATCTTCCCCAACACTCTTCATTGAGAACTATGCCAACGTGTTACTTTCAGTTTCTCACTGTGCTAGAGGTCACTGACCTCCCACGACACTTGCGAACGGTTTACTTAACTTGGCTTAACTTATCTTACACTTGGGAGAGGCTGGACTTTCGCTTGGAGGTCACGGTAGTAAGGTGCAATGTGTCGATAAAATTACTTATCGATAATAATGTCGACTAGACCCTAATCAAAAGTAAGAAATGTCGATTTTATCTCAAGGATCTGAAGTTCATTGTCAAATTGTAATTATCTTGTTAGCAAAAATATACGAGGATATGTTTAAGATAGTCCCAAATGTATAATATTAGTTCACTCCGTGCAAACTAGATGGCGCCACAGGTAAATGTAGATGGCGCTATTAAGATTTTTTTTGTTTTAATGACCTCCCTATAGTATTTTTTTTTTACAAATTCCTATCATCCCTATTGAATGGTAGTTTCAATTGGAACCCTCAATAGCAGCTTTTTGACCTCACGGTACCTATTTGTTCAGATAATAATACAAAAAATACATATTATATTTACTTTTTTATCCTCACATATATAAAAACAAATATTTACTTTCATGGTTACGCTATAATTGATAGCAATAATGGATTTTATTAAACCTATTTTTTATAACTTTGTAATACTTTGCAGAAGGTTCTTCTGGAATAATATATTAAGAATTAAAAATTTACAAAGAAAACTTAACGACTTTTTTATACTCGAGCCTTTGATAGTTCGGACATTTGGAAATATATACAATATTCATAACTAAGTTAGGACTGTATCTGTCGCATCAACTAGTATCTATAATAATAAAAATATATATTTTATGAAATTCGTTTTATTGTAGTTATTACTGTTGGAAGTATAATGCTGGCCATCGTAGAATTAGTTGTTTGTACATTTTTATAGAATATGTCACTTTGAATATCTCAGTAATTTTTTTTGTAATGTCAACATGTAAATTTTATCATTTTAATATATTTCAATATTTAATCTGCTGCTACTTTCTCTTATTTCCAAAAATTACTAACAGATTTAATAATCCTACACATATTAAATGCTTTAATATCACCGAGTAACATAGAGTATATATTATGCTATGCTAAGCTAGTGTTTTATTTTCTATATTTTTTGCTTCAATACAATCATTTATTTATTTCTTAAACATTCTTGATTCTTGAAACACAAATTACTGTTACGGTTAATGAAATCTATGGCGAATACACTAGTTATGTATATTTTCTTGGTGATTTCATTATCGATATATTTCACATGTAGTTACATCACTAGCTTCCCACGAGCCATTATCGATAAAGTATTCGACACGGCGCGGCACAATAGAAAGTTTATTTGTACTCACCGTGCACCCGGACCGTCCACAAAAAAAACTTCTCTATTTATCCAACACAATGCATTTTTTATCTACGACTTAAGATTTTTTTTTATATTTTTTAAGGTAAAAGTTACCTGCTCTTATAGATCAAATAACCTGTATAATCTTTCATTCGTAGTAATGGATTAGTCATACTGATAAATCAAAAGTTAAAGAAAGTTTATACAGATATATGTACTTGTATATGCAATCGAATTATTGTGAACACCGTTGGTTTATAATGTGAGATTGTAAATTCCCCTCCAATTGATACTCTGTCCAACTCAAACGGGGATCAAAATTACGACGGCCTGAGCCGATTTTCAAAAGATGGGAAAGTAGGTGGACCTTAGTCTGGCATGGTGCTTCGCAGTTGCAAGCCAAGTTGTAATGCAAATAGCAAATAACAATGCAGTGAAACAAATAAAAAAATAGAATAGAATAGAAAATCATTTATTCAAATAAACTTACTTTGAAGCATTTTTGAATTGTCATCACATTATTTTTAATCTACCGCTCATTCTGAAATCTGTCTCATCACAAGAAGAACGAGCAAGAAACTTGCGTGTTGCTCTATTAAATAATCATTTTAACTATACATTTTTAAGTCGAAATGTGTGAATAGAAACTACCACTAGTATTAATTTATTTGGGTCAAATATTGAATATTCAATAACATTAAATCAGTCATAGTGATTAGATCAGACCAGTCCTTACAAGCAGCCCTCGTTCACGAGTATGACGGATGAGCCAGCTATCACTGCGCTCGACCATATTTTAGGGACCTCAATGACCCGGCCCACTACACCGGCGCATTTTAGTGAGCATGACTACTCAATACCCTCGACTACGTCATAGTTACCTAAAATTACCATGTGGAAGTTATAGTTTAAAAAAAAACAAAAACCAATTCAAACTGAAGAGGAAACGCCACTAGGAGCTCACACTTTCCTGAGGAGATAAAAACAATCGCGCCTAAGAATATCCTTCAATTCTTGTCCCTGACGGGTCTAGGTAGCGAACTCTGAAAAGGGCGAGTATAATAGATCTAAGTAGGTCGCAGTGCTACAAGTTCATGCACCTGACAATAGTCCAAACAACCGAATAAAAAAAATATATAGTTTCAAAAATAAAAATAACATTTTTTAAATTTAATCATACGCCAAAAGCATGCTAACCGTACCAAGACATTAATAGTCATATACTAGTGTTGAGGTCACGCAACTGAATATTTAAGCTTAGAACACACTTGGCATTCGCAAAAAATGTTATTCTATTATTATTTTGTATGCATTTTAATAGTTTTAATTTGTAACCCAGTTAATGCAATTTATAAATATTGTCCGTGAAATAATTTTATTACTGTTGTCATCCGGTTGACCTGAAAGCCAGAGAAAACTATTTAAAAGTTTGAAACATACAATTCACTTCAATTTCTTTTCAAGAATAAATTTGAATTTATGATCGTAAGAATATTTTTTTTTACAATTGCAATGGCAAACAAATCTGATGACAGGACTAATGCTGAATGATAACTGTCACCTATATTCAAGGGTCATCATGGTAAAGATGTGGTTGCCATTCTGGAGGATTTAGGTGGTATACCTTTACCCTTTGTAATTACAAGGTATGATTAAATGTCCATAAATAAATAAATAATAATAAATAACCATCCTGAACAATTAACACAGCTCCTACTAGTCCCAAGGTAAGCAGTGCTAGTGTTATGAGTACTAGATAATTGATATAAATACTTAGATATATATTTTTTGTAAATATACACATAATATACATAGAAAACACCCAGACCGAGACAAGCAATCATACTCATGAATACAAATGATTGTACCGTGCGAGAATTTATCGAACGGATCGAAAAGCGATGTACTATGCATCTAGACCACCGAAACCGTCAAAAAACTAAATTCAATTAAAACTTCAACTTATGCAGCTCTAAAATAGTAACAGTATTATTGCCAGTTTTATATTGAATTAGTAGCCAAAACACTATATCACTGAAATGTACAGCATATACTGATTAAATTCAAATACTATCAGGCATTTAAAAGTTGAATGTCCAATAATTTAAATTCGCATTTATTTATTAAATTTAATTACTTTTTAAGTATATTTTTAATTACATTTCTTGCATGTAGCCCTAGCTTTATATTAAAAATTAAGATGTACAGTGATCATAATCAGCCATTTATATCCATTGCTGTATTAAGGAGGACTATACACACACCTATTCTTAAACAACTTCATTATATTGCATTGTCATTACACTATTTTCCTCAAGACCGGAATGTACAGCACATGTGTGTTATGACCTTAATTTCGCCCCTTCACAGATTAATAAAGTTCATAGATTATTAAACATTAGACCTAGTTATATGGGAATTTATTGTTAAACTTATTTACCGCTTGTTCGAATGTTGTATGAAGTTCTTGTATGGATAAGGAAGGGTTAGTAATGAGAACTTGTGGATTGGTAGAGAAATATCATGAATGTAGTGTAGTAGTTCATGAGTATGATTATTTGCGTTGGACTGGATGTTTTCTATATCTATTATGTATGTATTTACGAAAAAAAATCTATGTATTTATATCAGTATCATATGTGTAGATATAAGTTGTTTAGTACCTATAACACAAGCTTAACTTGGGACGGCATTGTGTGAATTGGCCTGGGATATTATTCACTTATGTAATGCACAAATATACATAATAAAAGTGTAGATGGCAGACTTATCAACTTGAGACATTTTCTCCCAGTCAACCATTGGGCAAACATAGATTCATTTATGCACTGCGCATTATTAAAATTAAATTAAAAATGTACAATGAAAATTAATTTCTAATGTGATTACATATATAAGTGACAATACTTATGTGCTATATATAACATTATATTATAAAGGAAAATACATTTAAAGGGTACTTAATTAAAGGCAGCAAAAGGACGCTCCTTTGCGGTGCGTGTTTTTAACCAGATCCTCATCTCCCAAGTTTGAACGTAATATCAAAGTAAACTTCTAAACTGAGTTTTCACTACCTAATCTGCACCCTACAACCGAAATATAGTAGGGGGATTGTAAGTAATGTGGAATAATGACCTCATTACTAACAATGTACCATGTCAGATCGACCTCCACGCGGTTCCTCCTGGAAACCATCATGATAAATTCCTAGTGAATAACGTTGTGCTAATGGATCTGACTTCATGTTCATCCTATCATCCTCCACTGGTGCCGCCAGCGTAAACCGATAGCGCAGGCGGGTGCACCATTCCATAAATATCCTTTAAAAAAAACCGAAATATAGTTTACAAAGCAGCTAGTATGAACTAAGGTACGCAAGCAGATGACTATTTACAGTCTGCCGCTGGCAAATCTGAAAATATCTGAGCCACTTGTGTATCTATAAGATTATTCATCACCTCAATACATTGTCAAATAAGGTGAACATGTTTTCACTAAAACAATAGAATATAAACTATCCCAAAATATATGCATAAACTAATTGCAACCAAGTTGCTATTATCATAAAGTGCATTGTTTCTTTTATAGGATAAAACTAGTTTTTGCCCACGACTTCGCTCGAGTTAATTTATCCCCTTAGGGATGGAATTTATCAAAATCCTTTCTTAGGAGATGCCTACGTCATAGTAGCTTTATCCATGCAAAATCTCAGCCCTATCCGTTTAATATTGACAAAGTTTCATACAAACTTTCATCCGCTATTTTATTCCCTTGGGGGTAGAATTAATCAAAGAGGGGGGGGGGGGGGGGAGAAGGAATTGTTATTAATATGGACTGATAATCACATTGCTAGCAAAGTACCATGTCAGGTTGACCTTCACGCAGTTCCCTTGGAAACCATCATGATAAATTCCACGATGGGCTAACTGACCTAATATCATGTTAATCGTATCATCCTCCACTGGTACCCCGCCAGCGTAAACCGTTAGCGCAGGCTGTGAACTATAACATTATCATCTTAAAAAAAATACTGATAAACTTAATTAGTGAACTGTAAAGTTCAATGAACCAAAGAGCGTTACATTTCATCAAAGTTTGTAATAACATCTAGAAGACAGTTCAAATAACACTTTTACTCGGCTGGTAGACAGTGAAAGTGGTACTTTCCCTCGTAACCGGGGATAAATATGAATTTCATGTCTTATATAGCGTTTTCGAGCAATTTAACAACCACCATAATCAGCGGTTATAAACGTAGTATGAAGTTAGAAAAACCATTTAGAACATTTGAATTAGTTTCTTAATGGATTCCAATAATAACAATATCAAAGGATAATTCAGTCAATGCCTTCTAGTGCCACACTAACCAGAGCTACTGTTATGGGTACTAGACTACTGGTATAAATACACAGATATATTATATTGATAATTATATA
Organism: Achroia grisella; assembly: GCF_030625045.1. Lineage (NCBI taxonomy): Eukaryota > Metazoa > Arthropoda > Insecta > Lepidoptera > Pyralidae > Achroia > Achroia grisella. The sequence continues at coordinate 852,341 of NW_026712626.1, forward strand.
CGTAATATACATAGAATTCACTCAAACCGATACAAATAATAATAATCATCAATACAAATGTTTGTATTCATGATTATGCGAGGAATCGAACTCGCGACTGGAAGTAAAGCGATATGCTAAACCGCTACACCCCTGAGGTCGTCAACATTGTCAACAGTTGACATGGTTAACGGAACATTTGATATGTCAACACATTTCTGATTATCTGCTTCTCGCGACTTCATTTGCTATTTATTGAGATAAACGACAGCTTATGTTAATTCTTGTATTCCAATACATCTTCATGCAACATTTTGCTAAGATGCATTCAGCAGTTTAGTCCAGAAAAGGTGACAAACATTCTTGAAAATTTCAAAAAAAGAACTTATTCCCTCTAAAAGGCCAACAACGCACTTGCAATTCCTCTGGTTATGTGGGTGTTCATGGGCGGCAGTAATAATTTTAACATCAAGTGAGCCGCAAGCTCGTTTGACCCCTATACTATAAAAAAAAACAGGCAGTTATGTTTTATAAACCTTATGTTTTTTCCAATGCTTGTTCTTCTTCTGCATTTTCCAAATATATAGTAGGGTCCAAGAAATGTAAACATATAAGTAGAATCACACTTCGAAATTCGTCCATGCGTGCTGAGCAACAAGGCTAGGTTTTTATTTGTAATATCAGGGATCAGAGAGGGTAGCTACTAAACAAATTAATACTACCTACATTTACCTATTGTTATGTAAATAATATTATGTTGTAGGCATTAAAATAAACTACTGGTCTAAAATATCTTTAAACCAGCAATAACAAATAAACAAAGGAGTATATATGTTGTGGATGTTTTAAATGCATGATTGTGTAATTTAAGTAGTCCTTTTGAATGTACTAATTCTGGTATTTTCTGCTAGTGATATAGTGTTTACTGCTAGTTTGACATGATATCTTAGTCCGCAGAAATGGCAACGAATAAGGTATTAAAAGGGCGTCATGTTACAACGTCACACGAATTTCGTTTCTCCCCGTTGTTGTCACAATTTCGTCTCTACCCGTCATTGTCATAATTTCGTCTCTCCCTGGCATTATCACAATTTTGTCTCTTCCCGTCATTGCCACAATTTCTTCTCTGACCATCTTTGTCACAATTTCGTCTCTCCCGTCATTGTTACAATTTTGTTATTGCCCGTTATTGTCACAATTTTGTCTCTCCCCGTCATTATCACTATTTCGTCTCTCCACGTCATTGTCACAGTTAGTCACACTTATCTTAATGTGATGCCAGAAATTTTGAAATATTGAACTATTTTTGTTAATAGTTTATATTTAGAAACACTAAATACAACACTTATTATAATTTTTTTTAATACGACGTCATGAAATTTAGGACCCCATTCACTCCCATGTCACACTTTGTCGACTCATGGGGAGTGAGTACCATGTGATGTAATTTATACTTTTTAACATTATTCATGCATATAGACAGTCAACTTCTCTGTCAATTTAATTTCATAATAAAAAATTATAAAAAATTGGTGCATAGACAAATGAAATAGATATATAGACATACAGATATTTATACATTAATCTCTGCGGTCAAAAAATAACAAGAGAAAGTTCCTTTCCGGTGTACAATAACAAGTTCAGTTATGTTATATTACATGTTTTTGCGGAGCAATATAGTGTGTTATTAACAAATTTGTAGAGTTATAAATATTATGACCGCAACTAATATGGACGTTTGATAAATTGTGTCTGGTAATGCTATCCGGTGATTAACTGTCTGTATTTCTGTCTGTATGCATTATTCAGCCACTTTCGACGAGGAGGAAGTTCTTAATTTAGATTGCATTTTTTGGGTGTATATTTACGTGAAAGTTGTACGTCGTAGTTGTTTTCATCCAAGAGGTCGTGAGTTCAAATCTGGGCGATAAGAGAAATGTGTATCAATATATAATTCTGACTGACTCTCCAGTTACGAAAATACTGACAACAAACAATACAAGAGACGTCGCTGGACGTCGTTGGTAGGCTCCTGTCAAGTTGGATTCCAAGCGAATAGGCAGGTCAAGTATTGATTCACCATAACATCATCTTTTTTTTTAATTAAAATATTCTAATGCTGTTGGCTGCAGCTAGCTTTTACAGCTTCATTCACTGATAGGGGTTTTAGGATGATTAACGGTGTAATTTTAGATGTTACTGATCATTTTGAATTGTCCTAGACCAATATATAATCATCACCAATAGTAAAGTGGAAAATTGAAAATAATTTGGAAAACCTTTATATAAACTGCGTGGTTAGGTTAGGTAATCAATTTAGTATTAAAATAACTTTATTTCCAAATTCTGTTAATCAACATAGTGTAAAATATAAAAATTAAAGTAATGACAGAAATTTATTTGTCTAAGTCTACCTTTATAATTGCTATTTGTTATTCAATATGGATTGTGGAGTTAAACTAACCACTTTTACTCTTAGAGTCGGGTAACACTTTCATAAGTGAAATGGTTTGTTAAGGGGAAGGTAGTAAGGAAGTTGAATACTATTAATCCACATTCTGTGTCACGCTGTTTTGTTTAGACTGGAAGAGATCCTTTAGAGATAAGTCCTCCTTTGCAACCAAAATTTGTAACATATATTTAAAACCTTGTATTTAAAAGTGAAATAATAATATTTATTCATAATACATATTTACATTTTAATTAACTGTAATTCTACACTAGGCTCGCAGGCCTGTATTGTAGAGACTGGAGTGACTTATTATTGTGTCCATTTTACATGTTTATAAAGTATATATAATTAATTCCTGGGAATAGATGAAAATGACAGAACACCTACCACGCAACAATTAAAAGGTCGGCAATAAGTAAACATACACGTACACACCCTTGGTTTTGGCCCGTAAGTAAGGTACACGCCACTAAGAGTAACAAACCAGCAAAAGCTAAATATTAATAAGATTATTTTGCTTCATTAAGCAAAATAATCTTATTAATATAATGAATGCTAATATTTGTGATGAGTGTTTGTTACTCTTTCACGCAAAATATATTGAACGGATTTTGATTAAACTTCACAGTAATATAGCTTATATATCAATATAACATATAGACTGTAAGTCAAAAGTGGAACTAACAATTAAATACAATATCAATCTACATATATTAATAGCACGCAATCCTCTTGGGTTATAAAATATTGTAATGGGATACCATTGTATCACTGAGTATTATTTTACTTTCTATTTTCAGTACTATATAGCAACTGAGTATCGAATGTGTTGATGCTTTCCAGCAATCGTATTTCTGAACCGACACCATACTGAAAACTTCAAGTAATGTAACCTACTTATTATATTTACCTTCTCATACATCATACTCGTGAACGAGTGCGGATTATAGGGGCTGGTCTGCTCTAATCTTATCGTGTATTTATATTTGACCCTAATAAATGAGTGCTAGTTGGTAGTTTGTATTCACACGTTTCGATTTAAAAATGTAAACTTACAACGATTATTTAAAAGAGCAACGCACAAGTTTCTTGCTCATTCTTCTTGTGATTTCTTTTCGAGCTTTCCGATTGAGCGGTAGATTAAAAAGTTTGTGATGACTATTCAAAAGTGCTTAAATGAAGTTTATTTTAATAAATTATTTTCTAATCTCTTCTATTCTATTCTCCTGTTCTCTGATTTTGGCTCTGACGTCCTTGACTGCATTGACTGTATTTAAACGATCAATTTGTTTTTCTTTGCTATTGTTACATATAACGTTGTTATATGTTATATATAATGTATTGTAACTGATAATGTCACTCTTCTCACACATTTTGATAAATTCATGAGGTACCTCTTATTGGCTTTACTAATTATGCAATACTAAATAATGTGTATAATCTGTGCAATCTGTTAATTACCAAAGTAAATAAAATAAAGAAAATACACACTTGCAATATCGCTGGTGTTGATAAAAAAAAATTATGGTATTTGACATACTGTATACTTGGGACGGTGTAAGTAAAACATCCCTATTTAAATTAGAAAGAGCGCAGAGAGCCCATCTCAAGGTGTTAACCCCATAATATCCCCAATATTGCCAGATATACTTTAGCTTTTAATGTTATAAACTACCCTCAAACAACACACTATCAGGTAAGCACTGCCTAAGCCAAGAAATTCAATGATTTGTGCATGCATCCGTACGAAGTCGGGACGGTTCGCTAGTATTAGTATAAAATAATAAAATGACATATTTATTTTTAGAAAATACATTTAATTTCATATAATTTCATGGTACACTCTTACATAATAGTATAATAGTTATTAAATATACTAATATATTTTTAAATAATGTCTGGTAACTCTTAAACATCACAATAAAATTTTGAATAAGTAAATAATACTGAGTTTATAAAACTATGGAGAAATATAAACAAAGGTTATATATTTTCATGATTTTATTATTTATTGCAATTTTCACTTATTTTCCTCATTTTATGTTTATGATTAATTCATGATTGTCTGTATTGTAAAGTATGTTAATATTTTATTAAGCAAGACTTATTACGTAAAATATAAAATTATAAAGAGTTTTTAATGAATGATTAATTTCATTAATGTTTTTTTAAACAATAACATTACTTATTCTTTTATTGTAAAAAAGCATTTAAGAGATTCTTCTTCTTCAAATAAATAAAATATTAATCAACATTTGGCATCAAACCCGAGAAATGAAATTCACATTTTTTGTAACATAATATAGAAATTATAATTACAGCTTAAAGCGATCAAACATGAGTCAAGATAAATGTAATGAGTTATAACATTTATTTAAATATTAATAACTATTTTATCTTAGTAATATGCGAAGATTCGAACGCGCAAAGAAAATAGCAAATGATTCTAAAATTTTCCAATTTCTGGAGTAATTTTCTTAATTTTTCTATTCGTAAGAACGCTCTACGAACGTAAATAGCCGAATATTCATAAGGTATCCTATATCTATTAAAATATATTTTCTTTAATTATCTCCTTCAGATTTAAGCCAAATACAGTAATCTCATAATATAAAGCAAATATCGTCATTTCAACCCAAAAGGTTCCGTTTTGAGGTCAAACTGACAATTTATTCATTGCACCGAGCCAATTTATATTATTTACTATTTAATATACTTATTACTATAATTAATTAATCATTTTTATATCAGTATTTTTTTTATTTATATTGCTATATTTTGAGTCAATATTTAATCGAAAAAGGAAATGAATTGTATCGAAATCAGAAGAATAGGTTCTGTACTATAATATTACTCATAAAATAGTTTAAATTGAAATTAAGTTAAAAAGGTTATAAATAATTTGTCTGAATTAAAGAATTAAATTGATATAAAAAACTTTTTCTGAGTTACTATTTATGAGCTATTAGAACAACATTTTCAAAATTATATTTTTTTACTTCATTAAACTTAAACTTTAAAAAAATCACGGATATCACTAATACTGATTTTATTTTTATCATAAAAGTGTCTAAACTAGAAATACTACATTTAAAATAAATGACGAAATTATTAAAATTGAGTTTTTATACTTTCCTAGCGGTTTCTAAAATAACATCTGCCTTCGTGCTTCTCTCTCTTTCTAACAACCTTCTCCTTACTTCTCCGGGATTATATCTCTTTCTATATACCCTTCTCACTCTCCTTACTGGATTGACATTTCTAGCCTTAATTATCTTTTTAATACCAAAGTTGGTATTATTCAAAATCGATGGAGCTCTAGAATCTTCTAGAAATCTAAACGATTTAGCTTTTCGGGTAGCATTTGAAAAGATCTCCCTTTGTTCTCTTATACTTGCGTCATAAAATACTTTTCCATTAACGATGGCTTTACGTATATTTTCTGTTGTGCTCAATATTCTTGGTGGTCTTACGAACGTTGTTTCGCTCACTTCTAAGCTTTTATCATTATATTTCTCTCTTTCTATTTCATCTTTTGTCACCCTTTGAATAACTCCTTTTCTTTCCGATGTAGGAAATTTATTTCCGAAATTAAAATCCACTAAATCTTTGTCAACAGCTATATTCTTGGCTTCCAGTTCTTTTTGTGAACGTTTTTCTAGAACTAATTTGGACCCGCGTCTTGAAGCTACCAATCTTCCTATAGCCTCTATTTGTCGCTCTTCTGCTTCTAAAGTTCTCAAATCAGACAGCTTATCTCCTTTTTTAGCATCCTCAATATCAAACACTTCAATTGCTGTAAAATCATCTAATTTATCATCAATCCCTTTTAGATTATCACTTACTTTGTCTTCCTTAACATTTTCTGGCATTACTATTTCTACAATTGAATTATTGGTTTTGATTATATCTTCTTCTTTAATTTCAGGTTTGATTGGATCTTTTAATATATTAGGTTTAATAGTGGTGGTAGTAGTAGTAGTGGTACTAGTTTTTAGTTCATCTGTATCTATGCGAAATATATCATCATTAGTATCATTTTGCAAGTCTCTAGTTTTTTCATCTCTTTGACTTCTACCTTCTACTCCAAGATTACTATTATCTGTTGGTTTATTTGTAACAACAGATGGAATAGGTTCTCTAGAGGGTACAATTGGCGGTAGAGGTTCATTTGTGGGGTTCCTTGGCGGTGGGTTATCTCTAGTAGGATTTCGGGGTGGTAACGGTTCATACCTTTCAGTTGTAGTTGTTTCGTTGTACCTAAAGTACGTCACATTCGGTGGAGGACCTTTATGAAGGTATGCTACTGGCCAGTATCTGAAATAAACATAATCATTTATAATATTGAGATTATAGAATGAGATTCGCTATTTAAAGCAAAATTCTGGAACATTTTATAGAAAAGCGACATATAATTGATATGCATGTGGTTGTGAGAGAGCTCATGAACATGTCATGATTAGGTGAATTATTTTCCCATCAAACAAATTATTCATTTCAATTTAGACTGTATATGAGAAGAATATTATCGAAGTAATTCAGATAAAAACAATGAGATTGTGTTACCTGGGTACACCAAGTCCTCCAGGAAGGGGAGGATCCAATTCTGGAGGATCATGCGGTGATAAAGGTACCCAATGCCCTGATGGTGGACGTGGGTAGTGGTGGTGATATTTGATATGTGGACGATTGGCAGTTGGGACTCGAGTATATCCTGAAAAGATTAAACATACTATATTATGTATTTAAAATATGTTGTAGAGTAATTCGGTATGTTGTACACATGTAGGTATAGAACATATTGTGGAGACATAAATACTGAATAATAAAATATATTAATTAAAAAGAAGATTCTGTGATGTTGATGTAATAAATTTTAATACTCCAAAAAAACCAACAATAAATTCTTCACATAATGAAATAAATCTACAGAGAAATTAAAAAAAAGAACAGTGACTGTTATATAGTAATTCTTATATTGTATTATATAGTTTAGTATCAATTGTCTATGACTATCTCTAACCATTTTGATACCCTTAAATTTCAAATAAGAGATTTAAGTATATTAACGTTAACAATTTGAAGTTGTAATTACTTCAAAATGCCTCAAAATATATCCAATATAATTTATTAATATTTCTTGCAATACAATCATATAACTAATACATATTATTTCATTTAACTATGACAATATTAATACAAAACAGCTAATTACCTGGTAATGGATTTCCATACTGGTCATAGTATGCTTGTGGTCCATTTTTATATAGGTTATCCCAATATCTACGATCATTTTCTGACAAATATGGCCCTAAGAAAGGTCCTGGTCTATCATTATTAGGAGGTTTTCCTCTCCAAGGTCTGCTCGGATATGGACGGGGCTGATCATCTGAAATTGTGCATTAATTCTAGACTAATTAAACTACCACCATCCCTTAAATAAGTAAATAAAATTAAAGATATTCAAAGCCTTCCTACGCCATGAAACATAATAAAAAATTACCCTCTTTTCTCAGAGATAGATAAATATAGATATGAACAATACTAAGCAACAAATATGATAGAAACTATAGGGGTTTCAATAATTTAACCTTAAAAAGAATTGATGGTGGCATATTGAAATTATATATACGACACTTGTTTCAATTTAAACTCCATGTGTCTTGATTTCAATTAATAATTATAAATTCATCTACATAATCATGACGTGGTATATTTTAACTTTTATTAAAAAATTTTCATATATTTATTTCAATTATAATCGTTGTAAAACCAATGGTCCTACATTATATTTATTACAACTTCATATTTAATAATTTTCTGCAGGAAATTAATAAAAATACATTGCGTATTATATTCGATAATATTCCAACGCTAGTTCAGTACAAATCACTAACCTCTATGTCCTTGAGAGGGATGAGGCACGTTGTGTTGATGATATGGGTAGTATTTTTCACTACACGGTCTCCATTGATCATCTGTTGGGCCTACATAGCACCTGAAATTTAGTAATTCTTAATAATTTACGCTATAGGTAAACCTAATTATTTGTATTCTCTGCTATAAAGGACATTGTATATTTGGCGATAATAAAAGAATTCGATCTCCATATCTTATAATATTTAATTATTAAAATGTTAAAATATTTTTTCTGTTTTGCCCTGTATATAATAGGTTTTTAATTACGTACGGAGCAGTTCGTTACATTAGTTCAGTTGATTCCTTACAGAATCAAAGTATTCTATAGCCGATTTGCATCAGATGTTTTAAGATCTATTTACACAAAACAGACTATTGGATATTCGTTATGTATGGAAAAAATGACACAAGGTAATCGGAATTCCATCATTATCGAAAAGTATACATACATAGAATGGTGCAAGTGCAGTTAAATTGGTTGCGGCCCATAAAAATCTCACGTCTCAGTTAGCCCTCTATATACTCTTGTATATGTAAGAAATCTTTTCAGTTATACTCAGAAGATAAATATTTATTGACTTCAACGCTAGAACTACTGATGATGAACTACTGATGTATCAGGTAGTTAATAAAAATAGAACAAACGTTACTAACAGTATTAATGTTAGAAAAATCGTTTATATGGAATCTATACAATTCTTTGTATTGTCATTATTATAATAGATATGGTGCTGATCATTAAATTCACCTAAAACACTCGATTCTCGCACGGTGCGAACATTTGTATTCATGAATATAATTGCTGATATCGGTCAGGTTGTTTTCTATGTATACTATGTATGTATTTATAAATAAAAATCTAAGTATTTGCATCAGTTTTGTAGTACCCAACACAAACTCTGTCTATCCTGAGATTAGATGGCACTGTGTTAATTGTCTAGGCCTATTTATTACTATTGAAAACTTAAGTATCAATATGTTATAACTATAAATACATGAATAATTTAATTGACAAGATATTTGTTAGTCTTTCATGCAAAAACTACAGAACGGATTTTGATGATATAATTAAAAAAAATATTATATAAATTGGGTGATATATAATGATAAGGGCGTAATTTAATAAAAGATACTTCAAGGGAGTCTTATATTACCAAGGTTTATGGAAGCCTTCACTATAACCGCAACGGTGGGTCGGTGCACAACAATAATCCCATGATCCTGTAATATAAATAATTAGTGTATTTGTATACATTATATAAACGGAAAATTTACCATGGATAATAGCAAAAGACAGGGTGTCGAAATATCGGAAGATCTTCCACATAATATTGTGGTTGAACAACTAGGTACCGCGATAGTACCCGAGCCAGAACCTAATTTCGTCAATCATTTCCTCTCGGCCGAAAATTTCTACAATGGTTAAGTTAATTGTATAAGAAGCGTAGTTAAAACCAGCAATGGTCCCGAGTGTATTTACCTTAAATTTTCAACCGGGAAGAAATTGTGAATTGCATCTCTCTCTCGCTTTATACTGACAATGTGAATATGCCACGGCAGCGCCGGTACATTATTGCTTTCGGCATCAGTAATCTTCCTTTATGAAGGTAGACAGCGTATTGGTGGGAACTCAGCCCATAAACGCCTTGAAATTCGCATTGTGACTCGACTCCAGCTGTATTGGTATGAAATGAACACTTACCGACTTCTCCTCCCTCTGGTTCACAGGCCCAATGACCAGCCACCTGGTTCTGAGCACATGAGGTACCAGCTCGACATGGGAACCCAGATACCGTAAAATGTCTCCATGATACAGCAACTGTAATGCAGGAAAAATATATGTATACAAAGACAAGAATACGAATAAAATATTTCTTTTAATAGAAACAAATAATGGAAAATCAATATACTTTTATAATAAAATATGTCATAGACATTGTTTAAATGAGAAAGTGTATCTGTCTGTATGTCCGAAGATAGACTGTATTATGAAGTTCGTCTTATCCTTTATGTAAAAACAGACAAAGTCACTACTAATAGCTTGTAATAATATAATGAAATATAAAAAATACCAAAATGGTATATAAATATACCAATATGTATATTTATGTAAGTAGAATTATAAACAAACTAACGGCCCATTTCAAAGTGGTTACGTCACCTACATATATATGAATATAACCACTGACATTATAAAATATATTTAATACAATTATAGCAAACATTGACATTTAAACTATTTTTCACCATTTACAATTAAACAGACTAATTAATTATTACTTAAAAAAATAAAACAAAAAACATGATATCTTTATTAATTATTTAAATGTAAATAGAAATTGTTACGAATTAGTTAATTATTTGTACTATGACAGTTAACTAAACTACAATAACGCTAACTACTACTAATGTAAAGTGTATTAGATATTCACAAAACAAAACGTAATATTTAGTTAATAATATTAAATAAATCTTGATATAAAAAGACAAATATATCTAATAGGTATATAATTCACTAAATCTTTACTTTATTTTCAATATTTTTATGTAATTCGAAGGACAAACAAGCTACCAGCCCACCTGATGGTAAACGGTAACAGTCACGACAAACATGAACAGCATCACGGATATCATATTATCACGTGATAGAATGGCAACGCATGAGTTTCCATTCTAGAGGACTGTCATGCTTCCTATAAATTATATAATTCCATGATTAAAATAGTGAATTCGAGGTTTAATAAAACTGTATATAAATTATTTATATTACTGTTTTGTTTAGTGAAGTGTTAGTTAATTGATAGTAAACTAAATCTAAATTCTGAAGTTTAACTACGTGAAATGAATTTTAGTTTATGTTGTTATCAAATAGTTTTAAGTAATCTTGCTGTCCTGTAAAATAAATTTATTATTATTTAATTAAAAAAAAATCGGCCGATAATCATAAAATTTAGATATACACTTAGCCAGACCACAGATAACACAATATCACATAGCCAGATACAACAATAGGGCAGCGGGGGGAAGGAGATTGTTAGTAATAATTTCGACTTTCTAGGTTGACTTCCACGCGGCTCCCCCTGAAAACAACGTGGTAAATTGCCATTTCCCTAATTGACCTGACTTCATTCTAATTTTATCATCTTCCATTAGTGCCCCGCCAACGTAAACCGTTAGCGCAGGCTGGTGCATCATTCCATTATCATCCATAAGAGACAATAGGGCGACAGTTTAAACACACTACTATGGATCTCCGATCCTGAGAGACGTTTGTTTAAACTAGCAACAGACAAAATTACATACTTTTTTCTTTAAGTAATTGAATTAGCTAACAAGCTTGATGGTAAGCAGTAACCATGGCCTATATATATGAACAGCACTACGGACATCACGTTATCATATGACACCCGTGATACCACTCATGCGTTGTCATTTCAGAAGACTAAGATGTCATGCCTCTTATCCAGTAATTTCATTCTACTTGATGAAATTACATTCTTTTTATTCTATTCTTGTTTCAAAAGACCGTAAGTAGACCGTAAATAGGTACACAAAGAATCTAAAATTTGTTACATAATTAAAAATGTGTTTAATAAATTATTTTTCCATTTCATTTTTACACTCATGTTATGGGATTGTGAATTCTATACTTCATATTCATAAGTAACATGAAAAATACTTACTGTCTTCACGATCAATCGGATAACCTGGTTTGGGCTTCGGTGGTCCATACTCGGGTTTGGGTTCGTGTGGCAAATACCCGGGTTTGTAACCCGGTTCTGGAGGCGGATATCCGGGCCTGAAACCCGAGTCGGGCGGATATCCGGGTTTAAAACCGGGCCCACTCGGCTCCGGTCTAAAGCCTGGTTCCGGTAAATACGCTGGTCCGCTTGGTTCTGGTCTGAATCCGGGTTTGTAAACTGGGTAATCGGGTCCAGAAGGTGCAGAAGGCCTGTAGTCTGGTGGATAACCAGGTTTAAATCCAGGACCAGTAGGTTCAGGATACACAGGTTTTAATGGTGGTTCGGGTTCAATATACCCGGGTTTATATCCAGGCCCGCTTGGTGGACCAGAAGGAGAGTATGGCACATCTGAAAACACATTTTTATCTTTTTATATGTACATATAGTGCTACTCGTTATTCTTCTTTATTCCCTACCAGAGGAGGCCTCGGTGGTCTAGTGGTTAACCTTACTTCCCATGGTCGCGGGTTCAATTCCTCGGTACAAACATTTGTATTGTTTGTGTTGGTTTTGGTGTTTTCTGTTGGTTTGATTGTGATATTACCTCCAGCTGTGGGTAAATACCCTGGTCTTCCAGGGCCTGAAGGACGGTCATCATAACTTGGGCCTGATGGACGTGGCAGCTCATTTGACGGGTCACTGAAAACAACGTTTTAAACAAGATTTATATGAAACAAGTTATGGAAGTTCTGCTTTTGTAAGCTGATATTTAATCGAATTAGGTGTTATTTTGCGGAAGTCCATTTCACTACTCCATGGATTTATACTATTTTGTTTAATTCCGCTACAATTAACATGTGTGAGACTACGAATATTCGGTGCAGAAACCTGACCAGCGCTACGACCTTCTCCAGTGGTGATCAAATTCCGACCGTTATTGAGTCTACACCCATATCGCGACACGTGTTTCCCCTCTGAACGAGGCATCATCAGGCGTCAGTCATCAGTCTCATCGGCGAGGGTGGTCACCCCACCGCACTTGACCCGACGAAGTTCCACGTCCCCGAGCGCCTTTCCAATAATCGGCTCGCTATAGAATGGGACTGTTGTATTTAACACTAGCGTGTTAACTGTGCAACACTAGTGCGTTCGTGCGTCTAAACAACAACCTACTCTGCTCCATCTCTCTTGGATATTCTGCTCTGTGCCTTTTTACTTGCTACGACACATGTATTTTTCTAATTAATAAATTATATTTGTAAATTGCTGCTTTCCTATTATAAAATGCAATAGGGACTACCATTAGATCCAGCATCTCTGGAATATGCCATTGGATGATGGACGATGTACCATCTTGAAGTTTTTAGGTAGGAGTCTTACAATAGCCGTTAGCATCTCCCGGGGCAGACGGCTTACAATTAGTTTGGTTTAACTTATTTCCCATTCAAATTACAATAAAAAAAACTTACTCATACTCGTTCTTCCCGTGTACCTTCCTCCAGCACTGGCCATTGAAGAGATCGAATGCGAAAAGCCAGTCATCGACAGAATGCTCGTAGTCAACTCCTCGCTGAAGATCGAAGAGACGGATATCTGATAGGAGACAATTATCTGTGCCTGGTGGTACCTTGTTACTGAAACGAGAAAAACCTTTAATTATAACAAACACACAGACAGACAGTCAAAAATTGAAAAAAATGTTATTTTGGTGTATGTACCGTATTTATATTCATATGCATGTAGTAAAAAATGGTTATTTCAATATTACAAACAGACACTGCAATTTTATTTATATGTATAGATTATTCGAAAAAAACTCAACGTGAAATATTTATAGAGATCACTGTATCATCAAAAATAAATATACCTAAAGACTATACAATAAAAACAAATAAATATCACGAACTAATAAAACGAATTAACAAAAATGGCTATGTGGTTTATATGGAATCGAAGTGGATGTGAGAGGTATACCAGCGAAATCTCTCTACAATCTCTAAAAGATCTTAGCCTGACTAGAACTGCAGTGGATTCTGTATTAGAACGTGTACCTAAAGCTGCTCTGGCAGGGTCCTACCAGATTTAGCTGGGTATGGAGAGAAATATGAGCGGTGAAGGTGGTATGGAGAGAAATATGACAGGCATAACATAAAAACAATGATAGGGACAATGACGGGCCACTGTCCCTTAAACAGACATTTGTACACAATAGGTGCTACAGACAGTCCCCTATGCCGGGGCTGCTTTGTAGCCGAGGAAACGGCCGCTCACGTAATCCTGGAGTGCGAAGCAGTGACCACACAACGAAATCAAATCCTCGGAACGGTGAGGTCGCTCCGAGAAGCCTGCGAAGACACCAGGAGACTTCTGCGCTTCTGGGAGGAGCTTGGCTGGCTACGTTAGTAGCCTGGCTCTACACGCACAACGGCCCGAATGAGAGGCCAATTGCGGAAAATGGAGTCCAACCTACCCTACCCTACCCTACCCATGAGCGGTGAACGTGAATGTTGACATACGTCGGCAATTGGACCCCTTAACCTACACCCGGATCCCAAGAACTGCTCAGAGTTTCGCTTTGTGCCACACGATGGGCCTGTTTCCCGTGCGGTAAATCTATAGAACGCTAAGAATTTCGTTTCCCATAAATATGCTTACTTGAAAGAGAAAGAGAGGCATCTAAATGGTGCATCGGTGCATGCAACTCCACACGCCTCCTCTGTACGAACACGTGTCGAACCCCGGACCGCCGAGTTTTTCAGTCGCGCTGCACTATCGTATTGTAGGTAGCATTCTGTCAAATCAAATTAAAATATCTTTATTAATGTAGATCTATTCAGATACAGATTGAAGTATATGTGGGAATGAGAAGGAAGCATTATGTCGTCTCTAGTCTGTCGTCGCACACTGCTGGCGTCATGCAGCATTAAGAACAATGGTGTGTGTCTGAGAACCGATAATTAAGGAGACAAATTGTATACTTATGATTAGTCTAATCTGCCGTTATTTCAGTATAATAATAATAACCCTGGAGAATTCACACAACGCTATCTAGTCCCAAGTTACAACTTTGTATGGATGAATGGATTTTATGGATGCGCCTTTATAATATTAGATATGTATGAAACTCGAAGAAATATGTACCTTAAGGTAGAGTTTGATTGATTTTAATTTAAGGTAAACTTACGTGTCTCTCTATGCTGTGTATCATCATACAATGCTGGTTCACAGCCTCTTCCGTAGTTCCCTCTTGAGTACAATTCATGTCCAGCCGTGGGCCGCAGACCTCTGTTATTTTCCAACGAAGTAGGTGGAGAAGAAGTTAAGATGCAGTTCTCTAAATCATCACCTATTGTTGGAGCGTCGAATCTGTAAATAAAAGCATTATTCATAAGTTTTATAGATTTTATTGGATGTAAAAAAACAATCAATATCATTTTGACATGACGGCCTCGGTGGGTGCCTGGGATATTGTAATCACTAATTACTAAGATTTCTGAGATAAATATATTGATTCTCAATTTTTACCTTACATTCTTATGTACTTTTTTAATAAATCATAAATAAATAAAGCCTATGTCAAAAGACACACTTAAAGAAGAAAATATATAAATATCTAGAGATACTTTGAATAAATTACCTGAAACTAAATCCTCTACAGAAGAATCCATGAGCACGGATACATTCAGCTTCACAGGCACCGAGACCAGCGACTGTGATTGCTCCTCTTACAGCAGCACCACTCACCGCAGCCCCGGAACGCACATGCCAGAAACATTCTAGAAGATACACATTACTCTTGAAACTTATATCAATAGTGTTAGACTAACAATGAGATTC
Organism: Achroia grisella; assembly: GCF_030625045.1. Classification (NCBI taxonomy): domain Eukaryota; kingdom Metazoa; phylum Arthropoda; class Insecta; order Lepidoptera; family Pyralidae; genus Achroia; species Achroia grisella. The sequence continues at coordinate 868,211 of NW_026712626.1, forward strand.
ACTTACTCACAGCGGCAGGTTTATATACTTACTTAAATTCAGAGTCTTGCATCAAAACAGTTCAGCAGCTTATGCCGTGCGTAAGGTTATACAGATACTGTATAATATATACCATATAAGGTTACATAGTATATATTATACAGTATACAAATACTGATACTGCTACTTTAGTTATTTTCATAGTCTATGGTATTGTGGAATTTATTATGAGTAAAGGTTGCAGTTATTAAAACTATATACATACATATTACAAAAACGGGCCATTGGAGCGATTTACTGTATGAGGAGTCATGACTTATCAAGAGAAATTCAAAGAGGCAAATATTCTCACTGATGCTTCTCAATTTACATACTCAATATTCTGTATGTACACAAAAATATTCACTTATATTCCAAAAAAACAGCAATATTCATAACATTAATACTAAATTTATATAGTATCGTTTAGAAAAAGTATCAGTTTTTTTCATCGTGTGCTTCTTTCTTTAAATATGATTTAATAATATTTACAGTGGTGATCTTAGGTTAAATATTTTATGGAATAAGGAACGTACATTAGAAGGGAATATTTACTAATCATTTTAATTTACCAATGATAATATTTTATATATGACATATACTTAAAATTGAACCTTACCACTTTCAACCCAAGGTTTATGACTGATTGTGGAGCATCCTTGATCTTGCGGCATAGCGTAAACATCTGAACCACTGTCGGCTGACAGCTCCAACCCTCGATAAGGTCTTTCACTTAGGAAACAGTTATCAGTGCCTCTCGAACTGGAATATCTGAAAGAAGAAACACATTAAACTAACTATTTTACATATACGTCTAATTTGTACAGTGGACGATAAATATATTTGTGGTACTACACATGGTAATGGTAGCGGAATTAAATAAAATAATATAAATCCATTAATAACTTAATGTATTAAAATTTAGTCTTAAACTTACCTATAACTGTATGAGACGCATTTGAACTCCCTTTCGCCAAAGCAGGCTGCTTCACACTCAACCACATTGTGGGCAATAAGGGACCGTCTTATGGCACCAGACCCTAAGGACATGCCGGGTCTACGACGCGATGAACAATCTAGAAAGTTTCAAAATATAATCGTCAATTGTTTATTCATATAAATGGAGACATAGTTGAATTAGATCCGGCTCGAAGGACCATTGTTTATTTCTGGATACCTCGAAAAAACTAATGGACAGTAACATATTATATGTTATATATGACTATTAGAAATGAGAATTGGTGTAATTGATGTTAATTCAATTAATAATAGTGATATTATTAAAAAAAACCGCGCAAGGTATTGGTGCCGGTTAGACGAGAAGTAATATTTCTTTTATAGATATTTTGTAATGTAAGGAACCGCTATTTTGATGACTTATCTGATATACGTTGACGTATTTTAGAAACAAGCATATTCGTCTTCTTGAAGTTAAGGTGAGAACTCTGAGAATATAAAAATAACTAAACCAAACTGAATAATACTGGTAGAAATATGGTAAAAATACCACATACTGTTAAATCCGAAGGATTTACTATATAATCGTGAAAATTAAATAAATAATTCATAACTGTTTTGTTTTGTTTTTTGTTCATTTTTAATAAAAATGAACAAAGCGATGTGTGCATTTTGTTTTTTATAGCATACAGAGTGGATGTAAGTTCTCCAGAATGGCAACGCATGATGATTACTAGGGATATCACATGATAATGTGATATCTGTAGCGCTCTACATTCATATAGGCGACGGTTACGACTTACCACTCATCCGTTGGGTCGTCAGCTTATTTACCATTCCAGTTAAATAATAACTTACCTTTACCACTCGGGTCTTCATTCCTATCATCATAATAATGATATTTCGGTTTATCGAAGTAATTAGACTCTCCATAGTCCAGATTGTTCCAGCTTCCTGCTCCAGAGCTATTCCAGCGGCCTCTCTTCCAAGATCCATAGCCATATCTATAAATAAAGCGTAAGATATGTATTTTGCAACAACTTGGAAACAGCTGATAATATTATCTAATTGTTCAAAGAATGAGTGCGTAGCGGTTTCATGTTGATTGTCGCACGCCTCGTCCTTGTTAATGTGTATTTAAAAGAGCAAATGTCAAGTTTCGTACTCATTTTTCTTGTCATGGATTCATGTTATTTTTGTCAGCGTTTCGAATGTTTGGTAGTATAAAAAATATTATATTAAGTTTATTTCACAAGTTTCACTTCTCCTTGAACAATTGAAGCAGAGGCGTTTAGAAATTATATGATTGTAAACCTTCAGCATATTTTCTTTATAGGGGTTATAAAAAAATATGCTGAAGGTTTACAGACTAGAAACAAACTAGCAGCTAATCTGATGGTAAGTGATTACAGCAGCAACACCAGGGATTTTTTTTAACTGAGTTTTTTTTTTTTTATAAATGCCATCCATACATAATTACATAACTAATACATTTTTTTTATAAATGCATACATAATTTACATAGAAAACATACAGACTAAGACAAACAATTACACTAATGAATACAATTGTTTGTACTGTGCGAGGAATTGAACCCGCGACCATAATAGGTAAGGCGGTGTGATAAACCACTAAACCACCGAGGCCATTTTAAATAGACCATACCTGTGACTTTCCCACAATCGATTCTTCCCCAAGTTGTGATAATCGAAGTTCGTGTTGTGGTATTGTTTGACTCCATACGTCGAGCGGCCTATGTCGTCAGCTAATCGCCAATGGTTGATAGACTTGTAATAGTCGCTCCTATCCTTGTAATAACTATCATGGCCACCATAAAAGCCCCCATATTGTCCCCAAGATTCCTGCTCGTCATTGCTTCTGCCCATACCTGAAATGAAATCAAATATTATTTATAATTTAACGTATTTTTAGGCAATACCACAAAAAATCTTAGATATATATTGTTAATTATATGTACATTTTATTTGCTCTTTTTTTTCGTTTGTTTTTTATATTGACATGACTTTGTAGTTATTTATATGTAAAATTATAAAAAAATCACGAGGAAGGAAAATGTCGGGAACCCAATAAGTATATAAATAACGTGGCAAGAGAGAGAAACGAACTTCTTAGCATCTTCTTACCGGGGCCATCGTGTGGCAGAAAGGGACCCCTTTACGATTAGATACGATTTACTACGTGTGTCAATGTCTTAATTTTATATATAAAATTCTCGTATCACAATGTTAGTCACAATACTACTACGAAACGGCTTGACCGATTTTATGAAATTTTATGTGCATATTTAGTTAGTATGCGAATGGACTACTATCTATTTTTCTTACCCCTAAATGACAAGGTTGTTTTTTTTATTTTTGTTGGACAAATTTTTTTTTTTATAATGTGACATTATAAAATAAATATAACCCTAATTATTCACCCTTCTATCACCACCCCTACTTTTTAATAGCAATATTGGTACATTTTATATGGCAAAACAATGTTTGCCGGGACAGCTGGTTTCATGTTTCAATATTTGCTATCTGCAATCCTTCTCAATAAAACTCATAAACATTAATTGTGTAAATCAACATGATCTTAAAAACGCGTTCTATTTTATTACTGCATTTATTAATATTATGCTATTAAAATAAAATTAAAATAAGACAATAAATATTTAAGATCTACCTATTTGATAAGGCACGAACAATCTATCTTCATAACGCCTTCTTCCATTGTACCTGATTCCTCTTCTGTCATCATAGTATTTCTCATAATTAAACCGATCTTCATACCAGTCTCTTCTATCCCATTGGTAGCCTGGTAACCGACTGGGTTTTGAGGACAAGTACCCTGAATGTAGTAGACCAGGTCCTCGGAGGGTATCAGGGCAGTGGGGTTCTAAGCTGTTCCGGTCTACTTCGTAGAAGTCGTAGTCCTTATCGTCTACAAAGTCTCTTTGGATATCAAATGCTTCAATCGGTTTCGTCATCAGTTCACAGAGGCCTTTACCACGGAATGATGGATCCAGTCTGAAAAAAAAAAGAATAATTTATATTACTTATTTAAAAACACTATGAGGCCCATTTTCTCCCAGTCAACCATTGGCCAAACAGAGATTTATATGGGTAGTGCACTATAGAATTATTTAATTTTATGTTTATTATTTACTAGCTGTACCCGCCAATTCGTCCGTGTGGAATTTATAATTATTTTTCTAAAATAAAAGTAGCCTAAGTTACTCATTAAATCAGCTACATGCCAAAAAAAGTCCCGTCAAAAACAGTCCAGCCATTTCAGAGATCCGGAACTAACAGACAGACAAACAAAAATTGTAATAACAGAGATTTGTGTGGGCAGAAGATTATAAAATTATTTAATTATACATATTTTCTATTACAACTTTCACAGGTCTTATACTAATACAATAGCGTAACAATTATATCTTTGATGGATCACGGATACATTACTGCATTGAATTACTGGATTTGTTCTATATTATAACACGCATGTATTATTTATATAAACATTCCTCTTGAATCAATCTATCTATTGCTGAAACTGCATTAAAATCCGTAGCTTAATTTAAAAGATACAAGCGAACGTACGCTGTATGTTCGCTTGCGGCGACTTTGTATTATACTATACTAGCTACTCGCCCCGGCTGCGCCTGGGAGTACATGTATTATATATATAAATTGCCTCTTGTATTATTCTATCTATTAAAAAAAAACCTCTTCAAAATCCATTGCGTAGTTTTCAAGATTTAAGCATATATAAGGACGGCCAGACAGCGACAGCTACTTTGTTTTGTTATGTAGTGATAAAGATAAAGCAAACGAAGTCACAACCAACGGCCAGTATATGTTTTGAGTTTAGTTTAATAGAAATTCACTAAATATAAGTACATATATAATGCTCCTCAATCACATGTGAGTTACGACGACCTTTGGGTCTGTACCAATTATCTCACACATATTCAGGTCAACCATTATTGCATACTGTATGATTCTCATCATCTTTTTATGCAAATTATTCGGTTTGTACTACACAGAGATGGACTTAGTATAATAACAAACGTAGTAGTATAACTAAGAACAGAAATAAATTGTTAAAAATATATATAATTACTAACTACTATTAAGATTTCACTCGCGCGAAATTTATAGCCTATATGTTGTCTTGATGTATTACTGTAAAGTTTCATCAATATCCGTTCAGTAGTTTTTACGTGAAAGAGTAACGAACATCTATCCATACTCATAAACTTTCGCGTCTATAATATTAGTAATTGTAAAGGGAAGCAAGCTGACGGCTCACCTGATGGTAGGTGGTAACCATCTTGTTACCATACCAACCATTATTATTTCTGAGAAGATTTAAATGTCGACCTATTATTATTTATTTTGATTCAGATTCCATCCATATTGTGTTAGTAAAATCTTATAAAACTATGTTAGTAACTTATAATATACAGATACGGAGATGAGACGTCCATATTCATGAATAATCTCAATTATAAACTCGAAAGCTTGTGAGTATAGAAGCATAGATGGATGGTAGTTTCATGCAAAAACAAAACTACCGAAATTTTATGACACTTTACAGTAATAAACTTACAACATCAGTATAACACAATGGCTATAAATTTCAGCCGGGTGAAACCTCGCACAGCTACTCATATTATAAAATTTGTTGGAGACTAGATCTTAATCTTAAACTATACATATATATTATATATCTATCTATATATAATTTGGAATCCAGGGCCCCATTTGAGTCACATTGTGAAGAAAACTTCAAACAAATAATTCTCAATCAATTAATAAACATAATAAAATAAATAGCTTAAATTCAGTTTAATATGTGGTGTGACTCCCACTGAACTGTGCAGTCGAAGTCGCGTTCTCAGCTAGTCAATAAATAAATTTCTAATTAGGCACAAATAATTCTCGGTATTAGAAAAACCTCGACCGATCCCACTCTTTTAGCCCAAATACAAACAATAGACAACCCAAAACATTAATTAATTATTGTGTACACAATTATTTAATTGTATAAACCTTCCGCATAGTCCGTCCCTGCGCTATCGGCGCGTACACAAGGTGATCGTAGTACAATGCTGATGTTGTACGTTGATAGTGAGTAGTCGAGGTTGGTAGTGTGTAGACAGCCTAATTTGTTGTACCCGGTCATATTGATTTGGCTTTATATTCTAACTTTTTTTTCGGACTACTCTGTTGGCCGCAACTGGCCTTTTACCGGACGATAGAGGACGAGTATAGATGGCACTCCAAACCGGCGGAAAGACTTATGGAGCGGCTGAAAGCCAACTCCCGCCTGACGGATACGACTTTAATCTGAGCGAACCTCTAGGACTTCGAACATCGGCTCAGGCCGTCGTAATTTCGATCTCCGGTTGAATTGGACCGAGGGATTGGAGGGAGTCATATTCTAACTGTACGAGCTCTGTGGTCTAGCGGTTAACATACCACTTTATTTTCGATGGTCGCGGTTTTGATTCCTCGCGGGGTACAAACATTATTCATAAGTATGATTGTTTATATTTCTCTGACTGTTTTCTAAGTATATTACGTATGTATTTAAAGAAGATATTTAAGTGTATGATTCAGTTGTTTAGTACCCATAATACAAAATGTGCATAGCTTGGGACTACATGGCGCTGTGTGAATTATCCTGGTATACTCTTCTAGGCTAGGACTAGACTGCTGATATAAATTGTAGAGAGACTACAGCATGGGGTATTTCAGGAAGGGTATATTAATGTTTTTGAAGGGTCGGCAACCCGCACGTGACATCCCTTGTGTTTCAGGTGTCCATAGGCTACGGTGACCATTTACCATCAGATGCAGATGGGCCGTATGCTTATTTGGAACATCGTAGTATAAAAATAAATAAATAAATACGTATAAACTTTTTCTTCAATACTTACATAACATACATATAAAATATCCAAACTGACACAAACAATTATACCCATGAATACGAGTGTTCGTACCATGCGAAAAATTGAACCTACGCCATTCGGAAGTAAAGCGGTGTGCCAAACCGCTAGACCACCGAGGCCGTCATAAAAAGGTACTTATAGTTATGAAAAGGTAACAAACAAACACATGCACAGATATATTTTCGCATTTATATAGTTAATGTATACATTAGTAGGATGTATGTTATATGTATGGAAATAATAATATCCCATTACACAATAACCTACATGTTCATTATGCATATAGAGAAGGGCTTAAGATTTCATTACCATACGTCTACATTACGAGTATCTGATACACAGATCAGAAAAATATTATCTTAATAATATTATAAACGCTGAAGTTTGTGAGTACGAATGTTAGTTACTCTTTCACGTAAAAACTACTTAATGTATTAAATTTTGATGAAACTTTACAGTAATATAGCTTATGCATCAGAATAACACATAAACTATATTTTTATTGAAATTTAACGCGGCTGAAACTGCGAGCATAGCTAGTACAAAATAATTAAATTCTAAAACAGTGGTTTTAACAGAATTTAATTATTTTTATCTCAGTTTATCTCATTGCAACTTACTGAGCCCATCTGGGTACACCGTGATCTTATACTATACTAGCTGACCCGCGCAACTTCGTCTGCATCATACTTACTTGACAGTTATTGTTATGTTTCGCCCAATATACATAATATTTTTTTAAATTATAGCCTATGTCTAGTAGATTTCGCGTGAAAAAGTATCAAACTTCCATCCATGCTCACTAACTTTCGCATTTATAATATTAATAAGATTTAAAGTAGTCGGTTTAACACAATATACATAAAAAACACCCAGACCAATACAAACATTAATTCTCATGAATACAACTTTTGGTTACGGACGAGGAATCGAACCCGCGACCATCGAAGGTAAGGCGGTGTACTAACCGCTAGGCCACCGAGGCCGTCAAAAACTGTTTTAGTTAAATAAAAACTATTTTTACACGGTCGATTATATACATTTGAAGCGAATTAAGGTCACAGGTTCGTACCTATCAGGGAAATAATTACAATAGTGCGAACGCTTCGTGGGAGAATAAATGAGACACTTTAAAAACATTCGTTTTAAAGTATACAAGTTATTACCCGCGATTTCATTTGATTTTTGTTTTAAATAAAGGATAAACTCAACGGATGTTCTAATGAACTCTGCGACGGTAATCAGTCACCATCAGGTGAGCCGCAAGCTCGTTTGTCCCTTATGCTATATTAAAAAACTTAAACTCAAAATCATTTACTGTTTTAAATTTGACGCGGTCATTATTAATACGTACAATTAGTAAAAATCATGGGATTTATTGATTTCCCGATATTTCGGCAATGTTTCAACCGCCATGATCACGGGTAAACTGAAGTGCAGCAGGTAGAGGTAAATAAAATCATTTTATGGGCATACATATGCGTCTACCTTCACACATGTTCGTTTGTTGCTACTATTGAAACTCGCTCGATATTCGTTAATAAAAATAAAACGTGATAAGAACTCGTGATTTTTACTAATTATACGTATCAAAATGAAATGCGTAGTGACGAGGATTACGTGGTCAAAAAGGCCTTAAGACTATCCGAACGCAAAAGAGGCTGAGGACGTCCCCAGCCACTTGGTGGACCAGTATTGTATTGTATGTTGGACTCCAGTCTCCGCAATTAGCTTCTCATTCGGGCCGTTGTGCGTGCAGAGCCAGACTACTAAAGTAGCCAGCCAAGCTCCCCCAAAAGCGCAGAAGACTACTGGTATCTTCACAGGCTTCACGGAGCGAAATGATGGTGGACCAGTATTAGCAAGCTTGTCGCTGCGGAAAAATTACCCGACCCGACAACCCAGGACAGATTGTCCTGGCACCGAAAAATTAGGAAAGCCGACCCCGCATAAAGTGGGACAGAGCTAAAAGGAAGAAGAAGATACGTATCAAAATAATTTAGTCTCATACGACCTTTCGACCTATTATTATGCACGTCATATATTTATCACTGTCCTTTGATTAAATTTTACAATAATATAGCTTATACATCATAACAATACACAGACTATAATTTAAAAAGATATTATGTAAATTGGGTGAAATATAATAATAAATATTATGTAAGTGTGATGCGGACAAAGTGGCGCTAGCTAGTATATTCATAGATATAGAACATTAGAATCGCTTCTAAAAGCTTTGTAAGGAATAGGAAATGAAATGAAATGAAATATGTTTATTTGCGAGGAATGTGGTTATAGATGTGTGGTATAGTGGTTATAGAATGGGTACATACAGTTCGACACAAACCGCCTTATATGAACATGCAAGTTCTATATTAAGAGATATGCTTTTGTAAATAGTTATATAATTCTTTCTTTCGTAATTTCAGATAGCATATTACATTTTTTAGAGAAGTTTTTTTACAGAGATGTTTTTGACTACATGTTGTGTTGTGAGTTATCATTACAAATGTGTTAATAATAATAAATCATAACAAATCTTACCTGTAATTGAAACTCTCACAAGGGAATCTCCTCTCGATGGCACATTCCCTCCTGCAGTCCTCCAGTCGCTCGCAGTTGATCACCTTTCTCACGAAGCTGCGTAGAGCGCGCCGACCGGCCAGCACCCGGCGGAAACAAGCTGTGATAAAAGAAACATTTATTACAAAGACATGAGATGGATTACGTATTTTTAAACTTCTGCGTTTAATACATATTATTAATGTAGTTACACATACATATTATTACTACAGTGAAGTATAATAGGTAAAACAACATAGCTTCAGGCTGTTGTATCTGGCTAATAGGAAATGTGTCTAGCTCCCTTTACCTGGAGTCACGTGGGTCAACTGGGTCACCTGGAACACTAAGGGAGCTAGACACGGAAAGTCGAGTCCGGTAAATCCGTTCACCACAACAGCAATTACATTCAGTTGTCAGTGAATCGAAAGAAGAATATTATGATATTTTTATTTAATACGTCAGAAAATTGTTCCAATCCATCCAAGAATCCAAGAATTATATATTTTGTTTTATTACATTTAATATTTACTTGTCACTCTGTCGCTCTTCTGTCAAAACACATTTTACAAAGCTGCTTAGAAACTTGAATAAGTGAGGCAGAAGTATCCAACCATAGCTGTCTGGTTGGGTCAGTAGTTAGTTAGTTAGTAAAAGTCAATGTCGGTAAGAAAATAAATAAAATATCTATATTTGACTCTATATTTTATACTATATATATTATTACTCTATATTTATTCATAAATAACTAGATACTTCTTCAGTAATAGCATCCATGAGAAGTTGGTCGAGTTACAATTAAAAATTACAATAAAAATATATGCATATCAAAACTATATACTATATTTATAGGTATACGGTACGTCACACAACAGCTGTAAGCATTATACACCGCTTCGCATTCATATAACGCCCACACATACCATTTTCCCTTCAGTACACCCAAATACAGACAAGCAAGCATCAGTCCACACTCAGGCATCGTGTACTCATTCAATCAAGCTGGCAAGCAGTCTGGACTTATTATTTATACAACATAGCATCCAGATTGTATGGGTCACAGTAGACTCATATAGTACATAGATTTTACGTAAATTTAAATGTCGTTCTTCATATGTAGATACTATGGTTTACCTTCAGATGAACCGAATGCCGGTTTACCACTAATATAGTATAAAAAACGTAGTACATAAATGAATTTTAGAGTGTATTTCAATTAAGTATATTGGTTTATATTACTTGGCAATTCTTTAGTGGACTCCTGCAATACAGATTCGTCTAATGCGGGGTGCATTACTATATAATACCACAACTGTTCTATTGATATATAAATATTGAAATAAATATAAACAAAAAACGTTTTTCTGATCAATTTTATGAAGATTAGTCCATCATTATTGCCTTGTCTTTATCCCATTATTTGGGGTGGGTGCAGTATGTTATTCTCTTCGACTGATCTCTATCGACCGTCATATCTGAGCATACTCTCCTTTTATTTATACAACCTTTTACACGATTCATTATTTTTTTAGAGCGTCCTCTCCCTTTCCATCCATCCAAATTCATATTATACGCTTTCTTTAAGACATAATTCTCCTCTGCATAACATGCCCATACCAGCTCAATCTGTTACCTCGCAACCTTAAGTCATCAAAATATAAAAAACCAAAAATTCACTTAGATTTTATAATATTTTTATACATTACAATTTGTCAGTTCTTCTCATCTTGAAATCACTCCGAACTGACGGTAGGTTATGTATATTCTTTATTGCACTTAAATATTTTTAAATGATATTTGAACCTACATGAATAAATATATTTTGTATTTTGAATTAAAACAATGTATTTACTGATATAATACTATATATCCTATAAATCAATATATGTATGATATGTATATATACATATATTGATTTGTTACTTCGAAACTTAAGTATAGGCGAGTGCAATTAAAGATACAAAAACTATTTACAATATAAACAAAAAACAACCTTGACTAAATATAATAGACACGTTAGTAAGATCCGTTATATCTAGAGGGAACCAACGAGTATTTTTACTACGTTTTATATACGTGAAGCAAAAACTATATACCCCTTTTCCCCCTCCGGTCGATCCCCTGACCGATATAAACGCGGATCGAAATTACGGGCTGAGTCTAGTTTCGAACCCCTAGTGCCTCGGTGCCTTCAGACTAAAGTCGTATCCGTGAGGCAAGATTTGGTCCTCAACCACTCCATAAGTCCCGCGGGTTTGGCACTGCTGGGTGCCATCTGCACTCACCCCCTATCGTTCGGTGAAGCTGTAAAGGCCAGCGGCGGCCAACAGCATTAGAATAGTTCGGAAAATAATTTTTTTTTTTGCTAAATAAATTGGAGTGAGAGGAAATCACAAATTACATACTTATAAATAAAAATGAATTGTCGAATATAAGTAAACTATTACTTGCAAAGAGCTACTACGCCTATTTAGCTAATTCCTGTTGTATTCATTATATTTGAAAAATCGTACATTAAAATACAAAAAAATATTGAGTTAAAAATGTTTTAACACTCAATTACAAATAGATAGATAGATTTTTAAACCATAAAGTTCATCGGATGGTAAACGGTTACTGGCTCCTATGGAATCCTGAATCACAAAGGGTGTCAGGTCCATGTTGGCGACTCTTAAGAAACCTTCATATGAAAAACCTCGTGCTGTAACCTCTAGATCTTTATTCAGTTACATATTCCTTAACTAAACATTGTCTCTATTAGATAACAATCCCAAAATAAGTTATATACATGTATGTATATAACGTATCTCTGAATTAATAAGAATAAGAAGAAATCAAAATAGAGGCCACTACTAAACCAGCTAGCAATTGTACTAATTGTAAACTAAATCGTTCCCATAATAGTCACGCAAGGAAAACCATAATCAGCGCTGATAACCGTATCCGACAGTTTACTTTTGCTTTATGTCATGTAATAAAAAAAATATATAAAAAAATATTTTTGGCGGGAACTTAAAAACTATAAATATTTTCAACAACGTTTTACTTCTTTCACGCTATAGTATTAGTTAGTAAACATTACATAAACATATAACGATTAGACCCGTCCCAACTTCGCACGAATGCGTTCCAAGTCTTTGAATTTCCCGGCCTGTTCTATACTATAATACATATGTGTTACACATATAAATCTACCTTTTGAATCACTCTATCTATCGCTGAAAACTTCATTAAAATCCGTTGCGTAATTTAAAAGATATAAGCGAACAGACAGTCACGGGTTTTTATACTAAGTAAAGAAGGGCAATTTAGGCAGTAAACTATGCTATTTAAAATAAGTTACGTTGTTTTTATTGAGAATATATCGAACAAAAAACGCGTTTAACTATTCTCCTAGTTCGATATTATACTATTTTTTTTATTATATTTATTTTGTGTACACAACAAAGTGATTATTACTATTATTATATTTCACAGAAATAATAATTTAAAAAAAGAAAAATTTTGTATTCCTATTTTTATATCATAAACAATAATATCATTTTTAAGTGAATAATGTAATATTTTAAAAAGTAGATATATACACAATTTTGACGTATCTACGCCTTGTTATAGAATAAATTAAAAATAAAACAATACATACTGGGCGCATTCTCCACAAGTATAACTCTCGATCCGATAACAATATGCACAAACAGACAAACTAACAACGTTATGTACACTCTCATTTTCACTGCACTTTTTTATTAACATCATTCACTGAATTAGATAACATCACTGCTCTCATTAACCATAAACATCGTGTTATTTTTTTCTATATTTTACTCACAAACTCTTTGCTGCATCATTCTAAATAAGAATCTTTAAAAATATTTAGAATAGAATAATATTGAACGAGGTTTAATTTAAAATTAAAAAAGTTTCAATTTCAAATATTGTCATTCATTCTTTATTTTTTTAATGCATTTCGGTATCAGGTAAATGCATATAAGTCTATAATTAGTTTTGTGTTAAATTTTATAAATTATTGTGTGTATGTGTTTGGATGTGGGTCAGTGGGGTCACTGCGCGAAACATAGTACGACTGAACAGTAGCATTGTCTGACATAAGCTTATATGTGAATGGAAAACTGAGGAAAGAATAGCATGGACATGACAGCGCATTACCTGCTACAAACTAATCTGTGGAATATCTTTTATATTAATTTTTGTTTATTTATTTAATAATTTATTAAGCCCATAGAGATATTATATTCTTTTGGGTATTTATGCTTTGTTACCCTTGATCTACTTTTAGGACAGAATAGATGAAAAAGGTTGGCGACACTATGGTTACTATTCAAAAATCTACAAAATCACTGATTTATCAATGCTATCCATACTAATATTATAAATTCGATAGCGTCGGTAGTCTGGCGGTTTAGTACACCGCCTTACTTCTGATTGTCGCGGGTTCGGTTAGTGTCGGCGACAAACATTTTTTGATGTTTTACATTTTTGACATATATTTTTATACCTCTACATTTTAGTTTGTTTTAGTCAGTTCATGACCACAGCTAGTGCATCTTAGTCGAAACGTCGAAAGAGGTAAATATCTTTATAAGTCAAATTATTCATGTTAAACTTCTTTTAATAATATAAATAATTTTACGTTTTATCTTTAGATATTCGACCTTTCGTAAATAATATATAAAGATATATTCATACAGTCCATTATAATGACCTAATAAATATACCAATGACATTAAGTAATATTGAGATTTATATAAAATACAACCTTCTCTAATCATGTTAAAGACAAGTTACTTTACTTATTTATATATTACTAGCAGTGCCCGCAGTTTCAGCCGCATTAAATTTATAGTCTATGTGTCTTTCTGATATATAAGCTACTTTACTGTAATGTTTCATTCTTCCTTCTTTCTTTCATCAAAATCCATTTGTTGGTTTTTGCGTGAAAGAGTAACAAACATCCATCTATACTCAGAAACAGTCGCGTTTATGATATTGGTAACATTATATATATTTTGTACATTTAGTACATTAATAATAATTAATATACGGATACTAAGAAACACATGGTAAGTTTTTTTTTTAATTCCGCCGCTGCCTATCTAATATCGATATATTTATATAAGTCGCATCCACACAAGTCCAACGTTGTTTAGATTCCGAGTGATAACTTCGCCACCGGGCCCATTGTCTCGCAAAAAAGATATTATTCGAAGCAAAACCCAATATATCCTACCATTGTGGGGCGTTGAGAATTTGTGTTCATTAGGCAAGTGGATGCAAGTGCTACTTATGGTGCCACTAGCGACATACCGCGGCGTGCACGCGTTTTCAATACCTATATGTATATATTACATATAATACGTAAATCTTTAAATATATATAAGCTTTTGCGAAGATATTAATTCATTCAAAACAGTTATACATATGAATACAAATGTTAGTACCGTGCTAGGAATCGAACACGCGACCATAACAAAGCGATGTGTTAACTTTTTCTTTATATACTGAAATACGGCTTTTACCGTCACACCGCTCGCCATCGGCAGGGAATTCATCCCCATATGCTTGGTTCCCTAAGTAGTCTCAGACAGTGCGGTTTCAGAGGAGCTTCCTTCCGCGTACACTTAGATTGTGGAATGAACTTCTGAATGAAATAGCTGCGACCTACAGCATTAGAGTAGACCAAAAAAAAACTATATTGCCGGTCTTTTAATAAGGAATAAGCTCTTATCTTGAAGGTTTCAATATCATTTTTTTTAATGAATGGCGATGTTGTAGTTTATAGAGTAAAGGAGGATCTTCCGAACATTGTTGTGTCCATACCAAGGTAGCAGACTATTGTCTTAGTCGGTCAAAGAGATTTATAACCGAACCGAATGATGTCATTATGACTCATTATTAGCATCATTTATTGCCATTTTTTACATATCTATTTTAATCGGACAAACAAAAAATATGCTTCTAAGATTTTTTTTTATTTAATTGGAATAACAAATAATCTGAAGGGCCAGTTGATTGTTCGCGATAACCGTGGCCTATGTACATACATAAACAGCACTATGGACATCACGTTATCATATAACGAATGACCGGTTGATTATAAAATGTGATGACTGTTCGATGTGCTTCAATGTAATTTTTTTTATATAAATGATTTTCTATTCTATTCTATTCAGGTATATATAATATAGGCCAATATTGTTATATAAATAATATTAAGTTGCCTTAAGTAAAATAAAATAGATAAACCCACATATAATTAGAACCCGTAATTTTACTGCCATATCTCACCATTCAACTGAAACACAGCTTGCTTTGCAGGCTTTAAAATACACAAATTTATATACATATTTATTTATTACAAACCTAATCAATAGCAGAGATATGTTTTGTACAAAGTCGTACCTTAAGTTTATATTATTATTTTCTATTATTATATATACAATAATATAAAAGAAATAATAATATATCTATTATTTTTTCTATTGATCGAATTGATTTTATTTTATAAATTTGTTCAAATTCAAATTCAAAAATCGTTTACTTATCTTACTACGTGTTATATATCTAGATATTCTATATATCTTAGTTTAAAAAAAAACATGACCATGAAGTCGGGTCAGCCCAACAAATTTGCCAGAAAATGACCACGACGGTTTTCTGGAGATTCGCGTAGAGGTCGAACTGACTAATGGCCCCATTACTAACAATCATCCCCATGGGAAAATGAGATTGTTAGTAACGTTGATTAAAAGCTCCATTGCTAGCATATTACGCCGACCCCAAATAAATGGGATAAGGAAGAAGCAGATGATGATGATGCCAGCAAAGTACCATGTAAAGTTGACCTCCACATGTTCCCCCTGGAAACCATGGTAATAAATGCCTAGTAAATTTATCATTATAGGCTAACTGACCTGACCTCATGGTCATCTTATCATCCTCCACTGGTACCCCACCAACGTAAACCATTTGCGCAGGCAGATATACCATTCCATCATCATTAAAAAAAAACAATTCCCTTCCCCCCTACCCCCTTAGATAGTAATAATAGTTAGTATTATTTACATAAGAAGCCATAGTGTCCAATTATTTGTAGGTTACAGAGTTCTTCCGCATATGAAATTACTATATTCCGGCTCAGGCGAGACGTATTTAAAATTAAATAATTTTAAATTTAGGGTTCAATTAGTTAAAGTTGAAATCTAAGTAAGACACATTATTATTATTTTTGTTTATTAAAATTAAAAACATTAGTTTATATATATACTAGATGTCGCGGCAAACGTTGTTTTGCCTTAAAATAAAAAAAATATTTAGGGGTGGACTACCCTAACATTTAGGGGGATGAAAAATAGATGTTGGCTGATTCTCAGACCTACTCAATACTCTCACAAAATTTCATGAGAATCGGTCAAGCCGTTTCGGAGGAGTATGGGAACGAAAACTGTGACACGAGAATTTTATATATAAGATATTTTATAAGTAGAATAGGCGGCCTTATCACTAAACAATCTCTTACAGACAACCTTAGCATACTATCTGAACCCGTCACTTCGTCTGCACCACATTTACTTGACATATATCATCATATTTCACCCAATTTACATATCTTTTTAATATTATAGCCTGTTATTCTGATGTGTAATCTATATTACTTTAAAGTTTCTTCAAAATCCGTTTAATAGATTTTTCGTGAAATCGTAACAATCATCCATACATCCATCCTCACAAACTTTCGCGTTTATAATATTATTAATATGGATATTTTTTTATTTATTTATTTAACTTTAATGCACACAATATAATATATAGTATAGTACATTTGGCGGACTTAACACCATGCGGCATTTTCTACCAGTCAACCATTGGTGGTGCAGAGAATAATTGTTGGCGGTGCAAAATTATAAACATAAACAAAATGCAACAAAATATAAATATATATACAATATATATTTATATTTTGTTAATTACTACGGAACCTTATGTATAAATTCCGACAAAAAACTCCTAAGCATTTTTTAGTGTAAAACATAAAACCTAGTGACTTTGCAATCTAACCGATTCAACCTTGACGCATCCCATCCGTGATGAGGCAATCATCTTCAGGAAACGATTAGTAATGTATAAGGGACAATTTTATACCGTTTAGGACACAAAAACCCTAATTTAAGGGTAGGTAATAGTATGCGCACACGCAAACAATCACAATATTTGTTTTCAGGAAAATAAATAACCCTGGACAATTAACACAGCGCCATCTAGTCCCACGACAAGCAGAGTTTGTGTTATGGATACTAGACAACCGGTATAAATATTTAGATTTTTTTTTGTTGTAAATATATACACAATATACATAGAAAATACCCGATACAAACAATCATACCCATGAATACAAATGTTTGCACCGAGCAAAGAATTGAAGCCATACATTCATTTAAACATTTCAGTCTTGTGACTTAATGTTTTTTTAAAGGATGAATGGTGCACTTGCCAGTGTTAAAAGTTTATGATGGTGGGGCACCAGTGGAGAAAAAAGGTTGAGTATGAGGTCAAATTAGGTAGCCCATCGTGATAAAACCAGGACATCACGTTAGAATTAATGACAAACACAGGTATGAACTCACACACACACTATTATAGACACAATATCATTATAAGTAGTGGACAAGCAATGGTCGAAACTCGACCATAATTAATTTAAATTATAAGTTTTGACATTATTAAGGTTTTATCGTCAAAGTCTAATTTATGCGTGTGTCAAATACATGTGTAATGTATGTAATGTTTTTTTCAATGAAATAACTACATTTTTCCTGCATAAATGAAAAAAAATTGTGTTCTACAGTCCTTCTCTATATAAACTATAATTGTGCGAAATTTCAAACTCCGTTCAGGCAATTTCCTTAAAAAGGGGTGCAAAGTTTATTATACACGTATTAATATGACAGTCTCGATGGTCTAGTGGTTTAGCACACCGCTTTACTATCTGATGGTCGTGGGTTCGATTCCTCGCACGGTAAAAACATTTGTATTCATGAGTATGATTGTTTGTATCGGTCTGGGTGTTTTCTATGTATAAAATGTATTTATTTACAAAAAAAAAATGTATCCATGTATTTATATCAGTTGTCTAGTACCCATAACACAAGCTGCTTAGCTTGGGACTAGATGTTGCTGTGTGAATTGTCCTGTAAAAAAAAATAGAGTAATTATTATTATCTAAGATCGCCGTTCTAATATGAATGTAAATTTCTCTTGCTTTAACTTTTACGATATAGACATAGCCTAGTGAGGAGTTATAGGTAACCTGTACCTGAGTTAAATTTTCCGAAAATTGATTCTAATTCTTATTCGATTATGTTAAGCTAGTAACACTGTTACATAATTAAATACATGTTAACAATATTGCAATTTCCGTTTATAAATTGATAGATTTATATCAATCAGAAGGAGACGTGTGTATATTAAATACATGTATAATTGTTATTGTGAGCCCCGTACATTATCTTAAATAATGAACAATAGTGAAGGTCGCACGCGGAGGTGTATGATATAACCAACAATAAGTTTTGTTCACAACGATTCCTAAAGATTCTTGATATCAGATCACTATCTAGTTGTATGGCGTGAGTCGCAGGAAATGGCGGGAGTAACGAAAAATTGCGAGTGTAACGAAAAGTGGCGAGAGTAATGAAAAATGGCGGGAGTAACGAAAAATGGCGGGAGTTATGAAAAATTACGGAAGTTACGAGACATTTCAACAAAGTAATGCGTGTGTTTTGTAATCAATAGTTGTGGTCAATGAGATAGAGGTAAAATAACATTCTGAGGTAGAGGCCCCGTAATAATCTGTGGGCGCGGATCGGGAAGGAATTAAAATAGCTTATGTCTGTATGTGCCATACTTGGAGGACAAAAGAAATAAATTTACATATATAAGAAATCCCCTAGATCTCAAGTTAGGATAAATTAAAAAAACTAAATACTATTTTTAATATAGTTTAAGTTCCTAGCTTAAGTCAATTAGTATGTTGGACTTGAACCCGAGGATTATTGCCCCCGGAGCAGATGCTGTGGAAAAGATTGTCGCCGCGAGTCTCCACATTTACCTCTCTGGGCGGATGCGGATGACCATACGTCATATCATATAAATCTCTTTTGACTTGTACCACAGTTTACTACGCAAATAGTAAATTGCAAACGGTAGGTCCGCGCCAAATTGCTTAGACCTTCTGTATAACGATTATATTGGGTAAAAAAAAGTTACAGACACCCGTGCTGTTCATGTACGGGCTGTTCTCTATGGGACTGACCTTCTGCTTATTGTATCTGCTGCTAGATCCATCTATTATAAATGATCGTATATTAAGTTTATAAAGGATTATCCTAAAAATATTTATTTTTTTGTACGCGAGGTTGTCACTTGACTTACCCCTTACACTTACCCCTAAAAGACTGCAGCGATTTGGATGAAATTTTGAGTGTATATTTCAATGGGTCGAAAACATAATTGGATCCGGTAGGTGTATCTGCTAGTAATATATAAATGTTGTGATTTTTTTTATGTAATTGGAATAACAAATATGCTTACGGTCCACCTGATGGTAAACGGAAATCGTTGCCAATATACATGAACAGCACTATAACCATCATGTTATCATGTAACACCCGTGATACCACTTATTCGTTGACATTCCAAAGGACTAAGATGTCATGCC
The DNA here is from genome assembly GCF_030625045.1 of Achroia grisella. Lineage (NCBI taxonomy): Eukaryota > Metazoa > Arthropoda > Insecta > Lepidoptera > Pyralidae > Achroia > Achroia grisella. Next base: position 888,454 of record NW_026712626.1, read on the forward strand.
TCTTATCCTATAATTTCACTGCCAAATCTCACTATACAGATGAAACACAACAAAGCAAGCTGTTTGGCATTTAAAATAGGTGAGATTGAGGTACTTACGCAGATGACTTTTTACAAAGTCTACTCGATATCTGTTTCTAGTACAATAATAATAATATCCCTGAACAATTCACACAGCGCCATCTAGGCCCAAGGTAAGCAGCGCTTGTGTTATGGGTACTAGACAAATGATATAAATACATAGATATATATATTTTTTGTAAATACATTCATAATATACATACAGAAAATACCTAGACCCATACAAACAATCATCTCGTGAATACGAATGTTTGTACCATGCGAGGAATCGAATCAGCGACCATGAGAAGTGAAGTGAAGTGCTCAACCGCTAGACCACCGAAACCGTACAAGCGTATGTAGTTATATATGTATATGTAAGTATATCTAAAATTCGAAACTAATTTATTAGTCTATATCAATAATTTACTATATTTAACATTAAGTATAAAGATACTTCATTGATCATACCCATGTATATAATAGCTTTTTTTTTATCGAATTACGTGTTACAATTTGCGGAAGTCCATTTTATTACTTAATTGATTCATATTATTTTGTTTAATTCCGTTACCACTTACCACACCATTAGCATACAGACTGTCGTTGTCTGATCGCAGAACAGTCCATTTGGGCTTCCAAACTACACTCGCGAGCAAAAATATGGAATCGCTTACTTGGAATTGTTTCCGCGCGATATTGAGTAGTTAAGAATAATAAAAATTGTACCATTTGAAAGGTTAAACTATAAACTTTAAATTGATACCAAATTCATTCAAATCACGCTATTATTTAAGAAGTTATCCCGGATTATGAGAAGAAGTAAGGAAAAAGATATGTTTAAACTGGTTGATACGTCACGAGTTGCTTCCTATTGACCCCCTATAAACTCCTGCGTTATCGTATTTTCTTTATCTTATCCGTCAGGCGGGAGTTGATCTTCAGCCACTCCATAAGTCCTTTCGCAGGTTTGGAGTGCCATCTGCATTCACCCTCTATCGTCCGGTGGAGCTGTAAAGGCCAGCTGCGGCCAACAGTGTTAGAGTAGTCCGAAAAAAAAATGTTTTTATCAGTCGGCTTTCACACGTTGACCGATACACATCTCCGCTTGCTTCTTTTCAATCAATAATTGCCTGATGATACCTTGTATAGAAGCTAAACACGTGTCGCAATATGGGTGTAGATTCAATAACGATCAAAAATTTATCACTAATAAAGAAGGTCATATTGCTTCCAGTAGTGGTCAGGTTTCCGCACTAAATATTTGTGACGTCACACATGCTGTTACTGGCAGCTTGTCTACCATTCTTTTTATAAACTTTATATTTTTTATATCTATTTTATATACGTCACTTTTGACTAATTAACAATATTGTTTTGAATTCGTCTATCCTGTAATCTCATAAAAATTGTTTAATATAAGATTTGAATTGCTCTCTGTCAGATTTGGGAAGAATACTCAGTTTTACTAGTATTTGGTTTTTATTAAAATAGTAGTAGTTCTAAAACTGTCGCTTCCAGTAACACATGCAAATGGTAGCGGAATTAAAAAAAAATCTACAAATACATGGCTCTCTTTAAATATATATTATAATACCATATGACATAATAATATTATAAACGCGACATTTGTAAGTATGGATGTTTGTTACTCTTTCACGCAGAAACTAGTGAAAGAATTTTATTGAAACTTTACAGTAATATATATCAGAATAACATATAGGCTATAAAAAGATGTTATGTAAATTGAGCTAACTATAATGATAAATGTCAAGTAAGTGTAATGCATATGAAGTTGCACGGGTCGGCTAGTATATTATAACATCTCTTCCCATACTCCCTCTTTCTACACTAAATCTTTCTCTGTGCACGCCGTATGACTGTGGGTCTCACAATGTGGATACAAAATCCGTATTTTAATTTCTTTACAGGCAGTCCACAGAAGAGATTAAAATTAAATATGCAAGGAAACAAAAATGATACTGTATACCTAAATTAGTATAAAATTTGTTTTTCTTTTTATTACACGCAAAGTTACATCTTAAATTATTCATAAATGACATATAATTTAAAATATTTTTCTTTTATGAACCTGGAAATTATTAACCTCCCATTATTTATCGTTTAGTCATAAAATAAATAAATGGTGATATTGTATTCACAGTTTTTCTTAGATGTCCATATAACACAGGAAACATGTACACATTTAGTTTGACAGAATTATGTCATAACAGAACCGAGGCGTGATGGTCACATTGAAGGTTGAACGGATTACGCTACTTTTTTGTGATCAATACGAAAAAAAAATAGACCTACATGAATAAAGATATTTTCTATATATTTATTGCTTGCTCCTTTAAAAAAATATACAAAATAAAACAGAATATATATAGCATGAAGGTACAAAAGGCGGTCTTATCGCTCAAGCTATCTCTTCCAGATAATCTTTGGGTTTAAAAAAAACATTAATTAAAAATAAAAAAACAATATTTTAAAAATGGAATTCTCTCTCTTTACTTATTAGACATTTAGAGCCAATGCGAATAATAAAATAAAGCGGTTTATCAAACAAAAGAGAGCACCAAAAACACATCTAACTTATATGATGGCTGTACAGAACATTAAAACATTTTAAAAATAATAATAAAAAAGAAAATAATTATAATAAATATCGGTATACATATATACGGAATGTATCAAATTTTAATATTATATATGAATATTAATATTTAATGCGTTTAAAAATCGTTTTATTCTGATGTTCCAGACTATTAAGACGAAAATGTCTATTAAATCATATTTATTGAGCAAAGCAAGAAGAAAAGAAAAATCTATTACTATTACATAGTAATGTTGTAATATGTTTTCTCTGCCTGCTGTACTCACTATTTCATTCACAGAGCATTAGGTATGTAATATATTTTATTTGTAGGAATATATAATATATACAAATTATTTGTGTGTGTATTATAAAAAATAATTCATTAACAATATCAGCACAGCCAACAACCTATCTCTACACCACTCATGGTTGACTGGTACACAATTCCGCAAATTATTAAATCCGTTATATATAACTTTACTTCTGTATTAAGTGTATTAAAATTGTATAAAAAAAATTAAACCCACTGTCTTTCGTCGGAACTTGCTTCGTATACGTATCCATCAGGGTTCCATAGTGCCCTTATAATTAATAATCTTATAACAACCTTTATTGTGACATTACAGAATGCAAATCTTAGTAATATTATAAATACGAAAGTTTGTGAGTACGGATGGATGTTCGTTACTCTTTAACGCAAAAACTACTGAACAGATTTTGATGAAACTTTACAGTAACATAGCTTATACATCAAAATAATACATAGGCTATAATTAAAGAAATATTATGTAAATTAGGCAATATATAATGATAAGTGTGATGCAGACGAAGAAGCTCGGGTCCGCTGGTCAATTTTTTTTATTTAATTTGATCAGATTCACGAGTAAGTAGTACAGTATTCACACAAAGTAGTCATGACCCAACACCAATAGTTAGTTTAATTTTACCACGGATTTGGAAGGTCACGCCCTAACCAGACAGTCGGCATTATAATGCTAATAAAGATTATCTTTCCCACACAATACGTGTGCGCCGGTATGTAAAAATATGAGGTTGTTGTATTAACTTGTTGTTTTTGACACTACAGCGTAACTAAATCGGAAAATTATGTACAAAATATATACATTCTGTGATGATAATACTTTCACATCATATTTATTATATATCTATATTATGTAATTAGAAAAACAGACAAGCTGACAGGTCCCTACAAAGGTTCTCCCTGTTTTTTTATTGGGGAGTTTGGGCTATTGTCAGATGCTAAGACCTGTAACACTGCGACCTGTATAGATCTATTGTGCTCGCCCTTATTCAGAGTTAGCTACTTAGACCCTTGAAGGATATTCTTAGGAGTGATGGTTTTTATCTCCTCAGGATATAGTGTATACTTTCCAAAGGAGATATTTCGTTTATGCATGAGTGGGCTACAACCACATAGGATGTGTAGTGGCGTTTCCTCTTCTGATGTGCAAAAGGTTCTCCCTAGATACCATCATGTTAATGAAATATCTCCTCTGGAAAGTATACACTCTATCCTGAGGATATAAAACACATCGCTCCTAAGAATATCCTGAAATTTTTGTGCCTGATGGATCTAGGTAGTAAAGTTTGGAAACGGACAAGCATGTGCACGTCGCAAAGTTACTGATCTTAACACATGACAATAGTCGAAAACCCTCATTAAAATAATAATAATAAAGATAAAAAGAAGAGTGCCATAATTTCATGCTTTTCCTGACATTGCCGACTAATGCCCCGCGAGCGTATACCGTTAGCACAGATGGGTGCACCATTCCATTATCTACAATAGAAATCAACAACCCACACAGTACCATCTAAGCAGAGCGTATGTTGTAGATAGTATTTTTTCATGTAATATCAATGACAAACAAGCTGACCGTCCACCTGATGGCAAGTGGTAACCGTCGCCTAATTAACAGCATGTACATCACGTTATTATGTGACTTCAAAATACCATGCGAAAATTACGCGTTTCCATGCCGTAGGCCTAAGATATCGCCTTACTACCATATCTTACCCTTCTACCGAATTACATTTTCAGCAAGCTGCTTAACGCCTAAAATAGGCGAGACAGTTTGTACACGGAGATGACTTCGTAAGAAATTCACATAACTGTGATTTTGGGTATATATTAGCATATTTCTCATGACTGGAAGAAAATACCTCATGGTGTTAAGTCCGCCATACGCATCTATATTTGTATATTTGTGCATCAAAGATTTAGTAAATAAATAAATATTTATGAAGTCTAAGATATATTCATTGATTTCACATTTCGTACACAAAAATGCGTATTACATTTATGTATATATATTACATGATTTAAAGGGTGAGTGTCTAACAGCGAAATTACCTGAGAGGAACTACGGACTATATATATTACGACGTCTGTAGCGCCTGCTGCAAATTTCTATCAATTAGGCCAAACACTTCAACATCAATCAATTTCTTCATATGCTATTCTAAACCCCTCCGATCGATGCCCCGTCTAATTCAAACGAGGATCGAAATTACGACGGCCTGTGCTTAGGTTCGAACCTCTAGCGGTGCCGTCGAACTAAAGTCATATCCATCAGGTAGGAGTTAGCCTTCAGCCGCTTCATAAATCCTTCCGCGTGTTTGGACTGCCATTTGCACTCGCCCCCTATCGTCACGTGAAGCTGTAAAGATCAGCTGCGGCCAATAGCATTAGAGTAGTCCGGTAAAAAGAAGGTACTCTGATCTTATATGTATAATCGTATGCCAGAGAGGAAATATATTTATCGCGCGGTGAATCCGACGAAAGAAGTTCGTCTCTCTTTTACAAAAGTAATTACAATAGTTGTAACATCTGGTTGCCCAACGAAGTAAGCTTAACATTGTAGTAATCAATTTGTTTACCTCCCATTGGGAAGGTTACGTTGAAATCGTAGAGACAATACATAATTAAATTACATTTATTGTCATTAATTACATTTGCTACGGAAGTTGTCCAACTTGTAATTTAATACTTTATTCCTTAATCAGACATTTATTTTTTATTTTTAAGGTGTATTTAGTTTTGCAATTATTAGAATTAAATTGTGTGCATTTGTTTTTAAACAATTGCCTAAATTCAGAGACGTAGTTCTACGTGTCAGTAAGTGCAATAACTGACAAATGCAAAATTGAAATAGTCGTTAGGTTTTCTGAATTAATCCAGCTTTTTTTTAATTTTCCTACCTTTTACTAAGTATTATAAAATAAAGATTAACGAAATCGTTTAAGTCGTTCTCAAGTTTAGACTTCCGTACTACTATCCGCCTCTAGTTCGCAAGGGTAGACATGCATATGAACCTTCCTCTTGAATCACTCTATCGACTGCTAAAAACTGCATTAAATCTGATGCTTTGTTTAAAAGATCTAATCGAACAGACAGAAAAAGTGACTTCATTTTATATTAAATAAATTGAATTGATTCGTAAGAAGTATGTGTAAATATGTATTGAATATATTTGTATAATGTATTCGTATGTTCTGTTAAGAAATTTGTAAAAATCAATTGTAAATGAATGTAAATGATAAATAAATAAATAGACTAACCTTTGTAAGAAACTCGGCCTCGTCCCGGATATCCTCGTTCGCCATAATCTCCAATCGCCACCGGTCTCGAAGTAACCACATCACCGCCAGGTCTCACTATATAACTTGGAACATTCATTGGTTTATCCAGTTCGTACTCATAAACCGGTTTTATATCCGGCCGAGTATAACCTGTGTCATTTGGTCTATTTCCAGTCGGTCTTTTTTGACCTGTATTCTTATATCCACCGTCTGATCCAGTGTCGAATACAGAACCGTCATATGAGGGGTCAGGACGGTCATCCCCATAAGAAGGACGGTCACCAAAGGACGGTCGATTACCATAAGACGGACTATCACTGTAAGAAGGCTTATTACTATAAGTTGGACGTTTATTATCATTTGGTTTATTATCGGCGTATGTTGGTCGATTATCATTATTACCATATGAAGGCCGGTTATCATTATTATTACCACCATAAGGAGGTTTATTATTATTATTACCACCATATGACGGCTGGTCATTATCACTATATGATGGACGTTTATTATCATTATAAGACGGTGTATTATCACCATACGATGGGCGATTATCATTATTACCATAAGTAGGTTTCTCATCATTATAAGATGGTTTATTACCATACGATGGTTGATCATTAACGCCATATGATGGACGGTTGTTATCATTAAACGGCTTATTATCGCCATATGAAGGTTGATTGTCACTATATGGTGGTCGAGGATCATTATAAGATGGTCGTTTATTATCATTATAGGGTTTATTACCTCCATATGAAGGCGGAGGTTTATCATTATATGTAGGCCGGTTTTCACCATATGTAGGTCTATCATTATAAGATGGTTTGTTATCATTGTAAGGTTTATCACCATATGAAGGCCTATTATCGTATGGCTTATCGTCAGTATACGATGGTTTAATACCATAACTTCCTTGACTACTGCCATACGAATTAAAACTACTGTAATGTCCCTGACTGCCACTGTAAGATTGACTACTTGTATAAGAACCTTGATTAATATTGTAAGGTTTATCATCATGTTCAGGTTTCTGTTGACCATAACTTGGCTTTTTTGTTGTCAAAGCATAACCTGGTTTACTGCCATAACTATTCTGGTCGTTATAAGGTGGCGAATTACTAGTACCATGTGATTCACCAGTATTACCATATGCTTGATTACTATTGTAATCATTATGACTGCTACCTTGATTTCCATATCCCTGGTTACTACCATATGGTTTTTCAGGATCATTTGGTTTTGATGGTACTCCATAACCTGCTGAAGGTGTTACATAATCTGATACAGCAACACCATAACTAGGTTTGTCGTATTGAGGTTTCTGTGGTTTATAACCAGTGTCTTGAGATGGTCGAATATAATTATTGCCATTGTCAATCTCTGTAATAGTACCTTGTCCGTAATGCGATTGGCTATGTGATTGTGAATATGAACTTTGGCTATGACTGCTACCATAACCGTAACCTTGGACTCCATATCCAAAGTCCTGGCCATAACTGCCTGGACCATAGTCATTTTCTGGTTTAGTTGGTTTATAAGGCTTATATGGTCTAGGTGGATCATAAATTTCTAAATATATAGAATTGTCATTATTATTCTGCCCATAGTTACTTGCATACTGACTATTGTAAGAATAACTAGGCCTATCATATGGTCGGAACGGATAGTCATAATGCGGTCGGCTTGGTCTAGGTGGCCGCTCTGGAGGGCCTATTGGACCAGATGGATGGCCAATATCGTTTTGACCATATGTATCAGGTTTAGTTGGATAATCCTGTGGTTTTGATGGTTTATAACCATATCCGTTATCATCTTGAGGTCTTGGTTTTCTATTCGGTCGAATTATGTAATGATATTCAGGTTTCTCTGGCCGGTATGGTGGAAGTCCATCAGGAATATCATAAGGTCTGTTAGGTCCTATTGGTCTTTGCCCATAGAGATCTGGTATGTCGTCTCCAAGATGTGGTGGGTAAACAGGATCTGGTCTCCAATGACCAGGATCATGAGGTCTACCAGGTCTCCCAGGTCGATAAGGATCTTGAAATTGCAAAACGTCATACGCGTCAGGTTTCTGCTGGGGCTGACTTTGATAAGGTTTCTCAGGTTTATATGGAATATCTTGGGGTTTATGAGCACCGTAGCTTGGAGGTCTATCATTATCTGGTTTAGAATTACTGTAATCATCAGGTCTGTCATTGCTTACTTGAGAATAACCTGGTTTGTAATTTAAAAATGGTGGTCTAGCTGTTTCGTAAGGTCTCAAGTTATCCAGAGGAATGTCATCTGATAGTGGTCTTTTAAAGTCATCTTCGTCTGGCCGGAAAACAGGTCGATGTGCCGGCCCTCCCCCAGGGCCATTACCAGGGTCATCAAATTGTCCCTGAATAGGACTAGGAGGTGACTGTTCACACTGAATTCTTCGTACATAAACATCATAGTCTGGATGACGTAGAAGCAGATTCTGCTCTTTTAACTCTTTTTCACTCTTGTCACTTAAATTGCATGTTGCATTGCCTTTAGCGCCCACTCTGAAAAAATGAAACAGATCTTTTAAAAAAATAACCTTTTTTTTCTATTATATAAAAATCTACCAAGGAATGCATTCTAGAGGGATAAAATCTAGTAGGTAGAGTCTAATTGTTATTAATTAAATTGTTAACAATTAAGATCCGTTCAGGCATTTCGTGACGGCCAAAAATTTGATATAGATTTACATTTATGTATATTATGTATAGGGACTTAACCATAGAATAATCCGAACATCTTGAAGTTGATATTAACCTAGGATTTCTAATAAATTTCAATGGTAGAATTTCTTAGAAATAATAATTAACAAAATTAACTCAAATAAAATAAATAGAAAGTAACTACTTAATAAGTAAATAAATCTTTATTTAAATCATAGTACTTGTAGAGACATCTATGATCTAAATAGAAAACGTTATCAATTATTATAACGGCATCTATATATTCCAATAATAGAACTCACCCGTAATCATACGCCTGGCATTGCTTATCCTGTTTGCAGATTTGTTCGCACTCGCGCGTTGTTAGTTCCGACACATTGCGATAGATGGCGTTAATTGGTAATTGTTCACCAATGGAAATTCTTTCAAAACAATCTGTAACAATTATAGTATTTAATTAAAAGAAAAAATTTAACATTATACGTTGTTTGGTTTCATAAAATACCTCTTATACGTGTGTATTATATCATAGACCTTATTAACTATCTTTACTAAACCAAAACTGATTAATAATAACCCAGGACAATTTACACAGTATCATCTAGTCCTAAGCTAAACAGAGCTTGTGTTATGAGTACTAGACAACTAATAGATATACGTGACTTTGTACAAAGTGAAATTGCAAAATGTTATCACATGAAACATTTTTTGTTGTAATGTAACCAAAAAATTATTTGTTATAAAAAAAGAAATAAAGAATCTTCTTTTCTATCTGTCAGCACAGTTTATTATTTATTATTAGTTATATTAATTTTAAATACATTAAAAATAGATAACAGGTCGAAACAAAAACACAGGAAATGACCATTTAAATCGCCTTACAACATTTCTATACATTTTTATGTCATTAATATAAGTTATACAATATTATACATATGTTTTTAATAAAAATAACAATATAGCAAACACCTTAGATTTTTATTAATTAAAAATCAACTCTAAACATTGGGTCACGGAAATCATCAATGATAAATGTATTAAAAATTCCAAATTACATCCAAAAACCTTGCATAATAAATTAACGAGAGTTTCATTGACAGTAATTTTGTAATTTCGCCGCATTATCGAGTGATTTGGACGCAACATCGAGTTTCACAACATCCCGTATGTGAACTGACATGTGTTTAGGGACAATTGTTTCTTGTAACAATATATACCTATATCTATTTATATATTAACTACATATATGTAGTATCGGCAACAGCGAAGCCTGACCCCTAAACGAAATAATCGCTAAACGCTTCATTTATTTCATCATTCGAATAAGACTTTTTCTGTTGAAACCATTATAACTTATAACTTTCGCTACTAGGCCTGTGCACAACAAAAATCTACAGATTTTGCCAAACTGAGGAGGAAACGCCACTACACATCCTATATGGTTGTAGCCCACTCATGCATAAACGAAATATCTCCTTTTGAAAGATGTTTTTTTTTTATAAATACATACATAATATACATAGAAAAAACTCCAGACCGATACAAATCATATTCATAGATACAAGTGTTTGTGCGAGTAATCGAACCCACGATCAGCGGAAGTAAAGCAGTGAGCTAAGCCGCTAGACCACCGTCAAAAAGTATAAAACACAAATCAAAATATTTCCTATCTGTTTTTAATATGTCACGTGATAACGTGATCATGACATCAATAAGGGGCGGATCTACTTAAGGGCTTTTTGGTACATAGGGCCACCAGTACCCACTGAAACGATATTTAGAATATAAAGAAATATCTAGAATGTTAAAAAACCTATCATAAGGTTGGCAGCTCTGAGATCAAGCAACCCATGCAAGAGCGTCTATTGAAAGGAACGGAGAACTTCTGGTCGCTTGTTTTTGGTCGGTGTATTTTTTTAGTTGAGTAATATAATTAGGTGGGTCCCTAAGTAGATTCAGCCCAGGGCCCCATATATTCACGATCCGCCCCTGACATCAATAGTTGAAGTCCTATACATATATGAATAGAATAGAATAGAAATAGAAATAATCTTTATTCAAATAAACTCATTACAAGTAGGTACTTTTGAATAGTCATATTTTGATTCTACCACTCATTCGGAATGCAGATTCATCACAAGAAGAATGAGCAAGAAACTTGTGTGTTGGTCTTTTTAATAGATGTTTTTTTTATATAAATAATTACAGTATAACAAGTAAGAGGCATGCGATAATCAACATAGAAGTCGCTACGCACTCATTATTAATGTAATTAGATAATATTGTCAGCGCTATAGATTTAAAGTTTTTATATAAAAACATTATTATCGTTAACGAATTCTTAAATTTTATAGTAAGCTTTTTTGCAAAGGAACTGTTTTATTTGACATTTAAATCTTTTTTCTGTGCAGATTTATAACAGGCTCTGCTATTTTATTGTAAAACCTTACGCAATTGCCATAAAACGAATTACTAACTTTAGCCAAACGACATTTAGGTAAAATCAGTTTGTTATTGTTACGTAAGCTTTTATTAGTGCAATCACTAACTCTTTTGAAACTGTCTATATTCCTTCTGGCATAGATGATATTTTCATAAATGTATTGAGAAGAATGTATGCTTTGTCATTCCGGAAGACAAAACTATACCTCTTATTAATCTCTGTAATTTCACTATTTACTAGATATTATTATTATTCCCAGCATGTGGGTAAAGACAGAAATAGCCAGATGTCTTTCTACAAAATCGATTTCCTGCCAGACTCTATTATTGTTCCATTTTTATAACCACAATAGTTTATCAACGAAATACTAGTCTGTGCAAGTCCAAAAGTGGACGAGGGAGGGATTATTAGTAATGGCAACTATTGGTCTCAGGCACACTCCACGTGTTAATTCTTGAAAACCATTGCGATTACTTCCTGGTCAATTTAGCGCGATATGCTAACTGACCTGACTTCATACTCATTCTTTACTCGTATGCACCATTCCATTAAAAAATATGCTTACCTTCAACAGAAGTGCCCAACTGCGAGTCAATTGTCAACGTTTGGACTGCGACCAGCAACACCGGACACAAAATTAGTGTACACAACATATTTACTATAAAATCAACTAACATGCTTTGAAGTATTCATTTATCTCCATTTTTAATCAATTAAATCCTATTTTGATCCTTTCATAGGCAAATCATATCTTAAATTAAATTTATATCCGTCCGGTAAATATAATTTATTTTTAGCAATATTTTTTATATAAAAAAAAAACAATACCACAAAACACTAACTGTTGGCTGTACAAGTAGTTACCTTTGTCTACATTACATTACGTACTTTAAAAAAAGGACATACTAGAAATAACTCTATTTAAAACGAAACCAGTTCGAAATTCGAATTTCAAACGCGCGCCATTTTCCCACGCTAAATCCGCGCCAAAGACAATGGACTTTTTTTTAAAAGGCCAAGACGTCTACACAGTTTTGGATTTGCAAATATTGTGGCGCAAAGTCTAAATCTTTGCTGGGTGTGCCTGCGTTTCGGTCCGATGATCAGAGCACGCTTCCTTGGCGTCTCATGTGAACCTTACAGTTGGTTAATCAAATGGACAGGTACTCTAAACCAATTAGAGTGGTATCAGCGTACCTACTTAATTCTATGATTTTCTATTATTTGTTATAATTAGACAGTACATGTTGAATTTGAATGGAATACGATGGGTTCTTTGCCCGTTGGTCTGTTGATATTACAAACAATGTAATATTGTCTTATTTCAGTGGTCTTGCGGTTTAACACACTGTCTTTCTACAGATGGTTACGGGTTCGTTTCCTCGCACGACACAAAATGTTGTATCATTACATAGTACAAAATAAAGTCGCTGTCGCTGTCTGTTCGTCCCTATGTATGCTTAAATCTTTAAAATTACACAACGGATTTTGAAGCGGCTTTTTTAATAGCTAGAGTGATTCAAGAGGAAGGATATATAATACATGTACACCCGTGTGAAGCCGGGGCGAGGAAACTAGCTGTTTCACTATAAATATAAAATTTTTGGTATCGTGCGAGGAATATTGTTATTTGAGTCTGGGTGTTATATTTGTATATTATGTTTACAAAAAATTTATTTAAGATGATCTAAGCTAATCTTATGTTGTCTAGTAAAAACAACACAAGCTTAGCTTGGGACTAGATGGCATTGTGAGAATAGTGCAGGGTTTTTTTATAAATTATAATGGAACATTGCACCTGCTGCACTAACGGTATATGCTGGCGGGGCAGCAGTGGAGGATGATAACATGAGCATGAGCAAATAGCAATTTACCACAGTGGTTTCCAGGAGGACCTGTTATTATTCCACATTACCAACAACCCCCTTCCCACCAATAATAGTCCAGGGTTATAGATATATCATCCTTCACTATTGACCCGCCAGCATACACGGTTAGCGTAGGCAGTGTAATATTATTCAATATTCTTAAAAGAAAACAAGTACTCTCTCTTTGACAAGTCGGTTGAAAATATAAGCATTCTGCCCACAGCCAGGTAGCATCGTCCATAAATATAGAGGTTTGTCTTTGATACGTTTTATAAAGTCGATTTTTTTTTCTATTTCCGCTACGATTGCTTTCGTGGTTAGTAATTATGAGGCCAACGATATTTGGTGATAAACGCGAACACTATGAAGTTAGGTAAATACATATACTTAAACTTTAAATATATTTTTTTTTAATCTTTTAATATCCCTAATATATGGTCGAGAGCAGTGATGGCTGGCTCATACTTCATACTTTTGAATGAGTGCTGTTTGTACGGACTGGTCTGGTCTCTCTGGTCTTATCACTACGACTGATTTAATCTTATTGTGTATTTATATTTGACCCTAATAAATGAGTGCTCGTTGGTTGATGGTTTCGACTGGAAAAATGTAAACTTACAAAGATTATTTAAAAGAGTTCTTCTTGTGATGAGATAGCTTTCCGAATTAGCGGTTGATTAATACAATTATTATGACTATTCAAAAGTGCTTACATTAAGTTTATTTGAATAGAGGATTTTCTATTCTATTCTATTTTAATGCACAAATACAATACACATGGCGAAGTTAATACCTAAGAGCGTTCTCTATCAGTTAACCATAATACTTATTGAGAAGTTAGCGACGCATTATAGTTTAGAAACATTCTTACGTGGTAACTTTACGACATTTACCGCAGGTGGAAACGATACTCAATATAACATTAAAAATTATAATATATAAGGTCTTGAACGCAATGGTAGACTTTTTTTATCGTACAATGGTGGTAAAGACACATACGGGCCATCTGATGGTACACGGTTACTGTACTCTATAATCACCTGAAGCACCAGGGATGATACGTGCGCGTTGCCGTCTCAAGAAGAAACCTTTATACCTTTCTTAAAAACCCCATCTTGTAGTCTCTCGAGAGAACCTCGGCAGGTAGTTCACTCCACAATCTACGTGTACGCGAAGAGAGCGAGAATTTACTCTAAACTTATGTCGCAATGTCGGAGACTAGTTAGGTTGTGGGCATGAATTCCCTCTTGATGGCGAGCGGTGCGATCGTAAAAGGAAGATATTCCGCTTCTAACAAAAACGGTTTTAAAACTATAAAATAGTAATAAAAAACTATAAGGCACAAGAGAAATTAATAATAATAAACGAAGCAAAATCATCCAGGTATCTTGCCCTTCATACGTTAGTATTTTATGTTTAGTTTAATTTACAGAAAATTTTAAGAGAGTATCTTCAAAAAGTTCCTACTTTAGAAAAAAATGTTCGCTGTGTGCTAATAATAATAATAATCTCAGGACAGTCCACACAGCGCCATCTAGACCCAAGTTAAGCTAACTAAAGCTTGTGTTATGGGCACTAGATGACTGATATAAATGCATACATATATTTTTTTCGTAAATACTTACATATTATAAATAGAAAACATCCAGACCGATACAAACAATCATACTCATGAATACAAATGTTTGTGCCACAGATAACATAATGGTTTGTGCCGTGCGAGAAATCGAACTCGCGACCATCGGAAGGAAGGCGGTGCACAGTGGGAACTTTGACTCATTTTCATCTCATAAATCTATAACTTCTGTATTAATAAAGATATATACATGATTTTTTTTCCTGGTAATCTTAAATATATATACTTTTAAATAATGTATGCTTTGGAAGGAAAAAAATATTTTTAATAGTTATAGAAAATGTGAATACAAGAAATATAGAATTTGTAGACTTACATTTATGTCCTAAGAAGTTTATACAGAAGTAAGTAAAAGTATCAGCGTAAAAAACAAAAATTCTAATAAAGATGGCTTACAAGTCACTCTCAAGAGCTCCTTTGATTCATCAAAAAGTACTAAATATTTTTAATTGGAAGGTTTTCTTAAACTTGTTATGTATGGGTCAGAGGTATATAAAAATGCGTGTAGAACATCTTTGTTAGAGGCTACCCTCGAACATTGTCTTGCATGATCAAGCCTGAACTGTTTATAGTCTTTGTTCCATGACTCTTGAGCATCTTCTGAAAGTTGCCCGAGAGGCAAGACAGAAAAGTGACGTGTCACACGTTCACATTTCATTTCATTTTTTTTTTTATTTCAATATAATTGTTGTATATATTCGCAATGACACCTAAAAATATTAGTATATATTTTCAAAACGTCCGCGGCTTACGCACAAAAACTCATACATGCTATAATAATATACTGTCTAATGAGTATGATATAATAGTATTAGTGGAAACATGGCTTCATGACGGAATATTTGACAGTGAATTTTGCGATACTCGCTATAACGTTTTTCGCTGCGATCGGGACCTTAACACCACTGGGAAAAGTACTGGAGGTGGCGTTTTGATATGTGTGCGCCGCGAATTTCGTGCACATTCTGTTACACTGCCGGCCTCGTGTACACCAACAGAATTACTTTGGGTGACCATACCCGCCGAATCATTATTGTGTGGCAATGAGTTTCACATTATCACAGCATATATAAGAGGAGAAGTTAACTGTCAAGAGGTTGATTTGACTAATTTGCTTAAGATATTACAAACGATATGTCCCAGTAATAATACTGATAAAGTTTATAATGATAATTACATAATACTAGGTGACTTTAATCTCCCATTCATTCGTTGGGAGCTGCAGTCCCCTCTTACAATCTGCTAGTACATTCATGACAGTTCGCAATCTCAGCAGACAAATTATTGATATTTTGTCTATAAAGGGTTTTTCACAATATAATCATATAAAAAATATATGTGGTAATATCTTAGATTTAATATTCAGCACTTTCTATATTGAATTAAATTTATGTGAATTACCGCTGTCTAAAGTAGATGTTTTCCACCCTCCCCTATGTCTTGAAGCTACAGATATCTCAATTTCATCATTGCAATGTAATAATACTTACAAATACAATTTTTATAGAGGAGACTATGACAAAATAAATAATTATTTAAAATATATTGATTGGGATTCTGAATTAAATTGCAGAAACATAGATGACGCCGTGGAATTCTTCTATGAATGTCTACACACATGTATAAATTTGTATGTACCTATTACAAAAGTTAAAAGTATGAATAGTTCTTATCCAGCTTGGTACAGTCTTAGTTTAATTAAAATCATTCGTGAGAAAAAAAAAGGCCCACAAAGCCTGGAAAAAATATTCTAATCAACGTGATTACCAAGAATCTTTTAAGAGCACGATATATACAGCTTGTTATAGTAGATTCTTGTTTAACTGTCAAATGTCTATTTCTAGTAATCCTAAAAACTTCAGGTCCTTCGTGAAATCAAAGCGTGGAGGTAGTAATTATCCGGGTATATTCACTTTCAATAACACCTCTTTCTCTGATGGCTCTGATATTGCTAATGGATTTATCACCTTCTTCAAAAGTATGTTTTCCTCTCCTGCACGTGAATATCCTAATACTGTATTTTCCGACCCACAGAATACCGTAATCAGTGATATCTCCAATATCTCCGTTTCTGCTGATGATGTCCAGTCACTCTTACAAAATCTTGACTCTAATACTGGCCCAGGATGTGATGGTATTCCTGCTAAATTTATAATAAATTGCTCACATTCAATAACTTATCCTTTAACTAAATTATTCAACAAATCACTTCAAGCCAGTATTTTTCCAGAAATATGGAAGAGAGCGAAAATAGTACCGATACATAAAAAAGGACTTAAGTCAAAAATAGAAAACTATAGACCAATTTCTATACTAAATATATTTAGTAAGACCTTCGAAAAAGCGGTTTATCCAAAAATTTACCCAGTGTTAGCTAGTGGCATGAACAGCACGGATTTCTTAAGGGCTTGTTCTACTACTACCAACTTAACCCTGTTTGCTAAATATATTCGGGAAAGTATGGAAGATGGTTACCAGGTCGACGTAGTATATCACGGACTTTGAAAAAGCCTTTGATCGCGTGGATCATTATATATTGTTATCTAAATTGTCTTGGAATACACGGAGATTTATTGCGTTGGATCAAATCCTATCTTGAAAATAGGTCGCAGGCAGTCGTTGTAGGCGGACATAGATCAGATTTTATAAATGTTACTTCTGGTGTGCCTCAGGGATCTCATTTAGGGCCCTTATTCTATAACGTTTACTTGTATGACATATATTCATACCTTAAACACTCGAAATTTTTAATGTATGCTGACGACACAAAAATTTTTCTTAGAGTTAAAAGCAACGCAGATTCCTTAAAACTACAATATGATCTCGATTATTTAACTACATTTTATGAAAGAAATCGCGTTACTATTAACATTAACAAATGTCAAGTTATCTCTTTTACAAAAAAACGCAACCCAATATAAATACCTACACAATAGCTGGTACCAGACTTACAAGGGTTGATATTGTTATGTATTTATACGAAATTTACGTTTGATCATCATATTGATATTATTACTACTAAATACAGATGTCTTGGCTTTATTATGAGAATTTGCTCATCTTTTCGTAATCCTTCATGCATCAAGAGTGTATACTTTGCATATGTTAGAAGCGTCCTCGAATTTGGTTCCGTCGTCTGGTCTCCCCATTACCAAAAATATAAGGATCAAATCGAATCCGTGCAGAATAAGTTTATGAAATTTCTTAACTACAGATCTTTTAATACGTAGATAGTTGTAAAAAACATGAAATGCTTTCATTGGAAAATAGACGTGTAATGCTTATGACGCTCTTATATGATATAGTGAATTCACACATAATTGTGAATTGCTTGATAGTCTAGGCATATTCACGCCAAAACAACGTACGCGACATACAAAATTTCTGTACACCTTACCGCAGGAATTACACTCGTAACGAAAAACTAGATTAAGTTACATGTACAATAACTTTTAGACCTTTTTCGTTTTAAAAAACCACTTTTTAAAAAACATGTCCAAAACCTATTGTTCAGTAGACAAAACCCGTCAATTGAACGTCCGTAATGTTTTCCACCTATTAGTAACAAATATTTATAGCAAGCACTCAGAATGTCAAGATGATACTTTTTAGCTGACAGAGAAACACATTTTTATACACATACAGTACGTACATATGGATGACTTTATGCATTATATTGTAACGTGATTTACTAATTGTACTTATCCTTACCTGTTCTTTATCTTTGGTTCTGACCTGTTTAAATGTTTAAGTGTGTAACTGTATTGTTTTATATAACCAAATGTAACTTTAATATTAAAGATTCATGAGGTATCTGTTATTGGCTTTACTAACTAAGTAATACTATACATTGTCTATAAATTGTATAAGCTGTTGATTACCTAAAATAAATAAATAAATAAATAAATAACATAAAACAGTTTTATTAATATCTATACCAGTGATTTTTAATGTACAATGATAATTTTGGAAAAATCTTCTGGCTGTATTGCCGTCATTAGTGTTGCTATCTAACAACTCCTCATATTTTTATACTGTGCCTTGTTCAGATCCAATTTTATGAAAATGCTAAGAGCTTAATGTTTTGAATATGCTGTTATATGTGCCGGTTCATTAATAAGACTACTCATTAAGATTGCTCATTTCATTCTAGTTTTCTGCCGGCAATGTTCGTAAAATATCAACGATGAAACCCTTAAATGTACATATGAGTTCAGTATGAAGTCCACAGGTTAATCCCTTGTTTTTCCGTTTCTTTGTCCGAACTGTCTTCGTACGTTTTAGAAGGTCTGCCTCTTTTCTCTGTAGTAGGAGGTTCAGATGTAGTTTTTTCTAGGTTTACAGTGAAAATACCATCCTATCAATTGCTATTTTATTTAAAAACTGAGAATTTCGTATAGCGTTGACGAAACTGAGTTATGAAGGTCTAAATACTTGCGATAATTTTTGCTATATTGGCATCTGAAAATTCGGTAAAATTATTTCGTATATAGTTTGAGATAGAATCAACATAATTTGTATCACTTTAAATCAATAAGACACTTTAAGTCGCGTCTGGTACATGAGAATTCACTCATTGGGGCGAGATGAGTAATTAACAATTGTTTAGTAATGACAAATGCTTATGAAGAACTGTAATATTTCATATGCAAATACATACACTATTTTATACTTGATAATGATCATATACGTGTGCAAAATTACTTGATAAAAAATATTTATCATTATGCGGTATAGAATAGGTCTGTATGGGAATGGGAAATAGTTATAGAGTGATAGTGAGTGAAATAGTTGATAAAAGTAAAGCAAAAGATAAAATATAAAGTAATAATTGAGCAAAAAGTATTTTTTTGAATATTCAGATTCTCAAATAAAGAAGAAAATCTTAATATACGTACTTAGAAAAAACAAATCTCACCATGATATTATACTCGATTTAAATATTTTACGCAGTGAAACTGCAAAAAAAAATGTTATGCCATCCCTAATAAATAAAACCAAATTTAGAACTTCGGCAAGCTTCGGCAACTGTCAAATCTCCAAGTGAAAGTCTGAGAAAAGAAAATAGTACATATAACGATATATGGATTTTTAGTTAAATAATATTCGACTAAACTAAATATATTTTTATTTTATAGTAAAGTACACATTCTAAGCATTCTAAAATGGTATCACACTATATGACTTGATATTGTTTTGATACTATAAACTTGTACCAAACAAATTTAAGTTACAAAATTATTTTTGTATTTTTTTCATTACTTGACTTTAGAGGCCTATTCTATGAAGTATGAATAGTCAGAGATTTGAATCATATTTATAATGATAGAGTAACTCTTTGGCTACAAGTTGAGGTATTATATATGCATATCCACTGAGTTTTAGAAAAAGTATTTATGAGATGGCTTTCTTAGGCGAGTTCCCACTGTGCGGTGTGCTAAATCGCTTGACCACCGAGGGCGTCAAATTGGCTAAGAATAAGCATTGTGAGACAAAAACGCGGTAGCGGGGTGCAGCAGGGAGATATCTGTTAGTCTGCATTTAGCGATATATGTTTTTTAATTTAATAGCAATAATTGCCTATGTCTATAGCTTACGTGTTGTAACTTGTAAATTCATTCTTTTAGCTGAGGATTATCGCCATTTTGGTATAAAGTTTGTAGACCCCAATTTCTGAAGGTGTAATTTTTTATTGAAAAGAGATTGCAATCAGATGATCATAGTTTTTGCATCGCTGAATATATTTAAACGTATCACAGTATAGTTTTAGGGTTCAAAGAAAAAATATAGATAGTCGAATACGTGTACCTACTTGTGAGCCGTGGTTTGGTTTCGCTATATCCGCTCAATTAAGTGCCGGATGATTCCTCGTTCAGAGGCGAAACACATATCGCAGTATTCAATCGGTATAAAACGATCGGTAAGTATTTTATCATCATTAGAGAAGGTCGTAACGGTAGTCAAACTGAGTAATCAAATCAAATCAAATATTAATGTAGAACATTTTATGTATATCAAGTTTTTTGTAAAAAATATTCTTTGTCTAAGCGACTTTGTACTAACGATAGTTTTGAAATCATGTTATTATTAAATAATAATTGTGACTTTTGTTTGTAAATGGAATGGAAAAAACGTATACAAAATTTTAAGTGACGCTTAGAATGTACACGCACACAAAATCGACAAACAGATTAAATATCTAACAATAATTGTTGTGAGTTCTGTTACATTGATAAAGTCTTTTAATAATATATGTCATATACCTTTCAAAGATAGAGAAGAGAGTACATTACATTGTTTTTAATGGATGATAATGGAATGTTGTTGACGCCTGCTCTAACAGTTTACGCTGGCGGGGCACCAGTAGCAAGAAGAACATGAGAGTTAGTTCATCATGACAAATTAACCCGGAATTTATCATGATATTTTCCAGGGGAAATCGCGTCAAGATCAAGCTGACATGGTACATTCCAGGCGATGGGGTCCACATAACTAGAGAGAAGGGGATTATTAGTAATGGATCTAGAACCCACTGCTAGCAATGTACGTTGTCAGGTTGACCTCTACGCGGGTCCCCCTGGATAAATTCCTGGTGAATTTGCCACGACGCATCATGGTAATTTGCCACGATGCATAGCGATGGGCAGACTGACCTGACCTCATACTTATCCCAGCATTCTTTACTGGTCCCAGCGTATACCATCACCGCAGGCGGGTGCACCACTCCATTATCATCTATTGAAAAAAGTCCACATTACTAACAATCCCCTTTTCCCTATTATATTTTTACTATAAGTACAAATTGGCTGTACGTGCAATTTATATGCTGCTAGTGTATAAACATAAATATTTATGACTCTTATTGTAGATGGGTTACTCAGAGGTATAGTCAACTGCTACGTCATTATGTAAGCAAATTGACTTGTTCATATTTCGAACTACGCCATTTGAATCCAACATGGCAGGGGGCGAAACATAGATTAACGTAAATTGGAGAATTTTTGTCCACAAAAGTTCACTCTCTCCTTCCCGTCGATCATCTTGATAATTTTTCTTTTATTTTGATGTTTTTATGAGATGATAACGGTTTACGACTTACGGGTAACAAAAACGAATAAAGGCTAACTCCTGCCTAACGGATACGACGTTATGTCTGTAGTAATATATATCATCGTACATATATATATTTGTAAATATATACGATGATTACCAAAAGACCACCAAGTCGTCATGTCGCATGTTTGCCATTACAAAAAATAAATTAAACATGTCCCGTGACAACCATACCATCGTTTCTCAATTTAACAATAACTTTTATAAATTAATTCGCGAAGAGACATATGCTAATATGTGATGTTGCGAACGTTCGTTCTTGTAGCAATATTTCGTGCAATTATTTAAAAGTGAAATTTCACAAAAAGTTCTATTGTGTGAACTGTATGTATGTCATATGCAATAGAAAGAGAAAATGCTTGAGTTGAATTCAGTCCCTAACTAAACAAACTTTAATCAAACAGAGGGCACTCCAAACACAGATGGAATTATGGACCAGCTTTTTTTTAAAAACGGGTTATTTCATACAGATCCGCCCACCTTTATAAAGGTTTACGAGCGGATATTGTGGGATTATTACCCACTAAAATGTCCACGGCATATTGGCATTTACATATATAAAAGTAGATAGTAGCCGATTTTCAGACCTACTGAATATGCATATAACAAGCCGTTTCGGAGGAGTATGGTATGTAACTAACATTGTGACACGTGAATTTTATATATAATATTGTCATACATGTCTATTTACAAAATGGTCTTATTCGTACTTACTTTGTAACAGACCTATCATTTTTACATTCTACGTAGAAAATTAGCTAATTATTAGATTCTAACTACTAATGTCAAAAGTAGCTTTCGCAAGTCGATCTAGACCAGATTGCAAATGTGAAAACACCGAATAGGTGCAAAGAAACTCTCACGATGTTTTGGAAAGCCTGAGTTATTGCAGAAACATTGAAATTTAACAGGTTAACGAACCAAATGGGGCGATTTGTTACGTTAGAAATAGTGGATGAGGCTGTTTTATTATAACTACCTACATGCCCCGTCGTCGCTCGCGTTAATGTACATTTTGTGAACCAATTCTTGTTTACTGTATTCACAGACAAAGCAGCAAGGGAAATTGACACTACTATCTTGAAATAACACGATTTATTTTACTGTATACTTACATTATAGATTCATTTTTTTATTATGGATGATAATGGAATGGTGCACCAGTCTGCGCTAACGGTATACGCTGACGGGGCACCAGTGGAGAATGATAGGACGAGCATGAGGTCAGGTCAGTTAGCCCATTGTAAATTCATGGTGAATTTACCACGATGGAGGAGGAACTGTGTGGAGGTTATCCTGAATGTACTATACGTTGTTAGCAATGGGGTTTTAGTCCACTTTACTAATAATTCCCTTCCCTCATTATAGTCATTAAATTAAGTAGTAAAATAGCCAATGTCCATACTCAGAATACAGTCTATCATAACAGACAAACAGACAAGCTTTAACACAATGTACCGTCCCAATCATAACTTGTGCATTTTTTATTCACTTACCGCGCATAATGTTTGTAGCGGTCACAATCGTAAGTTGGTTTGCGCGGTGAACTCACGCATGTACTTGGCTTGACGTACTCGTGGTCTGTCATCTCGCAAATTGTGAAATTACCGAATAACCAGGATAAATCCAGGAGAATACTCTTCGAAGCATCTCGTTGGAATTAAGGTGGAACCAGAACGTCGCACAAGACTCTATCCAAGTAAGTGCAGTATTCTTTTTATTTGTTGTGATCGCTCCTGCAATGATACCAGAGGGTGGAAGGCGATCGAATTCCTCACGGCCTCATGGTGGCTCCTACATATAATGTCAGTTGAATGGAGGTCATGAAATTTAGAACCCTTCCAACATACTTTCTCTACCCCGTTTCTCCCCTGGGTGACAGTTCTCAGCAATGTTCAATTATTCATCCAAATACCAACACATGAGTATAACGCATCATTCACGTGCGTCACATGATCATGCGATGTCTGTCGTGCTGTTTATATATATGGAGGACGATTACCACTTACCATCAGTTGGACCGCCAACATGTTTACCATTAGAGTTACCAGTTTATCAGAGATTGACTGTACCTAAGTCACACATATTTCGGCCGCAAGGAGCTGGCTAGGTCAGTTGTAGGTCTTTCGAAGGGTGCTGATTAGGAAGTATATTAAAGGATAAGAGACACGACATCTTTGTCTTCTGGAATGGCATCGCGTGAGTGTCATATGATATCGTGATATCCGTAATGCTAAACAAGTATAAGCGATGGTTGCCGCTTACCTTCAGAGGCTTGCTTGTTTGGTATTCGGGGTATCACAAGTCTTATGTTCTTTTTATTAATAACATCATAACATGTAACATGTAAGGAGCAAATAAATAAATTTAAATTTCGAATTAGGTAAAAAAGGCGCAGAAAATTTTACGGTCATTTTCGGCGAATTTTTCAACCTATATGTCTATTCATGTCAAATTCTAATATAATGTAAATTTAACTTAAATAGTAGGTATGTCCATATAAATATTACTAAAATTAAGACAAAGAGTATTACAATGAATGAGATAATTAGCGGTCCTGTGTACGGTTGTTTATCTGTGATCTACAGACGGACGGCACTTCGCGAAATTTATTATAAATTTAATAATGTTTGCAGACTTGCTATAGTGATGTACCTACATATGGTGTAACATCGATATTTATAAAAAAACTACACACACACAGTCAATATACCAAAAACGAAGCATTATATACATGGACGTACCCAGTTTACAGTATTAGTTTGAAAAATTTATGTTTTTTTGATTGATAAACATGAAATGCACCATCTCTGTCGGTATATGTCGTTTTTAGTTTACGGTGTTGTCACCCGAGGATAAACTCCTTACATTGTCAGTTTCACCATCACTTTATACATCATCATCATTAAAATCATCATTTCACGGAAGACGTCCACTGTTGAACAAAGGCCTCCCCCAAAAATCTCCACGACGATTGGTCCTGCGCTGCTCGCAGCCAACGCTTTCCAGCGATCTTGATCTCGTCCGTCGGTCCATCTTGTTAGCTTTCCCACACTGTGGGCTTTGGCTTTCGGTTCGCGGTCGCGCCTTAAGGACTTTACTACCCATTGCCACTTCACTTTCTTAATTCTTCGAACTATGTCTTGTCACTCTGGTTCATCTGCGAATCTCCTCACTTTATCCACCTAAATTAATTTATTAAGCATCTTAGAAATCGTCCTAATATTTAACTAAACTGTCAGCGTATGCCACTGGAAATATAATTCTATCGTCATCAATTAAAAAATATCAAATTTAACAAAATCAGACTCTGGAATTAAAGGATTAGGATTAGGATCCTTCCATTAAAATTTTATTATTTAAATATATTGATTTATACATAAAGAAGCTTGTCTGCGATTGCAAATATTTTATCGATATCGAGTGGCAGGTCGTACGGCCATCACTACGTGGCAGCACCCACAGTGACCCGTGAATGTTGACCGTACCAGAGATGGTGGTTCGATAGCTCGCCGCTGGTTGGGTGGATGACCGGAAAACGCGAAACACGTTTATTGTTTTACACTTGGATATTAATAATTATATTTCTTTGTTGTTACATGAACATGATTAATTGAAGAGGAGTTTATAGTTGCCCGTGACTTCGTCCGCGTGGAATAGTGACCTTGGTTATATAATATTTAATAATCTAACCCAAAGGAGCTAAAGAAGAAAGTTTCATCGTTCTAACATCGAAAATGATGAATTCCCATACAAACTAAAATCCCCTATTTTATTTTACTCCCTTAAGGATAAATTTTCTACAAACTTTAACGTTAGGTATATTTATTTATATTTAATGAATAGCCTAAAAATAAGTTACAAGTTTCTAGCTTCAAAAATGACTATACTTTGATACATCCCTTTTTCGCATTAAATAGTATCCTATGTCCTTTCTCAGGCTCTAGACTCTCTGTGTACCTACCAAATTTCATTTAAATCGGTTCTGTAGTTTTTGCATATAAGTGCGACACACAGACAGAATTATTTTCGCATTTATAATATTAGTAAGGTAAGATTAATTGTTAACTTGTAGAACTAAATAAACAAGGTAAATCAAGACTATTGTTTTATTGTCTGACGTGGTCGAGTTGAGTAGTCATGCTCACTAAAATGCCCAGACATGTGGCGGCGTGGTGGGCCGTGTCATTTGAGCTTCCTAAAATATGATCGAGCGCAGTGATGGCTGGCTCATCCGTCACACTCGTGAACAAGTGCTGCTTGTGGGGATTGGTTTGTTCTAATCACTACGACTGATTTACTCTTACTTGGTTAAAGCAGCTTGCTTTGTAAGCTGTTTCGGTTGTAAGGTGCAGATTAGGCAGTGATAACACAGGATAAGAGGCATGAGTGGTATCACGGTCTCATGATAACGTGATGTTCATGTATATAGGACCGTCTATATACCTACCTGATTACCAATAGGTGAGCCGTAAGCTTGTTTGTCATTTCAATTATATCAAATGTCTAGTTACTCGCCCTGGCTTCGGACGAGTGTACATGTATTATATATATAAACCTTCCTCTAGAATCACTCTATCTACCAAAAAAGCGATTCAAAATTCGTTGCGTAGTTTAAAGAATTAAGCATACAGGGACGGACATACAGCCACAGCGACTTTGTTTTATGCTATGTAATGTAAAACTTTACCTAAATATACCTTTTAGTTATATCACTTGATATATAAGACAGATGCCCAGCCAATCTAATCTCGAAACCAATCTGCTAATAAGAATCAGGTTCACTTCCGATGATCGCGGGTTCGATTCCTCGCACGATGCAAACATTGGTATTTATAAGTAATATTGTTTGTATTGGTCTTTTTTACATATTTTATGTATGTAAACAATGTATGTATTTATATCAGTTGTCTAGTTGTAATATTATGTTGTCTGTGCTAGTACCCATAACACAAGCTCTGCTTAGCTTGGCACTAGATGAATTGGCGTGTATTGACCTGTTATTATTATTATATTACTAGTTGTGCCCGCAGTTGTGTTTAGGCGCGATATATTTCTATAAAAAATATAGCCTATTCTGATGTATAAGCGATATTACTGTAAAGTTTCATCAAAATTCATTCAGTAGTTTATGCGTGGAAAAGTAACAAACATATTACAAAATTTCGAATTTATAATATTGAAATACTTGTTCATTTGAGCACATCGACTTTTTAGGACGCCAACATACCACCTTATACAGTCTTCCACCTGACCTGTGACATAAACAGTACTAAAATTACAAGTGACACAAATAAAACCAATACTAAAAACAACAGTATATTTATTTTTTACTCTTTTTATCGGTTTTCTCTCTCTTCCTCTTGTTGAGAGGATTCCTCGGGTCGTATATGTCGAACCAGTCGTCACTCTTTGTGGACGCGTCCTTAGCTAACACTGCGCCTTTATCCTCGAAGCGGAGCGTGTGGCCGAGCCTTAACAAACAAGGTTGCATATTTAAAATATCAAGAAAACAGAACATATATCATCATGATCTGCTTCTTCTTTATCCCATCTATTTGGTCCGACACCAAATAAATGGGATAAGGAAGAACATGTTTTTCTCTTCTATTCATATTCATCATTCATCTCTTACTATATCATCTGTCACAGTCCATCCATCTCTTATTCGGCTTTACTCTGCCCTTATAAGCATCCACATTCATATGTAGTACTTTCTTTAAAATATTCTCTTAATTCCTACGCATTACATACCTTTTTTATTGGGGGTTTAGGCTATTGTCAGGTGCTTGGACTTGTAGCACTGCGACCTACATAGATCTATTGTGCTCGCTCTTTTTCAGACCCGTCTGGGACATGAATTTAAGGAATATCCTTCAATTCTTAGGAGCGATGTTTTTATCTCCTAACACTACCTATATCATGACGGACGATAACTCTTCTACTCACGCACAACGGCCCGAATGAGAGGCTAATTGCAGAGACTGGAGTCCAACATACAACTCTTCTACTTCTTCGACACTTTCATACTTCCTCTAATGTACTTTTTCATTTATCTTGTCCATTCTTATCACATCACATTTAATAAATTTAAATATTTTAAAACATATATGTAAATTAAATGGAAGAAATATATAATCTAGTACTCACCATTCATCAGTATTAACGTCATCATCTTTCACCTCTTCGCTCTCCCCCTCTGTCTGTACCTTTTCTTTAATGGCGTGAAGTTTGTTTTTGAACTTAGCCAGCAAATCGAGGGTGAAACTTTCTCTGTAACAAAATAAATTATTCAAAATAAACTTAATATTGGCTAGGGCATATAGGTCCCCAAACTTTATTTAGTAGTATTAGTATTACACTAGTCTTGTTTTGCGAATTTGATTTCACCCTTTGCCAATCTACTGTCATAGAAAAATCTTACTGGCGTACACTTTGTACAAAGTCATCTGTGTGGGTACCCCTGTCGCACCTATTTTCCCCGATAGCAGCAGCTTGCTTTTTTTTGCTGTTTTTTTTATATATATATTTACAGACAAATTAATATAAAACCAAAATATAATCATCCAATCGCTGCTCAGTACCTTGTCTATAGCAAAACAGTTTAATACATATATTCACATAAACATACTCACAATATGCCCTAATATTTGTTTAAGAAGTTTAATCATTTTTAAATGTTTGAAGGGTAGTAATGATATTACAGAGTACTGAAGTATCAGAAGCATTACATCTTAGTCCTTAAGTATTGCAATGCATACTACGAGCCTCACGTGATTGCGTGATATCCGTAGTGCTGTATATGTAAATAGGCTATGGTTAAAAAAAATAAGTGTATATATACACTTATTTTTTTTTAAATATATTATTCTTAATTTTGACGACCTCGGTAGTCTAGTAAACCGCTTTAATTTTGATATTTACAGGTTTTTATATGTATAGATTTGGCAGCGAATGTTTTCGATTCAGCGTATGCTGAGAGGATGCACTATGGTTGCCAATTGCCCTCAGGTGGGTCATCCGCTTGCTTGCCCTTCCTACATACATTCCAATACATAGTTCATGTCATATTGCTAGAGCTAAAGAAAAGGCAAAACATTGGTACATTTATTTATTAAAATTAAAAATGTATAAAACACTTTTTAAAGTTCTTATTTTGTGCCCTAAATAATACTAATACAAACTGATACACTACCACATAATAATTGAATCACTTTGTGACGTCACTTAAAATGTAACTATTCCGTCTTCCGAACACTTCCATAGTATAAGCAGGTATTATTACCGACTTACTAGAGCGAAATGCATTCGATAATACTGGCCACCAATAAAAATATGCGGCCATTTAAATTATGAAGAACAATCTTTGTGACGTCACATAAAAATCTAGTAATTCTTCCGTATTTCGAAGACCTTAGCATAAGCAGGTTGTATCGCCGACCTACTAGAGCGAAGGGAGTTCGTTAATACTGGCCATCAATAACAACAAGTGAGTGATCATTTAAATTTCGAAGCACAATTTTTAATTCAAAATAAGAACTGAAAGAGAAAGGACGCTTCGTATGTTTACTGTTTTAAAATAAGAATGTCAGTGACTTAATTGATTTAATATAATTGTTTTTAATCAAATCTAAAGTGTAGAGTGTGTATATTACACGTCGTTACGCGACGTTTCTGAGCAAAGGTAAGTTTGTTGATACTATTGCTTATTATGGAGTGTTCGGAGTGTGGAAGACGTTCTTCCTAGGCGAAATCGTATTTCTCCTTCCATTCCATAAACTATTTTATTTCTACAAACTACAGTCTACTCTCTATTTATATTTCTCCTTTATAAGGATTCGTAATCTAACAGTAATTATATGTTAAACATTGGCAAAAATTTGATGGTTTCATACATTAAAAATATAAAATTTCTATACATATGATAATATATAACTGGTTTTGCTGTCTGTACGTAGAAGATATATATAAAAAAATATTTTACTTTCTTTAATAAAGTAATAACACAAAACAAACATTGATACACTTTTTATGTTACCAATTCTCTTAAAATTTATTCCATCTGAATTAAATCCAATCTCAATGAAAAGATAGGGATATGAATCTGGCATCTGAGCTAGTATTTAATAAAAGAACACTCATCTATGCATAACTAAACCAAAGACAATTACAATTATAAAAGATGTATCATTGATACTAAACCTCTTTTACATTTACACAATACAGACAACAAATTACGTCTATAAAAGTCTGAAACTTTTTTACAAAGCCGTTTGTTATTCCTCTCTCTCTCTCTATCTCCTTTTCACTCACCAGTTCAATATTTAATTATTTCTTCCTATAACCTAAAATACCTGTATAAATTTAGAATACCCATTTTGTATTATATAAATTAAAATAATCCACAGAATAAAAGCGTAATGTATATACAAAAAATGCAGTCAAAATCAAAACTTCACTATTTAGAAGTTGGTTAAAAATAATATGACAATTGAATATTGTTATGATGGAATTTTCTATTTTATTTTCATTATTAAAATTAGTGTGTAACATTTTTGAGCAATAAAATTATAAATATATTCTATTCTGTACCACTTTTATATCAAATAAAACAAAAATAGTAAATGACTTCTTATTTAACATAATTTTATGTCATCATATATTTTCAGTTATATATCCATTGAATAACATTTAAATATCACCAACGACCTCTTCCAAATCATCAGAGTCATTAATGATTGCCTCATCCCAAGGCCCGTACTTATTATCTTTGTAGACTTGCCATCTTACAAACAAGAACGGTAAGTAAATACTTAATATAATAACAACTAGTACAAAATAACAGAACAACGTAACAGATACGCTGTACAAACACACGAAAGTAACAAGTAAAGTGATAAAAAATAACGGTAAAAATAACCTAGTATGTAATAATACTTTGAACAATTGCGGACTTAATACAAATAATATCACAGAAACTGTTAACAGTATGAACGCGTCAAAAGACGTTGATAATCTTGATACTAGACACATAGAGGCGAATATAGCTGCGTTTATTGATAATGATTTTGATACTAGCGCCACGGCGACGTCGTAATCAAAAAATATCAGATGTATCAACATCATAATAACAGCCCATGCGTATATTGTATCGGTACTAACCGTATCGGTTAACGTATGAAATATCGGCGATAACAGGTATCCTATTACGATATATATTAAAACAGTTTTAACGTGTAACAGAGTAGCTGTTCCCTCTAAATAAATATATAACATGTGACATATCAAAGTCACTGCAGCCGATATATATATCACTGTGTACGTTTGCACGAACTTATTATACATATACACATACACAATCGCATATAGTACACACAAACACAGTCGTAGAACAACCCGGAATGAGCCTTGTATAGCTTGCAGTAAAGTCACTTTTTCAATGTTAATATTCTTTCGCAAATCTTCTAGAAACTTCTTATCCGTATAGTTATCTGGGTAATCTCTGTTTTCGTACAAATTCTTCACCCACGGTTTTCTCTTTGCTTTCCTAATGATCTTCGACCGGCGGGCTCTGAAAATCGTTGGTTCTTCAATTAGACATTTCTTGAAATTTATTCTTCTAAATTTCTTGACACAATTATCACCAGGAACATACGAA
Organism: Achroia grisella; assembly: GCF_030625045.1. Classification (NCBI taxonomy): domain Eukaryota; kingdom Metazoa; phylum Arthropoda; class Insecta; order Lepidoptera; family Pyralidae; genus Achroia; species Achroia grisella. The sequence continues at coordinate 920,123 of NW_026712626.1, forward strand.
TTAACTTAAAATAAAAAAAAGGTTACGACATTGAAGAAATACAGAAAATACCGCATGTATATTTTAAAATAACTACTGTGTAACCGTTACCCGAAACTTCGTCTGTTTCTTTTTAAGATATAAGTAGCCTACGATTGTTTGACAGCCTCGGTGGTGTAGTGGTATATTGATGGTCGCGGGTTCGATTCCTCGCACGGTACAAACATTTTTATTCATGGGTATGATTGTTTTGTGTGTTTACTATGTATAATATGTATTTATTTTAAAAAAATGTAACCATGTATCAGTTGTCTAGTACTCATAACACAAGGTAAGGAGAGCTTGGGACTAGATGGCGCTGTGTGAATTGTCTTGACATACTGTATATTATATTATTGTCCTCATGATACATTATAATATTACTATCTTTTTATTATGATACTACGTCCTAAATGGACTTGTATATTTCATATACAATTAAAAATCTTATAGTGATTATTTTAAGGTTCAATTTCTTTAATCATTGGCAATAACATCCATTTACTTAAGGAGTAAATATACCCTAGAACTTCAGCTCCAGGACGCAAGCAGAAACCGGGACCTTGTTTACGTAAAATACCATGAATATAAGTAATTGTGCTCAGAGCGTCGTAGAGTATTAGTTACTATCTCATTAAAACAAAACTCAAAGGTTGATCAAATTAGGCTGACACCAAAAAAAATTCTCCTTGGTGACAAAAACACCAATAACAAACCTAAGATTAAATCGAGGGACAATGGTAAGATCGCTTCCTGCCATGTTGGATTCAAATATTCTCAAAGAAATATGTGCATGTTAAGTGTTGCTATTGCCGACGTCGACAATTGCATCAGTCTACCCCATCTGGGATAAGAGTCGTTACGATATGTATAACCAATAATAACTTACCTGGCTGCACCCTTTTTCGGTATCTTCTCCTTCATCTTCCTATATTTGTCCTGCTCTTCCACATACTGTTTGTACATCTCGTTATCCTCTTCTAAATTCTTATCCTGCTTCTCTTCTTTACTCTCTTCGTTCTTTTCTTCTTTGGGACCTTTCATCTCTTTTTTTAGCTGTTTTATCTCGTTTCTTATGCGATCTCTGAAAATAACAATATACATAAGAATATATTAGTGTTATCAAATAAAAAAAATATTCATGTAGGACATTTTGGCCACTTATGAATGTCAAATTTAATTGTATTAATATTTTTATTATACTCCTACTATGTACTAATATTATTACCCACTGTCTTTGATTTTGATCACCAACAGAGAAGGTCGAAACGCTTCCAGTAGCGGTAGTGAGGTTTCTACACTATACAATATTTATCAAGTAGTTTCAATATATAATATATTTTGTTTTACAAGTGGAAGTGAAATAAATACAAAGTAATATAAATCCATTAACATTCTAACATATTTTTAATTATACCAACCTCTCTTTTTGTCTCTCCATATCTCTGTCTTTCCCTAAATAATACTCTTCCTCTGAACTCTCTTCTCCGTCTGTATCATTCTTTTTCTTTTTCCTACTCCCAACTTCTGGACTCTTTTCTCTTTTTGTGTTTAATTTCCCTCTTATGCTACTAACAGCCTCTGCAGTCTTTTGTTTCTTCTCTTCTATTTCTGCACTCGTTTCTTCTTTGTCTATTTGTTCTTCCAATTCTAATTCTGTAAAGAAAGAACATTCCATCACTGATTTATTCATAAGCTCTCCTAGTTGAATATCTTACTAATATTATAAATGTGAAAGTTTGTGAGTATGGATGGATGTTTGTTACTCTTTCAAGCTAAAACTACTAAACGAATTTTGATGAAACTTTACATTAATATAGCTTATACATCAGAATAACATATAGGCTATAATTTAATAAGATATGTAAATTGGGCGAAATATAATGATAAATGTCAAGTAAGTGTGATGCAGACGAAGTTGCACGGGACAGCTAGTACATCATATATTTGAGGGAGCAGGACATCGCTTAATGTAAATTTTTATTAATAACACTAAATGAGCTCTCACATTATTACCTCATTTTTTAATCATATACTGATTATAATGACAAATATGCTGACGGCCCAATTGATGTTATGTTGTAACCGTCGCCTATATACGTGAACAGCACCATAGACATCATGTTATCATGTGACACCCGTGATGTCACTCATGGGTTGCCAATCCACAGGACTTAGATGTCATGCCTCTTATATAAGATAATTTCATTGCTTAATCCTTCGAACGTTTTGACACAGATCTGTGCGCCCCTGTTAAACCGTATTACCGTTTTGTCACAGATATATGCCCGCAAAGCCGAGACTTCTTTTTAACCAATTTAGTCCTTATTTAAAATAAAATAAGATTGAAACACATTTGAAAAAATACAGCTGGCACGCGCATACCGCCTCTTCACTTTCAGTCGCTGCGACAGACTACAGACATTTGAAAGGTTAATCTGTACCCTGTAACCGAAACACAGCTCACAAAACAAGCTGTTTGGCGTCCTTAATAGGTGAGACTGAGGTACCCATGCAGACTATTTTGTAGTCTACTTTTTGTAAAACATGACAAGAATGGGAGATATAAGGTCAGCATTACGATATTTATTAACCATGATAATTGATATTTAGCACTTACCGGCCGCCGTTTTCTTGCTAAGTTTAGGGTCTTCTAGAAGATCGTGCGTGGACTTCGGCTTCCCTCTGTACTCTTGTGCTTCGCCTTCCTCTTCTTCCGCCTCTTCTCCGAACGACAGTAGGCCGAAATTTCTAGTTATAATAAAAATATAATGATCTATATTTGACGTCGGTAGTCTAGTGGTTAAGTATACGCATATAATAGATTTCAATGAAACTTTATAATAATATAGTTTATACATCAGAATAACACAAGAGCTGTAATTTATAGAGATATTAGTGCGAACTGTGCAAAATAAAATCATATGACATTACTTGTCATATAATTTTATTTTATTAGGAAAAAATTCTGCCATCTGTGAGCTATTCTATCGTTACGCCTTCACGACTAAATCACTGAACTAATTTTATGAATTTTTGTATAAAGATATATATAACCTTGAAATGAGGTGGGACAGCACTATTTGAAATTAGAATTTTTATTTATTTGTTAAGTTCTCTGTTACATATAGATAGTAAATTTTCAGTTTAGAACTAAAGATATAAATTCCAAACACCAAGCTACCAAAACAGGGCAAGTTAAATATATTAAAATAAAAGAGACTACTAACTTAATCCCTTGTCGCTCCTTTTTCTTCTTCTTAGGCGCCTCCTCAACACTGGTCTCTATAACCCGTGGCACTATGTCTGTGAATGGGTTAATCAACACTGCAGTGCTGGTGATCTTCTGGGGGTGCTCGGGCCGATCGTCGGGGCCTATTAGACCCTCACTTAACTTCAACACGTTGTATATTGTTTCCCCTGTAAAACAATATGGAATATTGTAAAGTATTTTATGATTAGCATGTGTGAGAACACAAATATTCAGTGATGAAACATGACTACCGTTTCTGGAAGAGATACGACCTTCTATATTGGTGATCAAATTTCGACGGGTATTTAGTTCAGCGACCAAACCACTATCGAACAACCAACACTAGACTTCCAAGCTATATCCATACTCTATTGCCTGATGATACCTCGTTCAGAGGCGAAACACATGTCGCAATATATATGTGTGTAGAGTAGTGTAGACTCAAATAACGTTCGGATTTTGATCACCAATATAGAAGGTCGTAATGCTTCCAATAGCGGTAGTCAAGTTTCCACACTAAATGACTACAATCTGGAAGTTAATTATTTTGCATGAATTTTAATGAAATTTTATATATGTGTTAATCTGTTTCAGAATAACATATAGGCTATAAATTTCAGGCGGGTGTAACCGCAGGCAGAGGTAGTATTAAACAGATCTAGAACCTACCATTGTAATATCCTTCTATACATTAGTTGCATTAAAAACAACTTTGCAACTGACCTGTAACCTTTCCGAAGATAGTGTGTTTGTTTTGAAGCTCAGGAGTTGCAGCGAGTGTGAAGAAGAACTGCGATCCATTGTCGTCCTTACCAGCGTTGGCCATCGCAACCAGCCCTCGTCGGTTGAAACGAAGACGAGAATGAAATTCATCCTGTAAATAAAATTGATTTCATAGTCCGCAAGCCAGCCTCTGGCTTTTTCCTTTCACTCAAAAATGTCATATGCTATTTTAAATAAATAATATAAATTTAAATTTAACTAAATTGGTCACCTTGATCTGTTCCTAGCAGCCATTATTACCACCCCAGTCATACCTAACGTGATCCTGCTTCCAATGGAATGGCCGGACTATTCTTCTAAATATTTTTTCTCGCTTTTACAATCAGAAAAAAAATTATTATTCATTACTCTACCTTAAATGGGGCTCCATAGACTGACTCGCCTCCCGTTCCATCCCCATTTGGGTCACCACCCTGCACAATGAATCCAGGTACCACACGATGGAAAATTGTGCCTGTAAAAAAGTAATATAATAATATATTCCTACCAATTTTAATAATAAATAACCCTGGGCAATTAACACAGTGCTATCTAATACCATGGTAAGCAGAGTTTTTGTTATCTTTATTTTGATGAAACTTGACAGTAATGTAGCTTATACATGAAAGCTCAGCCTATGGCTGAGCATATACATAGGCTATAAATTTAATGGGTGAAACTGTTAGCTAGTATTAGATTGTTCTAGAACCTACCATTGTAGTATCCTTCCATACACAGTTGTATGAAGTTGCGACATGCTTTAGGTGCTTCTTTTGTCCATAACTCAATGTCTATGTCTCCAGCGCTTGTCTTCAATAAAACCTACAACACATTATATTTTTATATATACAAAATTCTCATGTCACAAAGTTACCATACTCCTCTGAAATTACTTGACCAATTTTTATGAAATTTCATATACAGTAGGTCTGAGAATCTGCCACTATCTATTTTTCATACCCCTAATGATGAAGGTTGTTCACCCCTAACATATTTTCTTATATTTTGGTCAAAACATTGTTTTTTATTTTTTTATAATGTGGCATTAAAAAATACATATAACCTTAAATTTTCACCCTTCTATCACCAACCCTTATCTTTTTATAGTAATTGGCAAAACAATGTTTGTGAGGTCAGCTAGTATTACATATGTTTTACCTTTGTTATATGTTTGTTTTTACAAATTGCTGATTGTTTTTCTGGCTACTTTGTCTACAGATTTTGCTACAGTCCTGACTACCATTTTGAGAATTTCTCTTTAATGATTTATGTTTAAAAACATGCATGTCTCACCAGTCAACAGTCCCACAACAAATCTGTTAAAGGCTTGGTGAGCCGATTGCGAGATACAAAAGGAAAAAAAAAACATGCATATATTTAGTTATAGAAGAACTCCATCACTTTTAGAGTACACCATGAAAAGCATAGGCTATCATTATTTTTTAATATGCATTTTAGATAATAAACTATTTCTATATTGCCAAGTAAACAAACTTGATTAATTACTTATTTAAAACTATTATAGGATGACTATTAACATTCATAATGTGTCCCTTAGTGTATTGAACACATTCTCATTTCAAAAAGGGCCTCATAATGAATTTATTATTATATATTATTATTATTTATCCAATAATACTTTTAAGTTAAATATAATTATAAGGAAATGGAGACATATATATGTATACAATTAGTGTACATTACATTTATGTATTATATTATTTATTTAAGAATTACAAATCGTAAGATAACAGACTCACTTTGCCTAAAGCGGGCGGTTCCTGAATGTATATATTACTCATTCTACTTCATTTATTTTATATTTGGATGATAAACCTTATAGTGATTAAAATTTAAAATGGAATAATGTAACTTAATTTAGTTTTTATTTATAAGTCGAATATTATTCTTAAAAGATGAAGGACGTAAAATAAAATACAAACACAAACGAAAATTGTCACAGACTTAAGTCAAAAGTCAATAAAATTGCTCTGTGCTCACAGTGACAGATAATGTCATTCGATTATATGTTATCTGTGGGATAGGTAATATTGTCATAAATGTAATGTGAATTGTAATCGATTATTCGATTATAGTAAGTCATTGATTCAATAATGCTTCATTGAAAGTATTATCTGTGATTTTAAAACACAGCTAAAATCAATGACGACTATTGTTCCAGGGAAAAGTTTTCAATGTCTATAAAATTAATGCTCACGAAAGAATTCTAAAAGCAGGAACCGAGGTTCTTAGGGTGAATTAAGGCAGTGAATTCACAAGATATGACGACATCCCACCACCTATGCGTGAAGTGAAAACAAAATATACTTTCCGAAAGCATTTTAAAGAACATTTGCTACAAGTTCAAAAAAATAATTGATAATAACGATAAAGGATTCACTAAAGGCGCGTGGGTGGCGACATTTTCCTTGGCTGAAACTATTTGCTGGTACCAGAGAGCGAGTGTTATGGATATTTTTATTTTAATACTGCGATACCGTTATTAGAATACGTAAAATGCACCGTACGCATCACTGTGGGTATATATATATTTTTTTTTATTTTATTTCTTTATAATTGTTTATTTTTTCTTTTATCCATTACGTATATAACGTTTTAGGATTATTTAAGATTATTAATATGTAATTTTACTTTTTATTATTTATATACTTTTCTCTTGATATTATTATTTTTATTTTAATTGTATAATATCTGATTTATTAAGTTAATGTATATGTATTTTTTAATTGTAATATTTGCGCGTCCGTACTGTGGGCCCAACTGAAAGTCAGCGCTGGAAAATATTTCCAGCATTATGCTGAGTTGTGGCCCACATTGACTCCGTTTTTTAATGTGTAAATTATTCTTGTATTTCTTATGTTATTACTGTAAAAACGAGTTAATAAAAAAAAATTCTACATAGCATCTCAGTCCCCCGGAAAAACAATTACATGAGTGGTTTTATTTTTTGAACAACTAATGCTGTTGGCCGCGGCTGGCCTTTACAGCTTTACCGCATGAGTGGTAACATGGGCGTCATGATAACATAATATTGGTAGTATTGTTGATTTATATAGACGAGGTTCAGCAATTACCGTCAGGTGGGCCATCAGCTTGTTTACAATTATATAAAATACTAACTGTTCACGCGACTTCGTCCGCGTGGAATTTAACTTTATATTTCTAGAATAAAATATATATACATATATATACCTAGCCTAAGTCACTCATTACTACATCTGCTACCTGCCAAAAAAAGTCACCCGTCAAAATCAGTCCCGCCATTTCAGAGATTAGCCGGAAGTAATTGCTGACTTTGAGCTATGTAATAAATTTGATATTTAATTTTTGTAGCACTTTAGAAAATAAAATAATATTGATGTTAGCCTGTATTATCCTATATTTGAATTACCTTTTCAAGAAATGAATTAAAACCGCAATAAAAAAAGTAAAACACATTTTTATAATAACAAATTTATTTTATACGACTGTTATAACAAATCTGATAAATAATAATTTTATGTGTCAGTCACATTGTTAGATTGAACAATTACATTTTTTCAATAGACCATAGGGGTTCCATATCCGTAGCCTGGACCATATCCAAACCCTGAGCCAAAGCCTGGACCAATACCTGGTCCAAAGCCGGGTCCAAACCCGGGGCCAAATCCGGGATTAAATTCAGGTCCTAATCCGGGGCCAAAACCTGGTCCAAATCCTGGGTTAATTCCGAGTCCTAATTCCGGCCCTAATCCGGGACCAAATCCAGGACCGAATCCAGGGCCAAATCCAGGGTTAAAGCCGAGTCCTAATTCCGGACCTAATCCAGGCCCAAATCCAGGTCCAAATCCGGGTCCAAATCCAGGCCCAAATCCAGGCATATACCCTGGGCCATACATGGGACCAGGTCCAAATCCAGGGCCATAACCAGGACCAAATTTAGGACCACCCAAACCCCCAAGTAAAGCAGCAGTTAATTCCGTTTTCGATAAACCGTTTCCAAATCCATAACCATTGGATCCCTTTGATAAAAGCAAAGCAATGAGTTCTGCTTTACTTAGTCCAGCGCCAAATCCGTTAATATTGCCTAAACCAGCTGCTAATTCGGCACCAGCTAAGCCTGCATTGTAACCTCCTCCAAGAGTAGCTGCAGCAATTTCTGCACTGGCAATTTCAGCACCGGTGAGACCCGCACCTAAACCGGCTGCAATTTCAGCGCCAGCCAAACCACCATATCCAACATTACCATATCCACTTGCGAGACTAGCGGCAGCAATTTCAGCACCAGTAAGACCAGGTCCGAACCCGTTCCCTAAACCAGCTGCTATTTCAGCACTAGCCAAGCCACCAAATCCACCTGCGAGGCCAGCAGCGGCAATTTCAGCCCCAGCAAATCCAGGACCATATCCAGGGCCGAAACCACTGTTCAAACCAGCTGCAATTTCCGCACCAACTATGCCAGCTCCGATGCCCCGTCCACCATATCCTCCAAGGTTAGCTGCAGCGATTTCCGCACCAACTATACCAGCTCCTAAATTGGGACCATAAGGACCGTAACTGGAGGTTGGGAAGGGACCAGTTCCAATTGCAGCTAATTCGGTATTGACTAAGCTAGCACCCAGATTAGGCTTTCCAAGGAATCTCTCTGCAAGATCCACTCCCATCAGCCCTTCCATACATGGACAAAGACTGAGCGCATTCTGAAAGAAATAATACACAAATATTAGACAATCATTTTACACTACACTAATGTCTCGCCCCAACCCCGCTCGTGTAAGTACAATTATTGCAGACATCTGTTCATGTCTAATATAACATACATCATTTTACTTTTATGTCAGAAGAGGATTGTTAGTAATATGCCATGCCAGGTTGACCTCCACGCGTCGCCTCGGAAACCATCGCGGTCAGTTCCTGATGAAATCGCAACGATCGGTCAACTAAACTACATTAATTCTCATCCTACTATCCTCCACTGGTGCCTCATCAGAGTATACCGTTAAAGCAGACTGCTACATCATTCCATTATCGATCATTAAATATATAAATAAAGCCTTCTATGGGTAAAAAAATGATTATTTTAGTGTTATTTGGAAAATTATTATTATTAAGAAAGCGTCGTGCAGATACTATCTCAACTTACACCGAAAGGGCATTATCTTAAATCTAGCCGAGACTAACTAAACTAAATATATTGACTAACTTTCCGATGCTTCAAATACCAATAACAAACCAATTCAAACTTATTTACTCGATTATTTATCATTAGCTTTTGTAACGCACTGCTAAAGAGTGGAACACACTTCCAGCTTTTGTGTTCCCGGAGAAATACAACCCCGGATTCTTCAAGTCTATTGTGAATAGATATCTTCTGGGTAAGCGCGCTACATCCTAGGTCTTGCCATCATTTACCATCAGATGAGGTAAGACCAAGCGCAATCCCATTATTATTAAAAAAAAACTGTAATATAATTATACTAAATTATAATAAAAATTACCTGAATACAGTATGCCTGGAGACATAATACTAAAATGGGTAACCGTGTCATGTTTCAAATAATAAAAATAATAACAACGTAACGTATTTATAGGGCTCTACAATTTTGTAATTGGTGTCTGCTTTGGAAACAATATTTTAATTTAGGGTTCCGTACCAAAAGGTAGGCAAGAAACCTTTATGAGTCATATTATTTATACCACGTAGGTGGCAAACAAGCATACGGCCCATCTGATGGTAAACGTCTTTTGTATTTCCATGTATTTTTTTTTTTTGCAGATTTCAATTTTTTGCGCACAAATTTTTTTTTTAAATAATTCTATACAAGTTTCACTATCAAGCCCCAACCTAAGTAAAGCTTGTGTTTTGGGTACTAGACAACTGACATAAATAGTTACTCAAAGTTTTTTTTGGTAAATATACATATAATATATGAATATACATATATAATACTTAGGAACAATTATACTCATTAATACACCTGTTTGCGTCGTGAGAGTAATCGAACCTGCCACCATCGGAAGCAAGGCGATGTTAAACTGCTAGATCACCAAGGATGTAATCTACCTACCTACGGCCTACTTAAATTAAATTTGTCGTTATCATTAATTAAAATGATAATTAATAAAAAAAAAATAGTAGTAGGACTTCAACAAAAAAAACTATTAAAAGTACATCAAAATATATTACTACGGAACTGTTAATCAGCGTATCAAACTGTCAATTGACCAGTTTTGTTGCAAAAACAATACACCCATCTTTCCGTGTCCTGTAATATTGCTACAATAAAAAAAATTATGTCACCATGTTGTATTACAAAATTTAACATAATATTATCTTTACTTATATCTCTTGCTATATATAATATTTAGTAATATATTATAGATTATAATATAAAATACGTGATCAGACAAATTTTTAGTCAATTTCCTACATATAATATAGATACAAAACTATTTGCAAAGGTTAAAATAATGGCGGCAAAACATTTTATTTTTTTCTCGTCGATTATATTAGCTCAGGTATAAAATTTTTACTATCTATATACAGTCGTACAGAGTAGGTATTCGAAACTATAAGTAAGGTATATAATACATCAAATTGAACCAACTTATCGCGAAACAATGTGGATATATCAATATATTGCAGTTTTCATACTAAAATTAATGAACTGCTGCTGACAGTGTTTGTGTTTTGTAACCTTACCTACCTACCTCGTATAAAAGATTTTCAAAATATTTCTAATAATTACAAAATTTAGTCTCTTTTCATATTTCTTTATTCCAATACTTTACATAAGGTTAATACGTAGAGAAAAATTCATAAAACATAAACAAACTTTATGAGTATCCCGGGCAAAGTTTCTAAGACCTAAAGGGCGTCTAATAATAACAATAATTAACTGTTATATTCTTTATTTCAGATAGTCAACTCCCAACATTTAAACCACGGAAACATACTAACAAACAACTTAGCGAACAATGGGATAACAACAAACAATATGGCATCAAACGCATTCGTAAACAATCTTGCAAATAGTAACATTGGATCTATTAATACTAATTTAGGATCTACCGTATTTGGAAATACAAATTTAGCAAACAATCTCGATTCAAATGTCTTTGGAGTAACAAGCCGAGTTGGGGGAAATTACCCTGTATCACTTGCTAACAATGCACCAAATCTATTAGGAAGTACTGTAATCTCTGAAGAGTTATTACCAAATATTGGCGCCCAATTTGATGGCATTGCAACATCTAATAGTGGAACTTTTTCAGTTGCCAGTTCTTCTCCAAACAAACCTATTGGATTGTCTGTTTACTCAGACAATTTGGTAATCGAAGGCCCTGTTATGGTGACCGGAATACTACCATTTTTAGCGACTGTAGCAGTTGAAGGCAGTATACCAACATATGGCAATGGTGCAGCGAGTTGCGGCTGTGGTGACAATAATGTGGGTATTGTTAATGAACTGCCCGGTCTGACCACAGACGAAGGTCTGGCGTCGAATTACGTAGGTGGTAACCTAGATGTTAGACCTGGACAACCTAGTGTCGTATACTAAGATGTTATTTATATATTATATTGTAATAAATTATTCCTTCAAATTTTATTCTATTTATTTTTATTTAATGTTCTATCTGTAAACCATATTTTAAGTCTCATTAGCGATTGATTTCTACATTCTTCTAATTTCAATTTGCGATCATTGGTATTATAGCATAGAGTCGCCCACCGTCCTGTTTTCCCAGTATATGTCCTAATTTTTTTAAGTCCTTGGACGTTCTACATAAAATAAACCTTGAAAATAAACACAGATTTCTATATTTTTTATTAAGGCCCTTTAGTTTTCTGTACTCTACAGTTGTCAAAACAAACTTTCCTATATCTATTAAAACACTTCCATTACGGTTTCACCTAACAAACTTGAACCAGTACTTTCACAATCATTTTCAACGTGACTTATCTCTGTAACATCTTACACATGTAACTGATAAAACATTATAGGTATTTATAATCAAACTATTACATTGTAATCGATGAATTTAATATTTTTTTTTATGTAATTGAAATTGCAAATAAGTTGATGACCCACCTGGTAAGCAGTGGCCATCGCCTATAGGGGAAGGGGACTGTTAGTAATGTGGGCTAATAACCCCATTACTAGCAATGTACCATGTCAGGTTGACTTCCATGTGATTCCCCCTGGAAACCATTGTGATAAATTCATAGTGAATATACCACGATGGGCTAACTGACCAGACCTCATCTTGTTATCCTCCATTGGTGTCCTGTCAGTGTAAACCGTGTGGGCAGGTGAGAGAGAACGCCCATAAAAAAAAAAGTATCGCCTATATACAAGAACAGCAACCACGGAAAGCATGTAATTAATAAAAAAATGGAGAGTTCAAAAATCTTCAAATAAATATTTATTTCATACCTTACTTACGGTTATTATATTTAACATATACTTAATAACCTATTATATGAAAAATACGTCATAAACCTGTAGTCGTTTTTACATGAAATAGACAAACAATCTGTTGTAGCATCGTCACGATTTTATGATAGGTTAAAATGATAAATATTTTTTTGTATCTACAATTTTATTTTACTAATTTGCATTTTTAATGAATGAATATGGAGTGGGCACCAGTGGACGATAGGACGAGCATGAAATCAGGTCAGTTAGCCCTTTGAGGCACAGACCAGAAACTAACGGCGATAATTTCTAGTAAAAAGGAGGAGAGGTCTATCTGTTAGGATTAATTTGTTAATAGATTTACTTGAATGACAAACGTACATTGCAAACGTTCATGAACTCTGTTTTTATTTAATGTTAGAGTTACATAAATACACAATATAGTCTTTAAAAAAATCTATTGAGTTTCTTGCCAGTTCTTCTCAATTGGATCTGTATACTGAACTGGACGGTAGGAAAACGATTAAATACAAAAAAATTGACGTTGATAAGATGCTAAAATGAATAAATAAATTTTGATGTGTTTTGATTGGTAGATTGGTAAAGGGCCCACCTACACCAATTAAGAATAATCATTTCTCTTTCAATAAAATCTGTACAAAATACACAATTTAAGTAATATTTTAGAAATTATTATGATTTATCTATTAATTCCTTATAATATTGGCAAGAACGATCGAAATCGGGGATCGGAAACTAATTTATGATATCCGTATAATATCGCTGAAATCTACACCCGGGTCACAAGTCGCGGGAACTGCTCGGAGTTTCATGGAGTGGTAACAAGTTCATCATTCTCTCTACAGTTTCAATTGGCTAGGAAATGAAGTGTTATTAAAAACAGAGGGATTTGTGACAAATTGTGTTGTTATATGTATGTCATTCGTTGTTCATTCCAGTTACATCTTACTTAAATTAGAAACGCGAAAGTTTGTGTGTATGGATGGATAGATAGAGGATGGATGTTTTTTACTCTTTTACGCAAAAATTACTGGATGGATTTTCAGGAATATTTACAATAATATAGCTTAGTATATGCGTACAATATATATGTCTATGCCTCGCCGTTATATTAAATAAAAAATTTGAAATAGGGTTTTTTAAACACCACAGTAGAAAAGTGACTTAAGATTTGAACATTATTAAGGTTCTATCACAGATAACATAATATTACATACAGATACCCCATCCCATACAAGAAAATGGTTCCTTCCTAACTCGGGCTATTCTTCGGGCTATTTTATTTCGCCACCGTAGCCGCTAGATGTCGCTAGATCTGAAGCAGTTCGGATTACTAGTGGGTGCTTAGTAACAAAGCATGAAAATAGATGGCAGTGAATTCAGTCTACATGACATCTGTTTTGCAAAGATATGTATATAATAGATATGTAGGTAACTGTATCGTGTACCTCATTAGGGACGATTCAAGATTCAATGTAAATGTGTAGGTATAATATCGTTAGCCGACACTCTGCAGATATGGCTTATGTGCCAATGTATATACCTATTGTGTTATGGTTTATTTTACATTCCATGCCTATTTTTTTTGATATGTTGTAACGCGTCTGCGCTATACGTATAGCCTGATTTTGATACGTTTATACTCGTACGTATCAAAATCGGGCTATACGATTTTTTATTTCAATCGTTATATGTATGAGACTGATTTTAGCTACAATTAATTTACTGGTATATACCTCATGTATTCTACGATGTACCCCTCTTTTACCTAATGAGAATTCCGCTATATCTTATATATAAATTTTGTATCACAGTGTTAGTTGCCATATTTCTCCCACATTTTGATGAAATTTGATATGTATACTTCCCAGGTCTGAGGTAGGGTTGTTATCTATTTTTTATACCCCTAAGTCATAGGGGTGGCCTACCCCGAAAAAAATATTTTTTTGTATTATGGACAATTTTTTATTTATTTATAATGTTACATTGAAAATACATACACGCCTAAATTTTCACCCGTCTTTCACCAACCCCTATTTTTAATAGCGATATTCTTACAAATATTATAAATGCTAAAGTAACTCAGTCTGTCTGTTTGTCTCGCTTTCACGCCAAAACTACTGAACTGATTTAATTGAAATTTGGTAGACAGATAATGTAGACCCTGAGAAAGGCTACTTTTTAATGCGAAAAAGTATTGAAAGGGGAAATGAAAGGCTATATGAGGATATCGTAATTTTTAAAGTCAGATCTTGTAAGATTAAGTGAACAGGGTCGGTCTAGGTTTTTCATTATTAGAAATGTGTAACGGGGTAACACGTTATTTAGTGCGAAATTGTGTATATTACAATAAAATTTAACGAGAAAATATTATAATGATATCACTGGGACACTCATTGCCTTACTACTATATCGTCCGTTAGTCGCGAACTTTCTGGAAACACGAGAGGCGCTATCCTATTGGTCGGTCGGCGCGGTTACCGCGCGTAGATGAGTAGATGAAGTACTTAGACGAGTCTCACGGCGCCGCAGCGTAAGTACTTACTATACATACGTAGTATACATATGGGTATTACAAATGTTTTTATTACTAGTAATATTACTCTGTTATCTAAGCAAGTAATGTGTGCTTATTTTGAACTTGATAACATTCTGAATTACTCGTATATCTTTCAATATCTTTAGCGGTATAAACCAGGTTATGTACTACTACTAGTATTGTTAGTGAGGGATAAAGTTGATGAACAAAAATAAAACAATATTCGTATTAAAAATATATTCATCTAATATTTTTGGCATTATTTTTAAGTTTCTTCCAAATATAAGGGGTCTGACATGGGGTGTTATGTACCTACATTAAAAAATACTTTTTGAAATGTATGAAAGAAACGTATTGTATGAAATTTTTGAAATGTGTGAAATGTATGCACCTACATTAAAATAAAATTTTTGAAATGTATGAAAGAAATGTATTGTATGAAATTTTTGAAATGTGTGAAAATATATGTACCTACATTAAAATATAATTTTTGAAATGTATGAGATGTATGAAAACAATGTATGTACCTACATAAAAAGTTCATTTTTGAAATGTATGAAATGTATGAAAGAAATGTATGTACCTACATTAAAAGATAATTTTTGACATGTATGAAATGTATGAAAGAAATGTATGTACCTACATTAAAAGATAATTTTTGACATGTATGAAATGTATGAAAGAAATGTATGTACCTACAATAAAATATAATTTTTGAAATGTATGAAAGTAATGTATGTACCTACATTAAAATATAATTTTTGAAATGTATGAAATTTTTGAAATGCATGAGATGTATGAAAGAAATGTACCTACATAAAAAGTTCATTTTTGAAATGTATGAAATGTATGAAAGAAATGTATGTACATTAAAATATAATTTTTGAAATGTATGAGATGTATGAAAACAATGTATGTACCTACATAAAAAGTTCATTTTTGAAATGTATGAAATGTATGAAATAAATGTATGTACCTACATTAAAAGATATTTTTGACATGTATGAAATGTATGAAAGAAATGTATGTACCTACATTAAAAGATAATTTTTGACATGTATGAAATGTATGAAAGAAATGTTTGTACCTACATTAAAATATAATTTTTGAAATGTATGCACCGTACAATAACAATACACGTTAAACATCATACCACAGAGTCATACGCAAGTTAAAAACAAACTGCTATGATATTAATGAGAAAGGAAAATAAACTTTATGGTATTCGAGTTAGGGTCGATTTCTCTCTTTTTTTAAAACTATTTTAATCTTACCAGTTGCCAGTATTCGAAGACAGCTACGATTCGTACTCGATATTTTAAATTATTATGTAATCGATTTTTCAGTACAAATGTAAATAACCAACGACACTAATAATGTACTACTATATTCCGTTCTTTGAAACGGAATACTGCTATACTTAATACAAAATAATGAAAATTTACTGTTCACAACGACTCATTAAAAGCATCATCGAATAATGCGCTGTAATAAAATCCTGTTATCGATTATTAAAAAAAATCGATAATACATGTATTTATTTTTAATATGACAACACTTCATACATAAGTATTATTGGAAATAGTATTATTTGCTTGTTCGGCTATTTTTAATTTACTTAAACTTTTTTTATATGTTTAATAAAATATAGTTTATTAAATAAAGTATAGTTTATTGGAAAATATAAAAAAGACATTTAATTAGGCCGATACAAATGACAACAATGCCATCTATGAAAGCATTTTGAAAACATTATATATTAGCACTGATTAAAGTGTAATTAAGTACTGGAAAATAACAAAATGAGTAAATATATGAAAATTACTTTTCTAAACGCATTATTTCATTTTAACATGTATATATATTTTTTTAAAAATGGATTAAACTATTTTGAAGACACAGTTTTGTTTTTTAAAACGTTTCCAAAACTATGAAGAATTCCATCGATACCAATCACGCCATCTATATGCAACTTTTAGCAATAATAATGGCTATTTCCTCATTGAGTGCCACTGGTTCTATTGTCAAAAACTATATACTTCTATAATCGTCCGTGCGTGTCAAATACATTTTTATTGATTTAATGCGTTTTTTTATAAATAATAATAAAAATAAGTTTAATACTCCTCCGTCCGCGTGATTTTCTTAAAAAGGTACAAAGTTTTAGCTTCACGTATTAACAGCGCCATCTAGTCATGTATACGCAAACAACTTTATACAAAGTCTACTTTGTAAAAAATATACTTACATAAGCACATACAGTGTTATTAAATACATCGCTTACCAATCTATAATTGCGTACCTTTACGCATTACCCATAGATAAAGAAACCTTACTTCATATTTATAATTTCCATTGACAATTTCGTAAAGCTATTGAATAATACGATTAATGTACTAATTGTAGATAATGTATTATTTATAAAAGCAAATAATAATATAACATTAGTTCATTTTAAAGGGAATTTTCAAAAATGGTTCACCTTCGAGTTACTTTTGTTTGCGTACTGTCTTTATTGCTGAAAGTAAGTAATAATAGTAGGTTTGACTACTATTTTATATATCGTAATCTAGAAACTGACTGCGGCTTCTCTTATAGCTTTGTTATTTTTGTATATATAACGACAATACATAGAAAAATGTATCTTTCAAAATGTGTAAGAATTTTATTACCTATAGGAACCAGTGAGTAACGGGAGTAAATTTTAATTTTCATTAAATTAAATCACTACAATAATTGCACTAGTGTACTGAGTGAAAGCACTGCAAGACACTGATTTGCACGTATAGTGGGAAAAAAATAAAGTGTGTGTAGCTGTCATATTATAACTAGATATTCCTTCATCCATTCCAGCATCTTTAGAAATATTTACAGCATTCTGTCTTAGTGTTGAATATTTCATAATTTTGAGGTTTTGTATTTCTAGACTTAGAAGTAGTACTTCCTAGAAGGCTATATAGCATTTGATACTCTTGCTACAAGGCTAATTCGGTAATACATAAAACCAAGTCATTAATATTGATAATTGCAACAATTTATGGTCATCTGTTATTTTTTATTCTCACTAATTAAACATTATTCTATCTTTTATACTTTATGTACGTGTAAAATATATAACTATTTTATTTCAGCATGGTTTCAGTGCACCAATACAAGGCAATTTACAATCCTTTAATTCTGGAGTTCCATTGAACTTTCCAAATGGAATTGGCAACCTTGGAGGCGGTTTTATAGGATCAAATAACTTGGGATCATCAGCTATTTCTGAAGCAGTTGCATCGAGTTCTGCTGCAAGCAATTTAGGTTTCAACAATGAAGCACTTATTGGAAACGGTTATCTCAATAATTTGGGCCATTTAAATATTGGGTCTATAGGTTCAGGTTTTGGAAATTTAGGATTAAATAATGAAGCAATCATTGGATCAAATTTTGGAAGTTTGGCCAATAGTGCACAGAGCGCAGTATTGACTGGCACCGTAGCCCAAACTGTAGCTTCTGGTCCTTTGGCTAATATTGCAGGGAATACCCAATTGGCCCCAATGGTGACAGAAATAGTACCAAGTCTGCAATTCGGGGAACTGTCTCTGGATGGCGCTTTACCAGTCGGTGGCACTATTAAAGTCAGCGGCACTTTCCCTGTTTACGGAATGATTGGAGTTGATGGTAGCATACCTTCGCACGGTACAGCCTTCATTGACACCGGTAACGGGCTGATACCGCAAGATTTGTGTCAGTGCAACCTTGCGTAATGTAGAAAATAAATGAAGTTTATTATTTGTTTATAATTTTGCTGTATCATTATTCCATTTCCTTTGACCACTTTATATTAAGTATGATTTAATGTAGAATTTAATGTACACGTACAACAATTATGACATAAAAAATCGAACAACAATTTACACAACAACAAAGAGTCAATGTCAACAATAACTCAGCATAATGATGGAAACAGCTGGAAGTGCTGTTTTTCAGTTGACCAAAGGTACTTTAACGCAAACATCTTTTTTTAATGGATTCCAATAGAATGATGCACTTGCCTGAGCTAAAGTACGCTGGCGGGGCAAAGTGGAGGATGATAAGATGAGAATGAGGTCAGGTCACTTAGTTTCCAGGAGGAACCCCCTGGAGGTCGATATGAGGTCCTAGTCCCAGTACTCACAATCCTACTACATAAATATGTATTTAACTAATTACAAGATTGGTCATTGTAACTCGGTATTATTTATTCTCTTACCTAGTGATATATTGTTAGGGGACGAGGATTGTTAGTGATGTGGGCTGCTGAATGTATCATGTCAGGCTAACTTCCACGCGGTTCCCTTTGGAAACTATCATGATAAATTTCTGGTGAAATCGTCACGATGTGATGGGATGACCTGCAATGGTGCCCCGCCAGTGTACTTTTTGTACAGATGACAGCATGTTTCCATTATCATCCATTAATATAAAAATTGTGGTAATGCGTGTTAAACGAACACCCACATAATATTTGTGTGTAATCGATATAAATCGGTGTTTATTATTCATTTTAGATTGTGCCACAATAGTATTTAAGATCGCAAGAAGATGGCAACATTACCTATGTTGCCAGCTTCATCTAAATTACAAAATTTTTTATAAAAATAAAAAACAGACTATAGTATCAAAGTAAGATAGTGTTTAAGGTTACAAACTACAATGTAATAGTAATATTCAACTACAAAATTAATCATAATAAGACGATCTCATCGCAATCATTGGCTACTAGGTATTGTCTTGCCTGGCAGCCTGACCTACTATTTTATAGGAAACTTGACCATTACAGGTTTCTAGATGCTTTTTACAGAAGTTACTTTGTAAAAACTCGTCTACGCGGGTAACTCAGTCTCACGCAGTTTGCTTTGTAAGATGTGTTCCGGTTTAAGGATGAGATTAGGCAGTGAAATTACAAATAAAATAAAATAAAAAATCATTTACTCATACACAATAGTCACATTTCAGCCGCATAACGTAATATTTTTTCCTACAGGATTTGCATGTACGACCCATTATATCTTAGTCAAACGGAATTCACTGCTTGAGTCATGAATTACCCATTAGAAAATCATTTATTCAAATAAACTTAAATAAGCACTTTTGAATAGTCTTAACAATTTGTTTTTTATCTTAATTCGTTCGGAAATTTTACAAGAAGAACTTCAAGAAACTTGTGTAGCTCTTTTAAATAATCTGGTAAGATTTACATTTACAAGTCGAAACGTGTGAAACAAACTACCAACAAGCATATTTTTTGTCAAATATAAAACACTTTCTCTGTGAAAGCAGAGTGCGTTCACTATAATTTGACGGAGATAACATGCGCTCGACCATAAGAGTTTGTAAACGATGGACATAATATACTACTCATTCCACACGACCAGCTACAAAAACTATATGGTAGTTACAGTATTCGCTTACAATATTATCAAAAGATTACGCATCATATATCAAGAAAGAGTATGAAAATTAAAATTATGCGTTGTCCGCAAATAAACTTATTCTTGCTATATATTTCATCTATAAATTCATTATCTTATAATAGGCTTTTTTACATAACATTTGTTTAATATAAGATTTGAATTGCCTCTCTGTAAGATTTAGCCAGTAGACTTATTTAAAATCACATTTATTAAAGAGCATTTAGGTAAAATTACTTATTTTTATTGCAAGTTTTCTTGGTCATTCTTCTTGAAACTATGAGTCTGCATAATATTTTCATAAATGTACTGTGAGGCAAAGAGAATATTTGATTGTTTAAAGCATTGATAAACTCTCTAATAATAAATAAAAGCTCTGTTTGTAAAATAAATATAGTATTTATATGAATAAAGAATATTTGACTAATATGGAAATCTAAAGTATTTCTTGCCGTCGGTCTGTTCATTTTATTAAGTGATATCCAGCAGAACTAATACTGTATATGGCTAATTTTACAACATACATTTCGAGTCCACTGTTCTCTCTATAAAAAAAACTGTATCATTAACAAAATTTACTATTTCATCATTAAGCAAAAAACTTGTTTTACATTAATCTTGAAATGTAATCAATTAGTTTTGTTGCTGTTCTACTCATAGATTATTACATGTGAACCAATTTAGTATAGCAGAGATTATAATTTACATCGTCAAATTGATTACATTGGCGACCAATTTTAAATATATATAGTATATGCAAATAACACTATACAACAATGTAGTCATTTATATAAATTAAAAAGAGAAATGGGCCTAATATTGAACCTTGAGGAACGCTGACTTTACACCATCAATATCTACAGCTAGAGTTTTCTTCTTAGGTCATTATCTCTAATACCATAATAAGTGTTTCATGATCTACGCAATGCCTTCGACAAGTCACAAAAACGACTTATGAGTTTTCCCATGATTCGATATATGTGTAATAAGCGCTACACCTGCATCAGTAGTAGACTTGCCGGCTGAAACCATATTGTTGATCTTGAAGCAGTCCGTTATCCCAAGTATTTTAACATTTGGTTAAACATAATCTTTTCAAATACTTTACTTAGAACTGGCAAAATAGAAATTGGTCTATAGTTTTCAAATCTATCTCCAGATTTATGGAATTAATTGGCAAATTTCATTAATTGAGGAAACACGCCATTATCAACACATTTATTGAAAATAGTAGCTAGATAAGGAGCAACAATATCTATGAATGAACTAACTACTTTAACTGACATATCCCAGAGATCTTCCGTATTTTTTAAATTTAACTGTTTGAATATTTTTATGATATGAAAAGGGCTGACATGTGAAAATTTAAATAAAAAAGACACAATGTTTTTGCTCGAATTGGAGATGAGTCGCATAATATCAATCGGAATATTAGCAAAAAAAAATCTTGAAAAAATGAACTATATCTTTTGTTGCTGTTATTAACTTATGTCATAATTTAATGAGAATTGATTGCAGGCTTTTTCAGACCGTCCAGTTTCTTTGTTTATAATTCCCCAGATGGTCTTAATTTTGTCAGAGGACTGATTAATTTGTTTATTTATAAAATAAGATTTAGCTGCAATACAAACTTGTTTGAAAATTTTAGAGTAATTTCTCACATAAAAAATATATATTTTTTTTGATCATATAAATCAAATAAAATGTTTCTAAAAATACTGTTGCCCATTCTGTAAATTTAGATTTAACACAATATTCTCTTTTCTTGAAAATATTTTATTCTTTTGACAAAAGACTAATTAACTTGGTGTAAAGTATCAGGATTATTAAGACTGACAGATTGTAACTCTAAGTCTAATTTATATTTAACCGTGCTTTTGTATTTATTAATATTGTAAGCATTTATTTGTCTTTTTGATCTTTTATTATTGGTATTTTTTTTAGTCTGATTACTAAACTTAACA
Organism: Achroia grisella; assembly: GCF_030625045.1. Taxonomy (NCBI): domain Eukaryota; kingdom Metazoa; phylum Arthropoda; class Insecta; order Lepidoptera; family Pyralidae; genus Achroia; species Achroia grisella. Next base: position 942,535 of record NW_026712626.1, read on the forward strand.
ACTTGACCACAGTGATCCGATGAATTTGTTGTGATGAATTTTATGTTAAATACATTTTCTAACTTAAGTCTGTAGTCATCTGGCAGATTTAGCTGCCTGAAAAAAAGATCCAAATATTGTATAAAACACTTTCTCTGTAAAAGTGCTTACTATAATTTGGAGAGATAACATTGAAGAGTTTGTAAACGATAATAATGTACTTGAAAAGAAAACTTAAATTCGTAGCGCTGACAATATTATCTGATTGCACTAGGAATGAATGCGTAGTGGTTTCTATGTTGATTATCGTATACCTCTTACTTGTTTTTGTGTAATTACTTATTTAAAATCACATTTATTCAAAAGAGAAATACACAAGTTTCTTGGTCATTCTTCTTGTGATGAGTCTGCGTTCCGAAGGTGTGGTAGAATAATAATAATAATAAAAGTGTTTGTATCAAGTTTATATGAATAAAGAATATTCCTATTTCTATTTCTTGAGTGGTGTCATTTTATTAAGTGATATCCGTAGTACTAATACTGTATATAGGCGTTACAACATACATTTAGTGTCTCTCTATAAAAAAACTGTTATTAACAGCTAACAGTAACTCTGAAAAAACTACATCAATCTTGAAATGTAATCAATTATTCGTTACTGTTCTACTCACAGAAAAGAAATAAACACTTATAAACACTGTTATGTACAAATATATATAGATATGTATAAACATACAATCTTATTTTTTCGTTCAACTCTAAAGAATGTATAGCATGTTATCTTTAGGTGGGCAATGGTGTCTGAGAAAGCGATTTCTTTAGGTGGACTTGATATTAAATAGTTTTAAGAACTATTTGTATATATATGAATTAATATAGATATATAATCTTAGTTAAGTCCCTTTTGTATTTGTTTTTTTATTTTGCACAATAAAGTTATTATTATTATTATAAATTAATTTCGGTCAATGATGGTTACGCAGACGTAGTAATAAACGGTATATTAATTGAAATGTTAACATTATTCTTATGCGGAATGTCACTGAGTTTTAGGTGAAGACTAATAGAATATTTTGATACCTAAAATATGTGAATATTTCATGGGATAACTTAAAACTGAAAGTTAAGCAATGGACGGCATGGACAAACGAATATACTATGTACTTAATATTATTAACTTCATTAGGCAGGTATTTAATCATAGCAAATGTTAACTCTTAAGTATTGCATGCAATGTATCTTAGTACACATTAAGGTAAAGGAAAAAAAGAAATAAATCAATTTAAAAAATAAAATGTTTATTGTTTTTAATGTTTTCAAGAATTGGCCATAGTCAAAAAAATCTATTTAAAGTAAATATTTCAAAATTTGTACAGCAGTAGTTTTTATAACAATTATGAATCTCAACAATATTTATATACAGTTATAACGTGAAACATACATAATATAATTATTTAATTTATGAATATATCTATTTACAGTTATTGGCGTGAAAAGTAGCATCACAGTGTAGGTTTATAATATACAATATACAATAATAGAGTAAAAGATTACAGTTAATAATAATTGTAAACAGTTGTAACCACAGAATAGAGAAAGAACTTCCTTGTTCTGTGGTTGTAACCGTAGACAACGATAATTATATAGATTCTTGTCGATGATACCATTTATGACTTTAGAGTGGTGATGTTTTTAATATTTTTAATATTGTCTATGTTTTTACTTTGTAACTATACAAAATAATAACATACACAATAAGAATAATATAAACAAATATTATGTATACTGGAATTTAAGTGTCAGGTTTACGCTTTACAAATGAGTACAGTTTTTATATAAATGAAATAAAGACTCAAATAATGCCCAAATATTTGTATAGATTATTCATACTGAGTATAAATGAGAAAATTATGTATAATATTATGGAGAAATGTCTATTTTGCATTATTGGTTATTGAGAAAATGTTACAATTTAGTTGTTTTAGTCGGTTTTGTAAATACAGTTTTACTGTAATGTTTATACGAATTCAAACTTCAATTATCATGATTATTTTGGTAACTTAGCAATTTTAGCTTAAGTGGAATGAAGTCGAAATTTGAAACTGTTTGACTCTTTTTGGAACACGGAATTTTAAATATTATTTAGACATTCATAAATTCGACATTTATTGTAAAAAAACGAAAATATATTATAAATGTTTTAAATTGAAAAATAAATGGAAATTTTGGGAACAGTTGTTAATTTTTGTAAATACTAACTCTGTATTCGGGTTTTGGTTCGGTACACTTAGGTATACCGGACTAAAACCAGAATATTTCCAACTAATCCCGTTTAGAAGATATATTTTAATAATAGATAGGTCCCAAGCCACATCCGCAGCCACCGACCACAGGCAGGGTTGATACAACATTGGGGTATGACAGTGGCAGGGTATCAGCGAGCAGACTGCTAACAGTCAACAGGGAAAGTGTATCAGCAAGACTGTTAGCTACGCTGGGGACAGCTACTGGGGCTACGGCGGGGACTGCCAACGGGGAAACTGCGGGGACTGTATATGGGGACATGGCGGGAACAATCGCTGGTGCAGGCAGAACAGTGGGGGGCAGAAGTGGGCTCGTGATTGGGGCAATCACTCGTGGTCCACAGGATCTGATGCATTGAGAGTAGACGGCCTGGAAAAATTATATATTTATTATATACGTATACATATATAGGCACTTAGTATAATACATGAAATAAATTGCAATATAAAAGTTAATTATTTCTATTATTACAAAATTTTGCTTAAAGTTTGCATAAAACTATATTAATATTTTAAGCAAACATGGCGAGTACAAATTGAACACTTTAATTTAGAAATTTGCAACCTTTATTCATAAAAACATATATGTATGTATATATAATATAAATAAAGAAAAATAAGAGTTAATTCAGTATTGTACTATATATATACATAAAAAAATGTAGTATAGGTATGTATTCTAGCTATTCAACTATTTTGAACTATTTTCTGAATTTGAAATAGGTGACATAATTTGTAATATAAATTATTTAGTGTTTTATTATAATTTTATTTATTAGTTTATATCAATGAGAGAATAAGGTTCTAATTAATCCGTTATAAATAATATAATAAAATTACCTGGAAGATCACGGCCTGGGCGAACAGAACACAAGCGAAGAATTTCATTTTTATTTTTTTGTAAAAAAAGTTTTACTATCACAGAAAGGTAACTGTTGAATGTATGTTTAAAGAATTAAAAAACGCCTATATATACTAATATAATGTCATAATATATTAGATATAGAAATAATAGAGTAATAGCACGCATTCTTATTGTAACGACATAAGGTTCGTAATCGTGCGTATCGCTTATTGGTAAAAGAAATTGTGAAATTAATTTTATCTCATTTATAACAAGTACGTGTTAATATGTATGTATGAGAAATAATATGTTATCTTCGCCTTTCATAATTACATTTACCTAATTATTATCAAAATAATATGAGACATTTCTTTTTTTTATCTAGCTAATCGTTTTTTTATGTTATGGAATGGCAAACTATCTGATGGTCGGGGGAAGGAGATTGTTATTAATATGTTATATATTATACTAGCTGTTCCCGCGACTTCGTCCGCGTGGATATTAACTTTATTTTTATAAAATAAGACAATTTTTTTAAAATAAAACATTTTTTTAAAATAAAAGTTGCCTAAGTTACTCCTTATTACGTTAGCTACCTACCAAAAAAAGTCTTGTCAAAATCGGTCCAGCCATTTCAAAGATTAGCCGGAACAAACAGACCGACAGACAGACAGACAGACAAAAATTGTAAAAAATGTTATTTTGGTGTATGTACTGTATTTATATTCATATGCATGTAGTAGAAGAGACGATTATTTCAATATTACAAACAGACACTCCAATTTTATTTATATGTATAGGTAAGCACATTGCTAGCAATGCACTATGTCATGTTGACCTCCGCGCTATTTCTCCTGGAAACCGTCATATTTAACTGTTAAACCGTATTGTTGTTGACGACACCTATTCACACAATGAACCGATGTTGCCAAAGACATCAGGGATAATTTAATATTCCAACAACACCAATTCCCAATATCCAGCTCACTACCAAGTTTCTATACGAGATTGGTTAGTCAAACAATATCCTAACCGATGAATCGGGTTGGATGGACCAATTCCGTGGCCTGCACGAAGCCCTGATCACGCCGATGGACTTTTATGTCTGGGGTCACATTAAAGACTTAGTTTATGTGACCCCAGTTAAATCTCTGGAGGAACTGCGTGAGCGAGAGAATAAATGCAGCCGTACAAATGAGAGGAAATTTTTCATCAAGAGTGACAAAAATCGAAGTACAGAAGAAGTATCCGGGCTTGCATTCGTAATCGAGGACATCATTTTGAGCAATATGTCTAACTATTCTATCATTTACCAAAGACAGGTACAAAAATGCTTTAACTTAACAATAGAAAACTTATTTAGACAAATGCACATTTATTGTTATTTGAACCTGGATTTCAAGTAATAATAATAATAATAATAATCTCTCCTTAAAAGGGGAGATGAGAATTTTTGGGAAAAAAAAAAATAATAATAATCTCAGGGCAATTCACACAGAGCCATCTAGACCCAAGTTAAGCTAGCTAGAGCTTGTGTTATGGGTACTAGATAACTGAAACATATACATAGATATTTTTTTTTGTAAATACATACATATTATACATAGAAAACACCCAGACCGATACAAACAATCATACTCATGAATACAAATGTTTGTGCCGTGCGAGGAATCGAACCCGACCACAGCGACCATTGGTCGTAAAGCGGTGTGCTTTACCGCTAGACCACGGTCGTCAAGTAATACTTACCCTTTTCTTTGTTACCTGTTTTTTAATTATTATTAACACAATTTTGGATTGCTAATTAAATGGGCAATTTATTCTAGTGATTTACCGAAAGTGTAAATTACTAAATTGCTCATAAATTTAAATTATAATTTTGTGTAATTTTTTTAATGGTTGTATTAGCTGTGTTGTGTTGTGATGAGATTATGATAGGGGTTGAATTTACAGCATCTAAGTTCCTAAATTTTATCACCTCCCGGCAGGAAGACGTCGAGTTACCAGTAACCCTGTATACTTTTTTGCATACATTTATTTATTTTCTTTTGTTTAATTGTTGTTGCTTATGCAAGGATATTTTTATATTATTTATTTAAATTTCGACTACTGGGCGATCTATATTATGGAATTTTAACCACTAGTTTACATAATTGAGTCAATTGCACATTTATTATTGCAATTAGATCTAACGTAACTTTGATATTCGACGCTGATAAAAAATATCGATAAATAATTACAATGAGATATTTATCGATTTATTTCCATAATCAATTTACATAATAGTGATGTACAATATTACTGCATAAGTACAAGATAGATTACAGTTGTAATTTCAAATATCATCTGTATCTTGTGAAGTTTGCTGGTGTTCATTAATATGTGATATTGTGAAAAAATATGAAGCACAAAGTTTATTTTGTTTTCTTGTCTGTAATTCTGATTGTGAGTACATATTACTTATCTTAATGTATACAAATAAATAAAATTGAAGTGTCTGTCGGTAATTTAAAATTAGCAGTTTTTTCACTAAATGCATATAAAAGAATTACTTACAAAAATAATATTTCATAGAATTTATATGTCACTTCTGACATCTCTAGATTTAATACAATATATAAAAAATGTACTTAAAAAACAATTCAATGAATTTATAGAAATTATGTTTTAAATCATTTACAGAAAGGATCTGCTTTGTCACCATTCAACGCTTCAAGTAATAATATAGATCAAAATCTCCTAACAGTACAGAACGGTCTCAATTTATCCGAATGGCAAAATTTATCAAAACCCATAGATAACTCTGAATTATCTACAGATTCATCTATACCATTAAATGATATTATTAATATTCCTCTAAAAAATGAAGGCAGAGAAGAGAATGAGAAAGGAACAGAAGGAAAGAGGGAAGAGATAAATAAAATTTTATATGCACATGCTGCTGTTGAACCGAAAAATGTTACTCAAGGTGTTAAAAGTAAACATAATAAGTCTATGAAAAACAACAAGATTGGAAAAGATCTTAAAGTTAAGACTACAACATATCCAAACAAAAATACTATACCACACGAAGCAAAACCATCAATAATTGAAATTATGAACAAGAAACTGAAACTGAATGCAACTAATGTACATAATTTCGATTTACCACCATCTATGATACCAATCTTTAAACACAGACATAATATAGAACCAAATTCTATAGGAAACAGAGAATTAGACCTTAGTTTTATAACAGCAGAACCTATTATCGAACAATCAAATATAACCACTGAGGCTAATGCAGGTGCATTAAATCATAATGTGAACCTTACAGATAATATGTTAACGGTTAATAATACTCTACAAAATGCATCTAAATCGCCCTACATATTTTATCTATCAACTAATAACATTAACAAAGATTCTAACATTAAACCTATTACTCCAGAATTAACTACTGATCTATCAAATCATGAAAATGGAATAACAGATCCTAATTATTTGACAACAAAATTAAATATTTCCCAAAATACACAAGTTATAACAAATGAAGGAATAACTAATGGAAATGTTGATACAAATTTTAGATTTGTGAAGTTCATTCCAATTGGACACTTACCAAACGCAGGTCTTATGGCAAATACTACTAATAGTAACAATGGACCTAATAACAACATACTAAGTTCTAACACTGTATCACAATATCAGCAAAATCCAATTGATTTAAATATTCCTAAACATAATGAGAACACAAACGCAAACCCGAACTCTAATCCTAAAGTAGCAACTTTTAATATTCCTTGTCACACAGCATCAGACGTCTTAAACGACGTACCAGTAAATTCTGTCCCGTGTGCAAGTTTAACAGAAGCAAATGTAGACTCTGTTATAAAAGAAATAAGTGATAATATTCAAGCACAACATTTAGATGAGAAAGTTGCCAACTTGAAAAATCCTGATAATTCTGTAGCAATATTGTTTAAAACGAAAGACATATCATTACTCAAGTTGTATGGTGATTTATTGAAGAAAATTACAATCACTGTTTTGGTGCCGTACCATATATCAAAGTTAGGGCAAGATACATAAATTAATAAGGTTTTTATGCCATCACAATACATATTAAAGGAAACAGTGATTGATATAAGTGACAAAATATTAGAAGTAATTACTCATATATTAGTATTAATATTGCTTACAAATTTGCCTATTAAAATGCCGTAAATAACAACAGAGATCAAATAAGTACTTTTGAGCGGTATTTTGTTCCTATATAAATAGTGCATAAATGTACGAGATTTTAAAATGAAGCTATTTTCTGTTAGTAATAGAAAATACTTTTAAATAATATATAAAACAAGGTGAAAATATATTAATACTATCAACATAACATGAGATAAAAATGGGCAGCCTTATCGCTAAACAACTGTCCTCTTCTGAGCATATATTTTCTTCGTAGAATACGAAGGTCTGCCTACTACAATAAAAATATAAAAAAATAATGGAGTAGCATAAAGTAAATTAATGTTTCTGTAATTTATTGTAAATAGCAAGGAAATAATCCTTAATTTATTGATAAGTATTATTATATTTTATGTAATAAAAACAATTTATAAATACGGTCTTTTTTTTAAGATATGTGGACCCTGTACTAAGAGAACCATCTCAATCAAATAAAAATCAGTCCATTTGTTTGGAAGGTATGATATGACAGATACAGTTAGACACGTTAAACTTACGAGTAAACACGTTTTTACGTTGCTGGTTAAAGACTAGGTAAATTTTCTAGTCATGTACTAACTCACCAGCAAACGTTTTCTCACATAAATTTAAGTAACAATGTCAATGACCTCGGTGATCTAGCGGTCTAGCACAACGCTTTACGTCCGATGGTCGCGGGTTCGATTCCTCGCACGGCACAAACATTTGTATTAATGATTATGATTGTTTGTATTAGTCTGGGTATTTTCTATGTATAATATGTATGTGTTTACGAAAAAAAATTATTTATGTATTTGTATTAGTTATCTAGTACCCATAACACAAGTTTTAGCTAGCTTAACTTGGATCTAGATGGCGCTGTGTGAATTGTCCTGAGATTATTATTATTATTAATATCAAAATTCAAAATTCTTTATTTAGGTAACACAATTTTTACAAAATATAGATCTTTATTACAAAATAAGGGCGAAAGCTAGAAGGGTGAAAAATTAGGGTTGTGTGTACTTTTAGTGCCATATCAAAAAAATATTATATAATAACGGTTCCACGAACAGTGTCAGCAATCCACTGTTCGTGACAATGAAATAATGTGTGCCATCCTGTTGCTGATTCGGCGTTTCACATTACATCGCTGATTAAGCGAAAAACAATAGAAAACACATCGGTACCAATATCGACCGGAGATAGTTATAATTATATAATAATTGTAATTGTATATGTTTATTTACAATCTCGGTGGTCTAGCAGTTTAGCACACCGCCTTACCTCCTATGGTCGCGGGTTCGATCCCCGCACGTCACAAACATTTGTATTCATGAGTTTGTATCGGTCTGGATGTTTTCTATGTATATTATGTATGCATTTACAAAAAAATATATATCTAAGTATATATAATGTAGTTTATATCAGCTATCTATTACCCATAATATAGGCTCTGCTTACAGTGGGACTAAATGGAGCTATATTAATAATCATTTAGATTAGATTAATAAAAAATGAGTTAATATTTTAAGTGAAAAGTGGGGAATCAATTTCAATGTCTTATAGATTGAAATTGATTCCCCAAATACATTATTGATAATGCAATTTGATTGTGGTTGCTCCATTTGGAACAGAGTCGTGAGGATATTTACTGTTCATTCATTGTTTAAAATCTAATACCAATAATAGCCTAAATTCAGTATTTTGAACTAAAACCGCAAATGAAAACAACTACTGTTGTTAAGGGTAAACCGGGGTAAACAAAGTGACGTCACCACAGGGAGACTGCGCATGTGCCGTGAGAACTGTTTAACACGGGGTGTTAAACAGGAAAATTTACTTAGGACTACACCCGTATTTTTAGGCTAGTATTTTTTTAAATTTTTATATCATGAATATGCTATTTTCGTAATTATTATGTACCTTGACCACTAACTACTTGAGCTAAACAGATTTTGATGATTATCTTTGCAGACTATAGAGTTCCGTAGTACCACTCATACATGTCATTTCGGAAGACTAAAGATCCGTAAAAATGCTTCCGTATCATATAATTGTACTGATATGTCATCTTTTAACCAAAACATAACTTATCAAGTTGCTTAACGCCTGAAATTAATATGACGGAGATAGTATACGGGTATGAGATACTAGGGTATTTCTATCCCGTTTACAATAAAAGAATAAAGAAAATAAAATCAAAGGTAAACATTGAATTTAGTTTTTAAAAAAATACTTTAATTGTACGATTGAATGATTATGAAAGTAAGGCTGGCCAACTGGCAATTAGACCAATATTTTTTATAGAAATGGTGGCTATTTGTCGTGTGTCTAAAATGGCATCATTTAAGCACACTATGGTAAGCCTAAACGTAACGCCTGTAATAATATAAATATCAAATACACATAATCGAACATAAAAACAGTATTTTCGAATAACCTATTTTATAATCCTTACTAAAGGAAATTCTGTTATTTCCTAAAAAAAAATGCTAAAAAGATTATTCTGATGGACATTTTTTGTAATTGGAATGGCAAACACGCTAACGGCCAATTTTATGGTAAGCAGTAACCGTCTGCTACGTAAATAAACTGAATTACGGGGGTCAAGTATAATGTGACATCCGTGATACCACACTTGCGTTACCATTCCAGTCGACAAAAGATGACCATGACTCTTATCCTGTAATTTCACAATCTAATCGCACCGTACTACCGAAACACGATTTACAAAGCAACTGGCAACTTACTACTGGCGACAGAAAACTAAGACACGTTTTATAGTCAACCTCGAGATACAGATATGGCCTTTTTGAAGACCCTTGGTAATACACAAAAAACAAGATACCATTTATTATTTAAACACAAGAATCTACCCGTGTGGAACTACACTACATCAACCCCACATAGGGTGAGACAGAGATGTTGTATATATATAATATTAAATGCTTAGATTGTATAACAAATGCGGACCAGTAGCAGTCCAGATCGCACCTTCGAGTCTGAATGTCGTTTCCCAAGCGTACACACCATTGTACAAGTCCACAAAGCGAAGAATCGATTAATGTTCTATCAAGTGAAAAAACATTACCCTTAGAAGTGTTTCGAGTGAAGTGTAAGCCCAAAGTGAAGTAATGACGTTATATGCTTTACCAGTTTACATGCTAGAGGAACAAAAGTTTAAAAGTATCGATCCGGGTAGTATGCCGTCTTTAATTTTTCGTAATCGGTAAGTGTTGCTGTTATTCACATTGTTAAATCGATATTACCGGTAATCGATATCCATTGAACGGTTTATTTTTGTATAAAACATATTGACTTCTAGAATCGATAATCTTGTTGCTAACTTCATGACAATATGATTTCGAGAACGGAACGTATTACTTGGCAAAAACAATGCGTAAATTTAGGACATGGGTATGCAATATATTATACAATTGTGTATATCCGAATAAATGAAAAAGTATAGTTTTGTGAAATACGACACTTTGTTATGACAAAACAGACGAATACAGCTATAACTCAATTTACTATTTTTGTTAAAGTGTAGCCTAGAATATTTTTTAATGAATATATTTCGTTATAAACACATGTACCTGTATATTAAATTCAAATTTAGTATGATATCACGTTAATTGTTGATTTGGTGATAAAATGTTAACTATAATAGCACCAAACAATAGGATCGATATCACAAACTACGCAATAACAATCACTGTAATTATGAAGTACTATAGTAATAAGAAGTAAAATAAAAAGAGATATTTTAAAAGTACTTACCTGAGTTGAATACGTTAATACGTAGAAAAAAAAACTTTAAGACGTTGTAAATTATTTGTTACTTTTTATTAGTGCATTATCAATTTCTACGTGAAAAGGAACATTGCAAAAATAGAAACGTCACGTTTCCGGCAGCCATTACAAGAAAAAAATACATTAAGCAACTAAATTCAGAAGTATGCTATACACATGACCTTTGTATACAAACATTGTCCTATATAACTTTAAAAATATTACTACTCAGCCGTACTTCAGGTTGCATTATTATTCATCACAATTATGAAATTATCTTCACTTTAAGTTGACGGGTTGGTTTAGTAGTACCTTTCCTACGCAATTTCTTTGCAATCTCTTACGGTTTTGACCGTGTTTTTTGTTAAAAAGTTATAACAAGGCGCAATTACGATTTGCCAAGATGACGAAGATAATACAACAATTAAACTTTAGTAGTAGTATTAGTAATTACTATGATGGTGCTGGAATTGAACCTGACGCTGTGAAGGAGAAGAACTATTTGTAAGTATTTAGATATCTATAAATCTATATTATCTGTGTCATTGCAAACTATGGCTTTTTACCAACGAGTATTTAAGGAATGTACCTTGATCATTTGACTTTCGAACAAAGGTTTTAATGTCCTTGATATGCACGTCATCATGGTATGTTCTGGTTAAACATCTACCCTTCGTTTTAGAAGAAAAACTACTCATTCTATATTTAAATAATAACTGTACATTAACCTGCATTTTAATTAAAAGTAAAGACTAGACAATTGTATATGATATTTATTAAAATATTTCCAGCCAGCTCTATCAATCGATCTATTAAATAGTCGAACAATAAGAAATGACGACTAAAAAATATGTAACTAAATTCTTTTTTCAAATATTATGAAATCACAAGAACCTTTTTATATTTTTTCTAGTCAAGGACAGAATAAAATCTTATTCAGAATCATAAAAAAATAAAGATTACAGGTATGCTAACCCATTGAATAGTAACATCAACATAGACAACAAAAACTTATATTCCAACTGAACTGAATAAATTGATTGCACCACCATATGAAGGCCTTTTAAAATTATTTTTATGGTAATTGGAATGCTAATCTAGTTGATAGTCCAGCCTATTGATAATAAACATTCCCTACATATAAGATCAGCTAATGCATTGTCATTTTGGAGGACTAAGATGCCATACCCTGTAATTTTACTGTCAAAATTCACCCTTCAACAATTAGCTGAACTCGGTGGTAGGGTTAATAATAAAAATATCATTACACAGAAACCAAAAGGTATATGTTTATAGTTAAGTTTGGGTTAGGTCTACCTTCACGCAGTTTCCCTAGGAAACCATTCTGGTTAATTTGTGGTGAATTCACCACTAGCATACCTACTCCATTACAAGCAATGTACCAAGTTAGGTTGGCCCCCATGCAGTCCATAGTCATTATGATTTCTGGTGAATTTATAACAATGGGCCAACCAACCTGACCTCATGCTCATCCTATCATCCTTTACTAGTACCTGTGTAAACCGTTAGCACAGGTGGGTGCACCATTCCATCATCTAAAATAACATTTAGATATAAACAGAAAGTGTTGTGGGTTGTTATTAACAATGACATAGAGTGTAGTTTGTTATAAAAAGAGGAAACCATACAGCTGCAAGCATATTGCAAGTACAAGTGTGTTGCAGGCTTCAGTTGTATAAAGTTACTTGAGTCAACTTTATTTAATTATATGTATGGTTTGGAACATTGTGCTCTTTGGTAGGGTTATTTAATTTATTGTTCAGATTCTTACTTGTTCTTGTGATGAATCTGCATTCCAAATGAGTGTGAGAACAAAAAAAATGTGACTATTCAAATGTATATTTGTATATTAACTTTATTTGAATAATATAAAGATTATGCCCTTGTCTTGTCAGTTCTCAATTAAATCTGTAACCTAAACGGACAGTTGGTGAAAGAAATATTAATACTAAAATTTAGTTGGATAAATAACAAAAATGTCATACATGTACAAATGATTTTTTAATCTGAATTGTTACTTACATTTTACTGTTATATACAAGAGGGTGAAATTATAAAGTACAGAGACATGACACCATAGACCTCAGAATTGGTGTCTCATTAGGGATACCACAGATATGAAAATATGATGTCTATAGTACTGTTCATGTATATAGGCATTGTTTGCCACTTTCAGTTTGTTTCTGATGTTTCTATAAACTAGTTGTTATGCAGAAAATTTGTCAAATATCAATTCAAATGAAAATGCCTTTATTAGTTTAGGTCTTAAGGTTGAAATCAAATCAATATTCATCCTTATTTATATGAGTCTTATTACATACTTATGAGAAATGAGTATGTAGTAATTAGATAGTTGGGAATGTAGTTTCAAAACAAGGAGAATTGACAGAAAACTTAGCTCTTACTCTCTTTCTTCAAATTATCTTGTACATGATTACAAAAATATAGATTTATGTATGTTGAAATTAAATCAGAAAGACTAGACTGTTTTCATCATATTTGAAACTATTCAATTTTTGTCTCTGTCTGTTTGTTCCGTTTATATCTGAAATGGCTGGACTTTTTTTTGACAGCTGATAGTAACTTAGGCTACATTTATTTTAGAAAACAAAGTTAAATTCTATGCGGAGGAAGTCACGGGAATAGCTAGTATGTATAATATACGTACTGTGTGATGCTGGGGCTGGGTAGCTAGTATAAATATAAGTCATGTACAATAAAGATAAAATCCAAGATATGGTAATACTGAGTGGTATTGTAGATATTTGCACAAGAATATGTACCTATATTTAGTTCTATTTGTGTTTCTCTGCAATAAGACCCCCTTATCTGTTGACAATGAAACATTTAGATTGTTCGTTTAAATTAATTGGCGGCAATTGGCCTTGGTTGTTGATTTGATGACGAGATTTAGTGTACCATAGACAATGTATAATAGATACATTACTTTTATACACATTTTTGGTGTTCTAATAGAAATAAATATAAATTATATTCAACAAACAAATCGTCAGCGTGGGCAGTATCTCTGTCTTATCTAATTCAGACGACAAAGAAATTGCTTTGTAAGATTTTATCACTCGTACTACCTGACTGATGTTGTTTTGCCATTTGAATTGAAGCCCTAATATTGCTATAAAAAATAAGGGTTAATGGTAGTGTGGTGGAAATCTGAAGTTGTATCTTTGTCATTTTATTTTTAATTATCTACATAGTAAATTAAGTTTAATTATATGTACATTTTATTTGATCTTTTTTTTTCGTTTGTTTTTATATTGTATTTTTTACATTGTGAAAAAGCACTGAATAAATATTCTTTCTTCTTCTTCTTCTTATCTATTTCTCAATGTTAAATCATAATAAAATAATATAAAATTAGGGGTGTGTCAATATTATCATGGGAGAGGTATGAAAAATAGAAATTGGCCGATTGGACAAAATTTAATAAATATCGATAAAGCCATTTGGTAAAAGTTTTGTAACAAACATCGCGACACTAGAATTTCATATATTAGATAAAAATATATTTTTTGTAGATATATGTATCTATTTTTATTATTATAACATGCATTCTTATTATGCTGTTAAGTTTATTTTAATAAAGATTACTTCTATTTCTATATGTTTTGTATGTAACACCTATTTCTGAATTATAATTCTTTATTCATAACTTCTTTATGAAATACCCGTAATATTGTTTGACATTTAAATAAAACAATTTATTATGTAGATACGATAGTTATTGTTTGTTTACATAATAAAAATTCTGTTTTGTATACAAAATTGTTATATTATTATTTTTTATTTATAATCCTTGATCAGAATTCTTTGTAACTTCTTGATAAAAATGAAAAACAGTCTTAGTGTGGGTGCTATCGTGATAATCTCCGTAACATAAAATACTTATCTCTTGTAGTATTTGTTTTTAGATGGCAAATACATTTATCGTTACCTGGAATAATAATTTTTATATACCTACATATTTAATAAAAATCCTAACTTCTATATATAGTTTTTTTAATAGATGATAATGGAGTGTTTCTTTGAATGCGCTAACGGTATACTCTAGAAGGAAGGGGATTGTTAGTAATGTGGACTAATTTGCCCCATTGCCAGCAATGTACCACGCGGTTCCTCCTGGAGATTTTCGTGGTAAATTGCCATTTGCCGAGATGCAGTTACTGATTTCTGTTTCTGACTGCATGCTTATTTTATCATCCTCCACTGGTGCTCCGCCAGCATAAACCGCCTACGTAACAGAATAAAATAACATAACACATCTTATATATAAAATTCTCGTGTCACTATGTTAGTTCCGAAACGGATTGACCGATTATGAATTTTTATCTGCAAATATAGTAGGTTCGAGAATTGGCTACTATTTATTTTTCGCACTCCTAAGTGATAAGGGTTGTCCACCGCAAAATATTTTTTTATTTTTTGGATTTTTATAATTTTATATTTGTATGATGTGGCATTAAAAATACATAAACCTACATTTTCACCCTTCTACCACCAACCCCTATTTTTTAATAGCGAGGTCAGCTAGCAATCTTATATGAATAAGGAACGATTTTTAAAGTATCTACGTCATTCGATCATAACAAAATTAGCAAAATTTGTTATTAAAAAGTCACGAATAGAATTGTAAACATACATTATATATATTTAGAAATGACAAAGACAATCACATGCGACTACGTTAACAAGGTTGAATTGTTTTTATGGTAATGAAGTAAAGATAACTACACATATATGTATACAAACTGATTTCTTCGACTTTGTTTATCTATAGTTCTAAATACTGTTGATAAACGAAAATATTTTACGTACTACTCTTATGCTGTGGTCCGAAGATTGCTCTTACAGCTCTAAAAATCCGATCCCTAGTTCTTGCATAAGAGACTAACAAAAATCCATCCATATTCACACACTTTTGGCGTTTATTTAAGTTATATTATTATTATTAGGGTATAGAATATTAATGTGGTATGACTTATGGTTTGTTTGAATATTTCTACCAAAACATTTCTACCACGGTAGACCATTCTCGAACATTACGACCATACAATTTCACGGCTACATTTCTCCACACAACACGCCATGTAACCGATGTCGACAATTTTCCAAAATAGAACGAGGCATAATACAGCTACAACCACGCCCGGTCTCGTTTTTAAAAATAAAAAGTAAACAGCTTTCGCGCCAATACGACCGCGTGACTTTTGTTTGTTTTGGTTCTTTTTTAATTTCCCGTTACAAATGGAATATTGTTACGTGTTCCTGTAATTGCAATATTTGGAGAATTTTTAGGTTGATAAGGTGGCCAACATACGAATAATATTGGATTGATATGACCACCTTTAGATAAGTTTTTGTTATCTCTGGATGAAATTCGAGCGTTAGTAATTAGTAGCACCTTTGGTATCATATGTCAAGTCGACCTCCAAAAAGAAATAATAAGAGAGGAGGGTGGGCGACAATGAACTGCTTAGCAATCCATGTATTCACCGTGCTTGTGCCGGGTCCATAGTCCAAGGGAGAAAGGGAAACGAATAGTTCACTGGATTTGTGACTCTCTTTCTTGCTCACTCTTCTTGTGATAAGACAGCTTTCCAAATAAGCAGTAGATTAAAAGAAGGATACCTATGACTATTCAACAATGCCTTAAACTTAGTCGAATAAATTATTTTCTATTCTATTCTTAATCGTTATTATTAGTCGGCAAGGGAGCCCCTTGGCGACTTACGTCAACACTCACCTTCGCCGCTCCTGTTCGCAAATTTTTCACCTTTCTAGTAATTTAATTTAGTAATTATTGCGGTTAATGAATTCATGGTGAATTCGCCACGGCAGGCTGTCCTGATTTCATGCTCTTTCTATAATTCTCCATTGGTGCCCCAGAGTTAACGTAGACGAGTGCACCATTCCATTATCATCCATACTGGGTTTTCTTATGATTTTATAAATGGATGATCACGTGAAACGATCCAGATATCAACCAGACAGTATTGTTATAGTTGCAATGATTATGTATCATGATTAGATAGGTGTGTTTTTTTATGAATTCGTGCGAACAGAATTACAATGATAAAATAAACAAACAATTCACAATCTATATTCATTGATCATTATTTTCATTTGATACCTTAGATTCATTGATACTTTACGTAGTTATTGTTTTATGTTTATACAGAAATAAACTACATACAGTACAAGATTGCAGTAATTTAATCCTTCCACATAACTGGACCGCCATCTTGGCCGGTCCGCCATGTTGGATACATAATGATGTCACTTAGCTAACCATGCTTTGTCATCCAAACTGAACACGTACACAAAAATTTCAGATCTGAGAATAACTTGAAAATTCAGTTGCGATGTTTGACTTCAAACAAATTTACAAATATTAGGTACAAGTTATACCAAAGTTTGTGAAATGTATTATAAATATATAAATACTTAAAGTTTAATATTTAATTTAGAATTTTCAAGGAATTACAAATAAATTTAAACCAGGTTCAGATTTTCTAATAAATCGTTTGCGTTATTAGAGCTGTCTTAGCAATTTCGACGGCCAAGCAGCTTGCTTTAAGTTCATATTGTATATACATACAATATAAATATACACACATAAACTTAATTAATTTCCAATACGACATACGTGTATATTTTTAATTATTAATGACGTTTTTATTTAAATATTTGCTCATTTTGACTCACTCAACACTTCCTATAATCAATAATCATCCAGTTACCACACTGTTTTGGGTTAACTGGATGATTATTGAC
Source organism: Achroia grisella (assembly GCF_030625045.1). Lineage (NCBI taxonomy): Eukaryota > Metazoa > Arthropoda > Insecta > Lepidoptera > Pyralidae > Achroia > Achroia grisella. The sequence goes on from NW_026712626.1 coordinate 960,451, forward strand.
CTTTGTTAGCATTATTATTAATGAACATAGATAAATAATGAAAATAAAATAAAATATATATTTATGTATTTTTAAGGCCTATTTATAAGGGACCTTATAACCGCTTCCTGTTCTTACCAATGGTAGCTGGTAGAGAATGCCATATGGAATTAAGCTCGCCAAATTGGAAAATTTTATAACTGCAATAAAACAATAAATAAATAAAATAATATACTATTGTATAGATATGTTGATTCGGACTATAGTTTTCATTGTGATCTCTTTACAATATATAGTTATTATAGTATATTTATTCAATTGTGAAGAAATTATACGTCGGTGCGAGTCTAAACAATACAATGACAATACTGTACTAATTGCACCAATATTTTTCAAAATTCAGTGACGTACGAATATTTAACAATGTAGAATAGAATAGAAATTTATGCAAATAAACTTAAATAAAGCATTTTTGAATTTTCTTCTTTCTTCAGTCGTTCACTCTTGGCAATGTGACGTGGCTTTTATGATGGTATATCTTCGTTGTGGTCCTTGGCGACAGAGCTCCTCGCAATTTGTCTCCACTTTTGAATAGTCATTACTTTTTTAACATACCGCTCATTCGGAAAGTTGTCTCATAACAAAAAGAACGAGTAAGAAACTTGCGTGTTGCTCTTTTAAATACGTATACATTAAGATGCAGAAAAAATGGTATGTTCTACGTAGAGAGCGTAGAAATGTCAAGAGTGAACATTTTTTTAAATTAATTGGAATGATAAAATCTGACGGCCCTCTTTATGGTAAGCGGCAACCGTTGTGTGTATACTTGAATAATATTGTAGTATCATGTGGCACTCTTGGTACTTAATGCATCAAATCAAATTATCACCTTTCTTCGCTAACAGTATATACTGGCGAGGCACCAGTAGAGGATGATAAGTAACTAAGTGAAAGAGTAACAAACAACCATCCATTACTACATCCATACTCACAAACTTCCACATGTATATAATTGGTAGAAAACTATATCTAAAATTATGACGCATTTTTTCTGCGGGGCACCAGTGGATGATGATAAGTAACTAAGTGAAACAGTAACAAACATTCATCCATCCATCTGGAGGCTACCAACCTCCTTGCATTAACTAGCCATATAAAAAAGAAAGAAAGGAATATAACACAGATACATTTAGCAAAAAGTATATTAAAAAAAATGACAAATACATTCGCTTAAAAATTACTGATTTAAAAAGATGTAACAATAATTATTATTTGTTATTTTTAATTCTGATATTATATACACCGTCATATATTCAATCTTTTATTAATATCACTCCTGTAATCAACACTCAAACCAAACCACACATCCACACTCACAAACTTCCCGATTATATAATTAGTAGAGAATTATATTTAAAATTAGGACACCTTCTTACTTGTAGATCATAAGAATGTATTGTAGATAATGCCAAAAATTCTGTATATCGGCTTGTTTACAGCTAATGGACGTCAAGAGAAAGTCTATTTCAGCACTGTTAGTTGTTATATTTATGCTACTCTCATTATGGCAGCGATTCAAACTGACGTACATACACAACTTTTATATATATAAAGAATTTTTGGCATTATGTTCAGTGAATTCTTATGGTTTACTACAACTACAGGTATCGTCATAGTTTTAAGTATAGTTTTTTATTATTGTATGGAAACAATATATATATATATATATATATAGATCCTTTGTAAATCTGGATGGACCGTGATCATGATTAGGGACCCTAGACAACCTACTCCTTGGGGCCCTACATTATCTCTGATGAATATAGCTGCATATTTTCAAAATTTTTAGGGATCCGTATGAAATTTACGATATATAATGTAACCTAACGTGTGAAAAATACCATCATTGCCTTACCTTTATCCTGTTGTGTGGTCGGCGCAATATCTCTTTCTCTTCCACTGATCCCTATCGGTGGTCTATCTGAGCATACTCTCCTTTTATTCATATCATCTTTCACACAATCCATTCATCTTTTTCTTGGTCGGCCTCTCCCTTTCCATCCATCCACGTTCATATTATATACATTATTTTCAAAATTACCCAAAAAAATCTTATATCGCAATATGTCCAACCAATTTAAATTAGAGTTAAAAGATATTTTCTAAACTGTACTTTAGGCTAATTAAAATAAATAAACCGAGACAAGGTTAATAAGGTATATATTACATTAACATATTTATTTATTAACCTTTTACAAAACGTAAATATGCGATACATTTATTATGGATTGAGGCCAAAATGTACAATATTCTATTCAATGGCGTTTTGTTAAAGAAAAGCTATTTTCCCAACGCTTGGCACTGCTTGCGAAATATTTTATTTCTTTCACAGGGTATATGTGCTTGTTTACGGCACTGCATTATATTTTTTTGTCTTATGAACTTCAACTTATTAATACATGTCAGGAACGAAACTCTACAATATAGAATAAATATATTCGATGTTGGTGCCATACAAAGTGTCTTAACCGATCCTTCAGATAGTGCAGCTAAGGCAATTTGTTCACTGGTGAGGTAATACAGTAATTAGTATTAGGGGAACAATGGGACTGGCATGTGTGTGCAACTTTTAGACTGGACAAATGTCTAAAATATATATGAATAAAAAAAACTTATTAATACGCTTTAATATTGGTCTTTCTATCCATTTCAATAAAATATAATAAAAAGGTAGGCTAAATAACATAAAATCATAAATAAAATGCTAAAATGTCCAACATGAATATTTGAATATATTATTTTTGATTTAATTCGATTTGACAAACCTATTTTCATCAATATTTTGCTCACACAAAATGCAAAGTTATTTAAATCAGATTTTTTTTTAATGAATTTCTGAGTATTTTTGCACGAGAACTTTTATCTTGAATTAATATAAAGTTTTAAACGCCTGTAATAAACCAATCGTACTAATTTTCAGAAAGGCCAGATTTTTTATAAACGCAATAAATCATTTTTTATGGCGATATGTATGTATGTATATTTAAAAAATAATTGTTCAAGGTATCATCCATAATTTTTTTTTCCATATTAGATATCTTGCAATCAGTAACGTGGACTATAAGCAGATAAGCAAAAAAATTAATTAAAAAACTTTTAATCGACAACATTTTTTTCTTGCCAAGTCATAATAAACAAGTAACTACGTTAAACATCTAAAATAAAATCTGTATCCACAGATATAGTCATTCATTCAGCATATAATTTTTATTTTAGTATGGTAGTAGTATATTTAGTTGGTATGTATATGACAAACTATATGTTTGCTTATTGAACTAAAATATATAAATAAATGTACGGAAACATAAACTAACAGTCAATCATATATAAGGATATGTTAAAAATTATATTTTTAATAAATTAATTATATTAATATTGTTTTGTGTCCCAGTAATTATATTTTGCTTGTCTGACGTAACTATTAATAAATATCCTATAGGTATCTTACACTATATGTTTTGAGCACAACAGTTTAGCTTATTTAATATATTGTTGACGTAAAATATTAAATATAAGCCATTATCTAAGCGTCATAACATGATAATACTGAAGTTGTAATTAAATCTAGGTATTTAGAAATAATTATTATATGATTAAACACTAATTACTAAGTATTTAGTCAACATAACTAATCTATATAATAATATAATTAGAGTTATATAAAGACGGAATAGCCCACTCATTGACTAATCAAATGTTTAGAACCATAAAACAATAAACTTAACATAAACTTGAAATTTTCCATAATTAAGTAATAAACACGCACACAATATCAAAAATATTATATTGTGACAGTTTGAAAAAATATATATAATTAAACTAGCTGACCCCAGGTGGAGTGCCATCGCCACTCGCATCCTATCATCCGGTAAAGCTGTAAAGGCCAGCTGCGGCCAACAGCATTAGAGTAGTCTGAAAAAAAAACCAAGCAACGTCATTCTTATAAAAATAAAATTCGATTCACAAAAGTACGTTCAGTCGATTTCAAGATTATCGCGAACATTAAGACATATGTTAAGGTGCCTACCTATGCATTAGAATAGTTCGAAAAAAGAATAGTCAATAACGCATACTTTCTATGGCTACTCTACATTTTTAATGATAATTGAAACTAAATAAATAGCTACGCCAAGAATTGTTACACTTACCCATTTGGCTAGAAACCAAATGAAATTTTTAGGGTTCAGAAGCCAACCAGGAACATTTGGGTTTCCGGCTGTCCTAACGGACGTACTGTAACCTGATTCAAATGGTTGGAGGGGACCCTTTGAATCTGTTTTAGTAACGGGGACTAGTCTCATTGATAGCAATGGACCATGTTAGACACATCATCACCTTAGAAACCATCGTGCTAAATTCCAGGTGAATTTCTCACTGGGCTAATTGACCGGACATTATTTATCTTTCACTGGTTTCCCGCTAGCATGAAATTTAGATTTCTCAGCTTGATAGAAAATGGTATTTATATTCTCGAGAGACAAGCATGGATTTTTCAAGAAGAGTGTATAAGGGTTTCTTAAGGATCAAAATGTCACGTGACACCCTGCTGTTTCAGGCGTCCATAGGCCAGAGTAATCATTTACCATCATATGTAGCATATACATGTTTGCCGTAGTATAAAAAAATGTCGCTATAAAAAACTCGACTACGACTCTGTAACTCTGACTCTCTCAAAAAGGAGAATATTCTGAATTTGTATTTAATTCCACATAGATGTAGTCGCGATTATTTTTTTTATTGGGGGTTTTGGGCCATTGTCATGTGGTAAGACCTGCAATCTGCATAGATCTATTGTGCTCGCCCTTTTTCAAAGTTCGCTAAATGCTAATTCTAATGAATTAGTGCTAGTTGCTAGTTTCTATTCATACATTTCGACTTGAAAATGTATGAACTTGTTATGACTTGAATATGTACAACGATTATTCAAAAAATCTACACGCAAGTTCTTCTTGTGATGAGACAACTTTCAGAAATCGGTAGATTAAAAAAAAATATTACTATTCAAAAGTGCTTAAATAAAGTACATTTAAATAAAGAATTTCTAATCAGTTTGCAAACCAAAAAATATACAGGAAAAGTCGCGGGTTTAGCTAGTTAAAATAAAACATATAGCAAATGCTACTGAACTCATACTTTTACGTGTACACTCACTACTAATTGTTGTGTTATGTTAATTTTCGCGACACGATTGTCTCAAAACATCCTGTATAGTCTTATTTAAGCTCTAATCCGTCTATTTATATCATTGGCAAGGTTCGCTGTATTTTGGCTCCAGATAATGTTTATATCACGTTCAGTATTCACCAAGAATTACTATAAAGTGGTCGTTTGATAAAAAAAAAGAAAAAATATATTCTTTTTCAACAATAAATAATATGCTGTATATGTTATACAGCACAAAGTTCTTTTTCCGAAAAATACCGTCAAAAAATCGGGATAAAAATTCATAGCGAATTCTATATTTCGTTTTTTTTTGTTATTGTTATAAAAAAAATTGAAACATTCCATGCGTTGTGATATATTTATTGTTAGGGATATTGTTGTTCGAATTTTACTTCGTATTCTCGTATAGACTGTTTATATTCTCATGAGAAATGGTCGTAAAAGTGAGGTAAGATCTGCTTATTATTTTATTTTTACCACTACCTTTATTAATTAAGTCAATAAGGAAAGAAAAAAAACATTATTAATATGCATACATACATACATACATACACTCACTTACATATGTTCTGTGTATATGATTAAGTGTATTAAATATTTTCTCTACTTGAGTATTTAATTGAATTCGTGCTAGTTGGTAGTTTGTATTCACACACTTCAACTTAAAAATGTAACAACAAAATTATTTAAAAGAGCAACACGCAAGTTGCTCATTCTTCTTGTGATGAGAAAGCTTTCAGAATGCGCGGTAGATTGAAAAAAAATGTGATGACTAGTCAAAAGTGCTTCAATATAAGTTCATTTGAATAAATAAATGATTTTCTAATCTACTCTATTCTTGTATATATATACAAACATGTAATACAGACACTGAAAGACTAATGGATATATTTTACATATTCTCATACGATCTTCTCTCTTTATTTAAATTATATGTATCTTGATACACTTTGGCTGAAGTTTTCACTTCTTTTCCACAAAAATTTAGTTTTGTGACTCTTTGATAAGACACGTCTCACAAAACCATCACTGGCGCAGGATGATGACCACGTTGTACCTTTCCGATCACTTGAGCAGCTTCTTTAGAACTGTGAGCGTACACTTTGTCATTTCGTACATAGTAGTGTTCTTCAATCGTGAAATTTTTTTCAACTGTAAATAGGATATTTCTGTGTCTTTCACCTGCGTATCGCGACAGAAGGCGTTTTGATCGATCCCCTCTCATTAATTGTAAAGATTGGTTCAGATCATGTCTTATATATCAACGATAAGGACCGAGTTTCAGGTCTTGTTTTATAATACGCCGCAGAGTCCCAACAAGAATTTTCATTTTCGCGATAAGATTTTTGCTTTTTTTAGATTTTTTTAGAGGTGCATAATTTAATAGTTTTGGCGAATTTTGGCTTTAACAGCATTAACAACGTTTGTAGTTCTAACAGACTGATCTTTTCTGGTCTTCGATAGACGAAGTGTTGTTGTATCTGTTGATAGTACGATATATGAATATACGGATGATACCAAGCTTTTGAAGTGTCTGGAATATGACCGACGGCTCCATACCCATTTTGTGCAAGGTAATCACTGCAATCCAATTTTCTGTAACACATGGGGTGTTCATATTGCAATTTGATAATGAACTCAAAAAAATATGTGAAATGCCGCAAAATCGAAAGAGGTTTTAAAAACATGTGTTCCAGATTCAAAATAAGTAAAGTTGAAAAAAAAAACATTTTTGTTGTGTAACAGTATTTATGGCCAAACTAGTTATATTCTCATGCCAACTATATTTTCATTATTACTATCTCACACTGACTCACTATTATTATTTATTCTTTATATTTATTTGAAACAGGAAAATTATAGAAATACTAGCTAGCCTGACAAACATAAACAACGTTGCCAGTAATGCCATGTAATTTAATAATAATCATAATATTGCTTATTATGGCTTCTAAAAAATAGGTGTTGATGGTAGAAGGATGAAGCTTTCGGGTTTTATGTATTGTTTTAATGACGAATCATAAAATAAAAAAAAAAAAAAAAAATTTTGCGGTGGGCCACCCTCATCACTTATGGGGATATAAAATAGACCTAACATATTCTGAGACCTAACGAGTAATAAGTAATGTAGTGAGTGTAAGTAATGTAAAATTTCAACAAATTCAGTTAAGCCGTTTCGGAGAAGTATTATTTTAATGGTAAATATATTTCTCTCTCTATGATCTTTATTTACCATAAAATTATTCGTGTTAAGACCCGGTTAAAAATAAATCTCTAAATCATAATAAAGAATAAACCAAAAGAAGACGAAAAAAATAATTGTTTTGTTGGAGAATAAGTATCATAGTTCGGAATGTTGGCACCATATTCTTTAAATTTGGAAGGAAATAACAAACAGTTTGGCGCAGTCCTGCCAACATTAGTGACGTCAAATATTGTCTAGACTTCATACTATTAAAAAAATATATATAGACGTGACTCACTTTCTCTTATTTGGGTCATAAAATTGTTTATCACTAAGACAACAACTGAGAACATGTTGATTAGGACGTGACATGCTAAAAAAACCTCAATTATCTTTAGTCATTGATTCAATTTTTGTACTGTCGTCTACATGGAGTTTCTCAATCTCATCTATTTCGACTGCTTACCAGCTTGCTTTATAAGATGCGTTGTTGTAATGCGATAAGGCACTAGTTTTTTTTAATGGATGTTATGGTTCACCCGCCTGCGCTAACGGTTTACGCTGTTGGGGCACCAGTGGAAAGTGATAAGTTGAGCATGAGGTTAGGTCAGTTAGCGTATCGTGATAAATTTACCAGAAATTTATCACGATGGTTTTCAGGAGCAACCTTTTGGCATGGTACATTTATAGCAATGGGGTCATCAGTCCATATTACTAACAATGCCTTTCCCCGGCACCAGTGGAGTAAGCATCGCCATGATAAGATGAATATGAGGTCAGGTCAGTTAGCCCAACGTGATAAGTTTATTTATGTATTGGGAAAACCAACAACTACAAGTAACAACTTAATATATGTGGATAAGAACCCAATAGGTCTTCGGGGGGAAAGGGGATCGTTAGTCATGTGGACTGATGATCTTATTGCTAGCGGTGTACCATATCAGGTTGAGCTCCACGCAGTTAACCCTGGAAACCATCATGAATATTCTTGTTGAATGAATATTGGTGTTAGTAATTATATTAAATTCTTGGTGTATTTGTCACAGTGGACTAACTGACCTGAGCTCATGCTCATTTTGTCATCCTCCACTGGTAAACCGTTTGCGCAGGCGGGTACATTTCATTATCATCCATAAAAAAAATTGTTCTTCTAGAATAGTACTTTTATAAACTTAACAAAAATAATACAGCCTGGAAAAAAAACAAGACTTAAAGTGAACGTTGCTATTGTCACGTTATCATTAAATACGTGATAGGAATTCTTGATTCTTTCCAGGGGGAACCGTGTGGAGGTCACCTAACATAGTATATTGTTAACAATGATATCATTAGTCACATATAAACAACCCCAATTCACCAAAAAATCATCACCATGGTTTCTAAGGGAACCAACCAAAGGGGTGGAGGTCAACCTGATATGGTAGCTATGAGGTTATTAGTCCACATTACTAACAGTTCTTTCCCCCGATTTGAGATATGAGAGCCTGTAAGAGACCTACATGAATAATATGATGACTGAACCTCTGTTTCAAGTATTTCGGTATTAATAACTATTTAATTTTAAAGACAACAATACTAAACTAATTATATCATTTACATAACTTAATTATACAACTACAACCTAAAATTAAAAAGCTTAAAAAATATAATACAATAACTAAAATATATTATTAAAAGGGGTCCCTTTAGGCAACGTTCCGAAGATACTGGCAGCGTTCCCTCTTTGAATAGCTAGACTAATTCTTTGTCCAAGGTAGCTGCCAGCTCTTCGGTCTTCTGTGATGTCGACTAACCTTTTCGTTATTTCTTTGAATAGTCTTATAGCGCTGGACAAGGCTTGTTGGATCAGCTAGATATAGTCTGAAGGGAGCCTGTAATAGACCTACATGAACAATTTGATTTGATGTGATTTGAATTTACATGGCAAAACAAGGCTTATTGTTTAATCAGCTAGATATACTCTGAAGGGAGCCTGTAATAGACCTACATGAACAATTTGATTTGATGTGTTTTGAATGTATATGGGAATATAAGGTTTGCTGGATCAGCTAATTTTAGTTTAAAAGTCACTCACTTCTAACTAGGTTACATAATACAGTATAATAACAGTGATAGAACGTCGCAATAACAAATGCGTAGTTTTCAAAGCGGAGACTACTGAAATCATGTGTGTCACTCGTGCATTCTCTCGAATGTTTCTGTATGACGTAGCGCTCCGATTGCGCGGGCGCATGTAATGTAAACATTCGAGAATTTGTTACTAATCGGAACTGATAGTACTCGTATACTGTAACAATATTTAAAAGAGCAACACACAAGTTTCTTGCTCGTTCTTCTTGTGATGAGACAGCTTTCCGAACGAGTGGTAGATAAAAAACAAATTGTTATGACTATTCAAAAGTGCTTAAATTAAGTTTATTTGAATAAATGATTTTCTATTCTATTCTATTCTATATATAGAAAACGGTACAGGAGACTTTTTTAAATGAATATACATATTTTTATAATTGACGGTATTGGTTGTCTAGTGGTAGCACACCGCTAAAATAATTGTTCAATTGGAATCAGTTAATGAAATGTGCTTGTTCAAACAAACAACTCTCTAGCTTATATTACTATTAGTATGAATAATCTATACATCTAAATAAAATCGAGTCGAGTGTCTGTTTATAATATTGAAATAACCGTTTTTTACCACTTGCAAATGAATATAAATACGGTACATACTCCACATTTGTTACTTATTTTTGTCTGTCTATCTGTTTGTTCCGGCTAATCTCTGAAACCGTTAGACCGATTTTGACGGGACTTTTTTTAACAGGTAGCTGATGTAATAAGGAGTAACTTAGACTAATTTTATTTAAGAAAAATAAACTTAAATTCCACGCGGACGGAGTCGCGGGAACAGCTAATTAATAATAATAAATAACCTTGGACAATTAACACAGCGTCATCTAGTTCCAGTGTAAGCAGAGCTTGTGTTATGGGTAATACCCATAACTGACAACTGATATAAATACTTATCTATATTTTTTTGTAAATACATACTTAATATATATAGGAAGCACCCAGACTGATACAAACAGTCATACTCATGAAGAACCTGCGACCATCGTAAGTAAGGCGGTGTATTAAACCGCTAGACCATAGAGGCCGTCTAATAATAGTTTGTCTGTTTGATTGCAGCGGAGATGGAGCGTCGTTGAACGCCGCCGGCAGCAAGCGCTCCGCCCTGTCGGCGTCGGACGCCGAGTGCTTCTCGCTGTGCCTGGGCGCCGGGCCTCTGTGGTGAGTAACTTTTTTTTCGGACTACTCTAATGCTGGCCGCAGCTGGCCTTGACAGCTGCACAGGTCGATAGGGGGCAAGTGCAGATGGCACTCCAAACCCGCGGAAGGACTATGTATATAATAAGTAAGAGGTACTAATTTAACGTTTGTAAATATAATAATAACAAATCGGTACGAACACAGCGCCGAATGGTCCCAAGCTAAGCAGAGCTTGTGTTATCGGTACTAGACAATCAAAAATATTCAATAGTCTAACCCCAAAAAGCCAAAGAAAACACTTCATCGTTCTAGCTTCAAAAATGACGATTTTCCACATAAAGTTTCATCCTTAGAATATCGTCATATTTATTTATATTTAATAAAAAATAAGTTTCAAGCTTCTAGCTTTAAAAATGACGATAATTTCATACAATCTTTCATCTCCCCTTATAACTTATTTGGTTTATTTTTATTATTAACTTTCGCATTTATACTAATATTTGGTAAGGATAGAAAGCAACGCTTCTGTGTACACGTCTGCATCTTGGACCCAAAAATAAGTTTAAGAGATGCAATGCTCAAACAGTGCGACGATTACTTGCGTGGCTTGTGCATACCACCGTAGTTGCAGTCGGACCCGATGACGGGTGACGCTTCTCACGTAATTCTGTGGAATATTAAATCCTATAGGATTTAATATTCTATAGAATTACGTGTTAATTACAACTTTCAATATGTACAACGTATAACATCGTATATAGGTTGGGTACACAGGCAACGGTTGCTGCTTACCATCAGGTGGGCTGTCAGCTTCTTGTCCATCCAGTTTTATGTAATGTGGTGTACCGTCGGCAGGTGGTCCTGATGTCCCTGCTCATGGCTCAGCACCGCCCGGAGGGGTGAATAGCGGGGCTTCGAGCCCCGCAACACCATCCACCCCCACCCACGACGACAACAACCGTAAGTACAATGCCAGACAGCTTTCAAAATGAGGGGTAGATTAAAAAACATATATTTCTATAGAATAGAAAATCCCAGGTTAGGTTAGTTAGGGGTTTGACTCAAAATATGGGGAAAATTTGGACGGTTTTTTTATGGATGTGTCCCCAAGTATCGTTTAGAAAAAGTCAATAGGTCTTTTAAGGGAATAGGTATAAAAATTTACAATAAGATACCAAAGGATATATTGGAATTACCCTTAAATAAATTCAAAACATCTGATATATTGAGCAAGGCCTATTACTCACTAAATGATTACTTGAATTGCATGGTAATAGTTTTCATGTACGGGATTTTCATTTAATGTTATAAACCTGTATATATATATATAACTATCCATTGTAAATAAACTGGCTTTTAAAAAAAACTAATTCAAAATTCTTGCCAGTTCTTCTAAAATAGATCTATATACCTAACTGGACATGAAAAAAAATAATGTAAAAATGATTTTTCTAAAATGTCCTACATGAATAAATGATTTTTCAATTTGAATTTGATGATAATGGAATGATACACCCGTCTATGATAGGATGAGTATGAGGTCAAATCAATTTGCACATCTTGGCGATTTTACCAGAAAATGACCACGATGGTTTCCAGGCACTGTTTAAAGTTTAAAAATAAAATAAAAATGTACGTGCAGGTGACTTGTTGAGCGCTCTACTATGGGTGAGCGCGAGTTCCCTGGCCAGCAGTGCGGAGAGTCTGGTCACCGAGGCGAACTCGCCCACCGGTACCCATCCAGCCCTTCATCAGGAACGACGTGAAGAGGTCAAACATTTTCCTTAATATTTTTTTAAGTCATAATTGAATGGTGCTTCCTGCGCTAATGGTATACGCTGGCAGGGCACCAGTGGTGGCCTATAACATGAGCATGAGGTCAGGGCAGATAGCCCCTCGTGGTAATTTTTTTTAATATTTGATAATTGAATGGTGCACCCTGCGCTAGGTGAGGTCAAATCAGTTATCCCATTGTGGTTAATTCTGTATTTGCTTTTAAACAAAATATGTTTTTAATTTTCAGATAATACGCAAGATACTCGAGCGCAAAGACCGCCAGCCCGTGAAGATCGACTTTAAAATTTTCCTCACGGAGAACACTGTCACTCGCTGGGAAGCTGTAAGTAGTTTTATTTTAGAACCTCCACAAACGACTAAATGACATGAAACTGGTCTGCTCCTCTATAGGGGGGCCGGGGCTAGACATTTTGCCCCGGTATCGACTCCGGGGCAGCAAGCCCCGGGTAACTGGGTTGACAGCCTCTTAGGGTTTCTAAAACTGACTTACATTATAATAATATGTAACCGCACTAAATTGTATAATAATAATCTCAAGACAATTCACACAGCGCCATCTAGACCCAAGTTAAGTTAGCTAAAGCTCGTGTTATGTCTATTAAATAACTGACAAATACATACATTTTTTTACGTCAATAAATACATAATATACATAGAAAACACCCAGACCGATACAAACAATTATACTCATTAATGCAAATGTTTATACCGTGCGAGGAATCGTACTCGTGACCATCGGAATTAAGACGGTGTGCTAAACCGCTAGACCACCGAGGCCGTCAAATGTATATGACGCTGTCTGTACATAAAGTACAGGCGGTGACACGTCATACTGATTATATCACGTTATCAGCGAGCCGTGTCAACAGATGTGTCAACGCACCCATTCTCACTGACACCGATAATTGACATAGGGTTAGTTCTATTTTCAGCGTATATAACGTTACTAGCTGACCCCGCAAATGTTGTTTTTCTATATAACACCTGTCGTCCGTTTATCGCGCCTGTACAACGATCTTGCAGAGGAAAATCCTGAAGTTGATATTCTCTTTGACAATCACTCCGAGTTCATAACTAAGCTCAAATGTTGACGTTTCTTGTCCCATCAGAACGGTGTTATATGTATGTTTTATTCTATATATAAAAATAAAAATGTATTATATATATAAACCTTCCTCTAGAATAACTCTATTAAAACCGCTTCAAAATCCGTTGCGTAGTTTTAAAGATTTAAGCATAAATAGGGACGGACAGGCAGCGACAGCGACAGCGACAGCGACTTTATTTTATACTATGTAATGATTATTAGTAGGATTCAACTATAATTAATATTATTGACATATGTAATAGTAGTAATTTTAGCGATATAATATCAAAGTAAAAATAAAATAAACATAAACTCAAAGCAAGCTGTGGTTACCTATAAATATGAGAACAGTTAGTATAAGACAATTAGAATTGTATAGTATCACGACAGATTTTTATTGCTGTATCTTATGTTGGTCATCATCATCTGCTGTGGTCGTCGTAATGTTTTTCGCTTCCATTCATCCCTGTTCGCAGTCATCGCGTTATTTACTTCCTTTCTTACCATATCATCTTTCACACAGTCCATCCATATCTTTTTCGGCCTTCTGCCCTTATAACCGTCCACTATGAATGTAACACCTTTCTTAAAATATTATGCTGTATCTTATGTTGGTAATCCTTAAAAAATAAATAAATAAATAATTGTGAGGGAAGTTACTCCGAACTTCTCACTTTAACAGAGTAACTGTAGTGGTGTACAAGTAAATAATGTGGAATAATAATAAAGAAAAAATATTTCTAATCAAGATAATATAAAAACACGTTTAATAAAATAATATAGATAAGTTATACGGGTATATCAAAACGACGGCAGACAAGAAGACGAAACACAGTCTTTTCAAATATTCAAACATACTTCGTCAGCCATACAAGCAAGTCTAGTCATCGATTGCAAACCTCCTTCTAAGAATAATTATTAAAAAATAGGGGTTGATGCCACATAAAATATTTACAAAAAGTTTAAAAAAAATGTTAGGCATAGGTGTATGAAAAATAGATAGTAACCGATTCTCAGACCTAATTAATATGCCTATAAAATGACATAAAAATCGATCAAGCCATTTCGGAGGAGTATAGTAACTAACATTGTGACACAAGAATTTTATATATAAAAATAAAATAATAGGGTTATGTGGACACTTTGCGACGTATTTGGGTTGATTGATAGGGGTTAATAACCTGATCATGTTATAGTGTACGTCGTAGCTCAATGGCTTATACATTGTATAAGACATAAACTAAAAAAAAAATACATTTGAATTAACTTTAAAAAAATGCAGTAGATTTTTTGCCAATTCTCAATTGCATCTTTATACTGAACTGGACGGTAGGGAAAAAAATATTAATACAAAAACCTCTTTCATGAATAAAATAATGTTAATTTCATATTAATTTTTATTTTTTTATTATAATGTTACAGGTATTGCATGGCGGTACCATCTATCTCCGCGTGCCAGGGGTCCTGCAGTCTGGCAGCAAGGAGAGCTTTATGCTGCTCCTGGACTTCGCTGAAGAACGCCTCGGGTGTACCAAGTAAGGATTTTTTTATAGTATAGGGGACAAACGATCATGCGGCTCATCTGATGATAAGTGATTACTGCCGCCCATATTCAACACCAGGGGAATTGCATGTCTTTTAAGGTGGAATAAGCTCTTTTCTTGAAGGTTTCAATATCGTAGTGGTTCGGAAATACTATTGCTAGAAGGTAATTCTACAATTTAGCTCTCTCTCGCAATATACTTAGATTGTAGAGTGAACTATCTATCGAGGTTTTTTTGAGAGACAACAGCATGAGATGTTTCAAAAAGTGTATATTAGGGTTTGTTAATGGTTGGTAACGAGCAAGTGACACCTGGTGTTTCAGGCGTCCATAGGCTACGGTGTAGTATTTAACATAGATAGGCCGTATGCTTATTTACCACCATCATAGTATAAAAAAATGTGATTGTGAATGGCAAAAGCTTCTTTATATAACGCACCGCCACTCGTTGCGCCGCATATATACATTTTATTAATATACCTAAAACCTGTTCAACAATATTAATAATATCTATATATCTGTTATACATAAAATAATTTCACGTTAACTACCCTATGGGATAGACAGAGAGCAGTGAGACGAAGATGAGAGTGAGACGATCTATTGAACACGAAAGTTTAAAATTAAGATATATACATATAAATTGAATTTCACTTCCAGCTGTATCATCTGCGTGCTAAAGACCCGCCCGGACCGCGCCACTCTCCTGCGTACCTTCATGTTCATGGGTTTCCAAGTGCTGCCACCCAACTCTCCGCTAATGCACGCCATCACCAACCCTGATTATATATTTTTGCACTACAACATGCAGTAATGCCGTACAGCTGCACGGTTTTTGCAACTAGACATATTTTTCCCTACAAATATTGTTCTAGTTCCAATTATCATGGAACAACGCCATCTATTATCTGTATCGCAAAACTTGAAAACAGCTGTCATGTATCGAAATATAGATGGCGCTGATATTGTGACAGTGTCGTAGAAATAGTTATGGTTAAACAGTTTTTGTACGCATTGAGAGTTAATTAGTAACATTAAAAGTTTTAATATACTATACTGCTAATTCTTATTACTATACCAGAATAATATCTGTATTATTGGAATTTTCATTAAAAATCTTCATAAAAAGCCATATGCACATAGTCTAGACTATTGCATGTTTTACGGCAATACACATTTAAAAAGAAAATAATTTTATTGACCAAAGATAATAAATTGTAATAGAGTAAAAATTACAATATGAGTGAGTGATTTATTGCAACTTGAGACATTTTTATTATATATCTGATATCTACCATAACATATATATGTAATATGGTTAGCAGTATAGTATGAAAACTGTCACATTAAGTAGCTAAAAATAGAGTCCGCACGTTTTTTCTTAATCAGGGCTTGGTAGTGGTTTCAAGACGGCGCCAACAAGTCTAAATAGTATCTAGATGTTTAGTATATCCTTCTATTATGTACTCGCTGCGTCTAATTTATGGTTATAACGAAAAAAAATATCCTGACGAAATTACGAGCTTGCTAATGGATTTTATATTTTTTGTGTAAATGCATAAAATCGAAAATTCATTGCTGATAAATCGTTAGGCAAATTTGGTCATGATATTTTCTTTTCTTGTCATGAATAAACGTAGTTTATTAAGTATTTTGTTTCTACGATTTCAGCTTTGAATATAACGCATTATAATGAAGTATGTTAATTTATACTTATATATTTCTTTCTTCAAAACTGATATAGTAGAAATGTTTTATTATTACTTTTTTCATATTATTATATAACGAGTATGTATGTCGTCGTGTATTGTAATGTAATATTCACCCACTCCGGGGTAGAGCAAATAAAAAAATTATAAAAAAAAAAAACAAAAAAATATAAAAAAGTTAAAAAAAAGGTTTGTAAAAACTATTTCGAATTCCACCTTATTCACGACTCTAAACACTGTTTTTTTTATGTTTACACTAATAACACAATGGCTTGGATTTAATATGAAACAGCTCAAAACGCGATTTAGGCCTAAATTTAATACGTACCTATTTCTTTATCATTAAAAAAAATGCATAATGTAAACTATTCTATAGAAAATATTAATCACATTTATATCGGTAACCGTTTTTTCTTTGACAATTTCGAAATATTTTTTTCTATCGAATCATTGAAGTCTTTATTTTCTATAGTAAGTCAGTTAGCCTGCATACTATATACTATTCATAAGTAAATATAGCTTAAGTGGTTTTGTTTTAATTCCTTATTTAGTGTACATACCACGCGCACATGTTGGCGCGCATGCTCGCATACAAGTACGCCGACATGCGCGGGTGGCGAACTAGTTTATATTTTCTTGCGCTCCCTGTATAATTTTACAGTATTTCATTGAAAAGTATTATGCGATTATTACGTTGGGAAAACATGGGACGCGTTTATGTAAGTTTATTGTATTAATTGAGAAATATTAAAGTTAATCTTAATTATTATGTCGTTTTATTTTAATAGCTGTGCCCGCGGTTTCACCCGCGTTATTTTCAATAAACAATATAGCCTATCTGTTATTCTGATGCCTAAACTATTTTACTGTAGTTTCAATTAAAATCCGTTCAGTAGTTTTTGCGTGAAAGAGTAAAAAACATCTATACTTACAAACTTTCACATTTATATTATTAATATTCACACATTACAAATAAACTATAACAATATATATAAATTCAAATAAACTTAGTATGAGCACTTTTGATTAGTAATTTTTTTTTATTCTACTAATTCGAAACGCACTCATAAGAATGAACAAGAAACGTGCGTATTGTCCTTTTAAACAAAATGAATCTAAAAAGTTTTCTACCTTTTCTAAAACAGTCAAAACAGCGCAATTCAATTGGATCGGAAATACGTTTCGAGAGAGAGAGCAGCCCACTCTACTCTAGAAACTCTTAGAAAATCGGTAAAAAAATAATCAGTCAAAGTATAAAAATATATTTAATCATATTTTTTTTATCACTATCCCTACAGTTCCCAAGTTTCCTTGATAACTTATTTGGGTGATTCGAACATGATGTATATATTGTCTAAGAAATAAAGAGAAACAATTCGTGCTATCACTGAGACTTCTTAACATTAATTAAAATCCTTCATTAGAAAAAAATGTATCCTAGGTGCATAAAAACAAAAATTAGCCGCGGCACTGTAGCAACCACACTACAACATAATGAGTTGATTGTATGTGTTTCTAAGTTTTATAAGGTATACACCCTAACATTTTCACAGCCAAAAAACCTACTTGTTCAATGTATTATTTACATCCTATTTCTATTACATTTATATATTGTTTGCACTTTTATTTTGATACATTTTTTGATAATGCAATGTGGTCTTAATGTTTTAGGGTACAAACACAAACTTCTGCCTTAGCCTAAAAACCTTGTCTGGGTTACATTCAGAATGTATGTATAGTTATGTATACTACTGGTCGAAATTCGATCATAATTAATTTAAATTATAAGTTTGAACATTATTAAGAGCATTATTCTAATGTCAAAGACTGTGCTTCTATAATCACAGACATTGGCAGTCAAACAGACAATAAACAAAAGAGTATATATGTGTGTATCAAATACATGGTACTGTGTGTCATATTTTTTTTATTGATTGTATGTATTTTTTATGCATTATTTTAAAAAATATTAGTATTGCAGTGCTTCTAAATTGTACAAACTGAGAAAAAAGAGAAGTTTTTGCTTCACATATTAATTACTTATTATAACTTACAATATCTATCAGATACAGCATATCACTTGTAGCTCCATTTAAAGTATTATTTACATCAGATTTTTATTACAGTTATACAATATCTGCATTTTTGTTTTGATACACTCTGAAGTAGTAACTTATATCGCCTTCAACTTGTTCTTCCTGAGGTACACCATCTTCTTTGATTGACTGGAATCTTAGCTTATCTATATCAGGAAAGAAAGTGTCGCAGACAAATGCTTTTTGTATTTCTGTGAGATAAATTTTACTACATTTCGGATGTCCCATTGCGGCCTGGAAATAGAAGGATAAAGCAGTAAATCAATATGTATTATTCTTCTGTAATTATTGTTAGCAAAATACCATGTGGTGGTAGGGAACAGTTAGTAATTAGTTGCTAGCAGTGATCACGGTTGTCTAGTGGTTTAGCACACTACTTTACTTTCAATGGTTGCGGGTTCGATGCATCACATGATACATGTTCTTGAATGATTGTTTGTATTTATCTGGGTGTTTTCTATGTATATTATGCATGATTAAAAAAAAATATCAGTTGTCTAGTACCCGTATCACAAGCTCTGCTTACCGTGGTACTAGATGGCACTGTGTTAATTGTCCAAGGTTATTTATTTATTAAAGGTTATTATATATTAAACTTAATATCATTCATATGTATGTTAGTCATATCTATAATGTATTTATAATATGGGCCATTAGTAGCCTATTATAAATAAATAAATAAAATAAAAACATTTGAAGTCATAAAAAACCTTGTATATTGATGCACCGCCAATGACCCATGCTGATTCTATATTCCTGTGACTCTCAATGTACTTTACAGCATCATCTAGGCCGGCTGTCACCACAACACCTTCGGGAACCTGGAAGTTATAGGAAAATGTGACATTATGTGTGATTCATAGTCAAATTGGGACTAATATAGAGTATTTATACTTGATGCCTTGTAATTAGTCAAGTTTTATTAAACTAAAAAAGAATTTTAAATAAACCTATTCTCAGACCTGAATATACATATAAAATTTCATCAAAACTGGTTAAGTCCTCTTGGAGGAGTATAAACATGAAACCTGTGATACAATAATTTTATTTATTTGACTAGCTACTCACCCTGGCTTCGCCCAGGTGAGTAGCTAGTCAAACACATGTCTTATATATATAAACCTGCCTGTTGAATCACTCTATCTACTAATATAAATAGCTTCAAAATCAGTTGCATATTTTAAAAATTTAAGCATACAAAGGGACGGACTGACAGTGACTTTGTTTTATATATGTAATGAAGATATAAAGTGTAAGTGACCCATCTCAGCATTATCCATGACAAAAGCCACAACACTGACTTTCAGTGGAACCAGGAATAAGTAAAAGCAAATTACCTTTGACTTAACTTCATCAACATTATGTGTAATAACAATGTTGACTCTATTAGAGAGTGGGCTGAATTTTGCAGGTATGCACTCCCATGTTCTTCTGCCCATAATTACTGCATTCTTTTTCGACGGATCTACCACTTTGGTGGTCATAGTTGTGAAATAAGCCATTTCTTTTCTGGAAATAGAATGTTTTTACATATCTGGAATGGCAAAGAAACTCACCTGGCTGAAACTGGGAATCATCATTTAAATACTTGAATAGCCATCATGAATTGCTATTTAGAGACTAAAATGTTTTGCCTGTATACATAAACAGTACCACAAGCATTATACCATCATCGCTGTTATCCCAGACGGTGGGATGGAGTCAAAGATAACAATATTGTTGACTCCAACTGTCTATTTTCTTTCCACAGATGTCCCATCAGCGTCATCATCAACTATTAGAAAAGATGTGCACAATTTCATATTCTTAAAAATATCTAGTACAATCCCAATTTTATGTCCAATGCCAAAAATTCAGTAGCGTAACTATACCATCTAATGTCTGTGACTTATGTTTCTTTATAAATAAAAAGATAGACCTTAGAGTTTCTTACAATTGAGTATAATATATTTATTAATAAATTTATTATTTATACATTACAAATATTACATTTCGTGTCCGCTATGTTCATGGAATTTAAAGGCCGGGAAACTTTCACCGTTCTGCCGGGTTTGTTACGACTTGCAATGGGGTCGTATTAGCACATTTTAGGATACCTATCATCTAAAGGAATACTGGTTGGCACTTTTCATTGCATGTTTCTATTAGAAAAACGTTAAAAGTTTTAACATAGATTAAATAAAAGTCCCTTCGTAGTCAAACTTTACTTTTTTTATTGTACTTACTTTAATTTCCAAGGCAGAGTACCATTGACTCCAATGCCCATGTTTTGGCATGCTGCTGCAATTAACTTAAGTTCAGCCATCGTTTACTTCTAGACTATCTTTAAGATATAGAAAACAAACAAACATAAAACGATTCGAATTTCGAACTAATGGAAAAATTTTGTTTGTCTGATGTCAAATGACATAACCTATTCTACTGTCATTGTCAACTGTCAACAGTATTAGGGATGGCACAAATAACCAACAATGGAAAAACAGATTATTATTCAATAAAACATTTATTTCATTAATTATGATTACATTCCAAAAGTCAACTTTATAATCATCATTACAAAAATGATTTGTTGTTGTGATGTCCAAACAAACGAGTTAGAGTCAATAATACAAAACTTAAAAAAATATAAACATCTTACTAAGTGGCCTAAACCTAAAAAGAATACTTTAAAAAAATATTATCTATTAATTTGAAGTAAAAATAATCGATTAATTAATAATCGATTTATACGTCAAAAGATCGAAAAAACTCCTACGTAAACTGTACGACGGTATAGTCAAATTAGTAAGATATTGATATGCTTTGGATACTGTAATAAAAGGTGTAATTTACAGGTACTAAATTAAATCACATCAAAATAAATACTTTTATCGGTTTTGGTATTTAAAATATATAAAGTTTGTGGTCTCTTCCATTAAGTATTTAATTTGGATAAATAATTTGTCCAAATTATTTGAAAGTTATAACGATAAAAATAAACACGCCTGTTACCTGAATGAAAATAAACAAGACACGTGGACAGATTCGTAGTGTGGTGCCCATTTTGCTGATTGTCAGGTGATCATAACTAATACAACAAAGTGTGAAACATGTTTATTTAGAAAATACTGTTGTGTTTTCATGTACTATACATATATACGACCATCAAGTAGGCAACCTGTTTGTTATTCCAGTTACATAAAAAAAGTATTATCTCACGTCATAGATGTCGCCACCGTACACAATGTTTATAGCGTTTTCGAATTTCGAATGCGTCGGTAAAGATGTCCGGCCATGTGGCGCAGTTTTATGGGTTAATGGCAGATAAATGGCCAACATTGGTCCCAGGCGGTCATTAACCGAATTTATTGCAGGCATTGTGCTACCAGATTTTATTATTCGCCCGTCGACTTAATAAAAATCTTTTATTTTCTTCAAGGAGCCCCCTTTGTTTTATTGCAAACTAGCTGTTACCCCCAATTTTGTCTCTAATTTTTTTTTAATCTGGCGTTGTTTTTTCTCGTAATATAATCTATCTTCATATCAAATTTCATTACGTTCTGTTCAACCGTTTAATCGCGAAAGGTAACAAACAGATATAACTACTTTCGCAGTTCATATATTAGCAACTTCTATTGTTTTTTTGAGACAAATAGACCTGTGCCTACACTTGTAATATTTCTGTCAATAGTCGAGACCCTCATTAGTTTACCTCTCCAGATAACATATCGTCGAATGTACACGTTACTAATAAGGTATGTAGCTCAGTATCAAATAAATTTGCTAATGTGCAATAAATAATACAATTATTTCACTTGTTGAGTATACAGGTGAAATAATTGACCTACAGATATACCTACCTACCTAGATACTGCAATAAACAACCTCATCACATTATATTAATATTATAAATGCGAAAGTTTGTGAGTACGGATGGATGTTTGTTACTACACAAACCAAACAAAACCTACTGAACAGATTTTGATGAAACTTTACAGTTATATAGCTGATACATAACATATGGGCTATAAATTTCATGCGGGTCAAACCGCGCGCACAGCTAGTCATATATAATGCTGACCCTCGTGATGTAACTACTTTATAACCAAATTCAGAGGCAAACAACGCTTCTAGCTATAGCTAGCGTTCTGTAAATCTAAAAATGGATTTCTACGAATCACAATAACAAATGAAATTACTTTTTTCGATAGGTAGATAAAGGTGAATGTTTTGTTTTAGTAATTTTGATGTTCATTGTTTCCTTACTCTTTTTACACAGCTAAACATGAGTTTCACCAAATCAAAATAGCAACTGAAATTATTTATTTATAAGTATAATCGAAAAATCTTTATTCAAATAAACTTAAATTTAAGTTACTTATTTATTTGGGTATATGGTGGATATTTATTTTTCTCCTCCGATCGATTCGTCCGTCCGTCAAACGGGATCGAAATTACGATGGCCTGAGTCGAGGTTTGAACCCCTAGCGGTGCCCTCAGACAAAATCGTATCCATCAGGCGGGAGTTGGCCTTCAGCCGCTCCATAAGTTCTTCCTTTGGTTTGGAGTGCCATCTGCACTCGCCCGCTATCGTCTGGTGAAGCTGTAAAGGCCAGCTGCAGCCAACAGTATTAGAGTAGTCTGAAAATTTTTTGTTTTATATTTATAGCTGTTCTTACATTTTTTTACTCACTGATGCAGCTAGTCCAAAAAGAATGTAATATAAATCGAAAGATAAATTGTTTATTTGATGTTCTACCGGTATTGTTTACTCGCTCAGTGGTTGCGCCTTATTCAATCACTGACTGTCAAACAAACTTATGAATCTGGCAGATTATTGGCAAGAAAGAATCGAAATTAAATCGAATGGATACAATTACGATTAAATACGATGATATTCACTCTCTTATGGCAATATCGGAGCTTTATGATATTCAATACAATAAAATCTCTTACTAAGATGTGCGTCCAATCAAAATAATAATATTTTTGTATTAGAGCTTGTGTTATGGGTACTAAACAACTGATATAAATACATAGATACCTATTTTTTGTAAATACATACATAATATACATAGAACCTCGACGGTTACAAGCAATCATACACTTGAATACAAATGTTTGTACCGTGTGAGGAATCGTATCGCGCGACCGTTGGAAGTAAAGCGGTGTGCTAAACCACTAGACCATCGAAGCCGTCAAAAATAAATTTTTATTTAATTTTGTTTGTCAATTTATATTTCGAACTGACTGTCTGGTTATGGAAATAACAGTAACACACAAAATGAATAATAGCGCCGACAGTTTTTTTTCGTTAATTTGCTAAGACTTTATAAGAAGCTAAGACGTATCCAAGAGATGCCTCCCGTCCGCCTTATCCACAGATCGATCGGTCGGATCGATCCACAAACTTTAATCGAAATTACAACGGACTGAGCCGAGGTTCGAACCCCTAGCGGTGTCCTCAGTCTAAAGTCGTATCCGTCAGGCAGGCGTTGGCCTTAAATTGCTCCTTAAGTCTTTCCGCAGGTTTGGAGTGCCATCTGAACCAATCATTCGGTGAAGTTATAAAGTCCAGCTGTGGTAAATTAAAAAAATGTGACAACTATTCAAAAGTGCTTCAATGTACCTACCTAAGTTTGAATAAATGATTTTTTATTCTATTCTATTCTAAATTCGAACATTTATATTCTTGAGTATAATTGTTTTGGTCTGGGTGTTTTCTATGTACATTATATAACTAATCACAAAAAATGTGTTTTAGTATTTCTGTCAGTTGTCTAGTACCTATAACACAATCCCTGCTTAGCTTGGCACTAGATGGCGGTGTGTGAATTGTTCAGGATTATTATTATTGTATATACCTATTTATAAAAAAGCTCCAGTGTCATGTTTTATCACTATAATTGACAATACGACAGCATAGTACTAACAAATTAATCTTTACATAATATCGTCCTTGTGGATTTATTATCTACTAGCTGATTTGCGCAACTTCATCTGCATCACACACATTATTTATATTATTAACCGGATCTTAACACGAATAATTTTATGGCAAATAAAGGTATTTACCTCTCTCGACGTTTCGACTAGGTTTTTTTTGTATATGATAATGAAATGGAGCACCCGCCTGCGCTAACGGTTTACGCTGGCGGGGCACCAGTGGAAGATGATGAGATGAGAATGAGGTCAGGTCAATTAGCCAGTTTCCAGGGGGAACCGCGTGGAGGTTAACCTGACATGGTACATTGCTAGCAATGGGGTCGAGAGTCCACATTACTAATAATCCCTTTCCCCCTTTCGACTAGGTTGCACTAGCCGTGGTCACGAGCTGACTGTCAGCTCGTGACCACGGCCTTTATTTGCCATAAAATTATTCGTATTAAGACCCGGTTAATAATTTAAATAATGTATATTAAACACGAAAGTTTAAAATTAACTATTGCATCACACTATATTTACATTTATCATTATATTTCACACAATTTACATAATCTTTTTAAATTATAGATATTCTGATGTAAAAACTATATCACTGTAAAGTTTCATTAAAATCCTTTCAGTAGTTTTTGCGTGAAAGAGTAACAAAGATCTATCCCATCCATAGTCACAAACTTGCGTGTTTATAATATTAGTAAGATATATTAGTAATACCATAGATAAGATAATATTACATACATTACTATTATTTTACTCACTAACCACGAGGTTATTATTTATAAGAAAAAATACTATGATGTACGAACATCATAGTATTTTTTCTTATAAATAATAATGGAATGGTACACCCACGTGCGCTAACGGTTTACGCTGGCGAGACACCAGTGGAGGATGATAAGATAACCATAAGGTCAAGGCAGTTAGCCCATCGTGGTAAATTCACCATGAATTTATCACGATGGTTTCCAGGGGGAACAACGTGGAGGTCAACCTGACGGGGTACAATGTGGTAATTATAGTCCACATTACTAACAATCCCCTACATCATAGTATTTTGATCGACCCTTATAGGTCGTAATCTCGTACAATCATATATGGGGTTGAAAATGTTCTCATTGTAGCCAAAAATCTGGGGGAAAAGGGGTTGTTAGTAATGTGAACTAATTACTCCATCGCGTGCAATGTACCGAAACCTGTTGGTCGCTGTCAACAGCGTTAGAGTAGTCCGAAAAAAACAGATCAGACTTTTTCGCAAGGAAAGAACAACAACACAGAAAGTATTATATCCGTATCCGGCAAAGATTAGTGATACATGACACAACCCCACAAATTATAAACAAAGTTAGGGTTGCTATACATTTCTTCACTTCATTACATAGTATAAAATAAAGTCGCTGTCGTTGACTGGCCGTCCCTATATATGCTTAAATCTTTAAAACTACGAAACGGAATTTAAAGTGGTTTTTTTTATAGATAGTGATTTAAGAGGAAGGTTTATATGTATAATACATATATACCCGGGCGAAGGCGGGGCGAGTAGCTAGTTTAACAATAATAATAATCTGAAGACAATTCACACAGCGCCATCTATCATCTATCTATCTCATGTTAAGCTAGCTAAAGCTTGAATTATGGGTACTAGATAATTGATACAAATACAAAGATTTTTTTTCGTAAATACATACATATTATACATAGAAAACACGCAGACCGTTACAAACAGTTATACTCATGAATGCAAATGTTTGTGCCGTGCGAGGAATCAAACCCGCAATCATTGGAAGCAAGGCGATGTGCTAAACCGCTAGACCTTGGAGGCCGTCATACAAAGGTCGTGAATAATAAAAACTAGTTTCATTTCACATTTTTATCAAAAATAGTTAAGTACCCATTATGTAAGTAGGATATTTATTTATCTGTTGATCAATCTGCCTTTCTCTTCTCACACTTCGCCACTTTTCAAATCATTATGAGCATGAGCACATTGAGGTTTTCTAAAAGCCGGCACCCCTGCAGTTGACATCCCGAGACTAAATCTTCTCGATTTTTCCACAGAAACCTGTCGACGGCGACAATAGCTTCTATCACTTTGACAAAGCGACACGATGTTAGGCCCAACGATGACGATCTTCCATTTTCAAGAGATAATACTAAAGAATTCCGTTTAATGCACACCTATTGAGTAAATAGACGGCACTTAATTTTATTATCGCTTTTGTATAACTAGCTGTGCCCGCGGTTTCACTCGCTTGACATTTCTAGCCTAAGTGTTATTCTGATGTATAGTTACTAATATTATAAATGTGATAGTAGGAATGTTTGTTACGCTTTCACGCAAAAACTACTAAACCGATCGTCATGAAAGTTTGTACACGTGTTCTTGGAGGTATTAGAATGAATATAGGATACTTTTTATTAAAAAATAACTAATATTTCTGTAAAAAAAACAAAAGAAAAATTAATATCTACATTTTGCTACTTCAGCGCATCTAGCAGGCAGTAATGAAGAGAATCGTAAAGAATAGAATAGAAAGTCATTTATTCATATAAACTTACATTGAAGCACTTTTGAATAGTCATTACATTTTTTTTTTAATCTACCGCTCGTTTGG
Source organism: Achroia grisella (assembly GCF_030625045.1). Lineage (NCBI taxonomy): Eukaryota > Metazoa > Arthropoda > Insecta > Lepidoptera > Pyralidae > Achroia > Achroia grisella. The sequence goes on from NW_026712626.1 coordinate 987,871, forward strand.
AAAGCTGTCTCATCACAAGAAGAACGAGCAAGAAACTTGCGTGTTGCTCTTTTAAATAATTTTATTATTACTTTACATTTTTATGTTTAAGTGTGTGAATACAAATCAATTAATGATCTCCGATACTTATTTAATAGATTCAATGCGAGTGAAGCCGCAGGTAAAAGCTATATTTGTAAAGTTCAATAAAATCCGTTCAGTAGTTTTTGCGTGAAAGAGTAACCAACTTTTATCCATTCATCTATGATATCATATATCTAATCTTTGAGAGGCCTACATCCAGTTGTAAACTCAATGGACAGATGATGATGATGAATGAGTAGATAGTAAGTATTTAATGAGATGGCCTCGGTGGTCTAGAGGTTTAATACACTGTCTTACTTCCGATAGTCGCGGGTTCGATTCTTCACACGGCACGAACATTTGTATGATTTTTTGTGTCGGTCTGGGTGTTTTCTATGTACAATATGTACACCCAGACCTAAAATACATATTTAGAAAAAAAAATGTATGTATTTGTATCAGTTATCTAGTACCCATAACACAAGCTTTAGCTGGCTTAACTTGGGTCCAGATGGCGCTGTGTGAATTGTCCTGAGATTATTATTATAATTTTAATATCACTTTCAACAAGATGCAATTTAGTTTTTCACGGCCGCCATGTTTATATTGAAATTCATATTCTTTATTGAACAGATAATACAATTTGTATTATCTGTTCAAGAAATAATTATTTGTTTGTGTGTTTGTATGTAATGCAATGTATGTTTTTTTTCGTTCTGTAATTGGTGCAATAAAGAGTATAAATAAAACCAAAAAAGAAATAATAATATAATTTAAAGAAAGCCAGCAAAGGTGGAATTATTCCTAGAAGAGATCTCGTGTAGTCAACACAAAACAGTGGCGCAAAAAACTGGCGCAAAAAAAGTGAAAACTTCTAAATAGTATACAAATAACAAATTGTATAATCTAATATAAAAGTAATGTATATAAATACGAATATATATATATATATATATATATAAGATACAATAAACATACATATATAATAATATATAATTCATAAATATTCTATCATAATAAAGTAATAAATAATGATGAAAGTAATCATGCATGCAATAATCGTGCATGGCAATAGTGTTTCATGCACGGGATTTTCATTTAATGTTCGACATAGACACCTATGTAAATATACATTGTAAATAAACTGGCTTTTAAAAAAGTAAGTAATTCTTTGGAATTTCTTGCCAGTTCTTCTCAATTGGATCTATATACTGAACTAGACGGTAGGGAAAAATTTACAATGTAAAAAATTTGACGTTCATAAGCGGCTAAAATGTCCTACATGAATAAATGATTTTTGAAGTTTGATTTTTGATTCATTGGCAGATAGGTAGTATGATTTAATCTTTTCTTGAAGGAACCAACAGACGGGATCTGCTGAATGCATAAAGGGAGTCTATTCCACCATGAGCCGCACGGAAGGAAAAGGAGTTACCCATAAATTACAGCGGTTTAAAACACCGCTTTACTTCCAACGGTCACGGGTGCGATTTCTCAAGTGCAAACATTTGTATATATATGACTAGCTGTTCCCGCGACTTCGTACGCGTGGAATTTAACTTTATTTTTCTAAAATAAAAGAATGTTTCTAAAATAAAAGTAACCTAAGTTACTCCTTATTACATCAGCTACCTGCCAAATAAAGTCCCGTCAAAATCGGTCCAACCATTTCAGAGATTAACCGCAACAAAGAGACAGACAGACAAAAATTGTAAATAATGTTATTTCGGTGTGGTACATACACCGAATTAACATTATTATATTCATATGCATGTAATAAAAACGATTATTTCAACATTACAAACATACACTCCAATTTTATTTATAGGTATAGATTATTTGTGTTGGTCTATATATATGATCTATTTATTTACAAAAAAATATCGAAGTATATCTATCAGTTGTCTAGTAGGTACCTATAATACTAGTTCTGTTTAATTTTATGGATTTTTTATAACACAGGGGACAAACGATCATGCTGCTCACCGGATGGTAAGTGATTACCGCCGCCCATAAGTACCCGCAACACTAGGGAATTGCAAGTACGTTGTCGGCCTTTTAAAAAGAAATAAGCTCTTTTCTTAAAGATCTCAATATCGTATCGGTTCGGAAATACCATTGCTGGAAGGTGATTCAGCAATGTGGTTGTGCGCGGCAAAAAGTTTCTAGAAAACCGCACTAAGGAGGACCGCCATTCATCTAGATGATCAGGATGGTATTTTAGTTTCTGGCGGGTGGTACGGTGGTGAACCTCAGCAGCTGGTATTAATCCGAACAGTGCCTCAGAACACTCCCCGTGATATATGCGGTAGAAAATGCACAGAGATGCAACATCTCGCCGCAGAGCTATTGGATCGAGTCTGTCACATAGACGTTGATTACCAATGATTCTGGCTGCTTGGTTCTGAATGCGGTCAAATGGAAGTAGCTGATATTGTGGTGGTCCCGAAATGTCCTGGGTTATTATTATTATTATTCTGTGGGTTTTATTAGGCAGTAAATTTGGAAATCGATTGTTACAAATTTGGACTGATGATTCCATTGCTAGCAATTTACCATATCAGGTGGACCTCCAGGCGGGTTCTCCTGGAAACCATCATGATAAATCCCTGGTGAATTTGTCACAATGGCATAACTGACCTGACCTCATGCTCTTCTTATCATCCTCGACTGGTGGCCCGCCAGTGTGAAACGTTAGTACAGTCGGGTGCAACATTCCATTATCATTAATTTAAAAAAATGGGTATTACTGTGAAGTTACTATGTCAATTACTTAAATATTGAATAAGAAAATATAAATATACTTTGGTAAATAAAACTACCTATTCTGGTGAGAAAAACTTTTTTACGGTAGTTTGTTTACGATTTTACACACAAAATTTATGGTGCAATCTAGATCTCTTACGTCTACAGAGATTTATTAAAAAATATTCTCCACGACTGATCAAACAAAAAATATGATAATCCAAGCTGTGAGATTTCCCGCCTTAACTTCTCGACGTGGGCGATTCCCGCCAAAAATAATATAAAAATGCACTCTTGTCAAAATAAAAATAAAACACGTTCCATTTCACGCGTAATTAGGGCGTACTCAATATCTTTTCATACCAACTTTTTTCTGTAAGTGGGCAGGATAATAAAAGAGAGGGATGTAGGGCGACGTTATCTAATCGAAAAGGACGGGTATATTGTGTACTTTCTCTTATAGATTTGTTGAAAGCTATATGGCTTGGTTACGTTCAGTTTTCAGTGCCGGGCGTTCAGTCGTTTGATATAGACGTCTTTGTATATTTCTCGCGTATTTTCCGCATTTTGTACTTGTGATTTTTAATTCCCGTTGCGATGTACCTCAATGGGGTTTTTAGGACGAACGAACCAGTCGAGTGTAATCTGAAGGCGGATAATTGAACAAATGGTTGATTTCTAATATAGGAGCATTAAATCTGTCGAACTCTTGGTTGTAAAGGATTAATACGTGTTTGTATTCTACCGTTTTTATGTTACTATGTAATAATTTATATTGCTTATATGTGAAGTGTTTAAAAAAAAAGTGCAATGTGATGCTCTCACAGTCTTATAATTTTTAAATTTGGAAGCTCTGGAATCAGGTGAGTTCACTATTTTTGTATTTTTTTATTGTTTATGATTATTATTTAAAAATCGAATTACGTTAATTATTTAGTTAATTTGTTAATTATAAATATACCTACTTAGTAATTTATATAAACATGTGTGGAAGCTATAATGATGATCGCAATGGTGTAGATGTTTAGCACTCGCGTCTTCGTTTGCGGGTTCAAACTCTCGCAGTACCAACAATTTGTATTAATTAATATATATTAGTTGTGATTTAGTTGTTTATCTATATGTAATATGTATTTTGACCAGATTGTATGTTCATCCTGTTATTGTCCACTGGGAAACCCAGTGGAGATAGTCAACTAAAGCACGTGCACAATTCCATAAATATTCAGCCATAAAAAGTGACACCAGTGGAAAGTGATAGAATGATCATGAAGTCAGGTTAGTTAACCCATACAACGATTTAACTATGATGATTTCCAGGGGGAACCACGTGGTCCCCCGACTGGGTACCAATTACTAGTAATTCTTAGTTTTTACATCTAGTCCTTATACAGTTTGAAAATAACAAATGGAGGATGATGATAAGATGAGCATGAGGTTGAGGTCAGTTAGCCCATCGTGACAAATTCACCAGGAATTTAACACGATGGTTTCCAGTGGGAACCACGTGGAGGTCGACCTGACATAGTACATTGTTAGCAATGGTGTTATCAATCCACATTAGTGACAATCCCCTTCCACCCCGGAAGGGGATAGTTAGTAATGTGGACTGATGACCCCCTTCGCGGTTTCCCCTGGAAAGCATCGTGATAAATTCCTGATGAATTTGTCTCGATGGGCTAACTGATCTGACCTCATGTTTATATTATCATCCTCCACTGGTGCCTCGCCAGTTTAAAGCGCGCAAGAGAGTGAACCATTCACACTCACACTCACAGTAAAAAATATATATGAACTGTATAATTATTGCCAGTTTAAAATAATATAATAAATAAACAAAAGCATACCATTACTGCTGTTATCCCAGATGAGGTAAACAGAAGTATTACCAACTGTCGATGTTGTGAACACAACACTTGACATGTCCACTGCCCACATTTCGCTTGGTATATCTTATTATTACTTAATGTTATAAACGCGAAAGTTTGTAAGTATGGTTGGATGTTTGTCGCTCTTTTACGTAAAAACTACTGAACAGATTTTGATGAAACCTTACAGTAATATAGCTTATACATCAGAATAACATATTGGCTATAAATTTCACGCGAGTGAAACCGCGGGTATAGCTAGTTTGAAATAATTTGTCCACCGTGGTAGGCGGCGTGCCTACCCTCGTCTAACAATTTTTTTAATTTGGTATCGATGTTTCGTCTTATGAGAAAGTCAGATAGAATTACATATAAACTGACACACAAGGTTTTAAATTACGTTAATTTAAAACATTGTGTGTGATTTATAATTTAGAGATCCTTTGAGTATCACTTGATGGGACAATTCCCGATCACTACCCTCACCCTTGAGGAAGTAATTAAGAACACGAAGAAGATTTCAAAATTAAGTAAATGACAATATCTTAATGCCTCCTTTCGTAAGTCGTACATGTTTGTATGGCTGATCTAGTTAGTTGAAGTCACTACTCCCCATTACTAATAATCCCTTCCATCCCGAGTGGAAGGAGTTAATTTGTAATATGGACATATAACCCCATTGCTAGCAATGTTCCATGTCGGGTTGACTCCACGCGGTTCCTCCTGGAAACCATCATGATAGAATACCTGGTGAATTTCTCACGATGGGTAACTGACCTGGGGCCGTATTATGAACTCTTATTCCCATTCAGTTTACGGCTTAAACTGAACTGCCTGGCGATTTCGTATTACGAACGCTATTAGCCAGCCAGTCAGCGGTCACGTGACAGCTGAACGTCTTCTGCCCGAAAACTGACCGGCTATTTCGTATTATGAGCGTTTCATTTGACAGATCTAAGCGGACGCAACTGTCAAAAAGACCGTTTAAAAACAATTCAGTTTATTTACGGTGGCTTCATATTAGCTTTTATAGAATTGTTTTCTAATTTATAGCTTCATTATTGTAATTTGGTTATTATTTCTATTTCTATGTCAGTTTTTATTATGTTTATAACATGTTTGTGCAGTTATTTCGATTGTTTTTGTTTCGTTTTAATTTTAATTATGTGTGATGAACTCGAAGTATTGGAGTTTTTGGAAATGTGTGCACCCTACGAAAAAGAAGTAAGGAAAGTGAAAAGACGGCGATTACGCGACCAATCCAATAAAAATGAACAATTTAGAAAACGTTATAATCTAAATAAAGATTTGGTGCGTAATATGCGTGCGAACTCATATGCCGGTATCATCGAAATTTACAGACCTACCAGTGGAAACTAAGGTATATTGTATTGGAATTATTTCACTAAATCACTAGCTGACTATGTCAGGTTTTAGTAGCATTATTATTTATGCTACAGGCATATTTATCAACGGCCTATTAGTGATATTGCTGTTCATTCTTTAGCACAGCCAATGGCAAATAACCGATTTATTGCATTTACCCAACATCCAAAAGTAAATACATATATAAAATTCCAAGGACATCTGAGTAAAGGATAGATAATAAATATTCAAAGGTATCTATTTCTATACAATTAGCAACTGTTATTGTTGCAAATACATCTATGAGTACCATGTACCATACCATATGATATAGTGATAATATATATGGTAAAATGTATGCATACAAGTAAAGCCTAGAAAGCAAGTATACACAAGTATGCAACAGTCTGATGATGTGCAGTCTCTCCGGCACTTTCCTCCGAGGACAATTAATTAAATTAAATTAATTATATTTTAGGTTTTATAATTGGAATTTGGAATGCTGGGTGTATTGGGCTGTATTTGACTGTACACATGCCACCCCATTGTAAATTAAGAAGAGATATTACTGTAGAAAACAATACCATTCATTAAATATATAATTGGTAAGTGAAATATAAATTAAAAGACATGTTTAATATATAAGCACTTTTAATATCTTTTTTTAATATAATTATATAAATTAACAATAAACAAGATTTTAGACATGCAAAATATGTTAATGATTATACATCTCTAAAGCTACTTATATACTAACAATAAATTGTTTACTTAAATATTAAATGACCATAACACTTAGACATATGTTTCAAATAATCTGTATCCATGTAATTAATCTCATATGTTTCAAATAATATTTATCTATTAATTATTCTCTTATGTTTCAAATAATCTTCATCTATGTAATTAATCTGGAAAAAAATTTTAGGTTAGTAATGCTGACATGGAGATTATAAGTGTGGATGCCAACTGGAACTGGAGCTACTCATGACATTTGGGCAAACCAGAGGCATTAAGCAACATCTAGAGGACTTAAGCTGGAATAAATCCTTATGATTACTTGGTAAGCACAAAATTTTATTATGAAACTACAAACATCATTACATCTAAGCTCTAAACTTCAGTAATTTAGAAACATAGTTATTTATCAGCACCAACAGTTATTGTGCTGTGTTTTAATGAAATAATACTTTTTGTAAATAAATATTAATATTATAGTATATAATATGTTGTTTTTTAGGAGATCCAGGATATGCTTTAGAGAAGTATACTCCCATCTCAAATGCTATACCAGGACCACAAGAAGCATATTACACTGTAAGAACATGGAATATCATTGAGAGCACAATTGGGCTTCTAGATTTAGATGCCTACATGTACTTTGAGTTCTTATAGAGAACTAAATGAAGGTCTAGCTGCTAGACAAACCCATGTTGTTTAGTTGTGGAACTAAGAAATTGAAACATTTATAAATAATAATATTGTTAATAGGTCAATGTTTTAATTATTTGTTTTTATAATAAATGATATAGGTACATTATTTATGTCTTTTATTGGTAGTTATAATTAAAGGGATATGATAATTTTATTATATACTAGTTATTACCTATGACTTTGTCCATATGGCATACCTAGTTTTTGTTAAAATAAATAAAATATCTCAAATAAAAGCAACTTGTTACTCCTTTACACAACTCATTACATATGACAGTGAAAGTATCCCTCAAATTTGGTCCAGCTGTTTCAAAGATTAGCAAGAACAAACAAACGGACAGACAAATATATATTTTTTTTAATTTCATTTATCTTACCTTATATATGTATGCATTTACTGAAAAGCTGTTGTAACTGGTGAACTTCAAAATTACAAACAGATACTTCAATTTATTTGCATAGATACATGTATTTCAGATTTTACTGAGATTCCTATTAAATGAAATAAATTAAAATTCAGATGGTTACCTTATAACACTTAAACTTGACAATCCTTTCCAGTCTTTAAAACCCCCTTTTCCTAAGGAGTTTAATTGTTGAGCGACGTCCTCACACAAGCGATTGGTATGGTATTCTTGGGCGGACTTATTAAAGCCATTTGCCATTTCCCTATGGGATTTTAAAAATCCCATATAATTTTAAATTACCGGTACGATACACGACGTTGGCGAGGGGTTTCAGTCCGTGATCTACAATTTAGTTAGATAAATATACAAATATAAACAGTTAAATATTTGCATCATTTTAAAAAACATTACTAAGAAAATGTTAGGAATACTTACGTTACATTAGGTATATTTTTCACAATAATTGAATTATTAAATTTAACTTGCGTATAAAGTCATGGTAAGGCTAAGTTTCAAATTGTACATTACTTTGCGCGGAATTTTAAGTAGATGCACAAAGTTCGTTTGGATATTACAATGAAAATATTTTTTACAAACAAATCGGAATTATTAAAAAAGACAATAAAACTGTCTGGAATATTTTTGTATATTACACAAATTCTACCATTGTATCTTAATTACTGTTTTCTATATTTAATTTACATTTATTTAATTAATTTTTTGTCCAAAAAGTGACACACAAAAACTCAACTTAACGTTGCAACGAATGTATGCGTATCCGAACGCAGCGCGAGAAAATCCACTAACCAGCCAGAGACAAACTATCCAGGCAGAATACGGTTTGAATTTGGACCCTCATAATACGAAAAAGAACAATTCAGTTTAAGGCCGTAAACTGAACTGCCTGGAAACTGACTGGATTTTAAAGAGTTCATAATACGCCCCCTGACCTAATGTTCTTCTTATCATCCTCCACTGGTGCCCGCCAGTGTAAACCGTTAGCGTAAGCAGGGGCATTATTTCATTATCATCCATTAAAAATAATAATCTTTCCCCCGGCCCTACTTTCAGACATATTAATAACACATCTGCGCCAAATATTACCTTCGCAGGTGATACCAATGGTAATGTAACACGCAATAAATCCCTGCGCGATATGACTCGATATGTTCGCACTATATAATCGTTATCACGCTGTACTTTTCACACTAGGTACCTAATACGTCACGGTTACTTAGGGTGTGGTTGTGTGAAAAAATAATGTGATTGTTATGATATAATCGATTGTAATTGAATAAATTATCGATTGCAATCGATTATTTTAATACATAATTGGAATGGCATATTAACTGACTGGCGCTAAAATATAACTTCGAGTTTAGTGTACTTGTTAATGTATTCCAATAACAATATATATGTAATCGAAAAGGAAAAACTAAATGACGCTATTTTATAACTTCTAGTTTAGTGTACTCGTTAAAATTGTAAAAGTACTTGTATCCAGAGCCGTAAAACATACTAAAATAAAGAAAATAAACGCTATAATATATAAATAAACAGACAGACATCACGCTATCGTGTAACCTGTGACACCACGGATCAAAATGTCATCAGATGTCATGTCTCTTATTTATTTAATATCAGTACACAAAAATAAAGTGTACATATAGTAGACTTAACACCTTGCGGCGTTATCAGTCGATCATGAGTGGCGCAGAAGAAGATTATTGATAGTGCACTGCTTTGAATACGACATATCTTATCCTGTATTTTAACAGCCCCTTAACTGAATTTCAATTCAGCTTATAAAGCAATCAGCAAGGCTGCTTTGAGGTAAGATATAATAATAATTTCGGGCGGGCATGCCCGTATGTACACGATTTTTTTTTACAAAGTTTCCTTCTTTTTACCTAAATATTTTTATTTTATTCTACCAAAAATGGCCTAGCATAAAATAAAAAACACGATTTATTAATAGATTATATTATACTATCGATTAATTAATAATCGATTATTATACACAATGTCACATCCCTACCGGTTACTTTATTTGCGTTTCGTTATTCTAATACAAACATATGTTAAATTTTCATTGTTGCCGACTATTTGTTTTCGCTTGTACGAAATTAGCTTTGGTATTTATTTAAATCATTTCATGTTTAGTTTAAAATAACTATTGTTTACACGTTTAATTTCAGTGTAAGGATACAGGGTTAGTTGTAAGGCAGGTTGGTATTTCAGCTTGGTATATATAGTCTTTATGAGAGAACCATTTTTACTTAGAAAGGATCTTACTAATATTGTAAACGAGAAAGTTTGTGAGTATATATAGATATATAGATTTGCGTCATACAGAACAATTCATCCCCACACGCTGGAATCTAAATGCCCCCGAACAGTGCGGTTTCAGAGGAGTTTCCTCCCGCGTACACTTGTGAAAGAACTTCCTGCCGAGGTTTTCCCACTAGATTACAGCATGGGGTTTTTCAAGAAGGGTATATTAAGGTTTCTTAAGGCAACGCGCACGTGACACCCCTGGTGTTTCAGGCGTTCATAAGCTATGATAACCCTTTACCATCAGATGGGCTGTATGCTTGATTGCCACCATCGTAGTATAAAAAAAAAGAAGGGAATTTGATGAATTTACAGTAGAATAACTTATACAAGAAGAAGCAGATTAACACATTGGATCTACATTTTATGCGGGTGAAAACTCGCACAGCATGTGTCAAAATATAAGAGAAACAATACTAACAACGTGGATTAATAATCCCATTGCTAGCAATGTATCAATGTCAGGTTGACCACGCAGTTCCCAATGGAAATCATCGTGATATATTCCCGCTGAATATGCTAACTGACCAGACCGGCCACATGCTCATTTTATAGTTCTCCAACTGGTCAATTATAAATACAAGAACAGTGACAATTGCAATTAGCAAAATAATGCAAAGAGTTTGCAACGGTGTAGTCTTAGCCATTTTTAGCGTTATTTTTTTGTTTTCTTCTGGTCTTTAGTAAGAGTATTTATCTAGGAGGAAAGCGGGTGGGATATGTGGGTTTTTACCCAATAAAACTAAAGGATGCACCTCGAGTCAAGCCATGTAGTTTCGGTAGACATTCTACCACGAGTATTGTTTTAGCGTAGGATATTAAAAAGAAAAAATATTGTTCCTTTTTTTGAACAGATACAAAGAAATAGGCTGTATGATCTACAAACCTTTGCTTGCCTATAGCAAATTAAAAAAAGCAACTACAGTTGATATAGATATTTGTTTTACTAAAACACCTACATACCGTCTAGCTTATACAACTACTTATTTTTTTTACACGTCATTTTTGCAAGCAATTGTGTCATACATTAATTTTGTCAAGACCGCCTCACTTGGAACAAAACAATAATTAGAACCATAAGTGGTTACATAGATTCAATTTTGGTACCCTCCTCAAAAGGGCGGTATTAACTTCTAATTCCTACAGAGCGTATAGTTAATTGCTCTGTGAGTCGTAGTGTAAAGAACATGGAATATTAAAAAAATACATTTCTGTTTGTGGTTTAATCACGTCAAGCAACTAAGTAGTTTACAAAGTAAATAGGCACATTGCGTCATACTTATTATTTGTCATAAATTATAATAATAATGTGGAACAGCGAACAGACAGTAGGTAGATAAGGTGACAATGAAACGCAATGCATATGAGTAAATATGGCGGCAACATTATTTTGGCGGGCTTTGTTCGTGATCTTTGTAGATTTTTTTTTATGTAACTAGAATCACAAACTATTTGACTTCGTATGATTTTAATTGTTTTTAATAAAACCCGTGTTATTCGATCTTAGTACTGCTATAATATAAATGATTTTTTGTTTTTTTAATTATACTTTATGACGAGTGAGCAAGATACATATATATTTTTCATTGTTTGTAATATTATATTACTTTAAAAAACTAAAACCTCTTTCAAAGGTTTAAAAAATACAAGTTACCGTAAGGTCTAACGTAGTTTCTTCCTTGCTGTGTATAAGTATTTGTAATATTTATTTTTAGACTTTAGCGTTTAGTACACAGTATTAATATTGTTAAACGAGTTTAAATACTAATAAATTTATGGTAAATAAAAATAATTGTAATTGTTATCGTATGTATTACTAAGTATACACAATGTAAATGAGTGTGCGTGTGTATGCATATATGTATGGTATATCTTAGTGTTTAGTTCTTATATTAATACTAGCAGACTCGATCACGCGTTGCTATGGCTCAGGTTCTTGAATAAAATAATAAATTGAGATGTAAGCTATCCTATCTTTCAAGTTGGATCAAATTGCACACAATGTGCACATCAAATTTGCAATCGGTTCAGTAGATTAGGAGTCCATCGCGGACAAACGTGACACGTAATTTTTAGATATAAAGTTGTGAATGCAATATTTATAAATGTTTTCTTTCTTTTTATTTACTGCAAAACCTAGTCAAAAACGTCGAGAGAGGTGACCTTTATTTTACTATAAAATTCGTGTTAAAACCCGTTTAACTAATTATTAATTTGTGTTTTTACCAAGAAATTAAGAAACTTTATTCACTTTAATTTGTTTAAATATAAAACTGAGTAGTGACATTGTCACATCTACTTGTAGACGTATTTCGGTTCCATCTACATTAATATTCAGAATGCTTTTCCAATAAGCCGCATACTTGGAAGTCATTAATTTTAGAGAAGCAATTTGCAAGTTAAAGACGGTCGCACAATAGGAGTAGGTATTACAAGTAACTCAAGTATTTCAATAAAAATAACATTTCAGGACAATTCACACAGCGCCATCTAGTCCCAAGCTAAGCAGAGCCTGTGTTATGGGTACTACCCAACTGATACAAATAAATAGATACTTTTTTTGTAAATAATAATCTCAGGACAATTCACACAGCACCATCTAGACCCAAGTTAAACTAGCTAATAAATTTTTTTATATACAGAAAAAACCCAGACCGATATAATCATACTCATTAATACAAATGTTTGTGCCGTGCCAGGATCGAACCCGCGACCTTCAGAAATAATGCTGTGTGTTAAACCGCTACACCACCCAGGCCGTCAATACTTCAGTAACTTGTTACTCAATATGATATTTTATCTAGTGAAAGGAAGATAAATCTTAAATGTTCTACAGTCAACTCTGAAATGTCATCCCTTCATAAAATCTTGGTATACTTTCAAAAAAGGTCTTGGTAGACTTTACAAAGTCATCTGCTTGGATACATTTATCTCCTTTATCAGATAGAAGAGTAGAAGAAAAGAAGAGATGTATAGAAGAGTGAGATAAGACGGTGAAATTACAGGTTAAGAAGTATGACATCTTACTCCTTTGGAATGGCAATGCTCAATGGAATGGCATTGTTCACACGATGACGTAATGGCTATGGTGTTTATATGTCCCATGAGCGTCTTGGCCTTGTGGTTAAGGTGTAGTACCTTCGACGTGGCAGGTCCTAAGAACGAATCCTACCTGCACAAAACACTGTCAATTAAAATTTCGCACTAACTCTCCGATGATAGGAGCAGCGAAGAAGAGATATATAAAAGAGTGAGATAAGGCAGTGAAATTACAGGTTAAGAAGCATGACATCTTAGTACTCTGGAATGGCAACGCATGAGTGTTGTTCACATGATAACGTGATGGTTATGATGTTCATGTATCACCCACATTTCGCTGTGTATTCGAGAACGCCTTGGCCTTGTGTTTAAGGTGTAGTACTTTCGACGCGGCAGGTCCTACGAACGAATCTTACCTGCGCTATACACTGTCAATTAAAATTTGGTACTAACTCTCCGATGTCGGGAGCAGCGTTATCAAAACAAATTATTATTGCTTATCATTATAATTTGGTGACTGGCGTCTCGACCCAACTGACGCGTTGTAAACAAACACATCAATCCTGTGGGTGGTGTCGGCGACTGAATTACTCTGTAATTACGAATACAAGCCCCATTTCTATGTATAGGGTTGCCATCTATAAAATTTTTGGAAACCAAGACAAGTCGCGTGAAACCCCGGATTTTAGGGTTAGGACATCAGGTTTTTTAAACATAGTGTAATAAAAATCAGTTAAAAGTGTCATAAATAACTTTTTATTTAATTTCAGTGCTTAAAAGTAAATGTAGTAATTTTTTTATCATCACTTTGTATCTAATAAAACAGAATCTTTTTACAGTTCGGTACAAATTGTTTTAATAATCAGTTCAATTCTTTTTGTTTCTTCAAACATATATTATTAATATACTTTAATATTAAACAAAAAAAAAATACCCGGACGCTCCCCGGATTCCCTCTAAACTAGAACAAATCTGGGGAAACCCGGACGGATGTAAACCCTATCTATGTAGGACAGGGCTGCCAACCTTACAATTCTCATAAACGTGTGAGATCTTTGGTCTTCAGTATGATGACCGTTTTGTACGATGAATCTTCCAGACGCCCATACTTCATAATATCCCTTTCTCTTCTATTCTAAATCTTTCACCAATCCACACTTTTTAAAAATCCAGCAGCTCACCAGGTTTTCGCGATATTCATTGGCGATGATAAACACTTAAATAAAATAAAAAAATCATTAGATATTGTAGGACATTTCAGCCGAGATTTTTGGTCTTCCATGACCGTTTGTACTGCGACAGACACCCATACTTCTCCCTCATGGGTTATGAATTATTCGAATTTGGAATCAACGTTTTTAGTATTAACTTCACTGAACACACACACATACGAAAATTAAATAAGAGCATATTTGAATTTGGAACGACTCTTTTATTTTTAAATTCAATGAAAAGAGTCGTCGTAAGAACAAAGTTTTCCTGCTATAATATAGGCATTATACTAACACCGTTATCATTTATTTGCACAGTAAATAAGAAATTAAAACATTATGTTTGTTGTAAATCAGACTTGTGGTTTGTTTATTATATAATTATTCGAATTTGGAATCAACGTTTTTAGTATTAACTTCACTGAACACACACACATACGAAAATTAAATAAGAGCATATTTGAATTTGGAACGTCTCTTTTATTTTTAAATACAATGAAAAGAGTCGTCGTAAGAACAAAGTTTTCCTGCTATAATATAGGCATTATACTAACACCGTTATCATTTATTTGCACAGTAAATGAGAAATTAAAACATCGTGTTTGTTGTAGATGGGACTTGTGGCTTGTTTACCACAAGCACGACTAACGTAACCTAATTACCTGTAGGGCTATTGTGTGTACAAGTTTAATTAAAAGCCAGTAAATTAATTTGCTTTGTACAAAGAGTTTTGATTACTTATAAAGTCTGCTGCCCGCATATGTGGGTTTATTTTTAGTGTTGTTGTGAACAAGTTATGCATAACATTTTTGGAACACAGTTTTTATGTATGTTTTTTTTATTTCTTTCTTTCAGGCTGCTAATGGCCAATATAAATACCTTGTAGACTAACATACACACGTAATAAAAATTTAATTCGTCTCTGTGATCACAGTACTGTAAATTTAATAAGACAATCGAAAAGTAGACTGCACTATATGTAAGTGCCTACTAAAACTATAAACCATAATTTATAACTATGACATAGTAAAATTTATACCTTCATAAATAGTACGCCAATTTAATATATAAGGTTTATTTGAATCAGTATTATTTTAATTCTATTCTATTCTTATACCTAAAACCACGTTACAATCCGACACGTTCTTGCCTGGATTCTTGCACGACCTTAACTCAATTACAGTCAACAGTAACGTGATGAAATCTTTTATTTCCACGCCTTCCAGGAAATCTAAATCTATTCAGTTACCGTTGGGTTGGAAAAAAATGTGAACAGATGAAAATACAGGACGACCAATTTGGCAATTATTAAGGTACATACTAGTGTCCAGTGACTGACTATCTGAATTAACATATCTCTGCCCCCCTAGTTAGCTTATTAACTACCACTAGATCGAATTGATTCATTCATGACTTATTATTCAAACATGATCACATTTAATATTCATTCATTATGTATTGATATAAAACTAAACAATAGAAAAGTGAAGTGGTAATGACATACCAGTCCATTGCCGGTCTATCTAAATAGTTAAGATAAGTAATTATGGGCCCTACACATTTTCGGGTCCCTACAAAAACAAGTCTGGCAACTTCCGTTAAGAATTACCAAGAAATGGGCGTTTAGTTTGTGACCGTTTACTAAGAAAAAATTGTGAATTGATGAAAATACAGGACGGCCAATTTGTTGCGGTACAAGAGAAGCAATTATTTTAAGGCACAGATATGTAGTTGTCCAGTGTTGGGCTATCTAAATAGTCAGGGTACGTAATTATGAGCCCTACACATTTTCGGGTCCCTACCCACCCCCATGGGAAAAACAAAACTGGCAACTTTGAGAATTTCCAATAATTGGTAATCTGGTTTGTTACCGTTTGCTTCGAAAAAAAATGTGAATAGATGAAAATACCAATTCTGGCAACTTCCGTTGATAATTGTCAAGAAATGGGAAAGCAGTTTATTCAACTTTTACTTAGAAAAAAATATGAATAGATGAAAATATGGAGAAAGGAATTTGTTACGCTCTGGAATAAGAAGAGAAGCAATTATTTTAAGGTACATATCATTGCCAAGTCCAGACTATCTGAATAGTCAGGGTAGGTAATTATGAGCCCTACACAATTTCGGGTCTCTACACCCCATGGAAAAAACAAAGTTGGCAACTTTGAAAATTTCCAACAAATGGGAATCTAGTTTGTTACCGTTTGCTTCGAAAAAAATGGGAATAGATAAAAATACCAATTCTGGCAACTTTCGTTAATAATTGTTAATATATTAGTTTATTAACTTTTATTTACAAAAAATATGAATAGATGAAAATATGAAGTGACCAATTTGTTACGTTACAGACTAACAAGAGAAATAATTATTTTAAGGTACCAGTGACCAGTGCCGGACCATATTAATAGTCAGTGTAGGTAATTAAGAGCCCTACACATTTTTGGGTCCCTACACCTCACGGGAAAAACAAATCTGGCAACATCCGTTGAGAATTGCCAAGAAATGGGAATCTATTCAGTGAGCGTTTGCTTCGAAAAAAATGTGAATAGATGAAAATACAGGACGGCCAATTTGTTACACTTTGGAATAACAAGGGAAGCAATTATTTTAAGGTACATGCGGTTGTCCAGTGCCGGACTATGGTGATTATTTCCCAACTAGGGGGCTAAAGGGCGTAGAGAGATGCCAAGGGCGGCTTACAATTGAGAATTATTAATAACGTTGCTACATACAGAGGTCCCTGTTTCTTAATTTGGTATTTTAAACATTTAGTGTCATTGATTAAGAAGTACTACTATCCGAAGGATGTGGAGTATCGGCGCTACCTTTGCAGATTGCCATCGTCAGTGCCGTGATCACACAGAAAATATCAATATATTAATTTAAAAATATTATTTCATATTTATGTTAGTGTATAATGTATTTATAATATGGGCCTAGTAGCATGAAATAAATAAATAAATTACTTTAATTTCACTCTCCATCCATCCACGTTCATGTTAAATAGAACGTGGATGGATGGAGAAGGAGAAGACGGGAAGGGAGAGGATGACTGAAAAAAAATGGTTTGTGCGAAACATGATATATATAAAAGGAGAGTAAGCTCAGATACGACGGCCGATAAGGATCAGTGATAAGAGGACTACATACTGCACCGACCACCCATAATAAGATATCTGCAAAGTAATAATGATGTTTAGAGTCATTTCTACTATTTATTTATAAAATGTTCTGAATTATGGAGAGAGGGACGTGAGATATTTACTGCCTGCTGCTCCCAAACTTAATCCGGCCCTGTATTCCCACTAGAAATGTAATTAAGTAGCCGGTGACGTCACAAGATTCGTACCTAATTATAGGAATTCATTTTCCCCAAGTTTTATATTCGTCCGTTTCCCAATGGAGTGGCCAGTTACTATAATTTAAATGGAGATGTGTATGGGACTAAGGTTCGACTCGCGGAATTGGTAAATATTAAATTGTACATTTCTATATGGTTCATATTTATGTTTTATTGTGAAGTATAATGACGGTAGGTAAGTAGATTGCGCTAAGAAATCCCTCATTTGGGATAAGTCCGCCATTCTTACTAATTATTTTTTAAAATCGTATCTATACATCTATATATATAAATAAAATTGGAGAGTCTGTTTGTAATATTGAAATAACTGTTTTTAACTACATGCATATGAATATAAATACGGTACATACAACAAAATAACACTTTTTACAATTTTTATCTGTCTGTCTGTTTGTTTTGGCAGTTAATGTAATAAGGAGTAACTTAGGCTACTTTTATTTTAGAAAAATAAAGTTAAATTCCTCGCGGACGAAGTCGCGTCTACAGCTAGTATAAAATAAACATTTACATAACATATACAGTAACTAATAAAACAGTTAACAGGTCATGAGGTCATGTCACATCCATCTGATAAGATTTAACCTTATAATCTGTTTGTGGACACAACAAGTTAACAAATAGTTACATTGATGCAGTTCTATGTACATTTACTAGCTACTCGCCCCGGCTTCACACGGTTGTACATGTATTATATATATAAACCTTCCTCTTGAATGACTCTATCTATTAAAAAAAGCTTTTCGCTTCGAAATCCGTTGTGTAGTTATAAAGATTTAAGCATACATAGGTATGGACAGACAGCGACAGCGATTTTGTTATATACTACTAGCTGTCCTGGAAAACGTTGTTTTGCCTAAAAAAAAATTAGGGGTAGTACACCCTATTTAGGTGTACACCCCTAACATTTATGGAGATGAAAAAAGGATGTTGGCCGATTCTCAGACCTACTCAATACGCTCACAAAATTTCATGAAAATCGGTCAAGCCGTTTCGGAGGAGTATGGGAACGAAAACTCTGACACGAGAAATTTATATATAAAATTATACAAAACACTGTACGTTTTGTGTGTGTGTGTGTGCCTTTAACGTGAATAAAAATGATATCTATCTATTTATCTATCTAATAGTCGTGTCGGATACATTGCAAAGGAAGTAGAAGTTGAGATCACTCAGACTCTTAATTGGCCCTTAGTCGCTTCGACTAATGTATGCTAGGGTTGCCACACAACTGATGGAGTCGCAGTAGAATACAAACGGGACCTCGTAACTCTGGCAATGTGTGGGGAAGAAGATTATTAATAATGTGGACTGATGATCACTGTTGCTGGCAGCCTGTCCACCATTCTTTTTATATATTTATAACATTGAGGACTGAATCTGACTGAAGCGTGACTCTACAATTATTTAATAAAAATCTATAATAATTGTATATTAATGTATGATTACCAAGAAATAAAGAAATAACCCTGGACAATTAGCACAGCGCCATCTAGTCCCACTGTAAGCTGAGCTTGTGTTGTGGTTACTAAACAACTGATATAAATACTTTTTTTTGTAAATACAGACGTATCTAATACACAAGAAGGCTTACAAATAAGTCAAAATATGATAGAGGTATCAAAATAATACAAATATTTTTAAAACTAATGGTGGACAAGCTGCCAGCAACAACCACAGTACTTGTACCAGTTGACTGACGATACTGATAGTCTTTTGAAAAATTTTCCACTCAATAAAAAAGTGGTTACGTAATTTGTAACTGTGGCAACCCTGTGTAAAATTGTGTTGTGTCAGAGATAATACGAACAACAAATATCGATAACTTTGAAATGCAATTCTTACTTTTTATTTAATTAAGTTAAAAAAGAAAACAAACGACGTAACTACGAAATAACCTTTAGAAAATTTTCATTTAATTTTTATTATCATATATTCTATTAATCTACTATAAAAATATTGCAATGATGTATTTTACTTTTAAAGTTTATCTAAAATGAGTATCACAAGCAACAAAATGTACTTCGATTTTTTACGACCAAAAAAAAAAAATTCGAAGCGCGGTCGTAAAGCTACTAAGATATTTTGTTATGGAGTTATTCCCTTCAGGATAGACGAAATCACGGTTAAAAACTAGTAGTGGTCAGTAAATAATTAATTGTTTTATGCACGTTTACAAAGTTTGTAATAAATCATTCATGAAGACTGAATTGAGAGGTTCATTTTGCAACGTTATAAAATTACAATATGGCTACCTTGTAATTACCGCAGAAAGCTTTTAAAAATATCCCAACAGACTTGTTTTATATCTCGGCAGAAAACGCTAGAATTTTTATGATCTAATTATGAATATTGTATGAACAATAGACTACTTTTTTGGCAAGACGGAATGGCCAATAACAATGTGATCGATTGATTCAATTCAAATTATTGACTTGACTATGGGAGGCACATAAAGGTCTTGAGCTCGCGAATTCATAGCCATTATATTCGGAATAACAATGCTTTTTAATTTTTTTGTAAACCTTTTATTACATACTCTATATATAACTTTTTTAAAACCTTATAAATAAACCCATATTTTAAGGAAGGTGTTACATATAAAAGTGGATAGTTATAAGGTTAGAGGAAGGCCGAAAAAGAGATGGATGGACTGTGTGAAAATTATATGGTAAGTAAATAACAAAATGACTACGAACAGGAATGAATGGAAGAGAACAACATTACGCCAACCACAAATAGATAGGATAAGGAAGAAGCAGATGATGATCTAATATTAATAAGATTGATGCATCCGCCTGCGCTAACAATTTAGGCTGGAATGCTGGGGCATCCGTTGAAGAACATAAGAAGCCGGGTCAGTTAGCCCATCTTGACAAATTCATCAGTAATTTATTCATGATGGTTTTCAGGAGGACTGGAGGTTAATCTGACAGGGCCAATCCCAATTGCTACCAATCTAGGTAGCAATTGGGTCAATAGTTCTCTTTACTAACAATTCCATTCCCCCCAGGGAGCAGGAATGGACTTTACGTTTTAAGGATCAGCGCCAGTAAAGTAGGCGCCAATAATTTAAGCAGAGCTTGAATTATGGGTACGGGACAACGGATATAAATAATTTATATCATCCGTACAATAGCCAAAGATTATTAGGTTAGCAATCTACCGTGACTCTGGCGGAAGGACAATCCCAGTTTCTTGTTTTCTTTACGTTTGGTAAATCTGTCATGATGATCCGTCCGTCAATGGTTGGACATAAGTGCTGTGATAATCCTGATCGTTAGTAACCATACAACATAGAAGTTACAGCCCTACCAAATCATAACAACCTGTTGCAGACAAGTTCGCTTCAATTGCATTAGTGAGTGAAATATGCTGACGCTACGCTGACTTTAGAACTCATGTAACTTACGTAATAAGAACTTATCAGAACTTACTCATTATATAATTTAAGATATCTTTTAAACATACTTTTATATATGTGTTATTAGCTGTCCCGCGCAGCTTCGTCTGCATCACATTTACTTGATATTTATAATTAATATATTTCGTTCATTATACATACATTTTAAAATTATAGCTATGTCAGTTTTCCCAACCCTTTTAAAGCCATGGCGCACTTTAATGTTTCTAAAATTCTTAAATGTATCGTGCGATCGAATCAGCAATTATCGAAAGTTAGCCGGTAATAATAATAAAAAAACAACACCGAAGAAATTAGAGAATACAAAATGTAAGAAATAAAAAATAATACTTGGTTTTGGTCCGAAGTGTGGTATACGCCGCAAAGCGTGAAAACCTAGCAAAAAATCTGAGAAAATAAAACATAACAATAATAATAACTTGGCGTGTTCCGTCCTCGGTACTAATCACCAGATTAAGCTGTGAAAAACAGAATAATAATAATAATAAATTTATTTGTAATATTGGGTACATATATATATGATTAACATTTAGAAAGATTATAAATGAATGTAATTTGACATGCACGTTGCCGAACCTCAAGACACCTTGATAAACCCCATGCTGTAGTCTCTCGAGAAAATCTCGGTAGGTAGTTCCTTCCACAATCTAAGAGAACGCGGGATCTCCTCTGAAATCGCAATGTCAGAGACCACTTAGGTTCCAGCGAATGGGGATGGATACCCTGTCGATGTCAATTCGAAAGAACACCTGCTGAAGTAGACTATGAAATATTCCATTTCATGGTTTATTTTAAGAATATTCTAGTTCTAGAATACTTTCAAAAATAAATCACGAATTGAAATATTGAGTACTGACAGGTGATCAGATAACAACACATCCAATAATTGTGCCAGAGACTATATATTTTACTTTATGCATACTCTGTGGTCGTGCCAATCCTCCAGAGCTATATATAGCGTCGTATTGATTTTTTTGTAGCATCTGTTGTTTACTACATTTCGTGATATACTTACTGTATTGCTAGCTATAAATATGAAAATAGAAACAAAACATTTGGTTGGTTGGTTCAAATAAGGATCTATAATATCCAGACCATAAATATATATATATCGACCATAAATATTTAAAATTCAAACTTAGGAACACTATTGAAGTTCTATTGTCAAAAACTTGCTTCACGTATCATCATTACATCTGTGGGAAGGACAGAGAGCGACAACATGTATGTATGTTTAAATCTTTCTACGCAACGGATTTTAAAGCGTTTTTTTTAAATAGATAAAGTGATTCAAGAGGAAGGTTTATATGTATAATACATGTAGACCCGGGCGAAGCCGGGGCGAATAGTCACTATATATTATTTTGATAACAGCACAGAAACAAACTTCGATTCGCTGATTTGACAATTAACAATATTAACATTATTTGTCATTGATGTTTTGTTATCAGTCGTGTAATATAATGGTAGTGTATGTAATGTTTTATTTGTTACTTTAATGTACGAGAAATAAAAACATTCTGCACTCTTTTATATAAACTATATAAGTGTGCGAAATTTCATACCAGAGCAACAGAATATCAGCCTTGTAGGTTTATCTGTAGCTTTATGCTGAGTTGCTTATTCATCTATGCAGCAAATAAAGTTACCTACATTTATTTTTCTTTATTTCTATTAGACTATGTGTTTGTAATTGGTCAATAAAATATTATCTATCTATCTATAGATACTAAATAAATGATAGAAATAATTGCTTGTTTGCTAGCACCTTAGTATACTCGTATCTACAAAAACATTTAAATACGTACATTTATCTGTGATTATATCTAAATATATAATAAAAATATAAATCATCGCTCTTGGGGGACTTTATCAATGCAATACAACGTTTATACAACATTCAGGCATTGCAAGAAGTTGGTGCTCTGAGTATCCGATCGAATTTTCTGGATCCTTTTTATTTTTCGTTTATTTTTTCTGGTTTTAGCTATCCTTCAGGTGAACGACCCAGTAGCATAAAAAAAGAAGTTGCGCCTCTCAAAAATCAATTTGCACTTGAACGAAGTCGAGCCTGGTCACTTGTATTAAATAATTAATTAAATCCAAAATTGTTCTCAAATTGGATAACGCCGACGCGACTCCGGCGAAAATAATCCGCAGCACTTTTAAAGGAATCTCGACTGTATTCTATTTATGATTAAGGTTTTCGGTTCAAAATACTTGATTAAACAAAGGGTCGGGTTTATTAACAATGAAATCGGATGTCGCTAATCACGATTTGAGCTCGGACCCCAATGAAAGTAAAGGTCGTTCCACAACAGGACCACTGGACATTCGTAATAATAATAATTTTGCTGTGTCTAAACCGCGCTGTTGTAATCTTCAATAGCCTTCAGTTTGAATACAAACTCATTTACTTTTCCGGTCGTTAGGAGTGAAGTTCGGAGATTGAATTTGGGTTATGGACCCGAAGAAGTAAACCTTATTATCTATAACATAAGATTTGTTTTATACAGTTTCAAAACAACCTATCGTATTCTCTCCTGCACTCTATCGAATTATATTTGTAGGTCTTATTGGAAAAGAATATTGGCCTATTGATCTGAAAGAAAGCAAACCGAAATAAACTTTACGAGTAGGTTAATAACGTAGCGTTTATATTATCCCGCTTCACGAGTAGCTATCAAAAAATTACACGACTTTTTTATAATATTTCTTTTTTTTCCCCTTACTTGTCACAATTGGCCATAGTTATGAGGCTCCCCTCACTCTAGTTTTTCGTTAATAGTTAAAATTTCGTATTTCAATACTTAGATATATATATATATATTTTGGTGGATGTTTTGTAACCTTGTTACACTATGTCTCACGTTGTCGACTCCTCAATATGGGACTTAATTTATGGTTCTATAATTTTTTTTTCATCTTCATCTGTGGAATTTCGGCCCTAATGACCCCATTGCTAATAATGTGCCATGTCAGGTTGACACCTCCACAGTATAGTTCCCTCGGAAAACCATCATTAAAAGTTCCTGGTTTCCCAAAATAGTTCTTCCCAAGATGAGTTAACTGATTCTCCTTTGGTGACCAGCCAGCGTAGCAGATTATCATTCTATTTTCATTAGTAAAAAAAATCGGGGCAGGTTATTTATTCATGTTGCATATTTTTAACTATACCTCGATTTTACGATGATTTTGTCAATTCCCGCTCCTGTTTAGCATATTTATACCTACCTATACTTCAGTCCAGTTCGAGGTGACAGTTTATTAAAATCGAACTATATTTATTACATTATTAATATCAAAATCGTCTAACATAGTGCGTGGGTATTAAAAAAATACAGTCTAATATAGAACCACGTGAATTGATATATTTTGTGGCCAATTTTAGACACTTTCAGAAGATACGCCCACGCTAGATGAAAATACATTTGCTATAAAGTGTGATTGTATAATATAACTAGTAGTGCCCGCGGTTTCGACTGCGTAGACGTCCTTTATTGGCAATTACTAAGCTACAAAAATATACAGCCATTTATTAAATAAATAATTTCAGGCTACTAATGAAATAATACACATAAATCGGCTCTGTTCTCACGGCACTGACGACGGCAATGTGCCACGGTAGCGCCGATCAGTAGTCCTCCATCATGAAGGTGGCAGTGTGTTGGTGGAGACACGGGACACAAACGCATTGAAACTCGAGTTGTGACTCGACTCCAGCTGACTCACCCTCAATGTTCCCCTTTCCGTAAGTACTCAACGAATGTCCTGCTTCTTAGTGACGCAGTGTAGGCGGGTCAGGTATATTGCCGTGAATGGTGTTACAGAACCATATTTATACAATACCATGTATTATTTCATTACATAAACGTAAGCTTTACTATAAACAATAAGGTAAATGTATTTCTTCTATTTTTATTTTATAATTCTTCAATGTTTAAAGTTTCTGTTTTTGTTTTGTGTGTGTTTTACTGTATAAGTTCATTTTATATTAAATTGCTTGCATCCATCTAATAAATAAATTCAAAACATCTGTTAAATCATATTTACTGACCAAAGCCTAAATGATTACTTAAATGACGATGTGCATGGCAATAGATGTTCATGCATGGGATTTTCATTTAATGTTAGACATAGACACCTATATAAATATACATTGTAAATAAAATGGCTTTTAAAAATATAAGTAATTCAATTTAATTTCTTGCCAGTTCTTCTCAATTGGATCTATATACTGAACTGGACGGTAGGGAAAAAAATATAATATAAAAAATTTGACGTTCATGATGGATAAAATGTCCTACCTGAATAAATGCTTTTTGAATTTTAATAAATACATATTTCATATGTGAATAAAACCATGGAATTATAAATCTCTTATTTCTTTACGGTTGTAAAGTAAAAAATATCTGCTTCGAATCGAATACACGTAGTTAAACTAGTCCAAATAAACATGTTAAGATTGGACCATAGATTATAATACAAACAATATTAAGAGCGGTCAAAGACTTGAAGCAGAGAAATTTAATTGATTTGTTTATGGATGATTATGGAATGATGCAAATGAGATGCATGGTGGAGGATGATAAGATGACTATAAAGTGAGGTCAGTTAGCCCGTCTTGGCAAATGGCAATTTACCACGATGGTTTCTAGGGGGAACCGCGGGAACCAGGGAGAAGGGAACTTAGCTATTTCAAGTTATCTATTGATTATTTTTTTGTTTTATTACAACCACATTCTCATCCCATTTATCATATATATTATAGTACCCATTAACCATTCACCCATTATATCCACCGACAAGGAATTCATCTCCATACGATGGACTTAAATAGTGTTGGACAATGCGGTTTCAGAGGAGCTTCCTCCCGCGTACACTTAAATTGTGGAATGACCTACCTGCCTTTCTCTAGAGTCTCCAACATAGAGTTTATCAAGAAGGATGAGGTTGTTTTAGGCTTCCTTATGCTACGGTAACGGTTTACCATCAGAGGGGCCGTAAGCTTGATTGCTACCGTTGTGGTATAAAAAAAACATCTTAACCGTCAGAAAAGGTGTTACCCTATATCGTTTTCATGTTGCTGTTAGAAATAGAAATATAAGCACTTTTCAATAATCATCATTTTTTATTCTAACACTCATTTGGATCGCAGACTCATCACAAGAAAAATAAGAAGAAAACTTGCTCGTTGCTCTTGTAAATAAATGTTATTTTAAATAATAATTATAAGTTAATATATATAGACAATGGGCACCACTTATTATACAGGTGGATTATCACCTTGTTAGCCATTTAAATAAGTATTTACAAAATGAACCTTCTGTCTTCATTAATTAGTCTTTTATGTTTTTTATTAGGCGCGAAATTTAATTTCGCTGCTCGTAAACCGTATTCTTTTATTGTTTTGCGTAGCTCAATGTTCACTTTGTAACTTGATTATCGGGCTGAAATTGGCAATTTAATTGTATCGTATAAAATTAACTAGTACGTATTATGATGGTATACTTTTTTTTATATTGTTAACACTAAAAATGTATTTAATCATTTCTATCAATTGTCTAGTACCCATAACACAAGGTCGGTTTAGTTTTGAACTATATGGCGCTGTGTGAATTGCTCAGGATCATAATTATTTATTTATTATTAAATAAATTTAAAAAAAATATCAAAAATTCTAATATAATTTATTCAGGTAGGACATTTTAGCCGCTTATGAACGTCAAGTTTTTACATCATATTTTTTTTTCCCTACCGTCCAGTTCGGTATATAGATCCAATTGAGAAGAACTGGCAAGAAACTCAATTGAATTACTTTTTTTTAAAAGCCAGTTTATTTACAATGTATTTATATTTTAAATGTGAAGGTACATTATTCTTATTGAAAGCGAGTGACACTGTCTTATACCATTAAGATAGAACGCTTTTTGCCTTTTATTACTAAATAAATAATAACTATATCCCTGGACAATTCACACCCATATATTTCCATGCTAAGCAGAATATGTGTATTAGACGACTGATATAAGTAATTAAATACAATACGAATATTTGTATTGTGCGAGAAATCGAATCTGTGACCATCAGAAGTAAGGCGGTAGGTTATATCACTGGACCACCTAGGTCTGAAACTGATAGATAGGTAGATAAGAATTTTTATTTGTTTCTTAGTACACATACACAGGCTAGTATACAATACAGATAATTTACTGTACGAGTATATTTTTCAAATTTATAAATATTGAGTATATGTGTAATTATTTATTTAATTTTTATGTATTATATATAATTATGGACTAGTTTATAATCTTTGTTATTTTTTTTCTAATGCACTTCCCACATAGATATCATTTTGCCCAATGGTTGACTGGGAGAAAATACCTCATGGTGTTAAATCCGCCATATGCATCTATATTTGTGTATTTGTGCATAAAAGATTTAATAAATCAATAAAAATAAATAATTTAAATTCATTCAATACAATATGGGTAAACCTGCATGTGAGTGCCATAGCAATTGAAAGAAATAACTCTTTTACTCATCGATCCCACCATAGTTTAGGCAACTTCAAGATCGTATCTGATCAACGAACTGCACTCGGGTTATTATAATAGAAATCAGCAACCAAACAGTCTGTTTCAAACTATGACGCGCACCATACCTAGGGCTGTCACACGAACTTAGTTTTACTTCCTCGATTCTCCAACGAGAATTGACATTACGACAGCCTAAATCGAGATTCGAACCTCTAGCGGTGTTCTCAGACTAAATATCCATCAAACAGAGCTGAGTTTTAACCGCTGGATAAGTGAAGCATTATCATCCCTTGAAAAATAGTTTACCATCAGGAGGTGAGGATCATTAATAATGTGGACTGATGATTGATGATTGCTAGTAATGTACCATCTCAGATTAACCTCCACGTTGTTCCCCATCACCATCGTGATAAATTTCTGCCGAATTTGTTATGATGGGGTAATTGACCTGACCTCATGGGTCTGGCCAATTAGCCTATATTAAACAACGGCCATATTATCATCCTCTACTGGTGCGCGCCAGCGAAAACTCTTACCATTGCATTATCATTAATAAAAAAATATAGTTTACCACCTTGTGTTTTCCTTCCATGGGCCGTCTATTTATTTGCTACGATTATAACATAAGAAATAGACAGCAACTCTTTATTTTTTTACTTAGAGAAAATCTCCCATGGAGACTCGCCGGCCCCGGGGGAGGCAACGGTACTGTGAGACTCCTACTCAATAAAAACTCCAAGGTTCAACCAACCGTCGGAGTCGCGGGATCAAGACGATAAATTTCTGGCGAATTTGACATGATGGGCTAATTGATGAGTCAATTAGCCCTTTTTGGGGCAAATTGGCCAGACCCATGCGCCCTTTAATTTGGCAAAAAAAATATAGTTTACTTCGTGCTTTTTTCTACGAAAGACCGTCTGTTTGTTTGCTACGATTATAATATAAGAAACATACAGCAACCCTAGCTACAGTGACGTTACATTTGGCTTCACGCCTAGATCCAATTTAATGATTTGCGCTTCATATTGTTTTGATATATATTGGACGCGCGCAAATAAACACTATACTCATAATATACGTAGATTGCACTATAATAATAACCAGACTTACTCTGATATAGCGCAATTATTGATAGATGACGTTGAATCGCCTGTGATTTACTAAATTAGCTTAATAAACACTAATATGTAATGAAACTAATAAATAAATAACCCAGGACAATTAACACAGCGCCATCTAGTCCCAAGCTAAGCAGAGTTTGTGTTATGGGTACTAGACAACTGATAGAATACTTAAATATATGTTTTTGTAAATATATACATAATATAGACCGATATAAACAATGTTACTCATGAAAGTACCGTACCGTACGAGCTATCGAATCTGCGACCATTGGAAGTGAAGTGGTGAGCTAAGCCATTAGGCCTCCGGGACTTTTGAAATATGATAGTGTAATAACGAAACGTGGCGTATCGATCAAAGGCTCTATTTGCATTTACATGACCCTGTTCGGATGTGGAGTTGATTACATTTGAACTAAACATCCGATATGAGGAAGGGACTTAGTTTGCAATACGTCATTTTAAGGCCACTGTTTAGACTATTTCCTTTTAACAAAATTGCAAAATCATATGCTGGCGGTCACTCTATTGCCCTATTCGTTCAAAACGATGAATGAAAAAAGATGTAACCAAAAAAATGAATAAAAGATGTTAAACAAAATTATCTTTAATTACATTCCGACATACTCGTGAACGGTTATTGATTTTTTTTTCTTTTTTTAAGCACGGATGTGAAATTCCAGGTTTTTTACATAGTTTTATTGGACACATAACTATATTTTTTGTTACACTAAAACCTAGAAGAGTACTTAATATTAGGGATTTACATTTCTAAGGGATATCTATTTTATGTTGGTGTTTACATTTTTTTTTTTATTTTTTGTTATTTATTTAAGCTTTGCATTCCATAATTTTACAGTAAATAGATAGACAGGTACATTTCAAAGTAGGTTAATTATGGACCCTGTTGGGCACAGCAAGCGGAAGACAATTTTACCATTCTTAACCTACTTATATTTATTATTAACGGTTATTGATTATCGTGTCCTTAATTACTTCATCTTTAGACCAGTTCAAATAAAGATTCCTGACAATGAAATGTAATCTAACTAAAATTATAAAGGCGGAAGTTTGTGAGGATGGATGGATTTTTGATGCTCTTTCACGGAATATTTACTGAATAGACTTTAATGAACCTTTCAATAATATAGCTTGTACAATAGAATAACACATAAACTATAAACATGCGGGTGAAACCGCGAGCGCAGTATATACCCGTCCCGGCTGCGCAAGGGTGTACATGTATTATATATATATAAACCTAAAACTCTTTAATTTGAAAGATCTAAACCAGTGATTTCCAAAGTGATCTATCGACCTCCAGGGGTCTATGACAAACTGCAAGGGGTCTACGACAGCGGTCATCTTAAACTTTACTACAGTTAGAAATTTATAAAAAATCTATATTAGGTAAGAATGGGGGGTCTACCCAGAACCGAAAAATATGGCAAGGGGTCTACGACACAAAAAAGTTAAGGTATCTCTGATCTAAACGAACACACAACGGAAGCGACTTAATTTTATGTAAAGATATGTTGGTATATAATTATACACCACTTAAATGCTGTGTAATATTTAAACATTGAGAATGTCTAAAAGTTAGTAACTTAAGTAAAAACATGTTGAATAAACAGCAAGAAAGATTAAACATTGAAGATTTGCAAAAAATTGGAGGCAGAGTTGCAAATATAGCCTCGAACATTGTCGAACCTACTTACGCGTTACACTCAAACTCGTAGCGTAACATAAATATTTGCCTCGTAAATGAAATCAAGCCGGCAATCCTTCAAACGCTCGCGTCTCTTATTGTTTGTTAGTTTCCGTGAATACAATCACAATATACGTCTGTTTGCGCGTAAATCTTGTCTGTCTTTCTTGCCGATGGGAACTGCGGAACTCTTTGATCTGTTCGCCTAACTAAGATTGATAGTCTGTTAAATTAACTAGAGCGGATAACGGTATGTGTATTTCCATTGGTGTTCAGAAAGGAGGTTTAATATTTTAGAAAATTGAAATAAGATTAAAATTCATCTTTTTGAAACTGGTACGGCAAACAAGCTGAAGAAACACCCAGACCAATACAAATAATACTCATGAATATAAATGTTTATAATATTTATAATAATAATTGAGAATAGGCGGGGGAAAATGTTGGGGCACTTGATACGACACGACGAACTAATTAACAACATTATAGAAGGAAAAATAGATGGAAAGAGAGGATGGGGAAGACCAAGACACAGCTATATCAAGCAAGTTAAAGAAAAAGTTGGAGTCGTGTCGTATCAACAGCTAAAAGGACTGATGGAAGATCGTGGAAGGTGGCGGGAGCTCCACCGACAAGAGCACAGCTCTTAAATTATGAATGAATGAATGAATAATAATAATCTCCGGATAATTCACACACAGTGTCATCTAGACCAAACTTAAGATAACTAAAGAAAGAAAGAAAGATAGAAAGAAAGAACGTTTTTTAAAACCTATTATTGATATAGGTACATATAACATACACACAGTTAACAAACATGTCGTATATATATATATCCATATATATGCATAAAGCTTGTGTTATGGGTACTAAATAACTGATACAAGTACATAGATATATATTTTTTTCGTAAATACATACATATTATACATAGAAAGCACTTAGACCGGTACAAACAAATATACTGATAAATACAAATGTTTTTAACTTTTGAGGAATTGAACCCGTGATGATCGGAAGTACGGCGGTGTGTTACCGATAGACCGGCGCGGTCATCACTTAAGTTGCTTCATACATAATTTACAGCATCCTATGGAGACACCGTCGGCTTGGGACTAAATCGACTTGCTAAATGGAAATGTGCAATTCACTTCACTTCACGTTCAATTTCACCTTTAGCGTGTTTATGGCTCACTCGCCATCTTGGATGACAAAACATTACCGCTTAACCTAAATATAAAATGATATATCTTATATATAAAATTCTCGTGTCACAGTTTTCGTTCCCATACTCCTCGGAAACGGCTTGACCGATTCTCATGAAATTTTGTGAGCGTATTGAGTAGATCTGAGAATCGGCCAACATCTATTTTTCATCTCCCTAAATGTTAGGGGTAGTCTAACCCTAATTTTTTTTATTTATTTTACGGCAAAACAACGTTTGCCGGGACAGCTTACTAGCTGTTACTTTATAATGTAGGCCAGCAGACCCGGCCACGTGTTGCTGTGGCTAAGGTTCTTGAATAAAATAATATTGCGACTATAAATTGAGATGTAAGCTATCCTATCTTTCAAGTTGGATCAAATTGCACACAATGTGCACATCAAATTTGCAATCGGTCCGGTAGTTTAGGAGTCGATCGCGGACAAACAACGTGACACGTAATCTTTATATATAAAGATTTAATGTGTTTCTTTAGATGGCTCCAGTGGCTTCGCGATTCTGCACACCGCTTTACTTCCGATAGTCGCGGGTTCGATTCCTCGTACGGTGCAAACGTAACACAAACTTTGTTTAGCTTGGAACTAGGTGGCGCTGTGTTAATTGTACAGGGTTATTTATTTATCTTGTCTTCACCTATCTATATCATCGCATTTCCACCACAAAATTGAAATGTGAACAATGTCCATTATTTATTATCAACATCAAAGGCGCTACGTAGCCAGGCCAGCCATTAATCTACCCGTTTTTGATGTAATCTTTAGACGTAACGACCGACAAATGTTATTTAATATTACAGAGGACGACAGCTATATAACACATCATTACTTAAATTGTATATTTACACGAATATTTAAATATATTTTTATTTAATTTGATGGTTCTGTGAATACTAGTGATTTTTCGACTGGAATTTATTTAAAAATTAATTTTACGAAATAGAATTAAAGAAAATCATTTAAAGGGTACTTAATTAAAGGCGTAAAGGGAACCGGTTTAGTAACCAGGTTTTCTAAAAATTTTGAAGGTAATCTTATATATAAAATTCTGGTGTCACAGTTTTCGTTCCCATACTCCTCCGAAACGGCTTGACCGATTCTCATTCTTATGACATTCTCATGAAATTTTGTGAGCATATTGAGTAGGTCTGAGAATCAGCCAACATCTATTTTTCATCCCCCTAAATGTTAGGGGTAGTCCACCCCTAATTTTTTTTTTATTTTAAGGCAAAACAACGTTTGCCGGGACAGCAAGTATAAAATATATATAAATAACTGGGGTAGCACCACGCAACTGAACTATAGCACAAATAATACAGATCAGAATAACACATAGGCTATAAATTTCTCGCGGGTACAGCTAGTTTATAATATCACTACCGACCCGTACCGACTTTACACGCAGTACAGATACAGTACAAATCTTTGAATATCTCGGTTTGTTCTATACTATAACACGCTTGCATTATACATATAAATATTTCTCTTGAATCACTCCATAAGTCCTTCCTGTGGTTTGGAGTGCCATCTGCACTCGTCCCCTATCGCCCGGTGAAGCTATAAAGGCCAGTTGCGGCCAATAGCATTATAGTAGTCCGTATCATTTTCTACTAGCTGATAACTGCATTAAAATACCTCCACGCGGTGCTCCCTGGTAACCATCATGATTAATTTCTAGAGAATTCGTCATGATGAGCCAACTGACCTGACCTCATGTTCATCTTATCATCATCCACTGGTGCCCCGCCAGCGTAAACCGTTAGCGCAGGCGGGTGGATAATTCCTTTATCATCCATGAAAAAAAAAAAAACTGCATTAAAATCTGTTGCGTAATTCAAAAGATATAAGTATTATGTTATCTGTGATATAAGTGAAACGACAGAGGTGACAACTTCATTTTATGACTTTACTAGCTGTGCCCGCGGCTTCACCCGCTGGATATTTTTAGCCTATGTGTTATTCTGATGTATAAGCTATATTACTGTAAAGTTTCATCAAAATCCGTTCAGTAGTTTTTGCGTGAAAGTGTAACAAACGTCCATACTCACAAACTTTAGCGTATATAATATTATTAAGATGAGATACTTCATTTTAAGACTATATTTTAGTATGTAAAGATTAATAATTCCGTAATCATGCTGAACGAGTGGCTTTAACAAGGGCTGGCAAATAAGAGCAAAGCGAATATTGGAGAATGCTTTATCCATTTCCATCTCCGGTGCCATTGTGTGGAGTACTTAGATCGATTTGTCGTCAGCAGCTCTTGAGCGCCAATGGAATTTGTTCTAAAGATATTTCCATTTAATACTCTTCTTTGTAAATCGTTTATCTATACTAATATTGTGGGGAGGAAAGATTTTATTCATATACACAGATGGGCCGTGTGGTTACTATAGTCTATGGATGCCTAAAACACCTGGGTTATCACGTGCGCGTTGCCGCCGATAATTGATACTGTACCTGATTTTTTGTTTGATTTATTTGTGAAGTATGTGATTTATTGAATTAATATTTAACACTACCAGAACACGAAAAATAAGGTCAGTTTTTTAAACATTTACCCTATGATTGACAAACAAATCATAGATAAAATGTTAGTACAGAGATTATAAATAGTGTTTTAGTAATGTACTCTACGTTATTATTTTTATACTTACATTTTTAAAAGCAAAGAAGCTGACTGCCTTCCCATAATCATAGATAATATGTAATGTGGACTGATAACCCTATTGCTAGCAGTGGACCATGTCAGTTTGACCTCTACGCGGGTCCCAATCATGATAAATTCCTGGTGAATTCGTGACGATGTGCTAACCGACTCGACTTCATGTTCATTTTATCATCCTCCACTGGCTCCTTCACACCAACGTAAACTGTTAGTCCCCACCAGCCTGTTTCGTTCCTATATCATCCATTAAAAAAACCGTCGCTTATATGTATGAATAGCACAATGGACATCATGTTATCATGTGACGACAGTTATACCACTTAGGCGTTGCCATTTCGGAAGACTAAGATGTAATGCCTGTTATCGTGTAATTTCATTTCCTTATCTCGTCAATTGAAAAATCAAGCTGATTGGTGGCTGAAATAGCCGAGACTGAGGTACTAAAGCGAACTACATTTTACAGTCTACTTCTGGTAGACTGCAAGGGATCCAAGCAAAAGAGGTAAGCTAAATCGCTACGCTACAAATTTTAATAAAAGAAACCATAGTCTAAATATCTTAGGAATTATGTGTCTTAGGATTTATTTTTATGTAAGTAACATAAAAAAGTATTAGATGAAAAATTTTAATAAAAGAAAAAATAGTCTAAATATTTCGGGACACAGCGAAGATATTCTGTAAGGAACATAAAAAATTATAGGCTAAAAATTTTAATACAAGAAAAAATAGTCTGAAGACCTTGAGAATTGGCGAAGATATCGTGTAAGTAACATAAAAAATTACAGTCAAATTTGTCTTTGTCTAAAAAGTTGAAGAGAGACTGAAAAATGCTAATGAACTTTTTGTATATTACGAAACGCGTTTACGTACAAACGTGCGTAGAATAAACGTAGTTATATATGTTTATATATACAATACTATAATAGAACAGTATCTCATTGCACGATCATCAATAAACATATATTCTAGTTTATTCTAATAACACGGTATGTATATTTGAAAGAAAATTCGACACCTGAATAAAATTCGAAAATGTAAACAAAGAATTGTCCTTACCGAAGTAGCATCTTATGTTTAGTCAACATTGACAGATTAATTATTAACATTTATTTATTAATATGCTAAACTTCATTATAATAGAAGAAGGGGGAAGAAGTGGATTCCATTGGGAACCCGCAGATATAGGGCTACTGCATTCGAAGCCGCATTGGACTGCCATTCGTTCTCGCGACTCCGCCATATAACTTTCTATGAGAGATTTTTAGTAGTTTTTAGTGAGTAGGAGTCTCACTGCACCCGTTTGCCTCCCTCGGGGCGGGTAGGACTCCGTGAACATTTTGTTCAAATAAAAAAAAAGGGGAGATGCTATGGAGAGGGACTATGCTCGGAATTTCCCTGTGTTATTGTATCAGAAATGAGGATATCCGCAGAAGAATCAGAGTGACCGAGATATTTTGAAGAATTGCAAAATTCGCTCGTAGGACAGATGGCCGTTTGGGCAGTAAAGTCCTGGAGTGGCGACCGCGATGACACTAGCAAGGTGGACCGACGGTCTAGCCAAGGCCACTGGAAAGCGTAGGATGCGAGCAGCGCAGGACCAATCGTGGTGGAGATCTTTGGGGGAGGCCTTCGTTGAGCAGTCGACGTCTTCCGGGCTGAATTTATAATGCTGATGATGATGACGAAAAAAGAGGTCTTGAGTCGCTCCGTAAGTCCTTCCGGGGATTTAGAGTGTCCTCTGCATTCCCTTTTTTATCCGGTGAAGTTGTAAAGAACGGCTAAGGCCAAGAGCATTAAAATAAATCGTATAAAACATGTAGTATTTGTTTAACATGTAAATTTACTGCAGAATGAATAAATTGGCGAAAATGAAGTCCGCGAGTGATTTATTCGCGTCAAATAAATCTAGAGATCTACTTACGGGTGTTATATATCAAAATGCTTATTTCCCGCTTAAAACTTCAACCGTAAATTCGAAGGGGAGAAATTAATGAAGTTACCTAACTCTTATTTTACATTCTACTGTTTTTTTAAAGTCTTCATCGCAATCCGTGACTTCATTCCACAGATTTATTAACACAGTTTTTTGGAGTTGGCACTGCACCTAAAAGACGGCCTCGATGGTCTTGTGGTTTAGCACACAGCTTTATTTCTAATGTGCTCGGATTCAATTCTTCGTATGATGCAAACATTTAAATTCATAGGTATTATGATTTGTATAGGTCTGAATGTTTTCTATAAATAAAGATATTTTGTTTTTTTTTATTTTTTTACTAGTAACGATATCCTATTTCATTCTGTTGTACTGGCTAATCAGTTCAGTCAATTTTTTATTCTAAATTTGTATTTAAATTTATAGTTCTTTTATGGT
Source organism: Achroia grisella (assembly GCF_030625045.1). NCBI lineage: Eukaryota > Metazoa > Arthropoda > Insecta > Lepidoptera > Pyralidae > Achroia > Achroia grisella. Next base: position 1,024,747 of record NW_026712626.1, read on the forward strand.
ATCTTTTTATATATACTTCAATGTTTTGTCAATCGTTTTCTGATATGTATCTCCTTATTCTAAGTATTTTTCTGTATTTTCTTTTTACCTATACTCATATAAAATAAAACTACAACACATTAATTAATTAAATTAATTATGACAATTAAATTAACAGTTTTGCGATATTTTTTTATTATTATGAAAGGTAAAGGAACGCTGCTCATACAACCTTTTGCAATTGTGTATGAACCTATCGACAGATGTAGTTGTAAACCTAGTTGTCGTTGATAACATAATAGTGCACCCGCCTGCGCTAACAGTGTACGCTGGCGGATCACCAGTGGATGATGATACGATGAGCACGAAGTGAGGTAATTTAGTACATTGAGTCGTGATAAATTCGCCAATAATTAATGGTTTCCCATGGCTACTATGTAGAGGTCGACCTTACAGGGTACATTCCTAGAACTGGAATCTTTTTATATTTTAATATTTTTTTACTCTATATATTGCAAACAATAAATGAACATTTTAACACTTCATATAATACACACTTTATCACATAATATTATATTAATTCATTAAAGGTAAGCAATGCAATCCAATTTACCAATCAGTCATGCAGCAATCATGATCGCCTTTTTTAATCTATGACCACGAAATATTGTTCTAATCTGTAGTTTCTATGTATTATGTATATTTATAAATTATAGAGCAGCGAAATCTCTCCAGTGCCGATTTCTATTTCGAGCGAAACCAGAGGCGAAAGCTAGTATAGGTATATTAGTAAGCGTTTATTTTTGGAGCGGCATGACTGGGGCGATCGTTGAACCCGAGTATAATACGTAGGTATCATATGTGAGTATTATTAGAAATTTCATTAGGGGCCATACATAAATTACGTCATACGGTAACAGTAGGGGGAGGGGTGAGGGGAAAGGAAAAGGAAATCTTTGCTAGTGATGTGGACTGTTGAACCTAATCCATTGTAAATCGTTAGCGCAGGCAATGTCATCAATAAAAAAAACAGTGTCAGTAGTCCACCTCCACTAGTGATGTGGACTGTTGTTTCCCCGTGTGGAAACCATCGCGGTAAATTCCTGGTTATTAAATCACGATGGGCAAACTGACCTGACCTCATGCTCATCTTATCATCCTCCACTGGTGCGCCGCCAGCGTAAACCATTAGCGTCTAACTAATAACCCTAGACAATTCCCACAACGCATAATACTATCTCAGCGGGAGGAATTTTTTTTCGGACTACTCTAATGCTGTTGGCTGCAGCTGGCTTTTACAGCTTCACCGGACGATAGGGGGCGACTGCAGATGGCACTCCAAACCAAGGGAATGTTATGGAAAGGTTGAAAGCCAACTCCCGCCTGAGGGATACGACTTTAGTCTTAGGACAGCGCTAGGGTCATAATTTCGATCCCTTTTGAATTGGACGGGGGATCGATCAGAGGGGTGACTGGGGGTGCCGGTGTGGTGATAATAATGACAGTGAAAGTAAATTAATAACAAAATAACTGAACTCAGTACTAAATTATCAGATACTCTATCATATAATTTAGTACTCATATATTTCCTGAACTTATCTAAGCAATCTACTTTAATAGGAACCTTGACGGAGATATGAAATTCCTTGAGATATGGAGTAAGCCATAAGATTTAGCAGGAGCGGGAGCGGAAACTCATAAGCGATTTTATTAACATTAATAAAATCGCTTCATACTTACTCAATAACAATGTAGCAGTAATTGTGGATATACAAGTCTGAATTTAATTAAAATATGAGGTCTAACGCAACAGAGTTCAAATAAAAATAATCATATAAAACGGTTAACCTACAACGATTAACAGCTGTACTTTTAATGCTCCATAGGAACACAGAAAATACAGCTGAATTGAGCATCTCCTCTCCTCTCTTTGAAGTTAGTTGAAAAAATAATTGTAAAATATGTACATATGATAGTGAAATCTAAATATGATTATAGTTTATTATGAATTATAAAACCAAAGATACACAAATTAATTTAAACAATTAGCTGTACTTCCTTTTCTTTCACCCGATAGAATTACAACAAATACTAAATGTTGCCAATATAGAATTAACCTCAGTCGGTCACAAAAAACAATATATATATATATATATTTATTTTTGTATAGAGTCGGTAATTGTATTAAAAAAACAATTGATTAGAAAATATGAATTATGACTGTTACATTGCAACAATATTGATACAACTGTGATCCGAAATATCTTTTTTTTTTTCATTCTTTTTGACTAAATGATATATTTATTTACACAACCTAATTGTACAACTAAGAACCTAAAATTAAAAAGCTTAAAAAATATAATATATTATTAAAAGGGACCCCTTTATTTCTTTTTTAAACATGGTATACACAGATCTCTCTTTTACGATTTCCTTACATTTATGATTATCGCTTCATCTTTATTCCTATCCCGTGGACCAACCCTCGAATCGTCGGCCATTCTCGCATTAAGTTTGCACAGGCATTTTTATAGGGCCTCTCGGTGTTACGTTCAAATGTCCTATTAATCTGAACGCTGAGAAAAAATAGACTCAAGGATTTTATTTGTTCAACGTTAAGTAATTCTGACGAGCAGAATAGACCGGCCATTAGGAGGTACTGATAAATTAAATTGAGTGAAAATGACTGTCTTTTTAAGAACCCCGTACTTACATTGGTTTATCAGCTTATTTGGACCTCAAAGTTGTTAAGTTCACATCTACCCGATAACGTGTGAAACTGGTAACTTGAGTGTCTATATTTGTTACTGATCTTCAGCTGATACTGAATACTAGAACAAGTGCAATATTAAAAAATATAATAAAAAACATTAATAATAATATACTAACAGGTAGAGATATAACAATATTGTAATTTACTAACGAAACGAAATAAATAGGCTTTTTTATTTTATTTATTCAGGTGATAGAACGACCATTAGTCCGAGAGACTGTGTAGTTCCTCTCATGCAATTTTAGATTCAAACTAGCTGACCCGTGTCCACTTCGATGGGCGGTAAACATTTTTACGAGTACTTGCCAGTTATCAACCGACGGGAGCAGAAATGATTAAATTACTAATATCGGTATTAAAAACATTTACTACTGGCTGTTCACGCGACTTCGTTCGCGTGTAATTTAACTTTATTTTTCTAAAATAAAAGAATATTCCTAAAATAAAAGTAGCCTAAGTTACTCCTTATTATATCAGCTACCTGCCAAAAAAAGTTCCGTCAAAATCGGTTCAGCCATTTCAGAGATTAGCCGGAACAGACAGACAGACAAAAATTGTAAAAAATGTTATTTTGGTGTGTATGTACATGATTATTTCAATATTACAAATAGACACTCCAATTTTATTTATATGTATTGATGAAAGAAGGATACAATTTTCGATTGTATGTTTCGAAAATGTTTAATGTTGAATCATAAGACATTTTAAATACCTGTGATAACGTAGCTAATTAAATGAGCTACGATGTATTAAAGTAACATCAAGACACTTTGAATACTTAAAGTTTTAAGTATTAAAAGTGTGTAAGGGTTAAACAAAGTGTAATGTGGGTTGTTGACCCCATTGTAAGGAATGTTCGTGTTCCCCCAAGAAACGATCATGATAAATTCCACGAATTTGCCACGATGGTCGAACTGACTGCCACTGGTGCCCCATCAGCGTATATCGTTTGAGCAGGCGGATGCATTATTCTATAATCATATTTATCATACATTAACAATACTTAACAGTAGACAAATAGTAATGAATACATGTATTAATACATAAATATAAGTAATTGCAATCGCTACCGTTCATGTATTGGGGAATCGATATGCATTAAGTTTGCCACTGCCATTTTTATGGCCCCCCTTGGCGCTACCAATATCCAATGCTATCATTAATCCGAAATTTTATGGGAAAAGAGATTTAGTTGGGAATCTTTTTACTCCACTACGGAGGTTTACGATTTTAGTATTCTATGTATGTACGTTTGGTTGTTATTCATCCTAACAGATTCATACAGGGGGGACCCTTCCCCCCTTGTTACTATTGGGGTCTAGTGTCCGCATTGCTAGCAATTTACCATCTTAGGTCGACCTCCACGCGGTTCTCCCTGCAAACTATTGTGGTTAATTCCTGGTTATTTAATCACGATGGGCAAACTCAGCTGACCTGATGCTCATCTTATCATCCTCCACTGGTGCCCCGCCAGCGTAGACAGTTAGCGCAGGCGGGTGCACCATTACATTATCATTTATGAAAAAAAAACAATACAAGCCAGTGGTCGCCCGATGGTCGAAATTCGACCATAATCATTCTACTGTTAAAAGACTATACTTCTATGAGATTGTGTGTCAAATACATGCTAGTGTGTGTAATGTTTTTGTTATTGTATTAATATATTTTTTATGCATAATAAAAAAATATGTTACAATTCTGCATTCCTTCTCTATAATACGTCCGAAATATCACACTTCATCCGCACAATTTTCGTAAAAAAATCTAGTCTATTCGAGTTTTGGATCAGAATGATGATTCCACTATATCGTAACGTGTTCAGGCGTGAATTCATAATCGAGTGAGAATTCTTCCTTAATCGCAGTTATATATATGCCAGTAGGTAGTTACTAAATAACATTACATCCCTTAAGGAAACCTCTCATAAGTTAAAGCGAGCTGACATAACGATATTATCTTCCAGTAGAGTTCTAGGGTTGACAACCAGAATATTCTGCTATTTCTTTTCCTTCCTTCTAATTATCTCATAGGGCTAGGGTTAATAAGATAATTTTATTTGGTGACATATTTTAATATAAACAATTTAATTTAATTATTAGGAATATTTTGATAATTAATTCAATTCTTAAAAGAAATAATGTATATAAATTTTGCACGCCTGTATGCAGGCTGAATACCTTACCTTAGACGAATATTGATATTGTAAGACCTATTTGTAACACACTATTCTGCAAATAAATAAAATAAATTAACACCCTAACGTACTAGGAAATAATAACTTCTTTGAGTAGTCTCCTATTCTTATACTACATTTTTCATGTTTTCATTCATGAAAATGATATACGATCTGACTGAAGGTAAGAGGTAACCGTCGCCTATGTACATAAAATCCAATACGGACATTACGTTGACGGAAGACTATGATGTCATGCTTCTAATACTGTATTTTCACTGCTATCAATGCATATCAATCACCCTTCCACATACCACCAGCAGTTTGATTCATAATTAGAAAGCATTGGACGCGTCAACGTTCTTCCGGTGCTTGGAGATTAAAATAGTATAGACTGAGGTACGTAAACTATAGTGACGTAAGCGACTTTTTACAAAGTCTACCTTGGTGTAAAAGTAACTGTTATGAGCATATCGATTTATTTACCCATAGAAAATCACTTTATTATTGAACTATATACCATGTATTCCATGACAATGAACTTCAGTTGATTTTCTTGGCAGTACTTCTCAATTTAATCTCTATACTGAACTGGACTGTAGTGAAAAACATGTTAATACTAAATACTTGACGTTCATAAGCAGCTAAAATGTCCTAAATGATATTGATTGAAGCAGTGCCTCGGCACACAGCTAGTATAATATAAATGTGACATCTTCCCGCGGCTTATCGCCCTCACAGTTTTACGGAATCCCGTCGCTTGTTAAATTTGGACAGTTTACGACGCAAATTCCAATAAGAGAAATACTTTCCAACCGTCTCTTTTTCATCTGTAATTGACAAAATGGCATTGAGCAAATAAACCCTGTAATTTAGACTCTAATTTAGTTAAGAGATTCAGTTATTTGGAAGGAATTGTGAACATTCGGAAGCAATTAGGGAACAATAATATCGTATTGTATTACTTGTATTGCTTGAAGCTAAAATACTTTTAAATATTTGAACTAAGAAAAGTATCATTTACCGGGCCCAATGCGTGAGAACCTGTTTTTTGTAATGGATGCTAATGAAATGGTACAGGATCCTAATGGCTAATGGCTTACGCCGGCGGGGCACCACTGGAGAATGATAGGACCAACATGCGGTCAGGTCAGTTAGCCCATCGTTGCAAATTCACAAGGAATTTATCACGACAGTTTGGTGATGGTTTTATTAAAATCCTGTCAGTAGTTTTGGCCTGAAAGATATACATCCATCTACACGCACTAACTTTTATAATATTACTATGATTTTTAATGAAATATAGTACATTTTAAGTATCAGTTGTAGTGTGCAATAGCGTGCGAAATTGTACGCCCATAGTGGCTATATAAGGCTATCCGATAGGCAATTAATAGACTTGTTATTTGAGTTTATACTGACTGTTCTATACTTATTATTATTACGTACTTCTTTACAGCATCTGGACTGACATAAAACTGTTATAAAAAAAAAAGTAAATGAAGCTACGTGAAATAACTAGTCAAAAATACTAGTCAGTACTAGCCTGTGTGGTGCGAGTATCGCGCAACCATCAGATGTAAGACGAAATCTTTGGACCACCGAAGCTACTATAAGGATATGATTAGCTTGAGATAGCGAAGTGAAAATCTTAGGCGATGCTCGCTAAACGAGAAAAGCGGAAAATTAACAAGAGCAATAAAGACGAGTAATTAACTCCGAGTGAATTGTCCGAAGGGTCTTTCTTGGAGCTTCTTAACTCAACTGGGTAATAATAGTCTTCTGTAACTGTCCTTAACATAAATTTTTAACTAGTGGGCCGCCATTTATCTGGGCAATTATACCTTTAAGGTTTGTTTGCCTGACAGCTTTTGCCCGCGGATTTGCTAGCGTTAATATCAATTTTAATTTTAAAAATTCTCCACGCGTTTCTCCTTAGAAATCATCTTAATAAATTTCTGTTTGAATTTATCACAATATGCTAACTGATCTGATCTCATGCTCATCTTATCATCCTCCACTGGTGCCCTGTTAGCGCATACCATTAGCGCTAGCGCGTGCATAATTCCATTATCATCCATTGAAAAAAATGTTTTCAACCCTATTGAACCTTGCAAGGGTACTACAATATTTCTTACTAGTTGATCGGCGCAACATCGTCTGCATCACATTTACTTGACATTTATCATTATATTGCGCACAAATTAGAATATAACTGAACGGATTTGGAAGAAACTTTACTTTATTACTGTAAAGTTTCATCAAAATTCGTTCAGTAGTTTTTACGTGAAAGAGTTATAAATATCTATCTCTCTACCCATTCATAATATTATGAACGAAAAGGTTTGTGAGTATGGATAGACTCATAAACTTGCGTTTAATACTGGTAAGATTAGCACAAATTAAATATATGATGATATTCTAAAAACTGTTATTATGGCTCGCTGAAAACTCGTTCATACTATAGTAATTTTTATTGAATAAGTATTTCTTTAGAACAACTAAAAATTATTAGTACCAAAGGTATTTCAGAATGCAAAACGAGTACTTGGTCGACATTCTCTAGGACTATAATCGACACAGGTTTATCCAAGCTGAGCCAATTTGGGAAGTTTGTATTCGGAATTATATGGTTGGGTTTATGTGTTTTGACTTCCCATAACACGGGAAATTGGTATAATTATGGAATGTTTCACTTATTACATTTGAAACCCATATTACTTAATTAGATTTTGTATTTACCAACACAGAGGTTAAAAAAAATATAAATTCCAATACAAAATATCTTTATTCATGTAGGTCTATTACAGACTCTTATGATACGTCAAATCAATCAATCTCGAGATGAGGAGAACTGACAAGAAACTCCAGTCGTATTCTTCTCATTAAATGTTGTACATATATTATAATACAGATTAATTTTTAAATTCAAATTTGGGAGAATAGAGTGACCACCAGCATATGCTATTGCAAAAGCAAATAGTCTAAATCAGTGTTCGTAACCTGAACAGACCAGTCCCAACAAACAGTACCCGTTCACACACACAATTTTTACTGAATAATAAATTATTGATTTTTATTTAACTTTTTTTGTTTAGTACATTTTATTTATATTGTTAACCGGGTCTTAACACGAATAATTTTATGGTAAATAAAGGTATTTCCTTTCTGGATGTCTCGACCAGGTTGCATTAGCCGTAGTCAGCTTGTGACCATAAATAAATTGTTAAATTCTTGTACGTTGATATAACATTGTAGCACGTAATTCTAATTTGTTTTTATTATTTTATGAATCTGTTCCTTCAATTATCATCATCGCGTCAATCACTACTGACTGATTGAGATTCACTTCAAAAGTTTCACTTTAATCATTATTTTGGTGCTTATTAGCAGCAGAATAATGATTAGTAGTTATTTATATAAAGTGACAATTTGGCTATTTATTAACCAAAATATGGCACAAGCGGCTGTAAAGTTAATGTTAATAAATTAATTTGAATTTGAGTTTAATCAGATGGATCGTATGCTTGATTACCAATATTATGGTATAAAAAAGCAACTAAATGAAAACTATTTGTAAGTTCAGAAAATACACGTAACTCTAACAATAAAACTGATTAGTTGGGAAGCTAATAGGGTAAAGATGTCTGAGCGGTCTGTTGCAAGCATTACTCATTTAGCAGGGTCGATATCCCTTCCGGCGGGGCTAACTACATTAGGGGCTGATATCACATCAGATAGAATAAACAAGGGACTTTTATATACCTATTAGATATTTTTGATTAAATACTTTTTAGTAATTTTACTATATATATGAATGGTTAATCATAGGTGAGGTCTGCATTACATTAGCCCTAAAGCGGCGTACCTTGGTCCAAGATTGCTCTCCTACTTTATTAAAATTTTACCTTAACGCCTTTCAAATAATCCTCCCAGTCTAAAGTAATGAGCAAAAGGGGAAATTGTTAGTAATGTGGACTAATGGTTATTTTTTTTTGTGGATGATAATGGAATGGTGCACCCGCCTGCGCTAATGGTTTACGCTGGCGGGGCACCAGTGGAGGATGATAAGATGAGCATGAGGTCAGGTCAGTTAGCCCATTGTGACAAATTCATCAGGAATAAAACACGATGGTTTCCAGGGGGAATCGCGTGGAGGTCGACCTGACATGGTACATTGCTAGCAATGGGTTATCAATCCACATTACTAACAATTCCCTTCCCCCCGACTAATGGTTATTAGCTAGCGATGTCAGGTTGACCTCAATGCGCTTCCCCTAGAAATCATCGTGATAATTTCCTTGTGAATTTGTCCCATTGGGCTAACTGACCTGACCATCTTGTTGGTGTCTTGTGTTCATCTTATCATTTTCCACTAATGCCTCGCCAGCGTAAACCGTAATCGCAGGCGGTTGCACCATTCCTTTCATCATTTGCTTCTTCCTTATCCCATTTCTTTGGGGTCGGCGTAATATGTTTTTCGCTTCCATTCATCCCTGTTCGCAGTTATCGCGTTATTTACTCATTCCTTTATCATCAATTAAAAGACTAAAGTAGTTTAGAAAATAGGGGAAACCTCTGAAGAATCTTGCTACACTTGCGGTGAGGAAATTAGTGCAGCAAGGCACATATTGGTGGGATATAAGGTGTTCCTCTATAGGAGTGATTACTCACGTCCCCATGACAGGGTACTTCATATTTTACGTGAAGCCTACCCAAAACGGATTTATCACAAACATAAGATAAAAAGAAAAGAATTTTCAACTCAAGACTCCAAGAACTTCGAGAGAGACAGGGATCGTGTTTCTCACGAGTAGTAAAGGTGACTGTTGATGTATGTCGGCAAGGAGATTACGGGTTACACGTCCTCCCATGCCGTACGATGAATTCATGTTTTTAAGTTCGTCTCACTACTGTGTCAATCTCTCTACGTGGGTACCTAATATTTACTAATTCACTCATTAGAAATATTCCAAGACGCCAATCAGCTTGCTTATAAGTTGCTCATAATTATTAAACCTATAAGTTGTCTTTCGATTGCAGATTAGATTATGAAATTGCAGGATAGGCATAAAACCTTTAGTCCTCCGAAATGGCAACATATATTGTTGTATTTCACATATCACACGATAACGTGATATCTTTGAGTCGTTATATTATATAGGGGTATACAGTTACCACAATACCATAAAAAATTGTGAACGCCAGTAGTGTGCTTGCTCTAAACACTATTAAATCTATAATTATTTGATAATACATATGTCTAAATTACTAAGTTTTAGGGAGACCACTAACTCCGCTACTGGGAAACTTAGTTCAAACAAGAACTGTGTTAAACTTCAATGTACGTAAGTTTTGTAACAATTAACAATTAACTTAAGCAAAGTTCTAAATTGTATTACTAATTTCAAATAATTAATAACATATTATTTAAGATTTCCTAGTCATCACTATCTTTTATACATGATCCTTTTCTGGTCTGGCTCACATTCGTTAACCCTATTAAGTGCGGTCAATCGCTCGCTAACTTTATAATATAGGAGGATTTTTCCTATATTTTAAAGTTAGCAATTGAGCGCACACTTCTATTTCTACTCCCTTTAGATTTACATTTCCTGTCCTATAGGCGTCATATCTTTACCTTCTACCTAAAGGATGTCTTTAAGAGATTGCTTAGCATTCAGACCACCATTTGTACTAGTGTTTTATTTATTAAAACTTTCTGTCTGGTGCATTAGTTTTTAAATGAAAAAAATATATACTGAACAAAATTTCACCTACATCGTTAAATTACTTATCTTCCTAATATTTTTAGTCTTAAGGTTTATCGTAGAAATGGCTGAAGAAAATATGAACAAAATTTCACAGAATGTTGTCAAATATGAGTTAAAATGTAGACTAATAAAATCTTAGATTAACACAAAAGTCGAGATATATATTATATCTTATTTTTTAATGTAAATTAATTAATATATACAACGATATCCATCATTTTATTAATAAATTAATAGATAACGTTGTGTATACTAATTTATTTATTTTTGTCGTTTGATTATATAGTGTATACAAATGTACAAACGAACTAAACTGCAGCCGCCACTAGTTATAAATATGGGGCTAGTCGACACTCACTATTCCGGTAACCATTACACAACCGGTTAACCGGCACTGTCGCCGCTTTTCATCTGATAAACTGCGGACATGTTTTCGCGACATAAACCGGATATATCCGGTTATATCTGAATTTATGTCGTCCTCATCTTACAACGTATATTCGTATTAATACGTATATTCGAGAACATTCAAGTCAAGAGTGAATGGGCGCTATTTGAGCCTGTCGCATCATCACTTAATATCAGGTAAGATTACGTTCAAACGTGCTGAGATTTTGTAATAAAAAAGAATAGAAAGCAACATCCGGGTTTAACGGATATCTAATTTTTTTCCGGATTTATATTACCAGACTTATTCGAATGACTTATAGCTTCACCGGACGATAGGGGGCGAGTGCAGATGGCACTCCAAACCCGCGGAAGGACTTATGGAGCGGCTGAAGGCCAACTCATGCCTGACGAATACGACTTTAGTCTAAGGGCACCGCTAGGGATTCGAACCTCGGCTCAGACTATCATAATTTCGATCCCCGTTTGAATTTGACGGGGAATCAATGGACGTACGTACTTACAGTGGCCTAAACACAGTATAACTGGGGGGAAAGGGGATTGTTAGTAATGTGGACTTAATAACCCATTACTAGCAATGTACCATGCCAGGTTGACCTCCACGCGGTTCCCCCTGGAAATCATCGTGATAAATTCTTGGTGAATTTGTCACGATGGGCTAACTGACCTCATGTTCATCTTATCATCCTCCACTGGTGCCCCGCCAGCGTAAACCGTTAGCGCAGGCGGGTGCACCATTCCATTAACATCCTTAAAAAAAAAAACACAGTATAACTATGTTCATGAGTTTAATATACTTCGGTACTATGTTTTTCGCGATAATTGTTTAAATTTTTTTGTATTGTTTAAATTTTAATTCAACAATAATTTAATGTAGCATATTTTAGTTACTTGCGAACTTCATTTTTTATTAATAGTTGAAGCAAAAGCTTTGTAAACCATTTACATAAATTGCGCGGACGAAGGTATATGAAATTACGCACACTTGCAGTTTATATAGAGAAGGAATATTGAATGCTAAATTCAGTATATTTTATTTTTAAATATTTTTTTTAAATTACCCATAAAAATACATTATGCAATAAAAAAACACACACACACACAAATATTTGCCACACACACTCATATTTACTGTTTTGTTTAATTATTATTGCTTGTTCAAAGATCTGTTTGTATTTTCTATTATGGTCAAATATCGACCACTGGGCGACTACTAGTTCGAATAAATATTAGTTCTATTCAAGTGTTTCCCGACACCCATGTCAAACTGATAAGCCCTTCATATTTACGTTTTAATATACATTACGGACAGTGTATCATTTTTCTTTGACAAAGGCGTATTCATAAATGAAGGACGTTATTCATTTTCGGCCGGCCGCCCGCGGCAGGTAATAATTTACCACGCTTACACGGCTGTTAACTTCGGATATTTTTGTGAACGCTGATATTTCACCGTTTGGGCTTATTTTGACGTGACATTGTCCACAGCGACGAGTTTAATAAGAATTGATAGTAATAATATTGAGTAAAAACAACATATACATCATCGAAGCATATGCATGATGATGATTGATGATTATGCATCCATCCTGTAAGGGCTCTAGTCATCACTAGGGCTCTCACGGGTTTTTTTTTATACCACTTAGGTGGTAAACTGTTACCGTAGCCTATAGACGCCTGAAACACCAGGGGTGTCACATACGCGTTGCCGACCCAAACCGGGATACTGCAAATTGAACAAATGTATGACAAACCTAGGTCTATGCACAACAAAAATCTGCAAAATTTGCCAAACTGAAGAGGAAACGTGAATGTATATAGTTGTAGCCCACTCATGCATAAACGAAATATCTCCTTTAGAAAGTTTACACTCTATCTTGAGGACATAGAAACCATCGCTTCTAAGAATATCCTTCAATTCTTGTCCCTGACGGGTCTAGGTAGCGAACTCTGAAATAGGGCGATCACAATAGATGTAAATAGGTCGCAGTGTTACAGGTCCAAGCACCTGACGATAGCCCAAACAACCCAGTAATAAAAGAATAGTAATAATTATTATAATAACCCTATATAATCCACACAGCGCCATCTAGTCCCAATCTAAGCAGACCTATTATGGGTACTAGACAACTGGTAGATATACTAATACATTTTTTTAATTCATACATAATGTGCATAAAACACCAATACAAGCTTTCCTGAGTTTCTATTATATATCATAAAATGTCTCTGTGATTGGTTTGGTCATCATGAAGGTGGGGAGCATGTTGGTGGGGTAAATGCCTTGAAATTCAGCTGCGTCACGGCACAAGCATTTGTATGCATGAGTATGATTGTTTTCTCAATTGGTACACTGGACTATTTATCTGTGTATAATATGAATTATATGTATTTACGTGAAATTTAAAAATTATTCTTATGTATAAGCTATATTATTGTAAAATTTCATCAAATGTAGTTTTTGCTTATCAATTATCTGTCCATCCATATTTATTTATTAGTTACATACATTTTAAATTTATATAACTAATATTATAAATGAACTAATATTTACATAACCTAATTGTACAACTAAGAACCTAAAACTAAAAAGGTTAAAAAAATAATAATATGATGACTAAAATATATTATTAAAAGTATCAGTATCAATCTTGGGTCTAGATGGTGCTTTGTAGACTAATTCTTTGTCCTGAGATCTTCTGTGATGTTATTATAAAAAAGATATATAAAAAATATTATTATAAAACAACATGGCAGTCTATTTTCTATGTATATTATGTATGTATTTAGAAAAAAAAAATTATCAGTTGTCTAGTACCCATAACACAAGCTTTATCTAGCTTAACTTGGGTCTAGATGGTGCTGTGTGAATTGTCCTGAGATTATTATTATAAAAAAAGATTATTATTATTATAAAACAACATGGCAGTCATTTGCTAATACATTCAGCAATTATTTGTGTTGAATAAAAAGCTTGTTAAGTCGTGACCCGGGTCTAACCCGGGAAAATTAAGGTCCATTGGCACGTCAACACGGATATCCGGCCAGTGATCGATGTCCGGATGTGACGGATAATGATAATGCGATACCTCCTCGTTTAATGTGTGGATATGTTCAATTTGATGACATAATATATAACAGTTATATACTAGCCACGCTTTACGGATTTACTCGCAATGTAATAAATAACCTTGGACAATTAACACAGCGCCATCTAGTCCCACGGCAAGCCGAGCTTGTATTATGAGTACTAGACAACTGATATAAATATATTTTTTTTGTAAATATATACATAATATACATAGAAAACTCCTAGACCGATACTAACAATCATACTCATGAATACAAATGTTTTCATCGTGCGAGGAATCGAACCCGCGATCATTGGAAGTAAAGCGGTGTGTTAAACCGCTAGACTACCGAGGCCGTGAATATATTTTTTATATTTTCGAATTATACAAACGTAGGGTGTAGCTGAATTTTAACATAAATAATTAACATAATGTTTGTCCGTTTGTTGCAGGGGGATATGCCTAACACTGCAGTAACCGGTTTTCAATGGGACAAGCTCTCTCCGGCCGAGTTTCAGCAGTTGCAGGAATTGGCATCCTGTTAGTATTATGTCATATCCCATATGTCTTATGGATGATAATGGAATGGTGCCCCCGCCTGCTCTAACGGATTACGCTGGCGGGGCACCAGTAGTGGATGATAAGATAAACATAAGGTCGGGTCAGTTAGCACATTGTGGTAAATTCACCAAGAATTTATCAAGATGGTTTCCAGGGGAAACCGCGTGGAGATCAACCTGACATTGTATTCCAATCAAATTTATCAAATTTTGAATCCAAATTAAGAAAACATCTTTCCAATGACTTTGGTTTAAAAATACAACATTAATTTATTGCAAATTATCAAAAATAACTCCCGCTTTCACTGGACTATTCATTGTTGATTTGTATGTAGTATATACTATACTACACTAAATATACATACATACATAATATTATGCATTATCAATTTATTACATATACATAACCTAATTGTACAACTAAGAACAAAATTAAAAAGCTTAAAAAATATAATATAATTATGTGTTATGTATGTATGTGTATTTATGTATATTTAAGTATGTGTGGTTATATATATTTCAATTTATTAATTTTATTATATTTATACCTACTTCCTTTTATTATTTTTATGTCATGTTATTTACTTAAATGCACCGCCCACTAATCTCTGTCTGCCCTATGGTTGATTGGTAGAAAATGCCTTATAGTATTAAGTCTGCCCTATACACCTGTGTTTTTATACTTATGTATTAAAGTTTTAAAAAATAAATATATTTTTGCTAGTCTATTATAAAATACATAGTAAACATATACACGCAAAATAGTTAACAGGGTGCGGCAAATATCTATTGCAATATCTAATGCTTGTCTATCTCTCTATGATAATGGATTGAAGTTTATTTCAGTAATTTGTAATCAATTAAGCTTATTGAATGGAGGGGGAATGGCCATCGGTTCAACTCCCATGTGATCTATTAGTATGATTAATAAAACTGGCAGGGTTGACAAACTTATTTCTACTTTATGTATTTGTAATGGTAAACTAACGGCCAAATTAATGGTAAGTGGTAGTAGTGGCGTATGTACATGAACAGCACGTTATAATGGCCATCTTCGTGGTATAAAACAGTGATGTTAGGGTGCTCCGTAACCGTAACCGAAACTATCGGATATCCGATAAAACATATCCGTAACCGTAACCAAATCCGAAATTAAAGTTTCGGATAATATATGATAGGGGCGGTGCCTAATTGAGACACGTTATGTAACCATTTTATTAGCTATTTGTAATTTTCTTTTGAAATTCCTTAAAAAATTATATCCGTAACTGAAATTATCCGAAACTAACGGATGATCTGAAATGATTTCATATCCGTATCCGTATCCGGTATAATAATCATTCCTATATCCGAAATCTACCCGTATCCGAAATTTCATATCCATAACATCCCTGGTATAAAACACACCCGTGATACCACTCATGCGTTGTCATTCCGGACGACTAAGATGGAATATCGTCAGCTTGTGTGCCAATTATATATTATACAATTGTTGTGTCATAGGTTTCGTGTTTATACTCCTCCGAAACGACTTGACTGACTTTGATGAAATTTTATATGTATCTTCAGTAGGTCTGAGAATGGGTTTATAACTACTTTTATAAGGATTAAGAGTGGCTCACCCCAGAAATATTTTTTCGTGTTTTCGACAATTTTTTTTATTTTTTGCCGTAAAAATACATACAAACCTAACTTGAGTATCAAAATAAATCAGTCATAGTTGACAGAACAGACCAGTACCTACAAGCAGCACTCGTTCACGAGTATAACGGGTGAGCCAGCCATCATTGCTCCACCATACTTTAGGGGAGACTAATGACCCATCCCACCACGCCACCACTGTGTATAAATGTGATTTGTATAATATATATATATAATGTAAATGTGAAAAAGTATCTCTGTTTGTTTATCTATTCATGCATGAACGGATTTAAAAGAAATCTCACATTCCATTTTTTAATGTGACTGATAAACATGTTTGTTTGGGATAACACATAGCCTATGTCCCTAATATAAACTATACTAGAGACATAGGCTATCTTTTATCCTAAAAAACAGATAAACTCGCCGGAAGCAACTAGTATCCTTGATTGCCCTTCAATTATGTTAACCGCAGCCCTAAATATAGAAACAGTCAGGTGCCCTTGTCGCTTCCTAAATGCCAAAATGCCAATTAATATCATTACGTCAGTGAGGAACAATAGTTTGCTATTTTCGATGATTACGGCTTATATATATTCATGAGTTTGTTTGTTTATGACACTTTATTGTACAGAAAAGTAGTAAATTTATGTAGGTATGCTAACGTTGACTTTATTTTTGCTAAATAATTGTATATTATAATTAGTATTAAATATGATAATAATATAATATCCTTGGACTATTAAACAGTGCCATCTAGTCCTAAGCTAGTGTTGTGGTTACTAGACAACTGATATAAATACTTAAATACATGTTTTCTAAATATATACATATTATACATAGAAAACACCCAGACCAATACAATAATAGTCGTGAATACAAATGTTTGCACTGCACGTAGATTCGAACCTGCGACAGGAAGTATCAGTAAGACGGTGTGCCTAATCCTAGCCACCAAACCCACTTTAATATACGAGAGAGTCGAAATTCTTAGCTTTTCATGGATACACCGTGCATCCGCCAGGTCCATCGTGTGGCAGAGAGGGAAACTTCGCGTAGTTCCCGGGACTTGTGACCCGGGTGTAGGTTTAAGGCCTTTTGTCGATGTACGTCAACACTCACCTTCGCCGCTCGTGTTTTTCCCTCCTAATCAAATCAGATAGGAGCTAGTGCAGCTTTTGATACACGTTCATGAAGATTTCAAAGTCGCGTACAGAATTTATTACGTAAAAGATTTCATACCGGATCCCGTACATGTTTCCGCGCACATCAAAACATTTCGTTTCCATGTGAGATTGTTTGTGCAATGATGACACCGTTTGTAAACATAGAAATTAAAAAAAACTAGTAACTGATATATTTTCATATGCTAGATACAAAAATATATCAGTCATTAACCCGCAGGTTCGCTTGCAGATTTCATCCCTTTCAAGATTATTTTTTCAGAAAAATATACTTACCTACCTATCTACAGTAAACAGTCAGACGGATGAGCTTACATTTCTCGATGTTATTGGTGTTTACTTCACAGGACAGTCAGTCAAAAATATAAGTTCGAATCAAATCAAAAATAATTTATTCATATAGGACATTTTAGTCACTTATGAACTTATATATAATATATTATATTTTTCCCTACTGTCCAGTTCTGTATACAGATTCAAATGAGAAGAACTAGCTAAAAACTCGACAGATTTTTTTTAACAGCCAGCTTTTTAACATTGTGTACATACGTCTAACATTAAGCGAAAATCCCGTGCATGAACTACTATTGCCAAGCACGCTTCGCATTCAAGAAATCGTTTAGTGTTTAATAGCTCAATAAATATGATTTAACAGATATTTTGAATTTATTTAAAGGTAATTCCAATATATCCTTATACTATATCCTTTTGTATTTATTGTATTTTTTATACCTATTCCTATAAAAGACTTTACTAAACTATAATTGACACACATATGTATGTTTTTATTTTTTTATATCTGTCAGATTCGTACTCACGATCTTTGTTTCTACGTGCTACGTAAATCACTAAGTCACATCGCTCTCAATCATTGCAAATAATACTGTATACAGCCCCGTATTGTAGGTTAATAATAAATTTAATTGCTTTCAGATTCCACGAGGAAACTTCAAGATGTGCTTAATGAGTTTTGCGAAGTTAAGAAACAGAGTCCAGACGGGGTAAGTGTTGATTTTACCTTGCCTATTCATTGCTTATAAAAGCTTGAAACAGTCAATAGGTACTTGAGTTTATATTGTAGGTACACTGAACAATATTGTTGCGTTATAGAGTATTAAATATACAGAGCTTGTCGGCAAGTGCTCGTTGAAATCTTGAAACATATTGCGTTGTAATACGAAACAATATAATACCGTCAATATTGTTTAAAGTTGTAGAGATTTTTTATTATTCATATATGATATATATACATATATATACAATTTCTGGTTGTCAACAGCTGATTACCAATAAGTAGGCAACTAATTCTTTTATATAAAAAAGCTTAATGCGACACATGTAGCACCAATAATGCCATTCCAAAGTAATAAGTTGTTTTTAGAATTTACTACAGTTTAGAAACAAATTACACTTTGTAGAACCACAGATAACATAATTGGTAAGAAACTTCTGGTGGCAGAATTAGATGAGCTAGAGATAAATAAACCTAAAAAGACTATTTGATACAAAGTTGATAAACCTGATAAACAATATACTATACTGTCAATTTCATTATTTAAGTATATGTTATGGAGTTCACAATATTTTGAATATTGTTCATGTTTTTAATTAAGTAATACCACTTTCTAGATGGAGCTAGTGCTCATGTTTACATTCTGTATTACGCTTCCTACTCTGTGTTATATTAGTAACTGAGTCTATATTTAGTATTAACAGGTAATACTAAGAACAACCTTCAAATCAAATCTAAGTTTATTATTGTACACCTACCCTTGTTCCAACAATATTACAAGGGTGGTAATATTTGTAGGTACAATAATAAAGTTGGTAAAACCGATTTGAATTTATAATCAATTTTAAAACATTTGACAATATTTAATTTAAAACTTACGACAGTTTAAGTAATTTTTCAACTGAAATCGTGTCGTGTTGAGTTCTGAAAGGTAATTTGAATATTTTAAACTGTTTCTCTAGTAGAAAGTTATCTTTGTCGACTTTTTAAGAAGTCGTCTACTTCATTCTCAACTATGTCATCTTAAATATCTTTCAACAGAGGAGAGTCTTTCAACATATACAGATATATTGAAGAAGAGAATTTCTAAAGTTCCTATTTTAGACGCTAAAACATATTTTGCTCAACGTTCCAGAAACTTTCGCTTCTCACACATAAACAATCAAATTTCCAACAAACAGTCATACACACAACAATTCTTTTATCTATGACAATGGAATGGTGTCCCTGCGATAATTTTTTACGCTGGCGGGGCACCAGTGGAGAATATAAAATGAGCGTGAAGTCAAGTCAGATAGCCCATCGTGTCAAATTCACAAGGGTTTAACACGATGATTTCCAGGGGAATTGATGGTCAACCTGATATGGTACATTGCTAGCAATGGGGTCATCGGTCCATATTACTAACAACCCCCTTTCTCCATACAATGAGTGTTATTATCATGTTGATATCGTGATGTGTGTGATGATATTCATGTATTAAGACGTCGTTTACCAGTTAACCATCAGGTAGGCCGTTGTTCTTGTTCCGTATTCCAATTACATAAAAAAATTAACCTCCCCCTTCGCAGTCGGTTGAAAATTAATAATGCCGCTAACAATTATTATAATATCTGAAAATTATTATTCAATATAACGAAATCAGCCCATCTCAAGTACTATCGAGTGGAGTACTCACTTGATAAATATTTATCTATAGCTATTGAAATGCATTTAATATTTACGTGCAAGTTGCGTGCTTTTTATAATACTAGCTTTTTCTCGCGACTTCGTCTGCTTAGACATGTAAGAAAGCTATGTCCGTCCTCGTAATAAAATCTATTTTCATGTGAATTTTTTTATTCCCCTGGACACTAAATACAGCGCCATCTATATCAATTGTCTATCTTGTAATATGGATACTAGACATAGTATCTTATAATACAATATGTTTTGCTAAAATAATAAAAAATGTGTTTTTTTTTTTAATTCACTGATATAGAACTTATTGCAATTCTAGACAGGCCAAGTTCTTTTAGAAGATATTATCGTGGTACATATTCCGTTTTTATAATATTATTTGAGTATTATGAACCGTGAAAAAACTTTTAGACAGTATTTCCTAATCTTAAACATTACATAGAATAAAATAAAGTCGCTGTCGCTGTCCGTTCCATTGTATGCTTAAATCTTTAAAAATACGTAACGGATTTTGAAGCGGTTTTTTTCAGATGTAGATAGAGTTATTCAAGAGGCAGATTTATATATATAAAGCGTGCACACCCGTTCGAAGCCGGGGTGAGTAGCTAGTATTATTATAAACAGGAAAGTTTAAGTATAGATGGATGTTCGTTACTCTTTCACACAAAAACTGCTTATCGCTAATGCGATGTGATGAATCATAATTGATGAAACTTTACAGTCATGTAGCTTGTGCGTCAGAGTAACATATAAGCTATATTTTAATCGAAATTTAATGCGTGTGAAGATGCGGACACAGCTAGTAATATATATATATATATATAAAATTATAAGAGTAATGTTACCTCAACTATTTTGACCAGGTAAAGTTAAAAGTGTTTATAAACCTATAACTTTCAAACCGATGGCTACGTTAATTGAGTTTCGTCCGGGTCACAGGTCCATTTCAACTGTATCATCCCTCCTACACGCTTTTGTTTCATTTAATGAATTTACAAAATGAACAATGGACCTTTCATAATCCATTCATAGCGAATAAAACAATATAACAGGTATCTCGACCTATCTGTCTATTAATATATGTTGTGTTTTAATTTTAAATAGTCTGTAATACTGCCAATATCATTGTTCTTGTATACGACTAGCTTTTGCCCGCGACTTTGCTTAGGGGTGGAATTTATTAAAATCCTTTCTTAGAGGATGCCTATGTTATAGTAGCTTTATGTATGCAAAGTCTCAGCCCGAACGGTTTATAATTGACAAAGTTTTATACAAAATTTCATCCCCTATTTTATCCCCTTGGGGGTGAAATTAATCAAAATCCTTTCTTAGCGGATGCCTACGTCATAACATCTACCTGCGTGCCAAATTTCAGCTCGATCCGTCCAGTGGTTTGGGCTGTGCGTTGATAGATCACTATGTCAGTCACCTTTGAGTTATATATATTTAGATTACATTACACTTTCAGGTACTTATAAAAGACTAGCTGCAGATCAGCTAGTCTTTTATAAGCACTTACTTGACATTGACGGCCTTGGTGGTCTAGTGGTTTTCTTTCGATGTTCGTGTGTTCGATTCCTCGCACGGTACAAATATTTGTATTCATGAGTATGATTGTGTGTATCGGTCTGGGTGTTTTCTATGTATAATATGCATATATTTACACAAAAATGTGTCTATGTATTTATATCAGTTGTCTAATACCCATAACACAAGCTCTGCCTACTTTGGGATTAGATGACACTGTATGAATTGTCCTGAGATATCTTAATCTTATTCGTATTATAAATACGAAAGTTTGTGAATATGGACGAATGTTTGTTACTCTTTCACGCAAAAACTACTGAACGGATTTTGATGAAACTTTACAGTAGTATAGCTTATACATCAGAATAACTCATAGGCTATAAATTAAAAAGATATAATGTAAATTAAGTAAGTGTGATGCAGACGAAGTTGCGCGGGTCAGCTAGTATATGTTTTATAAGTAATCAAATTCTATTTTCGCTAACCAAATAACATCTTGGAAGTAAGGCCGGTCGCCATGGTTACGGCGAAGTGAAATTGATGGGGGGTAAATATGAGGTGAAGTGGGTAAATACTTCAAAGTTATCGTCCTGTGTACCTTCAATTAACCTACGCTGAGAGAACTTCTCTTATTTTTTTCTGATGTTAGTTGCCATGGCGTAACGCCTGGTATATTGCTGTGTGTGGCACAATAAGCTGACACCGCTACCGGGAACAGCAAATTACCAAGAATATAGACACCTAACTTACATTATTAATTGTTACATTTATGGCAGTCTTGTTCGATCATTATACATAATTATACATTTTATACTTTGATAATTTTATTGTTTTAATTAAATAAAATATATTGTTAGGGAAACTACTCTGCTACCAAAATGTTAGGGAATTTACTCTCTGTATATATATAGGGAATATAAATAATAGTGGAAGCGTCAGTCACGTACCTGTATGGTTCTGCGGATTTCTTGGGCTTCAGGGTCTCGAAGATATCTTCGCTAGCTTTCCAGTTTCACAGTAGGTTTCACAGTTCTAATTTATTTTAATTCACAACACAATGCGCGCGCGTCATGGCCGCCGTACAGTCGGTTCAGTACTAGGTAAGGGAGGGGAAGGAAAGACGCGGGAACCGAAAACTAACGGACTCTAATATAATAATCTGTGCTTACGATGTTACAGGGTAGATTTTGAACATATATTTTTTAAAACGCAAATATCGCCCGCCGTAACATAAGTCTTCTTTTTTATATACTCTGCTTTTTTTTATATTGTGTTGTAAAATGTGTGTGTGTGTGTAGCGGTGGTCTCCATGATGTAGCGGTTCAGCACAACGCTTTTCTTCCGATGGTCACTTGGTCGATTCCTCGCACGGTAAAAACATTCGTATTCATGATTATGAGTGTTTGTATCCGTCTGGGTGTTTTCTATATTATACTATATATGTATATACAAAAAAAAATATCTAAGGATCTATTTGTATCAGTTGTCTAATGCCCATATTTCTATTTATTTACATAAAAAACATATTTATTCACATCACAACTGGTGTCTGTCTAGTCTCCATAACTGACTACCTCGGTGGTCTAGCGGTTTAACACACCGCTTTACTTCCGATGGTCGCGGGTTCCATTCCTAGCACGGCACAAACATTTTATTCATGAGTATGATTGTTTGTGTCCATCTGAGTGTTTTCTATGTATAATATGTATGTATATACGAAATAAAAAATCGATGTATTTGTAACAGTTATCTAGTACCCATAACACAAGCTTTAGCTACCTTAACTTGGGACTAGATGGCGCTGTGTGAATACCCCTCCGATCGATCCCCCGTCCAATTCAAACGGGGACCGATATGACGACGGCCTGAGCCGAGGTTTGGAACCCCTAGCGGTGCCCTCAGACTAGTCGTATCCGTCAGGCAGGAGTTGGCCTTCAGCCGCTTCATAAGTCCTTCCGCGTGTTTGGAGTGACATCTGCACTCGCCCCCTAACGTCCGGTGAAGCTGTAAAGGCCAGCTGCGGCCAACAGCATTAGAGTAGTCTGAAAAAAAAAGCTGTGTGAAATGTCCTGACATTATTATTATTATTATTATTATTATTATAACACAAGCTCTCTTAGCTTGTAACTTGATATCTTGGCGCAGTGTGAATTCACCTAAGATATTATTATAAATGAAACTGTCAAAAGCTATGAAGTCGTTTAAAAACAAACATATAAAAGATTATCATCTGTTTTCACCAGTACATTAAGCACACCCATCCAAGCGGTAATATCAGTTTTACACCTCCGCGAAAAGCGATTTTGGCTCCGACAACGGTGGAAAATTGCATAAAAGCAAATTTAAGCGAGTGTGAACTCAGCGGCTTAAGTACAGCGGTTCTTTTTATGTCGTGTAATGGGTTTTAGCTAATAATAACGAAGACCTCGGTGGTCTAGCGGTTTGGCAATTTACTTCCGATGGTCACGGGTTCGATTCCTCGCACGATCATCAAGATACAAACAATCATGCACTTGTATTCATGAGTATGATTGTTTGTATCGGTCTTGGTGTTTTCTATGCACCTATATTATGTATTTATATCAGTTGTGTGTCATAATACAACCTCTGATTAACTTGGGACTAGATCGCAATAAGTGAAATGTACAGAGTGTGTTCATATGAAATATAAAAAGTTTAAAAATGTTTTTAAATCTGTTGGAATGAAAACTAAATTCTAAGTGAAGATTACTTCATTCATTCATTCATAATTTAGGAGCTACGCTCTTGACGGTGGAGCTCTTGCCATTTTCCGCGATCTTCCATCATGCTCTTTAATTCTTGATACGACACGACTCCCATTTTGTCCTCAATTTGTTTGATGTAGCTATTCTTTGGTCTTCCCCTCCCCTTCTTTCCTTCTATTTTCTCCTCAATAATAATTTTCATGAAATCATCGTGCCGTATCAAGTGTCCTAACATTTTTCCTCGTCTATTTTCTATTGTGTTCAATACTAGATTACTACAATACATTAATAAAAACCGCGCCATATCTGCGATGTCTGTACATGACACATATATTAGAAAAACTGTTAAAACCCAAAACAATAATTTATTAAAAAAATATCCAATATTTAAATAGATGTATACAACAGTAATCTTTCTCATATATCTTTCATGTACAGACAACGCCAGTGTGAATAACCCAGGACGGGTTATTATTATTATTATTTTACAATCGAACTTGGAACCTCGGCTTTAAACCATGCCCAACCATTAAGCTATTAGGGTACGTGACTTATATATTCTGTTTACAAAATAGTGTTTCGATATTTGTTTTGTGAAGTAGCCTACAAAGTCAGACATCCCCTTCATACTTCATCCGGTCGGTCGTGTAAATATTTTGTTTCTAAGAGGGTTGTTACACTATCAAATCAAATCTAAAATAATTCATTCATGCACTACATTTTAGCCGCTTATGAACTTACTAGCTTTTGCCCGCGGCTTCGCTCGCGTTTATTTATCCCCTTAGGGGTGGAATTTATCAAGATTCTTTCTTAAGGGATGCCTACGTCATAGTAGTGCTTTATGCATGCAAAGTCTCAGCCCTATCGGTTTAAAATTGACAAAGTTTCTTACCCTATTTTATTCCCTTGGGGATAGAAATAATCAAAATTCTTTCTTAGCGGATTCCTACGTCATAATATGTACCTGCATGCCAAATTTCAGCCCGATCCGTCCAGTGGTTTAGGCTGTGTGTTGATAGATGTGTGTCAGTCACGTTTGAGTTATATATGTTTAGATTTTTGTATTAATAATTTTTTCTCTAACGGTTCAGTTTTGTATAGAGATTCAATTGAAAACAACTGGCAAGAAACTCAACTGAATTTCTTTTCTTAAAAGCCAATTTTATTGCAATCTTTAAATCTCCATGTAAAAATTTGTGATCTATATATGAATACAAAGATGGATATATAAATTCTTTATTCAGCAATTACAAACACAGCATAATGAGTTAGAATAGAATATGAAAACTTATTCTATTCTAACTCATTATGTTAGTAGTAGCAGCGGTAGTAGCGGTGTCAGCATTATAGAATAGGAAAACTTAAGTACAAAAAAAAAATAGAGGTTGCTTTATGGGCCGCAAAGGTGAATAAGCAACCAACTCAGCATGAAGCTACAGATAAATCTGCAACGCTGATATTGGCTCCTATACATAAAAGTATATATGTATATAACTTCGAGCACTTTAATATGTGAATGCAATTACATATAATGGCTGAAGAAAAACAATAATATATAAATACTGTATGTATATACATACTCGCTGACAATGTGGCTTTCTTTATGTGACAAATTCTTTATAATTAAAGTAGTTAAATAATTTAGTTATAACAAACATGTAAAATATCACATCTTTCTTATAATAATAATTAATACGTAAATACAGGGAAATATTTAGAGTAATACAAACAACCCTATTAATGAATACAAAGGTTTGTACCATGCGAGAAATCGAATCTGCGACCATTGGACGTAAACTAGAGTGCTAAACCGCTAGACCAACGAGGCCATCGTATATAAAATAAGTCCTACTTTTGATCCCATCGTAACACCAACATCCGATTGCCTAATGGAAGGGTAACATGTTTGAACACTTCACGCAATATGTAACCAAAGCGGCTTTACGAGTTTCATTAAATTAATATCGTTAAATTCGTCTTAATTATAGAAGTGCCAAAGACAATAAGACGATAGTATAAAATTTATAATGGCGGCTATAAATTGTTGTTAATTATAGAAGTGCCATAGACAATATAACGATTCTAAAAATTTAAAAATGGCGCCGATAAATTTTTAAAAAGGCGCGAAAATAGACACTTGTCAGGAAGTTGCGTTTCTCAGTGAGAACAGCATTCCTCGCGTAGCGTTAACTATCTACGTAACATTTCAAACTGACTCCACTTCTTTCTATTCTAAATCCTTTTCTATCCAAGCTGTTTTTTTTTGTGAATGATAGTGGAATGGTTCACCCGCCTGCGCTAACGGTTTACGCTGGCGAGGCACCAGTGGAGGATGATAAGTTGAACATGAGGTCAGGTCAGTTAGTCCATCGTGACAAATTCACCAGGAATTTATCACGATGGTTTCCAGGGGGAACCGCGTGGAGGTCAACCTGACAATACCAACCTGAATGTACCATACATTGCTAGCAATGGGGTTATTAGTCCACAGTACTAACAATCCCCTTCCCCCCCCCCCCCCTATCCAGGCTGATAGGTTATGGAACTTACGAGGAGTAAGTTGTTTTTTTCTTTTTTTTTCTTTTCTCAAGTAAGTAACAAAGATTAGAAAAAGGGACTCTACTCTGAAAGAGAGTGCTTAGCGATAAAACCGCGTTATATATCAGTTTATGTATAGGTACTTGTTATTTAATTATTTTCTTGATGTGTATGTGTACAGTATAAATAAATTAATAATAATAATCCTGGACAATTGACGTCGTGTCACCTAGTACTAAGATAAGTAAAGTTTGTGATATGGGTACGAGGAACTGTTGCAAAGAATGTTGGTTGTTGGTTGACATCATTTATTTTTGATAGGGGTTCCATTTGTTTTGACAGTGTAATAACCTCTTAACAGAAAAACAACATGGCCAAGGAAAACATTTCGATACATTCGCCCACGTAGAACTCGCCGAAAACAAAGACACCGGTTGTTTTAGCGTTCCACTCTACTTTGGGACATCAAAAATCGCTTATCCCGTCTATTTATAGATCACAAAGCGAAATACACCTTACCATCTTGAACATATAGCCCTAAATACATTACTATCAGCTATTAAACTTTCGTGACGTCATGGTTATACGGTCATACATTCTCAATCCTAAATCCAAGTGAGTAAGGTTGATAATCTGTGTATAGAAGCGACGATCAACATCGATTCTGGAGATGGTATGACGTAGTTTACGGGATAGAGATAGCAGATATGACGTCATATTTGTCGTCTCGTTTTCACTCGTATATTGTTCTTCGTGAAGTGGAAAATAAATTAGGATAGATAGGTATATTTTGGTAACTTTATGTTGAGGATATTTTTCATTCGACTATATTTTTTTGTGTGTATGTTATCTTCAAGAAAGAAGTTTATTCCTTCTTAAAAGTCCGACAACGCACTTACAATTTTCCTGGTGGTGCGGGTACTCATGGGCGGCTGTAATCACTTACCATCAGATGGGCTACAAGCTTAGTTAGTTAGTGCATTATGCTGTAAAAATGTCAATTTTATGACTCAATTTTGATGATTATTTTATAAGCAATAGATGACGTCAAAAGCTGACGCTATGGAATATTTTTTTTTCTCTGGGAAAGGCAAAACGACAATACAATACCATACCTGTATGGGCTAAGTCTTCGGTACTAAGATATCACGCCTCCATGTCTCGTAACTTCAGTATTATCTCGTCTTTTAACCAAAACATCTTACATAGCAATATGCTTGGCGACTGAAATGGCTAAGACAGAAGTATCCACAAAGTCCTTTGTGAAATATGTAGATATAAAACCTACTTAATTTTTAGCACCTCTCTAAATTTAAATTCGATATTTAAAACTATAAAATGACTTTATAAAATTATTTCAAATAAAATTTCTCAATTGCTTTTATTGAAGCCAGACCAGTGAAATATATGTACACTGATATGACACATTTTATACCATTATTGTAGATACATCACTACGGAAACAAACTCTTCAATTTTGAAGCGTAATGGCTTAAGTTATGACACAACTTTAGCAATTTGGTTTTGTAATAAAGAACAATACAGCTATTTCAAAGGGGTTGAACGGAGCATTGTCGTCGGTCACAAATGGCGGCAATAAATTTGAAAATCGAAAGTGTTCTCTTTTCAAATAAAATTCCATAAACGTTGAAGTTTTATTTTTAAATTTTATAGTTTTTTTTTATCAGAGTTGCGTCATTTCGTGCAATATGATGGCTATATGAAAATGGGAAAATATTTTTTTTGAACACTGAACAAAATTGCAAATCATTGTTTGTATAGATTAAAGAGATATAGTTCGCAAGTGCTTCGTTTAAAATAGAATATGTTTTGTATTAAACTGTATTTTTAAGTAATTGAAATGCTTGCAATTCTAATTACTTCACATTTAAAACCCCCTTCGATCGATTCCTGGTCCAATTCAATCGGGGATCGAAATTACGATGGTCTGAGCCGAGGTTCGAACCCCTCACAGTACCCTCAGACCTGATGCTGGAAGCCATCATATGTTCCTGGTGAACTTGTTAGGCTAACTGACTTATTTCATGCTCATTTTATCATCCGCCATAGGTGTATACCGTTAACGCAGTCGAGTGCACCATTCCATTGTCATCCATTAAAAACAAACTGTCATGTTTTGCTGTTCCGAACGACTAATATATCCCATCTCTTATTCTGTAATTACACTGTCTTTTAAACGAAACACATTCTCCTTTTGTCAGTTGAAAAGTAATAAACGTTATTAGACTTTAATAAATTAAATTATACGGTTCATTATGACCATTGAAATATAGTAACATCAAAGGTTTCACGGGCCCCGAAGTAACCCTATAACCGGGTTATAAGAAGTGAAACGGAAACTTTTGACATTTCTGATAACATCGTTACAAAAGCTGTATATACAAAATCACTTTGCCTCGTATAATATAATAAAAATATACCTGAAAAAAGCTTTCATGTTTTATAATTCTATACACTTGTTTCTTTTATCGAGTAAATCCATAATTTTGTGTAATTGCTACTTTTACGGAGAGTCCAAAAATAGTATTTTATTTAAAAAAATATACTGCTTTTGTGATACTTGTGTTATATTAGGCATCTTTGCTTTGTACATTATAAAATGAAGTCGCTTTCTCTGTCTGTTCGCTTAGATCATTTAAACTACGCGATGGATTTTAATTATTGCAATAAATAGAGTAAATAAAGAGAAACTTTATGTGTGCGTGCAAAGTCGGGGCGTGTTGTTACTGTATCATAAAAGCAGAACATATTAAAGCCAATGATTTTTATTTTTCCAGAAATGTAGTGTACACAATGATTAAGAAATCAATATATATATATAGTTTCACAAATTCTGCGTTATGTTAAGACATGCAAGCAGCTTCGCTCGCGTTAATTTATCCCCTTAGGGGTGGAATTTATCAAAATCCTTTCTATGGGGATGCCTATGTCATAGTAGCTTTATGCATGCAAAATCTCAGCCCGATCGGTTTAAAATTGATAAAGTTTCATACAAACTTTCATCCCCTATTTTATCCCCTTGGGGGTAGAATTAATCAAAATCCTTTCTTAGCGGATGTCTACGCCATAACATCTACCTGCATGCCAAATTTCAGCCCGATCCGTCTAGTGGTTTGGGCTGCGCGTTGATAGATCACTATGTCAGTCACCATTGAGATATATATATTTAAATTTGAACATGAGTAAGGTTCTATTGTCAAATGTGTCAATGTGTAATGTTTTTTAATGATTTCATGTATTTTTATGAATTATTTTAACAAACTGTTAGCAGACTGCACTCTATCTACTACACTAGTAGTTTATAGATAAACTACTAGCAGTGTCCACGGTTTCAGCCGCATAAAATTTATATCCTATATGTTATTCTGACATATACCCTATATTATTGTAAAGTTTAATCAAAATCCGTTGTAGTTTTTGCGGAGACTGGAGACCGTTTTTGTGGAGACTGGTCTGTTCGGGTTACGAACACTGATTAGACTTTTTGCTTTTGCACTAGTATATCTTGGTCACTATCTTCTCCCAAATTTGAATTTAAAAATTAATCTGTATTACTGTAAACATGTACAACATTTATTGGAAAAGAATACGAGCTGAGTTTCTTGTAAGTTTCTCTCACATCGAAATCATTCCGAACGGACGGTAGATTTAACATATCATAAGAGTCTGTAATAGACTTACACGAATAAATATATTTTGAATTTGAATTATATATATATATATATATATATAAATATTAGTTTTAATAATATTCGAAAAACATTACGCTCTAATCTATGGAAGTCGAGTAAAAGACGCATAATTTATTTTCATCTGCGGGTGGGAATGAAAAAAATGGTTGGCATACCGATCGCTTCCCAAATTGCAATTACCGGGCCACAATCACTCGAGTGACAGAATTGGGGCAAGGTTATTCCTTTCGTATGCTATCTATAATAAACTAGTTTGTCGTCCTGGCTTCACTTGTGCTGATCACTTTGTGAGTAATTTTTAAACGTGTTTAATACACATTATTTATATTGTTAATAGGGTCTTAACACGAATAATTGTATGGTAAATAAAGGTATCTATCTCTCTTAACGCTTCGACTAAGTTGCTCTATGGTTACTGTTTGCTAAGTTCTCTGTGGTCACGAGCTGACCATGCCAGTTATTTTATTGCACAGGGGACAAACGAGCATGCGGTTCACCTGATGGTAAGTGATTACTGCCGCCCATGAGCACCAGCAACAGCAGGGGAATTGCAAATGCGTTGTCGGACTTTTAAAAAGGATTAAGCTCTTTTCTTGAAGGTTTCATATCCTATCGGTTCGGAAATACCATAGCTGGTAGGTGATTCCACAATGTTGCGCGTCGCAAAAAGATTCTAGAATCTCTCTGTGGAGGACCGCCATCCATCCAAATGATCAGATGGTATTATATTTGATAGTAGTTTGTGACCAAGACAAGTGCAACTTAGTCGACTGAAATAAATCCTATATAATATATTTATTTACCATATGCAACAATCATAACTTACCATCAATTGGACTATCAGATTACTTGCCAGTTATATAAAAAATATCTCGACTGAAGTCGGGAGCTGAATGTAGTATATATTTTTATATGATAATAATCACGAATAGAGGGTGTTTATTTATGTGCCAATAAATACAGCAATCAAACCAACGCATCCGTCGAAAGAGGCTATCTCTATTCATAGCCTATTTATATGGATTCGTATTTTTTACGATCGCCCTGTATACTTATTAAGACCCAATCAAATAGTAGGCTGACTTCTGACGCAACCGAATTGGAATGAAATCGGAATTCCATTGATTTATGGAATAGAATAAAATAGAATAGAAAATTCTTTATTCCATTAAACTTAATTTAAGCACTTTTAAATAGTCTTAATAATTTCATTAAACAACCGCTCATTCGCAAAGCTGTATCATCACAAGAAAAACGACTAAGAAATTTGTGTGTTGCACATTCAAATAATCGTTTAAATTTTTCAAGTCAAAACGGGTGAATACAAACTACCAACAAGCACTTATACAATTGGATTAAATCAGTCGTAGTGAATAGAGCAGATCAGTCCTTACAAGCATCACTCGTTCACGAATATGACGTATGAGCCAGCCTTCACTGCGCTTGCCCGTATGGATAAGCAGACAACGTCGCGAGTCATAGCTAGTATTCACATGTGTCTCTATTGGGTATCATATTGCATTGCAACTTGTTAGTACGAGATAACCGAGTACTGTGAAACATGGCCGCCAATTTAACAGTATGACGTGGCAGTATTATTAACTGGGCTCAGAAGCGCTTAGTAAACTGCTATTATTAATGAAAATGGAACGTTAGTTAACCATCTCGCAAACTTACCAGTCTAAACACTCTAGTCGACGACCTCGGTGATCTAGCGGTTTAGGTCGGTCGCGGGTTCGATTCCTCGCACGGTACGAAGTACAAACATTTGTATTTATGAGTGCGATTGTTTGAATCGATCTGAGTGTTTTCTATGTGTAATATTTATGTATTAAAAAAAATGTATATATGCATGTATATCTAGTACCCATAACACAAGCTCTGCTTGGGATTTGATGTCGTTGTTTGAAATGTCCTGAGATTAAAAAAAAAATTAAATTTACCACACTAAAATAGTAAAATAATAAGAGTTTTTCTGAATTTTTTTCTGATAATTAACTAATTTTCTTTCATTTGTCGCTCAGCAACAACCAAGATTCGTTACATTTAAAAAATATGTTTTCATTTTTATTTCTCTCAAATTTTTTAATTCAATTTTCGCGGGAAAACTAGAGAGGCGAAGGAATAAAGAGTGAGTATAGCTCGAGCTTTTAAAACATTATAAAAGTAATTAAATATTTTTCTTTACTATAGATTATCCTTATTTCTTTGCTGTTTACTTATCATTCTTGCTTTTAAATTTGTTACAGTTTATTATAAATTAAATTAAAAAAAAATGTCTTAACTTTTAAAAAAAGAAGAGTTACAGAAAGAGAGATTATGAGAGCTGAGTTTCTTATCAGTTCTTCTCAACTCAAAAGTACTCCGAACTGACGATAGATTTGACATATCATAAGAGTCTGTAATAGACATGAATAAAGATATTTTGATTTGATTTGTTGTGACAGAAAGGTTGTCTTTCATAAAAATAAGGAATAAATCTTATTAGGTGTGCCTTTGTTCCGTGCTCCATTTCCAAGTTTTGAATTACCTCTATTTTGAATATAGATTTATAATGTATTTTACGTAAATAAATTATAAATTCTATATTCAAAATCTTTTGATGGTAAAGGAAACCCTTCAGTGTAAGGGATAATATTCCTTCAATAACGATGGAAATGGAGTAGCTTGGGTTTCCTTATTGTTACAATTTTTTGTATTGTATAAATTTAATAAAATACTTTTATTATTCTATAACGTTTTTATTTTATTACTTTTGTAGTAAATTATGATTGTAATGATATGTTGAGCTGGTAGAGAATGCTTCTAGCATTAAGTTTACCTATCGTAGCATGTTTTTTTTCTATAACATTATTATTTAACAATTATATCAGTTAATGGATAATTGTCATAAATACTTGAACAATTTTTAAAATTCTTCTCATATCATCATATGTAATGTAGCATCAACTAGTCCATAGACAATATTCTATTATTGAGATTTGATTTTTTGCGCCCGATATAAGGCTAGTCTTTTATTTAAAAAAATACAGTCTAAACATCATCCATTTAACAGTCGGTTGAAAACGACTGAAATAATGAATTCTGTTTCCTTCATCCAACCGTAATAAAATACAGTTCCATACACACAAACACAAGTAAATATAATTGCATTAATAAGCTCACCTTTTTCGAAGTCGGTTATAAAGTAACATTATTATTCAAAGCCCTGCCGTAAAGGGATGTAATAAAATTGTGAATGAAGCAAAAGAAATTTCCTACAAGGAATTTCATTGGAAGGCTTATTAAAATTTATTACGAAACACTCCGTTCCCGTAATCATGGTTTTATCAGGTTGCGATGCAAAGCTCACTGATAGCAGGTGACAAATTGCACCTTATCACGATGGCCTTAGGGCTGTTTGCTTTCAGCAAATCGCCGACCTACTGATATTTACCTGACCTACATAAAAGCCATTATTTTATCAACAGTGGAAATGAAACTATAAACTAATGAGAATTGTGTAATAAATC
This sequence comes from Achroia grisella, assembly GCF_030625045.1. Taxonomy (NCBI): domain Eukaryota; kingdom Metazoa; phylum Arthropoda; class Insecta; order Lepidoptera; family Pyralidae; genus Achroia; species Achroia grisella. The sequence goes on from NW_026712626.1 coordinate 1,059,018, forward strand.
CACTACAGTGATATTGAATCTAGAAAATGTTAATAGAAAAACAGTCTTATCATCAAACAATTGAGTTGAGTTTTGTTTTTCTATATAATTAGTATTGCAAACCAACTGAGAGCTCACCTGGTGGTAAGCGATGACCATAGCGTCCGGGGGAAAGGGGATTGTTAGTAATGTGGATCTATAACCCCGTTGGCAATGTACCATGTTAGGTTGACCTCCACGAGATTCCACCTGGAAACCATCATGTGAAATTCCTGGTGAATTTGCCACGATGAACTAACTGACCTGACCCTATGCTCATCTTATCATCCTTCACTGGTGGTCCCCCGCCAGCGTATATCGTAGCGCCAGGCAGATGCACTATACCATTATCATTTCTTTGAATAAAAAGTAGCGTCCCGCTCTTCCATACTCTCTACCATATGTGTTATTAAAAGAAATTGTAATGATTAATGTTTTTTTTTTATGTATGTTAAACGAATGGTGCACCCGCCTGCGCTAACAGTATATGCTGGTAGGGCACCAGTGGAGTATGATAAGATGAGCATGAGGTCAGGTCAGTTAACCCATCGTGACAAATGCACCAAGAATTTATCACTATGGTTTCTAAGGGGAACCGCGTGGAGGTCAACCTGACACGGTACATTGCTAGCAGTAAGATCGTAAGTACATATTACTAACAATCCCCTTCCCCCGATTTAAGTATGTTATGTATGTAAAGATCCATATATTTATGTAATTTGTCTAGTAACCATAACAGAAGCTCTGCTTAGTTTGGGACTAGGTGGCGCTGTGTGAGTTGAGATATCATACAAAATAACTATAAAATTATAACATAACGTTAGCATTGATGGCCTCTGTCTACCGGTTTAACACACCGCTTTATTAACGAAGCTCGCTAGTTTGATTCCTCACACGGTACACTGATCGATCCTCCGTCCAATTCTATCGGAGACCGAAATTACGACAGCCTGAATCGAGTCTCGAAACCCTAGCAGTGCTCTCAGATTAAAATCTTATCCGTGAGGCGGGAGTTGGCCTTCAGCCGCTCCGGAAGTCCTTCCGCGGGTTTGGAGTGCCTTCGCCCCCTATCGTCCGCCAACAGCATTAGAGTAATCCGAATAAAAAAGGTACAAACTTTTCTATCCATGAGTATTAGTATTTGTATCGTTCTGGGTGTTTTCTATGTATATTATATACAAGTATGTATTTACAAAAAAATATCTATGTATTCATATCATTTGTCTATTAACCATAACACAAAGTCTGCTTACCTTGGGACTAGATGGCGCTGTGTGAGTTGTCTTGAGATATTATATTAAAATCATATAAAACAACTAAAAAATTATACGTAACATCCTGTTCTGTCACAGTTTGATTGCTATTCAGAGCAGTACATCAGAAGAGATATCGTAAATTGACTGTCAACGCACAAGGGAGGAGCAAAAAGCCTTTGAAACTTCCACTTTTATCATATTATGGACACAGTTTGAATATAAAGCAGCTCCTTTGAACTGATGTCCTATGGGACATATATACGTACATTGGTATTTATATTTTGGTAGTTAACCCACCTTTATGTAAATCTGTATTCATCACAATCAAGTGCCATAACACTAGTTTTTAAAACCTTGATGCGGAATGGTGCACTCGTCTGTGCTAACGGTTTACGCTGGCAGGCACCAGTGGCGGATGATAAGGTAAGCACTAGGTATATTTAAGTTGGCCCATGGAGACAAATTCACCATAATAATAGTCCGTATTATTGATAAAGTTATGAAAATGTATCATGACATGGAGATACCGCGCTCCATCCAGTATTTATTGAAAAAACAGAAACCTATAAACGTATATTTGAGTTCAAACATATCAATCCAATAAAGTCAATTGATTGATAATTGATTTTATTTGATTGATACATTTAAGTAAGTAGTATCAACTTTTGAAGACTTGTGAAGACAATAAATTGAAAAATATATAATACAAGAATACTACCGAAGACAATATCTTTATAAGCTGAGTCTTGCCTTTCCCTGAAATGGGAAATTCCTAAAAAAATTGGCAGTATAGATTCTATCTATCTATAAACACAACTAAATAGATGTGTGAGAGAGAGAGAGAGATACTATACCTAAGTAGACTGTTCAAAGTCTATCTAGATATAGTAGTCGTGTAATTGGCTATCCTACTAGATGTTCCTAGTTTGAACAGCTCTGACGTGAAGGATATTGCGTTTAGCAGCTTTACTTTCCTGTAAAAACTAAACTGAAACTCAGTTTATTAAAGGCTAATAAAAACAAACGTCGCCGACGCGGAGCACAGATCTTCATTATCTCGTCTCCCTACCTCAAGTAATTTATTTTGCTAGTACAGTGTTCTTCTATTTTTAGAGTTGTTTGTTTGATTATTACTTACTAGTTTAATAGTCTAGTTCAGTTAACTGAACATGATGTTAGATGTAGTTTTTTCGAGGTAGACTGTACAAACTCGTCTAACTCATAGGTGAGTTGTAGACTTTTTTTTAACTGTTCTAATGCTGTTGGCCGCAGCTGGCTTTTACAGCTTCAACGGACGATAGGGAGCGAGTGCAGATGGCACTCCAAATTCACGGAAGGACTTATGGAGCCACTGAAGGCCAACTTGTACCTGACGAATATGACTATAGTGCGTTTTAAGTGAATTTGTATGAGTCAATGAGAGTCATGTGTAGTTTGATGTTTATCCTTAACCTACATAGAAGGATACCTTACTATTGTAAATAATTTATCGAATTAGGTGTTTATGGAAGTCCATTTCATTAGTTAATGGATTTATATACTTTTGTTTAATTCCGCATGTGTGAGACCACAAAAATTTACGTTAAAACTGACCACAGCTTCTGAGAGAATTACGACCTTTTCTATTAGTGATCAAGTTCTCTATTATTATTATTATTATTATTATTATGGTATCAAATAGTTATTTGCTTAGCATATGTCGTGACGGGTTGCCATGATGCTGGTATACCTTTATACATATATACATAAATCTAGGCCCAAAAGAAATATTTAATATTATATATATATATATAGCTGTGACATATTTCTAACCATATATAAATATAAATCACTAGTACGCTCTTAATACTCTTATCTCACTAAATAACGATGTAGTGACACTAGCAGACAGAATATGACACCTTGCATTACCCTGCATTTAGAGTGATTGGCACTATTAATAATGCAGTTATGTGCAAGCTCTATTCATTGCCTGATGAGCTCTCGTGCAGAGGAACGTAACGAAACACGTGTCGAAATAAGAATGTAGATTCAATAACAGCCGGAATTTGATCACACTTATACAAATTGAGAAATATCTCCTTTATGGTCGGTTAAATAACTTTATAACTAAAACTTTCTATTATTGTAATTTACCGCCAAAATGTTACGCACAATAGACAAAGTTGGACGACTTTGTGGATGAAAAGAAAATAGCCGCTCTCCCAATTCCCTTAAGCATTACCAACAAAAAACGAATAGTCATCCACGATTATGAAGTCCAATAAAAAGAAATATTGCCATTAATAAGTGTGGTATATTTGGTGGAAAGTTACCACATTAGTGGGAATGAAGTTATGTGCGCAATACATTGCAGATGCCCGGAGTTTTGATTGCTTTTGTTCTGTAAATGAGAGGGCAATTTATGCTTCATAAAAGTATGAGATTATCTTCTTTCTTTGTTGGTTATCTTCAAAAAGTAGGAGGTTATATATACTTGTACTTCTATACTTATATAAAGAGAGAGATAGAAAGTGGGATTTTGTTTTGAGAAAAGTAAACAGTGACAGAATTTCTCAAATCTGTGCTCACTTCACAGACAGTTGCCCAAATTAAAAGGAATAGCAATAACTCCTTATTGCTCAATACTAACTTCTTAGTATTCCATGGATTCATCGTGTGGGTGCTGCGTACATCATGTGCTAGAGAGGGAAAAATGAATATGTATTTTTGTAATCATGACAAGCTCATTTGACAAGAATAAGAGCTGATTTTCTTGTCAGTTCTTCTCAGCTCGAACACTCCGAACTAACAGTAGATTTGACATATCACAAGAGTTTTAATAGTATAATCACGGGATCTTACCACGTTTTATTTTTTATTGAATTCCCTATATTTCGGCAGTATTTCAACTGCCATGATCACGGGTAAAGTTTACCCACGGTACCCATTTACGTGGTAAGATCCCGTGATTTACTAATTATACTTATAAATAATGACCGCGTCAAACTTAAAACAATTTTTAATAGACCTATATGACTAAAGATCAAAGAATCACAAATCAAAGGATTTGTTTTGGTGGATTTGATTATCATTCCAACAGGTGGTTTTATTGATTCTATTTGGGTACTTTCAGTCAAGTGGCTTTCTTCGTTGTTTAATTTTACTAGTTCATTTAATATTCAGTAAGACTAGAAAAATAATATTATTCTATTCTTAATATGACCACAGACTTTAACAATAAACAAAAAGGGTATATAGGCGTGTATGTCAAATACGTGGTAATGTGTGTATTGTTTTTTTTTAATAAATATATTTTTATGCATGACTGTAAAAAATATAAGCATTCTGCATTCCTATATAAACTACTAGCTTTTGCCTGCGGCTTCAATCGCGTTAAGAAGTATTATTATTAATTAGGTATAGTTTTTGCTGTTTAGCGTGTGTAAAAAATTATGGCCTACAAAACTTCTTTGTACACAATATTCTTAACTAATCTGTCATTAGGCGCTAAATATAAAACTGTCCATGAGAGAAGCAATGTTCTCTCAAGTCAATACCCGCAAATTTGAGAGTTTTCCCCTACTTTCATCCCCTATTTTATCCCCTTAGGGGTATAATTTATCAAAATCCTTTCTTAGGGGATGCCTACGTCATAGTAGCTTTATGCATGCAAAGTCTCAGCCCGATCGGTTTAAAATTGGCAGTGTCATACAAATTTTCATCCCCTATTTTATTCCCTTGGGGTAGAATTAATCAAAATCCTGTTCTTAGCGTATGCCTACGTCATAACATCTACCTGCATGCCAAATTTCAGCACGATCCGTCCAGTGGTTTGGGCTATGCGTTGATAGATCACTATGTCAGTCAGTCAGTCACCTTTGAATTACGAGTATATATATTTCGATAAGTGTGCGAAATAACGTACTCCTCCGTGCGCGTAATTTTCGTAAAAAAGGTTACAAAGTTTTCTTAACGTATGTATTGTTTATTTGCTCAAACTAATCTGAATACAAATATAAAAGTCTATATATAATTTCAAACATCACATATTTCCCCAGCGACATTTCGCCGTGCCTACTAAAAACCAATTGAACTTTCGTATTCCATATGACAAGCTGACAGATCCAGTATGAGGTTTTCTAACGTATACGTCGTGAGATCTAACCAAAGTAAAATCGTATTTTTTATTTGGCTAAGTACTTGTTTATGCCGTTTATCCTGTAATTTCGCTGTCATACATCATCCTGTAATCGAAACACAACTTACAAAGAACCTACTTATAGATTATTTTTTATACTTTCGCGCTTAGTACACATTATACGGGTTTTAGCACGATTTTTTTTTAGATAAATAAAGATATTTACATCTAAAGGGAGGGACGCCCTAAGAAAAGATGGATGGATTGTGTGATGATGATATATATGAATAAAAGAAGAGTATGTTCAGATATGACGACCGATAGAGAGCAGTGGAAGAGAATGACATACTGCGCCGACCCCAAATACTGGGATAAAGGCAAGGCAATGATGAAAGATATTAAATCTATGAATGTTTCGATTAATTTACATTAGCCATCAAGTGAAGTAAATAACTTTATTTACCATGAAGTTATTCTTTGCGGCTAGCTAAAATTGGAGCGCCAGAGCGTGTATGGAAATTGGTATGTGTGCACATTTTTGTGTGTGTGTGTGTGAAATTGGTGTGACGTAATTTATGAATGGCCCCTTATGAAAGGAGCATATTAATATATAATATAATATTTAACTCCAAGAGTAAGATATTTAATATCTATGTTCCTATATTTGATCATAAAACGTAATAAGCCGTACAGTAATGAGATAGCTTTGTTATCACTCACTAAATAATGCCTCTTTCAACCGCAATGAGGTCTATGACAGCATAAATCTCGCAATTTCGAAATGTGAGTTAACAATTAACGGCCTGGAGAGTGCATGTAATTATTAATATAGTTAGTAGTAGGTGGAATTGAATAATGGAATTGTTAGTAATGGGTATTAGCAACCACTTTGCTAGTCCTACCTATGTCAGATTGACCTCCACGCAGTTTTTCTTGGAAACCGTCATGTTAAATTACTGGTGAAGTTGCTAAGGGCTAACTGACCTGACTTCATGTTCATCTTATCATCCTCCACTGGTGCCCCGCCAGCATAAACCGTTAGCACAGGCGGGTGCACCATTCCATTATCATCCAATTATACGAGTATATAATACTATCTGTGCCCGCGGTTTTACCAGCATGAGATTTATTGTCTATATATTATTCTGATATATAAGTTATATTATTGTCAAGTTCAATTAAAATCCCTTTAGTAGTTTTTCGTGAAAGAGTAACAAACGTCCATCCATCCATCTACACAGACAAACTTTCGCATTTATGATATTAGTAAGATAGTTAAAAGTGTCGTAACACGAATAGTTATCCAAAGTCCTCTCTTCTGTTCGCCACTATCACTCACTGATACGGGAGTCGAAAGAAATTAAAAAATATCTTAATTTCTACCGGGAAGATGGCGATAGGATGGGATATATAAAACTGCATGAAAATAACCAATTAAAAAAAATAATAATGAAATCAGTTCAGATAAAAAACATTTATATTAATTATTAGGTAACACATTTACCTAAGTTAGGTAAATACTAAAAACGCGCTATTTCCCATTACTGCTCTTCAACCGCTTTCTGTTGTACCTAATGGTTAGATGGTAGAGTATGCCATAAGGTGTTATTGTCGCCAATATTTTAAATAGTGCAATAATGAGTAAATAAATATAAATAAACATAGGCAACTTGGTAACCCTCTCCTTTTCAAAGTCGGCTAAAAGTACTTTATAAATGTAATTACGAAATGTTGCCATAGATTAATATTTGTGGAATCAAGTTAAATGAGTACAAGAACAAAAGGAATTGAATAAAGTCTTTCGTCATTGAACTGTCAGTTTCTTCTCTGACAACTAAAATGTAAGTCAAACAAAGAAATGAGTACAGTCAACAACAAAACTGATTGTTATTATATGTATTTACAAATAAATTAATAACCTTAATGAAATTTTGGTGGAAGAGTATGCGACTGTATGACCACGGGTTACAAGTGTGATCGCATTTCGCATAGTGGAAATTCCGGACGCCCATCCTTCATCCTGTTATCCCATTCCAAATTCCTTAAATTCTGACAACACCTGCAATTGATCTGGTGAGTGAGTGGCGGTACTTATCTACCATAAAGCATTATTTACCATAAGGCGTGCCACAAGCTATTTTTTTTAATAGGAATTAACACAATACTGGGGGATTTACAAGTGTTTTGCCAGCCTTTTAAGGAGGGAGTTTCCTTTTTAGAAGAAATAAGTTCTTTCTTGAAGGTTTCAATATCGTATCGGTTCGGAAATACCATTGCTGGAACGTGTTTCCATAATGTGGTTGTACGTGGCATTGTTTGCCCAAACATTTTTAACTGAAGACGACTGATTTTTATATGTACTCTATAGTACAAAGTACATTTTTCTATAATTTGAATGACCATCAAGACAGTGGTAAATGGCAACCGTCACCTACATAAATGAACAGCACTATGGACATCACGTTATCATGGTACCAGTGTTACTACTCATGCGTCGTGATTCCAGAGACCTAAAATGTCATACCTCATATCCAACTAGTAAATTTAGTTGTGCCGACTGTACCACCGTGGTAGCAATTTATTCTCTCTACAGAACAGTAAGCTGTTTCAAATACTAAATTAAATATCAACCGACTGTGTACACTCGACGCCGCAGTGATGGGATGAAGTTTCCAACTTAATCTCAGACTTACCGTGATCTAATTACTTTTTGCGACTGGGATTTGCATAAAATAACATGTTTTCGTGTATTTTCAACCCATTGCCAAAGAGTAGGAAATTATTAGATGCTTTTTTTTAAAGTAACTGTAATGGCATGATGTAACTGTAATGATGATGATGATGGTGGTGGTGATGATGATGATGAGGGTGATGGTGATGATGATGATGATGAGGGCCCACCTAATATAAAGCGTTAACCATCGCCTATATACATGAACATAGACATGAGTCTGTCAATTTTTATTACTTTTGTAAAATTTCAAGACATTACGAGATTGATTAGAGAATAAAGAATTTCACAATCGGAAGGATTTCCTTGACAATGTATAATTATCGACTGGAGAGATTCTATTTTACTTTTGTTATTATTATTTTCTCTCTTTGTAGATTATTTCTTAAAATTTATAGACAACTAGCTACTCTCCCCGGCTTTGCACGGGTGTACATGTATTATATATATAAACCTTCCTCTTGAATCACTCTATAAATTAAAAAAAAACCAAAATCTGTTGCGTAGTTTTAAAGATTTAAGCATACATAGGACAGACTGCAATAGCGACGTTGTTTTATAATATGTAATGACTAGCTTTTGCCCGCGGCTTAGCTCGCTATAATTTATCCCCTTAAGGGTGGAATTTACCAAAATCCTTTCTATGGGGATGCCTACGTCATAATAGCTTTATGCATGCAAAATCTCAGCCCGATCGGTTTAAAATTGACAAAATTTCACACAAACTTTCATCCCCTATTTTATCCCCTTGGGGGTAGAATTAATCAAAATCCTTTCTTAGCGGATGCCTACGTCATAATATCTACCTGCATGCCAAATTTCAGCCCGATCCGTCCAGTGGTTTGGGCTGTGCGTTAATAGATCACTATGTCAGTCACCTTTGAGTTATATATATTTAGATAATATTTTGCATGCCATTGCTATGGCAAAACACATGATACTATAATTTTATTATCATCTATTGTACTGTGTTTTTGAGCAAATAAATTATTATTAGTTAATATTACGTACCTCGTCCCGTACCACGTTGAGTTTATATACATATATAGCGAAATGTGGCGTTCACCACAAGCTCGACAATTGCCTTGAATATGTCAAATTATATTCATAGACAAGAAAATATTACATGTATAACAGCCGTGAAGCTATGTATATAATATGAGTTATTCATATTATATACATAGCTTCACGGCTGTGTTTCAAGACAATTCATATAGCGCCATCTAGTTCCAAGCCCACGTACTGGCTTCAACTGATACAAATACTTAACACTTTTCTCTTGCTAAATCTCTGAATAACTCTTTACTAGCTTTCTCTAGGTACAGTTGATCAACAATTGCCATGAATATGTCAAATTATATTCATAGACAAGAGAATATTACATGTATAACAGCCGTGAAGCTATGTATATAATATGAATAACTCAAGACAATTCATATAGCGCCATCTAGTTCTAAGCTACGTACTGGCTTCTGAACTGAAGCAAATACTTAACACTTTTCTTTTGCTAAATCTCTGAATGACTTTCTCTATGTACAGATGATTTAGTGTATTGGATTGTAAGCTGTTGGTTTTGTAATGAATACATAAACAAACACATTTTTTGTTGTAAATATATACATATAAGGCACTCAGAATAATACAAACAATCATACACATGAATACAAGTTGCATCGTGAATCAAACTTGCTACCATAAGAAGTAAAGCTGTGTGATAAACATATAGTTCACCGTCGGCCGGAAGGCTGTCAAATATTATATATAGGTATTGTCAAATATATAATATACTGGCCTACTACTCGCCACGGCTACGCCCGTGTGTACATGCCGCCATAATTATACATATAAACCTTCCTCTTGAATCACTCTATATATTTAAAGAAATCGCTTCAATATCCGTTGCGTAGTTTTAAAGATTTAAGCATACATAAGGACGGACAGATAGCAACCGCGACTTTGTTTTATACATTGTAATGATAATGAAGATGTCTAATATCACACAAGTATCACAAAAGCAGTATATTTTTTTAATAAAATACTAATTTTAATATCAAAATTAATACGTAAACTAAATACAATGTAAGGAATTTTATGTGTTCTATGACGATATATCAGTTATCGAGCTCACAAACACATTCTGTACACACAAAGGATTATAAGATTAAAGCCACAAGTGTCGGAGCACATCGTCTATGTAACACAATCTCGGGACAAAGTACATATTATGTTTAGGTCCGCGATATGCTGAATTTAGGAGAGTCCCGACTTGGTGACGGTAAAGTCTTTGATAACATCTGCCTTTGTTGGCTCCGAAATATTGTAACGTTTAGGCTACAAATCTGAATGGATGCAACATCTGCGATACTGGATATGGTGTCCCGTGGTATGTTAAAGTTCAAGTGATAATCAGTGATGTTGAGTTATAAAAACTAGTGGCTGTGGCAGGCGTGTTAGTGCAGTTAATTAAATTGATCTAAAGCCTATAAGTGGCTGCACTGTTGATGGAGTGGATGGTACAATCTATATTTATTTACTTTTAAGTAGCCTAAGCCTCAACTACATCAATCAGAACATATACATTTATTCGGACAGTCAAGCTGCTCTACTAGCACTTAACTCGTACGAAATCCGTTCTAAACTTATTAGAAACTGTATCCTGCTACTAAATGAAGTAGGAAGCAGAAATAATATTATACTGAGATGGGTCCCCGGGCATTCAAATATTGAAGGCAATGAGAATGCCGACCATCTGGCAAAGTTAGGGGCAAAAACCGTCCAACTGGGCCCCGAACCCTTCTGTGGTGTGCCTCGTTGCCTAAAACTGGGACATCTCAAATTAATAACCAAACGAGAAGCACTGAATCACTGGCAAGAAATGCCAGGATTAACACATTCAAAAGACCTAATATCGGGCTTCTCGAATACTCCAATAGACTACTGCTATTGAGTAAAAACAACATATGCATGATGACTAGGGCCCTCACAGGACACTGCAAATTAAACAAGCATATGGCTAAACTAGGCCTATGCACGACAAGTATCTGCAGATTCTGCCAAACTGAAGAGGAAACGCCGCTTCACATCCTATGTGGTTGTAGCCCACTCATGCATAAACGAAATATCTCCTTTGGAAAGTTTACACTCTTTCCCGAGGAGATAAAAACGATCGCTCCTAAGAATATCCTTCAATTCTTGTCCCTGACGGGTCTAGGTAGCGAACTCTGAAAAGGGCGAGCACAATAGATCTATGTAGGTCGCAGTGCTACAGGTGCTACACATATGACAATAGCCCAAACAATACAATAAAAAAAAAAATAGGCTACAAATCTGGATGTATGCAACATCTGCGATACTGGATATGGTGTCCCGTGGTATGTTAAAGTTCAAGTGATAATCAGTGATGTTGAGTGGATGGTACAATCTATATTTATTTACTTTTAAGAATCACTAACTCAAGATACAGCAAATATAACATGTCGTGTTTCTATATATACTAACGGTTTTAAAACTAAATGTTCTTATATTTACAAGTAATTACAGCGTGGTTTGTGGTACAACATATATGATAATATAATATCTCCTTGGACAATTTAGACAGCGCCATCTAGTCCAAAGTTAAGCTGAGCTTGTGTTATGGGTATTAGACTACTGATGGAAATATATAGATATATTTTTTGTAAATACATACATAATATACATAGAAAAACCCAGACCGATATAAACAATCATACTTATGAATACAAATGTGTACCGTGCGAGGAATCGAACCCGCGACCATCGGACGTAAAGCGGTGTGCTAAACCACTAGACTACCGACGCCGTCATATATGTATAGTACATATATTACATATATGTATAGTATATCTATAGTCTATACATATAAATAAAATTGGAGTGTCTGTTTGTAATATTGAAATGACCGTTTTTTACTACATGCATATGAATATAAATACGGTACATACACCAAAATAACTTTTTTTACAATTTTTGTCTATCTGTCTGTCTGTTGGTTCCGGCTAATCTTTGAAATGGTTGGACCGATTTTGATCGGACTTTTTTGGCAGGTAGCTGATGTAATAAGGTGTAACTTAGGCTACTTTTATTTTAGAAAAATAAAGTTAATTTCACACGGACGAAATCGCGGGAACAAATAGTATATTATATAATGCTCACGTACAGTTTACTTTCGAATATGATATATTGATCTGCTATATATTTTTTTTATCAGCCATATTCGAATTCACTACCCATAAGTATTAGGTCGATTTATAAACATCTAGGCTACGAAGCTCTTGACGAAGATGTTTTATTTATCGCGTGTACGCTTATTGGGACATCTATCTGTTAGGGCTGTAAAAGTAACGGCAAATGTAGTTCCCATACGTACTAGTTACTAAGTGGCTTTCGTTACTACAGTTTCGTTACGTTACTAGTTACTATAGATATAATTGACTCCAATCATTTTTTTTCGCCATAATTGGTAGGTCTTTTGGGTTCTAATAGATTTTGTAATGTCATATTTTAATTTAAATATTAAAACGAAACTATTACTATTGAAATATCATCCGCTATGACATTTGGTGAAAATAGAGATTTTTTGTCATGTAATTTATGGATGACCCCAAAGTACCGATACGGTACTTCAGTACAAGCTCTGTATTCATTACTTTGTATATAGGTACCGTTTGGAACAACTCTACTATCTGTACCAACACCTACCTATAGTATACAGCTATTTATTAAGGCTGTAGTAAGTACTTACGAACTTCACAACATTCCGGGATTATGGGATATATTCCCGGGATTATAGGCTCTCATTCGCGGGATTAGGACGGGAATTATTGGATGTGTTTCGGATTATGTTTAGTTTAAGTTTATTCATATGAATTATTAGGTAACACATTTACCTAAGTTAGGTAAATACTAAAAATGCGCTATTTCCCATTAGTGCTCTTCAACCGCTTTCTGTTTTACCTAATGGTTAGATATATAAGGTGTTATTGTCGAGTGCAATAATGAGTAAATAAATATAAATAAACATAGGCAACTTGATAACCCTCTCCTTTTCAAAGTCGGCTAAAAGTACTTTATAAATGTAATTACGAAATGTTGCCATAGATTAATATTTGTGGAATCAAGTTAAATGAGTACAAGAACAAAAGGAATTGAATAAAGTCTTTCGTCATTGAACTGTCAGTTTCTTCTCTGACAACTAAAATGTAAGTCAAACAAAGAAATAAGTACAGTCAACAACAAAACTGATTGTTATTATATGTATTTACAAATAAATTAATAATCTTAATGAAATTTTGGTGGAAGAGTATGCGACTGTATGACCACGGGTTACAAGTGTGATCGCATTTCGCATAGTGGAAATTCCGGACGCCCATCCTTCATCCTGTTATCCCATTCCAAATTCCTTAAATTCTGACAACACCTGCAATTGATCTGGTGAGTGAGTGGCGGTACTTATCTACCATAAAGCATTATTTACCATAAGGCGTGCCATAAGCTATTTTCTTTAATAGGTATTAACACAATACTAGGGGATTTACAAGTGTTTTGCCAGCCTTTTAAGGAGGGAGTTTCCTTTTTAGAAGAAATAAGTTCTTTCTTGAAGGTTTCAATATCGTTTCGGTTCGGAAATACCATTGCTGCAGGAGATTCCATAATGTGGTTGTACGTGGCATTGTTTGCCCAAACATTTTTAACTGAAGACGACTGATTTTTATATGTACTCTGTAGTACAAAGTACATTTTTATATAATTCGAATGACCATCAAGACAGTGGTAAATGGCAACCGTCACCTACATAAATGAACAGCACTATGGACATCACGTTATCATGGTACCAGTGTTACTACTCATGCGTCGTGATTCCAGAGACCTAAAATGTCATACCTCATATCCAACTAGTAAATTTAGTTGTGCCGACTGTACCACCGCACCGTGGTAGCAATTTATTCTCTCTACAGAACAGTAAGCTGTTTCAAATACTAAATTAAATATCAACCGACTGTGTACACTCGACGCCGCAGTGATGGGATGAAGTTTCCAACTTAATCTCAGACTTACCGTGATCTAATTACTTTTTGCGACTGGGATTTGCATAAAATAACATGTTTTCGTGTATTTTCAACCCATTGCCAAAGAGTAGGAAATTATTAGATGCTTTTTTTTAAAGTAACTGTAATGGCATGATGATGATGGTGGTGGTGATGATGATGATGATGATGTTGTTGATGATGATGATGATGATCATGTAAAGCGTTAACTATCGCCTATATACATGAACATAGACATGAGTCTGTCAATTTTTATTACTTTTGTAAAATTTCAAGACATTACGAGATTGATTAGAGAATAAAGAATTTCACAATTTCCTTGACAATGTATAATTATCGACTGGAGAGATTCTATTTTACTTTTGTTATTATTATTTTCTCTCTTTGTAGATTATTTCTTAAAATTTATAGACAACTAGCTACTCGCCCCGGCTTCGCACGGGTGTACATGTATTATGTATATAAACCTTCCTCTTGAATCACTCTATAAATTAAAAAAAAACCGCTTCAAAATCTGTTGCGTAGTTTTAAAGATTTAAGCATACATAGGACAGACTGCAATAGCGACGTTGTTTTATAATATGTAATGACTAGCTTTTGCCCGCGGCTTAGCTCGCTATAATTTATCCCCTTAAGGGTGGAATACCAAAATCCTTTCTATGGGGATGCCTACGTCATAATATCTACCTGCATGCCAAATTTCAGCCCGATCCGTCCAGTGGTTTGGGCTGTGCGTTAATAGATCACTATGTCAGTCACCTTTGAGTTATATATATTTAGATAATATTTTGCATGCCATTGCTATGGCAAAACACATGATACTATAATTTTATTATCATCTATTGTACTGTGTTTTTGAGCAAATAAATTATTATTAGTTAATATTACGTACCTCGTCCCGTACCACGTTGAGTTTATATACATATATAGCGAAATGTGGCGTTCACCACAAGCTCGACAATTGCCTTGAATATGTCAAATTATATTCATAGACAAGAGAATATTACATGTATAGCAGCCGTGAAGCTATGTGTATAATATGAATAAGTCAAGACAATTCATACAGCGCCATCTAGTTCCAAGCTACGTACTGGCTTCAACTGATACAAATACTTAACACTTTTCTTTTGCTAAATCTCTGAATAACTCTATACTAGCTATCTCTATGTACAGTTGATTTAGTGTATTGGATTGTAAGCTGTTGGTTTTGTAATGAATACATAAACAAACACATTTTTTGTTGTAAATATATACATATAAAGCACTCAGACTAATACAAACAATCATACACATGAATACAAGTTGCATCGTTGCATAAGAAGTAAAGCTGTGTGATAAACATGTAGTTCACCGTCGGCCGGAAGGCTGTCAAATATTATATATAGGTATTGTCAAATATATAATATACTAGCTACTCGCCACCTACGCCCGTGTGTACATGTATTATACATATTAACCTTCCTCTTGAATCACCCTATATATTTAAAGAAATCGCTTCAAAATCCGTTGCGTAGTTTTAAATATTTAAGCATACATAAGGACGGACAGATAGCAACCGCGACTTTGTTTTATACTTTGTAATGATAATGAAGATGTCTAATATCACACAAGTATCACAAAAGCAGTATATTTTTTTAATAAAATACTAATTTTAATATCAAAATTAATACGTAAACTAAATACAATGTAAGGAATTTTATGTGTTCTATGACGATATATCAGTTATCGAGCTCACAAACACATTCTGTACACACAAAGGATTATAAGATTAAAGCCACAAGTGTCGGAGCACATCGTCTATGTAGCACAATCTCGGGACAAAGTACATATTATGTTTAGGTCCGCGATATGGTGAATTTAGGGGAGTCCCGACTTGGTGAAGGTAAAGTCTTTGATAACATCTGCCTTTGTTGGCTCCGAAATATTGTACTGTTTAGGCTACAAATCTGGATGGATGCAACATCTGCGATACTGGACATGGTGTCCCGTGGTATGTTAAAGTTCAAGTGATGTTGAGTTATAAAAACTAGTGGCTGTGGCAGGCGTGTTAGTGCAGATAATTAAATTGATCTAAAGCCTATAAGTGGCTGCACTGTTGATGGAGTTGATGGTACAATCTATATTTATTTACTTTTAAGTAGCCTAAGCCTCAACTACATCAATCAGAACATATACATTTATTCGGACAGTCAAGCTGCTCTACTAGCACTTAACTCGTACGAAATCCGTTCTAAACTTATTAGAAACTGTATCCTGCTACTAAATGAAGTAGGAAGCAGAAATAATATTATACTGAGATGGGTCCCCGGGCATTCAAATATTGGCAATGAGAATGCCGACCATCTGGCAAAGTTAGGGGCAAAAACCGTCCAACTGGGCCCCGAACCCTTCTGTGGTGTGCCTCGTTGCCTAAAACTGGGACATCTCAAATTAATAACCAAACGAGAAGCACTGAATCACTGGCAAGAAATGCCAGGATTAACACATACAAAAGACCTAATATCGGGTTTCTCGAACAAATACTCCAATAGACTACTGCTATTGAGTAAAAACAACATATGCATGATGACTAGGGCCCTCACAGGACACTGCAAATTAAACAAGCATATGGCTAAACTAGGCCTATGCACGACAAGTATCTGCAGATTCTGCCAAACTGAAGAGGAAACGCCGCTTCACATCCTATGTGGTTGTAGCCCACTCATGCATAAACGAAATATCTCCTTTGGAAAGTTTACACTCTTTCCCGA
Organism: Achroia grisella; assembly: GCF_030625045.1. Taxonomy (NCBI): domain Eukaryota; kingdom Metazoa; phylum Arthropoda; class Insecta; order Lepidoptera; family Pyralidae; genus Achroia; species Achroia grisella. The sequence goes on from NW_026712626.1 coordinate 1,075,958, forward strand.
GGAGATAAAAACGATCGCTCCTAAGAATATCCTTCAATTCTTGTCCCTGACGGGTCTAGGTAGCGAACTCTGAAAAGGGCGAGCACAATAGATCTATGTAGGTCGCAGTGCTACAGGTGCTACACATCTGGCAATAGCCCAAACAATACAATAAAAAAAAAAATAGGCTACAAATCTGGATGTATGCAACATCTGCGATACTGGATATGGTGTCCCGTGGTATGTTAAAGTTCAAGTGATAATCAGTGATGTTGAGTGGATGGTACAATCTATATTTATTTACTTTTAAGAATCACTAACTCAAGATACAGCAAATATAACATGTCGTGTTTCTATATATACTAACGGTTTTAAAACTAAATGTTCTTATATTTACAAGTAATTACAGCGTGGTTTGTGGTACAACATATATGATAATATAATATCTCCTTGGACAATTTACACAGCGCCATCTAGTCCAAAGTTAAGCTGAGCTTGTGTTATGGGTATTAGACTACTGATAGAAATATATAGATATTTTTTTTGTAAATACATACATAATATACATAGAAAAACCCAGACCGATATAAACAATCATACATACTTATGAATATAAATGTGTACCGTGCGAGGAATCGAACCCGCGACCATCGGACGTAAAGCGGTGTGCTAAACCACTAGACTACCGACGCCGTCATATACTTATATGTATAGTACATATATTACATATATGTATAGTATATCTATAGTCTATACATATAAATAAAATTGGAGTGTCTGTTTGTAATATTGAAATACCCGTTTTTTCCTACATGCATATGAAATTATGAATATAAATACGGTACATACACCAAAATAACTTTTTTTACAATTTTTGTCTATCTGTCTGTCTGTTGGTTCCGGCTAATCTTTGAAATGGCTGGTATGGTGGTTTTTTGGCAGGTAGCTGATGTAATAAGGAGTAACTTAGGCTACTTTTATTTTAGAAAAATAAAGTTAAATTTCACACGGACGAAATCGCAGGAACAAATAGTATATTATATAATGCTCACGTACAGTTTACTTTCGAATATGATATATTGATCTACTATATATTTTTTTTATCAGCCATATTCGAATTCACTACCCATAAGTATTAGGTCGATTTATAAACATCTAGGCTACGATGCTCTTGACGAAGATGTTTTATTTATCGCGTGTACGCTTATTGGGACATCTATCTGTTAGGGCTGTAAAAGTAACGGCAAATGTAGTTCCCATACGTACTAGTTACTAAGTGGCTTTCGTTACTACAGTTTCGTTACGTTACTAGTTACTATATCTATAGTAACTAGTAACGTAACGAAACTGTAGTATAATTGACTCCAATCATTTTTTTTCGTCGTAATTGGTAGGTCGTTAGGGTTCTAATAGATTTTGTAATGTCATATTTTAATTTAAATATTAAAACGAAACTATTACTATTGAAATATCATCCGCTATGAAACATTTGGTGAAAATACAGATTTTTTGTCATGTAATTTATGGATGACCCCAAAGTACCGATACGGTACTTCAGTACAAGCGCTGTATTCATTACTTTGTATATAGGTACCGTTTGGAACAACTCTACTATCTGTACCAACACCTACCTATAGTATACAGCTATTTATTAAGGCTGTAGTAAGTACTTACGAACTTCACAACATTCCGGGATTATGGGATATATTCCCGGGATTATAGGCTCTCATTCGCGGGATTAGGACGGGAATTATTGGATGTGTTTCGGATTATGTTTAGTTTAAGTTTATTTATTTATAAAAACTTAACAAAGTCAGGTGCACATAGTTAGTTGATTTAACACTTTTGACCTTTGCATTTATGTGTTTGTTTTTTAATTTCATGAGTGATCTATTGGTTTAGTACACCACCTTTTTTGCAATGATTGCGGGTTCCACTCCTTACGCAGTACAAATATTTGTATTCATGACTATGATTGTTTCTATTGATCTCAGAGTTTCCTATTTATATTATGTATGTATGTATATAAAAAAAATGTATATCAGTTGTCTAGTACAAATAACACAAGCTCTGCTTGGCTTGGAACTAGATGGCACTGTGTTAATTGTCCTAGGTTATAATTATTATATGCAATATGTATTTAATGATAGGTTGAACATGACAGATGATATAAGTCAGTTCAGTTTTCACGGGGCACCAGTAAAGGATGGTCATATTAGAATGAAGTCAGGTCTGTTATTAGCCCATCTTAGTAATTCGTCAGGAATTAATAGAAACTGTTTCAAAGGCCTACCAAATGGAAGTTCAACGTATAGGGTATATTGCTAGAGTAAAAATTAATGAAAATAGTTAGATGTTTTAACAGACGTCTTTTATTGCAGAGCGCAATGACAGAAGTATTATAAAATAAAAATTATATAAAGAACATCATATTTTGAATATGGATAAAAAGAATATAAAAACTGCCAGTAACTCTCATTGTAGGTCTAACAGCTAGCAATGTAGCTAAATCCTTATTCAAACGTGGATCGAGATTACGACAGCTTGAGCCGAGGTTTGAACGTCTAGCACTGCCTAGCTTAAAGTCGTATCCGTCAGGCAGTTGGCCTGTAACCGATCCATAAGTCTATCTACTAGTTTGTAGTGCCATCTGCGCTCACCCGCAATTCTTTGGAAAAGCTGTAAATACTATTAGTACGAACAGTAATAGTTCGAAAAAAGACTATTAACATTACAAACAATTCCGTACCCCTCAAGTGAAGTCAGTCAGCCTTCGTGGAGATTCTTCTAGAATTAACTGCGATGATTTTTTTTAAAGGATGATAATGGAATGGTCACCCGCCTTCGCTAACGGTTTACGCTGGCGGGGTACCAGTGGAGGATGATAGGATGAACATGAAGTCAGATCAGTTAGCCCAACGTGAGAAATTTACCGGGAATGTATCACGATGGTTTCCAGGGGGAACCGCGTGGAGGTCGAAGATTTCGAAAGCGGAACGGGTGGTGGTTAACCAGATAGCGTATAGGGTATTAGTATTGTAGTTTAATAGCTCTATTGACAAGGGGGGAATTGCTAGCAATGTGGATTAATGACCATATTGCAAGCAATGTGTCATGTCACGTTGACCTCTACATGGTTCCCCCTCGAAACCATCGTAATAAATTCCTGTTGAATTTACCACGGTGGGCTAACTGACCTGACCTCATGCTCATCATAATATCCTTCCTTGATGCCTCGCCACCATAAACCGATGCACCATACCATTATCATGCGTTAAAAATCAGTCCGTTAGCTCATTGTGGAATTAACCGCTATGGTTTTGAGGACAGCCTGATACATCATTGTTAGCACTTCAATTAGGGTCCCAAATCATCATAACTAATACTGCCCTATGCGTTTCATGAGTATTCTACGCTTTTTTTATTATTTTATTTAATTACTGGCTACTCGCCCCGGCTTTGTCCTGGTGTACATGTATTATACATATAAACCTTCCTCTTGAATCACTCTATCTATTAAAAAACGCTTCAAAATCCGTTGCGTAATTATAAAGATTTAAGCATACATAGAGACGGACAGACAGCGACAGCGTTTTTGTTTTATACTATGTAAAATGATGATAGGTACTTTTATTTCTATCTATTGACTCGCCAAACTGCAGTACAGTTTGTTGGCAAGATATATCTCAGATTTCTTAATGCCGATTACATCTAATACTTACCTACCTAAATACATCTAAACACATAAATACACATTTACACAGATATTTAACAATAATTTACTTAATTTTTTTTTAACATTACCTAACAGTGCGTTTTTTAATTATAAACTTCAGTACTGGTCTGCTCAAGTTTGAATTTTGTTGTATCACATCTAAATTGTTATATACCCCATACAAATGGTATGTATAGATTATATATGTATATATACTCTGTGATTGTACAGCCATGATCTGGACCTCGATTTCTAGTAAACAGCCTATTTTGAGAGGAATATATCCTTATTAGAAAGAGGTCGATCTCGTTGCCTAGCAACGAAGACTGACGCCCCGCCCGCCGACGCGCGCTTTTCATAAATATTTGTACTTCATTCTTAGGATAATGACTTATCTCAGTAGCAGGGATAACGGGAAATTATTACAAGGTTCTTATTATACACTAGGCGTTACCCGCGACTTCGTCCGTGTGAAATTAAAATAAGAATCTTTTAGATTCATCATCATCATCATCCTTTGGGTTAATCGCATTATTTGGGGTCGGCACAGTATGTCCTCTTACACTCTGGAGTTTCGATTTCTTTGGTAATGGAGTATTGTATGAAGCGTGCGATATGACCAAGTAATGCACTATTAAACTAATCTACATATATAAATAAAATTGGAGTGTCTGTTTGTAATATTGGAATATCCGTTTTTTACTACGCGCATATAATATAAATACGGTACCTACTTACGCCAAAATAACATTTTTTACAATTTTTGTCTGTCTGTCTGTCTGTTTTTCGGGCTAATCTCTGAAATGGCTGGACCGATTTTGACGGGAGTTTTTTTGGCAGGTAGCTGATGTAATAAGGAGTAACTTGGCTACTTTTATTTTAGAAAAATAAAGTTAAATTCCACACGGACGTAGTCGCGAGTACAGCTAGTATATATATATTTATATAATATAATAAGTAATGTAGTATTAATTACACTAAGCTTGGAATTCCCTGTAGTTTCATTTCACTGTACCCCGTAGACAGACTTTTATGATATGTCAAAAACTACCGTCAGTTACGAAAGCATTTGAGCTAAGAAAAACTGACAAGAAACTTACTTATGTCCAGTACAAAACGTTCCTGATCTCCAGAACCTCTATTTTATACACGTAGTAGGTAATAAATATTGTAGACTGACGTTTGCCTAGTTGCCAATACACTATTTATTTATTGGCTCCACTTGCAATTATACCAGACAGCGGACCGACATTTCCTAATGAAACTATTTTCTGCTATTATTTGGTAGAATGGATATATCGGGTGCGAAGTGAGCTAATGATTTATACTAACTAGGACCGCAAAGGTCGGAGTTCGAATCTGTGACACTTCTTTCCATTCAATACTTAGTAGCCCAAGCTACTAAATGTTTTTATCCCATAAACTAGAGACGATTTATGCGCTTTTGGACGCATTTTTAAATTTTCCTTTATTTATTTACGTAATTCAGGCTTATAATGGCCCATATTATAAATACTTTACAGACTAACATACGTATGAAAGATATTAAATTTAGTATAAAAATAAATATAAATTGTCTGTGTGGTCACGGCACTGATGACGGCAATCTGCCACGATAACGCCGATACACCACACCCTATGGCCAGTAGTCCTCCTTCAAATTCAAAATATCTTTATTCATGTAGTCATTATATCAAAGATGTCAAATCTACCGTCAGTTCGGAATGATTTCGAGATGAGAAGAACTGTCAACAGACTCGGCACGTATTCTTTTCAAATTAATATTACACATGTTTACAATCAATTCAATTACTTCATGAAGGTCAGCATGTTGGTGGGTACTCGGGCCACTACCGCCTAGAAACTCGCGTTATAACTCGATGCCAGCTGCGTCACCCTCAATGTCAGGTTACTTTTGGTCCGTATGTAGTCGACAATGTCCTGCTCCATAGAGTAGAGTAGCCATAGCTCTTAGTGCCGTGAATGTCGCACTCTGTGTGATAGTAAAAATCTGTGTTTGTTGTGTTTTGTCAATTTATATTTATGACAATACCTACGGTAATGGTAACACTTTTAACAAACAGAAATAATCGTAGAGACTTTACTTTTACTGGGTTGGAGGTGTCCTTGAATTTCAAAACTCAATGTAAATCTACTCGTCGAACAGTCAACACCAATATATCCGAACTCAATTCACTGCCTAATGACTCCTCGCTTAAAGGCAAGACCTATAACAAACATAACAAAATGTTCTTATATGATTGTGATAGAAATAACCTTTTTACATATATGAAATTTTATATATTTTTTCTTTTTTTATATAAATCTGTTTTGTACTTTATACATATATGTGTTGTGAAATGTGTACCATATGTGTGTAGCAAGTGTGCAGATGCAAAAAAAGTAAATATCTATCTATCTATCTATAACAAATGCATACAGGTTGCCACTTTCCAGTAGGTGCATCACCAGTTTGTTAATCATTTGTCCATAAAAAATGAAGCATTACTATGTCTGTACCTATAATCCATATTTAGTATCAAACTGAATTATATCCAAAATTATATATTTTGGAAAAGGAACTCTGCATGTATAAGTTTAAAGTCTAATTACAAAAAATAGTATTATTAGAGTTAATACAGTATTGTATTAAGCGTTCAATATGACCAAGTAATGCAATATTAAATGATAACATATATATATATAATTATTATTAAGTCTTTACCCGTATTCCATACTTAGAGTCAGTCTATATTATATCATAGATTGCAAATTTTGAAAAAGCGTCTCTATATGTATACGTTTAAAATCTAATTTGGGGGAGAAGGGGATTGTTATCAATGTGGATTCATGACCCCATTACTAACAATGTACTATGTCAGTTCACGCGGTTCCCCCTGGAAACCAACGTGATAAATTCCTTGGTAAATTTGTCACGATGGGCTAACTGACCTGACCTCATGTTCATCTTATCATCCTCCACTGGAGCCCCGCCAGCGTAAACCGTTAGCGCAGGCAGGTGTCCTATTCCATTAACATCCATAATAAAAAATCTAATTTAATATCAAACTGCATTAACTCAAAAATAATAATTTTGGAAAAGCGACTCTGCATGTATAAGTTAAAGTCTAATTACAAAAAATGGTAATATTTCAGTTAATACAGTATTGTATGAAGCGTGCGATATGACCAAGTAATGCAATATTAAACGTCACGCTCATATTTTATTAATTGCACTGAGCTCGGAATTCCCTGTAGTTTAATTTCAGCTGCGCAGGTAAAATTAATTCTATTACTGTACCTATGCATTACTGGCAACACTGCTGCATAACCAACGCTGGAGTTATATTACATTACAGGCTAGCTCTTACCCCCAACTTTGTCCACATAGATTTTAACATTTTTTATAAAAAAAAATATATAAAAATTAGTCAATAGCAATATTAGCTTTTTCTAAAATAAAGGTAACCTAAGTTACTTTTTAATTTATTACGTATCTGCGAGTGAAAGTCCCGTCATAATCAGGCCAGCTGTTCCAGAGATTAGTAAGAACAAACAGACAGATAAAAGGAAAAAAATTAAATTATTCTCTGATGTGATACCGTATACCTGTATTGTATATCATATGCATTTAGTGAATATCTGTATTAATAATAGATATATATATATATAGTATAAAACAAAGTCACTGTCGCTGTCTGTCCGTCCCTATGTATGTTTAAATCTTTAAAACTATGTAACGGATTTTAAAGCGGTTTTTTTAACAGATAGAGTGATTCAGGAGGAAGGTTTATATATATAATACCGGGGAAGCCGGGGCGAGTATTTAATATTTATATAAAAGTAACCTATTATTTTTATACAACCCTCCATCGCTAGTGGTAGAAATTATACTAATATTTATTTTACTACTTCCCAAGTTTCCAAACATACGATGTTTTAATAAACTGATATGAATAAGCCGCTGGCGAAACCCACTATTTATATTCCATTTCGATGGCCTTATAACCGACAACGCAAAAGATAGTTATGTTAGCATAGGGTCAGTTGTAAAGGGATAAATTATAAAACTTAAACGTAAAAATCACAAAGTACAAATGTTTTCTTTACATTTAATACAATAATTGCCAATTTGTAGAGAAAATGTCACTACACATCCTATGTGGTTGTAGCCCACCCATGAATAAACGAAATATCTCCTTTGAAAAGTACACACTCTATCCTGAGGAGATAAAAACCATCGCTACTAAGAATATCCTTCAATTCTTGTTCCTCACAGGTTTACGCATCGAACTTCGAAATAGGGCGAGCACAGAGTCTAAAGCACTACTATCGCTACTAAGAATATCCTTCAATTCTTGTTCCTCACAGGTTTACGCTTCGAACTTCGAAATAGGGCGAGCACAGAGTCTAAAGCACTACTATCGCTACTAAGAATATCCTTCAATTCTTGTTCCTCACAGGTTTACGCATCGAACTTCGAAATAGGGCGAGCACAGAGTCTAAAGCACTACCATCGCTACTAAGAATATCCTTCAATTCTTGTTCCTCACAGGTTTACGCATCGAACTTCGAAATAGGGCGAGCACAGAGTCTAAAGCACATTGCAATAGCTAATTCCGCCAATAAAAAAATACAATAATTTCTTCATTTCATAAACATACAATAAAATCTTGGCGAGACGGAAACTGACGGTTTATCAGTTTGCCTGTTTGTGTGTTAAGAATGATATGTGAAAAAGAAAGTGGAAGAAGTACATTGTTCATTTCATTTGCCATTATAACATGTTGTTGTTAATGAGATCAATTTATAGGATGTTTCATTCTTAGTAAAATACACATCATAATAAAAAAGAAAAATCAGCCATTACATAGTATAAAACAAAGTCGTTGTCTGTCCGTCCCTATGTATGCTTCAATCTTTAAAACTACGCGGCGGATTTTGAAACGGTTCTTTTATAGATATAGTGATTCAAGAGGAAGATTTATATGTATAATACATGTACACCTGGGCAAAGCCGGGGTGGGTGGACTAGTTACTTTATAAGGGTGGTACTAGTTAAGCAAATGATAGTCACGACATTTGAGTGTATACTGATTTAATATTGATAACAACTTTTTTTTCTTCTTATTTTTAATTACAGCATCAACTACTTTTAATTAATTGTATTATTGTGTTATTTAATTTTGTTATTTGATTTTATCGTTATGGACACTACTAGTTTTAATTTAAATTTTGAAAGTTTCTTATTAAAATGATCATGTTAGCTCAGTTTGTATCATCATCATTGCCTTGCCTTTATCCCATTATTTGGGGTCGGCGCAGTATGTCATTCTCTTCCACTGCTCTCTATCAGTCGTCATATCTAAACATACTCTTCTTTTATTCATATCATCTTTCACACAATCCATCCATCTTTTCTTAGGGCGTCCCCTCCCTTTACATCCATCCACATTCATATTATACACTTTCCATAAGACATGGTCCTCATTCCTCCGCTAGTTTGTATGAGGGTTTCAAAAATTAATTTTAATTTCTTCGACATAAGATATATTAATATTAGTTTTATCTACTATTATATGGTAGGTATAATCTATACATATAAATAAAATTGTAGTGTCTGTTTGTAATATTGAAATAACCGTTTTTTACTACATGCATATGAATATAAATAAGGTACATACACTAAAATAACATTTTTTACCATTTTTGTCTGTCTGTCTGTTTGTTCCGGCTAATCTGAAATGGCTGGACCGATTTTGGCGGACATTGGCAGATAACTGATGTAATAAGGAGTAACTCAGGCTGCTTTTATTTTAGAAAATATATTTATTATTATTTATATTTATTTGGTACAGCTAGTCTGTTATAAAATTTTCCTATCAATCTAACCTACACTTGAAACCCGCCATAACCTAAAATACATCCTGATTATCTGGATGAATGGCGGTCCTCCACCGTTCGTTTTTCAGAAACTTTTTATCACGCACAACTACATTGTAGAAATATATAGCAATGGTATTTTCAAACCGATACTATATTGAAATCTTCAAGAAAGGAGCTTAATCTTTTCGATTTCGTTTGTTTGTCCCTTGTTGCGGGTGAATAATACGATGTTGCTGGTCGAGACGATGTATATTACAGATGATAATAAACTGACAATATGTACATAGAAATAATGATCTTATATACTAAATAACAATAGGAAAATGTAAGGTGGGTTGACACAGTTTAGACACAGCAGTGCTTAGTAGACAATATTAAATGCAATTATTATTTTGATGTATCTAGGTGACTGTGTCCCATATCCCTTATGTTAAAAAAAAAACTTCTTGCTCTTCGGTTAAGAAATTGCAATTCCGTCGGTTTACCCGATGCAAAAAGTATATAGCTATAACAAAATGTATAGCTATATACTTTTTGCTCTTCGTTTAATAAATGTAATGTAACATTTGTTTTTGGTTTGTTTCAGGACATCGACTATGAAGGGTTCCGTTGGTTTCTTGATACATTCCTCGAGGTCAGCACTCCAGATGAGCTGTCCAGGTCTGTGGCATTATCAATTATTAACAATAATACTACATGATGCAGCAACTATAACATACTATAAATAACCTAAAATTAAAAAAAAATTCCACTCGCTGGTGCCAAAAACAATGGGATCAAATTAAATGTTAATATTATTTAAAAAAAAAAAAGTTACTTACGAATCCATATTTACGACGGAGTCCTGGAATAACTAATAAAAATACATCTGAATATTAAAAAAATACATTCGAGTTAAGAAACTCCTCCTTTTTTGGAGGCGGTTAAGAAGGGTGTTTAATTCTACTCACAGATCACCTTATTTATATACTATCAACTATGCCCGCGGATTCACCCGCATTTAATTTATAACCTATATGTTATTCTGATGTATAAACTATATTACTGTACAGTTTTATTAAAATAGCTAGTAGTATTTGCGTGAAAGAGTAACAAACATCCATCCACACTCACAACCTTCCATGTTTATAATATTAGTAATATTTGTCTGTTTCCAGACATCTGTTCCTCTCGTTCGTGCGTCGTGACAAGCGGCCGGCGTTACGTGAAATGGCGGCGGCGAGTTCTGCGGCCGCCTGCGCCGCTGTCACCGCACATGCTGACCATCAGGTATGAACTATTGACGGTTTCAAAAAAGTTTGCGATTACAGTAATAAAAGCTTAAATTATAATAACAAACTGACTTTTATCTAGGTGCCGTTTGGTAAAAGTTAGTAATTCAGTCTGTGAGAATTGCGTAAGAACCAGAACCTTTTAATAAAGAGAGTTTTTATAAGACATTTGAATATTTGTCTTATAAAAACTTTCTTTGTTAAAAGGCTTATTATAAAATTGAAGAGTTTATAAATAATAATGTTGTTGTAAAGAAATCTAACTAAAAATTCATAGCACTGATACGATTATCTAATTGCACAAAGATTGAGTACGTAGCGGATTCTATGTTGATTGCCGCATGACTAATCCTTGTTGACGTGTATTTACTTAGAACAACATGTATTTAAAAGAGCAACACGCAAGTTTATTTCTCATTCTTCTTGTTTACGTTTCGAATGAATAAAAGTATCAAAACAATATAACTATTCAAAACTGCGGTATCAGATTGGCCGTATGCTTTTTTACCACCAAAGTAGTATAAAAAATGTTTATATTGAATTTATTTGAATAAAGATATATTTCCAGGGCAAGTTAAGTTTAGCATCCAAAATTCATGGCTTGGCTGAACGGTTACAGCAGCTCGGTCGAAGTTCAGGAGACTCGGTTGATGGTAGCGACAAAGGGTCCAGGAGTAGAACTGGTTAGTTTCTGTATTTTTTTTCTATTACTAATACTTAGTATATATAATACTATTATACGATTAGTAATAACAACCGTAAGAGAATCCGCAAACAAATACGAGATTTTTTTTGTCTTTGATACGAGAATATATTCACCCTTACATAAGTTTATATGAGATTTTGGTCTACAAAAAATTAAAGGTTAAAATACTATGATGTACGAAGATAGAGAACTAAGTCGGCGTAATGTACGAGGTTTAATATTTTTTTTACAAATACGAAATTTTTGGCCTTAGGTAGGGGACATTTTCACCCTCATTCAAGTTTTTATGATAATAATAATACTTACTTACTTAGGACAATTCACACAACACCATGTAGTCCCAAGTTAAGCACAGCTTCTGTTCTGAGTGACTACACAACTGACTGACTAACTATTTACAAAAAAATATCTGTGTTTGTAACAGATATTTTTTTGTAAATAACTATCTAAATATATATAACTTAAAACGCACAGCCCAAACCACTGGACGGATCGGGCTGAAATTTGGCATGCAGGTAGATGTAATGACGTAAGCATCCGCTAAGAAAGGATTTTGATTAATTCTACCCTCAAAGGGATAAAATATGGGATGAAAGTTTATATGAAACTTTGTCAATTTTAAACCGATCGGACTGAGACTTTGCATAAAGCTACTATGACGTAAACATGCTCTAAGAAAGAATTTTGATAAATTCTACCCCTAAGGGGATAAATTAACGCGAGCGAAGCCGCGGGCAAAAGCTAGTATAATATATGTACATAGTAAACACCTAGACCGATACAAACAATCATACTCATGAATACAAATGTTTGTACCGTGCGAGGAATCGGAAGTAAGGCGATGTGTGAAACCGCTGGACTATCGAGGCCTTCAAATTATTTATACATTCCTTAAAACGTTCTTTTATTACAGGGAGCGTGCACCCCATGTTCACAGTGACCACCCATCCATCTTATTCTTCGCATGAGTTGTGTCTGGACAGACGTACAGAAACGAGTCCTAGCCACAGTCAAATGTCGAGGAACTCTAGTAGGAAAAGCAGTAACTCGCTGCGAGTCAACCAGTCAACTAAAATAGAAGGTAATTGAGTGACTTTGTTAGCAATGTCGAACTCTAGTGTAAAATGAGGTGTATCCTCGCCATTGTTTCAAAAATATACTACAAAGTCAAAGAAATGATTCTTAGCAATATTTTATTAAAGTTTTTTTTGTAAATTAAAATCCATTTTTTAATTATCATTTCATGTAAAATGTTTATGCGCTAAATAAAATTAAATAGGTAGAATTTGTGCTAAGTCGTCTTCACGGTCATCTTCTGTTCTGTCCCATCACTTCAGCCGCCGAGCAACGTGCTGTTTCGGTTTGAGGGTGAGATAGCAGTAAAATGAATAAAATTACAGGGCACGCAAATATGACACCTTATTTCATCGGAATACCAACACCTTGAGCGTACCTTTCTGTGTCACTGTGACAATGTCCCAATTTGTCGGCCCGGGCCTCTTAATGTGTAGAATTGGAGGAACGGGATTGTTAGTTATCTAAACTGATGACCCTATTGCTAGGATTCTACCATTTCAGGTTGTACTCCACACGGTTCCCCCTAGAAACTATCGTGATAAATTCCTGGTGATTTTGTCATCCTGGTGAATTTGTCACGATGGGCTAACTGAGCTGACCTCATGCTCACCTTATCATCTGCCCACGTAAACCGCTAGCGCAGACGGGTGCACCATTCCATTATCATCCATTATTATGAAAATATGTGGATGGTCTCTTGTTTTGAAAATCAACTGGAGTCCGTAGACACGTCGTTGTGTAGTAGACTATAAATTTTGTGAGCAAGAGATAGATTTTGTGGAAAGCACTAACTTTGATATTGGATGACTGCCAGTTCGGCTCTAGGCAGACTTCCCAGAACTTTGGGCTAGTTCGAACCTTTTGCACCGGGTAAACTTACCACCTATACTGACGACAGGTGCTCTTCAGCAGATCACTCTCTTGCTTTTTTATTATTTAATCGTTCCCGAAAAATCTACAATAATCCACAATCAATCAATCTCCAACAATCGACAAATATTAAAATTACGAGAACGAAAAACGCGCCAACTTTACGGCCGACAAAATAACAACGAAGCACGAACAATTTTTTTCTTTTCTTTTCTTGTTTTCTTTTTAATAATTCTTTATTCATGACCATGGATACAAGTTTTTCAGTCGAACATATTTTTGTACACATAAAAACTTTTCTTTTCAGAGTGGAAGTGTTGCCAACTCATAAACCAAATAGTCTACGATTAAGAATGAATATCCGTATTGAATGGCAATTGTTTTTCAGATTTCAAGCACTTAATGCGGCGACCGTCTACACTAGAAGTTCACACAGCTCGGGTCTCTCTCAAGGACATAGTTTGCTATTTATCTCTACTGGAGGCTGGACGACCGGAAGACAAATTGGAATGTAAGCATTTGGAAGTTTTGACAGAAAATCTTACGCGAAAGTTTGTGATTATGGATGGATTACTTATTGTTTGTTGTTATTTCACGCAAAGACAGACTTTGATAATACTTTACACTAATATAGATTACACATCAGTACCTATGTGGTATATAGAGGCTATAATTTAAAAAGATAATACGTAACGGCCTCGGTGGTCTACCTCGCGACCATCGGAAGTAAAGCGGTGTGCTAAACTGCACGCCGCTTTACTTCCAATGGTCGCGGGTTCGATTCCTCACAATCCTTTATATTCATGAGTATGTTTGCTTATGGGTGTTTTCTAAATATATTATATAAGTATTTACAAAAAAATGTCATCTAAGTTGTCTAGTATCCATAACACAAGCTCTGCTTACCGTGGAATTAGATGGCAGTGTGTTAATTGTCCGAGATTATTAATGATTATTGATAAAAAAAACACCCAAACCGATGCAAACAGTCATACTAATGAATACAAATACTTGTACCTTGCGAGGAATCGAACCCGCGACCATTGGAATTATAGCGGTGTGCTAAACCGCGTGACCACTGAGGCCGTCAACTGTTAATGAGTAGTAGAACTAATATTCATTGTAATATTTCATTTGTACAGTTATGTTTCGCCTTTACGACACGGATGGTAACGGTGTATTGGACACGAACGAGATGGACTGCATAGTGAATCAAATGATGACGGTCGCTGAATATCTTGGATGGGAGACGTCGGAACTCAGGCCGGTAAGTGTTTAAAGGGGTGTGTTTACACGTCCCTTTAAGGTTTAGGTCTATGACCTACTTCGTCGAGAACCTGGGGACTTGTAATTAATACAGTCGTCATATAGAATTGAAGAGTATTTTTTTCCGGACAAAATTACCAACACTGTTGGCCGTGGCCTAAATCCAGAAAATTACCAACACGGCCAACAGCATTAGAGTAGTCCGGAATAACCAACACGGCTAACAGTGTTGGTAATTTTGTTCATTTGTAGTTAAATGCCTAAATCGGGAATTTTTTGCAACTTGTCATGAAGCAAAAAAAATTGCCTTGGTTGTTACGCGAGGT
This sequence comes from Achroia grisella, assembly GCF_030625045.1. Taxonomy (NCBI): domain Eukaryota; kingdom Metazoa; phylum Arthropoda; class Insecta; order Lepidoptera; family Pyralidae; genus Achroia; species Achroia grisella. Next base: position 1,091,054 of record NW_026712626.1, read on the forward strand.
CCTGCAAGAGCGAGGCCCCGGGCGATTACCCTGTTCGCCAACCCCTAAGGCTAGAGGCCTTAGGGGTTGGTCTGCCTGCAAGAAACACTCGTTCACGAGTGAAACCATTTTAGTGAGCTACTCAAGACACTCGCCTACATTCTAATGCTGTTGGCCACAGCTGGCCTTTACAGCTTCACCGGACGATAGGGGGCGAGTACAGATGGCACTCCAAACACACGGACTTATGGAGCGGCTGAAAGTTAACTCCCGCCTGACGGATACGACTTTAGTCTGAGGGCATCGCTAGGGGTTCGAACCTCGGCTCGGCCGTTGTAATTTAAATCTCTGTTTGAATTGGAAGCAAGATCCATCGGGGGGGGATCTCAAAAGTGTAGAAGAATAGAAATTATTTATTTATGCATATAATAAAAATGTTATTGATTGTTATCTGTAGAGAGATATAAGAGAAAACATATTCTTTATTTGTCCTAGAATAGATAATAAGTTTCACTGTCTTCTGCAATTACGCGTACAAATATGATTGGACATATATAATATAAAATATTTATTTAATAATATTATTAAGGGACGTTGTAGTAGCACCAACGTAATAGCACTCAAAATACTATAGGATTACTGTATATTTGTCTGTGCGTTTGAGCGCTCTAATCTCAAAATTGGCTTAACTAATTACGGTGCAGTTTCTCTAATATATATATATATAAGCTCCACTTAAAATTTTCTGTTTGTATTATTCAAACGGGATTACAAATGATTAGTGTTTTATAAAGACCTATACTGTTTGATATTATTTACTAATATGGAATTTTTACCGTGAAAAAATATCCACAGATTCTGCAAGACATGATGGTGGAAATTGATTACGATGCAGACGGGACGGTGTCACTTGATGAGTGGAAAAGAGGAGGGTGAGTGGTCAATATATTATCTATATAATGTAACGTAGCGTAGTGACCTAGTGGTTTATTATACTAACGCGTCAAAAGGGTTCAAATTTAATAGACGCTAATAAAAACTTTTTCGTGTCCATTTATATTTCTTGCTGACTCTCCGTTGAAGAAAACACCGATAACAAAACCTAGTTTAAGGCTAGATTTTTAATTTATAACACGAAGGTGGTAATCGAGCATGATGTGGCCCATCTTATGGTAACCCCTGAAGAAGAAAGAAGTCTCTAAAGAAAATCTCTGCAGGTAGTTCAATTCCCAATCATGGAAACTAGAATTAGCTATATATCTAATACTAGCTGCTGGCCCCGGCTTCGCACGGGTGTACATGTATTATTTATATATATAAACCTTCCTCTTGAATCACTCTATCTATTAAAAAAACCGGTTCAAAATCCGTTTCATAGTTTTAAAGATTTAAACATATATTTATACTATGTAATGATTATTTTCTTTTACAGAATGACCACAATACCTCTGTTGGTCCTCTTGGGGTTGGACACTAACGTGAAAGAAGATGGCGAGCATGCATGGAGGTTGAAGCATTTCAGCAGACCAGCATACTGTAATCTGTGCTTGAACATGCTGGTCGGGTTGGGGAAAAAAGGACTCTGTTGTATATGTAAGTAGGGTCTACTTTTAATCTGCTCACTTACATTATTAACACTCGTTGATAATTAATTTTATATTATAAATATGGAAAAAGGACTCTGTTGTAGTTGAGTAGCATTTATTTTTCCTTGGTCGCACATTTTTTTAATAAACGCGTCGTTAATAATGAACCTAATATTATAAAGATGGAGAATAAAATTCTATTCTTTACGTAAATAGACTTTACTTTTACTTTAGGCACTAACGTCTTATATAATACAAGCTGTTGATAATGTCTGAATAATGTTATATATATAAAGTTTTACTTTTATTCTTATTTCTGAATTCGAGCTCGATTGCTGGACTGAGACTCTAGATTGTTCCAGAAACATCTGGAATGATCGAGACTTTTCGATTAGACACTGACTCACTACTTGTGTTTATATTTTAATTCAAGTATTTCAAAATATCGATCTCTCCGTGTTTTTAAATGTTGAATGCATTTTATCTTATTCGAGTAGGTGAATCCAACTAATCAAAAATCATTCAAATCGATCTAGCCGTTCTTGAATTATAAATGGTGTAACTAACCCGTGAGTTACTGTATAATACCATAAATACTATTGTATTGTTTTCCTAATCTAAACATATAAAAAAAATTGGAATGTCTGTTTGTAATATTAAAATAACCGTTTTTACTACATGCATATAAATACAAACACGGTACATACGCCAAAATAATCATTTTTTACAATTTTTGACTGTCTGTCTGTTTGTTCCGGCTCATCTTTGAAATGGCGGACCGATTTTGATAGGACTTTTATTGGCAGGTAGCTGATGTAATAAGGAGTAACTTAGGATACTTTTATTTTAGAAAAATAATGTTAAATTCCACGTGGATGAAGTCGCAGGTACAGCTAGTATATATATAAAGAAACTGCATTATGTCTTTTCCAGTTTGCAAGTTCACAGTTCATGAGCGCTGTGTACAGCGTGCCCCAGCATCCTGTATAGCGACATATTCCAAATCTAGGAGAGCATCGGCTACCCTCGCTCATCATTGGGTTGAAGGTATTGCCATACAATACACATATACCTATAATACATACATGTAATAAAAATGAATTGATCGCTGTCTGTTAATATAAAATATAAGTATGAAACAAACAAAATATAAGTATGAAAAAAAAAGATGAACTATTACAGAGGAAGTGTATGAACTTCGCGGTCACGGGTTCGATTCCTCGCACGGTACAAATATTTATATTTATGAATATGATTGTTTATATCGGTCTGGGTGTTGTCTAGGTTTAATATGTATTTATTTACATAAAGAAAGTATTCATGTATTTATATCAGTTGTTTAGTGCCAATAGCAAGAGCTTAAACTCCTCATCACATAACAACTTTTTAAAATTATTTTTACCTGATTTGTTTTGAAGGTAGGGCGTCCCCAGATACATCACTAAAGAGTCATGTTCAAAAATCACTTTGCATATTCTAGCAAAATAGTGCTAATTACTATATAATAGGGGCCCCATTGTCCTTGTGCCCAGAGCCTCTAATAGGTGATAGACGACCCTGATAATATTGCCTCTAACTAGCCCATCTGATATAAGAAGCATCAAGATTTATTTATTTATTTTTTATTTATTTATTTAATTAACACAATATAAACATACAACTAATGCCCAAGATATAATATTATATATTCCTTTCAGGCAACTGTCACGGTAAATGTGCGAGGTGTCGAAAAAAAATCAAGGGGTATAATGGTATAACAGGACTTCACTGTCGATGGTGCCACATCACGGTAAGCTTACCAATATCATTTTATGTACTTACTAATAATAATCGCGTTTGTTATGGTATAGGCATGTAATGCATCGAAATGAGGGGAATATTTCAAAGAAAGTACTACATACAAGCACATTTAAAAATAATAAGAGCTGACTTTCTTCTCAGTTCTTCTCGATGCGAAAGCACTCAGAACTGATGGTAGATTTGACATATCATTGTACCTACACTTGTAATATTTCTGTCAATACTCGAGACCCTATGAATTGCTATACTCTATAAACAGAGTCCATGTATGTATTGTTGTTTTATTATATGTAAATTTATTGTATATGCTTGTGCGATTATAAATAAATAAATAAATAAAACCCTTCTTCTTAATACTTCTTCAGAGAACATAGATTTAAGTTCAGTATAAAGTCAGTCCAGGTTAGGACTCCGCGTCGAATTTACGCGTTACTATTAAGCCATGTAACACACTATTAAATAAACGTACTAATGTACGACAAATACAGTAATCCTCCCTATAAACACGGTACTCTTATAATACACTTTCATGTTACGCGGATTCCAATCCCCAATATAACACGGACATTCCACCATTTTAACGCGGGTATTTCCCACATTTTATTTCTGTACTGTGGAATTTATAATGATTTGTGCATGTCGATTATGTTGATTTGTTTTGTACAGTTCATAATTAATCTTTTTGGTTCATATTCATAAGCTTTTTATATAGAATATTCATAGTTTTGTTATGATTTTAATAAAACATACTTATTTTTTTATATAAACTATTTTATAAATATTCTAAATATTTATATAAAAGTTTTTTAACCTATATAATACAATAAACTATATATTATGTAGTGACACCTCATCACATCACATATAACGCTACAGTGGTGATATAACCACCGCGCTACATCATAGAGTCTGTATTGGACCTACACGAATAAAGATATTTTGTTTTCCACAGCTCCACAACCGTTGCGTGGGAAGCGCTGGCGGTGCCTGTACCCTGGGAGCTCACTCGAAGCACATACTGCCGCCTACAGCCATTCGACCGCTAGTATTAGATCGGCAGCGGTCGTTACCACACCGACCTCAACAAGATCAGGTATATTGAAAGTACTTGTACTGTTTAGGGGCCTTCGGATGGAAAGGGGGGCCCCTCCCCCCTTCGCCAAATATCACAAGGGGGAGGGAGGAGTAGTTGGGTCGTTTTAACCTCCAATTACAGTATGGAATAGAACAGAACAATCTTTATATTAAATAAACTTATATTTAAACACTTTTGTATACTCATACTTACTTTTTTAATCTACCGCTCATTCGGAATGTCTTATCAAAAGAAGAACGAGCAAGTAACATGCGTGTTGCTCTTTCAGACGTAACGCTATCTCATATTCTTCCAGCAATCTCTTCCAACATCAATATCACTGCCTATCTCCATCTCCGCGCCTCCAGAAGACAAGAAAGAGGAGAGAAGAGAACATAGAGCACCTCCCATCTCATTCCAAATAACTCCTCCTGATGGGACGTGTCCTTTGTTAGTGTTCATCAACCCGAAGTCTGGTGGGAGACAGGGATCCAGGATAATGAGGAAACTGCAGTATATATTGAATCCTCGGCAGGTGCATGATATAGCGAAAGGTGGACCCATGCAGGGTAAGATATTTTTGTATACAACTTCAAAATTCTAAACACACTTTCATTAAGTATAAAACTCAGTAACCTCTTGTCTATTTATTTAGTTTTTCTTTTTTATGTCTTTTATTTATATTATTAACCTGGTCTTTACACTAATAATACCGTGGTCACGAGCTGACAGTCAGCTCGTGACCACGGCTAGTGCAACCTAGTCGAAACATCGAGATAGGTAAATACCTTTAATTGCAATAAAATTATTCGTATTAAGACCTGGTTAATTTTATTTATTTCTTTCAAATTTTATAAATTTTCTTCTCTACTAGCCAATATTTTGGTGTGCAAAGATACTCGTAAGTGGTTTAGTTTTTAAAACAAATTATATAATTTTATAATAATCGTATATTTAACATATTTATAAGTATAAGACTATAGATATCATAATCTACTTCTTCCTTATCCCATTTACTTGTGGTCGGCGTAATATGTTTTGCTCTTCCATTCATCCCTGTTCTCAGTCATCTCTATATTTACACAGTTCATCCATCTCTTTCGGCCTTCCTCTGCGTTTATAACCAACCACATTCACTATACATATATGTAGAAAAATATAAAAGTAATAACAAAATATGTATAGAAACCTTACCATTATATATTATAACATACATATTTTATGAAGACTTTGTATAAAGTTGTCTGCTGCTAAACAGATTGCTGCTGCGTCTTGTGAGAAGTGACAGTGAAAATACAGGATACAGAGGCATATATTATAAAATGATATGTCCCTCTGTAATGACAACGCATTCGTGGTATCACGGGCGTCAAATGATAACGTGATATCCGTAGTGCTGTTCGTGTATATGGGCCACGGTTGCCACTTACCATATCTGGTGGGCCGTCTCTTCAAGTTTAATAAAAAAAACATTTTTCAGGTCTACAAATGTTCAAAGATGTCAAAAGCTATCGAGTTATATGCTGTGGTGGTGACGGTACCGTCGGATGGGTGCTCGAGACGATGGGTAAGATCTATCTATATAATAGTACAACTCAAAACAGCGACACCTAGTACCAAGCTAATCAGAACTTGTGTTATGGGTACTATAGACAGAAATATTTTCATGTATTTCTAACTATAGATAGAAATGCATGAAACATATTTAGTAAACACATATATTTACTAATATTATAAATGCGAAAGTAACTCTGTCTGTCTGTCTCGCTTTCACGCCAAAACTAATGAACCGATAGTCCCTGAGAGTCCCTGAGAAAGAACATAAGCTACTTTTTAAACCGAAAAAAGGTTGAAAGGGGTGATGAAAGGTTATATGGAAGTATCGACAATTTACGCGGACGAAGTCGCGGGTATATCTATACATATAGACAAATAAAAAAATATATACACCTATATACATATTTTTTCTGTATTAATCTATTTAATATAAAAAATTATCTCTGATCAACGCGTCGGTTGACTGGTAGAGAATGCCATCAGGCATTAAGTCCGCCATGTATACAATTTTGTGTGCAAAAGAATAAATAAATAAATAAATAAATAAAAAATTACCTTCGCCTATAGACAGAACTTTATTTATATTTAATCGAAACTAAAGCTGTGTGCTAGACTACTGAGGACGTCGCTTAGTAAAAAATATATTTTTTTAATATTGGTTTGTTTTTTTTCAGATAAGGTTCAAATGGAGGCGCAGCCGGCTGTGGGAGTAATACCACTTGGTACTGGCAACGATCTGGCTCGATGTCTCAGGTGGGGTGGCGGGTGAGTATGGAATTACTCGATTATGTGTTGCCATCTTAATTTTAATTCCCCAGAAAGAGAGAGCAATTGCCTTCGTATATAATAATAATCATTTATTCAGCATTATAGTACAGAGCAAAAAAGAAATTTTAAAAACTAATATTTCGCTATGAGCTAAAAGGGCCTCAGCTGGTGCCCCAGCGTATCACTACAGAGCTGATTTTCAGTGGAGCCACTTGAAAAAAAAGAAATAGCTTTCTTGATGAATTTAAGTATATAAAATGAAGATTGAGTTAAATGGATAAATTATGTAATGATAATATGTGTAATAATTATTTCAAACCAATTTTAAAAATTGTTGACGATCCATATTTTGCTTGGTAAGATATTTCAGAAATATTATTGAAATTTTTATTGCCGTACCTCCTTAATTAATGACTAGTGGCCCGCCGCGGTTGCGCCCAGATACTCCTGATGTTGTGAATTTTGTATATACATTCTTTGTGGTATAAATTATTTTTGGATGGGTCCACCCTTATCACCTACGGATGTAAAAATAGCCTACGCCTAAATCTATTCGCTATATATATCTGACTACATAAAATACACCAAAGTTTCATAAAAATGAAGGTAAATCCGTTTGAAAGGAGATAACAAATACTGTAACACGAGGTTTCATATATTATATAGCCTGTCTGTTTGAAATAATACACCTTTAAAACAGTGAAGGAAATTCTGAATATTTTTTTTTAATTATCATGTTTAATCATATTCAACCCATTTTGACCTTACTTTTACTAAAAAAATCTAAATATTCTTGCTTGTTTTTCTTCTGACGAGTCCGTTTTAACTTTTGGGAGGACAAATGACTACTCGTTTACAAGAGTTCGGTAATAGACTGCATTAATTACTACAGATTGCGACTTATATTGACTACAGTAGAATAAAAAAAAAATATGTCACTATTCAAAAGTGTGATTTGAATAAAGATTTTTTCTATTCTGTTCTTGTCGCGTCTGTTCAATTTTACACCGACCACAACTACTCCTATATTTCTATTCTATAACAATAATTTCTGAATAAGATTAGAACACGATTCCGTCTAATAAAGAAAAGGCGTGATATATTTGACCAAGATAGTAGACAGCACTGACTTTTGAAGAACGATGAGCTGCTCTACTATTCACGTGACTGATTGCAAGATTTTTAATAGGAAAAAATAAGACAACACACACTAGTTGCAAGGAATAGAATTTTTATTATGAATAAATAAAATAATTATACTAATTTCAGTTACGAGGGGGAATCGATCCACAAGATCTTGGATAAGATCTCTCGCGCGAGCACCGTCATGATGGACCGCTGGCAGATACATGTGGAGAACTCCACGGCAGAGGTAAGCATCGTTTATTTATGTTATTGGAATGTCAAGCTAACGAGGTCAATAAACCTTTAGAGGACAAGTGGAGAGGCGCGGAACTAACCGTCACTGTTCGGGGGTTTAATTCATATGCACCTAGTAATTAGGTACTCGGATGTCGTATGAATATACTAATTATCCTACCAAAGGTTCTTCAATAGAACCAAAGGGTTTTTATTAGTGGATGATAATGGAATGGTGCCTCCGCCTGCGCTAACGGCTTCCGCTGGCGGGGCACCAGTGGAGGATGATAAGATGAACATGAGGTCAGGTCAGTTAGCCCATCGTATCAAATTCACCAGGAATTCATCACGATGGTTTCCAAGGGGAACCGCGTGGAGGTCAACCTGTCATGGTACATTGCTAGTAATGGGGTCATGAGTCTACATTACTATCAATCAGCTTCCCCCCAGAACCAAAGGGTATACACGGGGAACCATGAGTAATAGGGAAATTTTGCATTGCAATGGAAAATTTCCCGTTGCAATAACCCAGGAAGATTATCCTGGTGCCACAAAATTAAGAGAGTCGACTCACATAAAGTTGGACGGTGCAAGGAAGATGAAGCTAAAGAGGTAGAGGACGTCCTCTAGTTACCTGATGAACCAGCTTGAGTAATTTTATGGCAATGAAAAAAGTGCCGTCCCAACAACCTAGGAAGATTGTTCTAGCACCGCAAAATTAGGAGAGTCGACCCCACATAAAGTGGAACATTGCTGCGAAGAAGAACAGAAGGAATGTCAAGCTAACGACGTAAAGAAGTAGTGGAATTCTTCCAGTTACCTGATGGACAAGCATTAGTAGAATCGCGATGTAAAAATTGCCCAACCCGTCAACCCAGGACTGATTATACTTGCGAAAAATTAGGAGAACCGACCCACGTAAAATGAGTGCCAAGAAAAAGAGAAGGAATGTCAAGTTACCTCATTAACATTTCTCAAGACATACACACAACCTCAGAAGACATTCTCCAGCTACCAGATGGACCAGTATGTGTTCTTATGGTGACAGAAAAATTCTCCGACCCATAAACCCAGGAAGATAGTTCTAGCGCCGCAAAATTAGGAGAGTCGACCCTACAAAAAGTGGTATGGTTCAAAGAAAAAGACAAGTAATGTAATAAAGAAAAATACCCAGACAGCAATAAACATATACGTATGAGAGTTAGTGACTATACGTGTATGTATGTATGTGCGAGTGTATATTGTATGCGTGTATGTATGGCCATACATTATGAAATCCATACGTAATGTTATTTTATAATTACAGTGTGAACAACTACAAATGCCAGATTCGGCGCCGCATCCAACGACGGTCCCGTATAATATTATCAACAATTACTTCTCCATCGGTGTTGTGAGTATAATTATATCATTATTCTTCTTCTTCTCTACCACTTTAGCAATGAAAGCGGCTCGCTCTATCAAATAATGATACATTAATATGCAGTGTAGCTAGGTATTTCGTATCCACATAAAGTTTCGTCACGACTTTCATCCTAAATGGGGTAAGCAGAATATTGACAGCACCATATGAACAATCAACGTCGTGACTAGTTATCCCTGGACAATTTACACAGCGCCATCTAGTCCCAAGCTAAGCAGAGCTTGTGTTATGGGTGCTAGATAACTGATAGGAGTATATAGATACATTGTTTTTGTAAATACATATATTATATACGTAGAATATACCCAGAACGATAAAAATAATCATACTCATGAATACAAATTTTTGTACCGTACTAGGAATCGAACCCGCGATATTTGGTTGTCAGACGGTATGCTTTACCGTTACACTACCGAGATCATCGGTATACAATAATTTATTTTCTAAGTTAGATATCTTAAGTATTCTGCAAATAAATTATTATATTTTGCTAAGGACGCAGCGATATGCGTGAAGTTCCACACAGAACGAGAACGGAACCCGGACAAGTTCAGTTCGCGGATGAAGAACAAGCTGTGGTACTTCGAGTTCGCCACCTCCGAGCAATTCGCCGCCAGCTGCAAGAACTTGCACGAGCATATTGACATTGTGGTAAGTCCTTTTTTTGTACCACGTAAGTGGCAAACAAGCATACGGCACATCTGATGGTAAACGGTTACCGTAGCCTAGGGACTTTTATACTACCATCTGTTACCGTCAACAAACGCCAGGATTAGTATATAAAGTCCTTTAAGCGGGTATATTAGATAATGGGGCCCCTATGACCATAATATTATAGCATATATTGTTAACAAAGTCATTTTTGACCATGCCTCTTTAGAAATGTATATGGGGATGCCCTACCTTCAAAACAAACCAGGCAAAATAATTTTAAAAAGTCGTTATGTGATGAGGGTTTCAAGTTACTAAACATTTATAAAAAATAATAAAAATAACGAACAAACGAACAGTCGGTAGGCATTTGTTGAGACAGATTTTCAGGCAGGAGTAGAGTAGCTATCGGTTATCGTTTGGTAATGGAGTAGGGACTAGACTAAATTGACCCAACCCATCGCGGGGCCCTGGGCACGTGCCTAGTGTACCCAGAGGGGAAGAGGGGCCTGGGTGTGTGTACATCTCACTCTAGGGTTTAGGTATATATGACCTACTTCATCGAGACCCAGGGAGCTTGAAATGATACAGTCAAGAGACAGAATACAAATGTGTAATTTTTTTTCGGACTACTGTAATGCTGTTGGTCGTAATAATATGCAAAACTTTATTTGTAGAAATAGAAATAGAAATAATCTTTATTCAAATAAACTCATTACAAGCACTTTTGAATAGTCATATTTTGATTCTACCAGTCATTCGGAATGCAGATTCATCACAAGAAGAATGAGCAAGAAACTTGTGTGTTGCTCTTTTTTATAGATGTTTTTTTTTTCATATAAATAATTACAGTATAACAAGTAAGAGGCATGCGATAATCAACATAGAAGTCGCTACGCACTCATTATTAATGTAATCAGATAATATTGTCAGTGCTATAGATTTAAAGTTTTTCTATAAAAACATTATTATTGTTAACGAATTCTTCAATTTTATAGTAAGCTTTTTTACAAAGGAACTGTTTTATTTGACATTTAAATCTTTTTTCTGGCAGATTTATAACAGACTCTGGTATTTTATTGTAAAACCTTACGCAATTGCCATAAAACGAATTACTAACTTTAGCCAAACGACATTTAGGTATTTTCATAAATGTATTAAGAAGCAACGGTGAGGATATTTGATTCGTTAAAACACTCTCGCAATGACTCCCTGGAACCCATACCATAAATGTATTAAACATATGAATACAAAAATGTAAAAACTTATGCGTATTTTAATGCAAATATTCGTAATCATGTTTCAACAAGTAACTCGTCAGAAAAAAAATGTTTCAGTTTAGTATATATGTATGTGTATTTAGTATTGATGAGACAGTAGAAAAAAAATTATTATGGAAATGTTTGGCGGACCGCATAAACTTGTTTAACGGGCTGCGTCTTAGGTAGGTCTAGGTTGCTATTTCAGTAGGTTCATTATTTTACACGACTTGATAAGAGAGTAATTGGAATTGCATAATAAATGCAATTTTTGTTTTATAATTTTAAAATTGTTTAAAAAAGACCACTCAGAAAGCGACAGTATCCCACTCTCCCCGAAGGGAGCGAACGATCATCGATGGCTGATGGTGAACCACCACCGCCAGTCTCACGCTCAGGACACCGCGCCACGTCTCCTCATCGTGGTTTGGTGTGACCTCACATATTGGGAGATCTGGTTGGAGAACTTACTATAGAAATGATCCTATGAAGTAAGGTCTTACCGTTCGCTCACAGCCGCAGCCGGGTCATTCTACGAGAAAAAATCTTAACAGCGCGTTGTAGAAAAATGTGATAATCTACTGCAGTGACATCTAGTTGTACATGAAGGAAACACTGAGTACATCGTTGGTGCTATACGTGGTGCTTCGCATACTAAGATAACTGATGCTTACAATTAAGTGCTTCCGCTGCGTGCGCTGCTTAAACGGATAAATTTACACAATAAATAAGTATGACTTATTTGTGGTATGGAGGAATTGTTAACCTTTAAAATTTCTTATATATTATTTCTTAGCTTAACTCCCTATAACCTTTTTTATTATAACATAATTTCTACTAAAATATTTGCTGCATTATTTGCGAAGTTGTTTTTATACACGTGATATTAATCCTTATCGAATAAATAAGTTATTTATTATAAGTAAACAAGATTTGAACAAAATTGTCCCTTACATCAAATGATGTCAAAGAACAGTCGAATATATCCACATATTATTAAAACAAATATTTCAAATAGTACCGTGCGAAACTAGGGCGAGTTGCTAGTTGACTATAATTCTAATGTCTCGCACATTATTAATTCGTTTTACTTGTTTGGTTTTTTCATACAAATTAGTTAAAAATAGGTCTTATGATATAAAGGATAATTTGTTAAAAATTAAATACTTATAATAAATAACGTATTTATTTGGATAAACATTAATATCACATTTATAAAAACAACTTTGCAAATATGCAGCAAATATTTTAAAAGAAACATCATTACCATAAAAAAGGTTACAGTGAGTTTATCTAAAACTTTTTTTAGAACGTTTAAAGGAGAACAATTCCGTCATATGTACATGTATATTTATTGCGTAACTTTAACCGAATATTTTTTGCCACATTTTTCATTTCTGCTCCGCTATTATTGGTCGTAGCGTTTTATTATCATATAGCCTATACCACGCTGGGATAATATAACTATAACTGTTAAAAGAATTTTTAAGATCGGATCAGTTGAATAGATTACCCCGACCAAATAAATATGCAAACCTTACGCCTTTATAATATTATATATTGACAGTTACTACTTTTACATTTAACAATTTAAGTTAATACAGATATTAATGATTTAATATATTACAAATGTAGTACAGCTGAAATACTAGTTCATAATTCGTAAATCGCAGCAAATTTTAAGAGTGAAACGTAACGTTAATGAAACTGTCACATCCACCATGCTACACCGCACATGGTATAGTACAGATATATTTAGCATAGATAAGATAATTATTTAGTAAGAATACGCTCTGCTTTATTTCACTGATGAAGCAAGCCCTAGAAATGTAAGATAACATTGTAATCATGCAGCAGCAGACATCTGAATAGTATGCGAAGCACCACGTATAGCACCAACGATGTACTCAGTGTTTCCTGCAACTTCAACTAGATGTCACTGCGGTAGATTATTAAATTTTTCTACAACGCGCTGTTAAGATTTTTTCTCGTAGAATGACCCGGCTGCGGTTGTGAGCGAACGGTAAGACCTTACTTCATAGGATCATTTCTATAGTAAGTTCTCCAACCAGATCTCCCAATATGTGAGGTCACACCAAACCACGATGAGGAGACGTGGCGCGGTGTCCTGAGCGTGAGACTGGCGATGGTGGTTCACCATCAGCCATCGATGATCGTTCGCTCCCTTCGGGGAGAGTGGGATACTGTCGCTTTCTGAGTGGTTTTTTTTAAACAATTTTAAAACTATAAAACAAAAAGTGCATTTGTTATAAGCCTACTCCAATCAGCTTACAAAACAACATTAAAATGTTTTGTATTCCGTAAATTAATATAAACTTACAATTACTACTTGATAATCACGAATTGATAATTACTTATCAATTCGTGTAAAATAATGAACCTACTAAAATAGCAACCTAGACCTACAAAACACGCAAACGGTCCACCAAGCATTTTTATACTTAAACATATTTTTTTCTACTTTTTCCCATTACTATATTGTTATAAAATAAATTATAATAAAATGGTAGTACATACTGTAGTCTCTAATATAATAAAATTAATTTTACCGCTATACTTTTTTATATATTTTAATTTTCATATTCATCTATACATATAAATAAAATTTGAGTGTCTGTTTGTAATATTGAAATAAACATTTTTTACTACATGTATATGAATATAAATGTGGTACATACATCAAAATAACAATTTTTGTCTGTCTGTTCCGGCTAATCTCTGAAATGGCTGGACCGATTTTGACGGGTCTTTTTTTGCCAGGTAGCTGATGTAATAAGAAGTAACTTAGGCTAATTTTATTTTAGGAAAATTGTTTTATTTTAGAAAATAAAGATAAATGCCACGCAGATGAAGTCGCGAGTACAGCTAGTTATACATAAAGTTTTGTGCATGAATTACGCATTATTAATTATACTGAAAAATGTTACATTTGGTTCGTTAATTAATAAAGTTGTACCCCTGTACTAGACAATATATATGGTATATGTTTTTTTGTATATGATTGTGAAATGGTGCACCCGCCTGCGCTAACGGTTTACGCTGGCAGGGCACCAGTGGAGGATGATAAGATGAGCATGAGGTCAGGTCAGTTAGCCCATTGTGATAAATTCACCTGGAGTTTATCACAATTGTTTCCAGGGAGAACCGTGTGGGGGTCAACCTGACAAGGTACATTGCTAGCAATGGGGCAAAGAATCCAAATTACTAAGAATCCTTGAATAACTGATATCCTTACTTCCTTACTAATATAATATTATAACTGCGAAAGTAACTCTGTCTGTCTATATCGCTTTCACGCCAAAACTACTGATTTAAATGAAATTTGGTACACAGATAGTCTAGACCCTGAGAAAGGACATAGACTACTTTTTAATGCGAAAAAGGGTTGTAAGGGGTTGACATTGGGGATTAAAGATTGTATGGAAAAATCGTCATTTTTGAAGCTAGAAGCTTGAAATTTATTTGAGAGGCTGCTAACTAAATATATATAAATATGACATACAAAGTTTTTAAAACTTCTACCCTTAAGGGGGTTAAATAAATTAGGGGATATTTTTTTTATGTAAATTCGTCATTGTTGAAGTTCGTATTTTTGAGGCCGTTGATTAAATATAAATAAATATGACATTCTAAGTTTGTAAAAATTTTACCCTTAAAATAAATTAGGGGATGAAAGTTTTTATGTAAATTCGACTTTTTTGAAGCTAGAAACTGATTTTTGAGGCTGTTGATTAAAACGTAAATAAAAGTGTCGTATAAAGGCAGCTATTGACGTGTCGTATAAAGACAGCTATTGACGTGTCGTATAAAGACAGCTATTGACGTGTCGTATAAAGACAACTATTCACGTGTATATAGGTAGCTATTGACGTGTCAGATAAAGGTAGCAATTAACAAATCATTTAAAGGTAGTTATTGACGTGTGGTATAAAGACAGCTATTAACGTATCGTATAAAGACTGCTATTGACGTATCGTATACAGACGGTTATTTATGTGTCGTATATAGGTAGCTATTAATCGCGGGGCCCTGCGCGTGTGCCCAGTGGGGAAGAGCGTGAGTATTCAAAACCTGACCAAACCAGTCCCCACCCGTGTCGTATAAAGACTGCTATTGACGTATCGTATAAAGACTGCTATTGACGTATCGTATACAGACGGTTATTTATGTGTCGTATATAGGTAGCTATTAACGTGTCGTATAAAGACAGTTATAAGGGGTTGAAAGAGTTACGAAAGAGTGTATGACGAAGACGAACAGACGAAGTCGCGGGTACAGCTAGTATAGCATATATTGTTAACAAAGTCATTTTTGAACATGCCTCTTTAGAGATGTATATGGGGATGTCCTACCTTCAAAACAAACCAGGCAAAATAATTTTAAAAAGTCGGGTTCACATTCTTGCTAGACATTTATAAAAAAATAAACAAAAACGAACAAATTGACCATAGTCGGTAAACATTTGTTAAAACTGATTTTCAGGCGAGAGTAAAGTAGCTAGCTATTTTTTTTTTGTGGATGATAATGGAATGGTTCACCCGCCTGCGCTAACGGTTTACGCTGGCGGGGCACCAGTGGAGGATGATAAGATGAGAATGAGGTCAGGTCAGTTAGCCCATAGTGACAAATTCACCAGGAATTTCACACGATGGTTTCCAGAGGGAACCGCGTGGAGGTCGACATGACATGGTACATTGCTAGCAATGGGGTTATCAATCCACATTACTAACAATCCTCTTCCCCCCAGTAGCAATCGGTTGTCGTTTGGTAATGGAGTAGTGACTAGACTAGACTAGTGGATCCCAATCCATCGCGGGGCCCTGGGCGCGTGCCCCGTGGGGAAGAGGGGCTTGAGCATTCAAAACCCTACCAAACCAGTCCCCACAAACCTTAATATTTATGAGTTTACGCATGTAGGCAGGGTAGTGTAGAAGCACCATGTAGTATAGACTTTTTTTATGTGTATGATAATGGAATGATGCACCTGCCTGCGCTAACGGTTTGCGCTGGCGAGGCACCAGAGGACGGTAATAAAGATGAACATGAAGTCAGGTCAGTTAGCCCATCGTGACAAATTTACCAGGAATTTATCGGTAGTATAGACTATGGTTGGCTAATATTTGATGTCGCATTAAAACAGTGTGACGGTTCATCGTTGGAGCTGAACAAGGGTCCAGCGCTGCAGGGGGTAGCGCTGCTGAACATCCCTTACGCGCACGGCGGCTCCAACCTGTGGGGGGCGAGTGGGGCACACCGTAGGGGTCGATTTCCTAATGCCCAACAAGGTATTTTCTCTCTCACTTTTTCTTTTTTTTTTAATATTTGATATGCCATGTACAAACTTGATGTTGAAGTTTGATCTTGATACAAATATAAACAAGAAAAATAGTAATATTCTAATGAGAAGGATGTAGTTGTATATTCTATGTATAATATGTATGTATTTACGAATAAAAAAGATGTCTACGTATGTATTTGTATCAGTTGTCTAGTACCCATAACACAAGCTTTAGCCAGCTTAACTTGGATCTAGATGGTGCTGTGTGAATTGTCCTGAGAATATTATTATTATTATAAGACAGAGACATTTAGGAAGATGGGTTATCTGCCCAGAAAAAGAATGATTTTATATAAAATGTTGACCCGTAAACGTTGTTTTACGATATAAATTAAAATCGCTATTAAAAAATAGGGGTTGATAATAGAAGCATAAAAATTTAGGGTTGTATGTATTTTTTAATGCCACACTATAAAATATTGCCCAAAAATAAAAAGTACGCTGTTAGGGGTGGACAACCCTTATCGCTTAGTGGTATGAAAAATAGTTAGTCCAAAGTTAAGCTAGATTAAGGTTGTGTTATAGGTACTGGATAACTGTCACAAATACATAAATATACGTATATTTTTTAAGTAAATACACAAAATTTTTTCAAAGAAACCACCCACTCAGACCGACACAAAAAATTGTACTTATTAATACAAATGTTTGTGTCGTGCGAGGAATCGAACCCGCGACCATCGGAAGTAGGGCGGTGTGCAAAACCGCAAGACCACCGAGACCGTCAAATACCTTATGATTATTGTTTTTTTACAGATATTGGAGATAAACTAATAGAAGTAATAGGTCTAGAAAATTGTCTGCACATGGGCCAAGTCCGAACTGGTAAGTTCGCACATCAATTTGAAATGAATATATTATTCTATATTGGGTTACATGATTTTGTTCTGCAAATATACTTTTGTACCTACTCTCTTGTTATACTCATTGTATGTTTATACACGATGATAATAATAATATAATAATAATCTTTATTTGTCTCAAATAAAATTTAATATAATTTCTGCTTACATAATAATAAAAATGAAAAGTAATAAACGAGACAAAACGACAAAACTCAGAGGAGAGGAAGTCCACTCTCTCAGCTATATTGTTATACCTTTTATCAGTAAATTAATACAATAAGAGATCAACGATGACGATAGCACTTAAGTTCTAAACTACTAATAACAAAGTAAACATAAAAATGGACAATAACTCAACAAGATTACAAAGTAATAGAATCTAAAACTTATTCAAGATTATTTAGAAAATTAAATAAAAACTAGAAATTATAATAGTGTAATACTATTATGTATAAAATATATACATATATATAGTGTATGTAAATGTTTATATTTTTAGGAACACAATACTTTTTCATTGATTTATATAAGCTGGCGGGGCCAGTGGAGGACGATAAGATGAGCATGAGGTCAGGTCAGTTAGCCCATGTGGCAAATTCACTATGATGGTTTTCAGGAATGTAAACGTATCTCTGGTTTAATATGGTCTATGTTGCTATTTCAGTAGATTGAGTATTTTACACGAATTAATAAATATTACAGTAAGTACATGAAAATATATTCAGTTTAAGGAATCCTTTAAAAAGTTAAGTTCGTGAATTTGTTTTATAATTTTTAAAAATATTTAAAAAAAGACCACTCAGAAAGCGACAGTATCCCACACTCCCCGAAGGGAGCGAACGATCATCGATGGCTGATGGTGAACCACCATCGCCAGTCTCACGCTCAGGACACCGCGCCACGTCTCCTCATCGTGGTTTGGTGTGACCTCACATATTGGGAGATCTGGTTGGAGAACTTACTATAGAAATGATCCTATGAAGTAAGGTCTTAGTGTTCACTTTCAACCGCAGCCGGGTCATTCAACGGGAAAAAATCTTAACAGCGCGTTGTAGAAAAATGTAATAATCTACCGCAGTGACATCTAGTTGTACATGAAGGAAACACTGAATAAATTATTGGTGCTAAAAGTAATGCATACTATTTTGATACAAGTCAACCAGAAGAGGTACATTGCTAGCAATAGCGTTCCCCCCATTTTTTTTTATAATTACCTACGTCCTTTATTACCCATTAATAATTGGAGTTCTCATATAGGCCTTCGAGCGTCAGGCAGACGGCTGGCGCAGTGCAGCTCAATCACAATCACAACGAAGAAAACATTCCCAATGCAGATAGACGGTGAGCCGTGGATGCAACCGCCTTGCAAAGTAATATTATAAACCAAGACTGTATTAATATTTTAATTTATGTTTCGTTATTTTCTATATATCTTACTCCTTAAAGTAGGTATATATGATATGGGCCAATATCTTATATATAAAATTCTCGTGTTACAGTTGTCGTTCCCATACTCCTCCGAAACGGCTTGACCGATTCTCATGAAATTTTGTGAGCGTATTGATTAGGTCTGAGAATCGGCCAACATCTATATTTCATCCCCCTAAATGGGGGTAGTCCATCCCTAAATTTTTATTTTTTATTTTAAGGCAAAACAACAATTGCCGGTTTAAGTATAAAAATATAAAGTTGCTTGAAATAAATAAATAAAAAATACTATTAATATTGGCCCATATAAAATAGGTACAATAATATTAATAACACTGGACAATTCACACAGCGCCATCTAGTCCTAAACCAAGGAGAGCTTGTGTTATGGGTAGGTACTAGACGACTGATATAGATACTTAGATACATTTTTTTTTGTAAATACATTCTTAATATACATACATATATACATTCTTAGTAAAACAAAAAATGTATAACCGACGAGAATAGATAGAGCATTGTTTCTATCTTCATAATTTCTTTCATTTAAATCGGCTCAATAGTTTTAGCGTAAAAGCGGGATAGACAGACAGAGTTATATTCACATATATCATATAAGTAAGGATTAATATATAATTATTATTACAGATAATAATAACCCACAAGAACCAAGTTCCGATGTTGATGGGACCAGCGCCGGAGAAGGGGCGAGGTTTCTTCAAGTTATTCACTCATTGTTAACCTCTTTATTAATTATATGATGTATTATTATTTATTTTTGTTCTAAACTTATAAACAAGCATACGACCCATCTGATGGTAAACGGTTACCATAGCCTATAAACGCCTGAGACACCAAGGATATCACGTCATCGTTGCCGACAAAATTATCCTTCTATTATTGAAATTAGGCTTTTATCAAGGGGACCTCTGAATTATTTATAAAATTTAATTATTATATAATTAATTATTTTGAACTATATTAGTAAGTATATAAATAAATTTATTATAATTATTACCAAAGTACTTAATTGTTAAAAGCGTGTAACGTTAAAGTTTAAATTAAGTATAATGTTTATTAAAATATATTAATTTGTTTACATTATTTATTATACAAGACTTATATAGGGAAGCTCCTAGTCACAACTATGTAGTATTAAATGTATTGCTTTAGAGTTACAAATATGTTTACTTCCTGTAATTAATATGAACAAAGAAATAAAGATTATTCTATAATTCTTTATTCATATTCTTTAATTATAAATATTGATTAAATAATATTTAATTAATATTTATAATTATTATTAATAAAATAAACATTATTTACTTTATAACAATAATATAAAACCCATATTGTGCAGAAGGAGTTTGTAACCAAAAGATAAATCTTTTTTACTATAATAGTAAAAAGAGACAGAAATGTTTAGTTACAATAATATAAACAATTTTGTACCAATATCGATATATATCATTTTCGAACATTTTAAAATTTTTTTGTTGTGAATTATTTATTTTTGTTCTATAATAATATTTATTTTTGTTCTATAATAATATTTATTATTGTCTCCACAAAGCATCGACAATATTAACAGTGTAATAGTCTTTTGGGCATGTAACAAATACCAAATTTGTTGAAAAATGACAACTGTTCGGGCTATCTGAAGAACTTATGTCCTGGATTATCAAATTCTGTTCTTCGTATTTTGATAATGAATATTAAAAATTTTCTATGACATCAAATTGTTAGTATACAAATATTAATTCTGATACAGTCTAGTGTATATAAAAATAATCGAAATATAAGTACAAAACCTATGTAATATATGTTCGAATTCATAAAAATTCTACTATTATTTAAAAAATATTCGATAATTATAATAAATTATTAGAGAAATAAGTGATTATTATTTTTGAAAATCGTTACTTAATTTTCTCATTATTCACTAATGCCGGTAATAAGTTCCTAAAAATTACAGTTTTATATTTATTAAGATGTGTAAAAATCTTGTTTCGTCAATCACAGATCATGAAATTTTTAACTAACGTCCAAAAAAATAAATATATAATCGTTTTATCTACAATACTATTGTTTTTATGTTTATATTCGTGAACCGTAAGATTGCAAAACGGGAGTTTAAACTCTTTGACAGATTGTAAACTGTCAATAAATTGTAAACTAGACTTTACTGAGTATAATATATAACGTATTTTCGATTTACAGTCCATCCATGTTAAACCGTCAAATTGAGAAGTACATAATATGATAGTACTTAATAGTCCAAGAAGAAGAGTCTCAGTGTCGTCAGACATTACTTTATTTCTTTTTAATGGCTTGGCACTTGGTGCATTTGCCAAATATAATTTGGGAAACTGTAATGCAGACTTCTTTTCTGGCGAATGAAACGTCGGTGTCATAACATTACCTGCTAATTTGTACAGTGATCCGTTTCTCAGTTATCTAGTAAGGAAAGTACGTATAAAACCCTGCTAACTTCTTTTATTTTCTGACTGATTACATATTGGTATGTTACAGAATATCTGACGGACCTGAGATATTGCTCTTTACTCGTAAATACGACAACGTTAGCGATATTAGTCGTTATTTAGAGGTTAGGTAAACTATGGTGTTTCATTTAGAGCTGATATAATTATTCCAATTCTAACAGCGCTCGTATAAACTCCTTGTTCAAACAGTAATGTATTTTTTATTAATGCATATTTTTAAAAATATTGGCATAATGCCATACGAAATTTTACCATATATCTCAAAATAAATGGGATATTATTTTTATATTATATTTTGTTTTTTTTTAATATTGATTGACCAGATGTTATAACCATATCAATATATAAACTCTAAACAAAAAAACTCATCGGATTAAGCGGTAATCAAACTTAATATTAATTAGGATTCCAGACTATATAATTACATACGACTATATTTTATTAATAAAAACAGTTACTCAAAAATTACAAATCTTGAAAATTACACTTTAAAAGTCGCCTATCCTAAATTTTAATTAAGTTACTTGATTAGTATGCTTGCTATATGTACAATATGTTTTCTGTATTAGGATCATATTCAATTTCTAGGATGCATTATTTAAATTTCCATTGTAGCATTGGCCTATCAATTATTTGGTCTTAATTTAATAGTCAACACAAAATAGACTGCACATAAAAATCCCTTACGTGGATTTGAGCACAGCCTTATGCTTGTACCAACATAAAATAAACGTCCATTTTGCTAATGTAGTGCATATACATTTGTAAGACTTTATTTCTAGTAATAAGCTAGATTTGCACAAATACATAGCGACTAACTAGAGATATTTGTTTAACACTGTAACATTCTTATTCATAAGAACGTTAAAACAGATTTTAGTTACCGCTCTATTTTGAGATTATACTTTCAGATATTATCGTAATTCTATGTGTGTACTGACTATCCAGAAGAAATTATTATATATCTACCTAATTTTATAGATACTGACAAAACACAACGGCTAAAATAAGTTTTTAGTTTTTATGAATAAAGTGTTAAAGAATTTTTGTAAAATAAATGCTTTACTTTTAGATCCTAGTAATTTTGCTCATAATATACATATATACACACATACTTGCAACGTACATGCAAATACTTTCCATATTTACGTCTAGAAATACTAGTTACCAGACATAATAGTGTAGGACTTAATAACAGGTAGTTAGTGAAAATTTTACCCCATCCCTATAAAATTAGAAGAAGAAATGATGCAGTATAAATTATTATTAAAAAGTTTAAAAATAAATACTTTTGTGTTAGACAATAAAATTGTCGTAAAGTTCTGCCATAATATAAATATATTATATAAAAATAATGATAAAAATAAATAAAAATATCACTATTTTGCTGTTCATGCATTGTTATCTGAAACTTAATGATTAGCAAATAGGATTATTAGAGTAACCTAGTACTTTGTTAATTTGCATGATTACTTGAAAAACAGTAGTGTATTGCGTCAGAATTATTCATAATAATTCTGACGCCCTACACTTGTATTATTATTACTTTCATTGTAACGTACCTTTTTATTCTAGATTCAATTAAAAAATGAAGTTACACATGCAATTGTATTTTAGCTACAAATAGATGTACCTACTTCATAATATATTACGTAGCTAAAATGTTTAAGATGAATCATTTTATTTTACATAATAAATAAGTAGAAAAATTAATGATAATATACGAATTATTAATTTATGTAAATTATTAGATATTTTTATTATTAAGTATTATCAAAAGATCTTGTATACATTATTAGAGTTATAGACGTATAGGGATGTAGTTAATTTATTTTAATATTGACTTATCTGAAGATAATGAATGGCGTGCCGTTTTACATAAATACAACAGATTTTTGTAGCAGTACAAACAGAATTTAATTATCAATTTATCGATTAATTTAATATAAATCAATTAATTATATAAAAGAGATTCATGCAAACATATATATAATTTTTAATTACAAAATAAAATAAATTAAATAATATATTGTATATCACAATAATATTAGTATCGCGACGTAAATGTAATGATAATTAAAAACAATGAAATAATATCATTATCGTGCCAACAAATAAGGAAAACGTCCTAATATTCCAAAGCCAGCCAATTTGTAAATATTTTTCTATCGGATTTTTAAATCCATTTATAAATAAATGAAATAGGTTTATCATTAGAATTTATATATAAATACAACGCCGCACATGCTAATTGCATTTAGATTATTATTTTTATGTGATTTTTCTGATTATATATATATTATGTCTTTTAATTGAATAATAATACCAAATATCTGTATTTACAGATGTCTGAGTATGCATTGATGTCTTATTTATATAGATAATATCATATTATTCTAATAATTGATGAAGTAACACTGAACTTGTCAGCTTGAACTGTATTATCGAAATTTATATTAATTAATTATAATTTAATTAAATTAATTATATGAGTATACAAATAGTTATTATTGTTTTAAATAATTACCTTATATTTTTACAAAAATTAAAATGGAGATTTGTGTTATATTATAATATTAACAGCAACTTCGTTTTATTTTACGTTAATAAACTATATGATATAAATTTCTTAGTAAATCAAGTAGTAGGGTCAACACCTACTTTATTTTATCATAAGATTATTACGTTGTAATATTATAATATAAAAAGACAATTATCGGGGTTTACTAAGTCATGTTTATTAACAATACTGACACATCGAAATATTTATAACGAACAAAATGTTTGAAATTTATTATTTAGACATATTACTGCAGTTTTTATATATATTCACAGACATGTTTATTAAATGAGACTTTATTTTAATTGCATGACAGTAAAACATTTAATTATATATTGAGTATTATAATTTATTAATTAAACTTTAATTACAAATTCATTAAAATTAATAATTTATTTCATTATTACCGTTATATAATTATTATATCGGATTAATAATAAGTGATGCTTAATGCATAGTTCGATGTACCTACATGTAGATATTTAATTTATTATTTTAATTTAATTGTATTGAAATAAAATTGTTAAATGTTGTTAATCATTGACGGTGTGTTCATATTAGGTAACTTTATCATGAATGCATTTTATATTATTTTTAACCGACTTCAAAAAAAGGTTCTTAATTCAGTTGTATTTTATCACTTATATTACCTTAGAACTCCGTCTAACTAGATATTATAAATAAATTTAATTAAAATGAATACGATAATTTGGTTTTAAATCAATTTTAAATAAAAATAAATTTTATTCATATAAACTTCATTCTTAACACTCGACACTAATCAGGGTTAAGTAATGGGGGTAGCCCTAGATTGCTTCCTAGATCGCCTTATCGTTACGCTACAATTAAAACAAACTGGTTTTAATGATCTCTAAGATTAACAATTCGTTTTATGGAAATTGTGTAAGGTTTTGTTATACAACAAACTTCCAGAGTCTGTCTTAATTCTGTCAGAAAAATTATTCAAATATTGTAATAAAACACATTTTTGTACGAATGTTTATTGTACTATGTTTGTTAACGATTGAAGTCGGTGTTTTTATCATTATTAATTGATTTTGAAACATTCTTAAAAATATACGTTACGTTTTTAATTTTTTACTAATATTCATGTAAATTTCATTATTAAAAGTATCATTAAAATACATAATTTTCATTAAAAAATATTATTGCATATATTCATAACCTGATAATTATTATTAAAACTATAAGATAGTGTATACATTATTAATTAAACATATAGTACATGTATACATTAAATGTTTGATCAATATGTTGAAACTGTTGTAAGCGCGATCTAATTATGTTGTATTTATATATGTTGAAGCATTTATGTTGATTGTTAATTGATGTGTGATTAGATAATTATTTATTATTAAATAATAATACAGTTTCACCATTTCAACAGATTTTAATCTATTTTATTTATTAAATATTGAATTGTTTTTTATTAATGAAATTTTGAGTTAATTGGAAGAGGTCAGATTTCATACAAAGTCAATTGTATGAGTAGTTGTGTACCTCTGTTTTGCTTATTTCTCCCACCAAGCAGATATAGGATATGTGTGTAGGTATAAAGGAGGATATGGCAGTGAAAGTATCACCTCCGATCGATCCCCCGTCCAATTCAAACGAGGATCGAAATTATGGCAGACTGAGCAGAAATTCGAACCCCTAGCGGTGCACTCAGACTAAAGTCGTATCCGTCACACGGGAGTTGGCCTTCAGCCGCTCCATAAGTCCTTCCGCGGGTTTTGGAGTGCCATCTGCACTCGCCCCTATCGTCCGGTGAAGATGTAAAGGCATTGCGGCCAACAGCATTACAGCAGTCAGAAAAAAAAGTGAAAATACTTGGTACGAACGCATAATAATTTAGTTCTCAGGAATAGCAACGCAAGCAAGGAGTACAAAAGTCATCACATCACGTCATATTTACACCATATTTTTTGTCAATTTCAACTATTCTTTTTTTTCCATTAATTTGTGAAGACTTTTTGATAACTTTTATTATACTATGTGTTATTTTGTATATAATGGTGAAACTGGTATTAAAATGTGAATTTAGCATCATTGCGGTGAAACCAATTAAAATTCTGTGCCAGCTTTAATAGTATTGTAAGAGATTATTATATTATGACATTATTGAATATTATTGTAACGATTATATGTGCAATGGAAAAGTATTTTGTGTTTTATTCTTTATTTATTTATTTTATTTCATTTAGGTAATAAACAGCTTATACAAATTAAACACATTATTTAGTATTAAATAATTAGTAAATCAATACCTCATAAATTTATCAAAACGTGTGAGCACAGTGACATTATCAGTTTACTAAATAATACTGCCATCAATGTTATGTCACACGTTATTGAGATGGGACGAGTCCTATGTTTCGTGACGTCACATCCTAAAGAGAATATATTATCTATTAGAATCATAATATTCTTTCAACTGTTGGCTGTCAAAGTGACTTTAACGCCCCATCTGTGAGACCGATTACGGAACTTCTCACAGATGGGGCTGTAGTGTCCGAGTCCAATAACTGGCTCCTTCACATATGAAAGGATAACTAAGTATTAAAACACAAAATTTTAATTGTTAATTATAAACTTACTCTACCTATTCTCGTAACATTGAATAAAATTTGCAAAATATGTGACGTCACACAAATGAGGTTCACCTCTAAATGCTTGGCAGGTCATCATTGGAGGACGATATGATGAGTTATGTCAGTCCATCCGATTATGTGTTTTATATATTGCGAAAAAAAAGACTAGAGTGCGCTCCTCGCCCTAATTAAAGTAATGATAATTTTATTAATGAGCTATAGAATAAAAAAGTAAATAATTTGAATATTCTCATAATATTGGTTACCATTGCAAAATAGAACATGTGACACAAATGAAGATCTCCGTTAAACGCTGGGCGGGTCATCATTGGAGGATGATAGGATAAGTATGAGGTGAAATCAGTTAGTTCATGCGATTATGTGTTTTATTCTTTGGGGTGATCCACAAATTATTTCACACATTACCGGAGGAGGTACGTCACACTCCGTCAATGTGTGACCCCAATCTCGTCACACTTTCGTTAACATACGTCACATCGTAACGGATAAGTGTGACGAGGATGTGGTCCTACGTTTCATGACTTCAATTTTTAAAATACTAAATTTAACTATTAACATCCGATAATCCGATAGACCGTTCCAAAACCATCGAATAACATTCTGACATGTGTTATCATGAGCGGAATGCGACAGATAGACAATTATACAATAATGCTATTGTATTATAATATGTTTGCATAGATACCTTCGTATAGACCTAGATACATACACTATTAATTAAATATTATTTAATAGAATTAATTTATACTACACTGACAATTGACAATGTCAATAATTCTCTTTCTCTCAATTGAAATAATAATCAAAAACAAACATCCATCAATACTCGTAAACTTTCGCATTTATAATATTATTAAGATATATAGTTATATATTAAGATATGTAATATTATTAAGATACAATATTTGATTCAAAATAGCACCAGCCAAGTCTCTTGTTCATTCTTTTTGGCTGAATCTGTATTGTGAATGCGAGTGTATAATAAAAAAAATACTATTAAAAATCCTTACACTAACAAATTTTTAACCCCGGGGAAAGGAGAGTCGTTGTAAAGGGGATTAGTAATTCTATTGCTAACAATGAATATCAGGCCGACCTCCATGTGCCTCCCCTGAAAATTTTTCATGGTTACTTCGTGCTGATTTCCGTACCTGAGTTCATGCTTATCCTATCATCCTTCACTAGAGTGCCCCGGTAGCGTAAACCGTTAGCGCAGGCGGGTGTACCATTCTATTAACATTAATAAGAGAAAGTGTAGCCCTTGTACTATAATAATGTATATCCCACTACAAGAGCCTTGCATTGTTACAATTTTATAGACTGGGCGTTGATATTGCATATCGATTTTATTATTATTTAAGACGCCAACAAAAATAAATACTTAACACGTCTTGCGATCAAATTGGGCGACATTTAATACAAAACTTATATCATTGGTATTATATGTAGATTGAATCTAAAAATAACTTTAATAAAATGACCTAAACGAATAAATAAAATTGAAGTGTATGTTTGTAGTTTCAAGCAAAGATTTTTTTACTAAATGCATATAAAAATGAAAATGGTGCTTAGATAAAAGAAATACCTAATTAGAAACTATTTATCTGTCTGTTTGTTCTTGCAAATCTCTAAAAGTCCCGTCCAAAATCTCTCTCAAATACTGTACATATACTTTTTGGACGATGTCGCGGTAAAAAGCTAGTAATTAAAATAAATAACTGGAATAATGTATGTAAAAGTATGTAATGTATAAAAAAAATATTTTGATGTGACTTATTTATTTGCTATGTAAAACAGATTATTTTAAGGATGATACTTGTATGGTGCACCCGCCTGCGTTAACAGTTTACGCTGGCGGGGCACCAGTGGAGGATAATAGGATGTGCATGAGGTCAGGTCAGTTAACCCATCGTGGTAAATCACAGGAAACAGGAATTTATCGCGATGGTTTCCAGGGGAACCTCGTGGAGTCGATCTGACGTGGTACATTGCTAGCAATAGTGTTATTAGTCCATATTACTAACAATTCGCTACCCCATGTAAAACAGGTTATATTTAGCTCGTCAGTTACTCCCATGCGATAGATTCCCCATCCAATTCCAACGAGGATCCAAATTACGACGGCCTGACCCTAGGTTCGAACCCCTACCTTTGGTGCCTTCGGACTAAGTCGTCTCCGTCAGGCGGGAGTTGGCCTTCAACTGCTCCATAAGTCCTTCCTTGGGTTCCATCGTCCGGTGAAGCTGTAAAGGCCAGCTGCGGCCAACAGCGTTAATGTGATGGATCGGATGAATCAATGATGTTGTGGATGAAGATTTCGAGTTTCCGGGACAGCGGGTACACAGGATGAGTGTATTTATATATGAATGATACTTTCCAATTGATATGTACTAATTCTATGTATTCTATAAAACTAGTTGTACGCGCGACTTCGTCCGCGTGGAAATTAACTTTATTTTTCTAAAATAAACCTAGTAGCCTTTTGTTCATAATTTTCTATTTATTGTTTTTTTTTTCCTTATTGTATTTCTTCTATGCGCACGATAAAGAATTTATTATTATTATTATTATTATTATTATCCTAAGTTACTCTTTATTACATCAGCTACCTGCCAAAAAAAGTCCCGTCAAACTCTGTCCAGCCATTTCAAAGATTAGCCGAAACAAACAGACAGACAGACAAAAATTGTAAAAAACGGTTATTTCAATATTACAAACAGACACTCTAATTTTGTTTATATACTAGCTGTACTCGTAACTTCGTCCGCGTAGAATTTAACGCGCCATATAATTGTAATTAAAAATAAAATAAAACAAAATATTATTAATTTTAGAAATTTAATTAGAGAAATTTTCTAAAATAAAAGTAGCCTAAGTTACTCCTTATTACATCAGCTACCTGCCAAGAAAAGTCCCGTCAAAATCGGTCCAGCCATTTCAGAGATAAGCTGGAACACACAGACACTCCAATTTTATTTATATGTATAGATAAAGAAATAAAATATTTTGGTGAAACAAGGAAAAAAATGTAATATATCTTTTTACATCATACTGAGCAACGAACCATCATAATTTTATAACATATTACTTTTAAATATAAAAAGTTTAACGAAAGAGGTTTCACAACTAATACAGTAGTCCGAAAAAAAAACAGTCTTGTGAAAAGAGGCTACAATAATGGCCAAACGCTGAAATTCAGTGGGACATGTTTACATTCTTATAAAATGGATGGTATCATTACGCTATGTGGTTTGAGATGTAAACAGTAGTACAATGAAGCGATGACCGTGACATTCACATTCGGACGGTTGTCAGACTCGTACTGTCAACTGGTTTTCGAAATACGTTATAGATTTAAACAAGATGTAACCAACACTATATTAACTATCAAAAATTTTCTCTCCTGTTATCTCATTCTGTCAAGTCATTCACGCTTACAGCTTTGAAAACGATGTTCAAAATTAAAAAAAAAAAAAACAAAATTCAGGTCTACTACAGAGGCCTATGATATATCAAATCTACCATCAGTTCGGAATGATTTCGAGATGTGAAGAACAAGAAGACAAAAACAATAATCGGAATGATTTCGAGATGTGAAGAACTGACAAGAAACTCAGGTCGTATTATTTTCAAATAAATGTTGTACATGTTTACAATAATACAGATTAGTTAAAATATCGCATAACATCTACACAAAATTAATAATATATTATTATGTTTAATTCCGCCACAATAAGCATATGTGACCACATATATTCAGTGCGGAAATCTGACCATCGCTACTGCAAGCGTTATGCGCGTAATCAAGTTCCGACCATTATGAGATCTAGACCCATATTCCTAGTGAAATGGACTTCCGCAAAATAACACCTCATTTGATAAATTATATACATAAAACTTGACTATATGTTATCACTTCCAGTTATTCGAGTGTAATGGGGCACAAGATGGCGGTTACTGAACAGTGACTCTGACAAAATCGGCATTATAGGAGCAGCCTGCTAACGACCTAGTTGTGCGCGTGTAGCTGATATACATACGAGTATATGGCGGCCTCGGTGGTCAGGCGGTTTAGCACACCGCCTTACTTCCGATGGTCGCGAGTTCGATTCCTCGCACGGCATAAACAATTATATTCATGAGTATGATTATTTGTATTGGACTGGGTCTTTTCTATTCATAATATGTATGTATTTAATAAAAAAGTATCTATGTACCTATATCAGTTGTCCAGTACCCATAACACAAGCTTTAGCTAGGTTAATTTAGGACTAGATGGCGCTGTGTGAATTGTCCTGAGACTATTACTATTATTATATAAGTTTTTACTTATGAATTCCTTTTTTCCGTTTTTTAATGTTTAATTAATATAATGTAATATTTTTTTAATACATCTTGCATTAGCACATTCATGCATCCACAATCTGTCCGCGGCAATTAAATACACTTGCTATGCACTGGCTTTGGCAGAACAAGTCCACTGTACTCCAGGAGATAGATACGATGGCTGACTTTGTAAATTTCATTCTCCCTATTTCCACCACCAAGCAGTTTCTTCTAACGCTATAGGCCGCTGCTTTCCTTTACAGCTTCAGCAGACGATAGGGGGCGAGGGCAGATGCCACTCCAAACCAAAGTAAGGACTTATGGTGGGGCTGAAGGCTAATACTTTAAGGTTGGTTTGACCACTATAGCTTCAAATCGAACTAGCTCGAAATATGAATTCATTTAATGATATTTTTAATTGATCCGTTCTTCAATCTGTCTCCAGGACTATAGATGTCCACCGCGCCTTTTCCTGTATTCACAAACTGAAAATTCCATTGCAATTATTGAATTTAGATTACGACTTCACTTGTATCCTAGTTATTTTTTTATTGTTGATTCATACAATTTAACTGCACAGTTCTGTTTGATTAAGTTATTTTTTAACTGACTGAGTATGTTAACGGGTTATTTTTAGTTAATTGGCAGATGTATTTATATATTTTAATTTAATACAAAAAAAGAATGAGTTGCTTATACTGGATACCTTATTTAAGGATTTATATTATTATATTATACTAGCTGAGCCGCGCAACGTCGTCTGCGTTACATTTCCCCATTTTTTGCAATATTATTCGTTGCAGCTCCTACTGGTCGTAGCGTAGGTAATGTTATAAAGCTTAAAGCCTTCCTCGACAAATGGACTATCCAACACTAAAATAATTTTTCAATTCGAACCAGTAGTACATGAGATTAACGCGTTCAAACAAACAAACAAACAAACAAACAAACAAACAAACTCTTCAGCTTTATAATATTAGTATAAATTGTTAAATTCCACTAACATTAGCATGTCTGAGACCAGAAATATTCAGTGCGGAAACCGCTACTGGAACCGTTACGGCCTTCCCTGTTAGCGATCGATTTTAATTGTGTAATTTAGAAATATACACATTTTAAGGATATTAGACACGAGTGTAGTGCGATTTCATGCGCTTAACCCTTTATAGCTGAAGGTAGGGCGGATCAAGGCTTACACAAACTAGGCCCATGTAATTTATAAAACATACCAAACGGGGAGTAATCGTATTATTAGTAATGTAGATTCATGACTATCGTGATAAATTCTTGGTGAATTTGTCACGATGGACTAACTGATCTGACCTCATGCTGATGCTCATCTTATCATTGTCCACTGGTGCCCCGGCAGCGTAAACCGTTAGCGCAGACGGGTGCAACATACCATTATCATCCATAAGAAGAACCTAGGCACGTACCTAGGGCTTGTAATTGTTAAAACTACCAAAGGTAAAGCATATATCATGATTGAAAAATGGACCCGGAATTACAATGTTGCCTAGGGCCGGCTTTAGACCTTAGTCCGTCACTGGCTGAAGGTTACACTTGCCAATAGGGCCATCAATATATATCCCATTCCAATTTCACGTTTTTTTTATTAATACAAAATACAAAAATACTTGTTAAATATAACAGTAGATACAGTAAATTATTCATAATTACGCATAACTGTTTCAGCAACACTATAAAATATCAAAAATGATTCGCAAAACGGGTTTACAACTTGTGATCTTATTTATTTTATCTCAAGAAGAACCACCTGTTACGTACTGATGTTTATTTATATTACTATTATTATTATTGTTATATCGTTTAAATAAATTATTTAATTTATTATACTAGCAACTAGCTACGGCTTGGAACGAGTGCATGCACATATCTTTGAAATTTTGGCTTTTCTATACTGTATATTATCCATGTATGCATAGATTAGAGGAAGGTTTATTTATACCTTCAGGGGCGGGTCTACCTAAGGGCTTTTTGGGCTGCAGTGCATGGCCCCGAAGATATAAACGGACAATCCAATCTCCACTAGAAATAGAAATAATCTTTATTCAAATAAACAATATACGCACTTTTGAATAGTAGTGAAGTTTTTTTTATTCTACCGCTTATTCGGAATGCAGATTCATCACAAGAAGAATAAGCAAGAAACTTGTGTGTTGCTCTTTTAAATAAATATTGATTTACTTATATTTAATTAACAACAAGGATTAGGTATGCGACAATCAACATAGAAATCGTTACGCACTTAAACGATATCTACAATAAAAAATATCTAGAATGTTAAAAAACCTATTATAAGGTTGGCAACCCTGAGATCATGCAAGTGCGCGTTTATGGAAAGCAACGGAGAATTTATGGTCGTTGTATTTTTTTAGTTGAGTAATATAATTAGGTAGGCCTCTAAGTAGATTTAGCCCAGCGCCCCACAAATTCACGATCCGCCCCTGTATACCTTCCTCTAATCCTCTATCTATTGCTGAAAACTGCATTAAAATCCGTTGCGAAATTTAAAAGCGGGTAAAATTGGTTAGCGATACAAAAGCTACTCACGCAGACGAATTTTCATCTTTTAAGCAAATGTTACGGTGCGGCAGCTGCAACGATGCACAAAGATTATTATTGTCTTCATTCAGTTATATGTAGATACTTTTCACTTCAAGCTTTTAAACCGAACTGCACTGTCCACACAATAAGCTTGTTCTATTTTTTAAATCAGGGTAGGTAAGACTGTTATGATCAAATCAGAACTTATATCATGTACTCAAAAAAAAATTGATTATATCAAACTTCTAGAACATACGTTTTATATCATAATTATAATTATATTTAATCTTCACTATTTATATATATACTTTACGTTTATAAGTGTAAATCATATTAATTAAGTAAAAATTGTGGTGATTATCTCACTCAAACCAGATGGCGTTGTAGTCACTGAAATCTGCTTTAGACGTTGCCATTGTTGACCGTTGACGGTAACACAAAACACCTAATCTAGTTGCCAAATAGTTTGCTACATGTTAGGTAAAATAGGTGAGGCTGGGGTCAACTTTGTATAAAGTCTACCTCGATAATTTCTGGCTACATCCCTTTCATAACTTGTCTCATACCTACATCCCTTTTGTAAACTCTTGTATCTTCCATTAAACGATCTATCTGATTATGATAGACCTCAGAACGGTTATGTCATTAAGTCGCTAATGAGACGTAAAAACCAATATGTTATACAATAATATATTAACAGTCAATTAACACGTTTATTATTGTTTTTAATTACAATATAAATTTATGATAATGACAATGAATTAATTGTTTTTAAATATTTTTTCGATCTGTGCGGTCACAAAAGTATGTGTCATCACTTCTCTTTATCCTCCGGATGCTGTAAGGAATAAGTATAACATGAGATGGTACTTTGGTAGCAATGGGGGTTGCTAATTCCCATTACTAACAATCTCCTCCCCCTAGTATTTTTTTTAAATTTGATAATGGAATGATGCACCCGTCTGCGTTAACGGTTTGTTGGCGGTGTACCAGAGGAAGATAATAAGATGAGCATGAGTACAGGTCATTTCAACAGGAATTTATCACAATGGTTTCCAGGAGGAACCTACTTAGATGTCAACCTGGCATGGTTGCTAGGAATGGGGTTCATTAAACCTCACACTTGACATGCCCACATTACGCTATCTGGGCATATCAAGTGCTGCGTTCACCACGACGGTTGCCTATAACTACCCCATATAGGGGGAAAAGGGATCGTGTGAATGTGAACTAATTACTCCATCGCTAGCAATGTACTGAATGTAATGTCAGGTTGACCTCCACGCGGTTCCCCTTGGAAACCATCGTGATAAATTCCTGGTGAATTTGTCACGATGGGCCAACTTACCTGACCTCATGCTCATCTTATCATCCTCCACTAGTGCCCCGCCAGCGTAAACCGTTAGCGCAGGCTGGTGCACCATTCCATAATCATCGATTAAACATGAAAATAAAATCTTCCCTATCTGGCATAATAGTCTTAACGATGTAAGTTTATACTGATGCTGTAAGACCGACTATGAAAGTAACAACTGTATCGGTGCTGAAGAAAATCTGTATATATATATACGTGCATTTAGTCAATGTGATGAACACAATATTTATTTACATATAACTGCACATGCATCATTACATAGTATAAAACAAAGTCGCTGTCGCTGTCTGTTCGTCTCGATGTATGCTTAAATCTTTAAAACTACGCAACGGATTTTGAAGCGGTTTCTTTTAATAGATAGAGTGATTCAAGAGAAAGGTTTACATATATAATACATGTACACCCGTGCGAAGCCGGGGCGAGTAGCTAGTACACAATAAATCAATTCCGAGCGTAGAAATTTTGTAGATGGCTCATTCTATATTAATTTCACAAGACCAAAATGGTCGTACTGTCAGTTTGTTACGACTACATAAAATGAACATTGAGATGTTCGCTGTAGTATCTGCTTAGCTCCTACAATATCAGTATTTATGAATATATATTTTTATATATCTAAGTCCCTAAGATAATAATGCCCAAAACTGATTAAAAAAAAATTTACTGGAATGATAAACAAGCCTACGGCACACCTGATGGTAAAAAGTAATCCTAGCAATATACAAGAACAGCACTACGGACATCACGTTATCATGTAACACTTAAGATACTCTTGCGTTTTCATTCCAGAGGGCTAAGATGTAATGCCTCTTATCCTACAATATCACTGCCTTAATCTGCACTGTACAACCGAAACAACAAGGTAAGCTGAAATAGTTGAGACTGAGGTATACAGACAGACCACTTTTTATTTAGATAGATAAAATATTTATTAATTAACTAGCTGTATCCGCGACTTCATCCGCGTGTAATTTAACTTTTAACTACTTTATTTTTCTAAAATAAAAGTAGGCAAGTTACTCTTTATTAGATCAGCTATCTGCCAAAAAAATCTCGTCAAAATCGGTCCAGCCATATCAGAGATTAGCCGGAACAAACAGACAGACAAAAATTGTAAAAAAATGTTATTTCAATATTACAAATAGACACTCCAATTTTATTTACATGTATAGATTACAAACACATAGTAAACATCAGATACAAAAAAATACATATAAAAATATGGAGGCGGGTTTATGTGTTGAAAAGGTGAAGAGGTAACCAAGTAAAGCACAAAGCTACAGATAAATCCGCAGCACTGATATTCCGTTGGCTCCTGTATTTAAAAATATATAGTCTATGTATTAAACATCGAGCTCTCCAATATGTGAATGCAATTACAAATTATGATGGAAGAAAAACATTACAGTCTTTATCTATCTAATATTATAAACGCGTCACACGCAATCTTTCGCAAAATAATATTACTAAGATTGAAATTTTCGTGAAAAGTTCACGAAATAATTCCTAATTTACTGTAAATTTCCCGCAAATCGCCATAAATTTGAAGGAAAACCACCAATATGACGATAAGGCATAAGGGTGTTGTTACCATAATGAGCTATCAGATTCGTATCGGTAATAGGTAATGCAGAATGCGCGTGCGCACCTCGATACATATAAAAATGATCGCGACGGACGGACTGTCATCAGTCTCACTGTAAAGTCGAGAGGACACACATCACAATGTACACTAAACTGGTGAGTTTGCTTTTTAATACTTCAGCTACTTGGCATACGGCCAGCCTGATGTTATTCTCTATCGTAATCCTTACTAATATTATAAATGATAAAGTGTGTCTATTTGGTACCTTTGCACAACTAAACAGCAGAACTTTGACGACCTCAGTGTTCTAGGGGTTTAGCACACCGCCTTACTTCCGATGGTCGCGGGTTCGATTCCTCGCACGGCACAAATATTTGTATTCATAAGTATAATTGTTTGTATAGGTCTGGGTGTTTTCTATGTACATAAAATGTATTGAAGTATTTCTATCAGTTGTCTAGTACCAATAACACAAGCTCAGCTTAGCTTGGGACTAGATGGCGCTGTGTGAATTGTCCAAAGATATTGTTATTATATAAAATGTTATATTATAATATAAAAATAGTAAAGTTATTAATATATATAAAGAGTTCTACTTTATTATACACATAAAAACACCTTTTTTTTAAAGCGATAGAGAATTCAGACTTTCGGTCTTTTTGCATTTTTTGCTGCTAAAAACGGATCGAAGTTACGACAGCCTGTACAGAGGTTCGAACCCCTAGCGGGGCACTCAGACTAAAGTCATATTCGTCAGGCGGAAGTTGGCTTTCAGCCGTTCCACAAATCCTGCTGCGGGTTTGGAGTGCCATCTGCACTCGCCCTATCGGCCGGGTAAGCTGTAAAGACCAGCTATAGCCAACATTAGAATAGCCCGAAAAAAGAAAGAACTTTATTTTCCTAAAATAAAAGTAGCCAAGTTACTCCTTATTACGTCAGCTACCTGCCAAAAAAAGTAGCCAGAGATTAGCAGGAACAAACAGACAGACAGTTAAACAAAAATTTTATTTATATTCATATGCATGTAGTCAAAAACGGTTAGTATTACAAAAAAAATTGATATTTTCAGAGTATAGAATAGAGTGTATTGCAACTCACATCACAACACAGCAATAATACAATCTCATAACAATAATAATCAAATAAATTATTATATCATACAAATTATAATAAAAAAGACATTAAATTAGAGAAACATTTATACAAACACTGTTTAGAATATTAAATTATAAAAAAATGCTAAAAATTCATCCGTCCGTCCGTTTTCATAAGTCCATCCATAAATCAGTTCCATGATTTATATAAATGTAGAAATGATACTAAAAAAAATACACTACCCGATTACCGAACCTGACACTTTCCGATGCGAATCCGACACTATAACCACTAAACCTATAACGCTACACGTACTATAAATTTCATCAAACAATAAGCATCTCACAATACGACACCGTACCCGATACAGTGGGCGCAAGGTTACGTAGGTGTAATTATGGCATACAAACACACAGGTGTGATAGGAATTCCATCACTACTTGAACAATTTGTAATTCATATTGATAATTATGAATTTAGTACGACGACCTCGGTGGTCTAGCGGTTTAGCACATCACTTTACTTCCGATGGTCGCGGGTTCGATTCCTCTCACATTACAAACATTTCTATTCATGAGGATGATTGTTTGTATCGTGGGGTATTTTAAATGGTATGTATAATATGTATGTATTTACAAAATGAATATATCTAAGTATGTATATTAGTTATCCACTAATCATAACACAGGCTTTAGCCAGCTTAGTTTGGGTCTAATGGCGCTGTTTGAATTGTCCTGTGATTATTATTATTATATGTATATCTATACAAATAAATAAATTGAAGTATCTATTACTACATATCCTATGCGGCTGTAGCCCACTCATGCTTAAACGAACGAAATCTCTCAGTTGGAAAGTACACACTCTATCTTTAGGAGATAAAAACCATCACTCCTAAGTCCTACAATTCTTGTCCCTGACGGGTCTAGGTAGGGAACTCTGAAAAAGAACGAACACAATAGATCTTATAGGTCGGTCAGTAGGTCTGTTTTAAATAAATAAATAAATAATAAATCTATGTAGGTCGCAGTGCTATAGCTCTAAGCACCTGATAATAGTCCAAAACCCTTCATAATAAAAAACTTATTGCAAACAATACCGACATACCTTGTTTTTTCGTCGGAAATTAATAATTATATATTATTAAATAATCTACTTTTTTAAACTAAATTTGCGTCAAGAAATTTACTAACATTGAGTTATTAATTAGATAAATGGCGCAGAACATGGCCGTAGACTCGCAACAATATTGCAAAACAATAGTGCTACTGGATTACTTGTCTAATGTATTGCCAATCATTATATTAAGACGTGAAGTGAAGCAAAAACTTTATATCCCTTTTTACGAATATATGGAAATTACGACGGCCTGAGCCGAGGTTCGAACCCCTAGCGGTGCCCTCAGACTAAAGTCGTATTCGTCAAACATTTCTATATATCGGTACCCTCACGATAGAATCTATAATATCTTCAATAAAAATATACAATAAGATCTATCTTCAAGAAAAAAAGGACAGTAAACAAACAAACACCTATCGCTTTTGTAATATGATTAATTATTATAATGATTTTATTTTGTATATACACATATTTATTTTTCTTTCACTCGATTAATCCTTACTACATATTTCAGATTACATTAACTTAAAATACAAGTTATATTAAAAGTTTCTATTATATTATATTATTCAACACAACACAGTGCGAGATTACCTCAGTCTCACTTATTTCAGCCGCCAAGCAACCTGCTTTAAGCTGTGTTTCAGTTGTACAGTGCAGATTAGGCAGTGAAGTTACAGGATAAGAGGCATGACATCTTAGTACTCTGGAATGGCAACGCATGAGTGGTATCACGGGTGTCACATGATAACATGATTTCCGTAATGGTGTTCATGTCTTAGGTGGATACGCTTATCATCAGATGGACTGCCAGTTTGTTTACCATTCAAATTACATAAAAAAAATACTAATCTTACATTTCAGTTCATCCTTTGCGCCGTGGTCGTGGTAGCGCTAGCCGCCGAGTACCCACCCGGCATTCACCCCGCAGTCTGCCCTAACTACCCTTACTGCGACACAGCTATGCTCGCCCGGTTCACCCCTGACGGCACACCCATCCCCGAATGGATCTACAACCCTAGTATTCTGCCAGTAGCGCCTATTGAGTAAGTTTATTACTAACTAATATTTATTTACTAGACACCGTCTGTAACTTGTTCACTATTGTTCAGAATTGTACACATTATATAAATGGGATATTTACACTGTACAATCTTGGTCATGACTTGACCCGTGACCAGGACGTTAGTAATAGCGTCGAAATATTGTATAATGTGTACAGTTGTAAAATTTATTGATTAACTAGCTGTATCCTACAATCCTGCGAAACAATTAGCTTAGACAAATCAAAATCACTGAAGCGGCT
The DNA here is from genome assembly GCF_030625045.1 of Achroia grisella. Lineage (NCBI taxonomy): Eukaryota > Metazoa > Arthropoda > Insecta > Lepidoptera > Pyralidae > Achroia > Achroia grisella. The sequence goes on from NW_026712626.1 coordinate 1,131,214, forward strand.
GAAAGGCTGAAACTCCTGCATGACGGATATGACTATAATCTAGGAGTTCCGCAAAGGGTTCGAACCTCGGCTGAGGCAGTCTTAATTTCAATCCTGTTTCAATCATACAGGGGAAGAAAGACAATATTATATTTTGAGAAAGAAATTATGTTTTGGAAGTAGTTTCTAAGAAATAGTTATTAGAGGTAAATAATGTCAGTATTATCATATAATATATATTTTTTCAGCCCCAACAACCCCCCAATTGGTGCCGCGCGCTACCCTGCAGACTTCAACCCTGCTCTCTGCCCCAACTACCCTTACTGCTGGTGAACAAAAAAACATTATGGATTTAAGAAATAAACATTCGATAATTCCAGACTTCCTAACTCATTAACTGGTACTTACCGATCTCATAGACGTTTTATTTTTTTATAATTATAGTGGTTATTATATGTCAGTAATGCTGTCTTTGTTATTCTTTGATAATTAGAAAGGGCTAGAACATTTTGTTCTGTCAGTTTCTTTAATAGGTAATCTGGATTTAACGAAATGTTTACGTGAATTTTGTACAACACTGCCATATTTGTAAAACCAATTGTAAATAAGTAGTGTTCCCGTCTATCCATAAATGTTGAAAACGTACCTGTACCTACTTATTTGTAAAACATGTAAATTGTAAATAAAGTACAGATTTTGTATCTGATTGTTTTTATAAAACCGTAACTCGAAGAACTCGTTATAGACTCGGACTTATATACCTTAAAGTTCGTAAGACTGAGCTGAAAGTCAAATTTAATTAACCAACTACTCTTTATTATCGTATGGAAAATTCTTCAAAAGACCGTCTCCTTGCCAGTGGGCTGGCGAGTGGGTGTGTGGGATTCTTACCCATTAAAAAATTACACTACTACCTTTGTACTTGCGTACCTACGGGCACCGTAGCCGGAGTCGCGAGGTTGCGTTAGCATTCTACCGGCGCCGTAGCCGGAGTCAACTCTACTACAACTACACAACTTTTTTATATAAAAATTCGTTTGCCCACTTATTTCGTCAATTAAAGGCTAAAATAGAAAAAAATATACACGATATCAAGGTAGGCTTATTAATTATTAATGGTATACCACAGGGCGTTGTATTAGGACCTTTCCTATTTTATATTTATATTAATGACTTCTGTCTATAATTGAACCAAATTAAACAAATAATACATTTTCAATGAATAAATAAAACAGTAGTTTTTTAAATACTTTTCTTGTCCTTATATATACCAAATACGAATACAGGAAAATGTAAAAAATTATAGATGGCATCAGCGATCTGTCAGTCATAATTGCAGACGCAATCAAACATGGAGCACCTACTTATAATATAATATAAATACGATACCTATCGACGGCAATAATAATATAATATACTTTATGGCATCAAATATGATTGATAGAATGTCTTGTTAAACACAATATAGATCTAAACGTCCGGCCGCTTTGACGGCCTCGGTGGTATATAGCAGTTTAGCACACCGCTTTACTTCCGATGGTCCGCGATCGATTCCTCTCATAGTGCATGGTGCAACAGGAATTTAATAATGAAGAAAAAGAAAGTGCAACTATGGAATAAGTATGAAGACAAATACTGGACACTTAATTTTCCAAGACAGATTCAAATGAAGATTCAGTCTTCTTGTCAGTTCTTCTCATCTCGAAATCATTTCCAATTGACGGTAGAGTTGACATATCATAAGAGAAGAGTCTGTAATAGACTACATGAAAAAAGATATTTCTGAATCATAATTATTTATCGTCTTGTAAACAATTTTTCAGGCAAAATAAAGATATTTATATTTGTATAGCCATTTGGATAGTAGTTTAAAATACTCGCAATGTCTGTTGATAACGATGCATTATCATTACATAGTATAAAGCAAAGTAGCTCTCGCTGTCCGTCCCTATGTATACTTAAATGTTTAAAACTACGCAAAGGATTTTGAATGATTTGATTTTTTATAGACAAAGTGATTCAAGAGGAAGGTTCATATACATATATAATACATGTACACCCGTGCGAAGCCGGGGCGAGTAACTAGTATTCGAATAAATTAATATCGTTATGGTAGCACGAGGTCGTGGATCGTAACGAATTAAATTCCTACACTGTCAACGTGCCGCGATGGGAATGCGAATAATTTTAATTGATTGTTTTTTTTTTCTGCGTCGGTAATTTTTTAATTAAACATCTCCAATTAAGATACAGTAGCGACTGAAAATAAGAGTCATAAAGAGTTTAATTCTGTGTCAAAGCCTGGATGAGAACTATAGGGAAGGTTGAAGGATTTATATCTCACTATATAATTTTGTACTTTTTTATAGGTACAATTTTTTTTTACTATGTTTTTAATGCAAGGTAACAATAACGCTCAAGTTTCTTTAACATTCCTCTTGCGAGGTGTGTTTTCCGAATTAATGGTGGAATAAAAATATATATGACTTCAAAAATGCTTAAGTTTATTTGAATAAAGATTATTCAGTGTTTATAGATTCCGAGACAAAAGAGTTAATTTAGCATTAAAATGGATATTTTTAGTTTAAGATTACCTTCATACTCAATAATTTCACCGCCTTATCTCACCCTTCAAACCAGACCAGCCAACAAGCCAGCTATTTGTCACAAGATATCTATAAACAAACCATATCTGATGCAACCCACGTCTTGTAAGCTACATTGTTGAAATAAAACAGTGAACAGTAAATTACTATATTATTTACAGATTAAATATATGATATCACATTACCGACTCTTAAATAGGGATGTGTAAAAATTATCGATTTTCGAAAAAATCGATTGTAATATAATAAAACATCGATATTTAAATTTTTATTTCACAGACGATTTTTTCCTATGAAATTTTCATTCATGTGGTTCAATAAAACACGAAAAGAAAAACAAGGCGAACTTTATACCTAAATAATAAGATTGAAGTATTATATTTAATGAAAATTATTATAATTCAATAGCATATTCTGATGATCGCTGTATTCATTCTTGTTAAGTTTTTATAACTGTGTACTATTATAATGATGTACACACAATAAGTAGTATTTGAAAAGAGTGAGGGCAGAGTGCAGAGGACTTGTGAGTTCTTAGGACAAAGTACTTTTAAAATTGACGGTAGGTTTAACTTACCATAAATGTCTGTAATAGACCTATATGATTATATTTTGATTTGATTTAATACTATAGTGTATAGTCCTAGACACCAATAATTCAATTACCTATTCTATAAAAGCGATTATTTGCGGAAAAATCGATTTCTGTAAAAATATTTATTTATTCAGAATGATACATCCCTATTATTGATGTCAACTCTCAATAAATAAGAAGAGAAATGGCGCGAGATTGCCTGTTTTTTTTTTAATGTGTCGTTTTACGACTTTGGAGATTGCCGGTTCGAACTTGAAAGGGCAAGGTGAGGTGAAAATTGCGGAACATTCTAGTCTAATTGGTTGTTATGATCTCGCCGCCGGTATTGCAAGATGGGTGGGATTATTGGTTTATATACATATAGATACCCATAAAATATACATATATAATAGGTAGTAAATTTATATATTCGTAATATCAGTTGTTTTTATTTTCTTAATTATTCTAGTGAAGTAAGTGAACATGACACATGAGAAAATTAATATTCGAATTTCGATTCTTCGAATCTCGAATCTCATCTCCTTCATTCCAAACACTTCACCTAAATTTCCGCTTGTTCCGATTACAGAATTCGATAATGATGGCTTTGGTGATGATGACAAAGGTGATAAGTACCCCGAAATAAGAGATCAGAATTACAATTCACTATTCGCTATTCATACCATTTATTTGGAATAATATTATTATTTCGGTTTTAGCTTTTATTTTATATAGTAGGTATATACAAAAAAACTTTGGACAAAATATCTTTCGGTCCCTGAGGGTAAGTGATTTTCGCCGCCCATGAGCACTCGTATTACCAGGGGAATTTAAGCGCGTTGCCGACCTTTTAAGGAATAAGCTCTTTTCTTAAAGGTTTCAATATCATATCGGTTCGGAAATACCTACCATTGCTGGAAGGTGATTCCACAATATCGTTGTAGTGCTGTTCATGTATAGAGGTTACCATTTACCATCATATTTCTTCTTCAAGATACAACTACACTGTTCATCTCGTTAGCATTTCTCGTAATTTTCGTTCGCCTCTGTAACCTATAATTTTAGTGCAATACATCAATCTTCAAAACGGCGCTTAAAAATACATAAGACAGTAATGATTTTATAGTCTTTCATCGATATATTCTTATTGCTTTTGTCAGTAAAAAAATTGTAGGAGTTCAGTTGCTTGCCGGTTCTTCTCAACTGGATAATAGTGATACTCCCAAAAAATGTCCTACTACACTTACCTTTGAATAAATGAATTTGACTTTTAGTTGCAATAATAATAATATATATAATTATTTTCATTAGTTGTTTCAATCTGTTGTGCAGAAATTCTTTACTAAAAATAATAACCTTAAGGTATGACGCCCTTTGTCACTTGAGTGAAAAAAAAAATAAAAATGTCTTATTTTAGGCGGGAAATGTCAAGCGCGTCAGTTTTTACTTTTTTCACAGTCAGGACATCTGCAGTACGGCCATCCGTGCCGGCCGCGCCATTGACCTTGGCTGTTATCCGATATGAATGTCGAGCAGGTTATGACCGTACCAACAGTCAATACAAAATGTAACCAATACAAGGGATCGCATTCCATAAATTATATATATTTTTGTTTAAACTGAAGTTTTAATATAAATTTCAGTGACAACTTTAATTTTTTTGAAGTTAATAATATTCAATGATGCGGTGCACCATTCCATACTGATTCTTAAATAAAAACTAAGAGTATCGTTGCTTACACGATTAATACGCCTCCCAACGCCAATGTCTTATTTTAAGGCAATAAAAATAACGAACTCACCAATCCTTCAGTAAATTCAATCCTTATTTTAGTATATTTGACACAACCATAGAACTAAACAAAAGTGATAAAAAATATAAAAATCAAAAATCAATTTATGATTTTGCTTTTATTTAATTTTCCTGAGCTAACGGTTTACGCTGGCGGGGCAGCAGTGGAGGATGATAAGATGAGAATTTATCACCGATGAGAACCGCGTGGAGGTCAACCTGACATGGTACATTGCTAGCAATAAGATGATCAATCCACATTAATAACAAACCCTTAACTCTTTCCCCCTATAAAATATAGTTCAAAATAAGAAAATATAAAAGGATGTTTGATAATATTAGTTCTTGTTATGGAATTCTATGTGATGGGCCACCTGAAGGTAAATTATAAGTATCGTTTGTATATTTTTTATTTATTTATTTAACTTTAATGCACACAATATAACATATAGTACAGTACATTTGGCGGACTTAACACCATGCAGCAACCAATCAACCAATGGTGCAGAGAATAATTGTTGGCGGTGCAAAATTATAAACATAAACAAAATGCAACAAAATATAAACTTAATGTATTCATATATATATGAATTATACTACAGTTATCATGTAACACCTGTGAGAACACTCATGAGGTCTAAAACGTCATGCCTCTTTTTCACAAAAACAATCTCCCTATAGAAATAGAAAGTCAAAATATAAAATATAAAACTACTGAAAACCTTCTGACAACATTATTTTACTATAAAAATATATACATATATAATAATGATAATAATCTGACAATGCCCTGAGACTATTATTATTATATAATATACATATCTAGTAATAAGGTACCAACATCGATATCGTTGTAAAATCAAATAAATCTAAAAAAGCAATGTCGCCATCTTGCATAGTGCGATCAGATGAAAAATGTGTACGATCCATTTTACCGATGCTCATTAAACTCTTCCTGCATCTTTATCTCTGTTACAAGCAGACACGAGATACTATAATGTTTCCATTAATTAAAATAAAAGTTTCCTACGAACATTTATTCATTTATTTAATTTTTACGGCATAAATATAACACATAAATATACAAATGGTGAATTTAACAGCAAGCACTTTTAAATAATATTTTGCATGCCATTGCTATGGCAAGTACATGGTTTTATGCTTATGTCATCTTTTGTACTGTGTTTTTGAGCGAATAAATTATAATTATTATTAAAGGACGTTTTCTACCAGTCAACAATAAGTTAAGCTGAGAAATTAGTATAGGCGATGAATCGAACTTGCGACAATCGGACGCAAAGCGGTAGACCATCGAGGTCACAATGGATTTAGTACATTCGTAGATTGTTAAATATGCTAAATAAAGTCTTATATATGTATCTAAAATACTTGTGTCACAATGTTAGTTACCATGCTCCTCCGAAACGGCTTGACAGATTTTTATGAAAATTTATATGCATATTCAGTACCTAGGTCTGAGAATCGAATCTATTTTTCACCCCTAACATTTTTTTAACTTTTTGGAAAATTTTAAATTATTTTATAATTTTGAATTAAAAAATACATATAACCCTAAATTTTCACCCTTCTATCACCAACTTCTATTTTTTAAAAGCGATATTAATTTGTATGACAAAGAAGTTTGCCGGGACAACAGTAACTTATATATTCATGAAGGACACTTTCATGAACTTATCAATGTCAACAGGCGTCAATATGGACGTTGCTAAGTTCATGAAAATGTGCTATCATATTGATAGGTTATCGCAATAGGTACTAATACATAAAATAGATTTTAAATACCACTTGAAAGCTATCGCTTAATAAATATGACAACTAGTTTGAACCGGCGGAGATGTCTGTAATCACATTTTGTAATAAAAAGACAAAGAACCTGATACCCTTTCGTTATTCTAAGACTTATTTTGTTATTAATTTATAATTATTAATAAATGGTCCAGTTTGAAAGGGATCTGCTTTTCCTCTCCAATCAATCTCCCGTCCAATAGAACTTAAGGGGATAAAATAAAATAAAATGAAAGATTGTATGCTAGTCATTTTTGAGGCTACAACGAATACTTTTTCTTTGGCTTTTTTGTTAGATTATTAAATATTTTTTCTTTATTTAGCAAGGTCACTATTCCATACGGACGAAGTATATCGTGTGTAATATAAATTCATAAGTAGTGAAAAAAAAAGTTCGATATAATATAATAAACAGACAGAGAAACCTACTGGCAGTTGGTTGTAAAAATCATGATAATATAGATAATATTTACTGCCTAATCATAAAACCAATAATCATTATCTGAAATCCTATTCATGTATCTAATATGGTTTCCCTCACACATCCCATTCAAAACTAAAACCCATAAGTACCAATCTATAAGGAAAATAAATGAATTACTTTATTGTATACGTTACTAAAATATATTTAAAGCAATCGTGCGTGGTACTTAAAAGAGGACATACACACTAAATGACTATATTATAAGTCTATATAATATAAATAAATATTATTTAAATATATATTTGTATATAGAAAAAATCGAGATGTTTTTCGAAAAGCCCGTTTTAAATACGGAGAAATGGTTCACGGCCGATGATTTATTGCAGTATGTGAGTACAATTTTAAATTTTTATTATTATTTTAATATTTTATGTATAAGTAGTCACACAATCAGGGCCGGCGGAAGCGGGCATGCAACGCATGCGGGCGCCTCGTCGAAGGGGGCGCCATGCGCCATTACGGTTCGGATATATACTATAATTTTATTAAAATATAGAATCTATAGAATACTTAATAAATTACAATAATTAATGTAACTTAACTATGAATACGGAGACAAACTGCGCTAGGATAAAAATTCCATGCGAGCATTGAGGACCCTAGCGCCGGCCCTGCAGACAATTACATAGATATACATATATGACTGAAATACGGAAAACTGAATAGGAATTTTTAAAGGTAATGAAATGGTTCAACCCCTTACACTAACAATTTACAGTGGCGGGGAACCGGTGGAAGATGATAAGATGAGCGGAAAAGATGTGTGTGTGATAAAGTGATGCTTAAAGCTTGTATCATCATAATCTGCTTCTTCCTTATCCCATTTATTTGGGGTCGGCGTAATATGTTTTTCTCTTGCATTCATCTCTGTTCGCACTCATACCGTTATTTACTCCCTTTCTCACCATATCATCTATCACACAGTCCATTTATCTCTTTTTCGGCCTTCCTCTACCCTTATAACCATCCACATTCATATGTAACACCGTCCTTAGGATATGATCTTCATGCTTAAAGCTTGTATATGAATTAAAAAAAACAATTAACGTAAGCGGGTTCTAACCAGAATTCTTATTTATCAAAAAACCTAACTTACTCAGTTTTGTTTTAGGTACAATCAATAGTAAGGTATTCTAGACTACATGAGCGGCGGCATCCAGATAGATCGAATTATAGGTGGCTCTCATCAAAAACTGTGAGCGATTCATCAATTGATAAGGAGCTGGATCAATTCAAAACATTAGTTAAAAAGGTTGGTAGACAATGTATAAAATTAATTATATTATATATCTATGGTAGATATAAACAGGCAATGATTCTTTTTGATTTTGAAAGTTATTTTTTTACTTAAAAAGCTTATTCCTCTGGTCTCACGGGTGCTCGTCCGTTTTCAATCGCAAGCTCGTTTGTCCCCTGTGCTTAGGGTTGCCAACTTTTTGTGACAAAAAAAAACCGTATAAAATGGTTTGGATAGGAAAAAAATAAAGAATTAGGAAGAAACAGTATTTTTCAAAAATTTTTTGCATTAAAAACGTATTTTTGTGTGTTTTTAATACTAGAGCTGTGACAAATGTTACAACTCACGTTTTATGCATCGCAGTAAAGGTCGAAAATAAAGTATTTTTGCATACTTTATGTAAAAGTAAGTATAAAGTATCATTACCGAAAATAAAATAGGATACGTTATTATAAAGTATGGTTGGTAACCCTACTTGTGCTGTAAATGTAATGAATACTTATATATATTTTAATATTTAATAAAATTTCAAAATATAGTGACTTTATACCAAGTCTTTATTCCTTTACCTATATACCTACACATATTAAATTATAAAACTACAACAACTCTATTCTCCCAAATTTTAATTTTAATGACTATATTATAGTAAACATGTACAACATTTATTTGAAAAGGATACGAACTGAGTTTCTTAAGTCATCAAGTCATGTCATCAGGGGGTCACATGTAATTTATGAATGGTCTCTTACATAGCACGGTGCTTGTTGCAAAAATAAGTGAATAAGTGCACGAACATAGGATAAACTAAAATAAAGTACGGAAACAAACATATAGTCGCATTGCGAATATCCTCAATTTTGTAGATTTCTTTCCCCGCCAACAACCACAGACACGTTTTTTAAATTCGATTTTTGTCGCTGCAGTGAAAGGATTAACAGGGCAAAAGGACTCGGCCCAAACAGCCATTGTCTTAGTAAGGGTAAAATAAAAAGATTTTTTTTATTTTTTTAACAGTTGTCTTCAGAAAGCTGTACAGCTGTAGCTATAAAACTTCAATCGTATACCGATGAAGATACCAGTTCAACTGCTATTTTGACCTCCTTCGAGCATCTTCTAGAAGAACAATACAACATTCAGCTAATGGAAAACAACGTGAAACGTGTGAAAGAGACAACACTAATTGGAAAGAGAAAGTTGAATAGAGTACGCCCGGAGTTATTACCGCCTGGACGACAGCCCACTGTGTCATTTATTATAGACTAAATTCAATATGCTTTCTACTTAAAAAAACTACTAGCTTCAATAAATAGATATGTAAAAAAATATAGACTTTAATTTCGTATATAAATATAAATAATCCTGGACAAATGACACAGCGCCCTCTAGTCCCAAGCTAAGCAAAGCTTAGCTCTAGCGTACTATGCGTACTGGACAACTCATATAAATACTTAGATATATATTTTTTTTGTAAATACATACATAATATGCATAGAACACACGCAGACCAGTACAAACACCCATCCACCACAAACATACATCCTCATGACGACAAATGTTTGCACCGTGTGAGGAATCGAACCCGCGACCATCGGAAGTAAAGCGGTGTTCTACATGGCTAGACCACCGAAGCCTTCAATATTGAAATCTTTTCTTGAATAACAGCTGCATATAAGTGTTTGGATTTTCTTGACTTATCGAAAAACGTTCTTCTATTTCTTGAGTCTCATTCATATATTCACTCTATATATTTTACGCACAGGGGGATGATTTTTAAATCTTCTATTCTACTTGATATTTAAGTGTTTTTTATACAACTGAAATGCCAATCTGACGGTCCATCTGATTGTAAGTAGTAACCGTCGCCTATATACGTGAACAGAACTACAGACATCACGTTATCATGTGATATCACGGTACCCGTGAAACCATTCGTTGTCTTTCTGGAAGACGATGTTAAGTTGCCGATATACCTTAAAATTTCATTGCCTAACCTGCACCCTACAACCGAAACATTTTACATAAGTTACATGCCATCACATTGTTAATTACGTATATTCTTTTTTAAATATGTTTTTAGTGTACAATATATTGAAGTAGACATTTTTAACCCCTAGGTTTATTTCAATTAAAGTGCCCACGGGTGATCGTCCGGTCCTAAAGCGTAAATTTATATATATAATACATGTACACCCTAGGTATGTGAATCTTTACTAGCAACGGATTTTGAAGCGTTTTTTAATAGATTAGAGTGAGGAAGTTTTATATATATAATAGGTACATGTAGATAGCGAATAGCTAGTAAGTGAATAAAATAAGAACACATCGGTTATTAGTGTGCATTTTTATTTACTTAAGATATTTTCATTTCACAAACACAAATATCACAGTTTTGAATCATTATTTTAACAAGTCAGTGGTAATAATTATAATATCAATGGGAATAAAGAGAAAACAGTATTGTATACATACAAACATATTCTGTTTTCTCCCTGGATATTGACACTAGATCAAATTTTTGTCATAAAACGTACATTTATTATACATTATTAGCATGCCCTATGTTTTCTATTTCTATTAACTATTTTAAATTTAAAAGCAAAATTATTTTAAGAGTCTGCATATGACCAAATTTGCTCATAATAAACCATCGTAATCCAGACGTCTCAAAAACAAAATTAACAAAACATGGAGATATAGTTACATATAGCAAAATGTATATAAGTGTATATGTTTGTTTATGTACATATAAGTGAAGTTGAGTGCTGAAGACAAAAACTTTTAAAAAGTTCAGTGGCTTGTTGATACTTTTGTGTTTTATATTAAAGATTGTGTGATAATAAATAAAAAGAAGAAAGTACAAAAGTCTTCTTTAAAAAACGGGGTAACACGACATTTCATTTTTTTTAAACGAGGGAAATTGGTGTGTCTTAACATATGAATGATGCTTTATCTCAACAGCTACAGATTTGGTAAAATCAATTTTAGAGTTTTAATTTTAAAGTCTAATTATCAATGAGCCTTTATCTCAGCTCTTAAAATTTTGGAAATTCAATTCTAGATATTTCACTTTAAAGTCTAATTTCGTAAATAAGTATATTTTAGTTAATGCAGTATTGGTTTAAGCGTGCGACATGTCGTATATGAAAAAAATCTAAAACTCTATCTGTAGGGGAAGGAATGTTAGTAATTTATGAAATTGACCCCATTGCTAGCAATGTGCCATGTTAGGTTGAGTTCCACGCGGTTGCCCCTAGAAACCATTGTGATAAATTCCTGGTGAATTTAGTTATCATTAAACTATCGAGTTTAATATACATTATTTATATTGTTAACCGTTAACACGAATAATTTTATATGGTAAATAAAATTATTCCTGGTGAATTTGTCACGATGGACTAACTGACCTGACCTCATGCTCATATTATCATCCTCCACTGGTGCGCCGCCAGCGTATACTGTTAGTCCAGAATTCCATTACATACCTATAAAAAAAACCATACATGCTAACATTGTAAATGCAAAAGTGAGTCTTTCTGTATGTTTACATTCATAACTAATCGACTGAACAGATCTTAGTACAGACGTGCTTATGTCACGATAATAACTATAGCGATATTCTATATCTCAAAAAGCAGGCAATTAGGCATTATGAAAACGGCTACAATGCTCTCGTACAGCCAAAACCATACCAGATAAAGGAGGAGCACAATGAAGAGACAAGCAATGGCTAGTTTTATAAAATATTTTAATTTTCTATGATTATATTTCACGGCTCCGGTAGTCTAGCGATTTAGCACACTGCCTTACTTCGCTCGTTCGGTTCCTAGCACGGTGTAAACGTTTGTATTCTTGAGTATGATTGTTTGTATTGGTCTGAGTGTTTTCTATATATTGTTTATGTATTAAAAATGTATTTAAGAATTTTTATTAGTCATCCAGTGCCTATAATACAAGCTCTGCTTATCTTGGAACTAGATGGCGCTGTGTGAATTGTCTAATTATTATTATTATTATTTTGAAGTCTATTATTAAACATAATAATAATAATAGCTCAATTTTTTTTAGTATACAATGTTGTTGTACAAGAGTAAAAATTATTAATATTCTTTGGTATAAATAATAATTATTGCTATTAAAACATAATTGACGACATTTGAAGATCGTATTAATGTGAGAACGTATACATTTTTTATTTATGCTATTTTTTGCTTGTCCTGTGTTCTGAAAGGCCACGTGGCAACCGCCGGGGTCAGTCGTAGTAGTAAGGCCGGCTTCAAAACGCCTGTCAAAAAATGCATAGCATAATACCACCACGCGTGAGATTTGCATATATTATCTTGGAAGTGACGGATGCCGTAGAATATCAAGGCGGTTGTGAAGGCGGAAATTATTAACGACCTATTCTTGGAGTCGTGGCGATATCTGAAAAACAAATTTAAAAAAATATGTCACTATGGTATGGTGTAGATGAGTTTTTCCCAACGCCCCAAAGAGGGGTAATTTTCGGACTACTCTGATGCTATACGCCGCAGTTGACCTTTACAGCCTCACTGGACGATACATTGAAACCACAGTGTACGTAAATTGGTTATAAGTAACAATATACTGACTGTGCAACCGCCGGTGTAACAAATAGCGCCCAGCCCAGCAACGCGGCTGTGGACTGCACCAGCGAGTACATAGGAGTCGTGGACACGTGGATGTCATCAGGACTCTCGCACCAACGGAACGCCTGCACATTCATATTAATAATAAATAAATCGATCCAAACCCCGGCCAAGGTCAACTCCCGCCAGACAGATACGACTTTTTTTTAATTATATTTGATTCTCTTCTGTTGTTTAATTTCTCATCATTAAATATGTTTTTTAACTTCTTCAGCAGCGATTTGATATTGTTTAATGTGTTTCTCTGAAGGGGATCGTAAGTAATTTAGTCTAAAGGCACAGCTAACATTTCAAAGTACTCACTAGTTTCACTGTCCATTGTGGGTCCCATCCACAGAGAGTAAGGCTGAAGTAGGTGACGGCAGCGATGATGACCGTTATCACCGCGCTGAAGGTGTGCCAGGCGACCGCGCGGGAGACTGGAAGCTTCGCGTGCGCCCCGTACTGCCAGATGAAAGGATCTGACACGTATATACACAGCGCTGGAGCTATGAATGATCCTGTAACAAACATTACAAGTATTGCAGAATTTAAAGGAAGTATTACAGGAAATGAAGGAAGTATTACAGGATATGAGCACAGATTATTATATTAGAATCCGTTAGTTTCTGTTCCCGCCCTTCCCCCCCCCCCCCCCCCCCCCCCCCCCCCCCCCCCCCCCCCCCCCCTCAACCCCTTACCTATGACAGAAAAGACCGTACGGAGGCCATGACGCGCGCGCATTATTTGTATATTAAAATAAATTAAAACTGAGTTAAACCTACTGTGAAAAGTTTATCTCAGTAAGGACTAAGATGTTCTTACTAAGATGAACTTTACTATATAACCAATAAATTTATTCGTGACTAGCTGTGCCCGCGACTTCGTATATACGCGTGGAATTTAACGAAAAAAAATATTATAATAATAATATAATATAATATATATATATTTTCTAAAGTAAAAGTAGCCTAAGTTACTCCTTATTACATCAGCTACCTGCCAAAAAAAGTCCCGTCAAAATCGATCCAGCCATTTCAGAGATTAGCCGGAACAAACAGACCGACAGACAGACAGACAAAAATGATAAAAAATGTTATTTTGGTATACGTATTGTTTATATATTCATATGCATTTAGTAAACAACGGTTATTTCAATATTACAAACAGACACTCCAATTTTATTTATATGTATAGATGATGTCAGCATGTATATACAGTAAGAATAAATGTCTAAATTATAAATAAATTTATACGGCAGAACAACAATAAGAATATTATGCATGCCATTACTATGGCGAAACACATGATCTTATCTTAATTGTCAACTTATGCACTGTCATTTTAATCAAATAAAATTATTGTTATTGTTCTAAATCTACCCTGTACCATCGTAAGCACAGATTATTATATTAGAATCCGTTAGTTTCTGTCACTGGGTCACCTAATATAATTATAAAGGCACTCACCGACTAGCGCGCCCAACAGACACTGGTGTGGGAAGTGTGTGGCGACGAACATACGCGCCAACATCACTGAGCCGAGCCCCGCCGCAAACAACGGGTACACCACGTACTTCCACCACCATATGTAGTATTTTCTGAATTACATTTTTCATTTTTATTATTTAATTCTTTATTCAATGAACACAGTATAAACTTACAGCTAATTGCCAACAGGTTTATATTTTATAACTATTATATTATACATTTAAATATATGACGACCTCGGTGGTCTAGCCGTCTAGCACACCGCTTTACGTCCGATGGTCGCGGGTGCGTATTTAACAAAAAACCTGAAATTCCAGGTGATATTATAGATAGAAAATCTTTATAATTCGTTTATTTGGAAATGTAATATTTTGGAAATCTAAGCAGTGTGACACAATCATCCATGAATATGTACTCATGAATAGATATATGATTGTTTTTATGAGGATAATTCTGGAGCAATTGAAATTGCAAAACATGGAAATTTTACTAAAAATTCAAAACTCACTTTGTACATGAAAATTGTGAAAATGGAACAATTCAGGTTTGTAATATGTAGCAGATATTTTTACAAAGTCATTAGGGACAGTTAAATTTACAAAATTTAGAGAGATGTTAAAAAAAGGTATATGAATTAATAATTTTAATTAATATTAGTTATATATTTAAAGTAAATAAACATAAATACATATATATATATATAATATATATAAATATATATATATAATATTTTTATATTAGTAGTGGCAACTATAATTGTTGTCTATGATTGGTTCTATATTGTTAACTCTCTGGTTTATATAATATGTTAGTTAAATATATATAGTTTTATTATAAAATTATAAATATTAACAACAATATATAATATAATAATAATCTCAGGACAATTCACACAGCGCCATCTAGTCCCAACTTAAACTAGCTGAATCTTGTGTTATGGGTACTAGATAACTGATACAAGTACATAGATATTTTTTTTTTCGTAAATACATACATATTATACATAGAACAGCACTATTGCTGTTCAGGTATATAGGTCAGACATGATTTTCTAACTGGAACTAGGTTTTAAAACCAAAGTAACGTTTAACAAACAATTAGAGTTTACAACCGAAGTAAGGTTTTACAACCGTGGCAAAGCTTTTTTTACTAAAACTAGGTTTCACCAACAAGCCAACGATTTGACAATCGAATCTAGATTTTACAATGTAACAAAGTTTTGCAATTTATGTATATATGAATAAATATATTTATTTATTCTTTTGCACACAAAATTTCAAACATGACGGACTTAATGCCTGATCGTATTCTCTAGCAGTCAATCGTCGCATTGATCAGAGATAATAGAGCAGTGCAATATAAAATAGATTAATATTAATATATAATAATAATAACATAGATAATTATTATTATACTAATATAATTATAAATTTGTTAAATACCTGTCATTCATGACATGGGATATCCACATAACAGCAAGCATCAGGATCATGGCGGTGGTCGCACTATGACCTGAGGGACAGCCGGGTCCCGTCTCACAGGTGTGACGGAACTGACGCAGCTGTGGTCGATGCCCGATATAGAAACTAGTCTCTCTGACCCACCAGTATGGTCGATCTTCTAGTAACCACCTATTGGTGGGATAGTGATAATAATGTATATAATTTTTTTATGTAATTAGTTAAAGGCACACTGAACATGGAAATAGTGTTACAATAGAAATATGTTAATAGAGATGTGTTAAAAATTGATGTTTCATCATTAAAATTTAACAGAAAAATAATAATAATATGAATTTGGAAGGAAGATATCGACCCACCTGATGTTGACTGCCAACCTTCATTTGTATTAGATGAAAACTTCCATCTACAATATCTCTACCATCATGTGATGGCGACATTTGGTTAAACTCATGTGTTGCCATTCTAATGGACTAATGATATTATGCATTCATATGTTAGGTTATTATTATTGTAATATATTATGCGAAACATGCCCACTATCAATATTATGGTTCATTAATTTATTAATAATATAAGAGTCTCTTATCGGTGGAGCTCATACCACTTTCCACTCCTTCCATCAACCTCTTTGAATGTTGATACAACACAACTCCAATTTTGTCTTTAATTACTTCATGTAGCTGTGCCTTGATCTTTCCCTCACCCCTCATTATAGTGTGTATATGAAATTTATACCAATTGCAATTTTTCTGTAAGATTTCAGCAACTTACCACTTCATAACAGCATTCAACCAGCCCCCAAATGCCATGCAGAGAAGAAGTTGAGCTGCAAACACTGAGTCCACAATGGAAACAACTGGAAACATAATCTCCAGCACATGGTGGGGATTGGACACATTATTCACAAACTCAAAGAAATCTTCAGAATCTTTAAACCTGTAAACAAATAATTTCTATATAAAAATCTATTCGAAACATAATTACAATGTATTCTACAGTTATAATTTTAACATAGAGTTAAAATAAAAAATCAGATTAATAGTTTTATAATATCTAGTACATTCATAATAAAAATTATTATATTTTCTTAGTTTCTCAATAATTGATATTTCTAAGAACACAAAAGCTGAAATTTAATTTTTTAATTTATGTTGTTGAAGTTTATTTATTTTAAGTTCTCAACACCCTGAAACGCCACTAGTTTGATATAAAGTGTATACTAAAATAATTATCTATATTGTTAATCGGGACTTAAAAATTACTTTATTTTGTGTGTGTGAATAAATATAAATTTATTCAAGAAATTAATAAAATTTATGTAAAATTGCTGACAAAAGAATTCCAAATTATTTATATCTAGAGTTAATTATCTAACGGTTTAATATATAAACTATTGAAGTATTTAATTACAATTTTAATTACTTCCTTAGTCTGCTGCGGTATGTAATTAAATTAAAAAATCAATACAACCTAACCTACACGTGAATATTACTTACCAGTATTGAATGAATTCTATGCACGATATACCAAGTGCGTATATACGATCCATTATTATATTGTGTATTTTAACACAGAATCATTTTATTATTTAGTGATATTCACTAATGATTTTTGAATTTAAAAAGTTGTAATGAATAGAATAATATTTACGAAATAATAAACCGCAGGCAGTAGAACGTCAATGTCAGTTAATGTCATTCAGAAATGTCAAATCAAATCTTACACATTCCTTCACAAGATTCAATTTACAATCAAGCAAAGAATATACTACTCAAGAGCAAGTTAACTTAATGTTTATATTAATCATATAAATATAAATAAAGTTATAATTAAAATCGTTTGACTTGACTTTGTGGTCTGTACAAAATTTACGGCACTGAGAGCCAATCAATAAATGTTGTGATTTATGCGGGTAGTTGCTCCTAAGATTTTGCTGCTCCACCATCTGCATTATGTTTTCACTAATGTTTTATTTATATAAGTTAATATTTTTAGCTCTCAAGTTAAGTGAATAATTTTTAATTGTTAATGAGAATAAATATCTAAAACCTAAATCTGATGAGCCAGAAGTTAATAACTATGGAGAGCAATCACCTTTAGCAGTAATGATTGCTAGAACCAGGAGTGGAAAGCACTCACATTAAGCTGTAACGACCACCAGATTTTACCTTCCCAGAACTTATACCTCATTCGAACTTACCTTTTGAACCGCGTTACCTATCTACCCTCAAAACCAATAAAAGGTACTACTCTCCACTGGATCAGACTCTTGCTAATATTATTTCCATTATTAATGTACAAGAAATATTAAATTTAATTACCGACAATTAGAAACAAAAACTGCGAAGACAATAACGTACTCTCTTCACAACTCTTCACTGAAACGACATGCGACATCGCACTCAATACTTTTTTTAATTTTTGAAGCTACTGTGTTAGTCAATAATGATTATTATTTATAGTGAACAATAACTAATAATTAATACATAGATTGTAGTAAACATACTCCATATTAGGATTAAACGTTTCGAACTAGTATCAGCGGCGGCACCTGTTGATTATCACAGATCCTATCAATTTAGCAAGGCAGCTGTAATATCACTATTCAACGCAAGATGGCAGCACTAGGAAAAACATAATTGCAGGCTTAAGAAACAATGAATATGTAATAATTTAGTCTACACAATATAATTTAATTATATAAATAATAATATTACGTATTGTACATAGAATATTTTGTAAAAAAATTATGTAAAAACTGAAACTATGTGTGTAAGCACTTCGTCTTCTACCTGTGTTCTCAATTACCTACTATGGGTAGATGATGGTCTATCCTACTCTAGTAAGTCATATACTTATAATATTAATAGGTAGGTATATATAAATATTTAAATACTGCACAATTGCAAGCAATGTACCCATCAGATTGACCTTCTGGCCTCTCTGGAAACTATTGTGCTGAAGTGAATTTGCCGTGATGTACTAATTGACCTGACTTCATTCTCATCCTATCATCTACTTATGCCTCGCCAGCGTATATCACCACCACAGACAAGAGCACCATTCCATAGTCCATAGTCATTATTTATATAAAAATCTTCGGAGTTCCTGACAATAAAGCAATGTATTTACTGGCCTATCAACTTTAAAACGACTCTTACGATTTTTATGTGTTTTAAGACGTATACATAAAACATGTAAGAACAAATTTCATCTCTTAGTCATCTCGATTTAAGTTTAAAATTAAATATTTCAACGAGGATTCATTTACGAAGCGAAAATTCCCTTAGCGCAGTTAACCGCGCTAAGCGGCTAGATGGCGCCACTCTCCTGAGACGCGTGAAGCGGGATTATTGTTTTAATAATTGAATATTATTCTACGGCGGCTGTACAGTGGCGGAAACAAGTATAGATTTCAGTTGTTTACTTTTTTATAGGATTTTATTATAAATCAACTTTTTTTCAAGGGTAACATTGTCCAAAGTGGTTTTCCATTTATTTTAGCAGTGTAATTAATCCTTCGTAATGGTAATGTGTGTGTGTGTGTGTGTGCTGTTCATAAATAAGCGACGGTTTTTTTTATGGATGATAATGGAATGACGCTCCAGCCTGCTCTAACGATGTACACTGACGGGGCACTAGTTGAGGATGATAACATAAGCATGAAGTCAGGCCAGTTAGCTCTTCTTGAAAAATTCTCCAAGAATTTGTTAGGATAGTGTCCATGGGGAGAAGTGCGACAGTTAGACTGTAAAAAGTCATCTGCATGTGTACTTCAGTCACGCCTATATAACCCTTTCTACTCCAATGTCGAGTGTCACTCGACATAGTGTAATACCTCTTTTTTAGCGTGGAGCTGGTGAAATATAAAGAAAAAATAGCTTGGAGTGAAGGGTTAAGCTTCCACTTTGTATGAGATGTGTTTCATTTATGAGATGTGTTTCACAAGAAAACATTTATAGTGTGCATACAGTGGAAGATGATAAGATGAGGAATGCCCATCGTGACAAGCTCACCAGGAATTTGTCACGATGGTTTCCAGGGGGAACCGCGTGGAGGTCAACCTGACATTGTACATTGCTAGCAATGGGGTTATCAATCCACATTACTAACAATCCCCTTTCCCCCCCACAAAAAAACATTACCTATTACCTAATATCTTACTGTTTGTTCCTGTGGCAAGCTGTGCCCGTCGTTGTACGTTAGATATAAAATGGGGCCTGGTTTTGGCCAAATTTAATCTTTGCCGTGTCGACGAGCGAACATGATGCACGTGAGATGTAGTTCCTTGAGATTTATCTTGAGATATCCAAGCTGTACGTATTATTATGTACCTATTTTTTACATATAGACAAACGTTACTGTAGGGTTTTGATCCGCAGTGTAAATAAATACATCGTAATACAAACATAAAATATGTATATAATTGGTAAAAAGTAAAATATCAACAGCGAAAAATTTAAGCGAACACAAGAAGACATAATTACACTCTTTCTAAATATAAAATTCTATTTATAATACCTTCTATTAACAACGGCTATATATAAATTTAACAACAAAGTTCCTATAATTACCATTTAGGTACCATCAAGTAGACTATTAGCTTGTTTGTCATTCCAAGTACATAAAAATAAGATTTACTATATATAGATATATACTATATATGTATATATAGAAAAACTAGTTGATCCGCGTTACATCGCCTGCGTTATATTCTTCCCGTTTTGCAACACTTCTTATTGCGGCTCAATATAGCCTATTCTTCGAAAAATGAGCTATCTGACAGTTAAAACTCGCTCATCACAATTTTCAAACGTTATCACAAACTTAATTTACAAAGCTTGCCTCTTTATAATATTAGTAAAATAGTTTCATACGCATATTAATAAATATTTACAAAAAAAACATAGTAATCCAAGGCGATGTACCATCGGGGCAGCGTACCCAAGATACAGCATTGCCTCTTTAGTTAAATGATTTCCTATGTACCTATATTGGTCACGTTGTAGCGTGATAACGACTCAATCATTTGCATTCATGTCATTTTTTTATTGCTTTAACTTTAAACTTATCTTAATGAGCATACTTACTAAATGAAAAACTAAGATAAATAGATACACAGAAAATTTGAATTATTGTAGAAAATTTAAGGACTATCATCGAGCAAAACTACTAAGAAAATTGTTAAATTTTAGAAAACAAAGACTATTTAAACTGCGTTTGACAGATCATTTATAAATTTCTTTTCATTTGATATGCCACGATTTCTGGCCAATATTTATCTGACAATATCGATTTCATTTCATTTGCTATGCCACGATATTTGGCCACGATTTATCTGACAACATCTCGTCTCGTGTACAGCGTACTGAGCACTCGTAAACGCTGCATGATCACGTAGAATTATTGCATTAAAATATAATTCTCACCCCGATACGGTCCGCCCCCCTCTACGGTAATGGGGTGGCGCCCCCCAACTTGGGAAGCTGCACGTAGTAGGGGGTTTCGAAGTGCACACTTCATTGTTATTGCTAAATTGGTTAAAGTTGTGAGCGACTTTGTTACATAAGTACATAAAATACATAATAGTACATATTATGTATTCTATTTATAGTAAGTACATAGTAGTGACGACGTAAGTATACTGGGAGAGTGTGAGTGTAGTATAGTGAAGGAGAGTGTTATAGTACCTATTGGCCTAGTAGTTAGTAATATATTTTTTATATCAAACCAAACCATCTTTATTCATGTAGGTCTATTACAGACACTTATGATATGTTAAAAACTACCGCCGTTAACTATCTAGACGGCCTCGGTGATCTAGCGGTTTAGCACAACGCTTTCCTTCTGATGGTCCCGGGTTCGATTCCTCGCTCGGTGCAAATATACAGAGTTATACAGAGTCCAACATAATTTATAGAGTTAAAAATTAGGCCAACCTTAAAATACTTAGGTCTTGTATAAGTAGATAGAAATCTTCTATAGAGCCGGTATATATACTTTCATAGGTTAAAATTTCGTACAAACTACGAGAATCCTCGGTCACCGTCCCTGCTAAAAACTGTCCTAACATAAAGTATCTACTAACAAACAAACAAATTTTGATTTTTATATATAAAATTACAATATCAATGATAATAAACTTTGTTGCTAACACGAATCTCTCGTTTAAAAGTATTATGACATGCATCAACCAAACAACGAAATACTGACATTATTTCACATCAAACCTTTTAAAGATACCACTTAAAAGATCTGAAGCAAGCTTTGTAAACGCTCCTAATATGTCACAGTTAAAAGTATTGGCCTATAAAGCCGCAATTAGCGTTCGTTTTTTAAACGCAAATAGAATGGGGGAGGTATTAATGCGATATGCTTGTTCGCTTTTTAAAAATGGAACCACTCAATTAAATGGATTGCGTTTATGAAGCTAGTTTAGTGGTTTCGGTAGTGATTTGTTTCTATTTTTTTTTGTTGTTAATTTTATAACATGTTTAGGAAACGGGAAACAGGAAGTTGGGTCTGAATGTTGCCGTTAAAACATCTGAAGAGGAAAAACATGATTTCCAAATTATCTAAATTAGATTTTTGTTTGATATGGATAAATTGAAAAATGAATACCTATTTAACGCATTTTACAAGAGGTAGACAGTAAAATTTGATCTGTGTGGGTACCTCAGTCTCATCTACTTCAGCTATCAAGCAGCTTGCTTTGTAATTTAAATTCTATTTTCCATAAGTCAAGATCTCACTATAACATCGCTATGTCTTTGCATGCCTCTAAACAAAACGATGAGCTGATAATGACAACCAAGTATTGCACAGAAACGACATTACTTTCCGGTACCCCTAATAATATTTATATCACGTGTGTTATCAATAATTTTATAGCAAATAACTTACTTATTATTAATATATACAAAAATGTATATTATCGAAAGTTTAACAATTATTATTCACCTATGTTGATTCGAAAAAAAGTTTAATTATTTTTATTTGAAATCCAAACTGAACCGATTTTGGTGAAGTATCTATAAAATAAATCTAATAGTACATCTGTTCAAATTTAAAGTCTAATTTTGTTTACAAATTGCAGTGTTCTTCGATATCTAACAGACATAAAAAACCGTCCAACAACGTCCAACCGTATTTGATAACATCATTTTTTGAAGTCGGTTAAAAATCTATTAAAACAATATAATCCGCCTCTTTATCACATAAATCCGAGTGTTGATATAAAGAATATAAACAGTGGTGCTAAACACAAGCGCCCGGGGTCGCAGGTGCCGACGGCGCCCCCCCCGGCGGCAATTTGACAGACTATTAATCCGGATTTGGCCGGTTTTAAGCGGATTAGGGGCGGATTTATCCGGCGTTAAGTGGCTTAGCAGTGCACTGTCTCAAATGTAGTTATGACAAGTTTACAGAAGTTAATCGAATATTGATGTTTTTAATATTTATGTATTCATTAACTTTATACTTTACTGACGATATTATCAGATTGCACTTGAATGGGTGCGTAGGGGTTTCTATGTTGATTATCGCATGCCTCTTACTTGTTATTGTGTATTCAAAAGAGTAACACATAAGTTTCTTGCTCATTCTTCTTGTGCTGAATCTGAATGAGTGGCAGAATAAAAAATGTGACTATTCATTTAATAATAATAAGATTATTTGTATTTCTACTTATTATTATTTTAAAAATAAACTAGGTACTCGCCCCGGTTTCACACATGCGAATACAAAAACTGCATTAAGATCCGTTGCGTAATTTAAAAGATCCAAGCGAACAGACTACAGAATATATCTCTACACAATAAATATTAAATCAAGACAATTAACAAAAGCACCATTTAGTCCCAAGCTAATCAAAACTTTTCCTATAACACGGGTAGAAATAGTTAAACACATTTTATTTTTGTCTATATAGAATACACCCAGATCGTTTACTATATATTAGGGTATGTATTTACAAAAAAAATCAAGTAGTTCTCTGAGTTGTTTAGTAGCTATAGTACAAGTTCTACGCAGGTTGGACCCTGATGGGTAGATGTGAATTGTGTCGGGTTATTATTATTTAAAATTAATAGTAATAAAAAGGGCTTATTTACCCCTTGGGGTATATTTCTAATTTCTGTAGCATATTGTATTAGTATATTTTGTATATATGTAGTATATTTTTATATTATGTAGTATATTTTTCTTTCTTCTTTCTTTTTTTCTTTCTTTCTTTTTCTTTCTTTCTTTCTATATATTATAGGCTACGGATATTCTGTGAAAATTCTATTTAATTTCTGGAGGAACACATTCATGGATTCAAGGATGCACATGTCAAGAATACGCATTTTTAATTTATACAAACAGATTAACGGACAGATTCTCATCACGATTTTAATATATATAAAGATAAAAATAATGTTTTTCATTGCCTACTGATTATCGAATTTATTCTTACATCAATATGAAATATTAGATAACTGTATTCTGTATAATTTGTGGGTAAGTAGAGTACGGCTAGATTACAGATAATAAGCACTTACCACAGTCTAAAAAATATTGCCTAATAAATACCACAATATATCTGTAAATTCTAAAAACATAAATGTTTTTGTTATTGTTTTTGTTGCCCCTCATAACCGCAACCATATTTCCATTACATCACGTTTTAAAACTATATTGCATATTTTATGTCCACCGCAATTAAAAAATACTTTCTTTCAATGCCCACAGCTTATAAAAACTTCCCGCCCATTTCAAGGGCAATAGACAAGAAAATATTTTGTCATTTTTGACAAAACATTCGGTGCGTTTACGAAGCGTGACTGATTTGTCTATGTTTGCCGACAGGCAAGGGCGTTGGAGAAATTGCTTTATTGCTTTATTCTGGCTTTCTGGCCACCTTACAGTAGTGTTTAATTGTTATATTGCGACCGTAGGTAATTAAGACACTACCACAACCTCGGAAATTGTCAAAATGTACGCTAACTATTGTTTATGGTATAATTTTGTGTAGAGCGGCGACTTTGACGAAAATAAATTTATTGATTATTGGTTAGAATGAATTTGGTAGAGGCTATACAACAAAAGAACCATGTCTTGCCTCATTCATCATCATCAAAAATCCTTCAAGCGGTAGAATATGAAATAATTAACTTTGTGACTATTTATACCTCTAGGTATATAAAACAAGAGTAATAATCTTTTTAATTTTCGAACATAATTATTAGTCCTTTATTTATTATTGAAGGCTCCCCCGGCTTTTTACCGGATGCTCATAATTTTTATATTTGTTTTTATTGGTATTTATTGTTTTATATATATCAACATAATATATATGTCCCTTACACCTATTATCTTAAAAACACTGAACAAAAAATATCTC
This sequence comes from Achroia grisella, assembly GCF_030625045.1. Classification (NCBI taxonomy): domain Eukaryota; kingdom Metazoa; phylum Arthropoda; class Insecta; order Lepidoptera; family Pyralidae; genus Achroia; species Achroia grisella. The sequence continues at coordinate 1,156,676 of NW_026712626.1, forward strand.
TAATATATGAGCGAGAAATCAGATTTCTACAATCTAAAGCGAATATCTATCTCGGGCTATGGACCGCAGGTTGACAACCCCTGTATAAACAATAGACGTAATATTGTTTGTAATTTCTGTATTCTGCACATACACAACCTAGAGCCTAGTACCAATAGATTGATGTCTCAAGATCCACACGTACCGAACCCCAACACGTGACATATAAAATTCACCGCCACCGACCCGGCCGTCACCTCGTGCGATCGCCATTTGTCGCAATAAAAAAAGAAAAAAAGGATTGTCTTTTGATTCCAATTTTGAATTCAATCTGCGCGGGTCGGGCCGCCATGATTTTATTTTCATGAGTGTCCTGGGAGCGCACGCACGTCGTCGAGGGTTGCGTCATTGCGACTGACGAAATATTTTTAATAATAAATGAGTGAAAAATCTTGTTATAATATTAGCGTTGATATAAACGAGGGATAATGTTTGTGTTATTGTTTTTGTTTCGTGTTGTTTATGATTTGGGGTGTTCGTAATTTGAATATAATTATATTGTAGAATAATTAAATTAAACTCTAATATATGTAGTTGTAGAAATCATTTTGCAATGAATTTGTTATTTATGAACATAATCAACAAACCAGATTACAAACAATTATACTCATGAATACAAATGTTTTTATCATACGAGGAATCGAACTCGCGAACATAAGTATAGAAGTAAAGCGGCATGTTAAAGCACAGAGGCCGTATATAATTAAATCGTTTTGCAATCCTAAATTCCTAATCTTACGTCTTTTTTTTGGCATTTTGTACATTATAGGCTTGTAGTAACCGTATAATAGAAAGACGCATCACCCAGATATGAGTCTACCTCACTCTTACAATCCATACGCAACAATGTTTTTTATTTCTTATAAAGTTTTTGGCTAGATTTGAATTTCGAACTACAAGTAAATAAAATTAATAGAAAAGCCACTATGCACGCATGACTATTTTAAAATTAACATATGCAACTATTTATGTGAATAAAACCTCTTTATTAGGCGACAAAAAAAAATGTGTCTAAAGAGTTTTTATACGTAAATCTTTTTCTACAACGTGGCACGTAGAACACTATGCTCGCATGACTATTTAAAAATTAACGTATGCAACTATTTACGTGAATAAAACCTCTTTATTACGCGACAGAAAAAAAAAGTTGAAGAAAAAGGTTTTCGTATAAAAAACCTTTTTCTTCAACGTGGCACGTAGAAGCATCCCTCACCAAGAAGTACCGGCACAATAATACCTTTGCCCGGTTACTTTTTAATCCGGGTCCGGTCGTAAATACCGGGATAGGCCGCATCACGGATATTCCGGGACAATCATCCCGCTATCTACACTATTTTTTCGTGTTAAAATGTAGCCAGTACCTTTGGGAATTGCATAATATATCCATGTTTTATTCCAAAAGGAATCTCTTTTCTTTTTTTTTTTTATACGGTGTTTTTTTAACACTATTTCTGTGGCATACAGGTCTGTCTGATGGTAAATACACATAGTGGGCTCTGGATACAACACCGTAATTTAAAATTGTTATTTAATAATAATCGACTTGAAATATTTAGTACTAGATGTGTCCACCTGCGTGAAATTTATAGACTATGTGTTATTCTGATCTATAAGCTATATTATTGAGAAGTTTAATTAAAATCGCTTCAATAGTTTTTGCATCCACACTCACAAACTTCCACGTTTATAATATTAGTAAGATAAGATCACTGGTAAATAAAAAAAAACTAAGATTTTAAAACTATTAACAATATTTATAAAATAGGTGAATTTAGAAAACTCGCTCAAAATATACTAGAAAACAGTTTGCATTAAGTAACTAATTTTCTACAGGTGAAAGATCTTCAAAATTCTTTCAACTATAGAAAGCTTACCTATATAATCGAAAAATGGCGCTATATTTTATTAAAATAATTTTTTATTTCACCATATGTAATAGCATCTAAACGAAATCACCATTAATAATAAAAAAAATGTGACACGTAGAGATTTCACGTTAAAACAGGTGGAGGAATCGGTATGGAATTTTCACAGAAAATGTATAATTTTGTATTTATGTTCATATTTAACAATGAACATAAATAGAAAATTATACAGATTGAGATTATAATAATATCCTCAATAATATGCATAAAGGGATGAAATAATAACTTTTGTAAATATGTACAAATTAACCTATTAAATTTTTAATTTATGTGCTAGTGGTTTTTTTATCATAAGTAAATAGCGTTTACGAAAATACCTATATGAGCACAGATTGATACTCATAGCTAGCTTTCAATAAAACTGAACTGTTTTCTGCTTGTACTGAAGCATAGCTAAATAGAACTTAGTCATCGTCACCTAAACCATAAACAAAAGCGCAAACAATACAAGACAAGATTATTTACACTTTAGAATAGCAACCGAAACTAATCATATGCTACTGGTAGCCCCATAAACAATATTATGTCAGCGGGGTATCAACCATTAGGGGCGAAAATAACCTTTTTGGACAATTACGAGCCGACCGAACGCAATCATAAAACCTTTTTTGCCTCCCTTGTAACAGAAAAAAAAAACAAATACTTTTCACGAATTTGTTTCAAAATATTTCCCGCGTTCTATTGTTTTTTTTCTATGGCGGCTGTGTTTATGGTTCATTTCATGCAGAAAGTTGTAAAATTTGTTTAATAGAGCTAAATATAAAAAAAAAGCTAAACTAATGAAGAAATTGTTACAATTTCATTTTGGTTGGATAATAAATAGTTTTAAATAAAAAGACAGTCTGTTACAGGAAGTTGATTTATTATTTTAAATAAGTTTTTTTTGGCACCTATTGACTATGCCACATCTATAAACCATATTTGTCTTCGTAATTGAGGTTATATTCGTAAATGGATCGAAATGCATTCTCAAACATGAAATAGCGAAAATCTGTAGATAATGACGTTGCATTAAATGAAACAAATCATGTAATCAGCCTTTATTTATATTACTTATTATTTTAAGTAGTGCGAAATTTTCAGTGGAAATGTTCGATACTTATGTTTTATAACAAACTACCAGAGTCTGTTCTAAATCTGCCTGAAAAAGATTTAAATGTCGAATAAAACACTTTCTTTGTAAAATAGCATATAAAATTAAAGGGTTCGTTAATAATGTTTTGTAGAAAAAAAACAAAATTCATGGCGCTGGTAATATTATCTGATTGCACTAAGAATCAGTGCGTAGCGATTTCTATGTTGATTATCGCATGCCTCTTACTTGTTATTGTGTAATTATTTATATAAAAAAACTACATTTCGGTGATTACAATAACAATAATAATAATAAATTTATTTTGGGTATATACATATATGATGTAATACAAAAACATGGCCCTTGCAAAATCTGCTAATATGAAGCGTACAAATCTTAAAGTTAATTAAATTATCGATAACAATAAAATTATTAAAAAAAAAAGAGAACAATAGAAATATATATATCAGTGTTTACAATAGAAATAAATAATAATATATATTATTATTTATTTCTATTATCTTATGGGCCCCCGTCTTGCGAGGGGCCCATAGCCTGCTACCAGGCTAATCCGACACTGTTGTAGACAACAACAAATTAGAGGACCATTTGCATTGCGAATTTAGCGTCATATAGAACGCTTCTCGGTTCTCGCCTCCACCGCTTGGATAAACAGCTATTATTGTTCGTTGGAGTACTCGCAGTGTGGGGTTCAGTGAGCCAAATTGTTTTACGGTATCTTATTAAACCGCTCACAAACAGTGCAGGATGAAAGAATGTGGAGCATTCCTTAGCTATTTTAATGCTCTAGGAAATCTATGGTTTTTACAATCTTATCCAATCTGTGGTTGGCAGTCAACCTTACGCGGAATATGTTGGTAAGTGCACCATAGTGCCAAGCCTTTATAAAAGAAAAGTGTATATGATATTTTGACATACGGAAATACCTATCTCAAATTACGATGACGTAGGTACAAGGTTTTATTTTTTTTCTTTTGTAATACGTTGGTGCATTTGCCAACATCAAAGTTTGGGAAAGTATAGGATAATTTTGGATTTTAGGATTCGAAGTTAGTTACAAGGTCAACTCTAAGGAATTTTTATGGCTTTCCCTTTATCCCAGATGAGGTAGACAGAAACATTGTTGTGAACGCAATACTTAGCATTAACAGGGTATATTATATTAAAATTTAGGTTTGATATCGGTGTTTTGTTCACCGGAGAGTAAGAAATATAAATTGACACACAAGTTTTTTTTCTGTCACCCAGATTTGAACTCACGACATTTTAAGTATAGGTGAGGGTAGTAAACTAGACCACGGCGCTCTCAATCTCAACTAATTAATTAAAAATTCTTTATTCAATCACGCAGACAAAGTAGTGTACGACGGTTAGTATTTAATGCGTACTATTCGTGTAGGTATACTTACATAGTAATATGAAATAAAAACCCCTAATAAGTATCTCTAAATTCTGCGGTGCAAGCATTTTAATTCGTAAATAAATATACTCAAGCGTGTTACATTGTAAACCTCAATGCTTCGCTGGTTCCTCGCTGAATAAAAGCGGGAAAATTACTTCAATCGTCCCAACTGCAACAACGTCGTAACCGACATTTATCTCCATCCCACTCTAGCATTACACTTCTCAATATTTCATCTCTTCCGCACTTATTGAAGAAAACCAAGCGAGGTAAGCTTTTTCGCCGATGAATTTCATTCATGAATCGCCCTCGGGTTCCATGATGGCTGATTATACAATACAATACTGTCCGGAATACCGTGAACGCTTTTCCGGGGGTATTGTACATGAAAATGGATAGGGAATAACGGAACGGAACGCTCGAGCGAAACGGGGCTTTTATCTCCGTTCCGCCATTGGCTGTTTCAAAAAAAGTACGCAGCTTGTGATTGGCCAAAACAAATTGCTCGCGCCGTGTTCTTTATTGAAGGAAAATACAGAACGCCTTATCTGCCACTGGCTAATGTTCCTAAAAGGTCTTATTTCCACAGTCTGATATAATAGGTCTGTCGTTTTGATTCTGGGCATGTAGAGTAGATACGTAAAAGCCTTGTTTCGGAGTGAAATTGCAATATTAGAACAATTATACGAGTTTTTCTTTTTGCCAATGAGATGACATTGTAGAGCTGATATTTGGGTCATTTTCTTTACGATTATTTAATCGTAAGTATTCTACTGACACGGCTAGATAGTTTATCAAATGGATCTCTCAATTCCAAGATCGATAGAAGATTGAGATGATTCTTTTTAGTAATGGAACTGCGGGTCGTATTCACTCAGACCTCCACACGACTCCCCTGGAACATATCGTAGTTAATTCCTATGAAGTTTGCCACAATTGGTTAACTGACTTCACTTCACAATCATCCTATATCCTCCACTGATGTCCCATCACTAGAAGTCACGTGTAGAAGAAAAAAGAGAGTCAAAATCTAAATGATATGAAATGTTATATATACCTACTATAAATATATAACATTTCATTTTTAATTCCGTAGTAATATTATGTCGTACTTATAAACAATAAATTTTACTTTCTTTAGATATTATTGCTATTCCGCTAATTGCTTTATTCAAATCGCCACTTCTTTACATAGTAAAAAAATTGTCGCTTCCACTGTCTATTCGCTTAGATCTTATGCAATAGATTTTAATGCTGTTTTATCAATAGAGTGATTGAAGAAGGTTTACATCTATAATACATACACACTCGTGCTACGCCAGGGCGGATAGCTAGTATGTATTATAGCTAGCATAAAAGTAGTGGTGTTGACACATTCCAAGTCATCTTATTCCTTCATCACAAGAACAATATCACAGTAGCAAATTTCAACAATGGTGGCAGTTTTTAATAAAAAGATCATAATGTATTGTTAACACCACCCGCTGTTAAAATCGCGTCCACGCACAGTAGCAATGATTTTGTCTGCGAGTTTATTGTATGGTGTAAATCACTCTTTGAAATTCTTACGCCGGCACAAATTATCACAATGGTTTCGTTACCATAAACAACGATTTGTATAAGTGTTTAGTATTCGTTAATATAGCTTGAAGAAAGTCGGTTTGTATAAGTAGAAATTGTAAAATGTATGGAAAAACTACATAGGTTCGAACACTGTAATGCTATATTGCTAGCCAAGATAAGGAAGCATTTTCAAAAACATATGGAAATTTTGATAATTTACATTAAAATGCTTCATATGAAAAAATATTTAACTCAACTTGTCATAGTCCAAATTATTTAGTTGGTAATTATTTTACCTATATAATTGTAATGGTAAATAAGGTAATGGTCCATGTGATGGCAAGTGGTAACCGTCGCCAATATTCACTAATACCACTTATATAATATATAAAAAAATAATTTTCAATTGTCATAAATAGATACAAATGCCGACTCTATATTGATATCCTCGTTCGCCCCTAATATAAATGGCGGACGTCGGCTGAACGGCAATTTTTCACGTCGTATCTCCATCTGAGCGCTAAATAATAGACCGAGCCGACCGTTAGATATTCATGAAGTTTATTTTTCATTAGCCGACGCTCAGTCGCTATAATTGCAGTTTAGATGGATTTTTATTCTGCATTTTTCCGGTTACAACCGGATTTGGGCTGTCAGTTTGATTGAATTTTATTGGTTGGTAGGTAATTAAATATTGCTTTATTTAATAGGATATTTTTTTTTTCGAACTACTCTAACGATAGGGACCGAGTGCAGATTGTACTTCAAACCCGCGGAAGGACTTATGGAGCGGCTGAAGGCTATCTCCCGCTTGACCGATACGACTTTTTCCGAGGGCACCGCTAGGGGTTCGAACCTCGGCTCAAGCCGTTGTAGTTTTCATCCCCGTTTGAATTGGACCGAAGATAGATCGGAGGGATAGTAAATAAGAAGTAGGTAACTTTTTTATATCTCAGTCGCTATAATTGCAGTTGCAGGTGGGTTTTATTCTGCATTTTTCCGGTTACAACCGGATTTGGGCTGTCACTTTTATTGAATTTTATTGCTTCGTTGTTAATTAAATATTGCTTTATTTGATGGTATATAGGAAGTAGGTAACTTTTTTGTATCTGTGTATAATAACTACCGGATCTATTAGAGAAAAATTATTTATATATTTTATTTGAAACCAACAGTGTTTCAATTTGTAGTTACAATAATATACTTATATGGCAATAGAGACCTAATTATAGGTTTCATTTATTTTACATGAAGTTTTTTTTACAATTATCATCAAAAGCTATCGTCCAAAGCTAAGCAGAGCGTGTATTATTTATTATGGGTACTAGACAACTGATAGATATACCTACGTAGAATATACTCAAACCAATCCAAGCAATGCAATACAATGCTTAGATACTCAAGAATACAAATGTTTGGAACAGTGCGAGGAATCGAACCAGTAACCATATAAGTAAATCAATGTATACCGCTAGATCAGTGGGTATATATACAGTATAAGTACATCATATTTGTTTGCGCCTAATAAAAAAAAATGTGGTAGATATGCCTTTTGTAATAACGTCACACGATTGAAAAATTATTATAGTAATAATAATAATAAAGAAATAATAAATAACCCTGGATAATTAACACAGCGCCATCTAGTCCCACTGTGAACAGAGTTTGTGTTATGGGTACTAGACAACTGATATAAATACTTAGTAATAACTAAATAGAAAAGAAGCTGACAGTTCATCTGATGGTAAATGGCAAATGTTGAATATTCTATACGGTATTGTCCCGCCTATAATAAGAACAATGGTCACCCTACGTCCATAGACAATTCGCTCGCCCTCATTCTCTTATCATTTATTACATTGTTATCTCACTTGTACCCTATTACAGATATATTTCTCATGGCATATTATTAGAAAAGATATTCGCTGCGTCCATTTTGTTAGGGGCCATTCACACACTACGTCACACTTCGACGAGGTGGGGGAGTGTGACAAAGTGTGACATTGTGTGACAAGCAGCGTGAAGGTCCTAAATGTTGTGACGTTACGAGTGTTCTCGGTCTATTAATTAGATTAAAGTAGATTTATACAAAAAATATAAAAGAAAATGGTATTTTTTAAGAAACAGTTGTTGAAGGTATCACATTTTTTTTTAAGAAAACTGCTTTCAGTGCTATTTCCTGTGGTAAGATAATGATTTCCGCTCAGTAGCTAGTTTTTTTTTATTATTGCGGGTATTTGGGCTACTGTCAGATGCCAAAACCTGTGACACTGCGATCTGCATTGATCTGTTTAGCTGCCCTTTTTTTCAAAGTTCGCTACTAAACCAGTGAGGGACAAGGTATTATTACATATTTATGTATATTATTCAGTGAGGGAGAAGTGGTAACTAGTTATAAATACGTTTTAATATAAACTCTATTGATCTATTTAGAGATGTTTTTATTAATAATAATAAGTTTTTATTTTATCTCCGCAAATTACACGATTCCATTCACAGATTAAATAAATGCCAATGCTAACAAAAATATAGAGTCCAGTATATAATTGTAAAATATGTGACATCACCATGGAGAAAAAAAGAAAGAAAATATAGCCAACCATTGCATTGTTGTACAAATGTGACATATAAACAACAACTAAATATTATAAAAGGCTAAACATAGATGCACATATATATGTATACATACACACACTGAGAGAGAGGTGTTTCACAAGTGTGTCCAGTTGTGACAAGAACGAGGAAGAGTAAACAAATCAAGAGACTAATGTGACTTAATTTATGAATGGCCCCTTATTGTGCCTTGAGTTATTCATTGGCATTTGCTTGATGATAGATAAGCCTTTGAAAGATTTGCTTTATTGTCTACAATATGGCTACTTTTTTATCTCTGTTTGTATAGCATTTTCTTATATACAATATTACTTTATTCTACATCTCAGTGGTAGAGCAGCTAAGCAGACTGTTTCACTTTCCGACAGTAATGCATTCAAAGCCTGCGTAATACAATAATTTATATTCATAAATAGATATCGTTATAAAGAAAGAAATAAATAATAATCATAGGACAATTCACACAGTGCCATCTAGACCCAAGTTAAGCTAGCTAAAGCTTGTGTTGTAGGTACTACTACTGATATAAAATACATAGATTTATCGATGATACATAGATTGAACAACTAATGTTATATTATATATATATAAAACTATATAACATATTATGCATGTTAGTTAAAGTAAATAACATGTATAATCTCTACATAGTATAAAACAAAGTCGCTGTTGTTGTCTGTCCGTCCCTATGTATGCTAAAATCTTTAAAATACGCAACGGATTTTGAAGCGGTTTTTTTATCTATAGATAGAGTGATTAAAGAGGAAAGTTTATATATATAATACATGCATAATATTATAGAAAAACACTTATACATTTAGAGGTTTCTACTGTGATGTAGTAACTAGATAGATAGAGACATAGTTTTTACTGTCATTTAGTACACAAACATTCTGTAATTATAACATCATATACAAGTATCACAATATACCAATTCAATAAAGGGTAAACCTGCATATTATATAGTATTAATTGCATATTTGACAAAAATTCAATACCATATAGTTGTTTTAAATATGACTCTACATTTTTGTATGTGTACAATCTTATCTTATCTGAAATTAATAATAATAATAATATTTATTTCAAGAAAAGACACTTCAATAAATGAATAATGAGAGCAGAGTTTCTTGTGAATTCTTCTTGGCTCAAACTACATACATATATAGTCATTTTTAAACTATAAATACACATTATAACTAACTGTGCCCGCGATTTGTGTTTGTGCCGTGCGAGGAATCGAACCCGCGACCATCGGAAATAAGGCGGAGTGCTAAACCGCTAGACCACCGAGGCCGTCAAGTAGTTGATATAAATGTTCTAACTTGTCCTGGTTTCTCGCGCATCGTGGTCACCGTACCGTTTGTAAGCAATTTTTCTTTCGTATAGCTTATCATTTATTACTGTTATTCGTCGAATATATGAATGGTATGTTACGTTATTGCTATATCATTATAATATTCTGCTTGCCCTTATATTTTACGGCACGAACGAGCTAATAAAAGTGTCTACGTACGTTTATATTTGGTATTTAATATTTTTACCAGAGCAGACTTTGTATAAAGTCATTTGCGTGGACCTCTACTTACCTATTACAGATAATAGTAATAATAAAAATCATCAAGCAAGATAAAGTAACGAGAGACTTGGCGTGTCCCGTCCTCGGTACTAGTTACCGGCTTCGCAGTGAAAAAGAGAGAATAATAATAATCCTTTCTAATAATATAAATGTGAAAGTAACTCTATCTGTCTGTTTGTCGCGCTTTCACAACAAATCTGCTGAACCAATTTAAATTAAATTTGGCACAGATAGTCTATGGGTCTAATAGAAAGGACATCGACAACTTTTTAATGAGAAAAAGAGTTATAACTAGTTAAATAAATAAATAACATTGGACAATTGACACAGCGCCATCTAGTCCCGCGGTAAGCAGAGCTTGTGTTATGGATACTAGACAACTGGTATAAATTCTTAGAATTTTTTTTTAAATACATACATATAATATACATAGAAAACGCCCAGACCGGTACAAACACTCAAATTCATGAATACAAATGTTTGCACCATGCGAGGAATCGAACCTGCGACCATTGGAAGTAAAGCGCTGTGCTCAATCGCTAGACCACCGAGGATGTCACGATGAAAGCTTGTATGGAAGTATCGTATATTAATTTTAATTATCTGTATATTAAGGTTTCTTAAGGGTCGGCAACGTGACACCCCTGGTACTTCAGGCGTCCATAGGCTACAGTAACCGTTTACCATCAGATAAGCCGTATGCCTGTCACCTGCGTAGTAAAAAAATATATAGATTTATCTTTGTTTATAGTCTATACCATGCCATAAACCACACCGATCAGATGCTGGCCGGTCATCTGTCAGGGAGCACGGTAAATTCCTTAATAAAGTCTTAGCTAGTTTTATTGCCTTGAACGCGAGAAGTTAATTAAGTCCGTAGCATTATTGACCGTCCGTTCAGCGGCGCGTGATTGACGGGGACAAGGATGCCAACCTTACAAGGATACTCGTAAATACTAGCTGTGGCCGCGATTTCATCCACGTGGAATAGTGACCTTGACCTAATAAAGAAAAAATATTTAATAATTCATCCCACAAAAGCCAATGAAAAAAGTTCCATTATTCCAGCTTCAAAAATGACGATTTTACAAACTTTCATCCCCTATTTCATTTTACCACCTTTAGGGTAAACAACGTAAGGGTTTTTAGAAACTTTGAATGTCATATTAACTTCCTATTCCACGCTCTATTGGGTTGACTGGAAGAGATCTCTTTTAGAGATAAGTCCTCCTTTGTTAACATTAGTTGTAATTAATATACTTACAAATGTAATTAAGTGCAATAAATAATATTTATTAATTTACATTTAATAAATACACATCATAAAATATAAGTTGCATACTTCTAACTTTATCAATGACGATAATTCCATACGACGTTTGCCAACCCCTTATAACACTTTTTGTATTAAAAAGTACTATATGCCCTTTCTCAGGGTGTAGACTATCTATGTGCTAAATTTCATTGAAATCAGTTCAGTAGTCTTGGCGTGAAAGTTTTATTGTCTTGAACGTGGGAAGTTAATTAAGGTCCGTAGCATTATTGACCGTCCGTTCAGCGCTGTGTGAACGACGGGTGTGGACTGCAAGGATGCCAACCTTACAAGGATACTAGTATATGTAGCTCACTAGCTGTGCCCGCGACTTCGTCCGCGTGGAATAGTGACCTGGACCAAACGAAGAAAAAATATCTAATAATCTGACCCAAAAATCATATTTTTATTATAAAGGTTAATTATTAAAATCCATAAAAAAAATTAATCGTTCTACCTTCAAAAATGACGAATTATTATATAATACACACTTCCATCCGCTATTTTATTTTATCCCCTTGAGTAGTGGTAAAATTTTTACAAACTTTGAATGTCATATATATCTATCTATATTTAAGCAAAGGCCTAAAAAAGAAATTTCATATTTCTAGCTTTAAAAATGATCGTCATAAAGGCTATTTTAATTCTATACAATGTTTCATCTTCAGTTTCAAACCTTTACAACTCTGTTTTCGCATTAAAAACTGGCTTATCCCTGTCCTCAGAATCTAAACTATCTGTGTACTAAATTTCATGTAGTTTTGGCGTGAAAGGGCGGCATCAGACAGACAGAGTCACTTTCGCATCTATAATATTAGCACAGATAACATAATATTAGTAAGAAGGTAAGGATTATAAACCTATGTTATGAGGATATTTTCACCCTTTGCTGTGGCTACACAACTCTAAAACACGTCCTTCACCATCTCTAAGAATCTTGGTATTCTCGGTGTCGACATCTCTCACACAGTTGAGTTCTACTTCTTTCTCGAGGAATAGTTTGAGCTGGCATCCAATAAGCTCGGAATGCTCAATAGGGCGAACCGGTACTTCACAGCGGATGGATATAAAAAACCCTTATACTAGATTGTATTTTAATTGAGATGAGTTTTATTTTGTATGAGATTTTAACCCATAAAAATCGGTACTCTTTTTTACTACGATGTTGGCAAACAAGGGTACGACCTATCTGATGGTAAACGGTTACGGTAGCCTTTGGACGCTTGAAACATCAGAGGTGTTACACTCGTTGCCGACCCTTAAGAAAGTATACTGGGATTACCAGGTGGAAAGTCAATTTGAGCTATTGTATAAGTTTTTATATGAATTTTGATTTATCTGTACGAGGCTAAGTTTTTATGGTTGTTCTACTTCTTTCTCGAGGAAAAGTTTGAGCTGGCGTCCAATAAGCTCGGAATGCTCAATAGGGCGAACCGGTACATCACAGCGGATGAATATAAAAAAACCCTCATATTAGATTGTATTTTATTTGAGATGAGTTTAATTTTGTATGAGAATTTTGACCCATAAAAATCGGTACTCTTTTTTACTACGATGTTGGCAAACAAGGGTAAGTAGCCTATGTCCTTCCTCTGTGTCTATTGTGAGTTTTTATGAATTTTTATCTGTACGAGGTTTGTAGTATATTAGCTTCCAGGCGATAGTGTAATAGTATGTATAGTACGACCTCGATGATGCAGAGGTTTTGCAAACCTTTCCGTCGGTCGCAGGTTCGATCTTCATACTATACAAATATTTGTATTGAAAAAAACCGAGGATTAAAAACCGAGTACCTTGTGTATTTTGGTTCTTACATGTTGCTACTCTAACTTATACTAGTCATTATGACTATACATAAACGTGAATTACGTGACGTTAAATAAAGTGACTTATATTACATAAGTAAGTTTATGTAACGTCTCAGTGATTTAGTTATATATTTTACTAGCTGATCCGCCGTACTGCTTCTGTACACACTTATCACTATATATCGCCCAATTTACATAATATTTTTATTTTAATTATACCATATATGTTACTTCGATATATAAGCTATATTACTGTGAAGTTTCATCAAAATCTGTTCAGTAGTTTTTGCGTAAAAGAGTAACAAACATCCATCCATACTCACAAACTTTCACGTTTATAATATTAGTATAAGAATTAGTTATACATTTTATTTATGTATGTGTATTATATTTTGCTAGTTGATCCCGCAAACGTTGTTTCGCCATATAAATTTAAATCGCTAAAAAATAGGGGTTTATGCTAGAAGGGTAAAAATTTAGGTCTGTACTTTCAAATGCCACATTAATAAAAAATCGTCTAAAAAAATTAAAAAAAATAATAGGGATGGACAACCCTTATCGCTTAGGGGTATGAAAAATAAATAATAACCGATTTTCAGACCTACTGTATATGCATATAAAAAATTTAATAAAAATCGGTCAAGCCGTTTCGGAGGAGTATGGCAAACTAACATTGTGACACGGAATTTTATACATATACGACTATATGAACCTTACCTTTAATATTTCTATGTGTATGTATTATGTATGTATGTATTATCTATTTCTATTCTAGTGTGTCACCTACCTTTCCAAATTCAAAGTTTCGATCTCCCGGGTTGTCTGCAAGAGATAGGTTGCTTTAAGCGATAAGACCGCCTTTTGTTAATATAAAGTTCCTATTTTTTTTTATAATTCTGTGCACAATAAAGAGATATTATTATTATTTATTTATTTTATATTCTCGAATGCTTCGGTATTATAAATTACAATTACGGGTTAAACTGATCAAGTCATTTTAAATATCTTTAGTTAACTGTTTCCTGAATGTTTCTATTATTATTTTTTTTGTCTCGACTTTCGCCGGTAAACTTGGTATGTACGGGCCTAAGCCAAGTACACAACAATGTTCTATTTTTAGTTGAATATACTGTATATGTAATATTATTTTATCTGTTTTAGAAAATTTCTACAAACAGATCAGACTAACATTTATGTTATAATAAATGTTGGCCTAATCTGCCTGTAGAAATTTTCTAACAATGCGGCATGTGTTTAGAACTACATCCTTCTGTAGTTGGCGGTATATATTAGGGGGCAAGTTCAGGGTATTTATTTATTATTATGCTTCATTTTTACAGCTTTTGCTGTATTTTTTGACGCTTCGCAGTACGCGTGTGTGTGTGTGTATGTGTACTTATTGTGAACATTTTAATTTACGTGACTGATGTTATGTCATTTTCATTTAATTCTAGGAAAATTCTGACAGGTCTTCAGGTATTCAAAACAGCCTTTTGAAGGGTGGTGTAGTGTTTTTTTTAAATTGAATTGTTTCAGACCATGATGATATTACTATTATTATTGTACGTGTTTTACTACTATATCACAAACGTTGAATATACAACCCCATTCTCCTTCCGGCTGCAACCGACCGAGAAAATTCGAAAAGCAACCGGTCTTTAACATTACAGCACAGGCACAACGAGTGTTTAATTAATATATGTATACAACCTCTTTTGTCATTGTTATGTGCCAGTACGAGTATTAAGAAAAAAAAGAAAACAAAAGTAATTTTATTTGATCTGTCAAATTAATTAATGTGTGATTTTGAACAATACATCTAGATAAAACAAGATCAAGATTTTTCATTTAAGACAATTTATTTTTAAACAAGGAGTGAGGTTAATGAGAATGTAATTAATTCCCTAGTAAGATTTTCTGTAGACTATAGGATAGGTTTTTTCATGGAAGGTACATTAAAGAACAGGATCAGCAAAGAACACACGACACAGCTGCTATTTCTAACGTTTTTAGACTACAGTAACAGTCTACCAGCAGATGTTTTTTTGCCACCATATATACATTAAACATTATATATACATTACACCATATGTTACATTATAGTGTAAAAGATAATTCTAGAACGTTCTTTACCAAATCGAAACGGGTTGGTGTAAGGCGCTGCCGTGGCAGATTGCTGTGACCATAGAGACAATTAATATTTATAATATTATTACATATGTACATATTATTTATGTAGTCTATTCATTAATTCATACAGTAAGAGCTCTCGTCTGTGCAGCTTTGCCTTTGCCACTTTCCGCGATCTTCCATCATGCTCTTTAAAGTATATAATTTACAAGGTATTCACAATATGGGTCATTAGTATCCTGAAATAATGAAAATAAAACAAAAATACGAAAATTTTTATATAATAATTTATTTTATTCATCGTCTTTTTCATATTTTAAATGTAACTTTTTACAATATACTTACATTCTATTTATTTAATTATAACTGATTACAATCCGATACTATGAACACTAGGACTCCAATAGACATTAATTTAATTCATTTACAAAACATTTTTTACATATAATAAACAAAGAAAAAATATAAAAAAAATAATATCAGGCATATTGAGAATACATAGTAAACTTCTTGATAGGTATATATTTGGTTGCTGACAATTGACATTAGAATAAAACGGATTCTAATTTATTTTTTATTTTTATAGCTTGACATTTCTTTGCCTTATTTTCTGATTAATGTTTCATTTCTTTCATTCGACAGTGACAGTTCCAATTAAACAATAAATTATAAATAAATTGTGCATCTGTCAATTTCAAATAACAATTGCAACATTACATAATTGAATCACTACTCATTTGTTTTATCCATTACTATTGATAAATATTTTGTCTTATATTATGCATTTCATTCAAAATATTTTAACACAATTTAATCATCATTCATTGAAATAATAATGTCACAGACATATATTAAAAAAAACCATGTATGACTTCTTTACAATCAATTAAATTACCCGCCATATTGCCTCTCGTAGTGCAAAATTTAAAAAACGCATATCAGTTTATTGCACTAATGTAAATAAAATAATTACATTTAAACTTTGGTCTTATCTATATTAAAAATAAATTAAACCTATATTTACAAACAGCGATCATTATATTTCTGGAATTCAGTTGATGGATTTAAAAATAAATATAAACAGCCATCTTGCCGATGTTTTTTATAAACAAAATCGTTCAGAAATTTAAATATCGAAAATAGTTTCTGGTATTCCGAGCTCTAACCTCTTTTCAGATATGACAATTTTTCAGTATAGTTCCCAGCAAATAACAATAAAATATATAAAGCTTGCGCAGTAGACGCTTCTGTTCAAAACAATCACTGTGCAAATTGTCTGGTATCAAATTCGCAAAACGTGTTCAACCTATTTGCCGGATATCTATACTTTTTGACAAGAATTTAAATTTAAGTTTGGAATAACGGAGTCTTCTAAACAGTCGTTATTATTATGACCAGCATTCAATAAATTACTAAACAATAACATCTAATTTTAAACCATATTTACATACATACAAGATCTAAATTAAAAACTTATTTATCAACATTTATATTGAAATTAGGATATGTGGGCCTTAGAGATGATGCTTCGGCGTTGACGGGGGACGGAGGGGTTGGTGGAATGTATGGGTATCGGGGATAAGGGGGGTAGGGGTATGGGTAACCCGCGGGTAATAACTGAGGGTTGTGGAAGGGGGGGAGAAGAGCTGGCGATGGGTATCCATATGGTAGACCTACTGATGATGCAGCCGCTTGAAGAATGGATGCTGCGAATGCTGGGTCGCTGTAGACGGCTGCGTAAGGCCAAGCGACTGCTATACGTTGACGTTTATCTTTCATCCTACGGTTTTGGAACCACACCTGCAGACAAAGGAAAAAAAATATAAAGTTTTAACTTCACAAAAATGTATAGAAATTACATTACATTTTAGAAAAAAAGAGTTTGTTAACGCGACTCTATCTTTTTTAGCGCCAATTCAATTTTTATTAATAATACTTCCTTAATCTAAAGCATTTATAACCGTGTTAATTAGACAGTGTCATAGTCATTATTCTCATAAAGAGTATTCTGTCATACAGGTTAATACGAACATATCCGCAAACGTTCAATAGTTATAGAGAGCGGATTCCAACACAGCTGCCTTCGCACTCCATTGCTAATTAATTGCATATTTTCTAATATAACTGTGGCCTATCGTAAAATGTTGAGTAGATACACAGCGAGAAGTGTTTAAAGCCATCGAAAATCGTTAAACGCATAATGGAACGGTCCGCAGAACGAAACGCAACAAAGTGTGTAAACAGACTCTCAAAAGCCGCCATTGTTTGTTCGAACGACGTGTTAATTGGCGGGAATTTTGCAAACTCGGATGAGCAACTTCCTTTCGGACCATAGACATTATTAATATTTTTGTTTTTAAACAAGCAAAGACTTCTTTGCATACAGGTAAAGTAAGTTGTAAGGTATTGAAATTCTTTAAATGTCAAAGATGTTTTTGGATTTGAAAAAATAAGTTTTGTAATATTTTCGTCGAAGGTTTTATATGATAATCTAATCGAGCGATAATTAATATTCAAATAGACTGCGAAACATCAACTGTGTTTGCCATACGGAATTAGAAAATTTTATTGATATGTTATCTGGTGTTTATTGATGCCACTATAAAGATTCATCACAATAAACAAACATACCGAAAAGATTCTCCGTTTTATTGCTTATCAAATGGTAGCGGCGGTTTAATAGTTTTAATTGGTATAATCGCACCATAAAACAGATGCTCGGGTAATAGGGTTGGCACTCGCTAGTTTATAGTATTCATTGCTGATACTGATGGCATCATTTCTAGTATATGCCTCTTTCGATACTAATATATTTTAAATAATAAAAGCAAGAATCTATAAAAAAACTAATTTTATATTAAATGCTTGTAAATGATTCACAAGCATAAATTTCAACTCTCAACATATTTACATATAAAAAGGTTACTTAAATTTTAAAAATTCTGTCGGCGTCAGTGGTAAAATAGTGCATTATACTATTTTTTAAACAATTGTGCACAGCAAGAGTGTAGAAGAGACATGCTATGGTGTTAGAAAATATTTTTTTTTCAGTGAGTTCTTAAATATCCATGACTAATTGTAACCAGAATAAAATAAAATAAAATGTAGTGACAACCCTACAAGCCAGTCAACCAATGAAGTATTTTCATGCACTCGCCCACTAATGATGGCCGCCAAAGCGTTGAGAGCGTTTCGTTCTTTCGACATTAATGTTCATTAGCATTCCACAGCTACTGAATAATTCGACCGGTACCCTTTATTAATACATCGACAAATTAACGTGAATGTAAAAACCGAATAGGCCCATAAAAACACGTGTCGTTTTTTTATCTATGCCCTTGCGTTTCTTTTTATTTTAATTCGAAGTGATAATTGAGATTATGACCGGACAGCTGGCGCGCGAATTAGGAATTTTAAAATGGCGTACGCATACCAAGACATGAAGAATTCACTCGAAAAACACTTTTTGAATATGGAATGGTTTTTTTTATACAAAAACAAAAGTAATATTCCTAATTATGATCGAAAAACACTTTTTGAATATGGAATGGTTTTATTTATACAAAAACAAAAGTAATATTCCTAATTATGATAACGAAATGAACATTTATAAATTACAGAGACTTGCAAATGACTCCAGAATCATATAAATAATCGCGTCGTTGCGCAGTACCTAAAAGTTTTACATATGAAAACATATTTTGAATGCGCAAACTTCAATGTTTATGATTTTGTTCGAACGATTTCCCGGGAACATTATAATACAGTATTATAATATTTTTTTCTACTGCATGATTGTCCACTTTCGAAAGGCAAGTTATCACTATTTCGAACAACCCCTTTGTCTATGCTCCTCACATAGTTGTCGCGTGATTGTTGCAAATTAGCGACAAGTTATAAAGTGTTCGTGATGGAAATTATTGTATATCTAATTGAAGTATCATACCTATGAGTCGTATTCACTTAGCGAGTCAACACCAAAGACCTATAAAGCTGTAAATAGCTGTCGCATTCGTTTATAATAAAAAAATCTTTTTTTTTATATAACGTAATGCTTTATTTTTATTTATCAACCAGCGACCCGGCATCGCACGGATGGATTACAAACCTTTGAATTTCTACGCTTGTTCTATACTATAATACGCATGTACTGTATATATAAACCTTCCTCTTGAATCTGTCTATATATTGCTGAAAAATGTATTAAAATCCGTTGCGTAATTTAAAAGATATAAGCTAAAAGACTTTGTTCTTTACTATGTAAAGATATGGAATTTTGTACCCGCCTGTGCTAATGGTACACACTAGCGGAAGTGGATACCAATGGATAACCATAGATTGACCATGTGATGAGGGAATGACTTAAAATCAGAATATGTACTGTGAGGTCTATTATTGTTTCTGTTAATTTAGTACAGTATATGTACTGCCGACACGTAGTTTAAAAGGATTTTTTTAGTAAACAGTGTACGCTTATTTTTTAAATTGACGACCTTGATAGTCTAGCTATTTAGCACACTGCTGTAATCCATCCTATGGTTGCGGGTTCGATTCCTGGCATGACAAACATTTATATTCATAAGTACAATCGTTTGTATCACTCTGGGTGTTTTCTATGTACAATATGTATGTATTTACAAAAATATATATATATTTGTATGGGTTATCTAGTACCCATAACGCAAGCTTTAGTTAGCTTAACTTGGATCTAGATGGCGCTGTGTGAATTGTGAAAAAAGAAAAGTACGTAAGTAAACAGTGTACGCTTTGGAATGTATGTTTATGTGGTTTTTTTTTTCTAAATATTATTATTATTATGTCGGTTTATGTTTTGTAACAAGATGTAAGTACTGATCATGTCATATAAGTCATTCGATGGTCATATTACGAAAATGTTTTGCTGCCTCACTATAATTGAGTTGAGGCCGAGCATTCGGGTCGTGATGTGGGCGGTTGTGTAGAAACTAATGTTCTTTCAGGATATGCTAATGAGCTGATGACAAATTTTCAGTTGTACTAAAATGACTGCGTAGGATGATTATAAATAGTGTATAGGCATGGTATGTTGTAACTGAAATACCCACTTGTATGTTGAAAAATGATACATCGACTGTTTTTTTTTTAAACTATTTGTTTACAAGACAAACGTCATTTGGCCATACGAATTAATATATTAAATTATAAATATTGAGCTTAAGAATAGTGGTTGATGGTTAGGAGTATGAAAGTTAAGAGTTGTATTAATTTACAATGCTGGATTATTAATTAAATTATACAATAAAAATGTTTTGCCTAAAAAATAAAAATAAGTTTTTGGAGTAGGCCACCCTTATCTTTTAGGGGTAGGATTTTTTTAATAATAATATATCAGATGGGCCGTAATCTTTATAATATAAAAAACAACATACTTTCTAATTATTTACATTATTATGTTTAATTATTAAGATATACGCTGTTTAAAGTCGTATCAATATTATAAACGCTAAAGTTCGTGAATATGGATGGATGTTTGTTACTCTGAGGCAATAACTACTGAACGGATATTGATGAAACTATACAGTAATATACCATACATTAAAGAATAACACATGGACTATAATTTAAAAATATGTTATGTAAATTGAGTAATTGATAAATGTCCAGTAAGTGAGATGCAGGCATTGTTGCGGGGATCAGTATATATATATTTATTTATGTATATTCTAAAAAAATATCATAATATTATTTGCGCCGCCAAAAACTTATCTCTGCACAACTCATGGTTGCCTGGTAGAAAATGCCATTAGGTGTTAAGTCGGCCATATGTACTCTTTACTTATATATGACGTGCATTAAAGTTATTTAAATAAATAAGAAAAATATATAGTGTTTAATAAGTGATAAATACCTTTATTGTTGATTCTGGCAGTTGTAACTGAGCGGCCAGTTCGCACCGTCTCGGACGGGAGACGTAGTTCTCCTTCATGAACTCCTTCTCAAGCCTCGCCAGCTGTTCTCGAGTGAACGCCGTGCGATATCTCCTGTGGACATTTTTTTTATTAGACTCTATGTATTATTAACCAGGCCATTGTAATGCCTATTATAAGGTATATAGGACAACATATATAGGAGATCGGTCAGCTCATTGATTCATTATTTGAAAAATTCGTTATGATTTTATGCATTCTTAGACCTCAAAAGCTAAATAAAAGTTTTAATAATAAATACAAATAAGAAAAGAAATATTATTAAATTGAAAATATAAAATCAATTTAAAAAAGAAAGAATTACAATTCGTAACTTATTTTAATAGTTACCTTATATTGGGGTCAGGAGCGGATCCATTATTTGTCATTTGTTCCGACTGCGGACTAAGGGATTCTGCCAACAAAAAAAAACAAATTAATATTAATTGTTTATGGTAGGCAGTAACTGAAAACAATGACTGTATATACTGAGACCTTTTGCCTTTACCAGTAAAAGGAACACGGAACCTATAAAATTGTTTATGGTACAATACTTATTATGTTGCATTATACTTAACAACCATGCTAAAAATAAGTAAGTACCCGTTAAATAAATATAAGAAATAATTATTCTATTCCAAAAATATGGGTCAACGAACTTTTATGATTAAATAAATAAAACATGGCGTCGTTAATGATTCTTAATCTATGCTTCGTCCTTTTAAATTATGTGTAATTAAATTATAGAGTGTAACAAAGTTAAAATTCTAATTTATATTACACATAGATAAATATAGATCTATAACACGATAATAACATACATTTTCCATTATTTGATATTATTTCTCATAAAAACTAAACTATACCAAGAATAAAATACTTTTTTATGTAATGTTTTTCAACGGCAAAAGTATTAATGATATACAGCCTAAGAAATTTTTTTAGTAGTCAAGTCCTGGCATGAATGTAAATATATTATATGGCATATTAAAAATAGATTAAAACACGTTTCTGAGGACCGATTATCACTTATCTTTACATAAAAGCATTGCTTAAAGGGTTGTAAGTATAGGTACTTGAGGCGGCGTTGCTTTTCAATTTAACTCGTATTATCTTAATTACTGTTGTCTAGACATTAGCTACTTAAAACACTCAATATCATAATACTGTATTTTTCAGCCGACTTTAAAAAGAAAGCTCTCAAACAATAGCATTGTTTTTTTTTTCTTCAAAAATAATTTAATTTTTATATGCATTCTAATATATTATTATTAACTTTATACAATAATTTCATAATCGTCTTTTTCCAGTACACTATCGCTCATGCGATATGGAGATATAAACAAGAAGGATGACATAGAATCTCATTTGATGCTATTTTAAGCAACTTCAGGCTTCTTTTTAATTTTAGAAACACAATATATTTTTTCAATACAAACTATCAAACTGTATTAATAATACTTCTCCCAATAATGTTATCACAGTTACACCTCTCCCAGATGGAATCCAATCACTTCCCTCCATCCTTAGGTTGTCTGGAGAAGATCGCTTTTTAGTGATAAGGCCGCCCTTTGTTACCTCTTTGTCTTGTTTATTATTGTTTTAAACATGTATGTAATTGTACTCGTATTTTCTTTGAGAGGAACAATTATTCCATTAAGATCAACAAATCGTCTCAATTCACATGAAATACAATAGTTACTTAAGTAATAAAATAAATCAGTACAAAGCAGACCAGTCGCTACAAGCAGCGGTCGTTCACGAGTATAACGGGATGAGTCAGCCATCTTTAAAATATAAGCCGTAAGCGTAATCTTCGCCATTTTTATTATTCGTGGATTGGATTCCTCTTGTATCTCACATATGTATGTAGGTATATGCAGATTGTAATATCTTTATCTTTATATATAATATAGATTTCTATGTATTATCAGATATTTTCGAAAAATAGACATTTAAATAATAAAATTTTATAGTAATTAATATATCTGCTTGTAAAACTTCATTGTATATTCACAAAAGTCAATTCAATCGGTTTTTAAACGACTAATTATTTCATGAATCCAAGATTGAGTTGTCATAAAAAGAAAAAATCGAAAGGCACCGTTCGGGAACCAGTAGTCGGTAGGTGCTAATTGTACGCACCCAGCGTTTCAAAAGGAATACATTAACACAAGACAAACACAAATAAGCTATTGTCTAATTAAATATTTTCCCATGCTGTGTGTGTATGTGTTTTTTATCTGTATTTTCATTATAACCCTGGCCACAAAGAATACCGAACTCAGTAAATCGCCGCTCAATTTGAAAAAAGAGCGGCAACACCAAAACGGCCGACTTTACAAATCTGATTAGTCGCTGAAGTGGTTCTAAATTTAAAAAGGGACTGTATTGACACTGACAGTTAAAAAGTGTACTGAACACTTTCAAGTCACGTCCATTGTCTATGGTCTTAATGGCGGCGTGATTAAGACATTCGATACTAATTTCCCTCTCGGAGTAACTTGTTACGAATGTGATGTTAATTTTTGACTAATGTAAGTACAAACTATGAACGCGAATCATACGTACGATAAATGATCACTCCATAAAGAGTCATACATGATAATTTACCGCTAATAAAATTATTGTTTTTAAGGATACTTATGTAGTACACGTATTAAGGACATGATGTTATACTTATTTATAAATAACTTTGAAGCTAAACCTATATGAGTATAAATGAGCATTAGATTGAGACCAAGATATACCTGATGAGTATTTAATATTTACATATTTAGATCACTCTTGTCTATAAACTATGCTGTTTACTTAGGTACTAGTTTCGTCTTTGCTCGGATGACTATAATATTTGATTATCTACTTATATACTATCAGTATATTGATCTATTTAAGTAAAATTAATAATATTCTCAGGCCAATTCACACAGCTGCATCTAGATCCAAGTTAAGCTACCTAAAGCTTGTGTTATGGATACTAGACAACTAATACAAATACATAGATTTTTTTTTTTGTAAACACCCAAACCGTGTACCGGTTGGGTTGGGTGTAACAACCAAACTCGAGAATGTTTGTGCCGTGCGAGACCTCGAACCCGTGACTATCGGAAGTAAGGCCGTGTGCCAAACTGCTAGACCACCGAGGCCGTCAAAAATGTTGAAACTGAATAAGTTACTTGGATACTACTTTAGTATAAAACCTTTTGAAATTAAAAAGAATATTATGCACACAAAAAATAAAGGAGCATTTGTCATTTATTAAAGAGTCCATAAAACCTCATTGCACATTTGGCTGCATCAGGATGAAATGTTAACTTTTTTTTTAAAACGATTAATGTCGTCGCGTCTGTACCACTTGAGATCATGATTCGTTCCCATGCTGGGTGGCGACGGAACACTTAGAAATCAATTTGCAATAGTCTAGTCTGTCTTCCTTTCATCCTACATAGTTAAACATTTTATTTATCCAAGTTTTTGCTTAATTTTTTCATACTTCAAAAAGTCTCCAGCTGCTTATGGCGTGTGCTATTCAAAAAGGAAGCAAAAGCTTCCGTCATTGAGCGTTTTAAGTGTAACCGGTAGTATGATAACAACATTTATATTTTTGTCTATGCCTATTAAAATATATTAAAAAAAGTTGGTTACATAGATTCATATACAAATTATTTGGTTCTAAGTGACGCGCATCTCGGTTCCGTGTGAAACGGCTTCCGTAGTTCCACTTTTGAAATTCGTATTGGCGCCTTAGTCAAATGCATCTTTTTTATCGACTACCAGTAACATATTTTTTATATCTTTTAAGCAGAAGTGCTGTTTAAGAAGATGAGTTGTTGATGCACTATTTTCAATATTGATTATTACGATACCTACTTGATTATAGAGTTTAAAAAAACTTGTTATTTAGTATTTAAAATATTTAAAAAGTAATTAAAACATAGCTTTAATACTGACAATAAAGCTGTTTTGCTTTGACCCCTTTACTTTACCCGAAGACTTCCCAGAAGAACAGCTACAAAAAAAAACAAAAATAAAGCGATTTTAAGTTTCTTTTCACAATTAGTTATACAATATAACATGAATTCCATATTCAAAATTCATAAGATTTGATAAATTTGTTAACCATATCTATATATTATACATAGTGTTTATTTATTTAAAACAACTGATTTTGTATATATAATTCTACGTATGCGAGTAGGTACCTACTTTATAAATTTGAACGGACGAATTCACAGGCCGGTTACTTATTATGACAACATTATGTACAAATGTCGTGTAGTGTCGTTTTAGAGTCAATTTCGTAAGATTTGCCGATGTCTTTGTTTCACTGCGTGTTAATAAACTAGACAAATAACGAGGCGGCGTCATAATGCGTAAGGTCACATCGCATATCGAGTTTGTTCTATAAGTTTACTGTTATAATGAGTTTTAAGAAATATAAATGTATGAGGTAATTGTCTATGCTTTAAAATATTGTTTATATTTAGAAGCACATTCGTTTTTTTTTTTGTATTTATATTTTTTTTGTATCAGGTAAAAGTATGATTGTAAGTTCATTAATTTAGATATATATTTTTTAATAATTTATAGTATACGCAGGTTGTACTTCTCTTAATGTTTCGACCATGTTACATTACCGTGGTCACAAGCTGACTGGAGTAATTCTAAAAATTTACAAAATTCCAATAGAATAATATAATCGTAGAATAGAAGATCAGATAAACTTAATTTAAGTACTTTTGAATAGTCATCACAATTTTTTAAATCAGATCAGATCTCATTCGGAAAGCTATCTGGTCACATATAAAAATAATAGAAATAATAGCATTCCTACCTCAATTAATAGATACGGTAAACTGCAGTGCGCCTAATTAATCGTTGTTGAACATTTACAGCGTGCCAAATAGTCGGTAACCGATCGCCATACATTACCATTGATTATCGAGAATTGCTACCCCCGTGGCACGCGCCGGTAATTGTATTATCGTGTGTGGACCCCTTAATACTATTATATATGACCGTGCAATACTGGCTTAATATTATTGTCTATGACACGATTAACGGCAATCGTTTCGTTGATTTGAAATTAGAACGCTAGTAGTTTTATCGTTCTGTGTAACAACCTAGTATATTAATATCTAACTTTTTAAGGTTTTTCGTAAATAAGGAGTTGTAGGTATATTATTCCTTTACTTAATATTAAATGTTTTACACTTAATATTAAGTAAAGAAATAATGTGTAAAAGCGTGTAACTGTGTGTAAAATAATGTAATACAGATAAATTTATAGAGTTAAGTAGAGTGCTATGATATACATATTTAGTAACCATAGAGTAAATATCTCAATTCAAAGAATGATATTCAAACGTTTTATACCTTTTTAAATTATCTATTTAGTATCTACATGCGTTAGTACTGGTGTTATATATAAAATAATAACATCTACCTAATATCACATCAGTAACAAACAATAAAGAGAATCATGTCTAATAAATGGTCATTAAAGCAATTAGGTAGATATTATTATTTATATTATCTACAATAATATATGTGCATGTACATTATACAAGCATATTTTAATATAGCTGTTTAATTTATTTCCTTACACTTTCACTTTACGTCAAAGAAAATATTACAAACAACTCTATTGAAATCATAGTCTAATATTTATCTGTATCTCAATGGAATTAACTAATCTCCGTTATTCGAGGCAAAACATTTGCCGAACAATTATTCAATACAAAGCCAATTATACGGTGTCATCCCCCGGCACGCTCCCCTATACAATTTTCATAATAAAATCCGTATCTACTAGTCGGCAACGATGTAATGAAGATAAATATCTCAGTGGGGAGTTGACTGCAATAAAAACAAAATCACTTTAAGCCCAATTGACAAGACTTAACCTATTACACTCCCCCGCCGTTCCGGCCGATTGTTTGCCCAATTAAAAATGGCGAATCTGTCAAATTGTGGCGGGAAAACACACCCGCACGTTGACATTTTACTTCTTCTATATTGTCTATGGATAATAGATTCTCGCTCCGTTTAACAGTAGCAACATCTGTTTAAATTGGCCAATTCTCATTATGTAATTGAACAGATAAATTACTACTGCATTTTCGATGCACAATTAATCTAAACTGAGTACTAACTTTAATTTTATAGTTAACAAGCTGACCCCGCAAACATTGTTTTGCTATATAAATTAAAATCTGTAACGGACGAACATACGTACCTATACATTTCGGTGTTACAAATCGCAATTAAAAAATAGAGGTTGATAGTAGACGAGTGAATATTTGAGGTTGTAAGTATATATTTTTATTATATAAATATTGTGTCAATAAAATTTAATAATTTTATAACATATTAAGGATGTACAATACTTACATAACTTTGGGATATAAAAAACAGATAATAGCCGATTCACAGACCTACTGAATATGCATATAAAATTTCATAAATATTTAGCTGTACATGCTACTTCGTCCGCATGGAATTATTTAACTTTATTTTGTTAAATTAAAAGTTTTTTAAAATAAAGGTAGCCTAACTTACTCCTTATTACATCAGCTACCTGCCTAAAAAAGTCCCGTTAAAATCGGTCCAGCCATTTCAGAGATTAGCCGGAACAAACAGACAGACAGACAAAAATTGTAAAAAATGTTATTTTGACACCAAAATATATTTACATTCATATGCTACATGCATATGAAAATAAATACAGTAAAAAACGGTTATTTCAATATTACAAACAGACACTCCAATTTTATATAGGTATATGTATAGATATCTATGTATAGATTAAATCGATATAAACCAGAAATTAATCCAAGAGACGTCGATAAATATACCTCTGAGGGGGGGAAGGAGATTGTTAATAATTGGCCTGATGACTTGCTTCCTAGCAATGTACCATTCCAGGCGGTCCCTCTGGAAACCATCGCGATAAATTCTTGGTAAATTTGTCACGATGGGCTAACTGGCCTCAATGATCCTCCATTGGTGCCCCGCCAGCGTAAACCATTGGCGCAAATGGCCGTTGGGTGGCACCATCCATAAAAAAATATACCTCTGATTACCCCATCTGGGTTTACCGCCGTGATGGTATATTGTTATTGGTAACAGAAACATTTTTACTAATTATTTGTTATAATATTTTATAACCGACCCTATGCAAGCACCTAACGGTACAGTCGATCACATTAAACCCCAATAAACTGTAAGTATTGTAAGTAGAAATTCCGACAAAAGATCTCACCTACAGAACTAAACGATTTTATATTTTTAGTGCTCGACCCACAAAAGCGTCGGCACACCTCAAAGTAGTTGTAAAAAGGTTGTAATTGCTTTAAAATTTATACAAAGAACAAATTATCTATAAATGTATACTCGTAATCGTGATTTGTATCTTAAGTAATGAGGTATTAAGGCCGAAAATGCAATGATTGTTAAGAAGTTAAGGGCAATATAAGCTGCGAAAATATTTGTTTGTGTTTTTTTTTATCATAACAGCACTCAGTAGGTGATCTTGACTTATAGTGGCCGAGTTATTATTAACTTTTGGTTACCTACAACTTTTTTTGGTGCACCCTCCTGCGCTTAAGCTTGCGGGGCACCAGAGGAGGATGATAAGATAAGCAGGTGGTCAGGTCAGTCAGCCATCATTTTGACAAATTCACTAGCAACTTATCAAGATGGTTTCCAGGAGGCACCTTTGCACCTTGAAGTTTTTGAGATTGTAGGGGCCAATATATGGATCTACTGAGCCGATTTTGACACTATAGGCTATATAGCATCACGCTACGAGCAATAGGAGCGGAGCTGCAATGAAAAATGTTGCAAAAACGAGGAAAATGTACTTACTATACGAGTATTACGATATATCAATTAATAGTTATTATATATATGAGTGAGCATTGTTTTGTTCTATTCTATTGTATTTTATTTATAGGCTTTCTTCCTCTACGGGATATCGGATTGGCACCGGTGGAGGATTATACGATAACCATGATAGTGAGGTCAGTTAGTCCATCGTGGCGATTCACTAGGAATTAACGGCGATGTATGATGATGAAATCATATTGTTTATTGAATACCTAAAGTACAAAAATCAGTCGAGTAAAATCCTTCTTAAATTCTTCTTCTCTTCTTTCCATAAGACTAATAACAAAAATACTGATATATGTCTGTTTATTCGTTATAGAATGGCTGATCGAATCTTAATCAAATTTTAAGTAAAGTTAGATTGCATCATGCGACAGTCATAGTCTATTTATTATCTCAAAAAAAAAAAGCAGACAAAATAGCGACTAACGCCTAGTGTTAGTTTACATTGATGTTATCTAAATATCGCTGACTAACCTTTGCTCTTGGGTGACGATGGTGGTGTATTCTGCACTGTTATATCACTGAATATATGAGATTTTGATAACAAGTCCACCGATAATGGCTCATGTAAAGATTTATGTTCTATGGCATAATTCCTAAACGCTTCCATGTTAAAAAAAAAAGTAAATCGAACACAAGTTTAAAAAAGTCTAGCACAATACTTAAAGTTCTTTTGCCTAAAAAAGTAAACACTGGCCATAGACAAGGAGCCTTTACTGCGAATCAGAAAAGTATACTGAACTGTCAGTAGAAGACAGTTTGTTTTCGTTGTGCCCGTAGCCGCCTCGTACTAAAAATCCATAATGTCCCAGCCAATAACGTTCGCCCGTTTTCATCCCCACCAATCAGGGCGGGGCTCGATAATCATCTACCATCTCTTTCACTCATGAGCTTTTCTGTTACGAGCTCATTTCGCTGAAACTGAGTTAGGTTAGCGTCACATTCAGCCTTTTTACAGACATCGTACAAAAAGAAGTTGAGTTTATGTAATAATTTTCTAAGTTATTAACCCTTTCTATAGTTTTTGTTTGTCCTTTATGTAATAGTAATTACGTGATTTAAAAATATGTATTTACTTAGTCATACTAGTTGAATTTTTTTTCTCTTAAAGATGCTAAGGTTTCCTAAGGGTCGGTAACGTACACATGACACCTCTGGTGTTTCAGGCGTCCATAGGTTACAGTAACCGTTTACCATCAGCTGGGCCGTATGCTTCATTACCACCATCGTAGTATGTAAACCACAAATATCGTATCAATTAGCGAGCAGGAGACACTTGAATGTACCTACTCTATAACTACAAGTTTATTAATAAAATTTGCATGCCTACAGAAAAAAGGCATATTACAGCGCAGCCTACAAATGTCACTGGGGCTTAATTGTTATGTGTATATCTGTTTATAACGCGAATAAATGACTTACTTACTTAAAAAACATTATAAAGCTTAATATTGACACTGATCTTCTATAATAATACACTATTATCACATAATATGTACATTCATTTACAGTAACTGGATTCAATATATTGTTCATAACTTCATAATATATTTTATGATACCAATAAATATATTAATGGCTGAATACAATAGCTGTTTGTTTGAACATTCGCAATTATTGTTAAACGATTACAATGTAACTATATCTATTGAAACTTTACTTCCTGTAAGTACAACACTCGAGTCTCATATTCATAGGTAGATAACCTACCCTAGTGACGATTTTTACAAATAACAAATAACCCCCTCCGAACGATCCCCCGTCCAATTCGAACGGGGATCGAAATTACGACGCTCTGAGCCAAGCTTCGAACCCCAAGCAGTGCCCTCAGATTAAAGCGTATCCATCAGGCGGGAGTTGAACTTCAGCCATTCCATAAGTGCTTCCACGGGTTTGGAGGCGGACAACATCATTAGAGTAGTCCGAAAAAAAAAACTTACGGCAGATCTGATGGTCAATGTAACAGTTTATGAAGGAAGCTAACTGATGGAAATTATTCATATAATAGAGGACAGAGGTACCTATACGCATTTTGTGCAGATACTACTTACAGTGTATTAAGAATATTTTTAAAATGTATGATGGCTTTGGTAGTCTTGAAGTTCACCACACCGTTTTGATTAGATATAAGTAAAAATGAGTGTCCTTATTCGCCAACAAACTGCAAAGCAGTTTGGCGATAATTGTAAAAACAAATTGTGTATATGTAATACTTATAAATAAATAAAAAAAAAAAGCTTCCAATAGTCGCGGATTTGATTCCGCGCATGGTACACATTAGTATTCATAAGTATTATTGTTCACATTACCTACGTATGTATTAAAAAGTGTAGGTACGTAAGTATTATAAATTATCTAGTACCTATAACACAAACTGTATAATACAACTGTTTAGGATTAGATGGCATTGTGTGAATTATCGATACAACGAAAATATAGATAGGTCACTCTACATAAACGTGTAGTCTTAAAATTAAAAAAAAAATCATTTACATACAGGTAAATTCCGATCCATATTGAGAAGCGTGTCCTTTTATAGTCGGTAAAAAAATACATAATTGTCATTCTGCGAGTTAAGTCATTGATGCAACTCCCAGTGTATCACTGACATTAAATTTTAATCACGGCCCGCTCATTCTGTTTTAATACAGCCCGCCGCGCAGTTCACATCATGGGCTTTTATTACTCGGGTACAAGTTATTAATACCCCATAACAGGACGTGGATACCTATCTACTATATTGGGTTGATAAAGCATTATTTCATGTATCCAATTATTATAGATATACTGTTATAACTAGTGGCTCGCCCTGACTTTGCTCGTAACATGTTAACCTAACATATAGTCTGTCTCTTTCTGAAATAATGTAAGTTTATTATTTATAATGTTGGTATAACACTTCTTACCTGAATGTAAATATTTTATCTGTGGTAGGTATAGCCTAGCTCATCCTGGTTTATTACTGTCGCAGAATACCTACTATGAAACTATCGACCCGGTTTTGTACAGGCGCAATCATTTAAGGTATATCTCTTATTGTACTAATATTATAAATGCAAAAATGAATGTCTGGCTGTTTAATCTCTTTTAAAAAAAATGAAATTAAATCTCTTCAAATAAAATTTTAGGTCAATGTATAAGTATCAATCTATGTTAGATTGATACTTATACATTGACATAAAAAAAAGTCGAAATCGCGGAAACGGCAAATGAATATACGTGAAATATAGACAGTAATATGGCAAAATTAAAGTCTCTAATAGACATAATTATGTAATTCATAGAACTATTACGTATACAACAAAAATGCGGGAGCAATAATAACAAATAATTTAATATGTTGGCCATCCCACAGACCTTGTATACACAAACGGTTATAAAAGAGAAATTTCCTGCTTACAATCTCAGTGGCCACAAAAGACCACTCTATAATTGAGCAAAGACAAAACTCTGTTGCCAAAACTTAGTACAAAAGAGAACAGACTTATTGTTTACAAACTTTTGTAGTCTGTGCCTTTCTGGCGCGCTATTGTTTTGCCGCCAAAACGTCATGCTGAGAAATAATAAAATGGCCGACAATTGGATTGTAACAAATACAGTAGTAAATGTTTTGTCAATAAATTGCTACCGTTTCGAATGATAATTTGTCAAAATTATAGCGTTACGACTACCCTTTGGAATTTTATTGAGCAGTTATTCTGAGTAGTTAGGATGTTGTAACTTATTTGCAAAGAAACTGGTCGTATTTTACACCAGATAACCTGCAAGTTGTTTTGCCATATAATTCAATATCGATTTTAAACAATATGAGTTGATGATAGAAAGGTAAGGGGTAGGTAGCCCACGCCAAAAATAGATTTTTATATTTTTTAACAAAAACATTTTTATTTGTATTTTGAATTTAAATATGGATACAATACATACCTACAAGACTAAATTTTTTACCAACCCCTTGCCTTCCTTATCTACCCTTCCACTATCAAACCAAATTGTTAAAAATATATAACAACCTATTCTCAGATTTATTGATAATAGATTCTTGAAATAATGGCAACTCTTGACAACTTTGTGTCATTATTAATTTTCATCATATCTGTACTAAATATATGGTAATGATGATCAAAAAGATATTTAAAAAAGACTGTCTGTTTTGCTTATCTCTGAAACGACAGGATCAATTTTGACCGGATTTTCACTCGCAGATGGCTAATGTTATAAGGAGCAAGCTAGGGTACATTTATTTTAGACACAAGTTACTAGACATAAAATATGAGAATATTTTGTACTATGGTTCTACCACCAGAGAGTAATCAGCCGGAAGCGAAAAAAAATCTAAAGAGGTAGTCATCTAAAGTTTAGTCTTTAATTGACGACCGAATTTTAAATTTCGAACTCGTAACTTTTAGCGT
This sequence comes from Achroia grisella, assembly GCF_030625045.1. Lineage (NCBI taxonomy): Eukaryota > Metazoa > Arthropoda > Insecta > Lepidoptera > Pyralidae > Achroia > Achroia grisella. Next base: position 1,190,390 of record NW_026712626.1, read on the forward strand.
TGAAGTCGCATGGTACACCACTGGGTCATTAAAATATGAGATAATAAATAATATTATGAAAAATGAACATTTATCTAACGTTAACATTAACTAACCGTTAACTTCCCATAAAACAAAACGAAATTGAGAAAAGCGCAAACATCAAAAGTGCCGACGGCGCGGGATCCAGTCGGTCCCTTTGAGTAAGTTAACAATAACGCAAAACAATTCAACTTATGACTTGACCGTCCATATTTACCGCTACGTGATAAACGTTTATTGTGTTAAGCAGAGCCGTTAAGATTTGACTTTATTATTGGCGCCATAAAACTATTAAACACCTACTTAGCAATTTAACATTTTGTATACAAAATCTCAGTTGTTCATTTTGTTAGAAATCATTCGTTTTAATATGAAATCAAATCAAAAACAATTTATCCATACATATAGCACATTTTAGCCATTATATGTGTTGTTAACCAGGTCTTGACAAGAATAATTTTATGGTAAATGAATGTATTTACTTTTCTCGAAGTATTAAGACCCGGTTAACAATATAAATACCTAATTATATTAAACAATGAAGCTTATAAATTTTAGCCGCTATGAACGTTAAGTTTTTGTATTATAATTTTTTGCCTACCAACCAGTTTAGTGACAGATTGAATTGAGAATAACTAGCAGAAAACTGCACTGATTTGTTTTTTTTTAAGTAAATTATTAATGGAACTGGCAGCTATGTCATAAGAGGAATGTTTTTCTCTTAATGACTTAACATCCAATCATGTTTTTGGCATCTATTTGTCAAAAACATAGTAACTAATTAACAGTACCTAAGTAAGAGTTGGTACCGCCATTATGAGAATTGAACCAAAATTTAATATAAATATGTAATAACCGATAGATAATACCTTTAAAAAAGAATCCTTTAAAACATCAAACAAGTATGGTTTGCACATGGAAATAAAACCTTTTATAGTTCACCCTGGAAACCTTCACGGCTATTTTCTGATGACTTCGCCATGACGGACTAAGTGACCTAATTTCACTCATTATTCACTTATCTTATCAGCTTCCACTGGTGCCCCGCCAGCGTGTACTGTTAGTGCAGACCGGTGCATGATATCATTATCATATTATAACAAAGTTTTAATATTAATAGTGCAACAATAATAATACGCAAACAATTGCTTGCATATACTTATGTCATGCTAAAAAACATGGTATTCCAGTTTTATATAAAATATTTACTTCCTAGTAGGTAAATCACCTTTATTTATTGATAATCGATAAATTTGGATAGAGCATGTTCCATACTGTGACTATGCAGTAGATACCTATAAATTATTGAGTTTACTTACACATTTCGATTTTTCATAACAATCAATTGAGCAATCTTTATGTAAATCGACTAATAAAGAATTAAATCGAGTAGGTAGCGCCATGCCATCTCTATATAAGTTATATTTCTATAAAAATATATTAGACTCACCGTGCGGCCTATCGTCCACGCTATCGCTGTCGACTTCGCTCCTCACGCTACCTGGACTCGCCCTCTTCAAATCCTCAGAACCCTGTCTCTGTTCATTCTGGAATCCATTCATCATCCTCTTGTCATACGACATGAAAAATGGAAAATTCGGCACTCGATTCTGTTGGAAATAATAACCCATTTTCCCATCCCTAACTTTAACTTCTTCATCTTCAGAATGATCGTTATTGCCTGCGTAATCCTGCGATATTGTGTTCTCTATATCAATGTCTGGCGATCGTCTGTCATTCAATCCAACTATTGATTCGATTGAAAAGTTTTTCGATGGTATTTTCGTCTGCATTTTACTAAGCTCCGAATCCATCACTAATATAATCACAGCACTAACAGTCACTGGCCACTAATGTTTATATTTTTTCTTTTTTAAATACGCGCTAATATTGTAAATGGAATGTATTCGTATTTGGAACGTCCGGATGTCAGTTCAGTACTGAGATTTGTGCAGAAGTTGTATGGGTTTAGTGCGACCACGCCTCTTGCGTGAAGGGGAGTAGACGCTGGCTTATAATATTAACCGTACGTTACTTTCAACTTTATTTTTTAACGCTTAAGATTCAATGTACCATAATATAATATAAAATGTTAGGAAAGATACAAATCAGATATACACTTTTAGACCTAGTGGACATGATTATACGATATGTTTTTCATTGTAAATCACATTTACAATAATTGAGTGATCACAACAATGATTGCGAGTTGACAAAGGAATATTTCCTAATCACTGATTAAAATTTTTAAACATAGAATCTTGTCGATTTTTTAAGTATAGTAACAAATAACCAATATGCAATGTATAAATAAATACGACCATATACATATGCCAGGAAAAATATACCTAGACAATTTCAAAAGAGTTAGTTATTACGCTAATAAAAGCTTATATTACGTAACAAAAACGAACAGATTTTACTTAAATGTCGTTTAACTAAAATTAATAATTCGTTTTATGGTAATGGTATCTAAGGTTCTAAATCTACCTGAAAAAAGATTCAAATGTCGTTTAAAACACTTTCTTTATATATAAGCATATTATAAAGTTGAAGAGTTCTTTAGCGATAATAATGTTTTTGTAGATAAACTTAAAATTCGTAGCACAGACAGTATTATCTGATTGCACTAAGAATGATTGCGAAGCCGTTTCTATGTTAACTATCGCATGCCTCTTACTTGTTATTCTGCAACTATTTATATTAAAAAAACATCTATTGAAAAGAGCAACATAGAAGTTTCTTGCTCATTTTTCTTATGATGAGTCAGCGTTCCGAATGAGTGGTAGAATAAAAAATATGACTGTTCAAATGTGCTTGTACTGAGTTTATTTGAATAAAGATTATTTCTATTTCTACGAAATCTCTATTCACTCTGTTTTTACAAGTATGTCAACCAGATAGTTTCTTATCCTAGATGATTTCGTGTGTACCGAAATTAGCATTAACCAATATTGTCTCTAATTTTAGTGTTGTATCTAGAGCTAGTACCTACTTAATTAAAATAAAAGACTTTTATTTATTTTGACTTAACTCCTGATGGCTTTGTCTAGCAGTCAACCGTCGCGTTGATGAAATAAGACATAAAATAGATTAATAGAGAAAAATAATATAGATACCTACCTATATATCTAGATGGCTGGCTCTCCCGCTATAGCTACTCATGAACGGGTACTGCTTATAGAAACTGATCTGCGCTGATTTCTATGACAAATTTATTTTATTACTCAACTGGCAGTTATTGTTCACACATAATTCAAACAACATGTATTTAAAAGCGCAACACGCAAGTTTTTACTCATTCATCTTGTAATTAAGCTATGTTCGGAATGAGTGGTAGATAATAATAAAAATATGATTATTCAGCTTGTATTAAGTTTATTTGAAAGATTATTTCTTTTTCTATTTTTCTTTATTTATAACTATATGGCAATAACGATTACACATTTTTACTAAGCGATTACTTTTTACTAATAATATATATTAATTAAATTATTAAAGAACATAGTACTAACCTAAAATTTTGTACAACGTTCAAAGTTCCCAACGTCAATAGTGACAATATACTTATTTGTATCTTAGTACCCACATATAAATAAATAATAAATAAATAAATTTTTTTTTTTTCATCTCCACAAATTACATAATTTGTGGAGATGAAATAAAAAATATAGGCTTAATTATAACATCACATGACAAATACCTATAATATTTTACTATTCAATAAGGGTAAACCTGCATGTGTGTGCTACAACAATACAAAACTGGTACATAGCTCAGTGTGGAGAATCACTCAAGGAGCAAAACACTGATTTTCAGCTATGTTCTCGAGGGTGAATAATATACTTATATTTATATTAGTACATTATTTATTGCAAAAAGAAGATTCTTTTTGCAATAAATAATGTACTAATAGAATAATGTACTTCGCTAAATAGACTAGACCGACTTCTAAGATTAGAAGTCGGTCTAGTCTATTTAGCGAAGATAAATCAGATGCACATCCGCATTGTGGTAACTAGTATAAGAAGAAAGTCAAAATTGTTGAGTCAAAACAATATATGTACATCATGGTATCATGATCAAGAAGGGCCCTCACTGGACAGTTGAAATTAAATAAACACATGCCAAACTTACGCCTGTACTTAACAAAGATTTGCAGATTTTGTTAAGTTAAAGAGGAAATGAGACTGTACATCCTATGTGGTTGTAGTCCACTCATGCATATACAAAACATCTCCTTTAGAAACACTCTATTCTGAAGAGATAAAACCGATCGCTCCTAAGAATATCCTTCAATTCTTATCCTTGACGGGCCTGGGCAGTGAACTCTGAACAAAGGTCGAGTACAATCAATTTCGCAGTGCTACAGGTCTAAAAACAACTTACAATAGCATAAACTCTTCAATAAAAAAATACGACTATTTTTTATTAAAGTAATTATTATTTAAATTATTACAAATAATTTTATAGTTTATATAGGTTTCATGTGCAAACACTGGCAAATATACCCCTCCCTGTCCCTGTTGTCCGTACCTATGGATGGAAAATGGTACAAACACGTGCAATCAATAACAAAAATAGGCCCTATAAAGTATGTCAATTAAAATATAAAATGCTTTTCTACAAAATGTGTATAAATGTAAAATAGAAATACAATATATCTATTTAATATTACATTATTTACTTAACTATTACTTTGAAAAATTACATTAATGTTTTGCCATTCCAGAGAACTAAGGTGCTACGAATCCAGTTATTAGTTTACAACATATTATCTCATCCTTAAATCTAAACATCAACCACAGATTAGGTACAATGCAAGATGCTTAACGCCTGCAATTGTTTACGTGTATACATACTTAATTATATTGAATAAAATAATAAATTAAGATTTAATTTGCAATTCGTTATATCATTTTCTTTACGACTTCTAGCGCCATCTTTGATCCAGAAGAAATAAATTTAAGTGGCGCCATCTTTTATCTACTAGCAAAAATACATAGTATCATAGTTTTAAGAGCAAAGCGGTTTAAATGTTTCTATTTCTTATAATAGATGTCGTGGTAGTAGATATTACTTGACCGCCTTATTTGACCCTCTTATAAAAATTGTTTCACCTGTAGATACGTACATTATCAGTGAGATTATGACGGCCTAGGTGGTCTATTGGTTAGCACACAGCCCTACTTCCAAAGTTAGCGGGTTCGATTACTCACACGATGTAAACATTTGTATAAATGAGTATGATTGTTTGTATCGGTCTGGATGTTTTCTATGTATATTATTGTATGTATTTACAAGAAAAAGGTACTTTAGCATTTCAATTAGATGTTTAATACCCATAGCACTAGCTTGGGACTAGATTGCGCTGTGTAAATTATTCACTTCTATCGTATTACGAGGTTAAGTGCTTTAAAATAACTTGGCAATCCGATCTCGTAGACGGTAATATCTCAGGACAATTCACTCAAAGCCAAGCTACAAGCTAAGCAGAGCTTGAAATATGGTTACTAGACTACTGATATAAATACATTATTAGAAACATTTTTTTATAAATACATACATAATATATATAGAAAACATCGACACCGATACAAATAATCAGACTTATGAATACAAATGTTTGTACTGTGCGATGATTCGAACCCATGACCATCGGAAAAAAGCAGTGTGCTAAACCGCTAGACCATTGAGGCTACGATCTTTTTTGTTATCACAGTAGACAATTAAAAAATCAAATTCCAATTTTATACGTAGATATGGGTGAGGTTGTTTTGGTAGTATACTCAATATACACATGTGTATATATTTGTTTACATACAATGTACATACATATATGTTTATATTTGTTTATATATCTAATTAGTTATGTACATAATCGAATTTTATCTCGGTGGGGAAATTTCCGTGTTAACTGAATTTCAATATTGTAACCGCTTATATCCAATACAATTAATGTCTGAACTGAAAATGTGTGATAAATTATCATGAAAACGCTAATTTAGTAGCCGGTACAAACTGGTCACATTGTACAAATTGTCGCTTACTTGCTATTGTATTGTTATTATCTAAACTACCTGCCATCACGTTTATAACTATTTTATTGAAATAGCAAACGTGACGACCATTAACAGATTTAGCAGCGAAATGTGGCAGTTTAATCTGAGGCAATTTAAGAAGATCTTGTTCTGTTAATCTACGCAAATAAATAAAACTTCCAATTAACAGCTTTTCACTACATACATATAAAAATAATGTATACGGTACTTATATAAAAAAGAAAATATATTGTCTGTCTGTTTGTTCCTGTTAATCTCTGAAATAGCTGGACCGATTTTTCCTTTCTCTTGCAAGTAGCTAATAATTGAATACACCGCCTCACTTCCGATGGTCACAAGTTCGATTCCTCGCACGATATAAGCATTTGTATTCATGAGCATAATAGTATTGGTTTGGGTATTTTTAATGTGTATTAAGTGCGTATCTACGAAAAAAGATCTAAGTATTAATATAAGATGTCTAGTACACATAACACAAGCTCGGTTTAGCTTGGAACTAGATGACGCTGTATGTTGTGTCCTGGAAAAATAAGCTGCTAGACGGCAGAAAATGTGAGACTGGGGTATCCACAGATACCACTTTGTACAAAGTTAAGCTATGTAAGTATACTGCTAGCAGTATGGCATCTAGTTTATTACTTACAGTAGCCTTCTTATAGTATAATAGTTACCTTATAAAAACCTATATTAAAATGTATCAGGAAAATGCTAATTTGTAACCGGTATGAACTGGTGTAGAAACACAATGTGTAGTCTGTGACATGAATACTTATATTTACATGATGTCAGAAGACCTTCAAAAGAAACATTTGAAACGGAGTTTGAAAAATACATAATTACATATATGGACTAATTAAAAAGCGCCATCTAGTGATTAATTTTTAAAACTAAGACGAGATATGAAATTAAATTAAATAAATGAATTTTTATTTCTTATAAAAGTTGTACATAATAGATAGCATGTTTGTTTAAGTTTTATTTATTTCATTTAACTAGGCCCATATTATAAATACCTTATAGACTTACAAACATATGAATTAATATTATTAAACTAATATATTGATATTGTCTGTGTGGTCACGGCGCAGACGGTAGTAATCTACCACGGTAGCGCCGATACACCACACCCTACGGCCAGTAATCCTCCTTCATGAAGGTGGGCAGCATGTTGGTGGGGACCCGAACCATGTGGTCTCACTTTTAGTTATTACAGACATGCCAATACATATTTGAATTATTCTAGTACTTTCCTTCATATATCACTAGCTATTCGCCCCGGCTTCGCCCGAGTGTACACGTATTATACATATGAACCTTCCTCTTGAATCACTCTATTAAAATAAACCGCTTCAAAATCCGTTGCGTAGTTTTAAAGATCTAAGCATATATAGGGACGGGCAAACAGCGACAGCGACTTTGTTTTATATACTATGCAATGATTTAATAAAATTTACATATAGATATGTAGATCTCATTGAGTTTCTTTTTAAATATATGGTAATAGAAGGTGCCCCCGCCTACGTTAATTACTGGCGGGGCACCACTGGAGGTGGTATATTTATCAGATTATAATTAGAATGGTTTCTATGGGTATGTAATATTCTCTTATCTGTGCTATGGGGGACCGCGTTTTGGTGGATATGACACCATGTGGCATATGGCAACATTACACATATTGCCAGCAATGGGCTCACTAGCCCTATTATTAACAATTTTCTTCTCCCTTTTAGTTCCATTACTAGATGACTGTTAAGTGACAGACATGCTTTTGTTTTGAAGTATTGTAATGGCAGTTATATTGGCCTTTACCATACGCAACGACGGTGAGTACAAAGGCTCATTGCTGAGCAATACTTCATGTAATCTGAGTTCACCGAGTATACGATGATGAATTACCGTTTTACAAATTCACTTCACTTATAGTTTATAAACTTTCAAACCTATCAACATAGAAAATATATACAATTTATTGAAATCAAACCTTAGACTATACGTTAGTGAGGAGAGTCCGCACCGACTAATCACTATAGTTGTCAAGGGGGGGATGGGATTGTTATCGTTATAATTTCATGGTGAACTTGTCACGATGGGCTAACTGACCTGACCTAATCACTTTATCATCCTGCATTGGTGCCCCGCCAGGGTAAATCTTTAACGCAGGCGTGAGCAACACTGCATTATAAAAAGGTTAATTAAGGCTGTACTATGTAACATTATGTTATCTGTGTCTGTAGGAAGAGGAAATTAATTTATTGTATTTGTTTTAAAAAAAATGTGTCACAAGCGTTGTCTAAAATATTTTGGTTGTTCTGTAAAGACGTTAAAAAATCTTTTATCCTATTTTTCTTGTAAAACCTTCAATGCATTCCTCGTTAACTACTGGCTGCGCCGTAGACTTTGTCCACGTGTAATAGTGATCTTGGGTAGCAGTTTTAATTATTTAGGCTAATTATTTTACTAATAAGACATGCGTCATATCATTCTAGCTTAAATAATGACGAATTTCTGTACAAACTTTCACCCCTCATTTTATTTTACTCCCTTAAGTGTAATTTTTTGTACACTTTGAATCTCATATTACCTAGTATAATATGATGTCGCTGCGCTATCTGTCCCTATGTACGCTTAAATCTTTAAAACTACGCAACGGAATTTGAAGCGTTTTTTTAATAGATAGAGTGATTCTAGAGGAAGGTTTATATATAGTAAATGTACCCGCGAGAAGCCGGGGCGAGTAGCTCGTTTATTTATATTTAATAAACAATAATATTCAAGCTTCTGGCTTTAAATACGACTATCCCTTCATACCACATTTCATCTCCCCTTTTAACCCATTACAACCCTTATTTCGCATTAAAATGTAGACTATATCCTTTCTCAGGGTCTAAACTATCTATGTACCAAATTTCATTTAAATCTGTTCAGTTGTTTTGACGTTTAAAGCGTGACAGACAGAGTTACTTTCGCATTTATGATATTAGTACGGATAGCAATTCTTTCTACATTATATAAGGTCGCCATATAAGGGTGGTACTCGTTAGGGAACCAATAGGTATGACATTTGAGTGTATACTGACTGTTTATTATTATAATCAATACTTATATATTACTTACTTACTAAGTACATTTATCCTTACACCAACATGGTAAATTAACTGTAAGTTTATATTGTGGTAATTAACTAAATAAATAAAAAAATCGATACATATAAATAAGATTAGAGTGTTTGTTTGTAATATTGAAATAACTGTTTTTTACTACATGCATATGAATATAAATACGGTACATACACCAAAATAACATTTTTTACAATTTTTGTCTGTTTGTCTGTCTGTTTGTTCCGGCTAATCTCTGAAATGGGTGGACCGATTTTGACGGGCATTTTTAGGCAGATAACTGATGTAATAAGGAGTTACTTAGGCCACTTTTATTTTAAAAAATAAAGTTATATTCCACGCAGACGAAGTCGCGTGTACAGCGAGTAAATAAATAAACCACTAGATCACCGAGGCCGTCACCAAAATAGAGTATTTACCTAGATTCTAATTTAGTTACCATTCATTAATTCAGGGGCAATCAAGACAAATTTCTCATGCAACCTTCATTTAACTTGTTTCCAATGAAAAACAACATTACAATTATCAATTTTGTAGTATTTTTACTTGTTTATTTGTAATGACAAATAAACGGATCAGTCATGAATGCTGCTGCTTAATTGGTACGATTTTTAAATGGATAATAGAGGAATGGTGCACCGTTTTTGTTTTATCGGATTACTCTAATGCTATTGGCCGCAGCTGGCCTTTACAACTTCACTGGAAGATAGGCGGCGAGTGCAGATGGAACTCCAAACCCGCGTAAGGACTTTTTTTTTTTTTACGGATGATAATGGTATGGTGCACCCGCCTGCGCTATCGGTATACGCTGGCGGGGCACCAGTGGAGGGTGATAAGATGAATATGAGGTCAGGTCAGTTAGCCCAACGTGACAAATTCACCGGGTATTTATCACGATGGTTTCCAGGGGGAACCGCGTGGAGGTCGACCTGATATGGTACATTGCTAGCAATGGGGTCATTAGTCCACATTACTAACAATCCCCTTCCCCCCCGCGTAAGGACTTATAGAGCAGTTGAAGGACAAGTCCCGCCTGACACATATAACTTTAGTCTGAGGGCACCGCGCGAAACAGTTCGAACCTCGGCTCAGGCCGTTTTAATTTCGATCCCCATTTGAATTCGACGGGGGATTGATCGGAGAGGGCTGGTGCACCCGTCTGCGCTTACGGTATACGCTGTAAGACAACAGTGGAAATTATGCCTGATGGCGAACTTAATGTCTGATGGCATTTTCTACCAATCCACCGTCGCGTTGCTTAGAAATAATAAGACTTGACTAGACATTATCAAAAATGGATCCGTATTTCTGTAATTAGGAACAAACACTCTATCTCTATCGTACCTCTATCGTATAATATTGTAATGGGTGAAAACTGTAATTGGTACAGTTTATGCTGTGAATAATATAAATGACGTAGTGGAGTAACTTGAAACAGTCATCCTCGCTATAAAGTTCAAACTTGTGGCGGCGTGGTGGGTCGGGTCGATGTGCTCCCTCTAATATGGTCGAGTGCAATGATGGCTGGCTCATCCGACATACTCGTGATCGGGTGCTGCTTGTGGAGACTGGTCTGATCAGGTTGCGAACACTGATTAGATTTTTTGTTTTTTTTTCAATAGTATATGCTGGTGGTCACTCTATTCTCTCAAATTTGAAGTTAATGAATCTGTATCATTGTAAATATGTACAGCATTAAAAAAAATACGAGGTGAGTTTCTTGCCAGTTCTTCTCATCTCGAAATCATTCTGAACTGACGGTAGATTTGACATATCATAAGAGTCTGTAATAGACCTACATGAATAAAGATATTTTGAATTTGAATTTGAAAATTAAAACTGCAATGACTATTAAACACATTAGTATATATACCAACGATTGACAAAACGCCTACTGAAACTAAATAGGCAAAACCTCAAAATAATGATAGGGACAATAACGGGCCACTGTCCCTTAAACAAACACCTTTACACAATAGGTGCTACAGACAGTCCCCTTTGTCGGGGCTGCTTTGTAGTCGAAGAAACGGCTGCTCACGTAATCTTACAATGTGTAGCAGTGGCCATACAACGGACACAAATCCTCTAAACGGTGAGATCACTCCGTGAAGCTTGTGACAACACCGAAGATGTTTTTGGGAGGAGCTTAACTGGCTACTTTAGTAGTCTCGGCTCTACACGTACAACGGCCCAGACGAAAGACTGATTGCAGAAAATAGAGTCCAACTTACATTTACATTTTTATACCAACAGATCCCGATATCACGTTATCATGCGACGCCCGTCGTACCACTCTTGTGTTGCCATTCCGGAATTTTTTTATAAGATATCATACCCTGTTATTTCACTGCCTTAATTCTTCAAATTTCATTCAAACATAACTCAAAAAGCAAGCTGTATGTCGGCTGTAATATGTAAGATTCTATTATAATAAGTGATATACTGCATTGGTTTAAATAATCGATATTGTTTGTTAATTGTAATGAAACCTTCTAAAAACTTGTAATTAAAATTCATATCTATCTATAGATAGATCTACCTACCCTTTACCTTACGCAGAATGTACAAAGTCTGTCTCGAAAAAATATATTAAATAATGTTCTAATTTTAACATGAATATCCTATATAAATTAAGCATACACCATACAATAGGAATCATATCACACATCCTTGTAAATATAATCACGCGGTAGGTAAATGAACACGTCCAATATAAAACAGTTCAAAACTGAAACACCCGCTTCATTTCAAACCCGCCCGGTAAAGGAAACGGTTTCCTTAGCTTATAAAAAAAAAGTTTGTTAATTTGACGCGTTGTTCCTTGCATATAGAACTGTAGAAATAAAGTTTGTGTACAGTGACGATTATAATTTTAAATAAAAATAAAATGGCAGATTTATTTAGTTGATATTCAAATAAAAAATAATATCTAGTACGAATTATTATTTGTTAAGAAAAAGTGTTCCGCCAGTGTTTAACGTAATAAAATATTTTAAATTAAGAATTATAAAGTAAACATGTATAGACAATTCTGAACGGTTTATTATATCGAAAAATATATTAACTTTTTAATAAAAATGGAGGCAAATGAAACTTTGTACCAACATATTGGACTTCGGTCCCCGAACTTAACAAATACGACCGTGAATCTACAAGAAAATTTCGAAATTGACTTAGAAGACACCAACTGGATTTTGACTTCTTCGTTCATAATCTTCACTATGCAGACAGGCCAGTATTTATTTTTTATTTTTATAATAGACTTGGACATTAATAACAATAATAACTCAGGACAACTCACACAGCGCCATCTAGTCTCAAGCTAAGGAGAGCTTGTATTATGGGTACTAAACAATTGATACAAATACTTTATCCATTTTAAGTAAATATATAGTCATAAAATAGAGATAAAACACCTAGACCGATACAAATAATCATAATTATAAATATAAATGTTTGTATCGTGTTAGGAATCGAACCCGCTACCATCGGAAGAAATCGGCGTGCTGAACCACTAAACTTCCGAACCTATTAAAAAACACGTATAACAAAACCTAATCAATCTTCTAAACTTATTTGAGTACTTATAGAAATCTACTTAATAAATACAATAAATGTGACGACCTCAATGGTCAAGTGGTTTAGCACACCGCTTTACTTCCAATTGTCGCGGGTTCGATTCCTAGCACGGAGCGAACATATGTATTGATGCTTGAATGTACAAAAAATATCTATGTATTTATATCAGTTATCTAGTATCCATAACACAAGCTCTACTTAACTTAGGACTAGATGGAGCTGTGTGAATTATACAAGAATATTATTGTTGTATAGACTAAAATATCGCCAAACCGATATGCACAGTAAAAAATATAAAAGTTAAATCCTAGTATAACTAACCTTCCAATAGAAATTCTTAAAATGATAACGAATATCATATTAAAATCGGTTGCATCTACAAAATAAATTAGGAATAAATTTCTTATTATTTATATATATTACGGGTCCTTGAAATTGTACATTATTTTTATTTTTTTTAAGATAAAAAACAAGAATACATTTCGGACAAATTATTTCAGTAAATATTATGTTATCTGTGGTACTACGTAAAAATATAACGAAGTTTAATAAGCGTAGCTATTACCAGACTTGCTGGCATTTATTTATTTATTTAAGTGTCCATAGACAAGATGAAGCACTCCCATACACATACACTTGGACCCAGAGGGGTCCGGAGACTTCTATGGTCTCCGGACCTCTCTGGGTCCAAATAAGTGTATGTTCATGAAGAAGGACTACTCTCCGAAGCGTTACCGTGGCAGATTGCCATCGTTAGTGTCATGACCACACAGACTACTTATAATTATGTTTTATTTATATTTTACTAGCTGTCCCGCGCAACTTCGTCTGCGTCACACTTACTTGACATTTATCATTATATTTCGCCCAATTTACATAATATCTTATTGAATTTGCCTATGTGTTATTCTGATGTACAAGCTATATTACTGTAAAATTTCATCAAAATCCGTTCAGTAGTGTTTGCGTGACAGAGTAACAAACATCCATCCATACTCACAACCTTTCTCGTTTATAATATTACTAGCTTTTACCCGCGGCTTCGCTCGAACGTTTTTTTTTAATAAGAAGTATCCTATGCTCATTCTCTAAGAATATGTGTACAAAATTTCATGATGAGCCGTTCAGTAGTTTATGCGTGAAAACGTAACAAATATCCGTACTTTAACATTTATAAATTATAATATTCGTAAGGATCACTTCATGTGTATGTTAGTCTAGAAGGTATATATAATATGGACCATTAGTAGTCTGAAATAAATAAATAGATTGAGTAATACAGAGATAGGCCAATTCAGCGACTTTCTTTTAGATAATTTATTATAGATATACATATAAATTTGACATGTTTCATCAGGTTTCGGCATGCTGGAGTCAGGATGCGTGTCGATAAAGAACGAAGCCAACATAATGATGAAGAATTTGGCAGACATCTCTTTAGGAGGTAAGTACTTTCGCCTATACACTTAATAAAACTCCTAATAATACACCTAGATAATCCACACAACGCCATCTAGTCCCAAGATAAGCAGCTTGTAATATAAGTACTTGACAACCAATATAAATACTTAGATTATTTTTAAAATACATACATAATAAACCACCCAGACTCATAATAAACAACCAGGTCATGGTGAACTTACCACGATCTGCAGATCTGACTGATCTGACATCATGTTCATCTAATAATACTGTTGCCCCACCAGCGCAAACTGTCAGCACAGGAGGGATGATAATTTCATGCTGTGCATGTGCAATGCTGAATGCATAAGAAAAAAAATGTTCTCGTGTTCTTGTTTTTAAGTCAACAAGTGTCCCGTTCAAAAAAAATAATGGACACGTCAAATCTCATTTAGAAGCGAATCACGTACCGTAATATGGGTGTAGTCTTATCAACTGTCGGACATTAATCACTAACATGGATGATCATAGAATAAATTAGATATAATCATTCATTGGTGTCAAATAAAAAAATCGGACCATAATTTATGATATAGTATATGCACGCAAAATTAGAAACAATGTCTGCGAGAGTACCTTTGAAAGAACTTTGCCTCACCTATGTATTTTAGCTGCCAGACAGCTTTGTAAGTTGGTCTGTTTTTTCTTATGGATGATAATGTGCCTAGTGCCGCCTGCGCTAACGATTTGTGTTGGCGAAACACCTGTGGATGTGGATGATAACATGAGAATGAAGTAAGGTCAGTTTGCTCATCTTGGCAAATTCACCAAGAATTTATCACGATGGTTTCCAAGGGGAACCACGTGGAGATCAACCTGATATGGCACATTGCTAGCACTAGGCTATCAGTCCACGTTACTAACAACATTATAAATGCGAAAGTAACTCTGTCTGTCTGTCTGTCGCGCTTTCACGCCAACACTATGAAATTTGATACACCGGAGGTCTAGACCCTGAGAAAGGACAGGAACAAATGCTGTAAGGGGTTGAAATGGGAGATGAAAGGTTGTATGAAATTTCGGCATTCGTCATCTATTCCACGCGGACTAAGTCACGGGCACAGCTATGAATAAAAAATGGTAATATTTATATTCCAGGCTTAACGTACTGGATTTTCGGTTACGGCATGTCATTCGGCGAGGGTCCGATGTCTAATCCCTTCATTGGTGTGGGTGACTTCTTGGTGGACCCTCCAGTGGGAGATGCCCTCATGGGTCCCGTCTTCGCCTCCTTCCTGTTCCAGCTGTCTTTTGCCACTACTGCCACTACTATAGTCAGCGGTGCTATGGCGGAAAGGTGAGTAACATGAACATAGTTTTTTAATCAGTCATCCGGTGAATCTGTAAACGCCAGCTGCGGCTAACAGCTTTAAAATAGTCCGAAAAAAACATTTTTAATTAATTTAAATTTTTTGGCCCAGATTAGCGCGGTGTAAAGAAGCTAAATTAATTTTGTTAAAACTGACTGTCAAACGCTTTACGCTTTATGCTTTGTGGGCCAACTACACACAACGCCTTAACAACGCAAAGTATAGCAATAAATAACCCTGGACAATTAACACAGCGCCATCAGTAAGCAGAGCTTGTGGTATGGGTTGGGACAACTGATATAAATACTTAGATGTATATTTTTTTTTAATAAATACATGCCACATATACATAGAAAACAACCAGACCGATACAAACAATATAAATGTTTACACCATGCGAGGAATCGAACCCGAGACCATCGGTAGTAAAGCTAGACCCTTTTTTCTTTTTCGGACTACTCTAATGCTGTTGGCCGCAGATGGCCTTTACAGCTTCACCGGACGTTAGGGGGCGAGTGCAGATGGCACTCCAAACCCGCGGAAGGACTTATGGAGCGGCTGAAGGCCAACTCCTGCCCAACAGATACCACTTTAGTCTAAGGGCTCCACTAGGGGATCGAACGTCGGCTCAGGCCGTCGTAATATCGATCCCCGTTTGAATTGGACGGGGGATCGATCGGAGGGGATAAAGCTAGACCGCTAGACCACCGGGATTTCAGGATGTTGATGGGGCTGCCGGGTGCATCTGATATGTTCACTCTTGCACGAAAAGATGACATTTTATGGCTGTGCAGAGCAGGACTAATAGGACCAGGAGAAAAAATATATTTTACTAATAAATGAGCCATTGATGCCAAAATAAACATTTTTATTATTATTAATTAAATAATAATAGCAATCAAGCCGATGGTCTCTGTAATTCATGAACAGCACGTCTTCTAGAAAATACTTTGTAACGCCATATCTATTGCCGTTTCTGACCTTTAAATTTTTCCCTTAAGTTTAAGGGGAATTCGTTACATATACCTTACCTTTTTATTATTTTTTTTTAATATACCTTTTGCTTTGTTTCTCCACCAGATGCAACTTCAAAGCGTACTGCATGTTCTCGTTCCTGAATACAATCGTGTACTGCGTGCCGGCGGGCTGGGTGTGGGGGTCCCATGGGTTCCTCAACAAGCTGGGCGCTGTGGACATCGCCGGCTCCGGGCCTGTCCATCTAATTGGTATGTGTCTTTCCTTTCATATCTTTAACGTCTACATCTAAAGATTGTCTGGAAGAGATAGTTTAGCAATAAGACTGTCTTTTGTGTCAGTTTTTTCACCGACAGACAGTTTTTTTTTATAAAATTAAAATTTTAAATAGGTACCGTATATACTTTTATTTCATCTCATTGGTATATGTCTTTCCTATGTTTCTAGGTACTCTTTCTCTCATATCCTTACCATCGACATAAAGGTAGGAAGAGGTAGTTTAGCAATAAGACCGCCTTTTCAGTGAGTTTTTTACCGACAGACAAATAGTAAAAATATTTTTTTGATGTAAGTACCGTAGGTATATACTTTCATAGGCATTTGTTGAAAAACTGGTAATTTGAAACTACATACAGACACTTCAATTTCATATACATATTTGCATAGATAATAAATCATATGCTATAAGAATAAATAGCCGTACTTAAATGTAGACTAATATAGACTTCTATATCTATTATCTACATATAATCCGTTGCGTAGTTTTAAAGATTTAAGCACACATAGGGACGGACAGACTGCGACAACGTTGTTTTATACTATGTAATGATTATAACGTGTCCGACTGTTTGCAACCGCGTCGATACGCACAAGCCACGCTAGCAATTCTCCCACTATGAGAGCATTGCAATTATTAAATTTATTTTTAGGTAAGGTCCAAGATGCTGACGTTTATGCAGAAGCCTTGCCTTCCATAATTACTAAAATAAGAATATTTTTATCATTGTATAATTTTAAGTAGTATAAATAGGTTTAAAATATAAACGTGTTGGCAATTAGCTGTAAGTTTATATTGTGTTAATTAAATAAATAAATAAATAACAAATATGTGAATAAATAAGTGGCGAGAGAATATCTCAAATGTTGAGGTGTTCTGATAAAAGAGTCTAAATATTTTTGTATATGGAATTTTAATTTATACCCGGTGTCTTTTACATTCAGGTGGATCGTCGGCGTTTGCATCAGCCCTCATGCTGGGACCTAGATTGGGTCGATATGCAAACGGGAACGCTCCCTTACCACTGGGGAACCCAGTCAATGCTGTCATGGGAACGTTTGTACTATGGTGGGGATGGCTGGCGTTTAACTCCGGGAGTACTTATGGAGTGAGTATACTATTCTTACTTCTTACATATTACGCCGACCCCAAATAAATGCGATAAGGAAGAAGCAAATGATGATGACACTTTTACCCTCTAGTGAAACCCAAGAAGGGTTTCACTAGAGGGTAAAAGTGTTTCTTACATATGTTTTTTTCCTTTTTTGTTAATCTTAAAAGTAATCTATATGTATATATAATAAAAGTGAAACTGCCTGTATATGAAAAATATATGACCAAAACTATTATTGGCAGTCTTTATCAATCTAATAGAACCCAACACAATGATTAACAAAAATGCACAGACGAACAGAAAAAAATACTAACAATAATTGTGTTGGGTCTTATATTTTTCATACACAGACAGTGTCACGTTTATTATATGTACATATATAGATTACTTTTACAAACTAACATAAATACAGCACAAATCATCATGAATATTCAATTTCAATTGCGTCTAATTTGCAAAATGTTCTCTTAATGACAACTAGCGTGCTACAAATTACCGCCATTTTGTTTAACTATACCTATTTTAAAATGGCCGTCAATTACGGGAACACGGATGACAGAGTATGTTGAATAATTTAATAGTAATTGAGTAAAGACTATTAAGCATTCATGCTTGGAGATAAATCGACTTGTTTGTCATGTATCCTTGCTTTTATAGGAATGTTTCTTGAGCCCTTGTAATACACAGATCCGGATTTGCCATGACGGGCCCATAGGCAATGCAATTATAATCCTCAGTGAAAAAAGTGTTGAATAGAGTCCATTTAATTATATTTTATATGTACATTTTGATATAATACTTCTTAAATACATTTCTTACAGCCGTCACCCGCCCATATTCTCAGTTCTAAACTCGATACTGAATGATTTTGATCTATAAGTAAGAATTACTAGCTGACCCGCACAACTTCGTCTGCATAACACATGTCACTATATTTCGCCCAATTTACATTATATAATTTTAACTAAAAGCATATATGTTATTCTGATATATAGAATATAAAAGATAAAATATAAATGTTAGGAGTGGATGACCCTTATCACTTAGGGATATGAAAAATAGATAGTAGCCGATTCTCAGACGTACTGAATGTGCACATAACATTGAATAAAAATCGCTCAAACCGTTTTGGAGCAGTATGGTGGTAACTAACATTGTGACACGAGACTTTTATACATATCTTCATGTTTATAGCGAAAGAATAGTTTTGATATAAGTCAAAACCATTCTCTCGCTATATGACTGTAAGATGACTTTTTTTTCGAACTACTCTAACATTGTGACTCGAGAATTTTATATATTATATATTGATCTTGCCTTTAAACTAATGAAAGGATTGCCATGTTAAAAATTATAAATTAAAATAATTTTAAACATGCGAGGGATACCGTTGGTCAAGTTTTGTTTTATTTATAGGTAAGCGGCGCCAAGTGGCAGTATGCAGCTCGCGCAGCAGTCATGACCATGATGGGATCATTCGGTGGCGGGTGCTTCGGACTTCTGTAAGTATACATTTCTATTAATAAGAGATTATTTACTCTCCGAGAAGATACTATAACACGCGCGTATTATACATATAAACCTTCCACTTGAATCACTCTATCCATTGCTGAAAACTGCATTAAAATCACAGTAAGACCTTGCTTAACGTGGAGGATACGTTCCATGAAGTTCCACCGCTAAACAAAATAGGGTTAAACGAGGTCTTACTGTAGTATCAAACAGTGCAAATATAGATATTTGTAACTCTTTCTTTCGTTTCTTGAACCATTTCTTCGACGTTCTCTAGGAGAGCTAAACCAAAACAACGCCAAACGAAACAGCTTTAAGCGAGGTATTACTGTAATCTTTAATCAAATAAACTTAATATAAAAACTTTTGAATAGTCTATTTTTTTTTTTATTCTACCACTCATTCTGAAAGCAGACACATCACAAGAATATGTATGAAACTTGCGTATTGCTTTTTTAAATAAATGTTATTCTAGGTAAATATGTATTAAGAAGGATTAGGCATGCGACAAAAAATATAGAAACCGCTACGCACTCAATCTTTATTCAATCAGACAACATTATCAGCACTATGATTTTTAAGTGTTTCTACAAAAACATTATTATCATTTATAAACTCTTTTTTTACAAAGAAAATGTTTTAAAGGATATTTGAATCTTTTTTTGGCAAATTGTGGACAGACTCTAGCAGTTTGTTGTAAAACCTTACACTAATTCCATATAAGATATTGTATTCTGTTTTATTCAATAGATTTACACTGATAAGGAACAAGGGTAAAGCAGAAGTAATGGATCTCATTAACAGCATCTTAGGAGCACTGGTCTCTATAACTGGTAAGTGTACCAACATGAGAATATCGTGGTACAGTGGTTTGATACCCTGAATTACTGCTCGTGTTTTCAAATCCGGCCAACATAAAAATGCTTATATCATTTATCTCCTAACTATCCGGTATTGTGTACTTTATTAACTTATGTAATTGTTAAATATGTAAGTTTATTTTATTGTTTTTTTTTTATTTTAAAATTAACATTGAATATAATAATAATAATCATCTTTATTTGTCTCAAATAAAAAGTAATACTATTGCTGCTTATATAATAACTAATAGACCCGGTCATGCGTTGCTGTGGCTAAGGTTAAATAATATTACTACTATAAATTGAAATGTAAGCTATCCTATCTTTCAAGTTGGATCAAATTGCACACAATGTGCAAATCAAATTTGCAATCGGTACAGTAGTTTAGGAGTCCATCGCGGACAAACAACGTGACACGTAATTTTTATAAACGGTCTACAACTCAGAGGGGGCAGTGAGTCTACCCTCTCTGCTATTCTGTCGACGACGATAGTACTTAAGTTCTAAACTATTACTAAAAATGTAAACATACAACATATTGTGGTTACCGAATAATTAAAGTGTATATTTTAAAAAGTAGCCAAAATTTTACATAGTGATTTAATTTTTTTTTTTTGATTCGAGTTTTTTTGTTCATTTTCTAAGAAAATGTACTATATTACTATTTTATATATACACTATCAGACAGCAGAAATTTGAACGAACAAAAATCCAACAAACACAACAGTTTGTATCGGTCTGGGTGTTTTCTATGTACATTATGAATGTATTTCCAAAAAAATATCTTAGTATTTATATCAGTTGTCTAATTCCCATAATACTAGACTTACCGTGGGACTAGATAGCACTGTGTTAATTGTCTAGGTTTCTTTATTTATTATTATTTATTATATTTCAGCTGGATGTTTTCTATACCGCTCCTGGGAGGCGCTTCTTATTGGCATGATAGGTGCCGCTATAGCCTCTATCTCTGCACCACTGTTTGATAAAATGGGAGTGGACGACCCAGTCGGAGCCTCTGCTGTACACGGCGCTTGTGGCATCTGGGGTAAGTATTTAATAGACTCTAAAAAAACGTAGAACCTCCCCCTTTTTTTAAGATGGCTAATATAATATTTTTATGTATTTTTTTTTCTGACGACATCGATGGTCTAGTGCAGTTTTTACTCGGGCCATTCAGCATTAATAAAACTCTTGACTCAACGGTTTTTTTTCTTAGTCAAAATGTTCTGTACTCTTAACCTTTTCAAAGTAAAAATGCATAGACTCCGCTCTGGACATTATCCATCGGCAAAGTTTGCATACCTGATGAAAAAAAGCAATTCACAAAATTGTGAAGTATGTGGTCCAATAGAGGATGTTCATCATTTGCTGATGGAGTGTGTCAGGAACGAGAGTCTACGACATAGAATAACGTCAGACCATGAAATAAATATATTAGATGTTGGTGCCATACAAACTGTTTTAGCCGATCCTTCGGGCGGTGCGGCTAAGGCAATTTGTTCACTGGTGAGGTAATGGAGTGATTGGTTTGAAGAAATTAAAAAAAAAACCTTTTCAATATTTTATTTAGTAGTGTAAACATATATTGTTTACACTACTAAAAAAATATTGAAAATTATAATAATAATAATAAACTTTCTATTGTGTAAATTATGTATGAAATCATGAACACAAAACATAACAAAAAATCCATAAATAGGAGTATGATAATATACGTTTAGTTGGGCGTCATTTATTTTCCGATGATACCTACAACTTAGCGTGGGTCAGCTATATTAGCTGACCCACGCAACTTCGTCTGCATTGCACTTACTTTACATTGTATCTTTTTAAATTATAGCCTATGTGTTATTATGATGCATAAGCTATATTACTGTAAAGTTTTATCAAAATCCGTTTCGTAGTTTTTGCGTGAAAGAGTAACAAACATCCATCCATACTCACAAACTCGCGTTTATAATACTACTATTAAGATTAAAATATAACTATAGTTGAACTTTTTTACACGTGTTATATTATTAATGGATAATGAAATATTTTTCCTCCTTTCCTTCCATTATATGAACCATAAGCTTTATAGCTAAAAAAATATATTTTCAATTTCTTTCAGGTGTCATAGCGGTTGGTCTCTTCGCTGACAACCCAATTCCCTTAGAAACAACCAACGGCAGATCTGGCCTCTTTAAAGGTAAAGTAATTATCGTAATTTACCAAGTAATTGTATTGTAATTGCCAAATGAGTAATTATTTGACTATTTCTTCGTAAAAGCTTCGTCAGGGAATTCATCCCAAGACGCTGGAACCTAAGTGGTCTCGGACAGCGCCGTGGAGTGCCGAGTGCCAGTGCCGAGGAGCTTCCCCCTGTGTACACTACATTGTGAAATGAAGAAACCTACCGAGGTTTTCTCGAGAGAGTACAGCATGGGGTTTTATAAGAAGGATATGTTAAGGGGTGAATTACCTACCAGGGTTTTCGCGTTTTGGGGTTTTACAAGAAGGGTATATTAGGGGATCAATTACCTGCCGAGGTTTTCTCTAGCAACTATTTCTGGTTTTCAAGATGGGTATATTAAGGTTTCTTAAGTGTCGGCGACACGCACGTAACACACCGGTGTTTCTGGCGTCCATAGGCTACGGTAACCGTTTACCATCTGATGGGCCGTATGACTGTCAGCCACCATCGTAGTATAAAAAGAAGAATTAGATTATGCAATTGACTGAAACTTAGTGATAGATCTAGTATTAGAACATTTTTAAAATCTATTAAATAATCATTAACTTTCACAATGTTGAGATATTCTTTATAATTATTTATATAGATTCAGTTGAGAATACAACATACAAATACTCCATCCAATAAGAAAGAAAAAAGTGAAAAGAGTTTAAATGGAAAACAACGTTTGCCACATAAACTAGTTATTTTTATAAATATTATATTATATTATATTATATTATTATTATTATTACTTCTATTTCTGGGTTATTTATTTGACGATTTGACTCGGTGGTCTAGAGGTAAACGAAACCGCTTTTCTTCCGATGGTCGCGGTTTCGATTCCTTACACGGCACAAACATTTGTATTCATGAGTATGATTGTTTTATATCGGTCTGGGTGTTTTCTATGTGTATAATATGTATGTATTTACGAATAACAACTATGTATCTGTATCAGTTATCTAGTGCCCATAATACCGGCTTTAGCTAGCTTATCTTGGGACTAGATGGCGTTGTGTGAATTGTCTAGTGTTATATATTTATTATTTCTATTAATTTTATAATAATTGCCAGGCGGTGGTTGGTACCTCCTGGGAGTACAAACCCTGACGGCCGTATGCCTGATGACGTGGGCGGTCGTGGTGACGATGGCACTTCTATGGATCATCGACAAAGTAATGCCGATCAGAATGGACCCATATGAGGAACTGCTTGGAGCTGATTTAACCGAGCACAGAATACGACACGGACAGGTAACTATAGTGCCCTATTCTCTTTAACTAATTTTAAAAATGAATCTGTATTTTTTAATCATGTACCTACAGGATCATTTAAAAAGAATAAGTCCTGAATTTCTCCTGCGCTAACGGTTTATGCTGGCGGGGCACCAGTGGAGGATAATAAAATGAGCATGAAGTCAGGGTGAGTTAGCCCATCTTGGCAAATAGCAGTTTACCATGATGGTTTTCAATGGGAACCGCGTGGAGGTCAACCTGACATAGTACATTCCTGATACTGGGGTTATGAATTCACATGTCTAACAATCCCCTTTCTATGTATATTTTGTGCATTTACAAAAAAAAAGTATTTATATCATTTTTTTATTACCCATAACACAAACTTTGCTTAGCTTGGAACTAGGTGACGCTGTCTGAATTGATTTGGCCAGGGCTATTATTATTAAAAGGACGTATTCATTGAAACCGTCATTGTATAAACACAAAATTTAAGTAAACTTTATGTAACTTTATATTCCTTCCATTAGGTTGGAGTGTCGAGAGCTGTATCAGCGTTACGGCCGTACCATCGCTCCAACAGCGTTGAAGAAGTAGGCGGCATTGGAGTCAACACCGGCCATAGCTTGGTTGTTGATAAACTCAAAGAGGTTGGTACCATTACTACTAAGAATTATAGTAATATACATTTTTTTCGGATTACTTGAATGTTAGATATTTTTTAAACCATTCGAGTGATTTTTCAACCATTTTTTAAAACCCATGAAATCAATATGCTAATAAATTTTCTGTTTGTACCAGATGCAAACAAATCAAAAGAATGGAGTGGCCCTTCGCATGTTTACCAACAATGCTTTCGTAAACGATCAAAACCATGAAGGCACATATAAAAATGGATTTTTGAACAAACGTCCTGGCAACCCTGAGAACGAATTGCATAGAGCTCTCGACTCTATGGCGCACGAATTGAATGGCGCGAAATTTAAACATGGCGGACCGTCAACATCTGGGATTGCGCCAAACATAGAAAGTATTAAAGGAAAAAAGTTAAGGGAATTATCAGCGATGGAATTGAAGGATGCTGAAGAATTAAATGCTAGTCAAGACAGGTTTAGACATAGATTTGGGGAAAATGATTATAAGAGAGATGTTATTTCCGCTAATACCCATCTTAGATGGGTTGATTAGTTAATTAGAAGTTGTATTGTAGCTTTACTATTTAGTATAGTTAGTAGTATGCTTTTGTACATTGCTTTTGTTATATTTTAAATTTGGAATATTAAATTCTTTATTCAAATAAAATTAAATCTAAGCTCTTTTGAATAGTCATAGTTAATACACCAAGAAGGAGTATAAAACTTGAGTGTTGACTTTTAATGCATTGTGTAACATTACACTTTTAAGTTGAAATGTACAGACTACTTATGTGTTTTAGGATATTTATGGAAGGGTAATCCATAAACTACGTCACTCAAATTTCGGATATTGCTGCACCCTTAAAAATGTGTTTTAGTACTAAAATATGAGCGCTCCGTGTTTCATTTCATTTTTTTGCACTAACTTTGCACCTTCTTCACGTTTGTTAAATCCAATAACTCTTTGACGCCCCCCTTTTCTCCTCCCCCTAAACGTATAATTTATGGATGTCCCAAGTGATAAAAATATATATTGTTGTACATATTAATGATTGTAAATAAAACAACGGTTATACAAAAATAAATTAGTTTATTTCAATACTTATATTAATAAATAAAAAAATAGTAATACTTTAAACATAGTTAAGTAATTGTTTTAAAATAAACATTACTTTATTTAGTTTTAAACTTTCACGTTCAAGTTTTAATACGAATATTTTTATAGTGAAGATACTCGTATTTACCTCTCACGACATTTCCACAAGGTTGCACACTTCCGTAGCCGTGGTCACGAGTTGTATGTCTAATTTATAGTATATATTATTGAATTTAAATTAGTTGTTTATTGTTACCATTGTTTCAAAACTTACTTCGGAATGCCGCAGAAAGTATATATTGATTCATTCGAGACCACGTCTAAAATTATTCGTTTTAAAACCATTAACTATATTAATAAACCGTAGTTCAACAATGATTTTGTTTTTGAAAATTTTAAACAACAGAATTATTGTACCAATGACTAATTTCTGTGGGCAGAGCCTTGAAATTCTTCACAGCCTCGTTAATATCATCTATGGGCACGGCTAGAGTGTATAATTTATATTCCTTCTGCACTCGACTGGCTGTGGTATCACTTGAGTTGTATATAGAGTCAGTATTTCGTACTGGAAGTATTATTTCTAAAGCTTGTAGATGTTCGAACGCTTTCAGTATGACTGGCCTGGGGACGGTTTGCGTTGACGAATTGGCGTTTGCGAATTTTGTATACCTATAATTAAAATAAAACACTGGATTATTGCTAGAAATGTTGTGATATTTTTTAATATCAGGAAGATCCGTCATGGAAACCTATTCATCATAGAGATGAGTGTATTAGATACACACGTATATTTTACAACATTTTTAAATAAACTCAACCATAAAACATGATGACGTGGCGGCGAAGCGACAGTGATGCACATTGTCGCACTTTCTGTTCAGTTCCACTTTTTGAAATCAGTGCACTGCCTACTGATTGGTGCCACGCGGCTGTCACTTCGAAATTTTGTATAAAAGTAACAAATAAGTAAGTATATTTATGTTTGTTAATAATGGTTGACTTTCTTTCTTTAAAATAGTGCGGTAATGTAATGCGTGCGTGCGTTGTAACCATAAATAAGTCTATTATTTACGTTTACAACGCACGCATGTTTTGTAAGCCGCTTTATATATCGAAAACCGATGAAATTACATTCACTTTACGAGCAAGTGTGTTGAAAATAATAATAGTAATAATAACCCTGGACAATCCACACAGTGCCATCTAGACTCAAGCTAAGCAGAGCTTATGTTATGGGTACTAGACGACTAATATAAATACTGAAATACTTTATCTTCTAAATACATTCATAATTTACATAGAAAACACTCAGACCTGTGGATTATTGTTTGTATCAAACAATAATCCTCAAGTCGGAGTGTTTAGTATATGTGAAATATGTGTAATTAGTTATGTATCATAAATTAATGTTTAACCGCGTGAGGAATCAAACCTGAGATCATCGGAAATTAAGGCAGTGTACTAAACCGCTAGACCACCGAGATCGTCGAAATACAAAAGGATAAGGTACAGGTACTCAAGTAGATGACTTTTTATAAAGTCGACGGTACAAGAAATAATGGAAATTAAATTAAATAAGATGAGAAGAAATAAGTTAAGCATGAAGATAGTGATAAAAATGAGATGTAGAGATTACATTACCTATGTAGAACCATCTCGAAATTCATAGGCTGCCCATCAAAGATCTCCAACCCGTGTTTCATAGCTATAACCAGAGACAATTCTAGTATAGACAGTGACTGCAACAGTTTCACTCTATGCTCCGGGGCTACAGTTTTGTCTATGAACGTCGTCAGATCTGTTGCATCTATGTATGGTTTGTTTGGCGAAAGTTGACATACTAACTGAAACTAGAGAAAAATAGAAATAATCTTTATTCAAATAAAAACAATACAAGTTTTGAATAGTAATATTTTTTTATTCCTCTACTCATTAAGAACGTAAATTCATCGCAAGAAGAATAAGCAAGAAACTTGTGTGTTGCTCTTTAAAAAGATTTATTAAAAAAAGTCACTGGTTGATACTTTTACCTCGTCTGTATTTTTTCGTAAACTATTATAATCTATTAATAATATCTCAGGACACACAGTGCCATCTAATCCCACTGCAAACAGATCTTGTGTTATGGGTACTTGACAACTGTTACAAATACATAGATACGTTTTTATTGTAAATACATATGTAATAACATAGAAAACACCCAAGCTAATACAAAGTGCGAGGAATCGAACCCGCAGCCATCGCAATTAAAGCAGTTTACTAAACCACTAATAATCCCATTCCCCGACATGCTTTTATTAAAGTCCATTATGATAACTCACCAGAATATTCCTGTATATCTGTTCGTTGGCTGTATAATAACAAAATTTCTCTATTGAGTCAGTAACAATGTCACTCATGGCTAACGCCGCTATATGGGAATTCCAGTCTTCTATATACCCTGGATCCAGTTCAGCAAATTGTCGTACATCCATTTTACATCTTTCCAATACTTCTGTTGGTATTGAATATTCATTACTTCTGTCTACCTCCATTTCTTCTATGTATGCTGAAACAATATAATTTTTTATTTATATGTCAATGCAAAGTAGTCCGTTGTCTAGCGGTTTAGCACAACAATTTATTTTTATTATCGCAGATTCAATTCCTCACATGATGCAAACATTTGTATTTATATATATGATTGTTTATTTCGGTCTGAGTGTTGTATGTGTATATTTTTTAATAGATGATAATGAAAGAAAGAATGAAAGTAAAAAAAAGGGCGGCTATTGGTCCACATTATTATTTACACATTATATTTGAATGTATTTTTTGTCTTACCTGATTTTTTCCCTTTTACTTTTCTCTTTCTAGGCGTTTCCATATCATCCCTCTTTCCCAAACCGGATGGCATGCTCAGCAAATCTACTAGCAATGCCTTAAGCAACTGTACAGGTGATTTCGAAGTAGAATTTGTATTATTTGCTTCTATATCTTCATTTGGAAACAGGAATATGTGTCGGTGCGAGAACCGTGACTTTACTCGTTTTTCCAGCAATTCCATAACATCTAGGCGATTTGTGACACCTAAAATAAGAATAACACTAATTTTTTAACCTCAAAATAATAAACATTTTCGATACAACACCTATAATAAGGTGCAATTCCAAGTGTTATAGCTATATATTAATTACATTATATTATGTCATACTCCATATGACATAAGAGAAGTGGCTGTACTAGTATGGAGAAGGAAAGCATTGGACAGAGAAACATGGAGTCTTTTGGAGGAGACCTATGTCTTAGGACAAGTTGACGAACCTGGCAGTGAAATAACAATAAATAAAACTAACACTAACTTTACCATCAGTAGGCTATAAAAATAATAATAATAATAATATCCCGCAGTACAGTGTGCCTTGTGGCAAAGGCCTCCTCTAATTCCTTCCAGTGTACTCTCATTTTGGGCTGCCCTTGTAAGTGGGAGAGAAAAAAACACTCACCTAAAACACACATAGGCGACTGCTTGCTATGTGTGATATCAAACAAGTTGTACAGCAATGTCTGTGTGCGGCCACTATGACAGAACATGTCAAACTCCTCCAATATGAACACCATACTCTTGCAGCGCCTATCAGCACCGCTTTGAAGACAGCTCAGCAAGAAGGAGAGGTTCTCAGCAAATGTACCAAAGACTCGGTCGCCAACAGCATTCTCCAGTTGCATCTAAAAAATACATTTGAATGTGACTGAAGTGTGACTTCATTTTGTGTCCTTTAACAAAAACTATTAGGGTTTTTTTTTAATCTATCCTATCTATTGCAGACTTGAACTATAAGAAGATTCTTGAGAGTGTTTTATCTGATAATGGAATTTTTCTTTCAATGGATGCTAATGGAATACTACACCCATCTATGCTAACGGTATTCTGGCAGGACACCAGTGGAGAAAGATAAGATGAGGTCAGGTCAGATCATCCTGACAAATTCACGAGAAATTTATCAGGATGGTTTCCAGGGGTCACTGCGTGAAGGTCAACTTGCATTGGTAAATTTCTAGCAATGGTGTTACCCATTACTAACATTCCTCTTACCCTGGAAAAAAATTTACCTTTCTATACACCCATTAGTGTAGACTTAGTAATGAACAGAATTTAATGCCCCAATGATTAAGTGTACTCCGTACTGAATCTTTGTGGTCACATACATGCTAATGATAATGATAAGGCCTTTTAGTCTAAAGGACACTTTTACTCAGAGACTGATGTGTAGTGTATTGTATTAGTAATGACCTGTTCATTAATGTATTATAGGCACAAAAGTCTATGAGTAAAGATGGACATTTGTTACTTTTTAACACAAAAACTACTAAACGGATTTTGATGAAAGTTTACAGTAATATAGTTTATACATCAGAATAACATATAGACTATAAATTTCATACAGCTGAAACCGCAGACACAGCAAGTGTATAATACTTATTATATTTATTTAAACTTTTATGTAAATATTTCAGTTTTGTTTTAGTGGTTCTTTCTGTTTTAATTTGGTTTAGAATTAATAAATAAAATACAATACCTGAGCTGTGATAGATTTCAGTGAAATTTTATCATCATGATGTATCAAACCATTCAATTTGACTATGATTGCATCACTCTCTATATCCACCTCCTTGGACAGTTGGTGAAGTACTGAATTTATAAGCTGTAAAGAGGTTAAAACAAATTAAACCTATTTGGAACTATTCTCATTCAAACACAATGAGAATTATTCATTTGCTAAATAAAAAAAATACTATCTGACTCTATGGTTATTCTGTAAGTGTAAACTAACATTATATAGAATTTATAAAAAAGCTGCCTGCATCAGTACCTCAGTCTCACCTATTTAAGCCACCAAATAGATTACTTGTAAGCTAGTAGTGAATAATAGCTACTTGTAAACACATTTTGTTTTTTAATTTGCTATCTGCAATCAGTATGGGAACTATAAGCAGATGAGTTGTTGGAAATTGCCATGGGAGGATCTCTATCTATTAACAAAGTACTTCATACTTCAGCTAGGCAGAAATCTTTCATCCAGTTCCAGGATATTTGCTCATTTTAGTCTGTTGGGTTAATGTGGTGAGACCCATGTC
The DNA here is from genome assembly GCF_030625045.1 of Achroia grisella. Lineage (NCBI taxonomy): Eukaryota > Metazoa > Arthropoda > Insecta > Lepidoptera > Pyralidae > Achroia > Achroia grisella. The sequence continues at coordinate 1,220,982 of NW_026712626.1, forward strand.
ATGAGTCCTCTGGAATTGCAACACATGTGGGGAAACATCAATCCATGACGACGTGTTGTTCGCAGTGCTGTTCATGTATGCGATGGTTACAACATAACACAAGGGGGACGTAGTTTGTTGTCATTACAATTACATTTGGCATAAAAATGCAATTTGGAAAAGAATATATAACATTCCCGTCACTTACAGTAGTTTTGCCGCTACCTCGAGGTCCTATAATTAGAGCGGAATGAGACTCTCCTTGCAAGACAGTTCGTTTCATCAAATCGTAAACACTATTCTTCTCTTGGTTATGATTTTTAAACGACACATTATTTTCTATTATTTTTAACTTTAAATACTTCCTAATCATTTTAATTTTCACGTTATCGTTCGTCATTGTCATAGGAAAATCTAAAAACAAGAAGGCAATACACAATAACTGTATTAAAAAATAACGAAATAATGAAAGAAACTTCAGGGTTTGCAAAATAGGATTAAAGTTATTAAAATTAATAATATAATTAACGAATTACCTAGTAAAGTAAATATATAAATAAGTATTTGAAATAAAACTAAAGAACAAAATAAACAAGATATAACAAATAATTGAAAATTGAATAAACAATAAACAAAATTTCAGTAAACCCGCGAAGAAACCACAGACTGTTCACAGAACAAGATAATATAGAGAAAAAATAGTCAGGAAGGAATGAATGAAATAGATTGCATTCGTTCTATTAAATGAAATATTCAATTGCGTTTGGGTTTAAACTCAAATCGACAATTCGACTTTTACTGACTCTAATTATTTGAAACTATCTAATTGATTGAAATTGTAAATTAACTTAATATTAACAATATAGTTAATATTTAAATAAAAAAAAATCACTTGTGCAAAAAATTACGCATGCGCGCTTCAAAAATGTTACGATCAATATTATTGAAGGTACACAGGATATCAGATATCCAAAGATTTATCTCGTTGATAATTATCTTTAGATTTTTAATAGAAAAATATTTTATAATACAAATGAATAAAATAAAAGAAAACAATAATAAAAAAAACTTGTTCTTTATTAGAAAGTTGTATTACTAACTTGTAGCTATTCTTGTAACTAAATATACATTATTCTTGTAAACAAATATACTATAAGTATATTTGTTTACACGTAAAATAATGTAATAAGTGTTTAATAAAGGTAAAGTATCCAATATACCAACAATATATATCTATTTCACAAGTGTTAATAATAGTTATTTCAAATAATATCAAATCTTCGGAACGAAATCTCATGTATATTACATTCATTAATAATACACTTCTCTTTCTAATACATAACAGTACAATCACTCTGTCCTTTTCTTGACCTTAAACTCTGCAGATTTCAGAAAACAGCGCAAGAGAATATTCTCTTAGTTTGAAATGTAGTAACCACTGCCCGTTTACATAAAAAATACGTGAAATTAAAATAAAATCTAGTTTAACGGATCGATAATCATTAAATTGTTACATACCAATTCAAGGAAGTCATATTAATGATTTATTTTGAAAAATTAAGTGTTAGATTTCAATATACAGGGTGTAAAACAGCGTTATAAAATTAGACGAATGAGTTAAACGTGATTCGCAAGATGTGTGCAAATTTGTGCAATTTAAGCAATAGTGAATTTAAAGGTCACAAGTACGATATTTTTAATAATTTCTCGAAGTGAAATATTATAATGTTTTACTGTGAACAGTGCAGCAGGTTCTAAAAGTTCAATTATTATTCCCAATTTTGCACTCCACACGAGCAATAAATAATCACAATGTAATAATATATTATAATATTAGCAAGCAGCAGTGTAGCACCGCTTTTTTAGTATAAAATAACATATATTAAACGCAAAGCGCTAAACAATTTTCATGCTTTAAAATTGTGAGTCGTATTGTTATACTTAGGCTTATTTTTATTTAAATATTTACATTTTTTTCTGCTTATGTCGCCTGTCTATTATTTTACTTAATAAATAGATCTAGATCGAATTGGGCTTGAAAGATATATGAGAAGAAATATCTTCCAAGCCTAATATTCAATAAATGAAATAAAATTTATTGAAAGAAACCTGTCAATAGTTTTCTTAATTATAAAAAAAAAAAAATTAGCTTTGTGTGCATCTATTATAATTATATATTTCATATAAAAGAGATAAAACTGATAGTATTATAAACAGAACATTATATATTAAATGTATTGATTATTTATTAATTATTGGGCGGTCTACAAGAATAGCAGTGCACGAAAACAGAACTATCAGAACTCAGAACCAAGCAAATAAAAATTCTAATAAATGTCAATAATCTGCATCTGAGTGCACTATCTATTTGTTGAATTCTGTTGACATTTAATCTGTGGGTAACTGGATTGTATAGGTACATTTTGAAGACTTTAGATCCTTTGATCAATCCTTCTCTCTTTGTTTTTACTTTATTTCAATCTATTTCGATTAATTTTTATTTATGTATGATTACAAAATCATTAATAATCACTTTCTATTTTAAATTTGTTACCAAAAGCTGCACATGAAATATTATTTTGGTATTTGATATTGAAAGTAAGTTTTTTTATCTTTGTTATTGTTGGTGTAATAGTAATAAATTATGAGTTTTATGGCTTTGCCTCGACGTAAGTGAATTAATAATATAGAATAAATAGTTTTGTGCATTCTGTGAACTTTGTTCGTGTGTTGTTTAGTGGGATTATCTCCCCCGCGCAGTATTCAATTGGATAAATTGACCACTGCCGTCTGTCAGGTAACATTGCATTCATTGTTATTAATTGCTGCTCTAATAGCTAAATGTCCACTTGTAAGTATTGCACTCACTGTTTTGCAAAGATGAGTAATATTTTTATAAAACGAGCTTTTGCCGGTGACTTTGTCTGCGTTATTATTATTGTCTGGAATAAAAATCACATGGATTTGTAATAATATTATTAAGAACCCAGGTCCATTCACATCGCGCCATCTAGTCAGAATTGGTCGTCTATACAGAATCTAAATACCATTTCTTCTTGCTAGATGTTCCGAGCAAGTGGTTCCAACAACGGTGTCATAGTAGACAGCAGGCATGGCGGAGGAACAAGCAAGTCTAGTGCGGGCGCGTTCTGACTCCGAAAACTCTTCGAAGTTGGGTAGCTTCGGCTCCATAGTGCACAACATGACATATACTGACGATAGGCTCACTGGTGAGTAAAGATTATGTGCTCTTTTTTATTGTAGTGATCATGAAGTTCGTTATTACAACAGTACCTCTTTAATTCAAACCCCTTTGAATCAGAATGTCCATTAAATACCTCCTGACAAACTAATTCTTTAAAAAATAGTTTAATAAATGTACCCTTTAGAAATGACTATACACATGTACATTTAAAATTTCAGAATATTATTCGGGATATTAGAATACATTTGGAAGGTAAATTTTCTGAGTTTAGATTGAAGAGGTCCTTGTATATTAATTAAGTTCTATTCAAGTTTAGTGGGTTCTATACCTTCTATCCCCTTTGCCAATTAGTGGCATAATCACAATTTAATTTTAAGGATAAAAGAATATATTGTCAGACATGAGAAAAGTGTGACAATATCTTTTTCTTTTTATTTTTGCACATATAATTTTCTTGAGTATGAATAATTGTATTTCAGAAAAAAATGTATCTATGTTTTTATATCAGTTGTCTAGTACCGATAACACAAGCTCAGATTAGCTTGAGACTAGTGGAGTTGTGTAAATTGTCCAGGCTATATTTACATTTTCATGTATTTTTCAGCTGCAGAAGGCAGTGGTGATCCCGGCAACACAGCCAATACAGCAGCTAGTCCCCCAGACGATGGCGGCGATGGAGAAAGTGGCGAGCTCCTAGACTACAATGACACCAGTGTGCTAGAACAGTTCCATGAGGATGCACTCAGACAGGTGTGTGATCTGCCACTCAAACTGCCAAGTCTCCTATTATTAAATTCCATATTTCTTGTTATTGGAAGAAATCTGCCAATCAACTATGTTATTACTAACCTTCCACAGACCTCTATACAGTGGACCTTGGAAAAATACGGACTATTAGGCAGCACTCTATAATCCGACAAATTTGATGGTCCGACACTGCCCTGCAAAACGTTTGTCAGATAACCGGGAGTCCACTGTATATGCATATTAATTATAATGTATATTACTTATTAATTATATAAAAATAAGTATAGAATGTACAAAAAGTAGTGGTCGCACACTGGTTGAAACCGTAAGATATTTAAATTATAAGTTTGAACATTTTTAAGGTTCAATTGTCATAGACTATACTTCTATGTGTGTTTGTGTAAAATACATGGTAGTGTGTCTAATATTTTTGTAATGATTTTATGTATTTTTGAATAATTAAAAAATATTAGCATTCTGTATTCCTTCTCTATAAACTATAAGTGTACGAATCATACTCTTCCATCTGCACAATTTTGGTAAAAAGAGTTACAAAGTGTTTACTGCACATATTAATATAATGATTATAATGTTGGTCCACAGGCCGGCTGCGGGTTGTCGCAGTTGCGCGTGTTAACGGCTACTGGACTGGCGGCCGCCGGTGCCTCTCTTGAACTTGCTGCTATTCCCTTCATATTGCCCTCTGCTGAGATGGAGCTATGTATACTGCCCCATGAGAAGAACTGGCTTGGTAAGAATGTTATATTATATGTTTCTTAAAGTACTGTGATAAATTATATGTTATTCATCCTTACTAATATTATAAATGCAAAAGTAATTCTGTCTGTCTCGCTTTCACGCCAAAACTACTGAACCAATATAAAGAAATTTGGTATACACATAGACTAGATCATGTAAAGGATGGGAAAAAAGGTTGTATGGGGTTAAAAGAGGAGAAGAAAGGATGTATGGAAGTATTGTCATTTTTAATGCTAGAAATATGAAACTTATTTTTAGACTGTTGATTATATAAATATATTATATATAATTTATCACTAATATACTATAAATATAATTTAGACATCAACAGTTGTTAGCAATGGAGTCAAAATTCCCCTTGACTGATAATACCTTTCCTTTGGTTGAAGGCTGATATAAGGCAGTGAAATTACAGAATAAAAGTAAGGATACCTTAGTACTCTAGAATGGCAACACATGAGAATCCCAGGCATCACATGTTAATATAAATCAAATAGGATTTATTCATGTAGAACATTTTAGGCACTTTGTAGCTTTAGACACATTTTAGGCACAATTTTTTTCCCACCATTCCATGTCTGTAGTATTGTCGGTGTATACAGGTGATGGTTACTACTTACCACCATTACCACTACCATACTTCAACTTATTTGTCATTTGAATTATGTGAAGAGATTCGTTGAGTAATATAAGGTGTTCCGTGTCGTCAGTGCTGATCAGCCTGGTGGGAGGGTCTCTGGGCGCGGTGGGGTGGGGCGTGCTGGCGGAGCGCCTCGGCCGCCGCCGCACGCTGCTGTCGTGCCTGGCCGTCAACGCAGTCTTCGCCGCCATAGCTGCTTTTATGCCCACTTACGGCACCTTTATGATGGCCAGGTGAGATATCTTCGTTTTAAAATCTGCTTCACAAATGAATGGGATAAAGGATCCCATACATTTGGCATCGACATATGTTTAATGTTTTCTCTTCTATTCTTGTCTGTTCACAGTCATCTCGTTAAAAATTCGGCTCGAAATACTATAAATTTCATATTGATATTTTCCAAAGCTATTTAGCATTTTAAAGTAAACTGTATATATAGTATTAAACAAAAAAAGGTAATGTACGCGTAGTGGACACTAGATTCTGCTATACAATCGGGTCGGGGGGTTCCCTCCGTACGCGCGGCGGGGCGGGGTGATTACATACCGATGCCACTTTATTATTGGTATTTCGTTTCACCGTTAAAAATCCGGCTCGAAGTACTAATTTTCATACAGATATTTTCCAAAGAGAAGCTTAGTATATATAGTATATATGAATAATAATATTATGAACCTGTGGACGGTAGGTTCTGCTCCGCGATCGGGTCCGGCGGCGTGGCCCCCGCCGGGTACCCGTACGCGGGCGAGGTGACGGCGCGGGGCGCGCGGCGCGCGGCGCTGGCGGCCGTGGCGGCGGCGGCGGCGGGCGGCGCGCTGCTGGCGCCCGCGCTCGCCGCCGCCACGCTCCCGCTCACCGGCGCCTCCACCCTCGTAGAGAACAAGGAGCACTTCAGCGCCTGGCACAGGTGCGCTACTTCCACACAAAATAACTAGAACGAACATTATTCAGCAATACAACAATTTATTTAACTCTAATGCACACAATACAATATATAGTTTCACAGTACAATACAATATATAGCTCGGTGTTAAGTCCGCCAAATGTACTGTACATTTGGCGGACTTAACACCGAGCGGCATTTTCTACCAGTCAATCATAGGTGGTGCAGAGAATAATTGTAGTTTAACAATATTTGTAGTTTATAATAATGTTTGTACTATTATTATAAGCCGGGCAAAGAGCTCACTCTGAGGCCCTAACTGACACGCCCCTGGACAAGAGTGTAGAAAACTTGTGTGTTAGTCACGCTATCAATGATATAATTGAGCATAGCAGATAATAGAGCATAATAGATGATAGAGCATACCAAACTTAACTTTTCTAATCATAATTTCCAGATACCTGTTGCTGTGCACTCTACCAATATTAGCGTCACTGATAAGTATGATATGGACGCCGGAGTCACCCCGATATTTACTGGAGGTCGGGCGGGAAGTCGACGCCATGATGGTGTACCAAGTGAGTTTTTTTTCGGACTACTCTAATACAGCTGGCCTTTACAGCTTCACCGGACAATATGAAGGAAGTGTTCCATATCTGTATACTATGATATAATGACGGCCTCGGTGGTCTAGCGGTTTTGTACACTGCATTACTTTCCCGGGATCGACTCTTCGTATAAATGCGCTGTTATGATTTTTTGTAACTTGAACTGGTATTCAATAATTTGAGACGGTCCGACCAATAAACACCCTGACCTATACTGACTGACGTAACAGTTTCACACGCCGCTTAATTCAGTGTGTTAATTCATTTCTGACCAGAATATACATCAATATTGTGTTTAATTTAGTGAGCTAATCTTTAGTTAGCCTTTATATAGTGTTGTGAAGAAGTTGTCGATGTGTACAGCGATTGCACGCGGGGAACGTAGTGCGCGCGTGCGGGCGGCGCTCCGAGTGTCGCCTGGCCGAGCTAGCGCTGCCCGGCAAGAGACCGCGCCCCGCGCCGCCCGCCCCCGCGCTCGCGCACGTGCGGCACAGCGTCAAGATGGTGAGCACGACACACCACGCACACTACACACTACACACTGCACACACACTACACACTGGCCGAGCTAGCGCTGCCCGGCAAGAGACCGCGCCCCGCGCCGCCCGCCCCCGCGCTCGCGCACGTGCGGCACAGCGTCAAGATGGTGAGCACGACACACCACGCACACTACACACTACACACTGCACACACACTACACACTGGCCGAGCTAGCGCTGCCCGGCAAGAGACCGCGCCCCGCGCCGCCCGCCCCCGCGCTCGCGCACGTGCGGCACAGCGTCAAGATGGTGAGCACGACACACCACGCACACTACACACTACACACTGCACACACACTACACACTGGCCGAGCTAGCGCTGCCCGGCAAGAGACCGCGCCCCGCGCCGCCCGCCCCCGCGCTCGCGCACGTGCGGCACAGCGTCAAGATGGTGAGCACGACACACCACGCACACTACACACTACACACTGCACACACACTACACACTGGCCGAGCTAGCGCTGCCCGGCAAGAGACCGCGCCCCGCGCCGCCCGCCCCCGCGCTCGCGCACGTGCGGCACAGCGTCAAGATGGTGAGCACGACACACCACGCACACTACACACTACACACTGCACACACACTACACACTGGCCGAGCTAGCGCTGCCCGGCAAGAGACCGCGCCCCGCGCCGCCCGCCCCCGCGCTCGCGCACGTGCGGCACAGCGTCAAGATGGTGAGCACGACACACCACGCACACTACACACTGCACACACACTAGATAGCGTCTACATGGTGAGGACCACATGCAACACACCACGCACACTACATACTGTGTACACAACACACTGCATGTTGTGTCACACATTCGCGCGTGTAAAGGCAGATAATGTACTTTATTGCACACACAGTACCTTGGCTTCTTTTACACGCATGTTCATGTTGTCTCACATGTTACACAGCGTGTATACATAGATATGTTTATTTTTCATATAATGTCCAAATGTCATATATTGTCCAAAGTACAAAATACAATATCGTTAATACTGATTACAGTTCTGGCAGGCGTTCTTCCAGTTATTCTCGAGCATGTACCGAACCACCACACTGTCGCTCACCGGCATACTTTTCTTCACTGTTTCGATACAGGTGAGTGAATCTATATATTTTTTCCATTACATTATATATTCCGTATAATCTGTAGATTGACACAGCTATATTAATAATTATTTAAATCTGATATTAGCCATGATGATATTATTTAAAAGAATAAAAATATAGACAGCTGACAATAAAGTACAAAACAGTGTTTATCATAGTTTAGATAATATCCTACCTAACTCTCTCTTCGACAATCTCTTCTGCAATCTCTTCGAGCCTTATTAAGCGGCCTTGTAAGTCAGTGTAATCAAAATACAATGCAATATACACTACATTGAACTTGTTTCAGTTCTACTTGTCATCTTATATACCGTCAACGGTGCTCAAAATGGCGAACGAACAATTCGAAGCGTCAAAGACAATAATCCAAAACACAACATTAGTGGCGGAGCACTACAACTTGACGCTGGAGAATGTGGAATTCACCAACGTGACATTCGTGGACTGCGCATTTCGTGACATGCTCATGTCCCATGTCACCTTCAAGAACTGCTCGTTTGACCATGTGGCTTTCGCAAACATCAAGTCCTCATACACGGTCTTCATGGGCTCTACATTTGTTAATAGCACGTGAGTTTTTAGATATTATCGATTTAGTAAATATGATTTTAACAACACCACTGAGACTTTAAAACTTTGTCAGCTACATTATTGTGGATTTTAGCTTGATGAGTTAGAGTTACCCCCGTGCATAATGCAACTTGTTTTATATGATTAATCCAAAGTTATATTTTACGGATTTGATAGCCTACTCCGCATACCACCAAATGCAGGATATAATCAGCACATCAGTCGACTTAAATCTGATGGAAAATGTGAACATTGATTTTATGTTAATTATGCTTTTAGTTAATGGTTTGAATGTTCGAAATGTTTGTATATGATCGTTGATGTCTCGTTAGGATAATCGACACGGACATAGAGGTGGGGCGCGAGCTGGACCCGTGGTGCGTGCTGCGGGGCACCATAGTGCGCGGCGTGCGGGGCGGCTGCGCGCGCCACGCCGACCTCGCCTGGCGCCTCGCCGCGCCCCTCGCCGAGCACCGCCACGCCGCGCGCGCCGCGCTGCTCGCCGCGCTGCTCGCGCTGCTGCCGCGCGCCGCGCGCCCCACAGGTACGAGTACGAGTACGTGCGGGGCGGCTGCGCGCGCCACGCCGACCTCGCCTGGCGCCTCGCCGCGCCCCTCGCCGAGCACCGCCACGCCGCGCGCGCCGCGCTGCTCGCCGCGCTGCTCGCGCTGCTGCCGCGCGCCGCGCGCCCCACAGGTACGAGTACGAGTACGTGCGGGGCGGCTGCGCGCGCCACGCCGACCTCGCCTGGCGCCTCGCCGCGCCCCTCGCCGAGCACCGCCACGCCGCGCGCGCCGCGCTGCTCGCCGCGCTGCTCGCGCTGCTGCCGCGCTGCTGCCGCGCGCCGCGCGCCCCACAGGTACGAGTACGAGTACGTGCGGGGCGGCTGCGCGCGCCACGCCGACCTCGCCTGGCGCCTCGCCGCGCCCCTCGCCGAGCACCGCCACGCCGCGCGCGCCGCGCTGCTCGCCGCGCTGCTCGCGCTGCTGCCGCGCGCCGCGCGCCCCACAGGTACGAGTACGAGTACGTGCGGGGCGGCTGCGCGCGCCACGCCGACCTCGCCTGGCGCCTCGCCGCGCCCCTCGCCGAGCACCGCCACGCCGCGCGCGCCGCGCTGCTCGCCGCGCTGCTCGCGCTGCTGCCGCGCGCCGCGCGCCCCACAGGTACGAGTACGAGTACGAGTACGTGCGGGGCGGCTGCGCGCGCCACGCCGACCTCGCCTGGCGCCTCGCCGCGCCCCTCGCCGAGCACCGCCACGCCGCTCGCGCCGCGCTGCTCGCCGCGCTGCTCGCGCTGCTGCCGCGCGCCGCGCGCCCCACAGGTACGAGTACGAGTACGTGCGGGGCGGCTGCGCGCGCCACGCCGACCTCGCCTGGCGCCTCGCCGCGCCCCTCGCCGAGCACCGCCACGCCGCTCGCGCCGCGCTGCTCGCCGCGCTGCTCGCGCTGCTGCCGCGCGCCGCGCGCCCCACAGGTACGAGTACGAGTACGTGCGGGGCGGCTGCGCGCGCCACGCCGACCTCGCCTGGCGCCTCGCCGCGCCCTCGCCGAGCACCGCCACGCCGCTCGCGCCGCGCTGCTCGCCGCGCTGCTCGCGCTGCTGCCGCGCGCCGCGCGCCCCACAGGTACGAGTACGAGTACGTGCGGGGCGGCTGCGCGCGCCACGCCGACCTCGCCTGGCGCCTCGCACCATATACATACGTACCTAACGAGCACCAGCAACAGTATGATGATGCTTATATACTTACTACTTACTTAATACATACGTCCTTATACATATTATGTACGTATCTCACATCTCTCATAGATTGTTTTACAAACTAGGGTCTGGTCAGACTGAAAATAGGGTAAATTACTAAGTACAGACGACAGCATAACATCTTGCCTTCCGTAATGATAACGATCATGGATGCAGATAATATTATATGCAGTCTATTTACGTAACAAAATTACTTTGGATTTTAATAACGTTGTTGTTTTATCCAGTGGTCATCTGCGGCGCGTCAGTCGCTCTAGCACCAGCGCTGTATTTGGTGCAAGAAGAACATCTGCTGTATATTGTAGAGGCAGCGTACCGGGGGCTCGCAACGCTCGTCTTCTTTGCGGTTGTCGCCGCAGTCGTGCACAAATACCCAGCTAATTTGAGGTATGTCACAGTTTTATTTGCAGTACACATGATATTGTTAATAATATGGTTATTTCATTATGTTCCAATAGTGTAATATGTATTTTTGGCTTTATTTGTATTTAAAATATTTTTCCAAAATTGTTTTATTTGGTGATGATATAAATAAAAGTATAAAGGCTCCATAAAAGATTACGCCGTTTTATCAAATACCAGTTTTTCCGCTTATAATACGTTTATTTGTATTAACTTTCAGGTTGTGTTACAAAGGATGTTCTTTTACAAAGGTTGCTTTTTATGTTTCATTTCAACTACCACTTGATTGATCTACGTTTCTAATTTTATTCGTTCTGACCCACTGCCTTATATTGTTGTACTATAAATACGTGGCGCAGCGTGCACACATAGACTAAGTAGCGTGGTGCTGTGTACAGGTGCACGGCGCTGGGGCTGGTGGTGTCTGCGGCGCACGTGGGCGGGGCCGCGGCACGAGCGGTAGCGGACGCGGGCCCGCCGCCCGCCGTCGGCGCCGCGCTCGTCGCCGCGCTCGCACTCGCCGCCACCGGCGCCGCACTGGCCGCGCGGTACGTACACGAGCACGGGGCCGGGCGCCGCACTCGCCGCCACCGGCGCCGCACTGGCCGCGCGGTACGTACACGAGCACGGGGCCGGGCGCCGCACTCGCCGCCACCGGCGCCGCACTGGCCGCGCGGTACGTACACGAGCACGGGGCCGGGCGCCGCACTCGCCGCCACCGGCGCCGCACTGGCCGCGCGGTACGTACACGAGCACGGGGCCGGGCGCCGCACTCGCCGCCACCGGCGCCGCACTGGCCGCGCGGTACGTACACGAGCACGGGGCCGGGCGCCGCACTCGCCGCCACCGGCGCCGCACTGGCCGCGCGGTACGTACACGAGCACGGGGCCGGGCGCCGCACTCGCCGCCACCGGCGCCGCACTGGCCGCGCGGTACGTACACGAGCACGGGGCCGGGCGCCGCACTCGCCGCCACCGGCGCCGCACTGGCCGCGCGGTACGTACACGAGCACGGGGCCGGGCGCCGCACTCGCCGCCACCGGCGCCGCACTGGCCGCGCGGTACGTACACGAGCACGGGGCCGGGCGCCGCACTCGCCGCCACCGGCGCCGCACTGGCCGCGCGGTACGTACACGAGCACGGGGCCGGGCGCCGCACTCGCCGCCACCGCGCCGCACTGGCCGCGCGGTACGTACACGAGCACGGGGCCGGGCGCCGCACTCGCCGCCACCGGCGCCGCACTGGCCGCGCGGTACGTACACGAGCACGGGGCCGGGCGCCGCACTCACCGTTACCCCACAAGGATATAAAAGTATTAGATAACCAACAACTTATGTTCTACAACTTTCCCTGAAACCTTATAATTATTTCGAAAAAATGCCTTCAAAATTAATATATAAAAATACAATACCAAAAGACAGCCGCCGTAACAGCTATCATCAGCCTTATTATAATAGGAAAATGTAATACCATTCAATTGACTTTTTATATGAATAAAATGGTAACACTAAATTATTTCTTTTCAGGACGAGCGCCCATAAATAGCAGTGACATTACAATAAGTATCTCTTCCTTGCCAACGATACATATACCAAAGTCCACGACTGAGAGAATCGGATGATACTCAAAAATTACTAACATTAGACTTATCGAGGACATCACCATTGAAAATACTAGTTCCAAATAACTGTTATTTTATTTAACAGTTTCGTTCTTTGAACAGTAACAGCCCTATTTAGTTTATACTACGTTCCTAAAGTACTCGATATATCTAAGTAGTAAGTAACTAACAATACATGTGACTGATACGTATATTACTAACACTGACAGTAACAGCACTGTTATTATTGTTTTGTATATTTTATTTGGTGAAGTTCCAATTTTAAAATTTACATGATTACAGCTATATAAGCATATACAGCTATATTTATTAATGAATCTGTAGATGAAATGACATCAACGAATTTCCCGCTCAATTGTACGAGACCTTATTTTGAAACTTAGAAAATATTTTCCTTTTCCCATTAGAATAAAAAAAAAATTTCAGCCCACATCTTTAGTATATAATAATTTCTGTTATTGTGCAACTTTCGAGAAACAAACAAGAATAAAAATGCAATATTTTTTTTATTAATGCAATACATTTCCCAAGCAGTTTCTTAAGTTGGTATATGCGTGATAGTCGTCTAAAAACAGACAATTGACTTATCTATAATGGGATTTTGGAATAATTCCTGGATTTTTTAATTGTAGTCATTTAGATATGACATATAAATGTGAATATTAATTTGATAAAAACTCCCTAACGATTACAACAATAATTATTTTAGAGAGTATAAATTCATTCCTAGATCTTGTGGTCATTATGTATCTCCCCAAAATTGTGGTGTATAATGTAATACCACCACACATAATGTAAATAGCACCCTATGTATTTGTATTATTAACAGATGTTACGCATTGTCGCCTAATCGCTATATTTTTCTACTATACACTGCAATATTTTAATAATGGCAACATTTGATATAAATTTAAAAATGGAATATTCACTTTCAAAATGGAATAGATCGTTTAATATCGACAGTGTGCAGCGTCTTTTAATTGAATAAGAAATGTGTTGTGTTGAACCAAATGAGATCTTATGGAGTAATAGTTTACGGTTTAAATTAAGTTGTACATATTATTAGGTGAATATTTTTTTTATTGATATAAATTTATATTATTCTTTATTGCATTTTAAAGAATATAATAATAATATGAATTTCGTAATATGATAATATATGATTTACGTTTTATTTAATTTTTGATAATGGAATTATTAATATTCTACGTTCATATACGGTGTTAAAGCGACTATAGAGAATGAATTAGTATATATAGAATAAAATTAAGTCGGTCAGTTGATGGTTTCCAGGAGAGACCAACTGGAGGACGATCTAACATGGCCCATTTGTAGCAGTAGGGTCACGAAACCCCACTGCTGACAATCTCCCTATCGATTTACATCAATGAATATTACAACAAATGGTGAAACTATATTTACATCCAATAGAATGAAGTCATTAGTAATTATCTTCATAAGGTCTAATTTGGGTTGAATTATTTTTACAAGTTTACTATTGAACTGAGTACAGATGTATATATAGTAGGGATGTGATGTAGTCAATGTATCTCCCATCCCATGTCTGCTCTAAAGATGCTTAAAACCACAAAGAACTTATATATTTTTTTATACTACCAACCAATTTCGAACACACCTTTTATAGTTGTCTTTTATCTCTTTTACTCTTAAAGCTGACGACTTGAAATTATTGTTCAATCTGGTTTTAAGTATTTTGAATATCCTAATGCCATATTGCTCAGTTTAATGGTTCACTTTTAATATAAAAATTCAGTAGTGTTGCCATATCTTTAAGTGATATTATAGACTGGCTTTAATTTCGGTAGTTTCATAAAAGACATTTTCATTAAATGTCACGAATTAGTTAATTATATTCTATATTATTGAGTATTGCCATAGATAAATTATTTTATTTTTTTAGTAAAGGCAACTTTTATTTTACTTTTGTAAGTTAAGTGTGTGGCTACGATTTTTTATATAAATTTGATGAATTGACTGATTTTATTTAAAGACATTATTTATAAAATGGATTAATAAAAATAATAAGTTATAGAAAAGACAAAAATGAGTTTTAAATACTAATCACAACATGTTGAACAACACATTTGGCTGTATAGAAAGATATCAAGTTTACAAATTAAAAAGTGACACAGACATTGGCGCCAAAAACATAAGCTACAAAATATGTTAAAAATTACTTCAAAAGTTAAGCATAGAGCAAAGAAAGAGTTTGAAAGTATCTTCTGGTGATAAGTATAAAACTTTATAGCTACTATCAACAATAAATACTTTTAATGCTCGATATACGCCTCTCTACCTTGGAACAATACTATAAAAAAACTCCATAGACAGTTAAGCGGCTTGAATTAAGCGCGTAAATTGTAACTAGTCAACCGTGATTGTCTTCAGACTAGGCTAGATGTTTAATAAATAATTTTAATACAATACTAAACCGAGGTAGACTAAAAAGTCGTCTGCGCAGGTACCACGGTCTCACCTTTTTCTGCCGGCAAACAGCTTGCTTTGTAACATGTGATTTGGTAAAAAGATAATAAGGCAGTGAAATTAGAGGATGACATGACATCTTATTTCTCCGGAATAGCAACGGATGGTATCACGGGTGTCTCATGATAACGTGATGTCCCTATAGCTGTCCTTGATATAATAATGATAATATAGACATTTATTTAACATTACATCACTTTTCCTATTTACTATACAACTTAAAAGCTAAACTATACCTTAAATATACTACACTATAACTTAAATACTGGTAACGCTGAATGTAACCCACTAAGCATTTATACTGTAGTATAACTAAGTTATACCACAGCGCTGATTTTTATTGGAGCCACCAGACACGAGACAGCGTACGTACAGACAACAAAAGAACTTAAAATTTACGATCAAGTCCATTTTATAAATAGGTATGACAATTAATATATAAATGCAATTTTCCTTAATGTAGTAAATTAATATAAGCGAGAGTTACCACTTACCATCAGGTGGGGCGTTAGCTTGTTTGCCATTTGAATTGCATAATAAGCATTTTGTAATCGTAAAACCATAGATTATTTTTCTTTGTTTTTTAATCTCGGAGACTGACAGGTGTAAATGTCAAATTGTCAAATAATGTTACCAGCTATACCGGAGTAGTGGTGTACCTGCGATACTGTTTTGTTTAATAGAATTATTTCTATTTAAGAGTCGCATAATATATATATTCAAGCCGCTTGATGTCTAGTGACGTTATTTTGTATAAATATGTATCTATATTGAAACCCGAGTAATATTTGATACAACAGCGCTGCAATTTTTGGAGAGTACTCAAGTTATTTGCTGGAATTCATGTTGTAAATTTTATAGTTGACCTGTAGCTTTGTATTTGATAGTAATAATGTATCGTTTAGCCTCAGAGCAATAACTAATGAAAACTGGACTATAGCAACAAAATTCTATTATATTTGTCTCAGTTATTAATAAATTATAATAATGACTACAAAATATCGCATAGACAAATGACATTTGTCTATGGTTATCACTTGTTTTCTATAAAGAAAAATTTTGTGTCCTACTGAATCGAATCGGCTATCATTGTAAGTAAAACGGTGTGGTGAACAGCTAAATCACGAGTCAGAAATGTGATAAATAAATTGAGTATATTTGTTTGCCAAGTTAATTTAGTTACTGTTCTTAGGATTTGGCAATTTGCAACAATGTCATAGATTGCTATCAGGGCCTTAATTATGTATTATTACATACTTAATTGTTGCTAACAATTATAATTTGTAACAGATTTAAATCTACAATATTGTATGAGACACGCGGACAATTCGAGCATGAGCAGCCGGCGAATGGTAGGACCATTCGCCGGCTGCTCATGGAACAGATTAAAATGTACAATGTTGTATTAGACTGCTCGTATAATGCCGTTTTTGTGTCCGAGTCACTGTTTATTGTGCCGTCTTGTGCCCCATTACTCATAAAAAGTCGTAAGTGATAGCAATTGAAATTGAATGCAACAATTTAAGAGTTGCAATTGCGTAACTTGCCTAGCTCGCATCTCAAATGGTTCATAGAAAATTACAAATAACAATTTTAATCCATTACAATTGAGTTGAATTTAAACTAAAGTAAACTTTAAAAATCGTCTGCTAAAATAGCTTACCTGCTTAAGTACCTACCTCTATATTTTTCAGTCGCCAAATAGTCTGCTTTCTATAAAATAAGAATCAATAAAATTTATTCCTCCGATATGCAACTCATGAATGGTATCACGGGTGTCCCATGATAACGTGATGTCGTATTGCTGTTCATGATATAGGCGACGGTCACCACTTACCATCAGGTGAGCCGTCAGCTTGTTTCCCATTTTATTTAGGTACATAAAATAAAGAAAAATGATAATAACATCGTTCATAATTAAGGCCCGGATTTAAGTTATTCAGATAGCAATCGAAAACGCCAATATATTCTATATACTATTATACCTATAAGCTTTAATTAAGCAATAAATATTCGTTTATTTTAAATACATATCCAATTTATCTTAGACTGATAACTTATTTAGATTCTATGTCAATCTATCAGATTATTTTATTTGTTCCTGTTATGTCACAAATTATATCAGTACCAAGTAATGGTCAAATAAATACCTTCTACTTATCTATGGGCTAGCACAAAATCCTCATGTTGTGAGGACCCATGCCTATCAATGCGTTGATTATGAAAAAAATAAAAAAATAAATGATTTCCTTTTTTAAATTAATTAAAAACATAGTGTGACATAAAAGGAATTAAATACATATGATTTATTTATATTTTAGTCAAAATATTTTAAATTAAGAACAAAATATTTTAAATTAATGTCCCGTCGTTAGGCAGTAAACTCACCTATAACAACAGAGATATTAGGCAACTACTATGTTTCGATTGATAAATAAATTATCCATATGAAAGCAGTTGATAAAAATATCAGGTAACTTTAAAAAAATACATTATTCAAATAGAATTAATGTTATAAAAACATTGTACACGAATTATTTACTTATAAAAATATTCTTACAATTGACAGATGCGCCCAGCGGCCATTTTGTTGGCAGTTTTAACAATGTACAAAATGGCTGTTGTTTTTTTATGCTACATCAACAAAATGTGTAATGTAAACCTATTTACGAATGAAAAGGCAAATTTAGCATTACTTTCATGTATTGCGATTAGACGGCATAGACTGAATTGTGTTTCGATATCAGATATGTAAATATAGTGAATAAATATGTTGACATTACGAATGTTGTTTTATTTTCACACAGCGACATCTAGTCCCAAGCTTGTATTATAGGTACTGAGCAAATGATAACTAAATCCACACTAATATTTTATAAAGTTATTTAAGTATATACTAGTTAAAGTTTGTGAGGTTGTAGGGGATAATTTCCATTTGCATGATCTTCTGAATCGATTTTGAATATTCTTTTACTTTAGATAGTCCATTTATCGAGGACAGTTACATCACGCTACGACAAATAGGAGCTGAGCAGCAAAAGCAATGAAAAATATTGCAAAAGCTGGGGAAATCAGACGCAGACGAAGTTGCGCGAATCAGCTAGTAATAAATAAATAGTTTATTTCAAGACAATACATAATGTGCGTAGACTTTATCCTTTTATGTGTTTATATAAATCTATATTAGGATAATAATAAAATGTAATAATAAATTTTGTGATAATAATAATAAATAAATAAATAAAAATAAAATAAATAAATACATATGTATGTAGGTGCCTCAAAATATTAATTTCAGTCTTGTGATGTAACATGAAATGAACAAAAATTATATTTTCATTTACTAACGTAATAAGTTTTTTACAACACAAAACAATATTTAGAAACAACACCTTAGTTTAACAAGTGCGATTCATTTTATTATTATTTTCAGTTCCATCATCTGCCTTATTCTATTCATTTCTGATCGGGGTATTTTTCACTTCCATTCATCCCTGTTCGCAGTAATCTCGTTATTTACCCCCTTTCTTACCATATCATCTTTCACACAGTCCATCCTCTTTTTCAGCCTTCCTCTGCCCTTATAACCAATTTAATATATTATTTTTAGTAGGTACCTACAAAATTTATATTAATTCCAGATATCTGATGGTTTAGGTAGAACAGATTTTCTTTTATATACATTATACAACCACACTTGGATCTTAGAAATAGGATTAAAAAACATTCTCTTGGTTGATAGGTTTTTAATAAATAAATATAAGTATAAATAAATTATGCTTATCATTGAGAACTGCTTTTGTGATGCTTGTATATTCTGAAACAAATAATACAAAATTATTAAAAAAGACATAGTAATTAATAATAATAAGCATCATCTTTGTCTGATCTATTTATTAAAAAAATACTGTATATATACTAAAAAATGCTGTACTAAAAAATTAAAAAATACAGCATTTTTTTAATATACCCATAATGCAAGCTCTGCTTAGCATGGGACTAGATGGCGCTATGTAAATTGTCCTGAAATATTATTATTAACTACATTACTAAGGTTATTAAAGCAAATACTTACACGTTATAAGCATTGCAGTCTTGATCCACTGTGAAATATATTTCTTCATTTTTAAATGCTGGTAAATAATGTTTGTCTACAGAATTCATATCACCATCTATATATATATAAATGTTCCTCCAAAATTCATTTAATGCCTCTAATTGTATAGAATCGTATAAACCTAAAAATCTAAATTCAGTATATTCACTCTCCTTTGAGAATTCAATAAAATATTCTACTAATATATCATGTGGTGCTTTCTGTCCTTCTTTTATACACATATTATCTGTATTAGAATCTGTATATTTCATTTCCGCTCCATTATCTGCACTTTGGTTAACACCCTTATCAATTTCGTCACCACCAGTAGAGTTACCATCATCGTCTATGACAATGTCATAAGATTCAGATGTGACGGTCACATCCGTGGCTGTATGCTCATCTTTCAAGTCATCTGGTATGACAAGATATATGTGAGCTGGTGCTTCTTTGAATATTGTCAATTCTCTGTAATATAGAGGTATAATTAGAAAGTTGTAATTAACGTAAGATAAATTGAACCATCGGAAGTATAGAAGTTATAAATTTCTAGTGAATTTGTCACGATCGGCCAACTAACCTGACCTCATGCTTATCCTATCATCCTTCACTGGTGCCCCGCCAGTGTAAACCGTTAGCGAAGGCGGGAGCACTATTCTATAATCGTCCATTAAAAAAAATACCATCAGTGGTACGAACGCTTTTGCTATTACAGTTACATCCTATCTTATTAATATTATAAACGTGAAAGTTTGTGAGTATGGATAGATGTTTGCTACTCTTTCATGCAAAATCTACTGAACGGATTTTGATGAAACTTTACATTAATATATCTTATACACATAGCTGTGCACCGTTAATCAAATAGTTAACTTCGTTAATCGTTAATTCGCTACAAAAAAAACTTAGCTTCTTAACGAAGCGCTACAAAAAAAACTTAGCTTCTTAACGTTAAAGCGTTACATTTCAGAAGAATTAATGCAAGTTAACGTTAATCGTTAATCCGTTAATATGTGTAAAATTCCATTTTTATATCGTTGTTTTAGTGAATTTATAAAACCTGCTGGTTTAGGTCCTGGAAGTTAAAAGGTTAGGAACAAAACAAAATACATGTATAACTCAAATGAGTAATTTAATCGTCGGGCATAAGGTGTATATTCTGCTTTATGAACATTAACCTGTTGAAGTTCTCGTCTGAAAGCAAGGCTCGTTATGGTGTTAAAATCTCTTTACCTGTGGAAAACAGACGTTCAACTGCAGCACTTGAGGGTAAAGCAGTATTGTAGTTAATGAATAGATTTATGAGTATCTGTTCCTCTTATGTTGAGTCTTTTGATTTTATGTCCAGCCACAATTTATTGATATTTTGCGTTTTATTCTTTAAAGTGGAGCTTGGAGCTTTATGTTATTGAACCTGATTTTCAAACCGTGCCGGTGTTTTAGGCATTGGATTAACGATTAACGGACTTCTGCGTATTAACGGAAGTTAACGTGTCCGTTAACATTTTTAAAAGTTAATCCTTTAATCAAAATGTTAACTTCGTTAATTATCCATTAACGGACTAACGAGTTAATGCCCAGCTATGCTTATACCTACATCAAAGTAACATATAGGCTATAAATTTCTTCTGGGCGAAACTGCGAGCACAGCTAGTTAACACATACATAAAAGAGACTAACCTAAATGGTTTCTGGCCCTCGCTTTTAGTACTCAACAAATAATTATTATGATCGTGTATAAGTTTCACCACCTCCAATTCTTCAGGGCTACTCACTTCACCGTCGACTTCATCACCATCATTAATCACATTGTTCACCCATTGGTGAACCACCTTCCGTTCACCATCCGTGAGGTTTTTATCGAAGACCATCGTGATTTCCGAGTCATTTCTAACGAATGCAAATATATGTAGTAATACGTTTAGATTGAAGTTTGGTCTTTTTTGTAGTAACTCTTTATTTTTCAGACGTTTCGTGATCACAACCTTTTTAATAGGACTTGGCTTTTTGTATAGGTCTTGTCCGAAGCCAATAGTTCTCGTTGCCTGTAATTTTAATTTTGACGAGATCTTATAACTGTGTTCGGGACTTTAATAAATTTTATGTGTTCATTACAGCAGTGTAATAAATAAGACTAATACTAGCAGACTCGGCCATGCGTTGCTGTGGCTAAAGTTCTTAAATAAAATAATATTGTGACTATAATTTGAGATGCTATGCTATCCTATCATTCAAATTCGTTGGATCAAATTGCACACAATGTGCAAATCACATTTGCAATCGGTTCAGTAGTATAGTAGTCCATCGCAGACAATCAACGTGACACGTTTTTATATATATAATAAAAATAAATATTAAAAAATCGAATTGAAAAATTCTCTTTGTGTTGGATAGTCATTTGTCGAGGAAGGCTTTAAGCTATATAACATTACGCTACGACAAATAGAAGTGAAGCATCAGTGAAAAATGTTGCAAAAACGGGGAAAATTATTCATATTTGACGGCTTCTGTTGCGTGCGCTGCATAAACAAGGAAAATTACGCCAACGAAGTCGCGGGCACAGCTAGTGAGTTATACTATACTTTGATATTATAATATTTAACTGCAAGTTAGTAATGCCCATGTAGATACAAACTGATAACCAGCACTGGGCACACATCAGTCCAGAAATAGCCGAGATTGTACCTATTACCAATAATTTAACTGTATTACTGTTAGCAGTAAATAGATTTAATATTATTATTATATTTACATGTCCTTGACATCTTATCTTTATTAGATAAAGATAAAGCTACAGATAAAAAAGATAAATGTGAAAAGTAACTCACATAAGTTATATTAGGGGCTATGGGTTCAATAATTCCGATGCCAGTTTTCCCTAGGGCTCCGCCCTGCCAGCCCATTCTCTGCATCATGCTGAAATAATATTAATGATTTAATAATAAGAGGTTGTTGTCTAGTGATTGTACTACCCTACTTAGAATCAAAGATATATTAGACCAGTAGAAATTTGGTCTGGGTAATAAATATATATCTGTATTATGTATTGAAGGGCAATGGTACTTCAGTAGTATTTCTAGGTGTTTTCTATGCATATTATGTAAATACACACATAACATTCATAGCAGACCGATACAAACAATTAAACTCCTGAATACAAATGTTTACACCATGCGAGGAATCAAACCTACAAACATCGGAAGTAAAGGGGTGGGCTAGAGGCTGTCATATATACATGAACAGAACTATATATTGTTGTGTCCGCTGTATACTATTGCCATTCCAGAGAACTAAAATGTTAATACAAGTTAAACCATACTCACCTCTCAGCCTTGTTTAATTTAACAGGTTGTGATAACCCAACCATTACAGTCTTCAGGAATTTATTATCTGTACAGACTTCTGGTACTTTGCAGGTCACTTTATCAACTGAGCCTTGGAAATTACTAGCTTTTTGCCATTGCTGTTTTGTCCAGTCATATCCAGGTGGGTGTGAGGTTTGAGGCTGAGTGTCTGGAGGCTCTGCAGTAGGAGGGTCGTCTTCAGGTGAACTGTAATTTTATATTTACAAAACATAATGTAAATGGTTGTTTTCTATGATAAAGCCAATAGTTATTAGTGAAAGATGATATACTGAGCTGACCACATATAATTTAATTCAATTTTTTATTTTTACACAATTCACACAGCACCATTTAGACACAAGTTAAGCTAGCTGAAGCTAGTGTTATGGGTACTACATAACTGATACAAATACATAGATTTTTTTTTAAATACATACATAATATACTTATAGGTATATATATTTGTAAATACATAATTAATATACATAGACAACAGCCAGAGCAATACAAGCAATCAAACTCAAGAGTACAAATATTTGCGTCATATGAGGAATCGAATGCGAAGATCAGAAATACGGGTATACTACACTACTACACACAGCCGTCAATGATGATAAGGTGAGCTTTATATCAAATCAAGTAGCCCAATACAATATTACTCCTACCCTCATAGATAAAAAGTACTCACTCTTGAAAATGAATTAAATCTGGATCTTCGTATAATGTTTCCCTTAATATCCACATTCTATTCTTATTATCTCTTTGTACAGGTTCTAATTTAGACTCCGGAGGTGAAGGATCGGACACAATATATTCAGAATAAAATAGTTTTTTATCTCTACACTTCAAGTAATTCTTTCCGTTATAATTCATGTTGGTGTGGCTACTTCAAGTTTCAACGATAAGTATAAATAATAAATTATTATAAAAACTTTGCCCGATCATTACTTAGGGAATAACACTTTTTTCTTTATCAGTTAACAGCTAAATAAAACAAATAAATATGACAGTCAGATGGGTCAGATGTAAATATTTTGATTCTGTCAATCCGATATGTAGGTAAGTGTCATTTTTAATAACTTTACGGCTTTGGATAATCGTTTACAGCGAAACGCATAGTCGTACGTATCATACGACTGTTTAGTTTGTGATCTCGTTCACAATTAATTATCAAAAAACTAAGTTGTTATTATAAAAAAATACATATTATTATAATTTTAGTTGTAAAGATCTTAAGAAGAGTATAAGGTATCTGTACACGACGGAATCAATTAGAAAATAAGTTTTAGCTGTAATTAGTATAATAAGTCATCCTCAATAAAATATATAACATAGTGTTTTTTATTGCCCTAAATATAAGTAATTAGTATAAGTAGAATTTGTATATAAGATCATTTTTGTTAATAATAATTATATGTAAAACTAATAGAAAATAAATCACACGCAACAGTAGTAGTACAGTTGCAGTAGGGAAGGCCAGCCGTCGGGCGTCTATATACAGTGCCCTAATCAAGAATCTTGGTTTGCTAATGGACAGCACTCTTAGCTGGAATAACTATGTAGGTGAGATAAGTCGCAAGGTCACTCTTACACTACGTAACTTATACAGACTAAAAAAATTCCTTCCTGTAAGTACCAAAATCCTCCTTGTCCAATCCTTAGTCCTCCCCACCCTTGATTATGCTGATGTGTGCTGTTCTGACATGAACGTTGATCTTCTAAATAAATTGGATCGTCTTCTGAATAATTCTATCCGTTTCATCTTTAATTTGCGTAAATTCGATCATGTCTCTTCTTTTCGTTCTCAGCTTAAATGGCTCCCTATCCGTTATCGTCGTAATATACGTATGCTATGCACACTATATTCAATTCTATACGATCCTAATTATCCTGAATACATTAGTAATAAATTTCATTTCCATGGGGACAACACCAATCGCTCTCTACGAACTTCCAGAAAATTCTTACTTCATATCCCGGCTCATTTATCCGGCTTCATCCATTACTCTTTCGCCGTTCAGGCTATCAAACTCTGGAATGACTTACCTCTTGATATCAAGACCGCCACGAGTAAAATTTCGTTTAAACAGAAATTGCGGGAACATTATTTAAATTTGTAACTTTTTTTTTACTGTCTTTCTACCTTTTACACATCTTTCTGATATTTCCCTATAGCTCTCTCTATATTTATATATATATATTTTCTTACTTTCAACTTGAGGCTCTACTTATAATTTGATTATCAGATAATTATGTATTTATTTATATATAATATTTATATATTTATGTTTATATTTATACATTTATTTATGTATGTTTATTATTATTATTAATTTTTATTGAAATTTATATTTAAAATATTTTGCTTTATATTATATATATATTTTTTTTTTTTTAACATTACTCATTTATATTAGTGCACCGCCAACAATCTTTCTCTGCACCACTCATGGTTGACTGGTAGATAACGCCGCATGGTGTTAAGTCCGCCATATGTACACATTGTTTTTGTGCATTAAAGTTAAATAAATAAATAAATAAATAAATAAAGAGCGCGGCCGCGCAGCAGCGACCCGATAGGTGCCTTCCTACTAAGTGCGAACAACCGAGCATTTTCACTTCGCCGTCCGACCGTACGACCAGGGATCCTATAGTATATAGTCCTGTCATCATCAGTATCCAAAAAAATAAGATAATTGAAATAAAATATGAGATCTATAAGGGTTCCCCAATTATATATTTTACTCTTTATTACATTAGTAACTTAAAATAGTATATGGATATTAAAACGAATGTGCACCTTCAGTTTCAATCCTTGCAGGTTTATATTGATTAAAACAAGTTATAAATCCAACAAATTTATTCTACAAATCATTTATATATAACTATTTATGTAAAGTAACAAATTAGACAAAACTTCATGATTACGAATCCGCGGAAATATTTCCTTTAATATATATAATTACACTTATAAGCTATCGTCGTATATTCTTAAAAACATAAAACATATGAACAATATATTAGATGTTAAATAGTTGAATTCTTTTTTTAATCCGACGCTGCCTGGGCCTTATTTAAAATTACCAGAATTGAATGCTCCTTAAGAAAATTTGCTACAGGCCCTGCATTGGCATAATCTGGCACTTGATGATGTTGCAAGGCAATGTCTACTTTACATATAGTCCTGTATACTGTTCAAGAACATAAACTATATATTTATCTACAAATATTGAATAAAGATGTATACATAGATTATTTTATACAAGTGTAAAAATTTATAGTTCAAAGCCGTACGAAACAACGTTAATATACAATATATGGTCTTGGAACCAATTTGTTACTTTATATAAGTAATGTATTTTGGATGACGCGCAAGTAGAAGCAACTTGGTAATTCGTAGTGACATTTTTATATCAAATCATCAAAACATGTCCTATTATATGTTATAATTACTATTGTAATGTTAGTACAGGTTTTTTTTTATACCACAATGATGGCAAAGGTTTACCTACAATCGGTGAATCAATGACCACCAATACCTCTAAGCATCTTCTATATAAATGATTATAATTTATGTATCGAAATAAATGTACATATAGATATTTGAATTTATTAATAATATTAAATTATTAAAATTAGTGAATTTTTAAACTGAAGTTTTTCATTTTATAATTATTTTAGATGTGTTGCAATTACTCATGAGAATATTGGTTAAAAGCCTTATTTTTATACAATATACATATGTAGTAAACAATGTAGGAGTATTTTATTAAAACATAAGTTTAAAAAATTCTGAAATAACTAATGAAAAAAGTCTTTAGTGTAATTCAATTTATTATATATTGTATGTCTTGTTGATGTTTTGATAGAACAGTACAACATTATTTTTATATATGCGCCAAGTATAACAAATTTAATTACAGTGTACTGTAGATTTAAAAAATAATGTAACAAAATCACTTGAATAAGTGGCTAAATGTCGTATATGAACAAATGCTTTTAAGTTTAATTTGATTACTACTACTACCATAGTATCTACTAGTAGTATATATGTATATATATATTACTAGTAATCGTTTAACATTGCGACGTCATCCCTATTGGCTGTGGTGAATGTTGTTTACTCTGTCATCCAGTAGAATCGAGAGCCATAACGCGCGGGTTTCTTCTCTGCGTCCTCGGGTAAGGCTGGGGTCGCGTCCGGATAATGGATCTTGGGCTCTGGCAGAGGTTTCGGTCTGGAATAATAAATATATTTTGATGATGAACAGATATATATTATATATACATATTTATAGACGACCTCAATGATCTCATTCATAACACAGGCTCTGCTCTTACAATTAGTTTTGAATTGTCCTGAGATATTATTATTACTTCTTCTACTTACATCAGGTAATATTACAGTCAAACGGGCTGAAATTTCATAATAAATAAAATACATATTAGCCGCTTCGTCGTAAAATGCTAACAAAATGTCACTGTTGTTTTGTCTTTTATCAGCTTATATTGCTACATAGGTTTCCACAATCTGTCTACACGAAAAACTCAATTCTTGAGAAGACACCTCTAAGGAAAAGTGACTTCTCTAGAAACCATCGTGATCAATTCTTGGTGAATTTGTCACGATGGGCTAACTGACCAGACCTCATGCTCATCTTATCATCCTCCACTGGTGCCCCACCAGCGTAAACCGTTAGCGCAAGCGGGTGCACTATTCTACTGTCATAGATAAAAAAATTAATATGTTTGTAGGTATATTAAAATATGTAGTAAAAAAGTGTAGTTTCTTTACCTCTTTGTATCATGGACACGAGCTTCACAGAAGTAGCCGAATCCAGGGCGTTCCAGGTTCAAATTTTCTAGCATGCATTTGTCAAACACACCTTGAGTCTTGCGGCAGCTGAAAATAGATGTCATAATTAATAAATCAAAACTTTTTTATGTAACTGGAATGGCAAACAAGCCGACAGACCAGTTTATGGCAATCATCATTTTGTATAATATATCAAGGGCATAAGGAGACATCCACATTTTTATGAAACATAAATTTAAAGCTTCTTTATATATAAAAATGTGATATTCAAAGTTTGTATGGAAATTCATCATTTCTTTTTTTGTTCCATGCAAACAAATGGCTGGCACAGCTAGTATTTTATATTTTTAATACTAGGAATTGAATTAAAACAATGTTGGTTCAGATTGTTTCCAGTTGTATTGAGGTTAACATTTTCATTTATATTAATATAGTGGACTAGCTGTACCCGCAACTTTGTATGCGTGGAATTTAACAAAAAAGTAAATTAGAGAATTTTTCTAAAATAGAAATAGCCTAAGTACTCATTATTACATCAACTACCTAGCAAAAAAAGTCCCATCAAAAGCGGTCCAGCCATTTCAGAGATTAGCAGGAACAAAACAGACAGACAGACAAAAATTGTAAAAAGTGTTATTTTGGTATATGTACCGTATTTATATTCATATGCATGTAGTAAAAAATGGTTATTTTAATATTACAAACAGACACTCCAATTTTATTTATATGTATAGATGTATATTAATACTTACTGGGACAGCCCAAAGTCACCGGAGCTCTTGTCAATACAGTTGGCATATTGATTGAATTCACTCAAACATGCCTTTTTCACTTTCCTAAAGAACTCCATGGTACATGCTGTGACCACTTTGCCCTCGTTAATACATTTCCGAGGATCCTTCTCCTCAAATCTACATAACATAAACTCCTGAAAAATATTGTTATTTTTTTATTATTTATTTATTTTTAATAACAATAGATATTTTATAAATAATATAATAAATAGTTTAACGGAACGAGGAACGTGTCAACACTCTGTGTCAGTTTAATGTTTTACAGTTTTTCCAATTTCATTATTTAAAGTACATTTTCATTATAATTGTTAGATGTATTTCTGAGTAAATGTGTGTACTGTATATGCAAAAATAACTCATTTTATAGTAATGAATTAGATAAACTACTTCTAAAGTAATTAAGTGAAACAAAAATATCTAAATTAGACCTCAAAACATAACCTCAGTAAGATCTGATTATGCAATCAGTAATACCCATCTAAATAACATAAAATAACAAGAAATAATAAATTATATGGCTAATACTAAATAGATATTGTGGTAAAATAAAAATTGTACTTACATTATTGGCTTGTTCACAATATTTTCCTAAATGGAACGACCCAGCGATCAAAGTTGGTCCCGATAAACTGACCTCAGGGACGGTCAATTCAGAATCTTCCGGCAAATGTACGTCCGCAGTTACGACCATTTTAATTAAATTAAATTTTACAATGAATTTTGTTTAATAAATAACTATTTCAATAATTTAAAATTTTGGATGTATACAAAGTGGTGTAGTATAATAATACAACGCATTTAAGAAGATTGGTATCATAATATACAAAAAGAGTAAAAAACACAGTTATTCCATTATAGTAAAAGAGATGGAAGATCTACTGCATCAATACGGACTACAACACAATATGTTTGGTTATTCTCAAACATCTGACGTTTGTTCAGTTAATGTTGACAATGACAGTTATTCTATCCGCATCGCGATTCGTTTCACGCAAATTCTGTGACCGACAAACTTGAAGATAAAAATGTAATATAACTAGACTGGCTTACCAGATATCCAAATATCGTAAGCGGTGGAGACGGAAGCAGATACGGGTATTACACACTGAAAGGGATCAGGCGAGTAGGTACACAACACGACACGAACACTTTAGACACTATTATTTACAATTTATGTAATACGTATATGACATACACTTTTTCAGTTTTTTTGAGAGTGACAATAAACAAGGAGGGTAGCCCTAGTAACCACTCTAGTCATAGACTTTATACTAGCGCTATTCAACCTTAATAAAATGTAGTGATTAGTGCAAGGAACATAATACTCTAAAGAGGATTAGTGTGATGGATGAAACCATTAAAAAACACCAAAACTGTGAATTAAATTGTTTACTTACTAACTCTAAGTGTAACATAACTGTGAAGAGAATAAAAGACAATAATACTCTTGAAAACACAGAGTTCTCTATTTGAAAAATAAGAAATAAATTATTAGAGGGTTTAACAATTATTTTTGTTGGAATTTCCAACAATATTTTTGGGGGTATTTTGCGGTTATTGTTAGTTAGCTAAGTTAAATGGTACCGATTACCAATTTCAAATGTATTTAAAAAAGATATTAATTTTATTTTGCCTTAAATGAATGTTTACAACTGACTTACATATTCAAGCCCCATATTTTACCGACAGAATAGGTAAAAAGAATTCCCCGACATTCGGAAGTTGGAATAAATGAAATTCACGAAATGAGTAATAAAACGTAATATATTATCTTAAATAATGAAATGACTAGCTTAAACAATTTACTCATTGAAGATGGCCAGGGTCGTATAATTTATATTATTTCTGATTTTATGAAGGTACAAATACCTATAATTATTTCATATTTTCTAATGGATAGCTGTATGGATTTAACTGTTCCTCGTTATACCTCACTGGCACTTCATCTGAAACGTAAAGAAATAAACAAGTTTACGAGATAGCATAGAGCATAGATAAAATATAGAGAAGCCTGAGTGGTAAGTGGTTTACTACCCAACTTTAGCTGCGAAGGTCGTAAGTTCAAATCAGTTTACAAACATAACAGCGGCACGCACGCTCCCTGACACTTTAGATTCCATGGCAAATAACAGGGTTCCTTATGTTCCTAAGAGTTAGTTGGCGCCTCGGAGCGAACCCCTTTGCCCAGGAAATTTGGTACACAGACAGTCTAGACCCTGACAAAGGCTACTTTTTAGTGATTCAAGAGGAAAGTTTGTATTTCTATTTAAAAGATTTGTAATGCATCCGTGTCGCAATACATTATATAGGGGCAAAGGGGATTGTTAGTAATGTGGACTAATGATCTTATTGCTAGCAATGTACCATGTCAGGTTGACGTCCACGCGGTTCCCCCTGGAAACCATCGTGATCAATTCTTGGTGCATTTGTCACGATGGGCTAACTGACCTGACTTCATGCTCATCTTATCATGCTCCACTGGCGCCCCGCCAGCGTAAACCGTTAGCGCAGGCGGGAGCACAATTCCATTATCATCGTAAAAAAAATACTTTATAATTGTTGTAGACATTTCTTTTTGGACTCTAATACTGTTTTACAGCTTCGAGACAAAATGGGATTGAGTGCTGAGGTGTGCAGAGTGCTGAGTTCAAACACTCGAAATTAATATAAGACTCGAACCTCAGTCTAAGCCCTATGTATATTTATATTGTAATTAATTTTAAATATCCAACCGTACCTCCATACTGTCCAAATGCTTCCGTTGGCAAGGAATAAATTTTTGGTATATCGTAATGATTCCCCTGGAAACAAAAACAACTTTTAAAATCTAATACGATATATTAATTCTCGTATGAAAGTTTTTAAGAAAACACCTCCGAAAAGGTTTGATAGGTTCTTATGAAATTTTGTATGTATATTCTGTAGTAGGTTCAGACCTACTACACACATTTAATAGTTTTAGTCCTATATTCAGTATAGGACTAAAACTATTTTCTTGCCCCACAAATGTATGGACATTTCTTAATTTTTTTATGATTAAAAAATACACACAACGCTAACTTTGCACCATAAATCCCTATTTTTTAATAGCAATATTAATATATGCAGCAAAACAATTTTTGCCGGAACAGCTAGTTTATAACTTTATATAAAATACTTAGATAGAGAGATGTCTAACTATATACTATATGTATATACATATATATTTGTGTGTGTACAGGTAGGTATATAAGTTACATCATGTCTAGTTTCCTAAATAATAACCAAATACGAAAATATCTTACCGAGTCGTAGTTCCTTCTTCCCATTCTAGGTATGTTCTTGTTTGTTTTGATGACATATCCGGACGCATCCTGAACATATGGACCATCGGCCTCATTACTCCTGCCAACCCTAGGTAAATTATTAGGTTTTAAAAAAGAACAGTCGATCACCAACAATGAATAAAAAAAGGTTAATAAACCTAACGTAAGCGTAAATTTTACCGCCATATTGAATAAAATATGTATTTTGGCGGGAAACGTGGTGCATGAAGCGTTGAAAGTCGAATAAGTATTTACCAAAATAGTGCCCAATTTATAGTTCATTCGATTTCTACTAGTGTGTACACCTGCATTGTTTATACCGTTTGGAGAATACTAATAAGTTTAGATATTTATCTAAGTATAATAGGGGTATTTAGATATGCATCTGTTTGTCGTTAACATTTTAATTTCTTAGTTAACATTATGTGTATTGGTAAAAACACTCTCAAACACTCCAAGCAACTTGCATATCTACTTAGTGTGTGTATTTCGGAACTGATAGTACTAGTGTTAGAATTCACATCATTATTGTAAAAATCCGATATTTTAAAAATATATTAAAAGAAGGTAGTTTGTTTTTAGTACTAATGAAGTACCCAATGTAAGGATTATTACGAATATTGTAAATAGCGCCATCGAGTATTTATAGAATAACCTACTACACTGACTTTGGTCTATAAATACGGAGGTCGGTAGTTGAATAATCGTCTTTCGTTGCGTGAGCCGCGGCATTCAGTGGACGAGCGCAGAGCATGCCAGTTGTGTTTTGGATATTAAAGTGAATTGTATTAGCAATGGGTTTATCCCGGTCTTAGTTGGGCCTGGGGGGAAGCTGCAAGTAGTGAAGGTGAGTGTTAATGCATTCTAAAAGGGCCTTTTAAACCTACACCCGTGTCACAAGTCACAGGCGCTACTTGGGGTTTCCCTTACGGTAGCCGGCTTCAAAGCCTCAGGCGTCCTTGATAATTTGTGCTTAAAGCTGTTTCTTTAGCGCTTCTTTATTTTAACCCAGGCATTCGGAACATAACGGTAAGACATCGAGGCAATAGTTTAAGAAACATCAGCTAGTTTTTGTAGTAATGATCTCAAGGAATTAACTGAGCAAGAAGAAAACAAAAGTATTGATAGTAGTGATTTAGAAGAAAAGAAAGAAAGATATCCTCGTTTAGCGCTGGAATTTATTGGAACGCGTTAGCAAAGTATTACTGGTTATGATCCTAGTACGGTAATGGTGCAGTAAGGGTTTTTTAGAAAAATTCTTGCTATTCCAGACAAGTTGAGGTCCACCTGGTGGTGAGTAGCAACCCTCACCTATATATACTTACATGAAAAGCATCACGAACGACATCATGTGACAACTGTAGTAGATCATCACCTGACATCTCCTCATACATTGCCATTGCAGTGGACTAAGATTTTTTTAAAGGTTGATAATGAAATGTATAGTCTATATGTATAGTAGGACCATTGCACTCATATAGACCGTTATTAAAAAAAATGGGTGTGTTAACTGCTACTGCCATGTACATTTATGAAACAGGTATGTTTGTAAAAAAACATCCATATTTATATGACAAAATAAACAATAATAGCAAATTTACACAAAGAAACCCTACTAAATTAAAAATGCCACCGTGTACAACTAACTTGCATAAAATTAACTCACACTTCAGCTCCATACAAATATATAAAAATATATTAAAAAATAATTACACCAATGGCTTGTTAAAAAATGCTGTTGCTCTTTGCGAGAATTGACCTGACATTTAATATTTTTATTTATAATGTAATTTAATTGTAACAGTAATTGTTATGAATTATAATTTGCATGCCCCCTGAATATGAGACGAACAAAAAAAAAATGGTGCTCTCGCTTGCGCTAAGGGTATACGCTGGCAGGACGCCAGTGGAGGATGATAGGATGAGCTTAAGGGTAGATTTTTTAAATTGATAACAATGGAATGATTCACCCGCTTGCGTTAATAGTTTACGCTGGGGGTTGGGGCAGCAGTGCATCTTGTATGGCACATTGTCCTGTACGCTGGCAGGACGCCAGTGGAGGATGATAGGATGAGCTTAAGGGTAGATTTTTTAAATTGATGATAATGGAATGGTTCAACTGCTTGCGCTAAGGGAATACGCTAGTTGGGCACAAATGGAGAATGATATTACAATACAAGCATGTGGTTAGATATTTTTAAATTGATGACAATGGAATGATTCACCCGCTTGCGCTAACAGTTTACGCTGGGGGTTGGGACAGCAGTGCATCTTCTATGGCACATTGTCGTAGGCGGAACCCTCGTCTGGGGCCGCAAGGTCGGAGTATGATTTGATTAGGACTAGGTTTTAATGGTACTGTTTGTTTTATTGTCTGACTTACTTTTACGTACCAAAAATGGACAAAATTCCCTAATATTCAAAAATAACAACGAAAATGTAATGTTGTAAGTTATTTAATTTAATACTGGATTACAATTATTCTTTCTCAAATACATACCATTAATTAGTTAAGCAGGGAGCATCACGTGATATATATTATATACAATTAACGTAATTTTTATAATGACATGGTGCCAGTGGAGGATGATTGAGATGGGCATATGGTCAGGTCGGTTAGTCAAACCTGTAGTCAGGTCAGTTAGCTCATAATGGCAAATGGCAATTTACCATGATGGTTTCCAGGGGAACTGCGTGGAGGTCAACTTGATATGGCACATTACTAGCAATAGGGTTATTAGTCCACATTACTATAATCCCCTTCCCCCTAATAATGACATGGTGCACCCTATAATACCCCATGGGTGCCTTGCCAGCGTATTGCCTATGCTAACGATATACGCTGGCGGGGCATCAGTAGAGGATGGTTCAGATGAGCATGAAAGCAGGTCAGTTAGTCCTTATTGACGAATATATCACCATGGTTTCCAAGAGGTACCACGGGGTGGTGGACCAGACATGTACCATGTACATTGCTAACATGGGGATTCCATTACTAAACACCTAAGGTTTGCAAATTGAAAATAAAAAAAAACACTTTTTCGCCTTTATTTATGCCTAACCCCTAGTGGTGCCCTCAGACTAAAGTCGTATCCGTAAGGATTTGGCCTTCAGCCGCTTTATAAGTCCGTCAGTTTAAAGTGCCACTCTGCACTCGCCCTCTGTTGCTCGGTAAAGCTGTAAAGGACAGCTGCGGCCAACACCACTAACTTATAAGATGTTTCATAATATCTCATAACATGGCAACGGCTAATGAGACGATCCCTCCCCATATTAACAGTCGCTCTAATCTGCTACACAGTATTGCTAGATGATCACCTTGTATTTCCCCAAAATTTGTCTAAAATATAGGTTTTTATTTTTTCAAAAGAAATTCAAAAACCGCCATACATCAATAAAAAAGTTTATCTTACGACCTTTTATAGACTCACACTTGACACACACTTGATCATCGCGACAATGATGACTTTTATTTAAGGCCGCTTGCTTATTCTAAACTGTTTATATTTTCTTCTTTTTTTTTAAACATCACATTTGTTTTTAGGCTTGCCTACGTTTTAGCCCGTAAGACGCACCCCTCCCTCGCAACCTCAATGTCTTCCTCACTAAACTTGGGGTAAAAAATTCCAATATATTCATAAATACTAATCCCTGTATCATACGAGAAATTGAAGCTGCGAGCATCGTAAGGCGGTGCGCTAACTTTCTAGACAACCGAAACCATATTGCAATGACATTAGATGTCGAGGGATGGTTTCTAAAATTATCCTAATTTATGGTCTTTATGTAGGTCAAATCCTTATATAGCGCAGGCGACGCAGGACCCATTCGCGACCCATTTGGAGGAATAGCATTCATTAAAACGTCTAAGAGAAAAGAGAGCCTGATCTGCTCCAAGTAATAGGAACTTTCTCTCTATTTGGAAGTTCACGTTGGAGAGCGCTGTGGTGATCAGGAGAATTGGCCACAATAAGCTAACTGACCTAGTTTAATTTTCATCCATTTATACTTCATTGGTTTCCTGAACGCGCGCTTTTTACTATGAACAGCGCCACTAACCATGTCCAGGAACCACGACTCTTTATTTCGTAGTAAAGTAAAGTTCTGCTATCCGCTACACCAGAACTTTTTTTCTGAAGGGCGTCTCCAAGTACTGACGTTAGGTGCATCTTCCGAATTCTACACTGCTCAGTAAGTAGCAGTTGAGGATTTTGGAGTAAAAACAGTTTTCATTTCGTGTTCCCTTTCCACCCCTCTTGTTGGCCAGATCTCTTTTGTAATTTCACAGTCTGGGGTTTCAAACTTGCCTAATATATTTTCAGGGTAATCAAGAACTTTGAAAATACTAAGGTCTACTCCTGTGTATAATTTGAATCCTTTCTTCTTTATGTATTGGGCAGACATCCAGTCAACGAAGACAACGCGTCTAACTGAATAACTGTCAACCTGTGTCGCCACTATATCCCAAGAGGCGGTTACTAAGTCTGGATGGAAGCGCTGAAGCATTGTTAGCACTCTCTCGGGTTTTAGACAGCCAATATTTCGGGATTTCCAAGCCATTTTAATGGGCCTTGGAAGATCCTTAATATTCAGCACATTTAACTTGATACCATTAATAATACTCCCATTAAGGATATATAGCCAGTCTGCTGATGCTTTTCCGTCACAGTTAACATGAATGGCTCCTGACACTATTCTCATCATATTGAACTTTGGGAGAGGATCACAATTTAACTCTAACTTCTTCCATATCACTTCCTGGATGAGAGCATAATCTTCCTCTCCCAAATGATGCGCAGGGTAGTTTTCAGCTACAATAGCCATTACATTTTTAGACATGGTCTTTGACTCATCATAGATCTCTTGTTTATTAACACCAAATATTCTTGATTCTTCGGTTCTACTTCTATTCAGTGGCGTTTGGTATACATGCCGAGCTGCACCACTACTGGCCTGTAGTAGCCGCAACAAAACTTCCTCTCGACGACGACGTTTATTATGATATAATATCTTTTTCTGTTGTTGGCTATAGTTCATCATTGTTATGATATTCCTATTGGATACCTGGCTTGCCAAGATATTTTTATTTCTTTCAAGATTTCCACAATTGCTGGATGGCAATGGGAACTCTTTGCGGATTCCATAATTGCTGTCCAAAGGTAGTGACTCCTTACATTCGACTGGTGATTGGTTGCTGAATTGTTTCGCATCTCTTGAGAATTGTATTGCCATGGTCGGATCCTGAATTAAAAATAATTTGGTTAGTATATAATTATTATACTTAATTTTTGTACTTGTAAAAATTCATCTGCACCTCAATCTCGGCTATTTCAGCTCCCAAACAGCTTATTTTGTAAGCTGTGTGTGTGTCAGTTAAGTGAAATTACAGGATATATCTATTACTTTTTGTGTTAAGGTTATTCTAATATTATTCCACAACATACTTAAAAAAATAAAATCGAAATTATAATGTACATAAGTTATAATAATTCAATCATTATAAGTTCATAACACTTGTTGGATATAAATCCATTTTTCTACATACTTGCAATATATTAGTACAATCCTAATTTGATTTTTATCCACCAAATTTGGGAGTAGCAGTAACTAAAACTTGAGTTGTTCTTTATATGTCGTGGTGAGCACATTTATTTCAGGTATTTTTCAGCAAACAATAAAACAGATTCATCAGCTGCAATATCCACACCTCATCCAATTAGAAAATCATCTTACGCACATTGTCATCTCGTGACATAATGTGTTCAGTATAAAACATGGAATGTGTTCAGTATAAAACGTGGAATGTGTATGGCACCTACATATGTGGATGACATGATCCAGTTTTGTCTTTGAGTTGCCTTTTTTCCAACAATACAATCAGACTGGTAAATGTTTACTATCTGATGGGCCCTATGTTGGTTTACCATCATCATAGTATAAAAAAATTTATATGTAATCAATGATTTCAATTGTTCAGTAAGTATATCCATTCTAATATTATTGTATCAATTCGGTAGAACTGATGACACTTTGGGAGACCGCCGTTGGCATCGAATCAAGAGACGAGACTTCTGATCATGAAAATTATCACATGATCAGCCTCAAAATTATCTCAAGATTGCTGTTGCGATTGGCTATAGTACGATCAGTCAAGAAACAGGTCTGTGATTGGTCATTTCAATTCACTCGGACTGTGTTTATGAAACATATA
This sequence comes from Achroia grisella, assembly GCF_030625045.1. Taxonomy (NCBI): domain Eukaryota; kingdom Metazoa; phylum Arthropoda; class Insecta; order Lepidoptera; family Pyralidae; genus Achroia; species Achroia grisella. The sequence continues at coordinate 1,258,863 of NW_026712626.1, forward strand.
TATAAATTTATAAAAATGATGATGAAACAATTATTAATGCCAAATTGGGTCTGTCAGTCTGTATTTTGATGACAGGCTATCTGTTAATAACACAATACTGTCCCAAACTAATCAGAGCCTTGTTTGTGTACTAAACTAGTGATAGGAATATTATTATTGTATATTTTTTAGATAAATACACATATAGATAGAAAACATTCAGACTTATAGTCATATTGATGAATCTTTGCTTTGTGTGGAATCAATCTGCAACTATGGGGGGAAGAGGATTGTTAGTAATGTGGACTGTTGACCCTATTGCTAATGTGATATAGTAATTGAATTACAGTACATAGTTTAATAGACTGCCAGTGAATGTTAGATAAGTCACTTTATCAAATGTCACATAAGTTATGTAGTTGTTGTGGTGGGGTTCTTTTGTGTTAAGATGGTATGTGAGATGATGTGTTAAATAATAAATAATATGTATGTTTGCAGCAGAAGAATTCTATTGTCCTTTTTTAATATATTTTACAATAATGTCAATCTATATTTGACAACTATTACTTGTAATAAAACTTAATCGGTGAGGAGGTTGTATATACACCTAACAATAGTGTTTAATATAAATAGTCTTAATAACTAGTGTAGAATTAGAGTAACTCAAGATATAACTAATATACAAGTGCCAACAACCATGTTTGTATGGTTACTTTCACAACCAATCTTGTCATCACACTAACAATGTACCATGTTAGTTTGATTTCCACACAGTTCACCTTGGAAACCATCATAATAACTTCCTGGTAAATTTGTCAAGATGGGATAACTGACCTGACCTCATGCTCATCTTATTACCCTATTCCCCAGTGTAAACCGTTAGCGTAGACAAGTGCACTATTTTATCATCCATAAAAAAACCCGCGACCTTCGAAGGTAAGGCGGAGTGTAAAACTGCTAGTCAGCCACTGTACATACAATACTGTTACCTATTTATAAGAGTTTGTACAAGAGATGGTGTTTATTTATTTTTCTACTTACATCTTTAGTAAGTAATATTATTTCTTGCATTATTTCCTTTGGATATCTACATCCTCTAAACTTGATGTTCGCCAACACCCAAGATAAGTACACCAACTTTCTTTCAGGGTAATACCTCTTCCATTTGTTCATAAAAATGTGCCTTACGTGCCAATGGTATGCGGTCTCGTAATGCATTCTATGTTTTCTAAATGCCCAATCGGTATTGAAATCCATTCTAAGACAATTTTTAAAAATTTTGTTCTTATTCAGTGAAAACACATAGTATATATTGGCAACGAAAAAAATTGTTATTCTAACTGCTAGTACTGCAGTAGCAAAACTAGACACGCCAAATCGTTCATAAAATACACAAAACAAGTACAAATGTTTTACAATTTAATATTATTATATTATAATTTTTTCATGCCAAACAAAACACTTGGAATTTTTTTTATTCGTAGTTGAATTTCAGATTATTTTTTTATTTATCTGTCAATCTATCAGTAGTAGTAGTGGTATATTTTATCCACAAGTGGATAGGCAAAGGTACGAGTCCATACAGCCTAATCTTCTTCAGTAGTATTTCCATGAGATTCAAAAATTCTTCAAGGCGATCTCGCCAAATCTTTTCATTATGAAAGCGTAGCGGGTTTTGTTTTGATTGCCGCATGCATTCTTGTGTGAAATGTGAATACTATAAACATCAGATGGCAATTGTGAGTAGCTATGCGTAGCGTGGTCTGGTGTTTTCAGTAGTCATGTTCACTAAAATGTCCAGACTTGTGGCGGCGTGGTGGGCCGGGTCATTGGGCTCCCTAAAATATGGTCGAGCGCAGTGGTGGCTGGCTCATCCGTCATACTCGTGAACGGGCGCTGCTTGTGTGGACTGGTCTGCTCTAATCACTATGACTTATTTTCTTTTATTAATTGTTTAACCAGTTGTTGTATATTGAATGTTTTTTTTCTATTTTATTATTTCATTGAATTAGTGCTAATCGGTGGTTTGTATTCACATACTTAAACTTAAATTGTAAGTAAGAATAAATTATTTAAAAGAGCAACACACAAGTTTCTTGCTTGTTCTTCTTGTGATGTGCATTTCGAATGAGCGGTAGATTAAAAAAAATGTTATGACTATTCAAAAGTGCTTCAATGTAAGTTTATTTGAATAAATGATTTTCTATTCTATTCTATTAATTATAAGTTTGTGTTAAGTCCATGTATGTGTCCATAATTGAAATGATCACCAGTTATTCTTGTATTAACCTGTGCAGTTTGGCATTTGTGGTAGACTATATAAGCGACACCAAGGAACAAAGAATATACTGCTCAAGAGGAACTATAAAGTTCGAACTTGTGGCGGCGGTGGGCCGGGTCAATGTGCTCCTTCCAATATGGTTGAATGCAATGATGACTGGGTCATCCGTCATGCTCGTGAACGGGTGCTGTTTATGGGGGTCTGTACTGGTCTGTTCAAGTTACGAACACTGATTACTTTTTGCTTTTGCATATGCTAGTGGTCACTGTATTCTTCCAAATTTGAATTTAAAAATAAATCTGTATTATTGTAAACATTTATTTGAAAAGAATACGAGGAGGAAGTGGTGAATTTCTTGTCATTCCGAACTTACGGAAGATTTGACATATCATAAGAGTCTGTAATAGATCTGTATAAAGATATTTTGAATTTGAATATAATTCTCTAAAGAGAGACCTGTTTACGGTTTTGAGCCTTTGGTATATTTACTTTACTCTTTGGTATTGAGAGAGACTATATGACACAAAATGAATAAAACGGAAAAATAAAAAAATGCTCAGTTTATAACTAAACATATTCAAATTTATTTTAGAATCAATATTATAAATTCATAACAATCATCATACATTGAAGTGTAAACAGGAAATATAACAGCAGTTGATTGTAACCAGATCACCTGTTCAACATCATTAACAAAAACAAAGTATATGTAATGGAACCACCCAGGAGAATGCAACTGCCCCTTAACCTCGAGAATTGCATATATTTATTTATCATATTTAACTTCAACATTAATACTCAAATAAAGGAGCACATGGCGGCCTTAGGCAGGAGGGAAGTGGATTGTTAGTAATGAGGCCTGCTGACCCTATTGCTAGCAATCTAACATGTGGGGTTGACCTCCACGTTTCCCCCTACAAACCATCGTGATTTATGCCTGGTACATATGTCATGATGGTCTAACTGACCTGACCTAATGTTCATCTTACCATCCTCCACTGGTGCCCCGCCAGCGTAAACCGTTAGCGCAAGCGAGTATACCATTCCATAATCATCCATTAAAAAAACGAAATACATCAGTACATTCTTTATGTAACTGGAATGACAAGATGACTGGCCAAACACTATGTCAGTGGCGTTCGTCGAGTATACATATACAGGATTACTCGGAAAGGGTATTCTAACCCCTAGAACTGTAACATTACTAATAACCATAGATCTAGACACGCGGTAGCGTGTCAAGCCGACTTTCAAGTAAACTGGCAAGCAGCACCGTGTGTATATTTACACGAACCATTTGGAGCCACTTTTGACCCCCTCATAACTCAAAAACTATTTCACACAAACCTGTCAAATTTGGTTCATATATTGAGACTTGCGAGATAAACATGTGTTCCAAATTTCATAAACATATTTCAAACGGTTATTTAGATATGAATGTCCAAAAATCGTCATTTTTATCACTGATCAACTATAGATCAAAATTATAACCCACTTCCAGATGACCTAGGAAGTTCAAATTTGGCATGCAGATAGGTAATTAGGTGAATATAAAGGAAAAAATTGGACTGAAACTGGTAAATTGTTATCATTTTACTACAATTTTTCACTTTAATTGATTCTATTTCAACTTATACTGGACGAATACTAAAATTCTATGAAAACGTCGATAGCCACCAATTGACATTGATCCCTGGCGAAAATATCTCATCTTGTACTGGACGGAAAGTAATATTGTATGAAAATGTCGATCATTACCAATTTACGTTGACCCCTTCACATCAGTGTCGATAACTAGCAAACTTCAAATATTGCATTGAGCGGTAAACACTAGTTGCTATAATTTAGATTCTGTCTAAAATATACTCGTACTTATAACTAGGAGTATAGTCGAATTTCGTATTTATTATGTTATTAACTGAGATTTGGTATTAATTATTGTTTCAATATTTAGCGCACATCGATAATGTAAAATCATTATTTTTATAAATAATTATTAAATAATAGGCATTTCGGTATAGGGCGCCGCGGCGGCGCCGCGGCGGCGCCGTGTGGGAGCGGTGCGATAAAACGTTGACGCGAACCTGTCCGAGCGAATGGCAACCGCCCTCATGTCTCAATGTTTTGTTTCTCGATATCTAACCTATAAGGTTGCGATTTATGCTACGAAATTCATAGCTTTCTTAAATTATACTTATATATTTGTGGTTATATTATTATTACATTATTTTATATACGAAAATACAGTAATTTATCAAAAATAATTTGGTATTAATTTAGTTATAAATAAGTACCTCGTATAATTTATGTACAAAAAGTTTTCACATTGTGTTTGTCACAATGTTCACATTTATGTTTTTGATGGGATATCATTATCCCATCAAAAACATAAATGTGAAATGATAGCCGAGTTTAATATTATGATATATGCCTTGATTGTTGACTTCTACGACAAAAGAGATGAGATCTAAATGGGTGCCAAGTTCAATGGTCTGTCCTGAAATGTATTTATAACAATATAAAATATCATTTCTTCTTATAACTTAGGATAATATACTGTAGCCTAAGGTCTGTGTCTGTGTTCGTTACCACAGATACTTTCATAACAATAATATATCCTTTCTGACTAATCCTGTATATACACGAAGAACACCATCATATTACGCCAGTACAGGATATCATGTTACGTCAGCGCTACCTCTCACACGTTTTTTTTTATGGATGATAATGGAATGGTGCACCCGCCTGCGCTAATGGTTTACGTTGGCGGGGCACCAGTGGAGGATGATAAGATGAACATGAGGTCAGGTCAGTTTACCCGTCGTGATAAACTCACCAAGAATTTATCACGATGGTGTCCAGGGGGAACCACGGGGAGGTCGACCTGACATAGTACATTGCTAGCAATGGGAGTTACTAGTTCCCATTACTAACAATCCCCTTTCCCCCCCTCCCTCTCACACGTTGCATTCTGGAGGACTAAGATACCATGCGTTTGTACTCTGTGATTATGCTATCTCAATCTTCAGCCCTAGTAGCTGAAATAGCTGAGATTTGAGACTTTATGCAAAGTCATCTGCAAATTACCATATTTATAGATTTGTCTGATTAATGAAGCAACTTTCAAATTATTCATTTCATTATGATATAAGTTGAATGTCGTTTCATTCTTCTTTTTGTGTGTTTAGTATGTACATATTCATCTGCCGTTGCTCTTGCCAACAGCGACAGGTATAAATACTTGATACTTCGGCGTGTTCCCGCCCTTTTCTATAACGGCGCGCGCCAATGAGAACGGATCCAACTTTTTTTTTACTACTAGAAATCTGGAACAAAAAGTATTTCATGTACAGGCCAGTTCATTAATAAGCTTAAAATAAAAGTAACTTAGGACTATTCACACAGCGTCATCTAATCTAAGCTAAGAAGAGCTTTACATATATTACATATTTATTTAAATAACTGTTTATTTATTTACTGCTATTTACATACGATGTTATTTATTATGAAGTAACAGTGAAAATATTTGTTTTTTGAATTGCTCAGTTGTCCTTATCCTCCTTAAAAATATGGCTGCTTAAGATCAGCTCTACGTCCAGGTTGCCGTGAGAATATTTGTTTCTTTGAATTGCTCCTTATCGCCGTAACTTCTCGAAGACAGTCTCGCTGTCTGCTCGAGTCGGTGCAGCAGCGCCAGCTCCTCCTCCTTGTTGAACTCGATGCTGAAGACCAGATCGAAGTCCAGGTTACCGTGAGAATATTTATTCCTTTGAATTGCTCACCTATCCTTATCCCCGTAACTTCTCGAAGACAGTCCTGCCCTTTGCGCGAGTTGGTGCAGTAGCGCTCGCTCCTCTTTATTGAACTCGCTGCTGAAGACCAGGTCCACGTCCAGGGTGTCGGAGGCGAAGTACCGCTGCATAAGGTCTTGGGCGGCGCGTCTCAGTTGCCGGATGTCAGCGTCTGCGCTGCCGAGACCCGCACGATTCACCTATACCACAATGTTTAGTTCACTTTTTTGTCCTTGTATGGAGATATACAAGGACAATCAGTAAACTTCCTATAATTTGTTTACGGACTTGTTGGTAGATGTCAATGCCAGTCTGCAGTCCATTGAGTTTACGACTTTTTATTTAATGCCTCCCTCTGGTTTAAATTTTGTAGTATTTAGTTTATATGTGTCGTTTTTATGCATTTTGGGGGGTTGTTAATAAGTAGCCTCTGAGACAACTCTGGCTAGCTCTCCATTGTATTTTGAGAAAGTGCGGGCAAGCTCCTCTTGTACAGTGGAGAAATTCAAGAAATGGATTTCTGAGTTGGTTATAAACCATGGTGCTTTACGAATGGTCTTCAAGATCTGGCTTCTGGGAAACCGTTAGAGAATTTAAAATGATAATACAAACCATTTGTAAATTGGGTTTAATAGGTTCAGCTATGCCCTGTGCGTCGGCGCCCAGCCCTCCACCTTTCCACCCCATTAGTTTCATCATTCTATAATTAAAATGCAATATATTAATATAATCAGAAAATTTACATTACAAAAACTTAGATTAGTATCGAATTTAGCAGCTAAATTCATACTCTCTCAACAAGTTCTTGTATCTTTAGGTCACGAGCTGACAATCAGCTCGTGACCACGGTAAAATTATTGATGTTAAGATCCGGTTAATAATATAAATATTATAATTAACTTACTTAGTAGCTACACTATTCTCAATGGGGGTGCCAAAATCCCCCTTTCTCGTGGACACATCGCGCATTGATATTCTGGAATCTCCCTGAGCTATCCATTGCTCTTTCACCAATATACTTATTGCTTCTTCGCGTAATCGCTATAAGATAATATACATATAAAGTCGTCTGCATGATTACTCGATGTAATTCTAAGCTATTGGGGGAAGGGGATTGTAAGTAATGTGGACTAATAATCACAGTGCTAGCAATATACCATATCAGGCTAATCTCCACGCTGTTTCCTCTGAAAACCATCGTGATAAATTCTTGGTGAATCTGTTACAATGGGCTAACTGATCTGAACTCATGCTCATATTTTCATCCTCCACTGGTGCCCCGTTAGTGTAAACAGTTAGCGCAAGCGGGAGAACTATTCCGTTATCATCCATAAAATAAATTCTAAACTATTAAGTAAACTTTGTTTAGGCAGTAAAATTACAGGAAAAGAGACGTGATATCTTAATCCTCTGGAATAACAAGGCATGAGTGATGTAATGGATGTCACATAATAATGTAATGCTCCTAGTGTTGTTCATATATATATAGACGACGATTACCGCATATGGTAAGGTAGATGTCAGATAGTTTACCATTCTAATAATGTAAAAAAATAAAGCATGAGTATATTAATATTATAATGAGGTAAGTTTGACAAAGTAATCACCGGTAGTAATGATCTGATGTTGAAAATTCTTTTAGTGTTGGATAGCCCATTTGTCGAGAACGGCTAGACTGAGTCTATATAATAACATGTTACAGCCAGCACTAGCAATAGGCACTCACAAAATGTTGCAGCTACTAGCAATACTACTGTATATCTGTATTGTTTTGTATTATGTTGACTGACTATAGTAATTGTGTATCTAGTTTTAATTTTTGTTATTAATATTACTGTGCATTATGTGTGTGTGTGTGTGCCTATATCGTAAATAAGAATTTTATCTATCTATCAATAGGTGTGGAGATGCCAAGAAATATTTTGCCAAAATGAGGAAAAAGTTGACATAGACAAAGTTGTGCAGGTCAGTGAGTGTATGAGCTATAACTGGTGATGGTTAATACAAATCAATACTTACATTCCAGGCTAACACTTCAACTATACTCCTAGCTTCTACCTTACTAATGCCAGTGGCTTGCGCCAACAGTTTTTCATTCAAAAACATTGAGAAATAGTTATTCTCATACACTGTTCTTATTGGTACTCCACACACTTGGCAGCTTGCTGAAACATAATACAATACATATAAACAGACACCTACACTATTTTCATACCAAATAGAGCACTGTTTCCCAACATGGGGTCCACACCCCACAGGGGGTGGTTAACATTTGATTGTTAAGGTGGGCAATTTGAAAGTGGACAGTTTATTAAAATTATATGGAATCTGAATAATTAAATTTTTCATTTATATGTTTTGAATATTTAATTATTTACTTACAGTTCAATAACATTTTCCTAGTCATTTATTCCTAAAGGCAATTTTAAAAAGGAACTGTTTATTAAAATTATATTGAAACTGAACTTTAATTTTTCATTTATGTTTTGAATATTTAAATATTTACTTACTGTTTCAATAACATTTTCCTAGTGATTTCTTCCTAAAACCTATTAAGAATTTTAGTAAGGCTAAGGTGTGGCATGGCACTAAAAAGAATTAGAGTAGAGTAAGAAACACTGGTATAGAGTAAGTAGTCAGAGGCATTATCAACTAATATAATGATAATTATTTTTATTGACACTAATTTTACAAATTTAGTCATTCACATAAACTAATACAGATAACTGTCAATATTGTGGTAAATGCAATTGACATATGCTATGGTGCATTTGTCTGCATTACAATTTACGCTACCAGGTTACCAGTAGAAGATGATAAGATGAGAAAGAGGTCAGGTCAATCAGCCCATTGTAAAAAAATACCAGGAACTTATCATGATGGTTTACAGAGGAACCATGTGGAGGCCAACTGTAGTTGGTACATTGCTAGCAATGGGGTCAACAGTCCACATTACTTACAACAATCTCCTTTACCCCATATGCCCATATTTAGTTGGGTATATTTAATCAATGTTACAAGGTCCTAGTGATATGGCAATACTTACATCGTATATTTTCCAATCTACTAGACCAAGATCTGATTAACAGAACCAATTTCCCAAATGCAGTATGAAACATACTCTCATTAAACAACCTAACATCTATACATTCAATTTTCATCATTTCATTTAGAAATTGGTTAGCATCAATCACTTGTGAAGATTTTTTTTCAGGCAAATTTTTTTCAGATTCTTTACTAACTTCATTATCTAATTGTTCTATATTATTATCTGTTACTTCTTTTGTACTATCTTCAAGTCCTTGTTGTACAAATAAGATTTTTGGGGTCTTCTGAGGTGGTCCATTTAACACAATGCCACCTTCTCGTTTAATACCCTTGGCTCTGTCCTCTGCAGCGTCAGATGCAGAAACAAATGTCCTTTGCAATTTAAATTTCTTCGCTTTTCTATAATCTTGAGCTACCTGTAAAAAAATGTTATTTAGGAAACAATTCTAAAATAATTATTTATGAATTAATTGCTATATGTGAAACATATAGCAATTAATTCATAAAGCCAAAAGCCAAAGCTTATTAGGACATAAGATAATAATGATATTCAAGGACTATTGAAAGTATACCAGTATTTCCAATTTTTTTTTAATCTGTTGAACCATCAGTTCTCTTAGTGTACTTGTAATATAACTGGCATTGAAACTTATATCATATCATTCATTTTTTTGACATTATTTATTTTTAGTTAGTAGTTTCAGTTAAAAAATAAAAACTTAAATATACCGCAAATTTGATACATGTAACTGATACTGATGTCTAAGCTGCCAGTGCCACATTTTTATTGGTACAGCATATGATGCATTAATGAGGGGTTATTTAATCTGTTACAACCTAAAAATCTATTTTTCTATAGATGATATTTTTTAAATATAATTGGAATAGCAAACAAGCTGATGGTACACTTGATGGTACGTGGTAGCCGTAGCCTATATGTATACATGAACAGCAGTTGCACATCACACTATCATAGGACACCCGGGATAAGTCAAACATGAACTTATAGCTAACAGTTACCTCATGAGAGAGCCTGGCTACTTCTTGCATTACTTCAATAGGGTACCTGCACCCCATAAACTCCATATTAGCGAAAACCCTCGCTAAACAAACCAGTCTCTCCTCGGGGTAATCATTCTTCCATTTCTCCATGAAAGCGCGTCTTAAACCCCAATGGTCATCACTCTCATGGTCCTCCTTATATTTGTCAATATCCCAACTAGTGTCAATAGACATCTTTTTTCATTAATAAAAATATAAAGTATACAAAGTTTTATTCAAAGGAAAGATACAAAAAATACAGGTATTTCAATTAAAATAGTAAATACACAACAAACAACACTGTGACATCAAACCAGAGTTGCCAACATTAAACTTTTGACTCGTACAAACTGTACGAAGAGTTAAATAACTCGTACACTGGCTCTTCAACATTATAACACATCGTTATAGTACGATATCCATACATTTTGATTGAATAATTAAAAAGTATATAAGAATATGTTATTGTATCTTATGACATATTAATCAAAAGTTACGCTTCGTTATAGCTTAATGCTATTCGACCTAATGTTGCAACATGCAATGACAACTTAAGTAATACATACATGTAAAAGTCAAGTAAATTTTTCCTGTAAAAGACACTACTTTATTAGGATTTAGTTTGAGCCATTCTTCGTATTGTATAATAATTCCAAGCTAACGTACATTAATAAATTAACTGTACAATTTACTTGTAAATTATCGTAGATCAACGTTTTTTAATATGAAGTCTAATTCTTTATTGTTTTAAATTGCGTGTAGAACAGAAGTAAAAAAATAATTTTCATAGAAATACAGCTATTAAAATTGATGATTATTTAAAATAGTTTCTTTATTTTTTTTTCATTTCTATATAAAACCCCAGAAACCACCTAAAACAAAATTATACGAGGTTGATGATGCCGTCGATTCTCGAAGACCAAAAATCTCGAACTCGTATTGGAATCCTGTACGGTTGGCAACATTATGTCAAAAATCGGTTTTCACAGAATACTATTTATGGCGCAGGGTCAGCTGTAGAAGATTTTTCGTCCGCGGATATCCATGTCAATGTCAGTTTAGCAGTTTAGTGTACTATTTCTATATTTTATAAACTTTTGAATCGTTAAAATTTCAATTATTTTCTATTCAATTTAACATTATACGCAGTTAATAACTATAATAGTTATATTTAAATACAGACACGTAATAAGTCGCCTTAAGTTACATATAAGTATTGTAATACCTATTTTCTTTAAATATGTATATATAATTTCTTTGAAATAGGTACCTATTCTATTTTATTTCTGGGTGGGTAGGTAAATGTAGAAATATAAAAAAAAATCTGCGACCAGTTCTTTGTTGAGACTTCATAAACATCGAGGTACGTATTATATTTTTTGTTTTGAATTATCGAATGTATCACACACAGATTGAAAACCTGCTCTGATAAATATAGTAATTATTCACTACCAAGTACTGTATTATACTTCACTTATTAAAAAGAGTAGAAAATTAATTATTGTGGTTTATTATCAAGTTCATTTTGATGAACTTTGGAATAGATGTAAATTATTAATATTATATATTACTAAGATCTGGTGGCCCCACTGAAAATCATTGCCCTAATATAACTTAGTTATATTACAGTATATGTGCTGAATGGGAGACATATTCAGTGTTGTCAGTATGTCTTTAGCTTTTAAGTTATATCAATATATAGTAAATGTTAAATAAGATATAAAGTATATAAGAATACTGCTGTAATACTGAATGTCTTTATTATTATTATATCTGAACACAAATCACTTTATTGTAAATAAAAGTACTAGGTTTGTTGTGGTGGGGTTCTTTTTTGTTGAGATGATATGTGAGGTATCATCACCTGCTTCTTCCTTATCCCATTTATTTGGGGTTGGCGTAATATGTTTTTCGCTTCCATTTATCCCTGTTCGCAGTCATCGCGTTATTTACTTCCTTTCTTACCATATCATCTTTCACACAGTCCATCCATCTCTTTTTTGGCCTTCCTCTGCCCTTATAACCATCCACATTCATTTGTAACATCTTGTGAGGTATGTCTACTAATAAATAATATGTATGTTTGGAGCAGAATAATTCTATTGTCCCTTTTTATAATATATTTACAATAATGTCAATCAGTATTTGACAACTATTACTCGTAATAAAACTTAATCGGTGACGAGGTTGTACACCTAACAAGGTTATTACAATAGATTTCTTTATATTGTAGGTATGAAACATTTAATGCTTAAAAAATAAATAAAAGCTCAAGCCACTTTGTTGTAATGAAATTGCTTAACAGATCTGGTCCTGGCTTGTGGCTGGCCAATTACTTGATTGCTACCACTGTGGTTTATAAAGAGTACCTCATACTTCCATTGATAGACTGACAATAGATAAACAAGGTAGTAATAATATATATTTATTTATTTAGGATCACCATCAATTATTAATGGGTTATGATCTAAATGTACACTTATTAAGAGGTGAACACATCATGCAAAGTAACTTACAACTGTTATGTTAAAAAATCTTAATTTAACTGTTTTTTTTTAAACTAGTTTAGGCTTATTATCTTTTACTGTGTATGTTGAGTACTAAAATAGAATATATCACTGCATATAAGATAGTAGTAATTATAATTTGTTTAGTCTATGTTTCCACATTTATGGTTTGTTATAGACAATTATTATATTTGATTACTGATATATGTATTGACTGTATTGACCCCCAATAAATAAAAAATACAGCCTACTATACTAAATGAAGTAGGAAGCAGGAATAATATTATATTGAGATAGGTCCTGGGGCACTCGAACATTGAAACGAAAATGGTGACCAACTAGCAAAGTTAGAGGCAAAAACTGTCCAACTGAGCCCTGAACCCTTCTGTGGTCTGTCTTGTTACCTAAAACTGGGATATCTCAAAATAGTACCTAAACAGGAAGTACTGAATCACTGGCAGAATATGCCATGATTAATACATTCAAAAGCCCTAATAATGAGCTACTTGAATCAATACAGCAATAGACTATTGCTATAGAGTAAAAACAATATATGTATTATGACTATGGCCCTCTCTGAACACTGCAATTTAAATAAACACATGGTGAAATTAGGCCTTAGCTTAACAACAATATCCAGGTTTTGCCAAGCAGAAGAGGAAATGCCAATACACATCCTATGTGATTGTAGCCCACCCATGCATAAACAAAATATCACCTTTGGAAAGTAGAGGCTACTATATACACCATGTACGTACGTATATGTAATATACTTGAGGCCGGAGTTGGCCTTCAGCCGCTCCATAAGTTCTTCCGCGGGTTTGGAGTGCCATCTGGACTCGGCTCCTATGGTGTGAAGTGGTAAGGGCAGGTGCGGTCAACAGCTTTAAAGTAGTCGGAAAAAAAAAATTACTGCCATATCTCAACTGTAAATTTCGTTTTTAGGATGTAAATAATTTAAAAAAATATGTATTAAAAATAAGTAACAACTACAGCAATACTATATATTACAAAGAATGTATAATATCACACAGCGCCATCTAATTCCAAGCTAAGAAGAGTTTTTGTTATGTCTAATAATGCTTCTGACTACACCATCTAGGATAATAGTAGTGAAGATATATATTTTATAATTTCCAGGTTACAATGGCAGGACCAACCAACCAAGATAAAACCGTATTACCATTCAACGAACTCATACAATTTGTAAATGACCGTATGTTATCAAATCAATTGATAAGAATACTAAAATTCTTGAAGAGTGATGGTGTAGAATTGCCATTTAACACCAGTACGTCGGGCAATATGGATGCTGTTTTGATGAGAATAGCCCAAAATAGAGACAATCTGATTTGTTTATTGTACCACCCAAGTAATGAGTGCAGAGATATCTCTGAAAAAATAATGGAGAAGTTGACAGAGAATGAATTTAATTATACATTGTGTTGTCGGTACGATCGTGACGAGCATGGCAATAAGTAAGTTTCCTATAATTGTATTTAAATACTAGTGGAGCATCATGGCATAGCGAATTTAATTCAGGGGAGTTATTCAGAGATGACCATGTCGATGATGATGTTATCATTATCATAGTTGACATCATCAAAATAATAATCATCATCACCGCCACCACCATCATCATCATCGTCATCGACATCATCATCACGCACGACATCTATAGCAAAATCAAATGAATACAAGATGCTGTTAGTCCTGGGTTTTTGGGCTAGCAATGGTTATGATGGGATTATTTTATAACGAAACTTTATGGCTGATACTCTCATTATCACCATCACCGACATCATCATAATCATACACAACATCTGTAGCAAAATTAAATTAATACAAGATGTTAGACCTGCCAGAGGCTTATCTGGGTTATCAGTTGTTATGATAGGTATTTTTTATAATGAAACTTTATGGTTGATGCTCATTATCAATCATACAGGGTAACATTGATTTGAGTCCCCTAGAATCGCAATGCATGTCTGACACCATAATGTCTGTGCCCCATTCATGTAATATGTCGATTATTTTGTATAAATCTTTTAAAATAGACTCTCCTTTTCAGAATATTAATTTACACAAAGTTATGCCCAAATGAACAAATAAAATCAAACTCATTTGAAAGTCTTCAATTTAAAGAAAGTGAAATGGATACAGAGTAAGTAGTTAAACGTTAATTCTATTATGATTCGTCAAATCGGTGTTTTTTTTATGGATGAAATGTTATGATACACCCGCCTGCGCTAACGGTTTAAGCTGGCGGCGGACCAGTGGAGGTTTTTTTTATGGATGACAATGGAATGGTGCACCCGCCTGCGCTAACGGTTTACGCTGACGAGGCACCATTGGGGAATGATAAGATGAGCATGAGGTCAGGTCGGTGAGCCCATCGTGACAAATTCACTAAGAATTTATCACGATGGTTTCCAGGGGAACCGCGTGGAGGTCAATCTGACATGGTACATTGCTAGCAATAAGATCATCAATCCACATTACTAACAATCTCTTTCCCTCCGCACCAGTAGAGGTTGATAGGATAAGCATGAAGTCACGTCAGTTAGCCCATACATAATAGACATTCACCAGGAATTTATCATGATGGTTTCCAGGGGAAACAACGTGGAGGTCAACCTGACATGGTATTGCTAGCAAAAAATCAGCATTTATTGTATCCCATGCTGTAGGTAATAGTAAAACCACAATCTTAGTTGTATTTCTGAACTCCTCTACTTGGGATAAATTACAACTTATGCGCATAAAATAATATGGTTAATGTACGATCTAGTGAGGATATCATATGCAATGAACATAGATTAAGTGCGTAGCGGTTTCTTTGTTGATTGTCGCATGCCTAATCCTTGTTGTTAATTAAATATCAAACAATATTTATTTAAAAGAACAACACACAAGTTTATCAAACAATATTTATTTAAAAGAACAACACACAAGTTTCTTGCTCATTCTTCTTGTGATGAGTCTGCATTCCGAATGAGCGGTAGAATAAAAAACATGACTATTTAGAAGTGATTATATTAAGTTTATTTGAATAAAGATTATTTCTATTTCTATTTCTAATGAGTGAATAAAAGAACAACACACAAGTTTCTTGCTCATTCTTCTTGTGATGAGTCTGCATTCCGAATGAGCGGTAGAATAAAAAACTTGACTATTTAGAAGTGCTTATATTAAGTTTATTTTAATAAAGATTATTTCTATTTCTAATGACTGAAACGGCAATACAAGCGCGCTTCCTCTCGCACCGTACTTATTAGGTGCTCGAGTAGCGATGCACCACTAGCCTATATTTGTAGCTACGTACAAGTTAATTTGTACTTGTTTACCACCATAGTAACATAAAAAAAAAACGTTTAGTAATTGCGACTGTTAATGAGTGGGTTCACTATCAAGTTCAGACCGGACAGCTCATGCCTATGACGCCGTTCCATTGTCGCATTGCTATACCTGTTAGTTCTTTGCCAACATATTTAACAACATATATTTTACTTTCCCAGTTAGTAAGGTATATTATTCCCAAGTGCTATCTAAATATATATAACTCAAAGGTGACTGACATAGAGATCTATCAACGCACAGCCCAAACCACTGGACGGATCGGGCTGAAATTTGGCATGCAGGTAGATGTTATGACGTAGGCATCCGCTAAGAAACGATTTTGATTAATTCTACCCACAAAGGGATAAAAAATAGGGGATGAAAGTTTGTACGAAACTTTGTCAATATTAAACCGATCGAGCTGAGACTTTGCATGTATAAAGCTATTATGAGGTAGGCATCCCCTAAGAAAGGATTTTGATGAATTCCACCCCTAAGGGGATAAATTAACGCGAGCGAAGCTGCGGGCAAAAGCTAGCTAGCCAATGGAGCAGAATAGTAATAAAAAATGTGGCAAAAAATATTCATTATGAATGTTTCCGCTGCGTATATAGGTACGCATATAATATGACGAAATTGATCTCCTTTAAAAGTTCTAAAGAAATGCCACTACAACATATGTGTATCTCTCACTATAACCTTTTTTATCGTAATCTAATATCTTCTAAAATAATGCATTATTTACGAAGGTGTTTTTATAAACATGATGTTAATCCTTATCTAAATAAACACATTAACAAATAGAGTACGTGCGAAGCCGGAGCGGGTTGCTGGTATATATATTTATATATATATATATATATATATAATAATAAAGCCAAGCCATATGTGTTGTATAAATGCTTTATTTATTTTATTGTTTGACCACCGTCAATAGATGGCGGTCTTTCGGACTTATGTAACCTTCCTGATGAATTTCTTCAAATTATAGTGATAATAGAATAAAAATATTTCGCTGGTTTAGAAAAAGTGAAGATAACTTGTTCCCTCTAATGTGGTTGAGTGCAATGACGCTGGCTCATCAGTTAATGTTGCTTGTGGGGACTGGTCTGTTCGGGATGCAAACACTGATTAATCTAAAAATGAATCTGTATTATTGTAAACATATACACCCATATTTGAAAAGAATACGAGCTGAGTTTCGTGTCAGTTCTTCTCATCTCGAAAGCATTAGGAACTGACGGTAGATTTGACATATCATAAAAGTCTGTAATAAACCTACACGAATAAAGATATTTGATCAGATTTGACTAGGTTGCTTTACCCTATTTTGAGATTATTTAAACAATTTCAGAAACGAATCACAAGTGACAACACCAGATACAGACATACAAAACGAAATCTCATCTAATACAAAAACCAACCGTGAAACAATTGGTATAGAATTTAAAATAGACTGTATACAAACCTCAATAAATTTCTTAAAAGATGCAACCCAACATTTATTAGAATACCCCGAAATGTCTGTCGAACAGTGTGAGTTTGTGTGCTCCTTATTTTGGAAACCTTATAACACGTCTCATAATACAAGCATGGCGGACTGTCTACCATTGTGGGAGCTCATGACAATATATGGTTTGAAATATAAATTTAAACTGACATTTATGGACACTTTCAGGACTTTTGCCGCGTAAGTTATCATTACAGGTCATCCATTAATTACCTACGTTAGATAATTTTCATCAGACTCATCCCATGTCGTTGTTACAGCTGGCATTATTTATTTTTTATTTATTTATTTTTTACTGCTGTTTGATTTTTTGATGTTATATGACAGGGAAATTACATAGTACAAAAGCATAACACCTTTGGTTGGTTAATATCTATTTTATATAGCAGCAGAGTCATGTATATATTAATAAAGGACCATAGTCTTTATTGTCACTATCTCATAGGGTCTAATATCTAATTCTCTGAAATCGGAAAAGTTTATTCCAAATTTGAAAATTTAAATATTGTTTTCTTTTTCGGATCTTAGGTGGCCAGACTTGCAGGTGTCCAAAGTGATAAGGTTTCCACTGTGGGTATTGTTAAAATCTTAATTTTTGAATAATCGACGCATGGGAACCCAAGATGCACAATCATAAACTAAAAAGCGGCACAGGAAATAGAATGCATAATGCCTAATTGTGTGCTCGTTTCTAACCAGCTACTAATATTTGTGATCGAAAGGCTTTTACCAAATTTTGTAAGACTAATTGGCTTTAATCTATGCGATTTTTTTATATAATTGGCAACAATAAGTTTAAGTAATAATTTAGTACATCTTGGGTTTGTTTTGTAAAAATGTTTAACTTATTACATTTTTTTATATTTATACTCGCTTGGTTGGGACTTGGGAGCATCTTACATACTTTCTTTTTACATCTTACATTCTTTTGTTTTTACTAAATCCTTATTGAATGAAAATCTGTTTTGTATATCTTGTATCTGCTTTTTTGTATTAAAAAAAAACATATTATAGTTTTTCTTTTCAATAAACACTAATGATAGTATGGTTAATGTAGCAAGAAAAATATTTGAATAGAAATTTAATGAATGAATGGATACATTTTAATGAAATTTAATAGAATAGAATAGAAAATTTTCTATTAACTGTATTGTTCACTGGTTTTTATTAAACAAATACAAACCATTAACAAAAATAAACCGATTAATTAATTTAAAAAAAACAATAAATTTTAATCCATCCAATGTTATAAATGCTGAAGTGTCTGATTGTTTATTACAATTTCACGATAAACTTTTATGAAACTAAAACGCAATTTGGCTTGAAAATATATTTTTTATAAAACTTATGACAGGATTTTTTATCTCAAGAGGCAGGCTGAAATCGCTGGTAATACCTAGTTAAAATATACAAAATATATATATTTTTCCGCGAGATTAAATATGAAAATATAAGTGATAAAACAGAAAATATTTAGTCATAATATATATTTCATATTGATAACCTATTTGTAGGTATTGTATTGTATTTGGTGTACTTTATTGGTTGGCTTAAATGAAGGTTGTGGGTCTTGATTCTAAATAGTTTGTTAATTACTGGTTAAGCTGGGAATAGGATCTGCACGTGCGCTAACGGTACACGCTGATGGACCACCGGTGGAGGATGATAGGTGAGCATGAAATCAGCCCATTGTGATGGAATTAAACAGGGCATACAGCATGGCGGTCGACTTACTAGGCTTCATTGCTGGCAACGCGGCCCCTAGGTCCCATCGCTATTTACTTCCTGATTTATAATTTTATTGATTTACTAGCTGTGCTCGCGACTTCATCCGCGTGGAATTTGACTTTATTTTTCTAAAATAAAAGTAGCCTAATTACATCAGCTACTTGCCAAAAAAAGTACCGTCAAAATCGGTCCAGCCATTTCAGAGATTAACCGAGATTATCAGAGATTAAACAGACCGACATACAAACAAAAATTGTAAAATATGTTATTTTGGTGTACCGTATTGATATTCATATGCATTTAGTAAAAAACGGTTATTTCAATATTATAAACAGACGCTCCAATTATATTTATATGTATAGATTTCTTCTTTATTGTAGGTACACTAGTCCCTCCCCAACATTAAATTGAAATGTAAGCTAATGCACAAATTTTGTTTTCGACATAAATAATTTCTTGTGTTCATGAACAACGTAACTCATCTGCTTCTTTCTTATCCCATTTATTTGGGGTCGGCGTAATATGTATTTCTCTTCCATTCATCTCTGTTCGCAGTCACAACGTAACTATAATATGAAATTTGATGTTGTTATTCATTTCTATATAAGTTTTAAGTATAAATAATTATTAATTGCTTATAATTAATATTTGCACGAAATTCTGTTGAAACATATTGGACAGAATAATCGTAAAACTAACTGAGAGGACGCTATAGTATTAAGTCCACCTTATGTCCAATTTTAGTGGTCAATAAATAAAAAAACATATATCGGAAAATATTTCAATTTGTCCACTTCGCTTTCTTTGGAAAAGTTTTTCGGTTTGCACGAATATTATTACTTATTATGTGGTATTAACTTATCTATGCCTTGACTCTATGACGACTAACTCTGTATATAAGAAATAATGTTGCCAGGATTACACAAAGTTCTAAAAGTGGCTTTAATATTGTATTCTTCTTCTGTTTCGTAATTTACAAATAAAATAGTGTTTATTTTCGTTTTTTTTAATGTGGATCTATATACAAGCGACCTAACTCGGCTTAACACTGGTGTGTGTGATATGTGTTATATACTGTTTGTATATTTATCTATGTATATCCAATTAATATTATATTTATAAACATGAAAGTTCGTGAGTATGGATGGATGTTTGTTACTCTTTCACGCGAAAAGTATGTCATCTTTATTGTAACACTATGGAATGCAAATGAATGAATATATTACATGCGGGATCAATTAGTTATTAGTAATATTGCAATTATTAAGTTGCAGTGGAAGCTGCTTAGTCTTTCCTACTAACTCTATATTTGTATCAGAAGAGTAGGGTGCCTTCTCGGGGCCCCGTATAAAAATTTGTTTGGGGGCCCTTACGAAGGGCAAAGATTACGCACAAAAGAATTAAAAGAAATATTTACTCATCATAATTATCTGCCTTTTTTCGACAAACTGATTTATAACAGATATATTAAATGATTTATAACTAATGAGAACTTTAGTTTTTCTATAATTTCTGCCTCCACGGACATGATCTTTGAAGTAAATGACTAAACGGGGAAATCCCGCAGTCCGCGAAAATAAATAGCGATAAATATTATTGATACAGCAGATACGTGGGCTAATTATGTAACTTCGTTCGCAACGATTTTCGTATGTAACGTAGTGAAAATGACGTCATCTGTCAATAATGCGATCATATAGACGCCATTTGACGCTGTCAACTAGCATTGCAACGTAAACGCAACTTTACATATCGATAAAAATTATTTCTATCGAATGTCGATTTAGTAACCTCGTTGCAACGTCACGTAATCGCTATTTTGCCGAAATGACAGCGTGGAATTGAAACGGTTTTTACATTATGAGAAACAATTTAGAAGGTGTTTCTTTTGGTTACAATCTTTAAAATATCAGCATTAGCAGCATTATTTATCTTGTTTTGGTAATTTTCAGTATTACATATATTTTTATTATATTAAATATTACGTAGAAAGTCGTGAAAAGGTTTTAAATTTATTAAAATGGGAAAATTGTCACGACTCACAACACGACATCAGTGTTGCCAATTCGATATTTTATTTTCGTCCCAAATCACATAGAATGTTGTATTAACTAGAGTAAATGTTTAATATAAAATTAGGGTTGATTATGATATTAATATAATTAAAAAACTATTTCAATGAATACGGTGCTCTGTGAACGGAATACAACGTTTATGATGCTCTGTGATTTGTTTAAAGTAAATAAATTTATTTGTTTAAAGTTTTTACAATTATGTACAAATTTAAAAAGATGTGCCCATATCATTTTAAATTTATATGGATACCTACGTACTTACCTAGGTATCTATAGCAGAAAAGAAAATTTAATTTGTAGGTTAGATTAATATTATTAATGATTATAAATAGTTTGTATAAAATATGCTTTTATATTCAAAATTATTAACCTTATTTTTTCATTAGAATAGAATAGACTTTCTTTATTTTATTTTATTAAATGTCTATTAATAAAATTAAAATAAAAGAACAAGTGAACGCTGCAGTATATTTTGTAATTTTTGAACGCAATAAAATTTGTTTCAAATCAACCAACTAGTGTAACAACCCAATAAATTAAAATGTATCCCTCTAAAGGTATAAGCTATCTAATGTACTGACTTTTTAAATTGGTCGGATTAACAATATTCCGCTGCAACTTCATAGTAGTGTTTTATCGATAGAAATGATTTATGTTGCGGTCATTCGACCTTACTTGATCGCATTTTTTAAATTGAAATGATTTCATATTGCATCACAACTTCAACAGAAACAATTTCATATCGTGTTACATAATTAGCCCAACGCTATTGATTTGTATCCAAAGTGGTAGGTGGTAAGCCCACCACTATCTCCCGGATTAATTTGGTTGTTATTGGCGTTTCCATCACCGTAGTTTTAAAATCACTAGTACCACTACACTAGTTACCATTTTTAATTAATGGTGCGTCACACGATAGTTAACCGTAGTCACTTAGAAATATAAATCAACTCGAAAGATGCTTTTCTTTTGATGTCGTGTAGATTTGAACCTCTAACCTTTTAATCGTCGGATTAGCAAACCACTAGACAACGTGTTTTTATATTCTTTATGTATTTATTTTACAGTCGTCTCGTGTTAGAAAAAGTGCTAAAACCGAAAATGCAAAGTGAAGAAATGTAAGTTTATTTATTTATGCATAAATATTTATATATTAGACGGCCTCGGCAGTCTACCGGTTTAGCACAGTACTTTATTTCCGATCGTCCCGGGTTCGATTTCTGTCCTCGTATAGAGGACTTACGAGTACAATTATACTTACGAGTACATTTGTACTCGTAAGTATCGGTACGGTACGGTTGTATTGCCATGGATGTTTTATGTGCATATTATGTATGTATTTATAAAAATGATGTATCTAAGTATTTATATCAATTGTCTAGTATCTATATCACAAGTTCAGCTTACCGTGGGACTAGAAAACGCTGTGTGAGTTGTCCAGGGATATTATTATAATATTTTCTACTGAGGTGGACTTTGTACAGTCACTTGCATAGGAATCTGGACCCAAAGTCTTTAATAATAATAATTAAATTTGTTTACAGTCAAGATAAGACAGAAGTAAAGGACAGAATGTCGCAACACTTCATTAAGGTGTCATCGCAAACGATTTTGGACTTTATGAAAGATGAATATAGGGCATCTTTGATTTTTGAAAACGTAAAACCACTGGAAGAATTGTTCCTCCAATCTGTGATGACGTCCAGAAAGGTCATGTGCGAGGAACACGAAACGCTACTCGCATATTACAATACGACCAAAGTGACACAAGAATATGATCTCAAAGTGGACGTTATTCGAGTGAACAGAAAGACTAAATTGAAGTGAGTAGTTTTGTATATGTGTTTTTTATACCACGACGAAATCGGATCTACAATATATATAATAAAATTGTATCTAATTTTGAATTTCTGCTTTGAGGTTTAAAGAAGCCTAATTAATAAATATTTATCTTATGCCAAATAAGATTATATAGTAATGAAATATTATTGTTTTTTTTTGTTATTGGAATTGCAAAAAAAGTGACCCAGTCGAAACGTCGAGAGAGGTAAATTTGCCATAAAATATTCATATCAAGACTCGATTAATAATATAAACAAACAATGTATTAAATACGAAAGTTTAAGAATAACTAGTTTAATGTATAAGTTTAGTAGTTTACGTGCTAAGGCGGTATTAACACATTATATATCTTACTAGCTACTCGCCCCGGTTTCGCCCGGGTGTACATGTATCTAAATATATATAACTCAAAGGTTACTGACATAGTGATCTATCAACGCACAACCCAAACCACTGGACGGATCGGACTGAAATTTGGCATGCAGGTAGATGTTACGACGTAGACATCCGCTAAGAAAGGATTTTGATTAATTCTACCCCCAAGGGGATGAAAGTTTATATGAAACTTTATCAATTTTAAACCGATCGGGCTGAGACTTTGCTTGCATAAAGCCACAATGACGTAACCATCCCCTAAGAAAGGATTTTGATAAATTCCACCCTTAAGGGGTTATATTAACGCGAGCGAACCCGCGAGCAAAAGCTAGTTATACATATAAACCTTCATCTTGAATCATGCTTATCTACTTAAAAAAGCCGCTTCAAAACCCATTGCGTTTTTAAGTTTTAAAGATTTAAGCATACATAGGGACAGACAGACAGCGACAGCGACTTTGTTTTATACTATGTAATGATTTTAAACAGGTACTAATAACTTCCCAGTTTTAAACGGCAATGTGCGGAACGAGTTCTAGTACCTTATAAATGGCAATAAGTGGCAATACGCTTATAAGTGGCAATCCTCGGAACTGGTACAAACAACTGCCCCGCTCTAAACTAGTTACTTACGCTGTCGCTGTCTGTCCGTCCCTATGTATGCTTAAGTCTTTAAAACCACGCAACGGATTTTGAATCAGTTTTTTTTTAATAGATAGAGTGATTCTAGAGGAAGCCTTATGTATATAATACGTGTATAGATGTATAATGTAATCATTAACTTTTATTTACCTTGTCATTGTTTCAGAGACGTGATGTTCTCGAAGGTACCGAAATTTGATGACAAGTGTATAACAGAGAATTTAGATAAGTGAGTATTATTTTATCTATTATATAAATAAACTAGCTGTACACGCAATTTCGTCCGCGTGGAAAATAATTTATTTTGTCTAAAGTAAAAGAATTTTTCTAAATTAAAAGTAGCCTAAGTTACTCCTTAATACATCAGCTACCTGCCAAAAAAATCCCGTCAAAATCGGCCATATCATAGATTAGCCGGAACAAACAGACAGACAGACAAAAATTGTAAAAAATGTTATTTTAGGAGCAGCTATGGATATATTTGGGAGATAAAACCTTTTTTTATTATATTAGTGAAAAATTCATCGTTCCTAACATTATATTTGATATTTGACATTATGTTTGTTACGCTTTCACACAACAACTACTGAACCGTTCATCCTGAAATTTTGTACACATGTTTTTGGAGGTATTACAATAAATATAGGATACTTTTTATTTAAAAAAACCCAAATATTTTTTATTCAATGCGAGCGAAGCCGCTGGTAATAACTAGTATTGATATATGTATAAAATATTTAATTGTAGATTTAAAAAGATATCCAAATTCCCAGTAGTGGGATATTTCGACCCAGTGTCGCCGGACCGTAATCGATCGATGCAAAGTGCCGCGGACCGAAGAAACTACCCAGGTCTTAAAACGAAGCTTATAGAAGCGCTATCGGTGCCAGTTGAAAGTAACAAGGCTATGAAGTAAGTCGTAAACTTTGTCTTGTCAATAATATCGCATTTACAATATAGGGGCTGATGGTAGAAGGGTGAAAATATTTTATATATTTCTTATTACACATTATGAAAAAAGTAAAAAAAAAATTTTTTTTACTACGATTTTATATTATATATAATAATATAAAGCTGAAGAGTTCGTTTGTTTGTTTGAACGCGGTAATCTCGGTGAAGGCTTTAAGCTATATAACAGTACAGCCTTCCTCGACAAATGGACAATCCCACACAAAAATAATTTTTCAATTCGATACAGTAGTTCCTGAGATTAGCGCGTTCAAACAAACAAACTCTTCCTCTATATAATATTAGTAAAGATACGAATGTCTCTGTTTTTGTTTGTTTGTTACTTTAATCGATTAAATGGGTGAACGGTACTTATTAAAAATTGAGTAGTAACACTCACTAAAATGTAGCGGCGTGGTGGGCCGGCACAATGGACTCCCTAAAATATAGTTGAGTGCAATGATGACTGGCTCATCCGTCATACTCGTGAACGAGCGCTACATGTAGAGACCAGTCTGCTCTAATCACTACGACTGTTTTAGTCTTGTGTTTTTAATATTTCGACTCTAATTAAAGTTTGTATTCACAAATTTCAACTGAAAAATGTGAAATTACAACAATTATTTTAAAGGACAACACGCGAGATTCTTTGTCCTTATAATGAAAAATATTTATTTATTTATTGTTTTGCACACAAAAATGTATACATGGCGGACTTAATGCCTGATGGCATTCTCTACCAGTCAACAGTCGCGTTGATCAGAGATAATAATAAGGCGGTGCAATTTAACAATTAATATATAAAGAAAAACAAATATAGATAAATACAGAAAAATAATATTGACCCAATGATCACAAAATAGTATTCCCAATGATCGTTAGACTTAAAAAATAGAAGTATGACTATTCAAAAGTGTACAAATTAAGTTTATTTGAATAAAAGATTTTCAATTCTATTCTAAAAAAAAATATGTCGCAGAATGATGAAGTCTATGGGGTGGACAGGCGGTCCACTGGGAAAACGTGGAGATGGCATCACAGAGCCAATCATACCACACCTAAATCAGGTATTTAACTTTTTTTTATCCTACATTCACTGACTGGCACGACATTCCTCATTTTTAAATATTTATATTTTATTGTTGCTATGGTTTTGTTATTGCTCTTGCCTTCTACAATACGATCATATATACCATGTGCGCAGTAGCATGGTGCGGATAACAGTTTCGTTTCACTCTTGAAAATTGTTGCGATTTACAAATTATGACTTAGTATTTCAGCTGTACCACATTCGTAATATATTAAATTATTAACTGTAGTAACTTAATTTTAGCAACTGTTAAATGTAGCAATTGTTATCCGTACTATGCTACAGCGCACTTAGTATACTTTATTACGAAATATATTTTTATAATATACTGTTATACATCCTTCTATATCATATATCCTTTAATTACCACCATCGTTGAATGCACCAACCCCAGCGCCCTACACCTACACCACACAGAAGGGATGAAGATGGCCTCGAAAGAGGCCTACGTCCACCAGTGGACTGCAGGCTGATGATAATGAAGTATTAGAAACAATTCATTTTGCAGGTATCTCGCACAGGTCTGGGACATGTCCCGGATAATGTGGATAAACCTCCAATGACTCAATCTTCAATTACTGTTGTACAACCAGCGGGCGTGGAAGTAAATGTATTGAATAACTCCATAATGAAATTTAAAATCGAAGTGTACAAATCTCTAATTGAATTACTTGAAGCAGAATCAGATATAAAGATAATGAGGTAATTGTTATTTATTATTACTTATGGATTTATATTATTTTATTTAAATCATTGACGAAAAATGACAATTTTCCGTACAAACTTTCATCATCTATTTTATTTTTTTAAGGGTATATTTTTACAAACTTTGAATGTCATATTCATTTATATTTATTCAACAGCCTAAAACTTAGTTTCAAGCTTCTACCTCCATACAACCTTTATCTCCACTTTCAACCCTTTACAACCCTTTTGTTTTATTTATATTTAATCAAAAGCTTAATAAATAACGTATGTATGACCTGCCTATGGTGGTTATAAGATCCGTATTTTTGTTCTAGATTCCAAAAGAAGCTGACGGAAACGGAAATGTCGTTTGTAGCAAAATTTTTGCAACCACTCAACAGCCGGTCGTGCATTACGTTGGACACTGTGTCTGAACTACAATTAGTGCGTCAATTGGCTGAAAACATGTCGAAGGACCACAGAATAGTTATTACGACTTGTTACGACGACAATTACAAGTAAGTTTTTTTTTCGGACTACTCTAATACTGTTGGCCGCAGCTGGCCTTTACTGCTTCACCGGACGATAGGGGTCTAGTGCAGATGGCATTCCAAACCAATGGATGCACTTATGGAGCTAAAGGCTAACTCCCGCCTGACGGATACGACTTTAGTCTAAGGGCACCGCTAGTGATTCGAACCTCGACTCAGACCGTCGTAATTTCGACCTGCGTGTGAATTGGACGGGGGATCGATCGGAGGGGTACAAGTAAGTATGATAACTAACTAGTAACTAAATTAAATGTAGGTATTATATATCTTATCAGTTGTCTAGTACCCATAACGACTAAACGTCTTAACTGACGGACAAATTGACGGCCTCACTGGTCTAGGGGGTTAGCTTTACTCTCGACGATCTCATATTCGATTCCTCGCATGGTGCAAACATATTGTATTCATGAATATGAAAAAACCCAGACCGATACGAACTATCGGTCTGGATGTTTTCTATGTATATTATGTATGTATTTACTAAAAAAATACATATATCTACGTATTTATATCAGTTGTTTAGTACCCATAACACAAGCTCTGCTTACCGTGGGACTAGATGGCGTTGTGTTAATTGTCCAACATAGAAACCGCTACGCACTTATTCTCAGGTAATATTGTCATATTATATTATCTGATTGCACTAAGAATGTGTTTTTTTATTTTATATTTATTCTAACTGTACCCGCGACTTAGTCCGGGCGGAATTTAACATTATTTTTCTAAAATAAAAGTAGCCTAAGTTATTCATTACTACATCAGCTATCTGGCAATAAAAGTCTCATCAAAATCGGTCCAGCTATTTCAGAGATTAGCCGTTAGTTCCGGGGATACAGACAGACAAAAATAAAAAAAAAACTATTTTTATATATATATCATATGCATATGCATGTAGTAAAAAATGTTTATTTCAATATTACAAACAGACACTCTAATTTTATTTATATGTATAGATTTTTTTTTTTTATATGTTGCAGACGGTTGACATTCGTTAAATCAACTGAACGTGCAATGAAAATAATACGAAAAAGGAGTTCGTCTAAATATTGTGCAATAGACCAAGCCGCCGACGGATCCTGGCCGACTTCCTTCCCATTGCTGTCTAAACTCACGAACTACGAAAAAAAGTATAATTTCAGAGTTTTCATTCAAGGAAACTTGACTGTATTCCTGAAGAACGAGAATGAGACGCAGAAAGAGTTATATTTCGACGTGGCTCCGAGGAAACGCGCTGTTATAGCGGAAGTTCTTAAAAATATTAACAATGCAGGCTCTGTGTATAGCATACGGGGAATTGATATATATGAGAGTGATATAATAGACGAACTGTGCAAAGTTATAACTAAAGAGATTAATATCCAAGTGGAATATACTAAGAAGTAAGTAGAATTGTTCGTTAAATAAACTTAATTTTTTTTAAATAAATATTATAACTAGCTGTTCTCGCGACTTCGTCCGCGTGGAAATAAATTATTCTAAAATAATAGATTTTTTTAAAATAAAAGTAGTCTTAAGTTACTCCTTATTACATCAGCTACCTCCCAAAAAAAGTCCCGCCAAAATCGATCCAGCCATTTCAGAGATTAGCCGGAACAAACAGACCGATAGACAGACAGACAAAAATAGTAAAAGATGTTATTTTGATGTATGTACCATATTTATAATCATATGCATATAGTAAAAAATGTTATTTCAATATTACGAACAGACACTCCAATTTTATTTATATGCATAGACTTGCTGACCCGTGCAACCTTGCCACGTAATATTTATGATTATACTAGCTACCCACCCCGGCTTCGCACGGGTGTACATGTATTATATTATTATACATAAGAACCTTCCTCTAGAATCACTTTATCTATTTTAAAAAATCCGTTGCGTAGTTTTAAAGATTTAAGCATACATAGGAACGGACAGACAGCCACACCGACTATTGAATGATTTTACCCAATTTACGTTATACCTTTTAAAATTATAGCCTATGTGTTATTTTGATGTATAAGATATATTACTGTAAAGTTTCATCACATTCCGTTCTGTAGTTTTTGCGTGAAAGAGTAACAAACATCCATTTATACTCACAAACTTTTGCATTTATAATATTATTAAGATTAAGATTATTACATTATCGCATGTTATAAATTGAAATGATTTTGTATTGCATCACAACTTTAACAGATACGATTTCATCATCATCATCATTTGCTTCTTCCTTATCCCATTTATTTGGGGTCGGCGTAATATGTTTTTCGCTTCCATTCATCCTGTTCGCAGTCATCGCGTTATTTACTTCCTTTCTTACCATACGATTTCATATGGTGATACATAATTACCCCACAGAATAACATATAGGCTACAGATTTCATTAGGGTGAAACCGCGGGCTCAGCTAGTCTAAAATATATATGGATTTAACTATTTGTTATCGTTACAGAAAATGCACTTTCAAGAAAGTTAAGGTGACTGAAATGAATTCTAACAGTGATGCAAAGAATGATGTCAAAAGTGATGTTATAGGTGATGAAGATATAACTGACACTGATTGTATTACGGTACTTGCAAATACATCAATCAGTGATTGTAAGGAAACCAACGGTAACGGTAACGAAATGAAATATAGTAATGAAATGGATAATTTAACAGAAAATGGTTGGGGTCAGATAATATCTAAAAATGGTAACGAATTAGGAATTGGTAAAATGGATAAATTCGGAACTGACTACGGTTCCTGTCACAGAATACCTAAAAATATTGAAGAATCGGCAAATATAGTGGATAGTAATAATCCAAATCGCATGTACCATCCATACAAAATATCACCTCTATATCGTGATCTTTCAAACAATTCAAAGAGTTCAAAAAAGGTTTTTCGTATTGAACTAAGCAAGATCTTATTAAAGTTACTACAGAGTGAACCGGAAGAGATAGTTGTAAGGTAAGATAGCGTTGTGACCTAATAATTTGCTACCTACTTGCTACGTTCGAAACAGGAGGTTACTAAGAAAAAAGTGACACTTTTGATACATTGACTGTACGAGCTAGCATCGTACTTTATTTCGCAACATTAACATTTTATTTCTTTTCTTCTACTTCTCAATCAATAAATTTTTTCATAAAATCATTGTGCCGTATCATGAGTCCTAACATTTTTCCTCGTCTATTTTCTATACTATTCAATATCTACTTATTTTCTTTCAAACTGTGTATTCTTCATTTCTTATTTTATCTTTCTAGCTAATTCTCTCCATACTTCTCCAAAGTACATTTCTAAAGCGTCCACTTTGTCCCTTTCTTTTTTCCCTCGTCTATTTTCTATAGTATTGAATATCTGCCTTTTTTCTTTCTACCTGTGTAGTTCTTCTTTACTTCTTACTTGATCTTTTTAGATAATTTTCTCCATCCTTCTCGAAACTACATTTCAAAAGCTTCCAGTTTGTCCCTTCTTTTTTCCCTCGTCTATCTTCTATAGTATTGAATATCTGCCTTTTTTCTTTCAACCTGTGTAGTTCTTCTTTACTTATTACTTTATCTTTTTAGCTAATTCTCTCCATACTTTTTCAAACTACATTTCAAAAGCTTTCAGTTTGTCCCTTTCTTTTTTCTCTCGTCCATTTTCTATATTATTCATTATGTGCCTTTTTTTCTTTCACCCTGAGTAGTAATTCTTCGTTTCTTACTTTATTGATATAAACAAAACAAATCCTAGATAATTCTGTGAGATATTGGATTTGAGTACACTCAATTAGTGGCCATCTCAAGTGTTTGTTCACGTGACGATATTTAAAATCACCCCCCCAATCGATTCCCCGTCTAATTCAAACGGGGATCGAAATTACGACGACCTGAGCCGAGCTTCGAACTTCTAGCGGTGCCCTCAGACTAAAGTCGTATCCGTCAGGCGGGAGTTGGCCTTCAGCCGCTCCATAAGTCCTTCCGCGGGCTTAAAGTGCCATGCACTCCTTCGTCTGGTGAAGCTGTAAAGGCCAGCTGCGGCCAACTTTACTTCGTATTCTGATGTACGCTTGTTTTATGAGCGCGCATTGTTTTTTATTATTTATAATAGAATATTTATAGTTAAATTAATTCTTTTCTGCTACCATAAAATACAATGTTAATAAAGCCATTGAATTCTATTTTAACCGACTCCAAAAAAGGAGGAGACGGTTTCGGCTATAATTTTTTCTTTTTATTTAAATTACTTATTGCTTCGTCATTTATAAACCGATTTGATAAAACTTTTTTTTATAAGAAAGGGTATATTCTTTTGTACCATTACACCACCACCACTGGTATTAGCACAATTTTTTTGTTAGTGGGTTTTTTTTATCAAAATTATTACGTGCCCTGTCTACTAGTATAATTGGTTATTTTCATTTTTCAGCTTCGATCAACGTCTAAGTAAAGATAAGATTTCGTACGCGAAATATTTGATCACCTGCCTAAACACCAGAACGCGGTTGAGTGTGTCTGACACTGTAGAAATAAACTTAGTGACTCAACTCAAGGCGCTGATGAAGAATAATCTGATGCTCTCCGGGACCGTGAATGGCGAAAAGAAGTAAGTCACACCTAAATCAGTAATATTTGCTTTAGAATACTTGAGGATATACTAGAAATCGAACCTGCGACCATCTGAATTAAAGCAGTGTGCTAAACTGCAAGACCATCGAGGGCGGTACTTTAAATGTAAATATGTGTATGCACACTTATTATAAAATATATAAGTGTGGAATTAATTTAGAAATCAAGACAGTGTTGATATTCTCACTATTGTGGTTCTAGACTAGTTTTAAAGATTTAAGGATACATACGAACAGACAGCGACAGCGACTTTGTTTTATACTAAAGTAAGATTATTAATTCCAGTCAGTAAAATGACATTTCCAGTGTTGCAGATTTCTAGTCCCAAATAAATAGTGATGTGGTAGAATCGAGTTTTTACAATTAAAAGTCAGTCGAGATTACATTTTTTTTATTCAATATCAAATTGCCTTTATTAAAATTCTAGTGTTAATTCCTCTGAAAAAATGTATAAAGAGAATACATTTTTTTCCCAGCTTTTGTAATAATGTTGTAGTGAGAAATTTTTATATGATGGTAAGGTCCATATTTCTAAAATCGTATTATTATATACGGTATGTATTAAATATTTACAATAAAAAAAAACGCTTCGATACCTAATAAAATAAAGCATGACTAAATGTCTAAGTCTATTGATTGCCGAACATCACTATTGTAGCGGGTCAATTTTTTTTTTGTATCAGTGACAGTTGCACTTGTCATTTTACTGACTGGAATTAATAATCGTACTTTATGTAATCATAATGATTATATTGATTTCAGACTGCTAACAATCAAGAAGAAGATGCTAAGTAAATCATTTGACAAAAACGTTCCCGTACAGACAGAACTAACGAAGGAAGATCTGCATATACGAGAGAAGGCAGACGGTTCATACCCAGTAATTTATCAACTCTTGCTGCAAAAAGACAATCGCGTGGCAGAATTCAATTTCAACGTCTTCATCCTAGTCCACATATTGGAGTTACTTAAAAATAAACAACAGAATTATATAGAGTTATTCTTCGGCGAGGATATGACCAGCAGAAATGATGAGTACTTGAAAAGTGTTGTACGTATGGTGAATACGAAGGAAATGTTCAAACACTACACATCGAGTTACGAGAAGAATATCATGTGTAATATATGTGATTATTATGATGGTGTCAATTTGAAATTGGTCCAACCGAAAGAGTAAGTGGAGATATATTAGTAACTAGCTACTCGCTCGGGCTTCGCCCAGTTGTACATGTATACATATAAACCTTCCTCTTGAATCACTATCTATTAAAAAAAACCCCCTTCAAAATCCGTTGCGTAGTTTTAAAGATTTAAGCATACATAGGGATGCACAGATATTCAAAAGAGCAACACATAAGTTTCTTGCTCATTCTTCTTGTGATGAATCTGCGTTCCGAATGAGTCGTAGAATAAAAAATGTGACTATTCAAAAGTGCTTGTATTGAGTTTATTTGAATAAAGATTATTTCTATTTCTGCTCATCCACGCTTGGCTAAAGCCCAAGTGTTTGAACGTATTACCCCCGTAAAAAAGGGAGATATATAGACTATATATAAAAAATGATAATAATAATAAATGAGGCCCTGGACAATACAAATAGCGCCATCTAGTTCCAAGTTAAGCGTAGCTATATTATGTTCCTACTATTATAAACGCGACGGTTCATGAGTATAGATGCATGGATGGATTGAATACTATTACTGTTTCACGTAACAATCACTGAACGGATTTTACAATCCTATAGCTTATACATTAGAATATAGGTTATAATATATAAACATATTATGTAAATTAGGCGAAGTAATGATAAATTTCAAGTAAGTGTGATGCATAAGTTGCGCGGATCAGCTAGATGGTATAAAGTTATATACATTTTTTTTTATAAATACACACATAACTTATATAAAAAAAACCCAGACCTATACAAATAATCATACACGTGCAAATGTTTCTACTGTGCAAAGAATCGAACCCGCGCTACCATCGGTGTGCGGTGTGCTAAACCACCGATGCTGTCAATATCTCTGACGACCCCATCTGGGATAACAGACGTGAAGGTATATTTATATAAATGACAAGAAATGTTCTATAAATATCAATTATTTTGTAGTTGTTTCAGAAAAATCACCCTAATAAAGACTTATATAGACAAAGATGATACAAAAACGAATGTAGTTTGTAATTCGTTTGAGGATATCCAGAAAACTATGGTACATAGTATTTTGAAACCAGATAATAAAGATTCTTCATATATAGTTAAAGAATCAACACTTCATTTGGAAAACGTAATAAAACCTAACACTGAACATACATCATCTGTTAGTGTAAATGAAGATAATGTTATAAAACACGCGCCAAATAATGAATCTGGCTGTATTAATATAAATGTAAATTCGAGCAATCCGTTTGAGCGAGTAATTGAAAAAAAAGCATTGACTTATAATGATTTGGAATCAAATGATGATACTGAACAAGAAGTTAATGAATATGACCATATGGAAATTGTTGATGATAAAGTACCAACCATTAATGAAAATAAACAAGAAAATCTTGCAGATAACCAAAATACATGGTCGGAATCTGATGTGATTGGTAATGATATAAAAAAACTAATCATACATGATCCTCTCATTAATGAGGCAAATTCTAAAGTAGAGACTGCAGAAGAAAATAAAACCATAGACACTCCTCTGTTGACGTGTAACAAAAGATCCCTATCCAATGGATGTATATTTGAAATTAGTAAAAAAACAAAAATAAGCTCTTTCGAAAACATAAAAAAAGTTTCCGTCGTTCCCAATGATTTTCCCGCACGAATAATAACAAAGGAGTCTATGATCGACATACAAAGTATAATATGTAATTCCATAGACAAAGAAGAAGTATTACCGTTGCTACAGTGTCGTGGCATTCAAAATGGCTGCCTAGTCTACGCTTGTCACAATGACATAAGTTTGCTATTTCTTAAAAACATTTTAAATTCAGCCAGTGGTTTTAAAATCATAGAGAATAATACAAATGAGTATGACTATAACTTATTAGAAATGAAAATGAATTTTCTGTGTGACGATGCAAACAAAATTTTTCATACATTAGAGTCATACAACACTTGTTTAAACACAAAACTTTGGGTTGTAACTAATTTTATAACCAATGAAGATAATATTGTTATGATTCTAGAGGTAGATAAGAAATCTTATGATTATATTTATAATAACAATTTCTGTCTGTACGCTGGTGTCGATACAGCACGTTTTAATATTGTTTGGAAATAAATATATACATATAGTTCTACCAAATCACTAGAACAGAGCGTAGTGTTCCGTGTAGGAGTATGTATATTAAAGATCGAATTTCGTATTCCAATAGTCTAAATTATTATTAATAAGCAAAATATTTCCAAGAGATAATATAATAAGCAAAATATTATTAACGAACTATTAATTATATGTTCGTCCCATTCAACCAAAAATTCGGCAATTTCGCCAGTCTTGACATTTAATTGTTCTTATTAATGCGCCAGGCCCAGAACACAATCTATACTGTTTAGTCGAATAAACATGTAACAAAAAATATAAGAAAAAAAATTCTTATATTTTTCGTTATTATTTCCATAGAAATTGATGAATTTGTGACTTTCACAAGACTCATCTCTATCCTATTCCTAAAATAAAAATATTTTGTAACGTATATTATATTTAATTATAAATATACATACACTAATTCAAAATTGTTTTAGGTTGTATATTCATTTAGAAATTATGTGGGTACTCCAATATATAGTGATATAGAATATTACAATTTACCATAGGTATACTGTTAATATATCTTAGAATAAGTAATAGGTTCGATATACATATGTGTAAAACAAAAAGAAATCTTAAGGATTTGAAACTTTATAAAGTAACTCTGTTAAAAAACATAAGTAGGAAGTAGTCAGTGATGGAGTTTTGAGTTTTCCCCCAAATATGTTAAGATTGAAGTATAGTATGGGGAGAAAATTGAGTACAAATAAAACATTTCTTTATTTTGGAGGAAAATAAAAAAGAAAATTGTGACCTAATGCTCGATTTCTTTTTCTTTGAAGTAAAAATTCGAGAGTAATATGGTAACACAGAAAGTAGTAATCTTTCGTAATTAGTTATAAATCAAACAGAGCTTACACTATAATACTTGTTAAGTATTAGTTGTATTAAAATATAGCTATATATGTCTTTAAATAATAATAATCTCGGCACAATTCACACAGCGTCATCTAGTTCATCTAGTAAAATTATTTAAAAGAGCAACACGCAAGTTTCTTGCTCGTTCTTCTTGTGATGAGAAAGTTTTCCGAATGAGCGGTAGATAAAAAAATGTAATGACTATTCAAAAGTGCTTCAATGTAAGTTTATTTGAATAAATTATTTTCTATTCTATTCTAGTCCCAAGTTAAGGTAGCTAAAGCTTGTGTTATAGGTATTTTTTCGTAAATACATACATATTATAAGTAGAAAATATGTACGTATTTATTAAATGGTTTTCTTTTATGGCACTGTGTGAATTATCCTGATATTCTTATTATATTATCTAAACCTATCTTAAAAACTATAATTCTAGTTAGTTATTTCAGTAATGGCATAAAAAAATACTACTAGAACTGCATTTAATGTTAACATTTCGAAATACTATATTTTCTATTATAGAGACAATATTTATATATACTTCCAAAGAAAATAATGTTCAAGTATTTTTTGAATTCATTTTACGGGCCGGGCCTTATTAACGAATTATAATACTTTTAAAAGAACTGAGTATTTTAAAATTATCATTAATTAGTTTTAAGATGTATTTAGTGAGTATCACACAAAAGTGTTAAAAATAAATCGACTGATTACGATTTTGGTATTATTACCAATATAGTGTAAAGTAAAAATAATTTGTTAGTTAAGGTTCTTAAGATTATTCAAGTACCTCTCGATGTGATAAATGTTGATCTAAAATACAGGTGTTTTATTTATTTCACTGACCGATCCCGTAAATTATATTATATAATATCTGACCCGCGCAAATTCGTCTGCGTTACTTGACATTCAACATCAAATGTCGCCTAATTTACATAATATCTTTTTAAATTATAGCCTATGTGTTATTCTAATGTATAAGCTACATTACTGTAAAGTTTCATCAAAATCCGTTCAGTAGTTTTTTGCGTGAAAAAGTAGCAAACATCCAACAAACAACCCTTTTATGGATAATAATGGACAGGTACACCCGTCTGCGTTAACAGTTTATGCTGGCGGGGCACCAGTACAGTATGATAAGATGAGCCTCAGGTCAGGTCAGTTAGGTGGTCATAACATATTCACCAGGAATTTTTAACGATAGTTTTCAAGGGGAACCGCGTGGAGGTTAATCCGACAAGGTATATTGTTAGTTATAGGATCTACAGCCCATATCAATAACAAGCCTCTTCTTCCCACGATATATCTTAGATACATTCACTTCTAATTAGAATGGCAAATAAACGGGCCTTAAGTTGGCCCATCGTGTTACATTCGACTGGATAATCATCTAATTTGAATTTAAAAATGATTCTGTGCAGGGGCGGATCGTGAATTTGTGGGGCCCTGGGCTAAATCTACTTAGGGGCTTGCCTATCGTACCTAATTATATTACTCAACTAAAATATACACCGACCAAAAACAAGCGACTAGAAATTTCTCGCTCCTTTCAATAGACGCGCACTTCCATGGGTTGATTGATTTCAGGGTTATGATAGGTTTTTTAACATTCTAGATATTTTTTTTATACTCTACATCGTATCAGTGGGGACTGGGCCCTGGGCTGCAGCCCAAAAAACCCTTAGGTAAATCCGCCCCTGATTCTTCGTGTTTTTGAAACATGTACCTACAAGATCATTTGAAATGATTAAGAGCCACGTTCCTTCTCAATTTTTCTCATCTCGAAATCATTCTGAACTGACGGTAGCTTTGACATCATAAGAGTCTGTAATAGACCTACATGAATAAAGATATATATGTCCTACATTAAAGCAAAATTCAATCCATTATCAAAATAAAACAAACATCCACAATTATCATTAGACTTATATTACACTTACAATAAATTACAATGTCTATTTTCAAAATTCCTCATCAATACAATGTTAATTAAGTTACATACAGTCTCATACAAATGTTACAATTCTGTTATTTAAAACATGTGTGCAATGTACACTAGCTATAGCACATACTAGGTACCCCGCCCCGGTTTCGCACGGGCGTCATGTATACGTGAACATACAAATATTCCTCTTGAATCATATCATTAATCTAATTATAATTATTAAAATGCTTTGTAGTTCAAAAAATCTAAGCGAACAACCAGCGGAAGCGACTTAATTTTATACTATGAAATAGTAAAGATAGAGATGGATTAGTACATAATTGTAACAATAATTTAACATCTAAGTACTTCATTACTTCATTTGTCATCTTCAAACGAAGATGATACATGTTATTTTCTGACAATTTGAATTTCAACGTGATCGGTCAATATCGACTATGCTATATATATGTATATATACAGAAATTTATATATAGATATAGATAAATTTCTACATAAAAATAACATTTATTATAATTTGACACCTAAATACTTCATAATTTCAAAGACAAATTATGAACTTAGAAATGTTATTTTAACCTCAAAATATTTTTACAAAATCAATACAATGTCAAATAGTGATAATAATTTTTAAAAAACAAATTTTAATATTCCCCAATGACTCTTGTAACTAAACTTACTAAATATGACTAAATATTCAGATTATTGAGAAGAAGATGAACATCGTGTGTCTTTAATATTATTAATGTATAGTTAAGATATACATAAATATTTGTTTAATGCGTACAATTCCCTATTTGACAGTTGTAACAATAAAATATGAAATATATATTTTATGGTAGTTTCTAAGTAAACAATAATCATACAGTATGTGTTTGGCATTAGAAAACAATTTTTTTTTGGAAAATAACTTGAATTTTGTTTGTTATGAGACTGAATATCATATAACGTGGATCGTAACGTTTATTGAATGTGTAGCCCTCGCTTTAGTGATGTCTTCCAGGCTACGAACTTTCCGGTTGGGTCTTCGGCAGCAGCCCCCTGATGCTGAGGTCGTACACCACCTCCTCGATTTTCTTCACGTCGTATTTGAGAGCGTCGAACCGTTTGCGCAGGTGGTCGTTCTTCAAACTTAACAACCTAATGAATAATAACTAAATAAATAACCCAGGACAATTCACACAGCGCCATCTAGTACCAAGCTAAGCAGAGCTTGTATTATGGGTACTAGACTAGACTCTGATATAAATACTTAGATTTTTTTTGTAAATACATACATACTATACATAGAAAGACTCAGACCGATGCAAACAATCATACTCATGAATACAAATGTTTGCACCGTGATAGGAATCGAACCTGCGACCATCGAAGTAAAGTGGTGTGCTAAACCGCTAGACTACCGAGACCGTCGTAAGAAATATTTGAATTTACAATTTTTTAAATTAGACTTTAAAACTAAAAGTGGATTTTTAAAAGTTGGTAATATCACAGATAACATAATATTACATACAGATACCCCATCCCATACAAGAAAATGGTTCCTTCCTAACTCG
Source organism: Achroia grisella (assembly GCF_030625045.1). NCBI lineage: Eukaryota > Metazoa > Arthropoda > Insecta > Lepidoptera > Pyralidae > Achroia > Achroia grisella. The sequence continues at coordinate 1,298,544 of NW_026712626.1, forward strand.
GGCTATTCTTCGGGCTATTTTATTTCGCCACCGTAGCCGCTAGATGTCGCTAGATCTGAAGCAGTTCGGATTACTAGTGGGTGCTTAGTAACAAAGCATGAAAATAGATGGCAGTCAATTCAGTCTACATGACATCTGTTTTGCAAAGATATGTATATAATAGATATGTAGGTAACTGTATCGTGTACCTCATTAGGGACGATTCAAGATTCAATGTAAATGTGTAGGTATAATATCGTTAGCCGACACTCTGCAGATATGGCTTATGTGCCAATGTATATACCTATTATGTTATGGTTTATTTTACATTCCATGCCTATTTTTTTGATATGTTGTAACGCGTCTGCGCTATACGTATAGCCCGATTTTGATACTTTTATACTCGTACGTATCAAAATCGGGCTATATGATTTTTTATTTCAATCATTATGTGTAAGAGACTGGTTTTAGCTACAATTAATTTACTGGTATATACCTCATGTATTCTACGATGTACCCCTCTTTTCCCTAATGAGAATTCCGCTATATCTTATATATAAATTTTGTATCACAGTGTTAGTTGCCATATTTCTCCCACATTTTGATGAAATTTGATATGTATACTTGCCAGGTCTGAGGTAGGGTTGTTATCTATTTTTTATACCCCTAAGTCATAGGGGTGGCCTACCCCGAAAAAATATTTTTTTGTATTATGGACAATTTTTTATTTATTTATAATGTTACATTGAAAATACATACACGCCTAAATTTTCACCCGTCTTTCACCAACCCCTATTTTTAATAGCGATATTCTTACAAATATTATAAATGCTAAAGTAACTCAGTCTGTCTGTTTGTCTCGCTTTCACGCCAAAACTACTGAACTGATTTAATTGAAATTTGGTAGACAGATAATGTAGACCCTGAGAAAGGCTACTTTTTAATGCGAAAAAGTATTGAAAGGGGAAATGAAAGGCTATATGAGGATATCGTAATTTTTAAAGTCAGATCTTGTAAGATTAAGTGAACAGGGTTGGTCTAGGTTTTTCATTATTAGAAATGTGTAACGGGGTAACACGTTATTTAGTGCGAAATTGTGTATATTACAATAAAATTTAACGAGAAAATATTATAATGATGTCACTGGGACACTCATTGCCTTACTACTATATCGTCCGTTAGTCGCGAACTTTCTGGAAACACGAGAGGCGCGCTCCTATTGGTTAGTAGATGAGGTAGACGAGTCTCACGGCGCCGCAGCGTAAGTACTTACTATACATACGTAGTATACATATGGGTGTTACAAATGTTTTTATTACGAGTAATATTACTCTGTTATCTAAGCAAGTAATGTGTGCTTATTTTGAACTTGATAACATTTTGAATTACTCGTATATCTTTCAATATCTTTAGCGGTATAAACCAGGTTATGTACTACTACTAGTATTGTTAGTGAGGGATAAAGTTGATGAACAAAAATAAAACAATATTTGTATTAAAAATATATTCATCTAATATTTTTGGCATTATTTTTAAGTTTCTTCCAAATACAAGGGGTCTGACATGGGGTGTTATGTACCTACATTAAAAGATACTTTTTGAAATGTATGAAATGTATGTACCTACATTAAAAGATAATTTTTGAAATGTATGAGATGTATGAAAGAAATGTATGTACCTACATAAAAAGTTCATTTTTGAAATGTATGAAATGTATGAAAGAAATGTATGTACCTACATTAAAAGATAATTTTTGACATGTATGAAATGTATGAAAGAAATGTGTGTACCTACATTAAAAGATAATTTTTGACATGTATGAAATGTACGAAAGAAATGTAGTACCTACATTAAAATATATTTTTTTAAATGTATGAAAGTAATGTATGTACCTACATTAAAAGATAATTTTTGACATGTATGAAATGTATGTACCTACATTAAAATATAATTTTTTAAATGTATGAGATGTATGAAAGAAATGTATGTACCTACATAAAAAGTTCATTTTTGAAATGTATGAAATGTATGTACCTACATAAAAAGTTCATTTTTGAAATGTATGAAATGTATGAAAGAAATGTATGTATGTACCTACATTAGAAGATAATTTTTGACATGTATGAAATGTATGTACCTACATTAAAATATAATTTTTTAAATGTATGAGATGTATGAAAGAAATGTATGTACCTACATTAAAAGATAATTTTTGACATGTATGAAATGTATGAAAGAAATGTGTGTACCTACATTAAAAGATAATTTTTGACATGTATGAAATGTATGTACCTACATTAAAATATAATTTTTGAAATGTATGCACCGTACAATAACAATACACGTTAAACATTATACCACAGAGTCATACGCAAGTTAAAAACAAACTGCTATGATATATTAATGAGAAAGGAAAATCAACTTTATGGTATTCGAGTTAGGGTCGATTTCTCTCTTTTTTTTAAATACTATTTTAATCTTACCAGTTGCCAGTATTTGAAGACAGCTACGATTCGTACTCGATATTTTAAATTATTATGTAATCGATTATTCAGTACAAATGTAAATAACCAACGACACTAATAATGTACTACTATATTCCGTTCTTTGAAACGGAACACTGCTATAACACATAATAATGAAAATTTACTGTTTACAACGACTCATTAAATGCATCATCGAATAATGCGCTGTAATAAAATCCTGTTATCGATTATTCAAAAAAATCGATAATACATGTATTTATTTTTAATATGACAACACTTCATACATAAGTATTATTGGAAATAGTATTACTTGCTTGTTCGGCTATTTTTAATTTACTTAAAAATTTTTTATATGTTTAATTTACAATAATAATATATTAAGTGCTTATTATTGGAAAATATAAAAAAGACATTTAATTAGGCCGATACAAATGACGACAATGCCATCTATGAAAACATTTTGAAAACATTGAGCCCCATATTAGCACTGATTAAAGTGTAATTAAGTACTGGAAAATAATAAAATGAGTAAATATATGAAAATTACTTTTCTAAACGCATTATTTCATTTTAACATGTATATATAACTTTTTAAAAATTGATTAAACATTTTTGAAAACACAGTTTTGTTTTTTAAAACGTTTGCAAAACTATGAAGAATTCCATCGATACCAATTACGCCATCTATATGCAACTTTTAGCAATAATAATGGCTACTTCCTCATTGAGTGCCACTGGTAATATCAATAACCAAAGACAATACACACAGCTACTAGTCCCAAACTAAGCAGATAATAACTCTAACACTAAAATTTCATATCTTTGACACAAAAAAAATTGTGTGGATTTTTGATGACTCTTATGAATATTAAGAAAGTAGAAAGAAAACATTTTTCCTGGGTTATTTAATAAACATGTTCCAATGTTAATATATTTTATAACTAGCTGTACCCGCGATTTCACCCGCGTTAACTTTCAATATAAAATATTTAATATATGTTATTCTGTTGCAAAGGCTATCCGTTCAGTAGTAACAAACATCTATACTTACAAACTTTCGCGTTTATAATATTATTAAGATTATTAAAGTTGGTAAGAGTTGACTCACCTAAATCCAGCGTTGAGTTCCATTACGAACCGCGATATCTGCAGTGGCCTGCTGTAGTCGCCGTGTGTTACGGAGTTCACTGCCAGCCGAGACTAAAATAATTTACCATACCGACACATTAGCACGTTAAAGACCGCACGCTCACCGGTGGATCACTGTTGAGCACTGTTGGGGCCGGGTGATCACCAGTGGGCACTTGAATTGAAATAAATCTAGGGGTTAAATTGTCTACCTCAAATTATTGTACACTAAAAACTTATTTAAAAAATATTATGCGGTCAATGTGGTCAAATTATCGGTTCAACGTGTTAGGAGAGATATAGTAGAAGCAGTCAAGTACACTTTCCTTCACTCAATTCACAAGTATTCGTTCAAGAATTCACAAAATAATCCTCAAAAATGACTTTTTTATGAAAGCTTTTTCTGCTATTGAGGAATTTTTTAATATTGATATTGAAGTTTGCATTTCAAATATTTCGTGTTCAAAAAATTTGAAATGTTGTTTATCCTTACTATTGTAATATTTTACATACCAATTCAGAACACAGCATCAGCAGTCCAACTAAATAATCCTCTATGTCAAGATGGAATCCTTCCTTCAGTTCTACCGAGCTTACTGTAAAAAAAATACATATAAGTTTATAAATCTACCGCTATATATACAGGGCCTCGGTAGTCTAGGGGTATACCACATCACCTTACTTGTAATGGTCGCGGGTTCGATTTTCACGTTACAAATACATTCATGAGTATGATTGTTGGTATCAGTCTGGATGTTTTCTATGTGTATTATGTATTTAAAAAAAAAGGAATTTATATTAGTTATTTAGTACACATAATACAAGCTCTGCTTAGCTTGGGACTAGATGGCGCTGTGTGAATTGTCCTGAGATGTTGTTATTAAATGTATAATTTATACAATTCAATATTTGAATTTCAATAATTAAATATTTGAATATATAATATAATTTTTCAAATACCCATTCCGATGCCATATATGTATAATACATATATGGCATCAGAACATATATTTAATTTTGGACTAAATTTCGCTAGCTTTATATATATTTAGAGATTTATAGAAAGTTTTTAACCTACTATTGTTATTCTTATTTAGGATATTTAGAATAATTTCTGTCATAGTATGAAATTTGCGCGGATGGAGGAGTATGAAATTTTGCACTTTGGGACTTTTTTTGGCAGGTAGCTGATGTAATAAGGAGTAACTTAGGTTACTTTTATTATAGAAAAATAAAGTTAAATTCCACGCGGACGAAGTCGCGGGAACAGCAACAGAAATATAAAATTGCATAAGCGCACTAGCATATTGATATACTTACTGCCCAAAACGTCTGCGATGGTCTCATGTGCGGCCAGTATGCCCATCTCTAGCCAGATGGTGAGCGATATAAGGAATGAGTAACGCTGGGTCATAATACGCCAATGGTCGTGATACCTGCGCATATAAACAAACAAACAAACTGACTGACTGTACATGGCACCTGTTTCAAAAGAGTCACAAATAATTTATATGTACAATTAAGGAAATATCACGGTAAGTGTATATTTATATATATGTTCGTACTTGTAATAGTCAGTGGATGGAACAGCCGCCTGCAGTCTCTCGTAGCCGAGGCGAGCCTTCTCGAACAACTCGCGAGCTTTAAGACATGCTGCATTTACTGAAATCAGAAATATATATTTTATTTTATTTCAGAAATATTTATTTATTTTATACAAACTGTTTGCACTGTACCTGTCAAACAGGGTTCCTACAGAAATTTATTACTTTACTGAAGTTAAAAAACCTCAGACAAATTATTTAATTCTGAGGCGGAAAGGAGTTCGCGGGGTCAGTTGGTATCAGATATATTGTTAGGCTATTTAATTATTCTGATAGGAAATATATTTCCTATCAGATATGTTTTTTATGTTATGTTAAAGTGCAATGCATAAATTATTTTAAACATTAAGGAGGTATGTAATGAAATAATTATAATATTTATGATTACTTATACATCTATACATATAAATAAAATTGTAGTGTCTGTTTGTAATATTGACACCGTTTTTTACTACATTTATATTCATATGCGAATATAAATACGGTACATACACCAAAATAACAATTTTTACAAATTTTGTCTGTCTGTTTGTTCCGGCTAATCTCTGAAATGGCTGGACCAATTTTGACAGGACTTTTTTTCGCAGGTAGCTGATGTAAATAAGAGTACCTTAGGCTACTTATATTTTAGAAAATTTCTTTATTTTAGAAAAATAAAGTTAAATTACTTTGTCCACGCGTCATCGTTGTCGCGGGTACAGCTAGTATTAAATAATTTTTTACATTAATTTATTACATTTGATGTGTAGCGTAGTATAATTTCTTGTCTTGATGATTTTGGTCCATTGCCAAGCCATCTGCTTGTTTACTATTCTACATAATAAAAATATTAAAGAGTAACAAACATTCATACATGTGTTTATATTATTAATAGAAAAGTACTTACTCCCGCTCTCATCATGATGTATAACTTGTAGAACAGTCAATATCTCGCGAGACAAATGGTCCACTTCTTTGGAAATATTTCTGATTGACTGCAACACAAACAATTTTCTCAATCTTTATATATAAAAATTACGTATCACGTTGTTTATCGGCGATGGACTCCTAAACTACTGATCTGATTGCAAATTTGATTTGCACATTGTGTGTAATTTGATCCAACTTGAAAGATAGGATAGCTTACATCTCAATTTATTGTCGCAATATTATTTTATTCAAGAACCTTAGCCACAGCAACGCGTGGCCAGGTCTACTAGTATATGTATATATTTAAGTATTAATATACCATGGAATTATCCTTAAAGTTATTATGTGTAATGTTTACTATTTAATAAAGGATATATATGTGGTTAAATATACAGGTTCCTTCAAACAATAATATTACCTTTTGATTAGCACATTTATTTAAAGTTTTTTCTGTAAATATTATTCTGTACATAAAACAGAGTTATATCATTATTAAATAAAACCAGGGATGTTAGGGAGCTCCGTAACCATAACCGAAACTATCGGATGTCCGATATAAAAAATATTTGTAACCATAAACGAATCCAGCATAGAAGTTTCGGATAATACCGGATAGTGGTGTAGCCTAATTGAGACATGTTATGTAAACATTTTATTAGCTATTTTCCTCTTAAAATTCCTAAAAAGAATATTATCCCTAACCGAAATTATCCGAAACTAACAGATAATTTGAAATTTCATATTCCATATCTGCATCTGTAACCATATCCGGTATAATAATCATTCCTTTATCTGAAACCTATCCGTATCTGAAATTTACAAACGCAATACGTGAATTTGAAATTAGGTTTACATATGAGTTAAATATTACTACACATACCCCAAATTAACATAAACCCCAATCAATAAAATATAAAATTGAGAAGTTGACTTTATGGTTAAAACTTAAGTAAATTCTTGGCATTAATTTCTCTTGTGGCGTACATTGTTATTGTAGTAGTAAACTGGGATAATAATATCATTCGGTACTTTTAATATGTGAAATTTTATCTGAATATCAAATTTTAATAACATACATCCCGTAGTATTATGTAAAACGAATATTAAATCATACAGAATGTCATTTTTATAATATTAAGCAACAACAGCTAATCTGTTGTACTTATTGGCAATTTCACAATAATTTATTGAAATAGGTAAGTAAAAGAAAACTACAGTAATTCTATACATTTTCTTTTTTAAATTATACATAGATAAAAATTACAGATACGGTAAATAATTAAAAAGAATTGTGATAATAATAACGTAAAAGTAATAAATAGGCAAATAATTAAAAAAGTGCAACTCCAAATACTTTTAAATAAGCATGTTTAGTATATAACCCTATAAGTACACTCATTGCCTGTAATCCTACCTCTCGTCGTTCAGCTTCTTTGTCGAGACTTTTTTGAAATTGACTAAATAATTCGTTAACCAAAACATTGCTACCCATTTTTGTTTATTTATTTCTAGTTGTAAATAATTAAACAAAACAAATTGACAAAAATACAAGCCGATTCGTCGATTACACAGTAATGATTTATCACAACTGTCAAAGAAATGTCAATGTCAAATGATTTGTCATTTACTCATTCAAATGTAATATTTTTTTTATTAACATGGTCGCAGAAGGCTTTACTTTAATTAAAATATTATTATCATTTTTAATACATTTATAACATATTTAATTATCTTTGCTTATTAAACATTCTAAATAGCCCAGCACAGACAGAGAATTCTACTAAAAGATATTATTCTAATAAGCCTAAGAGTTCAGATTCATTGCATCTATAATATAAATGGTATGGGAGAAATTATTAGTTTAGTAGGTCCATTGCCAGTAATGTTCAGGTATGACTCTATCTGTGGCCCTTTAAAGTTCCGGGAAACAGATGTTATGCCTCCGTAGCCTGTACTTTTACTGACATGTCACTTACAAAGAACCTGTTTTGCGAATTACTGAAACAAGAGTCAGAGGTACTTTCTCTTTGTATGAAATTTGCCTCTGGTAGTCTAGTATGTATACCTAAATTGTGGACTATAGAATTACAACAACATGATAGACACAGACAACATAATATTCCATTCTTGGCACTATTGTAGTACAAAAAAAAAGGTAAATTAAATGAAAACTCGTAAGAAATGACCTCATGTTTATTGTTATTAGGAACATAGCATTTTAGCCAGGTGGCCAGCCTAGTTGTCGGCCTCCAATGATGTGTATATGGAGATGGTAGACAGTCTGAGCCCCGTTGCGACCATCATTGATGACAAGTCTGAAGCCAGTCTTGTCAAGACCCTCTTGCGCGGCTACTTTTCGAGCCGTTGTCAACAGATGCCCTGAAAAAGATAATATTCAATAACCTATTTATTTATTCAAATTTTAATGCACAAACACAGATGCGTACCGCAGACTTAACACCTTGAGGCATTTTCTCGCAGTCACCCATTGATAATGTGTTAGTTGTATAATTTATATAATTTGTAAGACTTCATTTTAAAATTTTTAAAAGCCTAACAATTTTACCATATACAAATGCACATCAATAAGGACATGTGGTTAAAATTACCAAGTAGCTGTTCATCTTCATCTTCAGCCTTTGATAGTTGAGGAATAGGCTTGCGAGGTATCACCAGAATGTGAGTGGGGGCTTGTGGGTTCACATCTCGGAAGGCCACACACTAAAAAAACAAAGAAATCAGAATTTACTTATGAAAACTAACAATATATATATATACTACAATATGTATCTAATTTTGCACTAGATTTGGCTTGGCAGGGAGAGGAACACGAACAGTGAGTGTTGATGAATGGCAGTAAAGTGTCCTACCTAACCTAAACCTACATTTTGCTCAGAGTTTCCCTGTCTGCTACACAATGACCCTGGCACCTGCACAGTGAATCTATGAAATACTCCAAAGTTCGTCACACTTTGTGTCTCTTTTATATAGGATGTCTTATAATATATTGAATTTTGTTTCTCACTTATTCTTGAAACAATTTCTAATATTTGATGTCATGTGTATATAAAAAAATGATAAGGTAAATAATGTCTGTTTGTTAGTTTCTGTGTAGGATTGCACATAAAAACACTGGAGATATTAGTATGAAGTTTTCACAGAATAAAATTGTTAACTTTTTAAACATTATTATAAACTGAAAAATGCTGAGAAATTTACCCCCTGTTTTTGTTCAAACTAAGAAGGTTAGTTATTCCTAAAGTTAGAGCATCCAAAGGTTTGTTTTTTACATTATGTAAAAAAACACATTCTATATTACTTATCTTATCAATAGTTAAACTGGTCATACCTCTTTTCATTCCACTGGCAGTATAAGTTATAATTCTCTAATATAGTTTTGTATCGGTACTTGGTGTTCTAGAGACGATTGTTTCTCCTCTAAAAAGACCTTCGGAGTATGTCCAAGGACTTTTTAAGGTATTTATAATATTGCAACAATTAATTTGCGACTTTAAAGGGTAGTTTCAGAGTACCATAAAAAAGAGGTTATTAATGATTCATCACAAATTGTTTGTTCCGATCAATTTTTAATATAGTTTCAATATTTGGCTTAAGGCTTGCCTTTATATGAATATTTTCAGTTTACGCAATCTATAAATACATAATTTTTAACTAGTCAAAAGTCAGCTGATTGACTGGTTGCCGATTTTACCGGCGGTAAATGTTTATGAAGATATATTTTACGTATTCACTGTACCTGATCATCTTCGTAGACGAATTTCGCCGGTATTTCCTTCCTTAATATCTTTCCAAAAATAGTATCTCCGCCAGCTAAGGCGGTTTGTGCGAGTTGTACTTCGTCTTCCGCCATGTTTGTTTCGACAGGTTATATTTTTATTTTTTTTTACGCAAAATGTTGCCACTTGCGAACAATAACATATATGATAACGAGAAATAGGTATTTTAGTTAACCAGCTATTGCCGACGACTTCGTCTGTACAACAATAATATATAGAAACCAACGTTCTATTTAGTTACAAATTAAATTTATTTTATGTAGAAATTCATGATTATGAGTCATTTAAGATCTGAAAGCATAGCAAACATGCTATTTTCCAGTCTTATCGGATATAACAATATTTTTTATAGATTTCATAATGACAATGTACCTATTGCGTTTTTGTGTTTGTTGTACAATACGATAAAATTGTGGAGTGAATGCAATACTTACATATTCACAAAACTTATAGGTATGTGTAGGTATCTATAATGATTTATGTGCAAACTAAAGATAAAATATCATTATACTATTGAACTACTGGTGCTAATATTTAGAAGGATTACTTATTACTTATTACTAAGGCCAAACACTTTTCCATACTAAAATAATTCTGATATTATTAAAATAAATTAACATGTTTTATCTAGGGAGTTAGATTATTTTTATAATTAGCCGCTACAGTGTCTGATTTAATAAAGATAGTTTTAAAAACTATTCAATTGCGAAACATGTTTATTGTATTTATGGCTCTGCTTCTGCAAGTAACAAAATGAATTAAAATTTAATTTAATACCTTTAATGAACATACAGGTTTCATGTCACTTTCATTACAGAAAAACTTATAATAATAAAACTTTTAATCTTACTAGTGAATAATTTATTACAAATCATTTTGTTTATTATAAATTATATTTACAATACCTAATACTATGCAAAATAAAAAAGTGTTTCCATTCAATGCTGTTGTATAAAAAGAAAAAATAATACAAATCCAGTATGTTTGAGACTTCACTATTAACCATAGATGAGATAATATTACATTCTGAGATGGCGTACTATAACATATTCTTATGTTTTTTAAGCGAAAATTCATCTATTTAAAGTCTACTGCCAGGCCCTACAGGCCAGATCATATGATGCAATGCTCTTTCAAACACGTGTAGACCGATGAACCTCCTGGTACGATGGTTTTCGTCCACCATCACGTGGTAGCCGGTACCCATCAGGCCTTTCTCGGCCGCTATGTTTTTAGCAACCAATAAAATGTGTCCTAAAACAAAATAGAGTTAATGAATAACGACGATTATTTTGCTACTGAAGTTATCGTCTAATATTATTACGGATGTTTTGAATTTGATAATTGAATCATATTTTTTTATTGGGGGGTTTGGACTATTGTCAGGTGCTGTAGCACTGTGACCTACATAGATCTATTGTGTTCGCCTTTTTTCAGAGTTCGCTACCTAGACCCGTTAGGGACAAGAACTACAGGACATTTATTCTTAGGAGCGATGGTTTATCTCCTCAGGATAGTGCGTAAACTTCCCAAATAATGTCCCTTATTATTTTTTTGGAATCAACAGTGTGAATTTGTTATTAATGAATAGACATTAAAACATTTACACGATAAATCGAGTCCACGTGGTAATACTCTCAATATGCAGGCAACATTATCTCATTGGATGAAAATTTTTCGAAGGATGAGTAGACTGAGAAAGTAATCACTACGTTTGAGAGGTAAGCGTATCTTGACGGAAAAATATTAGTTCGTTCGTTAATGTATATTCATTCGAACAGTTAACTTATAAATGAAACTAGCGGCAATTTTTTTTTTTTATAAAATTTATTTTAGCCAAATGGCCAAAACATTTGGCGTCCCCCGAACACTTGTATATGAAATTGGTCGACAGTCTGCCGGCCGTGGACACCTTCGTTCATGACTACTCTAAACCCGGACTTGCTTATGCCTCTCATTTTAGCAACTTGGCGGCTCACGAGGAGTAGGTGACCTGCGATGTAGACAAACAAATATTCAAACAGGGGGAAGGTGATTATTCGAAATGTGGACTGATGACCTCATCGCTAGCATGGTATCATGACAGCTTGATCTCCACGTGGTTCCCCCTGTAGGACTGGAATCAATTTATCACGATGGGCAACCGATGCCAGCGTCTGGGGCGGACTAAGGCTTAGGCCTAGGCAGGGCGGACTAAGACATAGGGCCCACAATTTTTAAAACTACCAAAGGAAAAGTATGTGTCATGATTGAAAAATAGGGCCCGAATTACAATGTTGATTAGAGCCGGCTTTTGCCTTAGTCCGACACTAGACAACGTAATACATTAGCGCAGGAGGATGCACTCTGTCATTATAATCCATAAAAAAATCAGATACATATCTGATTTGATATCTATTTCTCGATATTGAAACGCTAGATCGCTTACGACGTAGGTAGAGAGAACAATGTTAATTCATACTATTCAATACTAATCCATAGTAATATCACAGATAAGATAATATTACATAGTAATATATATATTATAAATGCGAAAGTGTTTGTCTGTTTGTTAAGTTTTGACGACTGAACCGTTTTTAATGAAAATAGACGTAATGGTGTATCAAACGACAAACTTGCTGTCCCCAAGTATCGTTTAGAAAAAGTTAATAGGTCTTTTATGGGAATAGGTATAAAAATTTACAATAAGATACCAAAGGATATGTTGGAATTACCCTTAAATAAATTCAAAACATCTGTTAAATGATATTTACTGAGCAAAGCCTATTACTCACTAAACGATTACTTGAATGACGAGTGTGCATGGCAATAGTTGTTCATGCACTGAATTTTCATTTAATGTTAGACATAGACACCTATATAAATATACATTGTAAATAAACTGGCTTTAAAAAAAAAAAGTAATTCAATTGAGTTTCTTGCCAGTTCTTCTCAATTGGATCTATATACCGAACTGGACGGTAGGGAAAAAAATAAAATTATAATGTAAAAATTTGACGTTCATAAGCGGCTAAAATGTCCTACATGAATAAATGATTTTTTAATTTGAATTTGAATTTGAAACGGCTATATGATCTTTTATAAAAAATGTATCTATTTGTCTTCAGCGTTTCAAAGACTAAATAATGTAATTTCAGACTTACATTACCTTTTCAAAGCTAAGTGAAATGACTTCATTGTTATTCCATCTTCTACTCCACTCCACTCCATCTTATAATCCACCAAAAATATACACCTACCTAGTAATTTTTCGTCATCCTCTGTAGCAAGAGATAGTCTCGGTAAAACCTTCTTAGGTACGACTACGAAATGGACTGGAGCTTGTCTGTCCTCGCCGGCCTCGAAGACGATGCACTGAAACAGATATTAATCGTATTTTTATCGAATGAGCATAAGATAACAACCGGCATTTGAGAAAAGTCACCAATCGTACTGAGTCATAGCACAGATAAAATAATATTACACAGTTAAGATAATAACAAAGTAATCAATAAATAAAAAAATATAAGCATGTATTTTTTCTTTTTTCTGACCCAAGGAAATCAAATTTATTAGTCCATGTCAAGGTTTTTCAACAATGCATGTTCAATTGTACCGCTATTTTTAGTTTTTTTCCTTCCCCCTTCACTTCCGTGTACCTACCGATCAATTGCCAATCAAAATGCTACCTAATTGTGTTCATCAGAAGTAAATAAAAAAAGAAAAATACTTTAATTGGTTTGTTTACATTACAGAGGTGTACATGTTAACTAACCTATTTTAGGTAGGCGTAGCCATAAAAAACAATCAATATTATTGTGATGTATGTCTTTTTTATCGTATTTTGACACTATTATTATTACATTGATATTACAAATATTGCATTTGATATTTTAGATAGTAATGGCAGAATTATGTGAAACAAATGTACAATATAATACATATAATTTTCGTCTAAACTGATTTTTTAAGATGAAGAACAACTGTCTTGCTGTAAATGACCCTTTTAAAACACTGTCCAATTATTATTGATTAAGATCTTTATGGCGTATGACCATGCTTAGTGAATTAAAAAAAAATACCTGTTCATCCTCAAAGATGTACTCCGGTGCAGGTTTCCCGCCAAAATATGGATTCGTTTTTTGTTCAATGTTAATTGCAGTCATTTTCTTATTTGTTAATCGGGTTTACTGTTTATATTTTAAAACAATAATTTCCAAATACACCTGACGTCTTGCTAAGTCTGTGAAATGACGCATACTGTTGAAAATAGTCGAAATAAAACATACGCATGGTTAAGTGAATAGAGTCTATTTTTGCACCATCATCATCATAAGATACGTTTGATAACATACGTAAGAGATAAACAGTTTTTTGTAAGTAGGTACTAAAAGTATTGTCCCTTTCCATAGTGTAGCGTTCTTCTTCTTTATTTTAAACTAGCTGTACCCGCGACTTCGCGTGGAATTTAACTTTCTTTTTCTAAAATAAAAGGAGGCTAAGTTACTGTTTATTACATCAGCTATCTACCAAAAAATATCCGAAGGCTAAATCCCGTCTGAAGGATACGACTTTAGTCTGAAGGCACCGCTAGGGGTTCGAACCTCGGATTAGGCCGTCGTAATTTCGATCCCCGTTTGAATTGAACGGAGGATCGATCGGAGGGGCTCATAAAACTCCGAAAAGATTTAACCGATTCTTATGAAATGTTGTGTCCTGTGTTCAATAGGACATAAATTATTTTTCAATCCCCTAAATGATATGATCGAACAATTTTTTTTATGATGTGGCATTAAAAACTACATATACTCCTAAATACGCATACTTCTACCACCAACTCCTTTTTTTTAATATATTATAATGGTTTCCAGGGGGAACCGCATGGAGGTCGCCCTGACATAGTACATTGTTAGCAGTAGCATTAATAATCCACATTCCTAAAAATTCTATTCTAAATTGTCACTGTTTTCTATTGTTCCTTTCTGCTTCCCTTCCTGGCCCTAGTTAGTAGTGTTTCTTTGTAATATACTCTTATAATAATATATACAATATATATATATCTTCCTTTATCGCCCACAAGAATACTCCTCCGAAATGGCTTGACGGAATTTTATAAAATGTGTGTATATTCAATAGGTCATACTCCCCTTTCCGCCTATTTCTGGCACGGTTGCCAATTATCATGCACCATATAGTTTTTGATATGGAAAAAAATATTACGTGTAAAATACAATAGTAAATACTTATCAAAAATTTTAACTAGCGACTGCTGGCCAGTATAAGACGTTACGTATAAGAAACAGCGTGTTTAAAGTTTATATAAATATATATCGTATGAAAATAAAAAGTAAACTCAACAAAATCAATTATATAAATTATTTATTATTAATTCACAACATGAGCCAAAATTACAGCACACATATATATACATATATACATTGGTAATTTACAATACAAATCACAGTCTTATATTATATATATGTATATATCGTACCAAAAATGTCAAGACTGAACGCTATTTAAAATTAGAATCCAGAGAATGCACATAAGAGCAATAATACTCGGCATATTCTTTTTTAATATATGAATATTTAATGGTTGCCCTGCCAGCACTGACTATCTATGATACTGTACTTACAATTCCTCCTACATTCTACATGTTGACTAGTTGTCCCATTATAAATAATATTTTTAACAATAACCCAGTAATGGTTTTGTGGGGGGAAAGGGAATTGTTAGTAATGGACTGATGACCCCATACGATTTTAGGTTGACGCCTCCACGCGGTTCCCCTCGGAAGCCACTGTGACAAATTCACTATGAATCAGACAATATTGTCAGCGCTATTAATTTAAAATTAGATTTTTTCTGTAAAAATATTTTTTTAATGGATGATAATGGTTAATCCTGCGCTAACACTACGCTGGCGGGGCACCAGTGAAGGATCCTAGGATGAGCATGAGGTCAGATCAGTTAATCTATCATGGTAAATTCAAACATCTCCCTTCAAACATATGTTTGCGCTTTATAAAATTATTATGAATGCATTTATAAAATTAAATGTGCATTAGTTTTAAAAAAAGAATATTAATTAAATTAAAATATATCAATATATTGCAATTTTTTATTTCATGACTTTAATAAATACTAAATATAATTAATTTCAATATAGTGTAGCCTCTCCATGGAGGTTTTTTTCATAATGAATCCTTGATGGTTACAGTTTATTGTAAAATTAAATTAAAGTTTGTATATAATGCTACTTATACATAATTCTGTACATATATTCTATTGCCACATTTTTCCTTCGGTTAATATAATTTTCTATATAAATAAGTACAAAAATCACATTAATTATACACTGTTTATTTTAGTTTTAATTTCGTTATTTCGTTATTTAGACGCGAAATCCTTTATACACTTAGTAGGATTATTAATTTGCATAAATTATAGATTAACATTTTGCACACTTTAATAATAAACTGAATTAATACAAACCAACAAATTTTAGAATATCAACTTTACTGCTTTGCAGGAAGGTATAATTTCCAATTTTTTATTAATCTGTAGTTTGTTATTAAGTGTGCCATTCTTTTCTAAATTAATTCTAAATAAACAACTCACATAGATTAGCTTATTACGGAATATAAAAAACATATAGTAAATAATTTAGAAAACCATTGTTGGGTTGTTATATGTTGAGTAAAATTCAGGGCTATTTCACACGAGTTATCCGGTTATGAATCCAGGGTAAGATCTCGTGTGAAAATGTATTTTGTGACAAATTAATTTTGACAGTCTTATTTTTTTATTTTGTTTATCCTTAACGGAAAGGCAAAGGGAACTGCGCCTATACAGCCATGTCTGCATGTTATTTCACAGTCTTAAATGTTTATCACATGACACTTAATATTATGGTTTTGAGCATTAAACATGTGGTATGGTAGAAAACATTTTTTAAATAATTATCTACAATTAAATATTTTAGATTATGTACATTATATGTATAATATAATTATACATATTTCAGGACAAAAACACAGCGCCATCTAGTCCCAAACTAAGCAGAGCTTGTGTAATGGGTACTAGACAACTGATACAAATAAACAGATAATTTTTTTCTGTAATTACATTCTTATTCTTAATAGAAACACTCAGATGGATACAAACAATTACACTCATGAATATGTTTGTGCTATGCGAGGAATCGAACACGCAACCATCGGAAGTAAGTGGCACTGCACTGCTACAACTGACCACGGCAATGTACCTGTCCCGCCTACACTACGCCACCAAGGGGCAGGACTATATACGGGTCAGGAGTAACCTGACATTGAGGGTGACGCAGCTGGAGTAGACTCACAACGCGAGATTCAATGCGTTTGTGGCCCGGGTCACCACCAACATGCTGACCACCTTCATGAAGAAGGGTGAAGGGTGTGATGTATTGGCGCTACCGTGGCAGATTGCCGTCGTCAGTGCCGTGACCACAGAGACTATTTATGTATTTAACTTCGTCCACATCACACTTACTTGACATTTATAATTATATTTCCCAATTTACATACTATCTTATTATATTTTTTTTTCTGATGTATAAACTAAATTACTGTAAATTTTCATTAAAATCTATTCAGTAGTTTTTGCGTGAAAGAGTAACAAATATCCATCCATCAACACTCACAAACTTACACGTTTATAATATTAATAAGATTTTATTATTACTACATATGTATGTTAGTCCATAAAGTATTCATAATATGGGCTAATAGTAACCTGAAATAAATACATAAATAAATAAATCTCTAACATTATAATTTATACAAACAGACAGACCTTATGTCCGATTATTGAAAAAGTATTTACATATTTCATGTTTACTATGAATACTTATTCATATATTTATATATTGATACAAAAATTCTATAGTATAAATATACATAATAATATAAAACCTATAAAAATGCATTAATTATTATAAATATTTCAGACATGCATACATTATATACATAGAAATCACCCAACCCACAATCATCATCTATAAATGTAGCTAATCGATAAACGGTACAGCCCGTCTTTCGACATAGTCCTCCTCTAAAGATTTATATTCTGTCCTGTCTTTTACTTTTCGAGTTCATAATAGACCGGTTATTTTCGTAATATCATCATAATCTGCTTCTTCTTTATTCATTTGTGGTCGGCGTAATGTTTTTCTCTTCCATTCATCCCTGTTCGCAGTCATTTCGTTATTTACTTTTCTTACCATATCATCTTTCACACAGTCCATCCATCTCTTTTTCGGTCTTCCTCTGCCCTTATAAGCATCCACATTCATATGTAGTACTTTCTTTAAAATATTATCTTAATTCCTACGCATTATATGTCTATACCACGAAAGACGATTACTTTTAACTTTTCCGACACTGGCACCATTTCACACACACCATACTCATGAATACACATATTTGTTTCGGGAATCGAACCCGTAACTAACGTACTACGTAATTAGTAAGGCGGCGTGCTAAACCGCTAGATCACTGACGATTACGATGCGGATAAATTATTATTATATGCTAGCATATTATTTATTATCTAGAAGAATATAAATTAAGTAATAATATTTTTGAGACATATTTTAAAAATAAATGTAAATTATAACAGTTTGTGAGAAAGCCACATTTAATTAATCTCGAAATAACATGAATTTCATAAGTTTTGACCCTTCCCTCGGGTCTTGTCACATTTGTGAGACGTTCCCTAGTATGACGTCACATATTTTTCAATTTCGAAAGACTGTTGACATGTTCCCTAGTATGACGTCACATATTTATCAATTTCCAAAGACTGTGTTGACACGTTCCCTAGTATGACGTCACATATTTTTCAATTTCGAAAGACATTGTGGTCACATTCATTTCAAATAAAAAAATCAACATCCATTTCTAAGTGACATTATTCTAAGGTAACAAAAAACAAGCGAATTGAGAACATCCCTGATTTCTTAGTCAGTTAAAAATGGACAGATTAATTTCTATTCACGTAACTTATAATTAATTGTATGTTTCAATTCAATAGACAACAAAGTTTTAAATACAGTCTTATAATTAGTTTAAATACAGCTTTATTTACAAAAGTAATAAAGCACATTTTTCACTGACCCAATTTAAGTTATAATATCACACGTTTACACATATATTATTTAATAGTAACTAAAATACCCTTATTCGCAGAAATGCTACAAGTCTTATAAACTAGGGAATAGCTTTGTTCCTTTCCACGACCTAATCTCTTCATTAGATAGAAAGGGACATAACTATAAACGAATAAATAATTTACACTTTTGTGACATTGTTTATACTTCACTTATTTATGGTCCACTGTAGTTCGGCAGTGAAGGTAATAATTTAGAACAAGATACTATTCCCGACTGGGGGAGAACTCATAGTATTTTTTTTTACTGGGGGTATTGGGCTATTGTCAGGTGCTAAGAACTGTGTCACTTCGACCTACATAGATCTGTGAGGGTCAATAATTGAAGGATATTCTTAGGAGCTATGGCTTTTATCTCCTCAGGATAGAGTGTATACTTTCCAAAGGAATTCGTTTATGCATGGACAGGACCACACAACACACTGTAGGGGAAAGTGGGAATGTAGTTCTAATTCCAATTATAATATCTGTCATGGATAATGCGGACTCTAGCCCAGTGTTTCCCAACGTGCCCCACGCCTCACAGGGAAGAAATTTAGCAATTAAGGGGCAGGTCGCAGTTGGGCTTTACAGCTTCACCGGACGTTAGGGGGCAAGTGCAGCTGGCACTCCAAACCAAAGGAAGGACTTATGGAGCAGCTGAAGGCCAACTCCCGTCTGACGGATACGACTTTAGTCTGAGGGCACCGCTAGAAGTTCAAATCTCGGCTCAGCCCGTCGTAATTTCGATTCCCGTTTGAATTGGACGGGGGATCGATCGGAGGGGCAAAAATGAACTCTACAATTCTATGGAATGTAAATTTTTCGCTGTATGTTTTGAAAATTTACTTACTGTTCCATTAACAGTTTCCTTGTGATTTTTTTCTAAAACCTATTATTTAAGTTTTTTAAGAGAACAATTCAATAATTTTATATTATAAATTATGTTGTTACATGGGCATAAGAATTTTGAATGGCTAAGGCCCCCACCTTAGCTCTAAAAAGGTTGGGAAACACTACTCTAGTTGGTGTCTTCGCCCGTGCAGCGTCCGTTCGGGCGGGGCCGCGCGGGGTGCGGGGCTAGCCCCAGCTGGGGTCGTACCCGCGCCAGGGGTCCCGCGGGGCCACCCACACGCGCCGCCCCCGCACGAAGCACGACACCACGCCGCGGTACGCCGTCCGAGGGACGCCACTCTGTTTACAACACTTTATTTTATTTTACGATAGTGGCAAACAAGCATACGGCCCGTCTGATGGTAAACAGTTACTATACCATACCTTTATGACACTATTTTTACTGAGTAGTTACAGTAAGGCAATATTTAACAAATAAAAGTTTATTATATCTTACCCGAAAGTCGTCCATAAGTCCAAGCTTCTTGGCCGCTTTCTGGTAAGTCTTGGCATTGGAGTAGCTGACCCTGACCGCGGGGGGGTCGCCCCCCACGGGTAGCGACACGACCTCGTCCGCGGTCCACTCCGGCAGCGCGTACACCGTCGATGTTAGAGATTCGTCGTAGTTTTCCTGTGACGGTACCAATGTATTTTCTTCAAACTCAAAATTATTTATTATATATTATATTTTTTTTTTATCACTATCCCTATCGTCCAGTACGTCTGCCTAGTTCAGTCCAGAAGAACTGACAAGAAAATCAATTGATACATTTTTTTTAAGGTTTTATTATTTTAATTGCAACCAAACAAACTAATAAAATTGTAATTTTGTGTAGTTTTATAAATCATCTTACGTGAAGCAAAAACTTTGAACCTCTTTTTACGAATATTGCGCGGATAGAGGAGTATGAAATTTTGCTTATAGTATATATAGAGAAATACAGAAAGAAAGTATATTAAATCAATAAAAAAAACATTACACACACGTATTTTACACACATGCTTAATTTATTTATTTATTGTTAGTCTGTGGTCAAATTTAGAATAGATTAACAATGTATGTACTTAATATTATTTGTCTATATTCTTACTGAATGTGGAATATAAGCATAATTTAAATTATAGTCGAAGTCCGACCTTAATAGTAGTTCATGTTATTAGTTGACAATATTGTTTTTTCTTTCTTACTATATCAAATAATTTGAGAAAGAAAAATAAACTGTTTTAAATCTGACGCGGTCATTATTTATACGTATAATAAGTATAGTCTGCTGATATGAATATCGAGCGAGTTTCAATAGTAGCAACAAACGAAGACGTGTGAAGGTAGACGAATATGTCTGCCCATAAAAAAATATTATGCATCTACTCGCTGCTCTTCAGTTTACCCGTGATCATGGCGGTTGTAACACTGCCGAAATATCGGGAACTCAATAAAAATAAAATGGGGTAAGATCCCGTGATTTTTACCAATTATATGTATAAGAAAAATAAATTTACTTTTTTTCTATAAGAAATACCTTGAGTAAGTAAGTGAGGTTCATCTTAGTGAACTCTACATAGTCCACGTTCAGTTGCATCGCTCGCAGGTGCATATCGTAGAAGAGGCCCTTACTCACGCCTATCTGCAAAGTTTATTTATTTTTTTATTTATTTCTGGCAACTAGGCCCATATTTGGGGCATTAAAGTCCTCGGGTGGCGATCGCGGACCAGAAGACGCAGCGTGGGAAGGCCTCCAGCAAGGTGGACCGACGATCTGGTCAAGATCGCTGGAAGGCATTGGATGCGAGCACCACAGGACCTATCGTCATGAAGATCTTTATGGGAAGCCTTTGTTCAGCAGTGGACGTCTTCCGGGCTGAGATGATGAAGCCCATATTATAAATACCTAATAGACTAACATACATATGAATTAATATAATAAAACTAATATATTGATATTGTATGTGTGGTCACGGCACTGCTTACGGCAATCAGGAGTTGGTCTCCAACCGATCTATTACTACTTCTACCGCAAGTATAGGGTGCCATCTACACTCGCCCCCTATCGTCCGGTGAAGCTGCAAAGGCCAGCTGCTGACAGCATTAGAATAGTTAAAAAAATATGCTAAAGAATGAATGAAGAAAGGCACCTTTCCGAATGTGAAAGTTCTAGATATTTCTGGACGTATGCATGCTCTGCCGTGCGTGTTCTCTGGATTACGTAGCCAGTCATCGAAGAATCTGGAAACAAATAGTTTTTTATTCAAATATATATAAAAAATACTAGGAAACAAGCTCATGGCACTTCCGATAGTAAGCGTGAAACGTCCCGCTAGCTCGTGTGTAGATCTAGCGGGACGCTTAACGCTTACTATTTTTATTTTATTATTATTAACTACTTACGCACACGCACCTTTTTATTCCATAAAAATGCCACCAAGTAGAACTAACTTACATAAAATTAACTCACACTTCAGTTCTATACAAATCATTACATAGTATAAAACAAAGTCGCGGTCGCCGTCTGTCCCTATGTATGCCTAAATCTTTAAAATTACGTAACGGATTTTGAAGCGGTTTTTAATAGATACGAGTAATTCAAGAGGAAGGTTTACATGTATAATACACGTACACCCGTGCCGAAGCCAGGGTGGGTAGCTAGTACATAATAAAATAAGGCATTAATTGAAGAATCGCAATAGCAGGCAAGATAAGTAATGTTAATATCGTCTCTGAGATAAAAAACTGGATATAATGGAATTTTATGATTAGTTTATGATACTCACGCTTCAGGCCACCGCGGCTCCAGCTCTAACCAAGTGTCTCTCCGCAGCGTC
Organism: Achroia grisella; assembly: GCF_030625045.1. Classification (NCBI taxonomy): domain Eukaryota; kingdom Metazoa; phylum Arthropoda; class Insecta; order Lepidoptera; family Pyralidae; genus Achroia; species Achroia grisella. Next base: position 1,321,329 of record NW_026712626.1, read on the forward strand.
CAGCCCAGGCCCGGGAAGAAGTCGGTCCTGTGCAGCAGCTCCGGCCGGGACATGTCTATGACTTCCTTCTTGCCGTTGTCGTTCCATGCCGATATGCACCTAGAGGAAGGGGATTGTTAGAAATGTGAAATAAAACTATTCTATTATCATCCAATAAAAAATATAAATACTAGCTGTGATCGCGGTTTTACCCGCGTGAAATTTATAACCTATATGTTATTCTGATGTATATACAAGCTATATTACTGTAAAATTTCATCAAAATCTGTTCAGTAGTTTTTGCGTAAAAGAGTAACAAGCAGGGATGTTACGGATATGTAATTTCGGATACGGATAGAGTTCGGATAGGATCGGATACTGATGCGGATATGAAATTATTTCGGATTATCCGTTAGTTTCGGATAATTTCGGTTACGGATATTATTTTTTTAAGAAATTTCAAAAGAATAATACAAATAGCTAAAGAAATGGCCACATAACGTGTCTCTATTAAGCTCCGCCCCTATCCGATATTATCCGAAACTTTTATTTCGGATTCGGTTACGATTACGAATATTTTTTTTTTATATCGGATATCCGATAGTTTCGGTTACGGTTACGGAGTTCCCTAACATCCCTGGTAACAAGCATCGATACGTACTCACAAAATTTCGCGTTTATTATATTACATATTAAAATATCCTTATTAATATTATAAATGCGACAGTAACTCTGTCTGTCTGCCGCGCTTTCACGCCAAAACTATAATTTTAAATGAATTTTGGTGCACAGATTGTCTAAACCCCGAGAAAGGACACTATTTTTAAATGCAAGAAAGGGTTGTAAGGGGTTGAAAGGGGACGCGAAAGGTTGTATGGAATTATAGTCATTGTTAAAGCTACTAGTAACTTATTTTTTAGGCTGTTGATGGAATATTATATAAATATGACAAAATATCATCATAAAAAATTTATCAATGATACTCATTAATTAAAGAGCATGATGGAAGATCGCGGAAGTGGCAAGAGCTCCACCAACAAGAGCGTAGCTCTTAAATTATGAATGAATGAATGAACTCATGAATACAAATACGTATTACATCGACCCCAAATAAAAGGGATAAGGAAGAAGCCGATGATGATGACTCATGAATACAAATGTTTGTACCGTGCAAGGAATTGAACCCGAGACCGGTGGAAGTAAAGCGGTGTGCTAAACCGCTAGACCACCGAGGCCGATAATTTAAATTGGTCTACATTTACATATGTTCACAGATACATACCACAGACTTGAATCCTTCAGCAGCAGTGAATACGTGCCTCGAAAGTACTCGAAGAAATCTTGAGATATGTCCAAGTCATCTGCGAATAGCACAAAGTATCTTTTACGTTCAAGTTTTGTTTGCTTTTGCAATAGCATATGCTGGTGGTCACTCTATTCTCCCAAATATGAACATATAATTGTAAACATGTACAATATTTATTTGAATAGAATACGAGCTGAGTTGCTTGTCAGTTCTTCTCATCTCGAAATCATTCCGAACTGACGGTAGATTTAACATATCAGAAGAGTCTGTAGTTGATCTACATGAATAAATATTTTGAATTATACCTATATGATATATGCTATAGTAGCAGAGATTGATAATTTGTAAGTACTTTTGAATTGTATTTTTAGAATAAAATAGAAAATCCTTTATTCAAATAAACTTAATTTAAGCACTTTTAACTAGCCACTGTTATCGTTCTTTTAATCTACCACTCATTCGGAAAGCTCCCTTATAACAAGAAGAAACCTGCACATTGCTCTTTTAAATAAATGTTGGTTTGGCTCTTTTAAATTAACTTTACATTTATAAGTAAATAACTTTACAAGTATGGATGTTTGCTACAAAAACCACTGAACCTAGATGAAACGTTACAGTAATATAGCTTATGCATCAGAATAACTTATAGCCTATAAATTTAACGCGGTGAAACCGCAGACATAGTCTAGTATACATTAAATTAGTCGTGGTGATTAAAGCAGACCAGTCCCTACAAGTAATTTTCTTACTGACCTTCGACAATAATAACAGCTTCATGCCCCAGCGTGTTGAAGACGTGGTTCAGAGCGAATTTGTAATGTCGCGCTATTTTGTAGTACCCCCGGAACTTGACCTTGGCGCGGGGGAGCGGTATCTCTGAAGTGTCTGGCTGCTGGACCACAGTGATGCTGGGGTCTGTATCCGTGAAGCTCTTTATCACTTGGTAGGTTGCATTGTGGCCGCAATCCTAGAACAAGTAAATAATGGGATAGACATTTTTTTGCGGACTACTCTAATGCTGTTAGCCGCAGCTGGCCTTTACAGATTCACCAGACGGTAGTGGGCAAGTGTAGATGTCAGGCTGAACTCGCGGAAGAACTTATGGAGCGGCTGAAGGTCAACTATCGCGTGATGGATAAGACTTTAGTCTGAGGGCATCGCTAGGGATTCGAACCTCGTCGTAATTTCGATCTCTATTTGAATTGGACGAGGTTCGATCGGAGGGGCGGGATAACAATCGTGATGGTGCGTATTTTTTGAAAAATGTAACGAATTCCTTGACGAAGTGTATTTTATTTTTTAATTATATGTAATAACATTTAGTAAACATTTAATAGTAATAGTAAAATAATAATAGTACATTTTTAATGAAATAACAGTTTTTTACTATACGGTACATACACCAAAATAACATTTTTTTTAATTTTCATGTCCCGGCTAATCTCTGAAATGGCTGGACTGATTTTGACGGGACTTTTTTGGTAGGTAGCTGTTGTATAATAAGAAGTAACTTAGGCCACTTTTATTTTAGAAAAATAAAGTTAAATTCCACGCTGGCAAAGTCGTGGGAACAGTTGTGTATGTATTTTTGATATATTCTTTTTGTAATAATATTTTAGAAATAGAAATAGAAATGGAAATAATCTTTATTCAAATAAACTCATTACAAGCACTTTTGAATAGTCATATTTTGATTCTACCACTCATTCGGAATGCAGATTCATCACAAGAAGAATGAGCAAGAAACTTGTGTGTTGCTCTTTTTAATAGATGTTTTTTTTTAAATAAATAATTACATTACATCATTAATTATTAATTTATATTTTGCTGTCGTATTAATCACATTTTTAATTATCTCCGTATGTGTCTCATAAAACCTTCGAAAACATCAGATAGATGTACCTTATGATTTCGAGTGTTCAGCTTCAAAGAGTCTGTTTATAACAGGTACTTTATTATACATTTTTTTTTTATAAATCACAATAAACTTCTTACTAATATTATAAACGCGAAAGTTTGTAAGTAAGGATTGATGGATGTTTGTGACTCTTTCACACAAACTATTGAATGGATTTTGATAAACTTTACAGTAGAATATGCTATTACAATTGTGTTAAATTGAACTAGTTTAATCAGCGGCAGTATATATTTTACACGCACAACGGCTCAAATAAGAGGCTGATTGCAAAAAATGGAGTCCAACATACAACACAGTGGCCGTAGCGTACATACTATGTAGGCTATATAATATCACGCCACGATTTATAGGAGCAGAGCTGCACTAAAAAAAATGCGGCAAAATCGCTGGAAATGGGAAGCAGACGAAGTTACGCGGTTCAACTAGTTCAATGATGCACATTTGCACAAATGCGCATCGTTTTGGTTCTTATCAAGAATTTGTGCATAATTGCATCGTTAAACAGGTTATCGTTTGCATCGTTATCAGCTCTGACCTAAATAAGATTAGGTTGGTACTTAAATTGCAATATAATGTATTCTGTTATTTAATTTCGGAGCCAGTGGTTAGCATACTGCTTTAATTCCAATGGTGCAACCATTGGAATTAAGTACATAACTATTTTTTGATAAAAATATGAAATCAAACTAGTTTTTATTATTCACGACCTTAACGTACGTCATATAATGACGGCCTCCATGGTCTAGCGGTTTAGCCCATCGGCTTACTTCCGATGATTGCGGGTTCGATATCTAGCACGGCACAAACATTTTCACATTCACGAGTATAATTATTTGTAACAGTCTGGCTGTTTTCTATGTAAATTATGTATGTATTGTAAATACATACTGTTAAAACAATAGTAGCAAATCCTTTAAAAAAGGATATCTAAATATTAATATCAATTATCTATAACCCAAGCTCTGCATACCATTTATTTAAAGTTTTACTCATATTATATATCTATACATATAAATAAAATTGGAGTGTCTGTTAAAGAAAATTAAGAACACATCTCTAATGTAAATTATTATTATAATTAAATCTGATTATAGCCAGAAGGGCTGATCACAGATAGAAAAAAAAATCTCGAATGTACTCACCTGACTTACTATAATTGGGAATGTATTTTTATCTGGTCTAAACTTGACCAAGTTGTCCAAACATCGTCTCACTGTCACCCTGTCACACGCTATGAGCAAAACGGGCAGAACTACATTAGCGGTATCTGTAACAAATGCAATTACGTGACACTGATATTAAGGTTCATTTTGAAACAATCAAGCAAACCTTTTTTTTTCATCTAGTTTGGTTTAGTTTGACTTCAATCAATATATTCTTTATTCAAATATTTTTTATTATTTTACCCATGAATGAAGTTGGCTGAGTATGAACTCTCCCATATTTGATTATAATATACTGTGTGAAATAAGGAATTAATATGTTTAAGCTGTATATGACAAATTTGTTACTGTTTAGTTGTAAAAAAGAAAATAATATTTTTTATTTTTGATTCAAATATAGACAAAATATATTGTAATTTGGACATGGACATTTTCCTAATCAATTTTAAACAAATTAAATTCTGTCTAATTAATTTTAAGTTTTTATAAGAATAAATTTTCCTTCTTTATGAGGCAAAACATACTGGGATATGATATTTATTTTACAATTACAACTCTTGTAGGCTACCTATGTTTATAGCAAATTTGAAAATTTTACAAATAAACATAGTGTTTTTATTCCAATCAACCTCAGACTTATCCCAAGAATTATTTATTTATTTATTTGCAGAATATAATGTTACAAGTAGGTCTTAAAATATGAATATTCGTTCAATGTATTCAGCCTGCTAACAGGCGTGATAAATTTATATACATGATTACTTTTATAAATTGAATTAATTGTTCAAAGATTATAAGCCAAACCAAAAGTAAATGTAAAACTGTAAATTTCTCTATATTTAATGATGTGTCATAACTTCCAAGAAGCTTAGAAATATTAAAAGATTCTAAATGTACATATACATATAAATGACAATGGAATGGCACACCCGCCTGCATAGTACATGCTAGTCGGGCACCAGTGGAGGATAACGACCCATTGTGACCAATTCACTATTATTAATCACAATGGTTTTTAGAGCAGATAACATGGCAGATATTTCTAGTAATAGTGGGTCACCAGTTGCCATTACTAATAACTCCTTCCTGCAGGTGGATTGTATTGGTAAATGGTAATTTAAGTGTTTTGTGCATTTATATTAAGTTTATTGAAAAACAAAGATTTCTACATACTTGGCATAAAATTTCGATCATAGCCGCTATCTTTGGCATCTCCATGATAGTTTTCCTCTGTCCTCTTCAAATGTTTCTTCACTTTTTCTAATAAACTATTGCTTTCACTGAGCCGACCTTCAATACGTTTTTCTAAATGTTCTATCCTATTTTCTATTTCTAACAGATTGTGGTCGTTGGGTATTGACTTTGATAACTCTATTACTGACGAATATGACACAATAAACCATATCAACACCAATCCAATACCGATAATCAGTAATTTCTTAATGTTCACTCGCATTTTGAATATGTATTTGTTAGTGTTTCTATTAAGTTGAAAATCGCATTATCGTGTTTGTTACGCTGCAACTTTAGTATACTATATACTTTTGTAACAATAGGAAATAGTTGTATTCAAACAAGTTATATTCAGATTGCAAATATTATAGAGAGCTAGAATCCGGCATTAAATTGTATCACAATACACTTTCACACATTAAGTTCATGCATATAAATAAATCAGCTTAAACACAAGAGATATAGACTGCAAGATGACAGAATCAGTCAATTTAATATATATATAATATAAATTCCTAAATATTATTTTAATTTACATTCTACATTCGAACAACGATAAATGTAGATATAAAGGTAATAACATTTTGCAAATGACAACAAGATTAATTCCATTTGACAGTTCCTGTTTTACCAATTGTCACAAAGTACACTTGAATGTTCACCAGTTACAACAACTTCCTTATAAATCCACCAATCACAAAATTTACTAGTGACTGATCCACCAATCTTTCACAGGAAAACGACACCTTAAAATGTCAAAGTCACAAATGACAGCTCAATCACCATCCACAGACTGCACAGACTCGGCAAATAATCAAATAAAGTAAATAATAGTCACAAGTTCTCCTTTGTTAATTTGTACGACGACTTTTTACAATTCAAATATAGATTGTAAAAAGGCGTCAGTGTGGATACCTCAGTTTCGCTTCCCTTATTTATATTAACTTATTCACCTCAGTATCACTTATTAATATAATTGGAATAGTATACAAACTGACGGCCTAAATAAGCGGTAACCGTTGCCTATGTACGAACTATGGACATAATTTGTCACCTACGTACCACTCATACGTTACTAGAGGACATGTCATATCCCTTAGTCTGTAATTTAAACATAACCACTGGAAATCAGCGTTGTGGGATAACTTATTCATACTACAGTATAAATGCTGAGTGGGAGTCACATTCAGCGTTACCAGTATGTTTTAAGCTTTAGCTTTTAAGTTGTATACTAATAATATTGTGGATAAGAATACTGATGTAATGCTGAATAAATATCTTTATTATTAACTGCTCAATCTGTACACTACAAACTATATTATCCTGTGTTACAAACGAAACTTCTTACAGATATGCGAAATATCAGTCGCCAAACAGCTTGCTTGAGAGGTAAGACTGAGATCCCCAAGCAGATGACTTAAGTTTAGTTGGTCAAATAACACTTGTTTCATCGTTATATAATTGAGACCCTTATTTTGCAGTATCTACATCAAACCCCATGTACCCATATACCTATGTTAATTAATATTTCAGTTTACATGCGAAATAAGAGATACGATAATTGTAATTGGGAAAGTAAAAATAATTATATACATTCACGTTAGTAAAATGTTTAGTCTTTTTTATTCAAATCATTGCAAAGACATTTATTCATGTAAGACATTTTGTTGAACATAAAACTCCTTTGTAATATTGACATATATTATTTGTATATTAAAAGAGAAAACATATTAATAAAAAAGACGACTGCGAAAAAAATGGTGTTTCCTTATTTGCCCTCTGCATAAATAAAATCCCAATACATTTAGCCGCGTATGAAAGTCAAATTTTCTGTATTAATATTTTTTCCCTTATCGTCCAGTTCAGTATACAGATTATATTGAGAAGAACCAGCATAAAGCTCAACTGTAACCAAATAGTTTTACACAAACCAAATCGTTCTTAACTACTCTGATGTGCAAGTCAAAATCGGAGTTTATGCGTTTTGTTTTTGGCAAATATGACATGCAAGTTACATGCTCTGTTCCGGCTCATATATATTTCGCGGGTAAACATTTTTTACATGGAATTCCTAATTCGTCGCCGCCTCATTGACAAAACGAGAAATTTAAATCCTGCAAAGAATGCGGGGTTCTATTCGATAATTACCATTTGGGATAGCACTCTCGCAACATGTTAATAATTATTAAGAACAGTTTTTCTTAAATAGGTTTGTTATGTTGAAAATGTGTTTCACTAGCTGTGCTCGCGGTTTCACCTGGGTTAAATTATAATATATAAATTTCAATATAAAAGTAAAATTATATAAAGAGAAGCGGTTGCAGTTTTCACTATTCTTTGTATTGCAAGCATCGCAATTTTTTTTCGTTTTGTTATTGATGACTACTTATGATAGCTACTAGCAGCGGGTGTACATGTATTATTCATATAAACCTTCCTCTTGAATAACTCTATCTATTAAAAAAAACCGCTTCAAAATTCGTTGCGTAGTTTTAAAGATTTAAGCATACATAGGGACGGACAGACAGCGACACCGACTATTGAATGATTTTGCCCAATTTACATGAAACCTTTTAAAATTATAGCCTATGTGTTATTTTGATGTATAAGCTATATTACTGTAAAGTTTCATCACATGCCGTTCTGTAGTTTTTGCGTGAAAGAGTAACAAGAGTAACATCGACAGCGACTTTATTTTATACTATGTGATAATCATGAGGGAATGCACACGCCTGCGCTAACTGTATACGTGGGGCTCCAGTGGACGATGATAAAATGACCATGAAGTTAGGTCAATCATTTGCCAGAATGACAATTTACCACGATCACGGAACTACGTGGAGATCAACCTATGTCAGGTACATTGTTATCAATGAGAGTTTTTGTTATGCATGATAATGGAATAAAGCAGTAAAGCAGTGGAGGATGATAAGATGAACATGAGGTCAGGTCAGTTAGCCCATTGTGACAAATTAATCAGTACTTTATCACGTTGGTTTCCAGGGGAGGAGGTCGTGGGTGAGGACGTGGAGGTCAACCTGACCAGCTATGTACCATACATAGCTAGTAATGGGGTCATGAGTCCACATTACTAACAATCCCCGTCCCCCCTATGAATGGGGTTAGTCCACATTACTAATATGCACCTTTCCTTATTTAGTGTTATATAACTATTTTGTTCTAATTACTTTATAAATAGTTAAAAATTGTTATTTGTTCCGAATACCACATTATACGAGTACAAAGTCACGGATTAAGCTAGTTCCAATATGTAAAACTTATTAAAAACCCAATATTATGAAAAGAAACTATTTATGTAAATCACGTGCTTTTAATATTTTTAAAATAATTGCCTACAGCTTATTAACTAATTAAGCGTTGCGGGGTTCACAGTGTAAATTACAGGCGCCGGCCGCGCATACCGAAACAATTTCAAACTAAGAACAGCGCGGCGCGCGCAGGTTACTTGTCAAATAGAGCGGAAATTGTCAAATATTTTTATTTCCTTGTTGGGATCTGTGGGGTGATAAATTAACGGTATTTTTTTTTTATTTTTATGTAACTGGAATAATAAACAAGGGGAAGGTTCACCCGATGATAAATGGCAATGTCGTCTATATATTTACAGAGACAGATTGTAGTACCCATTGAACAGCGTCAACGATATTACGGAATAGGTATATTATGAATTGAGTGGGATGTTTAGTGATGCAGACTAGTCGCCTCATTGCCAGTAATATATGACACATTTCTAGCAACGTGGCCACTAGTCTGATCCACCACGTTGTTTTATTTTTTACGTAATTCCTAATTGCAATGGCAAACAATCTGAGGGTCCATCCGATGATAACAGTTACGTATATGAACCGCACTATGGATATTATGCTGTCATGTGACACCGGTGATACCACTCATGCGTTGCCATTTCAGAAGACTAAGATGGACACCATCGTAGTCAATGACAGCCTTGGTTATCCAGCGTTTTAGCACATCAATTTACTCCGGATAGACGCGGGTTCGACGTCGCACGGTGCATAATTTTGTATTCATAATATGTATAGTGTATATATTATTTGTATCGGTCTAGGTGTTTTGTTCCTTTCTTATAGTCTGTAACAACAACAGAAAGTCTGTTTAGCTTGAGATAAAACGGCGTTGTGTGAATTGTTCAGTGATAAAAAAAAATAGATACAGAACCACATATGCGTTCGCCTTTAATCCAACATGGCAGTATATCGGTAACACAGAGCATCGATCAAGTGTAAAAAAAATGAGGTCAAAAAAGCTAGCGCCACGCAGGAACGCACTAATTATGACAAAATGTGTCGGCCGAATGAATGGACGCTCTACATCACATTATTTATTGTTACTGTTATTACTAACATTTGTTTTAGTTATAGTCGCAAATAATATTATGTAATATTATAAACGCGAAAGTTTGTGAATAAGGATAGAGGGATGTTTATTACTCTTTCACGCAAAAATGCTGAACGGATTTTAGGTACTTTATTAGGATAATAGATACTTTTATATGCATTTGGTAAAAATCTGTTAATTTGAAATTACAAACAGTGTTAATAACTCTTTAGTTCATGTAAGGACAATATACGTTCTTTGTCATCTCTAAAACATTAGGAATTAAACGACTGTAAATTTAGACTTCATTGTCAATATATATACATACTTTACTTTCCTCTTTTATTGATGCCCTATCTACGAACCTAATAATTACATATCTATTATTATTATTATATATATTAGGGTTACTGTACTGCCCAATATTGAACAGACATTTTAGTTTTATTTATTTGTATAGATTGTATAAATAGTGATGATTAATGATATCAGCACTCTCTACCAACCTTTCGCAAAGATATCTCTTTACTTGAATAATATCCAAATTTGTACACCAATGGTAACACTAAATGTCATTTATTATTTTTTACGTGACTATTTACATTTATGACTGTCCTTATAGAAAATATGACAAATTAATTATATCAAGGCGACGCATCGCAAATATTGACGTTAGTAATCTCAATTTTTCTCAGCAATTACAAATCATTCGGAGCTGATATTTAGTTAATCATTTTTCACATATTTAACATCATAAACATTGTTCTCGTTACAGGATTGATTAACGTTTGTAGCAGAGTACAATATATCAAAGAATGGTCTTAATAAAATATAAATTAATATGGTTTAAGAAAACGGGACGGGATTAAGAGTCAAATTTTCCATTACATTATACTAAGTACACTATGCATATATAGTATGAGCATGTAATGGGTAGGAATGACAATAAATTTTAAGGAAAGTGTTACATATGAATATGGATCGTCATAAGGGCAAAGGAAGCCAGAAAAAGAGATGGATGGACTGTGTGAAAGATGACATGGTAAGAAAGGAAGTAAATAACGAGATGACTGCGAACAGGGATGAATGGAAGGGAAAAACATATTACGCCGACCACAAATAAATGATATAAGGAAGAAGCAGATGATTAAACTAAGTACACTCTTAAATATAGCCATTCAGAGGTATCTAATAACTGTTTTGCGTTGAAAACCTTCCTCATAGATCAAGTCTACAAGTTATTCTGTATGAATTTTGGTCTCGACTAGTGAGTTGTGGCCATCAGTCGACGTCGCCCATAACGACGGTGGTATCCTGTTGGACCAATTATAACGAGCAACATGTGGGAGGTATGATAAGTGTTACCTAAATGTCGTTTAACTAAAGTTAGTAATTCGTTTTATGGCAATTGCGTAAGGTTTTACAACAAAATACCAGAGTCTGAATCTACCTCCTGTTCTCTTATAAATGTACCTGAAAAAAGATTTAAATGTCATATAAAACACTTCCTTTGCAAAAAAGCTTACTATAAAATTGAAGAATTCGTTGACGATAATATTGTTTTCATATAAAAACTTAAAATCCATACCACTGACAATATTATCTGATTACACTAATAATGAGTGCGTGGCGATTTCTGTGTTAATTATCGCATGCCTCTTGTTATGCTGTAATTATTTATATTAAAAAAAACATATATTCAAAAGAGCAACACACAAGTTTCTTGCTCATTCTTCTTGTGACGAATCTACGTTCCGAATGAGTGATAAAATCAAAATATGACTATTCAAAAGTGCTTGTAATGAGTTTATTTGAATAAAGATTATTTCTATTTCTGCACTCGTTCACGACTATGACGTATGAGCCAGCCATCACTGCGTTCGACCATATTTTAGGGAGCCCAAGGACCGGGCCCACCACTTTTACTATCATGACCATGTCCTTGTCTTATGTTGTTTTTATTAATAACATATACATATAATGTACTATGTGCGAAGTAATAAATAAATAAAAAATAGCTAAGCGATCTCTTCCAGACGACCTTTGGGTAGAGAAAATAAAGATAAAAAAGGTGATAGATACCTGAGTTGCTCGCGTTATAACAGAAACAATATACAACATATCTTATGATAATTAACGTAAACACATATTAATATATATGTATACGGATACCCTTACATTGTCCCCAAGTTATGTTATTGCTGTATTATTTGTGCTATAAAGATTATGGTTATTGTTTACAAAGACACAACTCAAAATGTTTTTAACCAATTTAAAAAATTCTTTCACCTATACAAAACTAAATATTATAGAACTGTTATCTATTTAAAGAAATAAGAATTATTCGTTGTTTTAAACAATTCAAGTGTTGGTAACGACGACAAAGCATATTAGAAAGACAATCAAATCAGCAACTCATTAAGCTGTTGATCACATAAATCAATTAAACCATCCGACCACTCACAATAAATCCGTCCCTGCCAACTCGTGTTCTATTTCAACCACACGACGCGTCCAATTAAACGAACTAACTAAATAATTATCACAATTAATGAACGCGCACATATCTCACTGGGATCCTTAAATAAATTCCAATTTGATTGTCAAAGAGGCGCGCGCGCATCCGTTCACGATCCAGACACACCCACAGACTCTGATTGGTCCAACTCTAATTATATCACAGATGAGATCCCGAACAGCTATTTGCAACGTTTAACATCATACACCACGAAATCATCTTTAAAACTAAAGCATTAAAGATGAAAATCGTTGAAACTACTCTTAAATACGATATACAAAAGTGTCATCCAGAAAGACGCCCATTAACCGAAGCTTTCCATCTTCATTCTGATCAGACACATCTTAAGGAGCAAGCGCTTGAAATTGATCGATATATTGAACCTTATGGCAATAGATATAAGGCTGGATAGTTGGGTGCAAATCATGATGTTTTTCAGAAGAGGCAGTTAACATTCCCGACGCAGTCATTTCAGCGGTCCAATTTGACAAAAACGGATCGTTAAACTTTCGAATTGGATAAAATTATTGCGCGTGAGATATCCCTGCCTACTACTCTCTGGTTTTGGATTTGAAGTACCTGTCTGCTACTCAAACTGCTTTTTGACTCGTCGTAACTCGGACGATTCTTTTATAAAATTTAAAATAATCGAAATGAGTGTTCAAGAAACAGAATCTTCAATGGACGTGGACGAAGTAGAAGGCGAATCAAAAATCGAGAAGACGGACTCGAAACTTCCATTTTCTATTGAGAATCTTCTCGCTGGAAAATTCGATAAGAGTGGTCACGCAAAAGAAATATGTTATACGGACGAGGATAAAGTCAACCCATCGACAAGCGGAAGTGGTGAACTGGATTGTTTTAGGAGTTTTACAAAAAGTGATGTGAACTGTGCGTCGGATGATGATGATGGAGCGAGCTCTGAGAGTTCAGAGCCGGTTGATGTGGAAGGTTCAACTGTAGAAGACACCCAAGATTTTGGAGATGGCAAGGCGGACTATCAACAATCAGGTAATACTTAAACTAATTTTTAAAGTTCTTTTAACAATTATTTGTAATGAATGAAAGAATACTGGCGTAAATGATAATATTACTTAATAGAAGATATCACTTACTCGTATAATTGAAGAAATTCTTATAGACTTGCTGTAATCTGCTAGACTTCGTCCGAGTGGTTTTTAACTTTTTTTTTAAGTAAATTTAGTCTAAGTTACTCCTTATAACATTAGCTATTTACGAGCGAAAGTTCGTTTCAGAGATTAACAAGAACTAACATGGTGAAAGACAAAAAAAGAAAGATAATTTTAGGTGTATCAAAATCAAAATATCTCTATTCGTGTAGGTCTAGTACGGTTCGGAATGATTTCGATATGAGAAGAACGGACAAGAAACTCAGCTCGTATTCTCTTCAAATAAATGTTGTACATATTACAATAATACAGATTTATTTTTAAATTCAAATTTGGAGAATGTAATTACGTTATGAATATTGCTGGTTTTTAAAAATAAGTTTTTAAGTTGAAGATTTTTGTGTAGGTACATAGATATAGAATATATAATTTATATACTTATATAAATTGAGAAGTAACGGTGAGAATATTTGCCTTTGAATTTCTCTTATACTCAGATTCTAAAGCTTCATAGTAGTAGAACACTCTTTACATAATCAAGAATCGATAGAGGGACTCCTCTATCGACGAATGACGAAAAGGTGAAAATCGCGCTACCTCTATACCACTACATGATTAGTTTCATCATTGTACTCCTATTTGTAATATTGTATGTATTCTTTAGATATATAATATTTATGCATTCTTCTTCTTTCTTATCTTCTTGTATATAAAAATGAAATTACGTTTGTTAGTCTCGCTAAAACTCGAAGACAGAACCGATTTAGCTAATTTTGGTTTTGAAATATTTGTAGAACTCCAACGAAGGTTTATTATATGGTGAGAAAATATGCAAAAATTATATCGAAAGTAGTAAAAAATCAATTTTATTTTCCCATACAAATTGTTAGTACCTACCTGTCAAACTTTTATTGAACTTTGACAGTTAAATTCAATTCATTCAATTCTGAGGCGAAATGTATTAGTCATATATATATACATATACAGTCAACCCTCCTATAACGCGGTGAGTGCGTACCGCGTTGTATGGAAACCGCGCTATAAGAAACTCGGATTTAACCATACAAACCAGGCTAATTCGTAGCGCGTTCTATGGAAACCGTCTACCGCGTTGTATGGAAACCGCGCTATAAGAGACTCAGAATAAGTACAAATCACATCATTCGTACCGCGTTATATGGAGACCAATAAATACAAAAGACAAGATAAAAATAAGGAAATGATGAAAAAAATGAAACAAAAACTAAACTAAAAAACTGTTTTCCAACAAAAACAAAAGAAAGACTTTTGTAAAATGATGTAATCTTTCAACACTCATCCTCACTGTCAGATATGAGTCGCCTAACTCGCCTTCTTTTAATGGGCAAAATGTCTTCCTCACTTGGTTGATCTTCACATTGGTTTTAAGCGGGTAAGACATAAGCAGAACGTAGTTTTTCTATAGTTCACGCGACAATGTAGTCAAAAGATCACATATATATCTTTCATGTTACAGTTTCGTTAGACACACACACGCATGGCACGCTGTCGATGCGAAACTATTTAGTTAATAGAAGTGGAAGATAGCGCATGAGGAGCCCCACCCGTGAACCACGCTGATATAAACATATCCAGTTAAAACCATTCATTGGGTGCACGGAAAGAACTGATGGGACGTTGTTGAACGGAAACCGCGCTGTAAGAGTACCGCGTTATAGGAGGGCTGTCGCAATTTCAGCTCCGCGTTATATGGAAACCGCGTTCTGAGAGTACCGCGTTATAGGAGGGTTGACTGTATTTATATATTGTATCTGTATGTGCAGTGTAATTATATATTGTTCTGGACATTAATTCTTTAGTTTTAGTTTTAATTAGTTATTTGTTTTTTACTAGCGACCCGCCCCGGCTTCGCACGGGTGCAATGCTGATACTAAATACACCAAATTACCTAAATTTAACAGTCTTTCTCTACAATATTATGCAGGTATTATACATATAAACCTTCCTCTTGAATCATTCTCTACTATCTACCATCTATTAAAAAAGACCACTTCAAAATCCATTGTGAATTTTTAAAGATTTAAGCATAGGTACATACGGACAGACAACGACAGTGACTTTGTTTTATACTATGTAAAGATTTACACTTCCAATGTCACGCTGTTTTACACTAGAAGAGATTTCTTTTAGAGATAAGTCCTCCTTGGCTAAAAAAAACACTTCAATGTCTGTATTTATAAGTTTAATAAAGAATGTATAAACATCAAACTTATTAACATAGTAAAATTATAGGAATTATTTTTCTAAACCCATTATTTCTTTTTTCTATTATGTTTTAAACGTCTGCACAACCCAATGGTAGTAGGTATGTTCGCCGCAAGCAAATGTTCGTTCTATATCTGAGATGATTTCACAGTAGTACGAGTAGGTAGGTACTAGTTATTAAATTTGGTTTCAATATTTGATTAATTGTTTATTGGAATATTATGAATGAATGAATGAATTATTATAACTGTAACTTATGAATTGTAATTAACGAAGAACGCGCGGAACAACACGAAAGTATAAACAATAATTTTAAATGAAAAAATAATTCAATTTGTAAATACAAATAGAATAATTTAAAAAGAGCACGGATCTTCTTCGTCTTCGTCTGTGGTTACAAAAAAAATTTGGTGGTCTTAGAGATTTGAGATCTTAGATCTCTTTTACAGCGACATTTTTTTCAAACCTGCATACAGTTTAAATAAGAATTTAGTTAATTAATTGAGCCTCTAGTGAGAAATTGACCGAATGAAGAAAAAATATTCAATAATCTAACCCAAAAAAGCAAAGAAAAAGTTTCATCGTTCTAGCTTTAATCCGCTATTTTATAGGGTAATAATTTACAAATTTTGAATGTCATGTTTATTATATTTAATCAACAGCTTAAAAAATAAGTTATAAGGTTGAACTTCTAGGCTTAAAAATGACAATATTTCCATATAAACTAAAAGGACAACAAACAAAAAGGATTGTAAGGGGTTGAAAGGGAAGTTCATCTTCCCTTTCAACCCCTTACAATCCTTTTTCTCGCATTAAAAAGTAGCATATCCTTTCTAAGGATTTAAACTGTCTGTGTACCAAATTTCATTTAAATCGGTTTAGTAGTTTGGCGCGAAAGCAAGACAGACAGACACTCTGTCTACTTTCGCATTTATAATTACTAATTACTAATGTAAGGATTAGTAGTTTTCTAATTATGTAACAGACAATTCACTCAGTTGTCTTTTTACACTCGTGGTTTTGAGTCAAAACTACTTACATGAAAATAGTCAAAGAACCATTTTCACATAATAACTCTAATGCTTTTAATTCGTTCATAAGAAAGAATAGAACAAATTATTAAAAAGACAATCATCGATATTTCCTAATAATTTTTACATAGTATAAACCAGTCGTCGTTGCTGTCTGTACCTACGCTTATATCTTTTAAATTAAGTAACTGATTTTAATGCAGTTTTCAGTGATAGATAGTGTGATTCAAGAGGAAGATTTATATGTATAACTAGCAGTTCCCGCGACTTCGTCCGCATGGAATTTAACTTTATTTTTCTAAAATATAAGAATTATTCTGAAATAAATGTAGCCTAAGTTACTCCTTATTACATCAGTTACCTGCCGAAAAAAGTCCCGTGAAAATCGGTCCAGCCATTTCAGAGATTAGCAGGAACAAACAGACCGATAGACAGACAGACAAAAATTATAAAAAATGTTATTTTGGTATATTCAATATTACAAACAGACACTCCAATTTTATTTATATGTATAGATATATTCGTGTTATAGTGTAGAATAAGCCGAGATACGACTGTTTTATAATTCATTCGTGCGAAGCCGGGACGGTTCACTAATGTTATGTAATATTATGTTATCTGTGCTAACGTATAATAAAAGCATAATTATTTGCTATTCCAGTTACATACAAAAAATTACAGACAAAAAATCCTATTTAGTTAAATCACAGATAACAATACTACAAATTTTACAAAACAAAGAAAGACGAATTTAATTTTCATATGAGGAACAAGTAGGTGTTTGTTCTCTTAAAAATTATTTATTTTGTATTAAATCCCATCTCACTAGAGGCACAAAATTAATTCCTCTCTTTTATCGAAAAACAGATTCTGGAACACCATAGGTTACAAATGCACGTCCATAATTCATACAAAAACCTTTTCACATCGTATTTGAAAAACTGTAACATTCTGTTGTCTCTGCGAGCGCAATCGCGAGTCACTACTATTTTTTGTGTTCATTCATTCCTTCGAATGTAAACGCGCGAAATTCAAGTTATTTCACATTCTTTTAAAATTGTATTTTTTATTTAGATCTTATTTTCTAATGACAAAATCAATCTTAATAGTATTATAAACGCGAAAGTTTCTAAGTATGGATGTTTGTTACTCTTTCACGCAAAAACTACTGAACGGATTGTAATGAAACTTTACAGTAATATAGCTTATACATCCAAATAACATATAGGCTATAAATTTCACGCGGGTGAAACCGAGGGCACAGCTAGTAACTCTATAATTATGTCTTTTCTTTATAGACAGATGTCCACCATTTTGCAATATTAATTAATTGTTTTAAAAAGGCACTAAAACTCCTGATTCAAGAACGCGGAATGCGCAAGCTTGCAGCGCAAGGTTATGCTCGTTGTCTATCTACATTTACATGCTTATTCTTTGCTGCGTGAAAGCCCATTCGCAAATGGAAGAGCGTATATGTAAAGGCAGCTATTACTGGTAGAATAGTAAACAAGCCGACTGCTAATCTGATTAGTGGCTACCGTTACCTGATGCTTGATGACCATGCTGCTGTTCATGTCATATACACGCATGGTCATCAGGCCACATGCCGCCGTACGGCCTTCTGTGACGTCTACTGACTAACTCTTGTGCCACTGTGTCTTGTGTCGCTTCTGAGAACTTCTGTAATTCCACTCACATATCTCATTAATTAAAATTAATACAATAACAGTAATATTAATAGTAACTACTTAAACTAATTAAAAACTACTAATTTAAAAAGCGAATACTTCACAAGTAATAATAGCATTATTACTACTGCTTCAACGTAAAAAATAAGTATTTTATTACTGTAATTTGTAGTAAACGGTGTTGGTGAGTATGCTATAAATATGTTTTTCTTTTCTATTCAATACTAGGTAAAAATCTATTGATTTGTTATTGTTTGTTTACCTAAATAAATTAAAAAATAAAATTAAAAAAACAACTAATCTTAATATGTTATCTCCGGATCTACTGAACCGATTTTGATAATTCTTTTACCAATCGAAAGCCACGTTAAATGGAAGGAGCGGAGCTACAATGAAAAATGTTGTTATAACGGGGAGAATGTGAAGTTGCGCAGTCAACTGATTAATAATAATAATAGTGAAAAGTTAATTAAAGATATCAGAATGTATAGTCAGTGTGACTCGCAAAACTAAATTATATTACTGAATAAGTTCGAGAACATAAAATAATAACTTCCCCAAAACGCTGAAATCGTAAACTCACGTAGAATTGTTCGGAAATTATTGTTAACAAAATCGTAATCATAATTTTTCGTCATAATTTCTCTTATAATTGTCATTGTATGGTAATTTTCGCCCGCAAAGACAATTACTCCATCAAAGGGAGAATACTGAAATATTTAATTAACGGCATCTAGACACGCGGTAGCGTGTCAAGCCGAGTTTCAAGTAAACTGGCAAGCAGCACCGTGTGTATATTTACACGAACCATTTGGAGCCACTTTTGACCCCCTCATAACTCAAAAACTCTTTCACACAAACCTGTCAAATTTGGTTCATATATTGAGACTTGCGAGATAAATATGTGTTCCAAATTTCATAAACATATCTCAAACGGTTATTTAGATATTAATGTCCAAAAATCGTCATTTTTATCACTGATCAACTATAGATCAAAATTATAACCCACTTCCAGATGACCTAGAAAGTTCAAATTTGGCATGCAGATAGGTAATTAGGTGAATATAAAGGTAAATTGTTGGTAATTGCTGAAACTGGTAAATTGTTATCATTTTACTACAATTTTTCACTTTAATTGATTATATTTCAACTTATACTGGACGAATACTAAAATTCTATGAAAACGTCGATAGCCACCAATTGACATTGATCCCTGGCGAAATATCTCATCTTGTACTGGACGGAAACTAATATTGTATGAAAACGTCGATGATTACCAATTTACGTTTACCCCTTCACATCAGTGTCGATAACTAGCAAACTTCAAATATTGCATTGAGCGGTAAACACTAGTTGCTATAATTTAGATTCTGTCTAAAATATACTCGTACTTATAACTAGGAGTATAGTCGAATTTCGTATTTATTATGTTATTAACTGAGATTTGGTATTAATTATTGTTTCAATATTTAGCGCACATCGATAGTGTAAAATAATTATTTTTATAAATAATTATTAAATAATAGGCATTTCGGTATAGGGCGCCGCGGCGGCGCCGTGTGGGAGCGGTGCGATAAAACGTTGACGCGAACCTGTCCGAGCGAATGGCAGCCGCCCTCATATGTCTCAATGTTTTGTTTCTCGATATCTAACCTATAAGGTTGTGATTTATGCTACGAAATTCATAGTTTTCTTAAATTATACTTATATATTTGTGGTTATATTATTTTACATTATTTTAGTAAATACGTATGGTATAGACAATAGTTTAAACCAAAAATTAATAACAATTTTAGTATAGTTATAAGTAGGAATGTATAGTTAACTCGAGAATGAGAACTCATTGGTAACAAATTGTTTTCTTGAGAATTCAATAGATAACAGTCAATTTGTTACATAATCGTCTTTACGAACTATAACGTGTCAATACGAAGTTTCAGATATTAAATAATGTATATGTTGAAAGAGAACAATTCCGTATTTGCTTAACATATACTATTACTATCCACAAATCATAAGGCCTTAGTTTTGGCAGTCCTCTTCTCAACATAGGCTCCTCTATTTTTAATAAAGGGCAGGTTTACGTTGGACTCTCTAGAGTTAACACCTTAGATGGAGTACGTCTTAACAATTTAGATCCAAGTCACGAGAGCTCTATTGTAGAGTACAACCATCTGTGGACGTTATACCGCCCTAAAATTCCTGATACTGAATTGGCATTGCACTTGAACATTTAAAAGTTACAAGAAAATATAGAAAATAACACAAAAAAAAGACAATTATACCCCGTAAATATACGAAAATACAGTAATTTATCAAAAATAATTTGGTATTAATTTAGTTATAAATAAGTACCACGTATAATTTATGTACAAAAAGTAATAGATAGTTATAACACCTAAGAATTTTGATAATTTCTTAAAACCTTGCTTATTTTTGCTCATGTTTCTTTTTACCCTCTATTTTTATATTATTGCAGTATGAAACTGTAATTATAGTGTTACAGGTTTCTTTAGAAGATAAAAGTGGAATGGAGTCGGTAATGTGGTATATTTTTATATAATTTACATTACATAATGTTCAGGTACAAACACCAACACAACCAAACACATACTAATTCTCGATATAAATTATAGCTACTAATACTATAAAGAGAGTGATAGCGTATCGTTATGAGAAGAAAAAACTTCAGATCAATTGCACCAATTTGAGATATTTATTAATTAAAAAGAGTCTACGTGTATACCTCTGCGTTAGTTAATTTTCTAGACTTACTTTTTAGCCATTAAGCAGCTTGCTTTGTAAGCTGTTTCGGTTGTAGCGTGAGGTTAAGAGGAGTGACATATTTTTTCTTTAAAATGGCAACTCTATATTATGTACGTAATATTATGTTATCTGTGGCATAAGTGTTTATTTTTTAATGGACGATAATAGTATGGTGACACTGCCGCTACGCTAACAGTTTAGGTACGCTGTCGAGGCACCAGTGGTAGATAATTAAGTAAGCATGAGGTCAGGTCAACTGACCTGACCTCATGCACGATGGGCTAACTAGCCCATCGTTACAAATTCACTACCAACTTATCATGATGGTTTCCAGGGGGAACTGCGTGGAGGTTAATCTGACATGGTACAATGATAGCAATGAATTCATTAGTACATTACTAACAATCCCATTCGACCCACGCATTCCCATAAGTAAAGTCACAAGTGTTACATGACATTACACGTTAGTGTGTGTAAGCGACGGCTTTTGTGTATGATAATGGTATGGTGCATCCACCTGCGCTAACGGTATACGCTGGCGGGGCACCAGTGGAGAATGATACGGCGAATCAGTCAATCAGTTAGCCCATCAAGACAAAATCACCAGGAATTTATCGCGATAGTTTCCAGGGGGTACCGCGTGGAGGACAACCTGACATGGTACGTGGCTAGCAATGGGGACATTAGTCCACATTACTAACAATCCTCTTCCCCCTATAAGCGACGGTTACCATTTACCATCAGGATAACCTTCAGCTTGCCATTTCAAATAAATAAAAGAAATAAAGTATTGACATATTTAGATATTTTGTTTAAACAAAAGAACTTTTGAGCATCCCGGGAAGATAAGGCAAACCAAAAGTGAGTTATACGTAGCACCTTAATGAGTACTTATAAATATTATATAATTTTAGATTGTTACATAAAGTGGATATGAATTGTATTTTTGTCGTTGTATGCTTACTTTGATGTAGATATATTAATTTACTCAGTAGTGTAGTTAAGCTAGTAATTATACGTATGTTTTTTATGAATGTTATCTGTCGTGTTACATATCTAGCACGTAACTCTACAGACGTACCATGTGAAGGTGAATAATATAATCGACAATAAAACACAACAAAAGTCTAATAAAAATCCTCACAGTGTTGCCAAAACCGAAAAATATGCAATATATTCAAAATTTATTCTAGTTAACCTCACCAATAACTCGCTCTAATGAGCGATCGAGAAGAAAAATGCGATAGTGCGAATAATATTTATTATCTGCCAACCATTAAGTCTCCAAACATTTTCTGTTCCAAACTCAAATTAGCCGTTTGAATTGCTTTCCTGACGTCCGGCGCACACACTGAAAAATAAATTACATACACTCGTCAGGTAGGGTTCCCAACTCCGAAATTACGTGAGATTGTCGTAATTGACATCTTAACATCAGGATATAATCAAATAAAAGTTAAAATAGACAATCTATTTTAATTTTTATTTGATTGTGTCCTGATTCACCCGACATTTTTCAATGGGGACAAATTCATGAATAATAAATCAATAACTGCTTTGTACGAGTTGGTAAAATTTACTTTCATTTTACTACTTCAGTAAAAAAGTTTAAAATAAGATTAAAGCTAGAAATTGTTAGATATTTATAAAATAATTATAAAATAAATAAATGTTAGATTAAAGTTAGAATTTTAAGAAACTTTTATTCAAAGCGGCAACCCTAGTCAGAGGTGAGCAGTGATGTCTCATTTTCTAAATTTGTTACGAAAAGATAAATCTCGCTGCCGTTTTGAGTCTCGTTAGCTAAATCTCTCTCCCCCGTAATCATTCACTGGTTCAGAAGAAAAAAAACTACACGACATGAAAAGAACTGTCTCCCGACTGAAATTTAGTTACTGGTTTAAGCTCATTAAAAAGCTGTAAAATTCTATTACAAGAAAACGGATGGGAGAGTGACTGAACGAAACATATTCAATTTTCCGTTCCCTAAAATTGGAATTATTTAAATTTATACTCTATTCTTAAAGTGATTAGGGCGTTAATATAAAAATTAACAGTGAATTATAAGCAAGCATCGTTTGTTTTTTTTTTACACAATGGCGGGAAACAAAGACATAGCTCGCTGACAAGTGACGATAAATTGACATTAATTGCTTTACTACTGTCAAAGTGGTTTTGCGCGCTTGTTTTTTGTATACAAGCCGTTTATTTCAGTTGCTAATTAATTTATTCACATAGTTTTTATGAACGTTTTGATTGACTTTTTGCTTTCAAAATATATTTGATCATTCTAAATTTATACCGACTCGCGTTACATGGGCGTAATGTGTGTTATACACTTGTATGTGTTGCTATATAGTTATAATTATTAATACATTTATTCCAGACATACATTATTTTTCTGAAACTAATATACAGCCCACGTGATAGTTGGTAATGTAACTTTCTATTGGGAGAAAAAATGAATTTTTAGAGTTGTTTTGCCACAGATATAACTTCATTGCTGCAATAGTTTTGATTTCAGTTATTCAATTAATTAAGTATCTAGCTCATTCGTGATTTCCCTATTGTTCATTCAAAAGGTACGCTGATGGAAAATATTTATATGTAATTCTAGCATTAAGTTAAGAAAATTAATATGAGATAGTTAAATATATGCTATTATTTATATCATAAAACATACTATATGAAAAAAATTAACGTCGCGTCATTAAGAAATGAAAATAGCTACAAAACTGTTATACAGGGACGAAATATTTTTTACTATAAAAAAAACCACTTAAAACGTTTCCAAAACACTAAAATTTGACACTCACACTCATTATATCATTATAACTGAAATACAACCCGTTCTGACACTGTATATCCTTGGTAAATTACTTTAACGATCCCGGAATATATAATAAATTGCCCGAACATTAATTCTGTCCAACAAACATAATATTTCATTCGTAAAAACAAGAGCTAGAGAACTTTGAACTTTATTCCTTTGTCGGATCGTATTTATGAATTTAAAAAAATTAACGTCATTACTTTCGCGCGCTCATTAGAGCGCTCGCGGGTTGTTAAACGGCGCTGGCGTCGCATGATATCCAAGATGGCGGGGTGTCGGTAGTCGAATGACACGTTGATATATTGCCACTAATTACTCACTCTGGAGGTGTTTATTGAAAATAGCTGTTAGGTGACGACGTGTCGTGTCCGCTTCGATTTGAACGGCGCTAAAGTTTGCTGGGAAATGATTTCCGGGTTGGACGATTGTTTCATTCAAACGTATTGATAGATAACCGACCTATTGTATCGCCATTGTGCAGAAGGGCCTCAAGTTCTAATCCTTACTTCCTTTCCTTACTAATAGTATAAATGCGAAAGTAACTCTGTCTGTCTGTTTATCTATCTCGCTTTCGCGCCAAAACTATAGGACCGAATTAAATGAAATTTGGTACACATATAGTCTGGAATCTGACAAAGGACATAGGCTACTTTTTAATCCAAAAAAAGGGGCTGTAAAGGGTTGAAAGGGGAGATGGAAGGTTACATGGAAATATCGACGATTTACGCAGACGAAGTCACGGGTACAGCTAGTTTTCTATAAAAGGTCCATATTAATTAACAAAAATAAAAAATGCAACAAAATTGGAAAAAATATCAAATCCGCTGGCTTTAAAGTCGTCATGCGATTTCTAAAGATATAAACTTGAATGATAACAAAATTAATATGTGAGCAAAACCGATGCAAAGCATTTATAATAAGGTGTACCTATAAAAGATTTATCGGTCCTCAGTCTAGCGGTTAAACACACACCTGCCTATGGTCGCGGGTTCGATTTCGCGTTGCAATCATTTGTATTCATGAGTCTGATTATTTGTATTGGTGGGTGTTTCTATGTAATATTATGTATCTATTTAGAAAACATGTGATCAAGTATTTTATCAGTTATACATGAAGTCACGTCAGTTAGCCCATCATGACAAATTCATCAGGAATTTATAATGATGGTTTCCAGGTGGAACCCCCTGGAATTCTGCCTAACATGGTACATTGCTGGTAATAGGTCCATTAGTCCATATTACTTACAATCCCCTTCCCTCCAATTGGCTACTATTTGTTAACTACACAGCCATGTAGACATGGAATTTATCATTTTCTTACATTCTAGGTCCGTGTTCGTCTAGAGGCAAGCGAGCTCGCACGGCCTTTAGCGCCCAACAAATCAAGAGTCTGGAAGCAGAGTTTGAGAAGAATCGGTATTTATCTGTGGCAGCACGGGGACGGCTAGCTAGGCAGCTGCGACTTACCGAGACTCAGGTAACAATGTGTACATCTATAAATATTTTAAAAATATTGCAGTCATATACAACAAACAGGCCAAAATTTTATAATATTTGTGAAATTACTCGTAATATTTGTATCTCATGTATGTATGTATGCTATGAGTTTGTAATTTATTAATAAAGCAAAGCAAAAGGTTGTCTTTACAAAGAAAGCTATAGATATTACCACAGATAAGAAAATATCACTTACAGTACTCTGTAGTCCAGTAGATTTTTTTAAAATTACTTATAAAAAGTACTACAGGCGATGTCCATTTTGAAAAACAACCGACACTGTGCTTATTTATTACTTTCTTCTTATATAACTGGAATGAACAACCTGACAGCCCACCTGATGATAAGTGGCTACTGTCTTTTATAGACCTACATGAACAGTACTATGTAATATTATGTTATCTGTGGTACTACGAACATCACGTAGTCTGGTGACGCCTATGGCACCCTCATGCTTTACCGTTTCTAGGAAGTAAGGTGTCATTCTTTTGTATTCTATAATTACTCTTATCATATCTCACCATTCAACCAAACCAAAAATAGCTTACTGTAATAAAAAAAAGTACCTATACATAATAAAATCTTCTTCTTCTTATATATAAATATAACATAACGTTTGTTAGTCTCGCTAAAACTCCAGAACGGCTCGACCGATTTGGCTAATTTTGGTTTTCAAATATTTCTAAAACTCCAAGAAAGGTTTAAGTGGTAAGAAAATGCATGGAAAATAGTAAACACAAAAATTTTTTTACCCATGCAAACTGTTCGTACCTGTCAAACAGGGTGCGTTCAGAAATTTATTGCGTAACTAAATTTCAAAAAACTTTTGACATATTATTTAATAAATATGTATTAATTATTTGCAGATAAAAATATGGTTCCAAAATCGCCGAACGAAATGGAAACGAAAATACACTAACGATGTAGAATTACTTGCGCAACAATATTATAGCAGTTTGGGCATAGTCGCCCCTCGACCCATGTTTGTGGGCGACAGATTATGGATCTTCAACTATCCCAACCGAGTACCACCCATACAGCAACAACAGTGGATGAAGTCACTAAACAATATAGCGAACATAAATACACACAGCCAGATTGTAGAGCGTAACGTATTTAGACCAATACCAAAACCAGAGATATCGCCATTTTTAATTCCACCATCGACAACGTATCCGAACGATAGAGTTTTCATGAACAATATAAATTTGGCGGGAGGCGTAAACGGCAAAATTCCCGCCCAAAATAGATTGGTGCCCAGAGAGGTATACAACAATATGGCCACTGCACAGAAAACAATGGATGTGTATAAGAATAACATACTCAGCCACAGTAGTCCACCTCAAGAGCCCAACGTAGATCATTTAAGAAGGCTGGAAGAAAATTTTAGTATATAAATAGATATATATTTTTGAAAAATAATAACACTTAATATGTTTTTTTTTATTCTGTGAATATTTGGATTCAAACCACGGATTAAATAGTAATTTCTACAACTAATTCCATTGAACATAGAGTATAAAAAAATAAACAATAAATAAATTTTGTTTAAATTGGGTACTTATATTCCAAATTTATTGTTCGTTTGCCCTTGTAAATAAATAATATTGTATACTATACGAGGCTTTTTATATTGCAACAATAATTATCCTAAAATAAAAGTTATCTAACATAACTTTTACAATTATCAATAACAACTGAGTCAGTAATCACTATTGTTATGATCTAGCCTAAGAGCAAGAATTATAATCCTAAAAAATAATGAAAAGTCTAATTAAACCAGTGCAGAAAGGGAGGGATTGTTAGGAAGGTGGACTAATAATACCATTAGATTTTTTTTTCCATCTACCATGAAGGTAGATGCAACATCTACATTGCCATCGCTCCAGTCAGCTCGTGACCACGGCCAGTGCAACCTAGTCGAAACGTCGAGAGAGGTAAATATTCATGTTAAAACTCGGTTAATAATTTAAATAATGTAATAATACCATTGCTAACAATGTACCATGTTAGATTGACCTCCAAGTGGAATCCATGATAAATTCCCCATGAATTTACAAGGGATTCCTGGGGGGAACCACTTGATGGACTAACTGCCCCGAACTCGTGTTCATGTTATCATCTTCTACTGATGCCCGACCAACGTAAACCGTTAGCGCAGGCGGGTGCAACATTCCATTATAATCCATAAGAAAAAAAATGTAGCAGTGCTCAATAATATAGGATGTCGATTTGTTGATGAATAGATCTAAGTATGTAATATTATATTGTCTGTGATATAAGTAACAACACGTGCAATGATGTATATTATTTTTATTTAATACTAGCTACCCATCCCCGGCTTTTCCCGGGGTGTACATGTATTATACATATAAAAAAACCGCCTCAAAATCCGTTGCGGATATTTAAAGATATAAGCATACATAGGGACAGAAAGCGACAGCGAATTTATTTTATACTATGTAATGATGAGTAATGATAATGATTATGATTTAGTCATACTTATAATTATACACATAATAAAAATGATATGTCGCACAATACTTTTTCTATTCTTCCATAGGCTTAATTTCATTGAACAATTCAATCAATTGATGATCAATTTTATGTAGTAACAATATAATATATTTTCTTAGATGCGCACATCATTATGTATGTACCTTTTCTAATGATTTATATATCGATTCGTTTTTTATATTTTTAGGGTTAAATGCGCTAAAGTCGTTGCAATATTCTGGGGAAAATACATTTAGTTGCCATTGAAACGAAAGATGAAGAAGGGTTAAATAACGTTATTCAATTATTAATATCTTACATAGGTATATAATTACAGAATATAATAGAATAATTTATTACTGTAAGTAAATCTTTCACATTGTAATTATTACTAAATATAAAATACAATCGTCTTGCGCCTATTTACGACTTGAGAAACTTCTCATTTTTTGTATATAACTGGAAAAGCGTTTGTATGACGGCTTATATAATGGTAAATTATAATTACCGTCGCCTATATTCATAAACATTATTAAACATATTCATGTGACGCCCATTGCTCATGCATTGCTATTCCCGAGTACTCAGGTGTCATATATATAATAATAATTTCATTACCAATTTTGATATAGTTATGTTATGAATTAATAAATATCACAGTAGTCTTAAAATATCTATAATAGAAGACAAGTCGATAAGGCAATAAAGTAGGCTGCAAGTACGCGTTTCGTAGATACTTTAGATTTATATTTTAAAAATGTTTAAAAAAAGACCACTCAGAAAGCGACAGTATCCCACACTCCCCGAAGGGAGCGAACGATCATCGATGGCTGATGGTGAACCACCACCGCCAGTCTCACGCTCAGGACACCGCGCCACGTCTCCTCATCGTGGTTTGGTGTGACCTCACATATTGGGAGATCTGGTTGGAGAACTTACTATAGAAATGATCCTATGAAGTAAGGTCTTACCGTTCGTTCACAGCCGCAGCCGGGTCATTCTACGAGAAAAAATCTTAATAGCGCGTTGTAGAAAAATTTGATTATCTACTGCAGTGACATCTAGTTGTACATGAAGGAAACACTGAATAAATTATTGGTGCTTTAAGTAGTGCTCCGCATACTATATCTGCTACTTACTATTATAAAATTCATTAAAGCAAAGAAAATAAAAAGCAATGAAACAAAGTAGTAATAATTTTTTACTATACATATATATATTTATACATACATAAATATAGTCTGTAAAACACTCTGTGTGTTTGTAACAGTTCCGAGTATTTGTTTAAAACGTATGTATATATCATTCATTTAAAAAAAATCTTGAATAATTTTAATAAATGATTTATTGCTACTGGTATTAAGACTGTTATTGTCATCTTAGTATATTTTTTACATTCGACACAAGACTTTTATAAAAATAAAATCTAAAAAGATTAAAAAATATTAAATATTTATCAAGAAGATCTGTAGTCACATCAATGTCATAATCATTAAGTAATATATATTAAAATTTATATTTAATTTCTAACCATTGACTAATAGATCAACCATTTTTTTTATTGTTATTATATTTTAATGTTTAATTAAATCATTATAAGTTGGTCGTTTATTACTTAATCATAACCTTTAAATTCTAATTCATTCAATTATTCGTTCGATTTTAATATGCTGTGAAATATTATGTAACATACAGTACAAATATAATAATTAAGGTACATAATTTATATTAGTAATGTTATATTGACGATAAAATATTAACGTCTATTTCAATAAACGTATTATTGTTTAATAGTCACCTACGTATTTATAAAATAGAAGTGAGTAGAAATTTAACATTCTATATGAATTTTCAAAAAGTAGAATGAAACATCTTCAAGAATATGAAATTAAAAAAATGTGGAACGCTTCATGATTTTGCGTGTCATCCTTGCGCAGGGGCCATGCTAATCTTCTCTGTATCGTTCCAATTTTAGTATATGTACTGCCGAAGCAAGTACAAAAAATGTTTAATGACAATTATATATATACTTACTATGGCAAAATCTTTGTTAGCGCGTTTTAGGTATTTGCAATTTTTTATTATTACTTATTTTTACTACAAATAATTAATGAAACTTAAATACACACATTAATAATTTATTTATACAGTGTTTTATAACAACAATAAATTAACATAGTCAAAATATATTAATTTTCAAAGAACAAAGATAGAACGTTTTTACAGTAGCGAGAGTAGCGCCATCTAGATTAATACTTGCAAATTCCAATACGAGACAAAAAATACCACGTGGCAAATAATTGGTAAAGCACTTTACCCCATTACTTCCCTTCTGTATTTGTCCAAATTTATCACAACCTACCACATCCAATGACCAGGGGGTAATCGCCACCACCGGAGAAGACGAATAGTGAGTTCCGACTCGAAGCCCCTACCCACAAGGGGAGGAATTGTTAGTAACGGAGATCAGCGACCCCATTGCTAGCTATTTACCTTATTAGGTTGATCTCCACACAATCAACTTCGAAACCTTTGTAGCTAATTTATAATGAATTCATGTAGGGCTAACTAAACTAACTTCATAGTTATGTTTAATTCTTCATTGATGCCCCGTTAGCCCAAGAGCCCACGACAGCTAGACATACGCTTTAATGCGTCTGGTAGGATGATAGAACCAACAAAACTGTCCTGCAATTTAGGAAACACAGTTTAATAGTTCTCTGAATAATATATATAAATTTCAGCTGTTTTAAAATAACGTAAGTTTATTCATAAAACAATTTACTTTGGGGGTGTCCGGCGAGGGGTTGGAACCATACTAAATGTCTGGCAATGAGAAGCGCAAGTCATAATACTGCTACGAACAGTATATTAAAGAATGGAGTTTTTTAAAATAACCAATTTTATATGAAAATTTTTACAGCTTTGTTACCTGCCAAAAGAACCACGATCCAGATTTCATGTTTGGGGATCATTCTTACCTTTGTTGGGGACACACATACAAGAACTTTCACATTTACTAAAAAGACGTATGTCTGGCCGTCATGGGCTCTTGCTCTACGTTTCCGATAATAGTTTCTTTCATATATCAGGTAAAGACATCCGTTACACCCGCGACTTCGTCCGCATGAATTGAACATCTTTTTATTTAAATATATTCTCTAAATTATTATTTAATATTAAAAGGAAAATTAGGCTTAGAAAGAGTGATTCTCCCGCCAAAATCGGGAAAAAAAAATGTCTTTTTAATTAAGTAGCGTATATACTTCAATGCGTTAAGTTGTAATTACAAACTACATAAAAGAAGTGCAATTTTATTTATTTAAAAATTATGTGACAAATGTAGGTCAAATTTATATGGGACCACGAAGCATCACTTTAAAATAAAAAATAAAAAAAATGGTTGACAGGTGTTACAAAAAGACCTAAGGTAATTGAAAAAATCCTACTTTTTTAAAATAATATATAATTATATATTTAGATATGCATAAATAAAAACACATAGATCTGTTTAAATACATAATTTATTACTATGTTACAACGTGTTCTGAATGATTCGCCGACAAATATAACAGCCATCATAAAACAAATGTTCATTATAGGTAACCAAACAGTCACAGTTCATTTTACTATCACCCAAACATCTAGTTTTATATGAAATACTCCCATAAATACAAATCCTCATTCTTACAACCCACGCTTGACTGATCTTACACACAACTGCAAATTATCGGCTCTTCAAATTTTTCACCAATTTTCCTATAAATGTCCACCACGTCATTCCTTACACTGCATTTATATATATATATATATAAACATAAAAAATAACAATTACGATAGTTTATTTTTGCAAACACTTCCTTGTTTTATTTATACACTTTTTTTCAGACAGTTGCCATATTTCAATATTAAAATATACTATTCGCCACAGATTCAAAATACGATTCTTTTTTAAAATATAGAATAAAAAGACGTTCTTTATTTTCAAATCTGAGTCGAAAGCACATTGAGGCATTATAATTATTGTCTATAATTATTATTTTTTATAAACGGCCAAGGAAATATCGCTTACAGTCTTGCGAAGATTTCCAAGAAAGAAAATTTTATTCACGTTTAGAATATTGTTTTTATTACAGCAACTGTCCACAGCCGCAAGTTTGGCAATGTTAGGGATTCGGAATTCCACTGTTTGTAACTGTGACTTATATATATGTGTATGTATGCGCCAGACTTCGCTTAAAAGTCCTTACTGACACTTCACTTTACTTCTTCGCTTCGCGGAGTTGCTTGCTGCTACCTATCAACAAAAACAAGTGTTAAATTGATATGATTAATCAATCAAATAAAGATACATTGTAAGTAGAAATAGAAATAATTTTTATTCAAATAAACTTAAAAAAACCAAAAAAATAAAAAATCAATAAAAAAATAAACTTAAGACTTTTGAATAGTCATTTCGGTACAGCGTTCATACTGTACCGATGGAGGTTTGGAATCACCTTCAAATAATGGTATTTCCCAACTGATATGATATTGAAACCTTCAAGAAAACAGCTAATTCCTTCTTAAAGGCAGACAATGCATTTGAAATTCTCCTTCATTAGGTAAATAAATAAATGTATTGGATTACATGTTCTCTCTGGCGAGCGGCTAGCTCGTTTGTCCTCTCTGCTGTAAAGAACTCACCTAGCAAAGGCACTAGGCTAGCTGTCGCCCTGCAGCGAGGTGAGCCAGTTTCCTGGCGCGGATGCTCACCTGGCTAGCTGTCGTCCTGCAGCGAGGTGAACCTGTTCCCGAGCGCGAGCGGGTGTCGCGGCGCATGCGCGGGCGGCGCCCCGGCGGCGGGCGCGGACCATCCGGCGCGCCGTGTGCCGCCGCCGCCGCGCCCGAGCTCCGGGAACGAGTCGTCGTTGTGGATGTCCGGCGCGTGCTTCTGTTACCCGACATTTTGTGTTAAGGCATACACAACATTATATTCTATTTAAACATGATGCAGCACATTTTTTTTTCAAATTATAAAACATTTTGCTGTATTAAGTACAGAGTGATTAACATTATCTTTATTTGTAACATGATTCAGCAGTTCTTTTTTTTTATAGAACTTTTAGTGCGAAGTAAGAACAGTGCATAGGTATACCAGTGACATTATCATTATATTAATACATGAACCAAAAATTTCATAACCCTTTTTTACGAAAATTAAGCGGACGGAAGAGTATGAAATTGCAGAAGTGTGCACGAGAAGTGCATTAAACCTACATTAAATAAATGAAAAACATTACACACTATCATATATCTAACATACACATGTATACCCTTTTGTTTATTGTTAAAGTGTGTGGTAAAATTGAGAATAGGTTTATGTTCTTTATCTTTAATAGTTTGTCTATAGTCTTACTGAATGTAAAAATAGTGATAATTTAAATTATGGCCGACTTTCGACTATTGGAGGACTCTAACCAAATTAAATAAGCAAATTATATTGTCCATGAAAGTACAATAGATTATAGAAGAGAATCTTACAGCTTGGTTCCGACGTAGAGGCTCGACGACGCGACGTGACACCGGCGGCACGTATGTTGCAGGTTTGGTCTCACGAGGCTTCTCCTCTGGAGGAGGTGCTGGCGCTGGTGTCTCCACTTCCACCTGGAACATATCAAACAGTACAATTGAAGATGTCATGTAGCAGATATGTATGTAGAGTATGCTAATACTGCTTTACTTCCGACATCCGCGGGATAGATTGTTACATGATACAAACATCATGAATATGATTGTTTGTATTGATCAAATCAATCAAATTAAAATATCTTTTATTTACATTGACGGTCTCTGTTGCCTAGCAGTTTAACAGACCGCCTTACTTCCGATGGTCGCGGGTACGATTCCTAGCAGTGCCACAAACATGTCAACATCATATCCATGAGTACAATTGTTTGTGTTAATCTGGGAATTCATGGTTTAACAAACCTTAGTAAAATTTTCAATCAAGATATATTGGACAACAAAATGTATATAAAATTATTTTTAATCCTAAAAACCAGACATAATCAAAACAAAGTTGTCTGACCAATATATAATAAAATGAATTGGAATAGTAAGTATAAAAATTTAAACAAATAAACAATTACAGGTTTGTTCCATGGCCCTTTGCCTTTGCTGTTCTCGGGGGCAGAGTCTTCCGAGCTGTTGTCGCGGCCCGACTCAGGAGCTCCGTTGCCGCCCTGTAGCACCTGTATCTTGAGGCCAGTGTAGTCTTTCACTGGCTCCTCGTATTCTTTCCACTCTTCCTCTTCCTGTGTGAAAAAAAAAAATTATGTATTGATGTGATAACAGAACAACAGATTGGTTGGAGAGTTGGGAGCTCTCCAACCAATCCCACGTCCAATTCAAATGGGAATCGAAATTACGACGGCCTGAGACAATGTTCAAATCCCTAGCAGTGCCCTTAGGCTAAAGTCATATCCGTCAGGCATGAGCTGACCTTCAACCGCTCCATAAGTCCTTCCTGCACTCACCCCCTGTATACCTAAAGGCCAACTACAGCCAAACAGCTGTAAAGTAGTCCGAAATAAAAAAGTTACTCATTTACAATATATCTATGGATGGCCGCAGAACTCCTAATATACTATGTGGCTTTCTCTGTGGGTTGATCATTATTATATTATTTTTTTATGGCTCTATTATTTTGGCAATGTCAAGTTTGAAACAGGCTATATCATGAATTAACTCTCTGTGAAAATGTTTTTTTATGAAATTGGAATATCAATCTGACAGTCTCCCTGATGTCCTGATGGTGTATGAATAGCACATTATCATGTGATACCCACAATACCACTAAAGTCATACCATTTACTGAATTTCTAGAGGTATAAGATGTCTTATGGATGATAATGGAATGGTGCACCTTCTTCTTCAGGTACTTACAAAATATACATATCCTAAGTATTTGTATCAGTTGTCTAGTACCCATAACATAAGCTTACCTTGGGTCTAGATAGTGCTGTATTAACTCTTCAGGGAAAAAAATCTTTACCTAATGAGATAATAACATTGATGATAATAAGATTGCATAAATTTCCACAAAGTCTAAAATTTAATAATATAAAATTAAAGTAAATAAATAAAATAATTTTTAGCCCATTGTCATTAATTAGAAGACAAGACCATCAATGGAAGAGAAGGACCTTTTTTTTTAATAATTTGGTACTCAATGACATATAGTTTGGGACTAAATACTGTTTTAAATAAAAAATATAAATAAGAAATATTTGCTTTTTGTTTGTAATGTATAAACACTTATATTATCTTAAAACATCTTTAATTGATAAATGCAAAAAATAATTAAGTTATATTTATATTTATTCAAGAAATAAATAAAGACATTTCATTCTATTATATTATTTTACATATAGAAAGTTATTTTATTACGGAAAAATATGGGGGTGTATTTTTTTTAACTTAGAAATCCCTAGTCATTGAAAGGGTATAAAATTAAGCTACTTTTATATAATCTAGATTGAATATCTTTCTATATCAAAAATAAAGATCACTATCATAAAGACTACAGTTATTTTATTAATTTTTCAGTTAATGTGAGAAAGTTTCATTGTTCGAGATGACATGACGATTTGACTAACCCAAAACCGTAGGTAAATGACAATTAAGTATGTACTTACACCCGTTCATAACCCGTAAATGAAGAGTTAATTAATTGAACTAGGTCAAGTGGAAACGAAGGCGTGTTTTCGAACAAAACGACCCCATAATCACGTCAAAAACTAGAGGGAATTGCGAATAGCCATTGTCATTCGCGTTTGACAGGTCAGCAACGGAACAAAATTGAATTCGTCAGTTTTTATAGGAAAACTCACCCCAGCTCGGCCTGATTCATCGCCCTCTTGCGTCGGTCTTTCCTTCTTCGGCCGCACGTCCGGTTTCTGTTTTGGATCATCCATTTTCTTAGCTACTTCGTCAGCAGTGGCGAACTTTTTAACTGCTTTCGATTTTTTGCGATCTTTTTTGGCGAAGAAATCGTCTAAATCTGCCATTGTGAATTTTGACGAGACACTCGTGTGTTTAGTTTTGTTAGGGAAGTGATTACGGCAATATTAGAACTAAATTTAAAGGGGGAAAAAATGCCCCCGAAATGTGGAGATTTCTCTCGTAAGCGTGGCCGACTGTTTCTTTTTTTTAATTTCTTCAGGGCAGGCGGATAGACAGATATTGTTGCCACTTTGAAAAATACTAAACTACCATAATTAAACGCATTCTAAAGTGTATCTGTTTTTCAATATTGACTTTTTACTATATTTATGTTTATAAAGAAATATTGTTAATATTTCCTGACTTTTATTTTATATTCTTTAAAATATATAATGAGAAGGAACTTTTGAAAAATGTAATTAGACTATTGGACGCAAAGACAATAGCTTGTTCGTTGTACTGGTACTTCCACGTTACTCATAAAGTAACCAAACCTAACTGTTACTAAACTTTCCCTACCCTGATTTTTTTCTTAATATTTATTACTCATTCATTTAATATTTATTTTTTAAATAGGACATAAATTATGCTATTCATAAATATTGTTTAAGTAGAAGGCAAATAAAGATTATTTTTATTATAATCTAATGAAAACGATAATTAGTGCCGAAACATTAAACAAAATAAAATGCATCTTATTTAAAACCTTTTAATATATGTTTACAAGTGATATAGAATTCTTATCAACCTATTTGCTTTGAATACCATATGTAGTTATGTACGAACTTTTTTGACAAATAACTTGAAGTTTTTGCTGGTAAAGTCCGCTAACTTAGTTACAGGACTTTCCTCATTTGTTGAAAATAAATTATTTCTTTCTTTATTTATACTAATGCAATCAAGCATACAGCTTATCTGATGGTAAAAGTTTTTTTATTTAACTTCAAAGCACAAAGGTACATATGGCGGACTTAACACCTTGTGGCGTTATCTACCAGTCAATCATGAGTCATGCAGAGAATAATTGTTTGTGTATCGTAGCCCAAGAACTCCTGCAACACCAAGGGTGACACGTACCCTTAGGTTATGAGGTTGAATCTACATACACTAAAATATCACATAATATTTCACACATAAAAAAGTGAGGTGGAATTGCGAAAAAACGCGCTCAAATTTCATAATAAAAAAAAATCAGTTTAATTGAAACCGATTTTTCCTGAAGTTACTTAAAAATTACTGAATATTTTATTTATTTAACACACAAAAATCATGATTACCCTTAAATTCATATATTATACCAATAATTTATAAAGTTCCTTATCATTACTGGACCGGAGATAACAAATGGACCTTCTAACTTTGACGGGTTATAAAGGTACATGAAGGTGTTGTATTAGGACTTAAGGCTTATCAGTTAGTATCGCGCGTCATAGTTCGGGACTTGGAGCGTTAAATTTAGTTCGCTGCTCATCTGCAAAGTAATTAGTTCTTATAGTTCAATCGCCCTAGACTCGAGTCAGGTAAAGGAAATCATATTCATAAATGACGTCCTACAAATTTCATGATGTCGCCATTCTTGTCACAGATGGTCATATTACGTCACATATTTTAAAATTTTCTAAGAAATATAATATTTTGAAGTCTTATAATTCGTTATTAACTAGTACAAATTTCGTATTTTAAGATGTGATGTCACGAAATTTCAGAACCTTCTCGAATCTTGTCACATTTTGTCATGTGGATACGGTAATAGGCGGATTAACACACATGCCTATTAGTATTCCTCGAGGTAATGTGTTCTTGTTTTTCTTCTTGGAAAACCTCTATAACACTTTAACAAACCAACTAAATCTGCGGGGCGAAAGGGAATTGTTAATAATATGGACTGATGACCCTATTAAATGTCAACCTGTACTGTACATTAGTAGAATGTACTATGTCAGGTTGATCTTCATGCGGTTCCCCAGAAAACCATCGTGATAAATCCTGGTGAATTTGCCATGATGGGTCAATTGGCCTGATTTAATGCTATTCTTATAATCCTCCACTGGTGCTTCTCCAGCGTATACCGTTAGCGCACAGGGATGTACTATTCCGTAATCATTCATTAAAAAAAACTAAATCTGCGATTATCTGCAACCTACCTTCGCCTTTGGAGCGTTCTTCTGAACTAGATCTTTTTCGAACTACACAAACCTACTATCAGTTATTACTGACCAGTCCTATCGACAGCAACCGATAGCTTATCTACCTGAGTTTACGGGAACTTAAATTATTGACACATTTTTGGATTAAACTCACCATGATCGGACCTTTAGCAAGAATTTCGAACCAAGCCGGGCGGGATGTGATGAAGACGTTCGTGAGGAACGGCTCCCATGGGGGTGTTCCTGGAGAGGTATGTGTATTACGTAATACCTAATAATTGTGTCCTGGATACAAACTTGTAGAAACTACTACAGAATCTAGTTAAAATGTACAAAGTCACCTGCTTGAGAACCTCAGTCTCACCATTTCACAGGCCAGGTAGCTTGAAGGAAACATGAATGGTATCAGTACCATCACATGATAACGTGATATCTGTAGTTTATAGGTACATAGGCGACGGGATCTACTACACTGAGCCGTACCTTGTTGACCATTCCAATTCAATAAAAATAAAATCGTGTCTGCATGTGTTCCGTAGTCTACTTCCAAGTAGCTTGCTTTTTAATTTTTAATCTGTATTTCAGTTTGAAAATTTAGTGAAATTACAGTATCAATGGTGTCTCACAACGACGTGATACGTAATGCATTTTGGCGTCGACTGCTACTTTTACATTATGATTTCATTATGGTTTCAAAAGGCAAACTTTTTTCAAAAAGTAATCTATATTGTTTAGATTTAAAAGTTGTTGAATAAAATGTTTAGTCAGTATATTAGGTCGCCTATATAGCGATTTAATGCTACCGATATTTTGGAAATACTGACCATTTTTAGTTATTTCGGACAATATCGTTTTTTTTCTAATGATTGCATTTATTAGAAACAAAAACAACATTGACCGAAATAACAAAAATAGGTCAGTATTTCCAAAATAATGAAGTGAGTAAAAAACTAAGATATTTTTATTCGGCCAGGCTAAAGAAGTTGATTATCAGTACCACGTTATTCTGATCAATTCTTTATACACTAGTATGTATAAGAAATTCATGTAGGTATCAGTGCTTGAGTATTAAGTATAATTGTCAACCTCGCCTGCTTTAGATTTATATTAGCTGTAAATTAAACCACAGGCGTTTCACCCTCGTGAATTTATAGCCTGTTTTATTTTAATGTATAAGCTATATTATTTTAAAAGTTTCAAAAAAATCTGTTCAATACTTTTGCGAGAAAGAGTAACAAACATCCATCCATCCTAACTCACAAACTTCCACGTTTATAATGCTCTAAAGTTCCATAACATAACTCTAAAGTTCCATATTTCATTATTTAAAAACAATTCTACATTGTAGTCACACTTCAGAATATTAGCAACTTCAAAGTGAAAACGGTTCTAAATTCGAATATATATTATTAACAGACTTTAAAATAATTGTCAAGCTAAGAAGACATCTACTAAAAAACTCAATGTAGTTGTTTTTTCAGTTTTATGGCGCTATTCAGAATTCCAGCCAAATACCTATTCACATTAAATCGATACAGTTACTATCGTATTTGTTATTGCATTCACAATTCCTTTTACTAGTATTGTAATTTACTAATGGAAGTATGTATTTTATTTGGGATTTAGGTACACGCGCACTTATACACGAGAATTTTTATAGTTTTGATATCACTGATAAACTGAAAAAAGTAATAAGTAGTAAAGTATTCACACTCTAATTATAAGTCTAATGGTAGGATCATAGGATGTAGAATTAGAGTGCGAATGCGTAATAAACAATTAGCGAAACCAGGGGCGGATCGTGAATTTGTGGGGCCCTGGGTTAAATCTACTTAGGGCCTACCTACCGTACCTGATTATAATAATACTCAACTAAAAAAAACACACCGACCAAAAACAAGAGACTAGAAATTCCCCGTTCCTTTCGATAGACGCACACTTGCATGGGTTGATTGATCTCAGGCTTAACCTTATGATAGGTTTTTGAACATTCTAGATATTTTTTTATATTCTAAATATTGTTGCAGTGGGTACGAGGAGCCCTTTGTATTCTCGGGGCCCTGGGCTGCAGCCCAAGAAGCCCTTATGTAGATCCGCCCCTGAGTCAAGCTCACTTACGCATTGATATTACTCTAGATTGAATTTTCTTGTAACGCAGAGGCAACGCGTGCCTATTATTACAGATAATGTTATTACCAAGGGCAGAATCATAAAACGGGCGACTAACCCAGAATCGTTTGAAGGACGAAATAAAACAGCAGTAAATTTTATTTAGCAATTCGACAACAAATTAACTTAGTATTATCTTAACTATTTCCGACGACTTTGTCTGCACAAAATAACATCCACTATTTCAACCCTTTTCTAAATTTCTCTTTTATGCTTGAGTTTATTTAAAATTAACACCTCATTATAAATAAACTCAGTTGTAAAACGACGTACGATATACGCGGTTATTTAACACATTCGGCTCCATTACGCCTTCACCTACGGCTCGGGCTGAAATTCTGCCTCATGTGTTATAATCATTATAAGGCACTTATATCTTAATGTCTTATATACAAAATTCTCGTGTCACAAAGTAGTTACCATACTCCTCCGAAACTGTTTGACCGATTTTTATTAAATTTTATATGCATATTCAGTAGATCTGAGAATCGGCTACTATCTATTTTTCATACACCTAAGTGATAAAGGTTGGTTGGACGGGTGGACACCCGTAACATTTTATTTTTTTGGTATTTTTTTTTATAATGTGTTATTAAAAATACATACAACTCTAATTTTTCACAATTCCACTATCAACCCCTATTTTTTAATAGGGATTTTAATTTATACAGCAAAACAACGTTTGCCGTGACAGCTAGTACTACTATATGTATATAATATTATGTATTACATCACTACATACTTTGGATGAACTGTTAGCGTTATGAGCTACCAATCTTAAATAAATCAGTTGAACTGTGAGTCTAATGGATATAGTCTACTTATAATTAAAACTAACATTCCAGAACCTGCCTTTCAACATCCACAACAAGACCCGACTGACTCTGAACGTATTCTGGTTCGTGGGCACCGGCATTGCAGCACCGTTCCTCATCGTGTTCCATCAGCTTAGGAAGAAGTAGACGGTGAGTCAATACTGATTCAATACAATTCTTTAATCAATGATTATGGAAGCACCCGCCAGCGTAAACCGCTAGCGCTACCGGGGCACCAGTAAGGAATGATAGGACGAGCATGAGGTCAGGTCAGTTCGCCTATCGTGACGTATTCCCCAGGAATTTGTGACGATAGTTTCCAGGAGGACCTGCGTAGAGGTCAACCAGACTTGGTAAATTGTTGGTTTCCAGAGGGTGTCTGTAAGAGTACGTCACTAGCTTATTGGTTGTTGTCACATCACTAGTTATCGATGTCAGTAGTAGTAAAAATGGAATTTGATTGTAATGGCTACTCAATGAAGTAATAATTTTAAAATGAAATATATGTAATTGAATAAGTAAGAGCATCATAACAGAGGGAACCGAGTAGAGGTCAAACACACTTAGAAAATTGCTATCGATGGAGTAATTTGTTCACATTAATAACCCAATAATTATTTATAATATTTATACTTTATTAGGTCTACTCATCCCTAAAACTACGTCATAAGATAATGGGATTAATGATAATGAAGGGGATTGAGTCTAAAAAGTGTGACAATATGTGACAAGGGTGTGGAAGGAGTCCTAAATGTCGTGACATCGCATCTCAATATCCTAAACATCTGATTGTGTACTAAAAATTAAAAATTGACCGAAACCGAAATAGTTCTTTATGGAATAAATGAAAAATGGGACGGAGTCGAAAAATTTGATAGATGAAACAAGAGGGCGTTGTCGCTTATTATGACT
Source organism: Achroia grisella (assembly GCF_030625045.1). NCBI lineage: Eukaryota > Metazoa > Arthropoda > Insecta > Lepidoptera > Pyralidae > Achroia > Achroia grisella. The sequence goes on from NW_026712626.1 coordinate 1,363,515, forward strand.
CTTTATGTATGTATGCCATATGCTCAAAGACTCAAATTATAAATAACCATAGTTATTTTGCCACTTATAAGTAAAGTATTTACAGATTAAAAAAGAGGTACATATAAAAGTGGCATTTATGTTAAGAACTGCAGCCGTAAATTAGTTATCATTCATTCTTCTTTCATTTAGTAATATTCCTTTTATTTTTATGTTTTACAGGTGACTGGGATGCGGTTACTTCATTACATTAAGTATACAATTATAAACTCATGTAGATAATTTACTTTTTCTCTGCGAATAAATTATTTAAAAAATATGATTCATTGCATTTTATTACAAATTCACTTATAAAGTCGCGTTCGAAGATATTCCATGGAAAGCTACCATTTAAATTAATTTTACGAACGCATTGGTAGTTTTCGAACCAAGAAATTAAAAAAAATATCAGTCGAGGATTTCTAAGAAATCATATATTGATAATTTCTGATTTGTAATTTATCAATTTTCAAAATGATCGCCCCATTAGCTCGGATTTCCAATAAATTAGGCAGGAATGCAATGACAAATTTCGTGAGATGTCATTCTCATGGCGGAGTACCCGGAGAGGTGAGTTCCATTTTCAAATTATAAGTACGCATTATGTAATCTCATTTGTTTGAGAATATAATAATTATCTAATTAATAATGAATACACCGTCTATTTTAAAGTCGTTGGTACCCATGTATAATGTTTACTTTCATGTCTTTTATATTCTCATTAATTAAATATTTTCTTAAAAAGATAGGAGTATTTTTTATGCACGTGCATAAAAATTGTATTTACTTTTTTTTATACATATATAATTGCAAGGGAGTAGGTAACATTATTATACTGTCGTAATAAATTTACTGCCATAATTTACAGAATCTCCCATTCGACATCGCCAATAGATACAAGCTGACTGCACTCTTTACTGTATACATTGGATCTGGACTTGCTGCGCCCTACCTGATTTGCCGCCATCAACTTCTTAAAAAGTAAAATTTAAATCTGTAAGTCTATATTTTATTTTTATTAGTTTATAATCAAAGAACATTTACATCCATCTACAGACAAAATATTTTGTACTTTATTATTCACAGACAAACAAAATCTTACATATTATGTTCCATGAAAATACAATTCACATTTTTCTAAAATATTTTTCAAGTTGTTTCCCTGTTTTAAAAGAAAAATAGATAATGTTTAATTTGTTATAATTTTGACTCCTTTTCATACAAATGGAAAAGATTAAATAAAAACCTACTTTAATTATAATTTTTTTTTATGTGCTATAATCTTCATTTGAAATAAAAAGACAAAAACTAATTTATATGTTTTTGGAGGTTTTATGAATAAGGTGTGACTTTATACTTACATTTTCCTGTTCGGAGAGTAGTATGTTTATAATTGTATTGTAATTTACAATGTTAAAAACACACAATATGAATATGCTCAGTATAACCGTGGCAGATTGCCGTCTTCAGTGCCGTGATCACACAGACAATATTGTTGTATTAGTTTGTAAATATTATATTATATGTATGTTAGTCTATAAGATATTTATAATATGGGCCTAGTTGCCTGAAATAAATGAATAAATAAAAATAAATAACTCTGCACTATCTCACTATAACATTTTGCCCTCTATGTAGAAGGCAATGTTAGTAATGGAAATCAATACAATAGGGCACTTTGCTAATAATACAGTGTCTATTAATGGTAAAATACCCTATCAGATTAACCATCACATGATCCTCCTCAAAACTATCTACCTGGGCTCTCCTGGGAACCATCATAGTTAATTACTAAGGAATTTTCCACAATGTGCTAACTGTCTATTCTTTATACATGTCTTATAATCCCTTACTGGTTACACAGGTACCATATCCATCATTATTATATTTAAAAGATAGTGATTAGATGAGGGTGATCTTAAAATTTATGTTATGTTATACCATTATCAATAGTTTTTTAAGTATATGTGTTATAAAAAAATATAAATATAGATGATATACATAAACATTTTTGTGATATATTACTCACCCGCAACATGATACAAGATTGTAATGCAAAATTGGTATAAAATTATTAATTGTTATATTTTCTTGTTCACAGGTAGAATGTTTAATTTATCTTCATGGAGAAGTTATCAACTTTATTAAGTTAAGTTAGTGATGTGCATAAGTTGGAAATAAATGATGATATAAATAAATAAGAAATTATTAGTATTTTATTAAACTAACTTGTAAAACCTGTTGCATACTACCTTACACCTATCCTTTTACTCCCATTTTTGTAGGAACTTTTTAAATCCTTAATTAAGGGTTAGAATTGTCTATGCTATAATAGATGGATAGTTGTGTATAATTTATAAATAAAATAGAACTAAGATTCCTTAGCAATTAGTGTAGAACATCATAAATAAATTCAACCAATTTTAATGTTTTGTTCCTAATGTAGAGTCATATCAGTTATCAATATAAAATAAACAAAAAATACTGCAACAGCTTAGACTACGAATTTTACAAAAATATTACTATATAAAAAAACAATATGTAATGCCTAAGACAAACAAAATAGTATAGATTTGTTTGTTGAATGCCACTCCGTATTTTAAACTGTTAATATTTACTCGGCCTTTCAGTTTTCTAAATTTGTTTTTGGCGAATACACTTTAAGATTTAAATTTTCACATGTTAGCCCCGTTCATATCATAAAAATATTCAAACATCTAAATTTAAAAAATACAGAAGACCTTTGGGGCATGTCTGTAAAAGTAGTTAGTTCTTTCATAGATATTGTTGCTCCATATCTAGCTACTATTTTTAATAAATGTATTGATAATGGGACTTTTCCACAATTAATGAAATTTAGCAAATTAATCCCACTATTTAAATCAGGAGATAAATTTGAGCCAGGGAACTATAGACCTATATCTATTTTGCCAGTTCTAAGTAAGGTGTTTGAAAAGATAATGTTAAATCAAATGTTACAACACTTCAGGGATAACCGACTGCTTCACAGTCAACAATATGGTTTCACCGCCGGCAAGTCTACCACTGACGCAGGTGTAGCGCTGATAACACATATTTTCCAATCATGGGAGAAGTCACAGGATGCACTCGGAGTTTTTTGTGACCTATCAAAGGCATTTGATTGCGTGGATCATAAAACACTTTTGTACAAGCTCGAACATTATGGTATAAAAGATAATGATCTAAAATTAATGAGAACTTATTTAGAGGATAGGGTCCAAACTGTAGATATTGACGGTATAAAATCTAAGGGAGCTAATATTGGGATGGGCGTTCCACAAGGGTCAATCTTAGGCCCCTTTCTCTTTTTAATTTACATAAATGACCTTCCCTTTATGGTAGAGAAAATTGCAGATATAGTGCTGTTTGCGGATGATACTTCGTTAGTGTTTAAAATTGGACGTCAAACTAATCAATTAGACGATGTAAATTGTGCTATGTCTGCTATATTAAATTGGTTTACATGTAATAACCTATTATTAAATTCCAGCAAAACAAAGTGTATAAAATTTACACTTCCTAATGTAAGACCAATAAATACACAGTTATTGCTTAATGACGAAATAGTAAATTTTGTTAATGATACAGTTTTTTTAGGTATAACAGTGGACTCGAAATTACAATGGGGGCCCCATATTTCAAAATTGGCCAATAGACTCAGTTCAGCTGCATATGCAATTAGAAGAATTAGGCAATCGGCAACAACAGACGTGGCGACGGCTAAACTTGTATACTTTAGTTATTTCCATAGCATTATGTCATATGGTATACTACTGTGGGGTAAAGCAGCCGATATAAATACTATATTTATTTTACAAAAGAGAGCCATACGTTCTATTTATGGTATGGGTTCAAGAGAGTCATTACGTCAGTGTTTTAAAGACTCAAATATCCTCACTGTTACTTCACAATACATTTATGAGAATATCATGTATACGCGGAAGAATTTAGACAGTTTTAGAAAACTTAAAGACTGTACAAATAGAAACTTACGCAATAAAAATAAGCTAATTTTACCTAAATGCCGCCTGCACAAAGTCAGTAATTCATTCTATGGTAATTGCGTAAGATTTTATAATAAACTGCCAGAATCTGCACTAAATCTGACAGAGAGGCAATTCAAATCTTATATTAAACAATTTTTATGTAAGAAAGCCTATTACAGGATAGACGAATTCATAGAAGACAACATATCAAGTAAATAATTAGTTTATTAGCATACAACGTTATAATTTGTTTATCTCATTGCTTTCTTGATTCAATTATTTTAGAAATATGAAAGCGTAGCGGGTTTTGTATTAATTGCCGCATGCATTCTTATGTGAAATGTGAATACTATAAACATCAGATGGCAATTGTGAGTAGCTATGACGTGGTCTGGTGTTTTGAGTAGTCATGCTCACTAAAATGTCCAGACTTGTGGCGGCGTGGTGGGCCGGGTCATTGGGCTCCCTAAAATATGGTCGAGCGCAGTGATGGCTGGCTCATCCGTCATACTCGTGAACGGGTGCTGCTTGTAGGGACTGGTCTGCTCTAATCACTATGACTGATTTCCTCTTATTAATTGTTTAACCAGTTGGTTATGTATTCAATATTTTTTTCTTTTTGAGTATTTAATTGAATTAGTGCTAATCGGTGGTTTGTATTCACACACTTAAACTTAAATTGTAAGTAAGAATAAATTATTTAAAAGAGCAACACACAAGTTTCTTGCTTGTTCTTCTTGTGATGAGACAGCATTCCGAATGAGCGGTAGATTAAAAAAAAAAAAAATGTTATGACTATTCAAAAGTGCTTCAATGTAAGTTTATTTGAATAAATGATTTTCTATTCTATTCTATTCTATTCTATTCTATGCCAAGCCACAATAATAAAAATATAGATTGACACATGACTGACTGAGACTCGACTGAACTGAAAAGTAGACTAGGCTGTACGGTCTAAGGATCTTTGCCTGTTCCATCACTGAAAAGGAGATGGACGAATATGGGAAAAAAAAAAATCGACTGAACTGAAAAGTTCAACAAAATATTTTTGTCTACTTTCTAAAATTCTCCCATATTTTTTGAATATTCAATATATTTAAATGGGTTTTATTGAGTACGTGTTTTCTTATACACGTTCACCATTGTGACACAACATTCGCAAAGTCATTTGAAATATCGAGCATATTATCGAGTTATAACTTTCGTAATATATATGAAGCCGGTAACCTCAAACATTAAAGATGAGTGAATCTTCCTGCTACATCCTCGACAATGGAGCTTATACCGCCAAAGTGGGTCTTTCTACATCAGACCCGAAAATAGTACCGAACTGCATTATGAAAGCTAAATCAGAAAGACGCCGGCCGTTCGTTGGCTCCCAAATAGACGAATGCCGTGATGCATCCGGTCTTTTCTACATACTACCTTTTCAGAAAGGTTTCCTAATTAATTGGGACACGCAAAAAACCGTCTGGGACTATATATTCAGTAAGGAATGTTGTCCAGTCAATTTTAATGAGACCCCTTTGATAATTACTGAACCTTTATACAATTTTGCGTCTATTCAAGAGGCAATGACGGAAATATTCTTCGAAGAGTACGAATGTCAGACTTTATTGCGAATTAATGCTACAGATTTAGCCGAGTATCATTATAGGAAGAAGCAGAAGAATCAGTGTACAGTTGTAGTAGATTCAGGTTACAGCTACACATATATTGTTCCATACATTAAGGGTAAGAAGTATAGAGAAGGAATAAGAAGAATAGATGTTGGCGGGAAAGTGATGACAAATCATTTAAAGGAGATACTGTCTTACAGACAGTTGAATGTTATGGATGAAACATATGTAATTAACCAAGTTAAGGAGGACTCATGTTTTGTTTCACAGAATTTTATGGGTGATATGGAAGTTGCTAAGAAGAAGGGTAATAATGAAGCCATTTTATTGTTATTTCTATGTTGAAAAATTCTTTGTTTAAAATTCTTGCCAACAATATAAATTTATACACAAATGCTAATGAAATGCACAGATAGAGTCTTTTGGTATAGTTAACCTATGATTTTACTTGATTTTATATCGGTTCTGTTCTTTATTCAGACATTCAGGCATCATTCTGAATTTTGGCGATAATCTCAAAAAGTACTGAATGGATTTTCATGCGGTTTTCATTGATGAAGAGTGATTTTGACAAAAGTTTAGGTGTATAATATATATATATATATAATTCCTCATAAGGTTTTGTGTAAATGAATTCTGAATCTGGGCCTGATCTAATATAATCACATAAAATATTAAACCTAATTGTTCCAGGATCAGTAAATACAATTGTCAAAGATTACGTCTTACCTGACTACACAACAATCCGTCGTGGTTACCTCCGTGATATTGTTAAACCTGATGAAGACTTAGAACAGCAGACTTTACGTTTAAGCAATGAAAGATTCTCAATACCCGAACTGCTGTTCCATCCATCAGACGTTGGTATCCCACAGATGGGCATTCCTGAAGCTATTATACATTGTATAGACGCATGTCCGGAAGAAAATAAGGAGAACCTTCTAGAAAACATTCTTCTCTATGGCGGGAATGCATTGTTTCCTGGTTTCCGAGAAAGGGTCTACAATGAGGTGCGTTCTTTGGCATTAGACCATTTTGATGTGAATGTTACACTTGCAGACAATCCTATAACCTACCCTTGGGAAGGTGGTAAATTAATATTCCGAGATCCTGAGTTCTATTCCTTCTGTATGACGAAAGAAGAATACGAAGAAGAAGGCAAGACATTAGCATTTGAACGATTTGATATATAACGACGAAAACGAGCGAGAAGGTCTTCAGAGTAAATACTTTTGGAGACCCTCGCTCGTTAAATGCAGATGGTGTGATTTTTGGACGTTGGAACTGAGTTCGGAGTGGTAATTTTGAAATTGGGAATTTATTAGGCCTCTCATATACAGTTGGTTAGTCCTCAGGTTGCATGGTTGCCTAACAATTTCGGTAAAGAGAGGAAGGGACAGCATCCTTCCTATCACTATGACTCATGAGCGTGGTTGTGCCATGCCCTTGTGTTTTGGATGAGTAATAACTCGACAGTACCCATCCATTTCTCTCTATATCTCACCTTTGGCTGGCGGTATTCTTGATGATGTGATGGCAGGTGCGGTGGTGAGAGTAAACACACAGTAGGGTGTAACTTGTATATTAACTGTTACATCTTGAATTACTCTAGCTTAGACTAATTACATAAACTACTGTGTGTATCGTTAGATAAAACGTACACTGGCACAATCTTGTATTTTTTTTTTTTTTTGGGTTGATAATGGAATGGTGCACCCGCCTGCGCTAACGGTTTACGCTGGCGGGGCACCAGTGGAGGATGATAAGATGAGCGTGGGGTCAGGTCAGTTAGCCCATCGTGCAAATTCATCAGGAATTTAACACGATGGTTTCCAGGGGGAACCGCGTGGAGGTCGACCTGACATGGTACATTGCTAGCAATGAGGTTATCAATCCACATTACTAACAATCCCCTTCCCCCCGACATAACAATCTTGTATTGAACGTGTTGATTTCCACGTACTATATCACAATGATGTTTCAACTCGATGCAATAAATGGACGCATTTCTTTGAGGACGGGGCAAGCAATCAATTTCGAAAATCGGATTTCATCGAAACCTTAGTAGCTTTCGTGCAACATGACAACTGACTATATGAGTAGCCTTTACAGATTGACTGAGCAGTGAGACATTTGGAGACAGAATTGTCGGAACATTATGGACTATATGTAATAATAGACTATAACTATATAATAAATAACCTTATAATTTGATATTAGGGGTTGTGATAATACAAGTCTGCCCATAGTTATTTATTGATAGTCTAAGTTCTAAAAGCAAGCACGATAGATCTTCGTAGGTCACAGTGCTACATGTTTAAAAATCTAGAAATAGCCCAAACTTCTTAAACAAATAGTATAAGAACCTATAGTACCTACAATGTAGATATTACTGTTCTGTATAAGTATTAAGCTTCCTTTATTTGTAGTTTAATTATTTTTTTAATAAACTCTACAAGAAATTGACTGGCATAAAATAAAAAAAAATGTATTCCATTTTCAATAAATCAATACGTCAAATATCAAATGAAATTGAGATATGTCGAAATCGTATAATTTTAACAGAAGTTAGCTATAAACAAAGATGTTACTATCTCGTACTACAGCGCTTTTTCTTTCCCGCGGTATAACAACAACGAAGGAGAGAAGTTTAGTGAAGTTTAAAAAAATCCAAGCAGATTTCCAATGTGAAGATGGTAGACCTGTTTGGTTGAAAGGCGGGTTTTGTGATAGAATTCTGTATAGCATTACAGTTATTGGTTGCTATATCGGGGTTTATATGGTATTCGCTAATATGTATGACTTGGCTAAACCACCGTCGTGGAAGACTCGTGTTTGCTAATGTTGTAGAAATTGCGCCTAATATATAATTTTATGCAACTCGATACTTTTAAATTGTTAAAGTGGAACTTGAGAGAGTAAAATATATCAACAATATTTTGGCATATTATTTTACGGTAAGATAACTGGTTTTTGTTGTGGTGAACGTTCAGTATATACTAGCTGTGCCCGCGGTTTCACGGGCGGAAATTTATACTCTCAATTTTAGACTCAATTTACCTAATATATTTTAAATCATAGCCTACGTGTTATTTGGATGTATAATAGTAAAGTTTAGATCAACAGCACCACCATCATGTGATGTTTATACCCCTCATGTGTTGCCATTCCTGGGGATATCATTGTGAGGGAAGTTACCTCCAAACTTCTCAATTTAACAGAGTAATTATGTGGTGTAAAAGTAAATAACGTAGAATAATAGATAAACAAAAATATATTTCTGATTTACATAATATAAAAACACGTTTAATACAATAATATATATATATATAGATTACACGGATACATTAATACGAAGCCAGACAAGGTGACAGTACTCCCTTTTCAAATATTAAAACATTCTGCATCTACTACACTAGTCATCGATTGCAAACCTCGTTCTAACAGTCATGTCTCCATACTTACATTTCATTGCCATATATTGACCTTTAAATCGGAAGACAGCTTAAAAATCAAGTTGAAGAAAGCAGTGTATGTTCTGTAGAAATACAGTCTACATCCGTAAAATCTTACCTGCTTTATTTTATATTTTTTTCAAACGGTTCTAATACTGTTGGGCGCAGCTGGTCTTTACAGCTTCACCGAAGTGGCATTCAAGATGAAATGAGTGAAAAAATCCGAGGAATAATAGAATAGAAATAATCTTTATTCAAATTCCAATAAACTTAATATAAGCTCTTTTGAATAGTCACATTTTTTTTATTCTACCGCTCAATCGTAATGCAGTCTCATCATAAAAAGAATGGGCAAGAAACTTGTGTTACTCTTTTAAATGTTGTTTTGATTGGATTTACATTAACAAGGATTAGGCATGCGACGATCAACATAGAAACCGCTACGCACTTAATCTCTGTTCAATCAGATATCATTGTCTAATTGTAAGATAAGAATGAATTATGACATAGATATTTTCTACAAAAACATTATCATTTATACTGGCTGAAGGGCAACTGAGAGGGCACCGCTGGGGGGTTCGAACCTCAGCTCAGGCCATCGAAGGTTCTAATTTCGATCGCCGTTCAAATTGGAGCCCGTCCAATCCATAGAACCTCTACTTCTTGTTACGTCACTGAGTTATAATTCATCACAACAAGTTAACATATTCACAAAAACGTTAGGATTCAATAAAACAACCCAATAAATTAGCTCATTAATTTATTAGTGCAATAAGGCATACATCACGTACACAACTGTACCACTTGCTCAAATGCAACATAATAATGCCCTGCCGATTTTTAACAATAAGTAAGAATCAAATTACAATTATAGTTTTAGAGAAACGTATGGTTAAGACAAAAATTAATACTTTCTGTGCAAATCTTCATTCATATTGGACAATTTCATAATAATAATAATATAATCCAGGCCAATTCACACAGCGGGACCAACACAGAGATTAGATGAATCCCATACTAAGCACGGCTTGTACTATGGGTGTTAAACAAGTAATAGAAATACTTAAAATTTCTACATACATATTCTAACTGTTAGTGTTTTTAGTATAGTAGTAGTGTTTTTATACAATAATATATATAAACGTACAATTTGTTTGAACAATGCTCATATAAAACCACTGTGTTCCATTCTGTATGAATTGGACAGAATTAAAAAATGCAGTGTTATATAATAATGATTAACGAAATTCTAAATATGAGGATCTGTTTATTCGACGCCATTTTGTTTTTGCTTATACCAACAAAATGGCTGATTATGAGAATATATCCAGATACAGACTAAATCTTATGGTAGTGACTTATAATAGACACATCCCAGTCTCTTAATTAAAACAAAATATTCGTAAAGTAAATTATATTCCTTTAATTCTAGAAAGATCAAATGATTCATTCATTCGAAAATTGTCTCTAAACTGTATGAATTTAGAGATTATAATTCAGTATCTACAGAATATGTATAGTGTAACTTTATTCAAGGAAATATAACTAATAAATCTGCTTTGAAAAACTGAATAAACATACCTAACTAGGTTTAGTAGTTGAATGTCTCATTAATAAATTACATTCACTTTGTTCTCAAAGTAGAAGTTTTCTTTAGAGAAACCATTTTCTTATATATGAAACAAGACTATATTTACTACACATTTACAGTGAAAAATAGAATTTAATATTATTTTAAAACTGCGTTTACTAATTATTAACACGTTATTAATATAGATTTATTATGTACCGTATGCTTACGATACATTTTACTAAACACAATCCTAGGTAAAACACTTTTGACGATTTTCTATTTCCCAATATAAATGTATAGTTAATACGTTTATAGCTATAATTATATATATAACTACCCATAGATTCAGTTCTAGTCGATGGAGTCGGCCGGCGAGCGTACATCATCGATTTTGAGTATCATCTTGACGAGTTGCGTCGCTAGCGCTATCTGTTGTTTCTTGGAGTGTAGCGACTCGATTACGTTTGTTGCTTTCATATCGTTTGAGCCTGCAAATGAAATTTAAGAATTAAAGAATTTACTCAAACCAAAAACAAATTTTTAACAGTTACATTTTAAACGTAAAGAATTACATTTGTTTATAAAAACTGTGTTGCAGTTATTTGAGGCCATCTCCAGAGCAATGTAAATAATTTAAATAAATACAAATGACAATAAATGACAATTACTACTTATGAATATTTCGAGAAAGACAATGTATATAAAATAAAAGAGCATGTCTATGTGTATGTGTAATTAAAATCTTTTGTATTGAGGTATACTTTCTATAAGTACATATGTGTATGGTACCTCAGTCTCAGCTATTTTAGCAAGCAAGTAGCTTGCTTTGTAAGCTGTTTAGAGGTCAGGGGTCGTCCATTAATCACGTGATTAATTAAGCTAAAAAGCTTTTATTTATCGAGAATATATAAAAAAATATTATTCACCAAATTTTACATTTCATACAAATGTAGCATTAAAATCACAAATAAGGGAAAATAGCAATCATGGAACGTACGGTGCGTACGGTCCTTACTAATATTATAAATGTGAAAGTTGGCATATTTGTTACACTTTCACGCAAAAACTACTGAACCGATAATCATAAAATTTTGTACACGTTCTTGGAGGTATGAAAATGAACGTAGGATAGTTTTCATTAAAAAAAAAAAACAAATATTTTTGATTCAATGCCGCGGGTTAAAGCTAGTATGTAATAAAAAGATTACCTTTGCCCATACAATCGATACCCAGGTAAGGATTGTTCTCAGCAACTTGTCGCGCCTTCACCTCCGACAGCGTGTCAATTGGCGACAGACCACTGCCGAATACATTTTATATTTTTCAAATTCAAATTCAAAATATCTTTATTCATGTAGGTCTATTACAGACTCTATATCTTAATAATATTATAAACGCGAAGTTTCTATGAGTATGGATGTTCCTCTTTGGCGCAAATACTACTAAACGGACTTTGATGACACTTTACAGTAACATAGCTTATGCATCAGAATAACACAGGCTATTTTTTACTGAAATATAACACAGATGAAACCGCAGGCACAGTTAGTATATAATAAACACATTACTGAATACAGTAATAACTAGGTTTTGTTACGGGCGTGTGTATACACCAGGTCACATGTTTTTTTAAAGTATGATATTGGAATGATGCGCCCGCCTACGCTAATGGTTTACGCTGGCGGGGCACCAGTGGAGGATGATAAGATGAGCATGAGGTCAGGTCAGTTAGTCCATCGTGACAAATTCACCAAGAGTTTATCAAAATTTTTTTGTTTTGCTAGTTTACATATATACGTTATGTACTTGTACACGACAAGAGGGTCGCTGTTAAATTATGACAAGTGAAGGTTCTATCACTTACCTGTTCTCGGCTAGAGCCAGTGGTACAGATTCGAGAGCGTCAGCAAATCCTCTGAACGAATACTGTTCGAGGGATGACAGTTTGTCGGCCGCTTGGGCCACGGACAACGAGCATGAGATCTCGGCGGCGCCTCCGCCGTACACCACACGGGAATCCTGCGTTTAAATAACCAATTAGTATTATTTAGAACAAATTAAATCGTGGTGCTCGCATTACATCAGCAGCCTCCGATGATACATATACATAGTATGTATGATAGAAATGTAAAGCGGAAGTATAAGGCGGAAGTTGCCTTCAGCCGCTCCATAAGTCCTTCCGTGTGTTTGGAGTGCCATCTGCATCACCTCCTATCATCTCTGCTGGCTGTAAAAGCCAGCTGCGGCCAACACTATTAGAGTAGTCCGAAATTATAATGGCGCATTATTATTTCGGACTACTGTAATAGTGTTAGTAAGTATGCAGATGTATTGCGCGACGGATATGCAATGCTACAACTATAAAGAAAAAATGGTTGAGAGTCGCTAGCTAACCTGCACGAGACTGCGTACGATGCAGAGCGCGTCGTGCACGGAGCGCTTGGCCTCGTCGACGATCATGCGGTTCCCGCCACGCATCAGCAGCGTCACCGCGCGGGAGTTGCAGCACTCCTCGATCACCAGCATCTCCTCCTTACTGGTACCGAACGCTGCACACACCATCGTTATCAACATTAAAATATCTCCAGTAGCTTTCCTACTATTGGGAAGTCTTAGAATGCAGTGGTACTTTATTTTTATTTCTCACTCCACATGAATTCCGTTACTGTATAGAAAGAAAGCATTCTTCATAGCATATATATACCCTATTTGTAATAATATGTGTTACAAATCAGTTAAATGATTACTCAAATTGACATATTGAAGCAAATTATGTATACAGATTAGACTACCCTAGTAGTAGGGTAGGAGTATCAATGGGAGTGATAATGTTAAATAGTGAGGATAAAGAAATCAATTTATGTGAATTTTTCGATATTGAGGCCGCTTTTGATCCACATCCTCCAGGGAGGAGGAGTCTCAACACTCCCATTGACTCCCAAAAGCCTTTTCTTTTCAACCTTATCAGTTCACTTTAATTCGGTTCGGACGCGCAAAACGGAATGAATTCTACTGTAATTCCTATTTTAAATATATATTTGAAGTTTAATTAATTTAGTTTCTTTACATACGGGTAAAAGCCTTGGCAATTTCTCCATGATCTTCCTTTGTAGCTACACTCTTAATTTTCCCCTGATATTTCTTTCATGTCATAGTTCTGTTACTGATTGCAAATAAAAATTGAACACAAAAAAACACTCACTCAGTTCCCTGACCAGTCCACAAGAGCCCAGCTTGTCTGTGGTGAGTTCCTCGAACCTGGGCACTATTCTTCCACCAGTGGCAATGGCGATCAGCTCCATCTCAGGACCTCCCACCCAGCGGACGGCGGGCAGGTCTTCTGCTAGCAGGAGATGGTTGGCCTCGTCGTCGAAGCCCCATTGGCAGATGGCCAGAGTAGCACCAGCATCCTAGTGCCGAAGAGTTTTAATGTAAGTATTTTAGTCATTTCCTACACTGGTGCCCCGCCAGCGTAAACCGTTAGCGCAGGCGGGTGCACCATTCCATTATCATCCATAAAAAAAATTATAGCTCTCGGGGAAGGGGAGTGTTACTAACAGAATACTAGTACGACGGCCTCGGTGATCTAGCGGTTTAATACACCGCTTTACTTCCGATGTTCGCGGGTACGATTTTAGAGCAAGGTGTAAACATTTGTATTCATCAATCTGAATGTTGTCGATCGATATTACCTATATATTTACAAAACAAATGTACTGAACTATTTCTATCAGTTGTCTAGTACCCATAATACAAGCTAAGCTAAGCTTGTGCTATGGGTATTAGACAACTTGATTACACAGTATCGAACCTGGGACCATCAGAACTAAAGCTATGTGCTACACCACAGTCTGTCAAAATTACTACAAGCAGTATAAAATATTACCTTAACCCTCCGGACCATCTCGAGGAACTTCTCGTGTTCGTACTGCCTCAGTTCGCGGTATTCATCCGCGGAGCCCACCTGCAACTTATGCTTGGTCTTCGGCTTGGGCGGCTCGAACGGACAAGTCAGGATGGCCAATTTTACATCCTGGGAAACCAAATAATTAATATTGGGATAGCTCACTGTACCGTGGGAAACTGATATACCTAAAGACGTATGTCGTATGTATGCAGTTCTATGGCTATTCTAGTTACAGTGACCATAGATACCATAGAATTTTTCCAGTTATTTAAAAAGCAAACGAGCATACGTGGCAATAGTTGTTCATGCCCAGTATTACAGCTGGCAACGGCAGTGAAATAGGGTAATATAAATTAAATTACTTACCAAAATTATAGATGTATTAGTGGTAGCGTATATGACACAATGTAGCAAAACAATATAATAAAAAATATATGTCAAAAATCGTATATAAAAAATATATGGTTTAAAAATAGAAATATCTATAAAAAGAGGTCTGTCGCCAACACCCAGGATTTTCATTATATACTTATGTATGTTAAAGATGTTTGCTAGTTATTTTCTTCTTAATTGAATTTCTATACTGAACTGGACGGTAGCGAAAAAAATATAATACAATAAACGGCTAAAATGCACTGCATGATCAAATTATTTTTTATTTTGATTTGTTTTTTGAAACTATTAAACAAATTATAATGAAATTTACTATGGTACTCATCTGCAAGCACATTCTTTGAAATAAAGCTTTTAAATTTGGTTATACTTTATTTGGGTATTGTGCCTGCACTTGTAATATTTCTGTCAATACTCAGGACCCTTCCATTTGTTTCGGTCCTCACATAACATAGATTTATGTTCACCTAACTTAGATGTAAAGTCAGTCCATATTATGACTCTACGTTAAATGTACGCGCTACTAATAAACAATGTACCACACTATCAAATAATCTTATTAATGTAGTACAATTATTACAACTGTGTACTCACTACCTACATACTATGATAAACAATAAATTATGTAGTCATAAGGAAATAAAGTAGCCACAACTCAGATGAGTTGATAACAATTCCATCACATTATCAAACTCTAAAAAAATCAGTTTAAGGAACTTCTCATATTTTAAAGTATGTTAATAGACAAAGTGTATGTACCTTGAGAACTTTGGGCATCTGCGGGTGGCTCATGGTCTTGTCTATGACGACCCCACGTACCAGCATGGAGTCCTCCATCCGGCCACCCACCTTACCCTCAACCTTGATCAGCTCGAAGTTCACGTCGCGCTTCTCCAGATCAGCTACGGACAGCACCGCCTGTGGATAAATTATGTGTTTTAATCATGACTAATTGTACCTGGAACTTGTTTACACAAGTGTGTGTGTGTGTGTATACTCTAGTGACCTGGCCTGGCTTCGTATGGGTACCATAAAAGTATAAAAATGGCTATCAGTGGTAGATAAAAAACAAATTGTTATGACTATTCAAAAGTGCTTAAATTAAGTTTATTTGAATAAATGATTTTCTATTCTATTCTATTCTATTCAGGAGGCTAAACTCTTCCATAGCCTAGATAAGTGTTATAATTCTAGAAATAGTAATAATCTTTCTTTAAATAAACTTAATATAAGCAATTTTGATAAGTCATATTTTTTTATTCTACCACTCATTCTGACTCATCACAAGAAGAATGAGCAAGAAACTTGTGTGTTGTTCCTTTAAATAAATAAATTGTGTAATAGCATATACTGGTAGACAGACAATTTCACTTACATCAACAGCAATCTCCGCCATCAGCCTATGGCATTTGACCACCACCTTGCTGCCCAGGGTGGTCATGGCCACTTTAATCAGGTTCTCCCTCGTGTTCTTGTTCACGGGGAACGCTTCGCTGATGCTGTCCAGATGCTGTAGAGCGGTCACAGCAGCCATTTCGAAACCGTCAGCAATGCGGATGGGATGGATACCTTTATCCAGAAGAATGGACGCTTGCTCCAGAAGTGCACCTGATTGAGTGTAATTTTTGAAATATATTATTAATTTCAAAATCTCAGGACAGTTCACACAGCGCCCTCTAGACCCAAGTTAAGCTAACAAGCTTGTGTTATGGGTACTAGATATTTTTTCGTAAGTACATATATTTTATGCTTAGAAAACACCCAGACTGATACAAACAACCATACTCATGGATACGAATATTTGTGCCGTACGCGGAATCGAAACCCGCAACCATCGGAAGTAAAGCCGCGTGCTAAACCACTAGTTAGTGCTAGACCACGACGCCGTTATATACCTACACATACTGTTCAAAGGGATCATCCAAAAACGGATAACATTTAAAATGGTACAATGAAATAAAACCAATAATATTTGCAGTAAACTGAACACCTCAGACACAGCCAAGGTAGATATCATTATATATCAAACCAACATGTGAGTATTTTTTAAGTCATCACTGATGTTCAGTTTCCTTTTAGATCAGAAATTTTATACTTAGATTAACTTTTACATATTTACTACAATATAATAATAATTATATCCCTGGTCAATTGACACAGCACCATCTAGTCATAAGCTAAGCAGAGCTTGTGATATGGGCACTACACAACTAATATAAATACTTATATAAATTATTTATGTACCAAATAAACTATTTTCTTTCTTTCTTTCATTTATAGGAATCAAACCATTGAAACCATTGAAAATAAGAAGCAGACTAAATTGAATGGTGGTGGTTGGTGAAAGAAATTACAATTTATTTATATTTTAATGTGTTTATCTTTTAAACACTAATGTCAATTAGTAGTATTTATTATTTTTTCAATATAAAATTCCATTATTTATACATATAATTAGTAAAAATAACGGGACCTTACAATTTAAATTGTATCATACATCCATTAAAAAACCTTCAAGAAACTAAAATATGGATAACAAATAACTTATTATAATCAGCCAATACTCACCAGCTAAGACAACTACACCAGTGGTCCCATCTCCGATCTCATCATCCTGGCTCTGAGCCAACTGCACCATCAGTTTCCCAATCTGATGCTCCACATCCATCAACTTGAGGATTGTTGCTCCATCGTTGGTGACGGTCACTTCACCGTCAGACGAGACCATCATCTTGTCAAGGCCCCTCGGGCCAAGGGATGTACGTAGGATGCCAGCTATCTGACGAGCAGCTTGGATGTGAGACTGTAAAGTTGTTAGATTGTTATAAGTAGTGTAAGTATCAATGGTAAACAAAAGAAATATTAATACTGGAAGTTTGTCCAAAAATTCTTCTATAATTTGGGTTTTGAAGAGTAGCACTAAAAAAGTCTGCATTAGCAGTCTTCATATATACATATAATTATTTATTTTAGTATATTCTATACTTTTCGAAACATTAAAAGAAGTTTTTTTTAATCAAGCAGTATAATGTATGCAATTTTTAATTTGCAGAACTTCTTTCGGGTTTTATCTATAGGCACATAATAATATAAACATTATTTACTAAGTAGGTATGTTATTTGGAAAGTATTTTAATGCATAAAAAATACGATCTTTTGTTTTTCAAATATCTATATACTACTCGCAACAAAATATTGGCATTCTAGACCAGTTATAACCTAACATAATATAAGTTTGGGGACAGTAGGTACTTGACAAGAGCAATATCATAATTATATGATGTCATGTGACTCAGACAAACACCTGTAAACATTATTGCTAATTTTTGCATATATACGACATGAAACTTTCCAAATTTGGTGTTATACGAGTTTTTAAACAATTAAATAAGCCGTAGAAACAAACTTTAATTGATAAAATTGTATTTTAATATAATTTTAATTGAATTTTCTCGAACGATTTTATCTACAGGTTATAATTATATCAACTTAAATTTTTATAAATGTATATATTTTATTATCGCACATTAACTATTATGTATGAAAATAAGATTTATGATATTGTAAAGTAATAAATAAGTAATAGTTCTTACCTTCAGTGCATCAATACCGGTAAGCCTTTTCTGTCTATCCTGGTCTCTTAAAATTATAAATGGACGCCCATATTCATCGAAGGCTACTGTTCCTGGGAACATAGCCATTTTTAAGACAAATATCACCGGTTATACTCAGGATGGAAAGAGATTTATAAAATATATAAATTCAGTAAAGAACAAAACAATGAAATGATAGAGAATTAGGAATTTGATGGATGGATTGAATTTGATTGACATATAATAGGTATATTCTGTCATTCATTTATTTTGACATATGTATGTCACTTATTTTTAACATTAGGGCTGTATGAGCAGAGTTCCTTTGCCTTTCCTTTAAATAATTTAAAGCATAACAAAAAAATACTCTTTCCTCTTTATTGCCATGTTTCTTTTTTTCTGCTTTAATGGATGATAAATTCTTTATGAATTTGCTAAGATAGGCTAACTGACCCGTATACTCATTTTGTAATCCTCTATTGGTGCAAGGGAGAGAAGTGCCGTCAGCACAAGAGAATGCATCATTCCTTTATGATCATTTTCTTATAGTGGCCCATAAAGTAAATGCATGCAATATCTACATAGTATTATTATAAATTTACTGGAAAACATTGTATAAATTATAGTGTAAGCATATTTTATTTGATGAAGTAATAAAACAAAATTGACTATTTTACTTCAACATATTATTCAGACGGTGTTGAGCACGAAATTATGTCAATTCCGTTATGTAAATTAGTAGTTTACGATGGAATTTTAATACGACCTTTTGACTTCGGCAACGGAGTTTCGGTGGTGCGCTTTCTTAATGAGTAAAAACGCTCCACATCTCACTCGTCGTTTCTCTAGCGTGTTTTCTTTTTACCAGTGGTGGCAATAAAACACAGTCCATTTAATGGTCAACGGTTACCAAAGCCTAAAACCCCAGGGTGTCACTTGTTCAGTGCACTGTTTATAGGACTAGCTGTGCCTGTGGTTTCACCTGCGTGAAATTTATAGCAATTCTATATTCTCACATATAATCTATGTTATTGTAAATGCTTTCATTAGCTTTTTGGTGAAAGAGTAACAAAGGTCCATCCATCCAACCGTCCACATAAACTACCGCGTTTATAATATTAGTAATTATGTACATAGGGAGTTTCTGTAGTATATTGCGCTCGTAAAAAAGTTCAAAAGGATAGTGAATAAGGTGTATAATATAGTAAAATAAGACACAGAGAGACAATTAAATGTTATTGTAATGAAGTAAATAATGCTATATACACTCCGTATGTTGCCAATCAATCACACATCCTGAGGCCAACTTTGGATCGGTAGGCGCGCAGGCATAGCCGCGGCATGAAACACGTACTTAAAGCTAGTAATGTGAATATTGTGACTACTGTTTACATTGTCAGCTCCTGTAACAGATAACACGTTCAACAATTAATACATAGACAGATATGTAAAATATTAAAAAAAATAACTGACTACTCAAAAGTGCTTTTGAAGTTTATTTGAATAAATGATTTGTATTGTAATATTATTATATGATTATGTAATAAAATATTTGTAACATATATTTTTTAGTAATAAATCTTTTTATTTGTAACTGATGTTTCATATGTAACAAGTAGTCAGATTAATCCTTAATAAAGCTAATGAAGTAATGAATGAAGTAGTTTTTTGGTGACCTGTATAAGTATATAATATAACCATATAAGTATATTAAAAAAATTAACTCTCTACAATAATTCCACAGATACCAAAAATTACTTTGTGGGTTGTAAAAATTGTTATTACTCACCATAATGGCGTTGACAATGTCTGACTGGTTGTTCCTGAGGGCACGCACGGCCTTGGCTCGTGAGACGTTCGCTTGAGACATCACTATCTCCACATCCTTTTCATCCACGCCAGATTCGTCTACACCTTCTTCATCTTCTTCCTCTGCTATCGGCGCTACCGTCTATAAGAAGAATAATAAATTCAATTCAATACCACTTTCTCAAGTAGCTGGAATAGCAAACAAGTTAATAATAATAAGACTGGATAATTCACAGTGCCATTTAGTTCCAAGCTAAGCAAAGCTTGAGCTATGGGTACTAGACAATTGATAGAAATACTTAAATTTATATAAATCACTCTGACCAATGTATGACTTCATTATTGAAGTAGTATATTGTTTAACATGCTTTTTTACATAATTTCTATAATGAAATTGTATCAACAACTTATTTATTATATTTAATTCTGAACTTCAACTAATTATTGCAATGTAATTGTATATAGTTACAACAATGCAATCACGGTACCCCTAAGGGGTATCACATGTCTTATGTTCTTATTATTAACTAGCTGCCCGCGGCTTCGTCCGCGTGGAGTTTATTAACTTTATTTTTCTAAAATAAAAGTAGCCTAAGTTACTCCTTATTACATCAGCTACCTGCCAATAAAAGTCCCGTCAAAATAGGTCCAGCCATTTCAGAGATTAGCCGGAACAAACAAACCGACAGAACAGACAGACAGACAAAAATTGTACAAAGTGGTATTTTGGTGTATGTAGGGTACATACACCAAAATACCACACAATTTATATTCATATTTATGTAGTAAAAACCGTTATTTCAATACTACAGACACTCCAATTTTATATGTATAGATATCATATATCATGTACCATGTGAAAAACAAATAAATAAAGTTTTTGCATTGGGCAAGCAATCCAAGCTACTACCATCGGAAGTAAAGTGTGTTTCAAACACCTATACCATCAAGGTTGATAAAAATGTTTAAATTTACTTTAATTTCGGATGGCCCCCAATTGCTATAGATAATCTGTGGAAAAATATACTATACACTCACCGTGCCCGTAGCTGTGGAGTCGTTTCCGGCCGCAGCACTCTCTGGTGCCTTGAACCTCTCAGCTGCCGCCATGGTGGCCTGTTGCGACAGGTCCTCAATCTTGGCCTCGCCAAACACAATGTATGTGTCAGAATGTGGATTTTTATACACATCTGGTGAGTTGATCACAAACAGTATGTTCTTTGACTTCCTGATGGTGACCCTGTTGACGCCTTGTACCTGTAATGCAATTAAAAGTGATTTTTTGTTTATCAGAACTCCAATTTCTTCAGCAATGTGTCATTGTTTGTCATGTTGACTTTGGTCAGGTGTTTCAGAAGAATCGTTATGAGTCATTCAATGAATTTTGTATTTTTAAGATTAAATTTAGTTTATTGTGCAAATAAATGTATATATTGAAATATTAAATTGTGAAATAATAGGCTTTGTGACATCGAATCTGCTTGCAGAATTAGAATGCCTCAATGGTTATGTCTTTGTCACATACCTTATTTTTATTTATTTATTTATTCTTTATTGCACCACAAGAATATTCCAAACATAAACAGATATTAAGTTATAAGGCAAGAAAGGTTAATTAAACTTGGACATGGATGCGTAGATAACCATCTCTACGGGGTGATTATGTTGTTTTTTACATCTATAGTAAAATATGTGTCATAGGAGGGTATAGAGATCTAACATATGGACTGTTATCCTTATTTTTATTATGTATGATAGTTTCCAAGTTTTCTATGCTAGTAATGGTGTCATTATTTGAATTGAGAATCATTTTATGGTGTAAACCAGATTCGAACTGACAACCTATTCCTTCTAAGTCGATGCTGTAAAACATTATGTCACAAGATTACTAACGGGTTTTAATCCAAGTTTGCTCATGATCTTGCGGGCTTTCTTCTCGCCTCGCGATTGTTTCGCCTTTGATACGATATCAATGCCAGCGATTGGGTTGGAGATGCCCCCGGTGCCTGGTGCACCTGGAATAATTAACCATAATTACACATATAATAATAACATCTCAATTCACTCAGCGCCATCTAGTCCCATGCTAAGCAGAGCTTGTGTTATGGGTACTAGACAACTGATAGAAATACATGGATTTTTTTTTTTGTAAATAAATACCAATTATACATAGAAAACACCCAGACCGATATAAACAATCATACCCATTAATCCAAATGTTTGTACCGAGCAAGGAATCGAACCCACGACCATCGGATAGTAAAGCAGTGTGCTAAACCACTAGACCACCGAGGCTCGATATACATTTTATCTATGAAGTATTACTATTTTTCTTATCACCAAATATACTTTTATATAATAAAAATGAGATTTATTTTTGACTAGCTGTGCCGGCGACTTCGTGCGCGCGTTAAATAGTAATAGTGACTTTGTAGAAATAAAGAAAAAATATTTAATGATTTATCACAAAAAAGCCAAAGATAAAAGTTTCTACATACTTCTAGTTTTCTTCTTCAACATGACGAAACCACAGAAAGAAATGCTACTTTTTTGCATTAAAAAGTAGCCTATGTCCTTTCTGAGGGTCTACATTATCAGTGTACCTAATTTCATTTAAAATGGTTCAGTACTTTTGAGATAAACCGACAAGTTTCTTTTCCATTTATAATATTAGTAAGAATTGCAAGCATTTTTCACATCACCACTCATGCAATTGCTGATATATACTTTATTACAAGGAGAATAAGATTTATTTTAGATAGTTTTTGTACATTGACATGCATCCCTTTTATTGTATATAAGGAGTACTTATATTTGGCCCTCTTCAGGTGGAATACATCATCACTTGTATCTAGAAGCTTTATCATAAAAGAACTATATTCCAAAAAAATATCAATAAATCTGATTACAGGGCTGATGGAAGACGGAAAGAGAAAAAATTTTTTGTAAGCAACTCCATACCAGCATCCTCCAATTCTGGAATGGTGTCATCTGAGTCGCTGTCAGATGATGCAGTTTCTTCCTTGCGCTTCTCTGTCATGGAGGCAGTAGCCTTGTCCAGCTCTGTCAGTTCTGGCATCTTTGTGTCTGCTGTGTCAGTTATCTTGAGATTGGAAGATTATATAATCTGTAAAAAAAAAAACCTATTAGGAAATAGTTATTTTTTGTAAATATTCTAGTGTTGCAAGTTTTTTTTATGAGATGATAATGGAATGATGCACCCGCCTGCACTAATGGTTTAAGTTAAAATGATGAATGAGTGTGAAGTCAGGTCAATTTACCACAATGGTTTCTAAGGAGAGGATAGGAGGATAAGGGGGTTCTGCCTGACACACTTGGTACATTTCTATCAATGGGGACAATTCCCTTCCCCCCTGTTAACCATACTTTTTTTTAATAGTATAATAATGATATGGTTGTTGCTGTTGATGTTGCTTAAGAGGGCAGCAGTGGAGGATGAAAATATAAGTATGAGGTCAGGTCAGTTAGCCGATCATAGCGAATTTACCAAGAATTTAACATTGAATAAAGATTATTTATTTCTATGATGTTCATAAAACACTAAAATGTTCTACGAATTATTTCTATCTCTTTTTATATGGGTGGTTCCTAATATGTAAAATAATTAGTGAATATACCGAGCTAAAAGGTAATTATTATGAAACTGAGAAACATTCCACAAGACACACTGTGCAGAAATATGACAATATATTTTGACAAAAGTAAAAAAGAAAATTAATGTGTGTTTATTTACTTTTATCAATTTTACTATTTAGCAGTTTGCAGAAAATTCACAGAAAATCTTAAAAATATAATGCTGTACAACATTTGTTTAAAAGAGCAACACACTTTTCTTGCTCATTCTTCTTGTGATGAAATATCACAATTCAAAAGTTTAAATAAAGATTATTTATATTTCTCAATATATATATTATATAGATACATAGTATCTACATAATCAATTTGCTTCTTTGGTACTTGTTCAGTTTCATGAATACTAACACTAGCTTATAGGTTGGGTACATTTTAGGGTTAACTTAATGTATATGCACAAATATATACATATAGACAAATTTTACAGCACATAATTCTATAAACTTAAATTTTAAACCAACAAAGATCCTAATTTTCATTAAAGGCACTTTTTTATACTGTAGTGTTTTAAAAATTTGGTTTGTTACTTCACTGACATGGAATTTGAGATGAACAATTCATGCACTTATCGCTATCGTGATATTTAATTAATGGATCATTTTATATTCTAAAAGTACTTATAAAAAGTACGGATTTTGTAGTTTATGTACATGTGAGGAATAGTCTCATCCACTACTATAATAGGGCTCGGCTCAAATTCTACAAAGTCGGAAAGGGTCGATATTAGTTAAAAAAAAATCTCGCTATTCACAAATCAAAATTGAACACATAAAATTCAATGATTATCGCTGTATGTACAGAACATATCTCCCCATCTATTTATATATTAATAGTACACATGAATAATGGCAAAGGTAGAATAAAAATCGCACTTTGTTAAAAAAATATATGCCGCTAAAACAGGCGCGGTTTTAGTTTCACCGAATACTAATTATGTAAATAATGGAATAACAAATCTTGAAATCACTTTAACACACTACACAATTAATATCTTTCACTTATATATTAAGATTTGGGGAATTATGTTGGATTTATTACCTTCTTTTAATTCGAAAGAAATTATATCGAATTCTATTTGACAATGACAATCAGGAGTTGCCAGTATGTAAATATAAATTGCTAAATAACCGAAATCTCGCAAATATGCTAAATAAAATTGAGAATGAGAAAGAAAGGATGATATTTTATTTTATTTATTATTTTATTAACTCTGTATTGCGCCAGAAGTAAAAACAAAAATTAGAATAATAAGGTACAAGAGACCGTCATATCGCATAAGGATTCTCTTACATTTTCGGAAAAACAAACATTTTCCAACCACGTTATAATTATTATACGAGTAGACTGTTACACATATTTTTATTTTAATGTTATTTGTTACATTATGTTGCTATAACCGTAAAACTACAGTCGATGTCAGAATTCGGATGACAGTGTCAGTGTTAGAATTGTCAAAACTAGTATCGAATAATCAGAAAATGTCAGGAATTCTCATTCGCCCCGCTCATTGGTACAAGTCAGTCAGTATCAATCAGTATTGTTTTTCTTGCATATTAATTTGTTTGTCGCTCTTCTCATATCTCTTAAATGTATTTAGTCGTCTCGTCGTAGTTAACTTTGGTGTTTGTCTCTTCATTATATTTGTCGTGTATTTATAATTTTATTACTAGATATCGTCGCTAAACTGCGTACATTTCTAAAATATTTACGACTGTTCAATAAAGGTGTCATTAATTCTTATGGGAATCTAATGTGTGTGATGTGAATTTATAGTTACCAGGTTCAAAGTGCATGTTTTATTATTAAAAAATAGTGTCCGTGTTTTATTGAAGTTTATTATTGTGCCAAAATGTCTTTAGAAGAGAAATTTAACGCAGCAGTTAATGTTATAAGGAGTTTGCCGAAAAGCGGTGAGTCTATTTCTATCATTATTCTGTCCAACAAACTGTTACTATCCCCTTCTAAACATTATGCGGGTTCAAGTGATTGTAAACTTGTCTATTACGTAAATTATATCGTTTTAATGACCCTAGATGTGTTCATAGAATCGATTAATATGTGTGGTAAACAGAATTGCTAATAAAATTTATCATAGATCCAGCCTTGCGTCACTAGGAACGAAATGTGTATGTGAAATTGGTTTTAGCTATGTATTTTGGCAAGCAACTGCTCGTATATATTAATTTTGAAGGTGTTATCTGGAGTCTTTTGGAGGAGGCCTATGTCTTAGGACAAGCTGATGATTGTCAGCATGAAGGCTATAAATAAATAAATAAATAATTCTTTTTTTAAAATACATACAAAGGAGAGGCCTTTGATGTATTAGACTGTATTTTTTCGTATACAGCCTCTCTTCTCTTGTCTCTCTTTCTTCTCTTTAATTACTATAATAATAATAAAAGTCTTTATTTACTGTTCAAAACATTACGCTACAAATTTACAGCAGTAACTGCGGTCTAGATTTTTTTTTTTCCACATCTGTATGTTAACAGTCTGTCATGTGACATAGGCCTATGTATTCCTCCAATTACCTTTTTACCTCCAATTGCCTCCAAGTATTTCCATAGGGTTCGGTCGCTTGCACTCTGAGTCCAAACTTTCCCTGCTACCTTCCTGATGTCATCTTCCAATCTTTTGGTCTGTTTGCCTCTGCTTCTTTTGTGTCCTCTTTAATTACTACTGTTACCCATATCTTAATTTCTTTCTAGATAATATCTTAATATATTTCTTCTGTATCCATTGTATCCTCTTTGTAAATAGGTGGAGATTACAAATCTGTTTTCGAATAATTCAATTCACCTTCTACCAATGGTTTTTCAAAACCGATGCAGTATAGGAAGAGTTTATTCCTTCATAAAGGGCAGGCAACACAGTTGTCAGAGAAATGGATGGCAGTAAGCAATGAATATCAGGAGAGCCGAAGCTTGTTTGTTTACAATAAGTATGTCAAATTACATTACAAGCCATCCAGTAAAAAAAGCTTATTTCTTCAAAGACTGGCAACACACTACCCAGTCTTGCTGGTGCTCATAAGCGGCAGCATAACAATCACTTATCATCAGGTCATGCATTAGCTTGCATTAGCTTAAAAAAATGTGTACAATTGAATAACAAAGCTATTGGCTTGTATTATATGTATAATTATAAGTCCAGTTTTGTTGGAGTAGATACAAATTTCCATTATTGTCTATAATTACAGTGTAATAATACTGTTATAAATGTGGTGTCACATGTCCTAGAACAATTAAACTCAATATTGATTGATAATTGTTACATCTATAATTAAATGTAAATGAAGAAGGATAAAATCAATTCTACTATTTGGCTGTTTGTATACACAAAATCCTAAATATGTAATGCTGAACAACATTTATTGAATATATTTATTGCTTTAAGTTTGTGGATATGCATGGATGGATGTTTGATACTCTTTCATACAAATATTGCTTAATGGATTTGAATGAAATTTGACAGTACACATCAACTTTATACATCAGAATAACATATAGGCTATAAATTTCATATGGGTTTCATACACGAAACCTACTTACACATGTATCTTTTCAAGCATAGCAATGTAAATAAGAGAGGTAATAAAAACTATTCTGAGGAGGTAAAATCCATCACTCTTAAGAATATCTTTCAATTCGTATCCTTAACAAAACTATGTAGTGAACTTTAAAAAAGGACAATAGATATGTGTAGGTCAACATGAAGTTGGCAATGCTTCATGTCTTAGCACCTGATGTTAATCCAAAGCCCTCAATAGTAAAAAAAATATTTTCACTTCATTACGTAATATATAACAAACTTGCAGTCACTGTCTGTCCCTATGTATGTTTAAATCTTTAAAAATATGCAACAGATTTTGAAACGGTTTTTTTAATAGATAAGAGTAATTCTATATGAATGTTCATATATATATATAGGTGAAGCTGGGGCGAGTAGCTAGTAATGAATTATTATATTATATTATTAGTTGATTTAATTCACTGTTCCCCTTCAACTTGTCTACAATTGATAATAAAATAATTTTGTTTATCTAATTTCTAAATAGAGATAATTAATGATAAATTGTGTATGGTATAATTATTATAATTTGCTACTATTATAATTTGATACATTTTCCTGTTTAAAATAATATCAATACCGTTATCATAGTATTAATGCAATGATAACTGATAATTACTATTTATCAAATAATGTATTAATATTAAACTTTTTGCGGGGGCAACGAAAGGCCGAGGGAAGACACATATAAGGTCGAAAAAAATCTTCAATCACAGAGCTATTGTAGTGTGCATAAGTACTTGAATTGGAGGGGAATAAGGATTGTTAGCAATGTGGACTGATGATGTTATTGCTAGCAATGTACCATGTCAAGTTGACCTCCAACAGTAATCCCTGGAAACCATAGTGACGAATTCTTGGCGAGTTTGCCACGATGGGTTAACTGACTTAGCATCATGCTCATCTTGTTATCCTCTACTGGTGCCCCGCCAGCGTAAACAGTTAGCTTAGGCGTGCACCATTCCAGTATTATCCATAAAAAAACTTCAATATCTACTAAATTACTTACTGCAGAATAAGATTTGCTTATAACTTTAAATATATGACGGTCTCGGTGGTTGGTCGGAGATGTTCTGCACACCGCTTTACTTTCGACAATTGCGGGTTCGATTCCTTGGACGGTACAAACATTTTATATTCATAAGTATGATTGTTTGTGTCGGTCTCTTGGTGTTTTCTATGTATTTAATACTTAGACATGTTTTGTATAAATACTTAAATACAATATTTACAAAAAAATATGTCTAAGTATATATACTTACATACATATATCAGTAGTCTAGTACCCCTAACACAGGCTCTGATGTCCTTTGGATTTGATTTGACTTTGTGTGAATTGTCCAGTGGATTTAATTATTGTAATTTAAGTTCGATACTATAATAATAATAAGTTATTATTATTATTTTAGTAATAATGTTGGTACATTACTAAAATAATGAATATCCAAATAAATACATACTCTTATCGGTTTATGTGTATTGGTAGGTATTATACAAGGTCAAACTCACGACTTTATCATGATGTTAGTTACGAATTTATAATTAGTAAAACTCAGAACTAATTTTCATATGTTTTCGTTAGCACGCAAATACATATTAATAATATAAATGCGAAAGCTATATTAAATAAATTATATATATCCTTACTATAAATACAATTATAGTAAGGATATATTAAATAAATTGTATTTTGGCTACCTTTTATATCATGTGAAAAATATAAGGGGGTCAAAATAAAAAAAATAGTTGTACTAACGGGGATAGTGACTAACCCATATTGGGGATGGATGAAGAATAATTAATTACGGTAATAAAGATTTATTACCGTAATTAATTATTCTTCATCCATCATTCATCTTACCACGTTTTATATATTTTTTTTATTGAGTTCCTGTATTTCTGCTGCATTTTAACCATGGCGGTTAAAATCACGGGTTCGATTCCTCGCACAGCACAAACATTTGTATTCATGAGTATGATTGTTTATATCTGTCTGGGTGTTTTATTATTTTATACATATTAATAATGAGCGAGACAAATTTAAAACGGGTAAGTATATATAAAAAATATTTTTTATTATATAATAAAACAAAAATCTTTAAATTAACATACTGCCGTAGAGCCCTTAAAGATGACAAATGATTCCTAGAAAATGGTTGTCTTTATAATTTAAAATGTTTAAAAAAACCACTCAGAAAGCGACAGTATCCCACACTCCCCGAAGGGAGCGAACGATCATCGATGGCTGACGGTGAACCACCATCGCCAGTACTCACGCTCAGGACACCGCGCCACGTCTCCTCATCGTGGTTTGGTGTGACCTCACATATTGGGAGATCTGGTTGGAGAACTTACTATAGAAATGATCCTATGAAGTAAGGTCTTACCGTTCGCTCACAGCCGCAGCCGGGTCATTCTACGAGAAAAAATCTTAACAGCGCGTTCTAGAAAAATTTATAATAGACGACAGTGACATCTAGCGGTAAACTCGCAAAACTTTTAACATACGTACTAAATGCCGATAATGCATGGGATTTCATAGTAATTCACTTGTATAGTGTCTATGTGTGTAATCTACGGCAAAGATGACTAGACATTTTTAATTATTAATGTACAAGTTTGCCAGAAGATCATATTTAAATAAATTAATTAGCATACAGTATAGTAAACACCTAGGCCAATACAAAAAATCATACACGAATATAAATGTATGTGTGCGACTAGACAGCTGTAGACATTGTACGGATCTATTTATTTTTTTATAAAATATACATTTATGATTCGCTCTGATAATGTAGGTGAAAGAATTTTTACAATTCGTTCAGCATTTTTGAGGTTATCCTCTACAAAAAAAAATCTTAGTTCTCATGTTTCGCCGAGAAAATGTAGGCTTGGAGGTGAAAGAATTTTCACAGTTCGTTAAGTGTTTTTGAGGTTATCTATTACAAAAAAAAAAATAAACAAATCTTATTTCGTTATAATATTGTCTGTTTTTTTTTAATAATACATCTCACCTAAACCCAGATAGTGTAGGCATGGATGTCAAAGATATTTTGCAGTTTGTTAAGTGTTTTTGAGGTTATGTATTATAAAAAAGAAACAAATCTTATTTCGTTATAATAGTGTCCGGGTGAAATATGAGATGTTTTATTTAAAAAAAAATAAAACATCTCATATTTTACCCGGATGGAATCGAAAGAATTTTTAAATTCTTTCAGTATTTTTGAGGTTATATATTAGAAAAAAAAAATTAACAAATCTTGGTTTGTTATATTGTTTGTATTTTTCTTTAATAAAACAACTCAGTTTTCAACCCGATAATGTAGGCATGGACGTGAAAGAATTATTATTTACAATAAAAAGATACTAATTTTAGCTTAATACAACATTGTTCAGACGACTTCACTGTAAAAAATATATAGATTGGTACTTCACAGTGAAAAGGTATAGATTATTGTGAGAAATGGCATTTGTGAAGGAGGTCGTATACATTCTTGTTATAATTTTGTACAAGGTCATTGTAATTACCGCATATGTGTCACGTGGTGACGCTGTGACTTTGGCGCCATTTTTATTTTATAAGTAAGATTTCTTTCTCGATTGTTGGTCAAATATATGGAGGAATATAGTAGTTCCTCATGTATTGCCACAGAATGGCTACGGAACTAAACTATTTTTTATTTATAGATGTTTTTTTATAATTCAATGCGTAGATTTGTGTTACATTCTCGGTATTATGTATATGTTTTCATAATAATTTTACATAGATATGGAATGGTGCATCCGCCAGCTCTATCGGTTTACGCTGGTAGAGCACCAGTGGAGGATGATAAGATGCGCATGAGGTTAGGTCAGTTTGCTCATCGTGACATATTCACCGGTAAGCAGAGCTTGTGTTATGGGTATTACATATATATTTTTTGTAAATACATACATAATATACATAGAAAAGACCCAGACCGATACAAACATTCATATCCATGAATACAAATGTTTGCACCGTACGAGGAATCGAGCCCGCGACCATTGGACGTAAAGCAGTGTTTTAAACCGCCAGACCACCGAGGCCTTCAACAATGTAGTTATACGATATTCATTATCTGTTGACGTGAGTAAGGCTATTATTATTTTAAATGACTACGAAATGAAAGTGAATCGTTCAATTCAAGTTAATCACCCACTATCCGTTACTGATTCGTAATGAATGTACGGACGTATCGATTTCAAATAATCCATTTTAATATTGTAAATGATATAAGTAGAAATATTGAATGGCGATCAGTACAATATACAAAATATGTACTAGCTAACACTTGAATGATAAATATTAAGGAAATTATAAGATCACTTGTCAGAATAAAATTAAATGATTTTTTTAAATTTTTTAATAAAAATATACTGATATAAATAATTTTTGAAATTCATACTCAATAAACATCCAGACCGATACAAACAATCATACCCATAAATACAAATGATAGCACCGTGCGAGGAATCGAACCCGTCATCATAGGGCGTAAAGCGGTGTGTTAAACAGCTAGATCACCGAGGTCGTCAATATTATAAAGCTACTATTAATATTGTACTTTATTCGTTTACAAAGACAGGTTTAAAGTATAATAACTCGAAAATTATATATATAGAGACATTTTTAGTACCGGTTGTCCTTACTGAGCGCCAGCTGGCAATCAGGTAACAGGTTCCCTTTTGCAATTTTAACATACAGATACACAAAGTTTTTAAGCAGTTTTTTTATGGATGATAATGGAGTAGTAAATTTACTAGGAATTTGTCACGATTGTTCCCAGGGGGTACCGCGTAGCAATGGGGTCAACAGTCAGGTCTGTCTTTGGGGGGGGGAAGGGAGTTAGTAATGTGGGCTATTACTAACTCCCTTCCCCCCAAAGACTATATTATTATATTATTTATTATTATTATTATTATATCATCATTACATAGTATAAAACAAAGTTGGTGTCGCTGTCTGTCGGGCCCTATGTATGCTTAAATCTTTCAAAACTACGCAACGGATTTTGAAGCGGTTTTTTTAATAGATAGCGTGATTCTAGAGGAAGGTTTATATATTAATACAAGTACACCCGTGCGAAGCCGGGGCGAGTAGCTAGTAAAAAATAAAATAAGAAAGGTCCGTAAGATCTATATGGGTCAATATTGTTACATAAATAATTTGAAATTGCCTGAATGAAATACATAAATAAAGTATACCATCTGGTGGGCCGTAAGCTTGTTTCCTACTCACGTAAACTAAAAACAAATGTTTAGATTTATTTTGACCAAGACAAGGTTAATAAACAGTATTTCGTATACCATATTGCAGGCCGCTAACTCAAACCTCATTACCAAATAGTCTAAAACAGCCTTACCTCTCTCCCACCAGTAGGGTTGACACCTATCTAAAAACAAAACAATATTATACTGTTTTCTTGAGTTGTCAGAATATAGTATTTTTTAAAGATTTTGTAGTCCATGCATATTCATCTTAGATTAGACCATAAATTAGGCTTGCCAACACCAAATTTAAAAACTAGGATTTGAAGTTGGAAAACCCAGGGCAATTTAGTTTAAAACCAGGACTCAGTAATATACTTGTTATAATTATATTATGTCAATAGGCTAAATTAATAAAATTCAAGTAATAATAATAATAATAATAATAATCTCAGGACAATTCACACAGCACCATCTAGACCCAAGATAAACTAGCTAAAGCTTGTGTTATGGGTACTAGATAACTGATACATATACATAGATTTTTTTTTGTAAATAAATACATATTGTACATAGAAAACACCCAGACCGATACAAACAATCATACTCATGAATACAAATGTTTGTGCCGTGCGAGGAATTGAACCCGCGACCATCGGTCGTAAAGCGGTGTGCTAGACCGCTAGACCACCGAGGTCGTCAAGTAATGGTAATAATCAGTCTTTAATATTTAACTCTACAATTCGAGCAGCCATTGTAAAAATGGCGCGCGAATTTTGATAATACATGATCTTATCAGGGCGTTTTAAAAAGCCAGGACGCTACTTAAAAACTATCCAGGACAACCCAGGACATTAGAAAAACTAGGACATGTCCTTGGAAAAACAGGACGGTTGGCAACTCTACCATAAATCATCGGTGGTCTACCGGTTTATAATACCTTAATTTCCGCTAGTCGTTGATTCGATTCCTCGCATGGTGTAAATATTATTGTTCATAAATATGATTCATTATATTGGTCTAGGTGTTTACTATGTATTTACTTAATGGATCTAAATTATTTCCTTTAATTCCGCTATATTATATATTTTCTATGTACCATATACATTATGAATGTGTCTTCAAAAAGGACATTGTCGATTATATACGAACCCTTCTTCATCGAGGTGGGAAACATGTTGATGGTGACCTGGGCCACAAACGCATTGAAGCAGAGACCTCTCTGACATTGAGGGTGAGATAGGAGTCGAGTCACAACGCTAGTTTCAAGGCGTTTTTGGCCCGGGTCACCACCAACATGTTTCTCACCTTCATGAAGAAGGACTACTGGCCGAAGGGTGTGGTGTATCGGCGCTACCATGGCAGATTGCCATCGTCACTGCTGAGGCCACACAGACAATATCAGCTTATTAGTTTCATAATATTAATTCACATATATGTATAGCTCTGCTTAGCTTGGGACTAGATGGCGCTGTGTAGTTTGTCTAATAAATTTCTTCCCAGTTATTTTCAATTGAATTTGTATACTGAACTGGACGATAGAGAAGCATTATAATACAAAAAAAAATTGACGTTATACGATGTACTACGACGAAAGGTCCTACATATATATCATAATTTTCGATTTGTTTTATACTACTACGGTGGCAAACAAAGCAAGCATACGGCCCATCTGATGGTAAATGATACCGTACCCTATGGGCGCCTTAGACACCAGGGGTGTCACGTACTCTTTGTCGACCCTTAAGAAACTTTAATATATCCTTCTTGATATCGGGTATATTAAAGTTTCTTGAAAAACCTCATGCTATAGTCTCTTGAGAAAACCGGTTGATTTGATTTAAGTATATAAAAACAATATACGTTATTATATTCCAAGTGGCAACCCTATTCACAAGTGTTGCATGTTTTAGAAATTGCCAAACTGTGAGACTGTATTGTGCAAATGATCGGCCGTCTAAGCAACGTCTCGACTCGGACGCTAGTAATTTTTTTTAACATTCACAATTATTTTTTAATTTTTAACTGTCTATTAAAAACGTTCATACTAATGTTACAGATGCGAAAGTTTGTCTGTCTGACTGTATGTCACCTTTGCACGAGTAAATGGCTGAACAGATGTTAATGAAATTTGACGTGTGTTGGGAGTGTGAAATATAGTGACGATCTCCGTGGTCTAGCGGTTTAACACACCGCCTTACTTCCAATGCTCGTGGGTTTGATTCCTAGCACGATACATTAATAAATATGATTGTTTGTATCGGTCTGGGTGTTTTCAATGTATATT
Organism: Achroia grisella; assembly: GCF_030625045.1. Classification (NCBI taxonomy): domain Eukaryota; kingdom Metazoa; phylum Arthropoda; class Insecta; order Lepidoptera; family Pyralidae; genus Achroia; species Achroia grisella. Next base: position 1,398,629 of record NW_026712626.1, read on the forward strand.
ATGTATGTATTTAGAATAAATGTATTTATTGATATTTCCATACTATTTTCATATTATGACTGAGTAACAAAAATTTGTTATTCAACGAAGCAAAACAACATACATACAAATGTGATAAAGAATAAATAAATAATGTGGTTACAACTAATCAAATATATAATGTATGTGTGAAATTGGGGATTTTATATGTCTGCCGTGATATGGTATATATATATAAAATAATACCAAAATATTTTGTTCTGCAAATACTAGGTGCAAATATGTTAAAATTATATTTATGTATTTTATAATAAGTTACGTCTAAATAAGGCAATCTCCACATTTCAATGTGAATTTAATATAATCCAATATGTCAGTAGCTAAACCTACTGCCTACAGCGAAGTCTTGTCATTCTCTCTGGTTTGTTACCGGGGTGTCCATCACCGGAGAGTCAAAAATAGAAATAGACATTTGAAGTTTTATGTATGTATTTCAGATTTGAACTCACGATTACCCGGTCAGTCAGGGTAGAAGTTGAGGTTGAAAACATGAAGGTCTTTTGTGCTAATGGCTAGATTTGACTAGCGTAACTTTTTTTTAATGGATGATAATGGAATGATGCCCAAGCCTGTACTAACGGTGTACGCTAGCGGGGCACCAGTACAGGATGATAGGATAAGTATGAGGCCAGGTCAGTTAGCCCATCGCATCGTGAGAAATTCATCAGGAATTTATCCCAATAGTTTCCAGGTGGAACCGTAGTAAGTGCGTAGCGGTTTCTATGTTGATTGTCGCATGCCTAATCCTTGTTGTTAATTAAATATAAGTAAATCAATATTTAATTAAAAGCGAGCAAGTTTTTTGCTCATTCTTCTTGTGACGAGTCTGCATTCCGAATGACCGGTAGAATAAAAAAAACTTGACTATTCAAAAGTGCTTATATTAAGTTTATTTGAGTAAAGATTATTTCTATTTCTATTACCGCGTGGAGGTCAACCTAACATAGTACATTGCTAGCAATAGGCTCAACAGTCGTTACTAACAATACCCTTTCCCCTCTGACTTTCGTAATTGTGTTCTAAATTAGGATGGGGAACCACGAAGCAATGACGCCCAACAATTATCAGTTTAAAATCGTTTCAAGTAGATGGGTAACCACAAATGTCGAGATAATCCATCATTACAACTAACCACAGTTGGTATTGTGGTTAAGTTGCTATAAAAGGTACAGGTTACATAATAATGGTACTAGGTTTAATCCCAAGCTAAGCAGAGTTTATGTTATTGGTACTAGACAATTGATATAAATAAATAAATACTTATTTTTTGTAAATTCTTACTTAATTAATATAAATAACTCAGACCGATACAAACAATCATACTCATGAGTATAAATATTTGTGCGTGCATTTTAAGAAGGTAGTGTAATGAAACTTTTTTTTGACATTTTTGGGTTAGATTATTAAATACTCGTAAATATTTGTACCGTGCGAGGAAACGAACCTGAGCCCATCGGAAGTATCGGTGTGCTAAATGGCTCTACCGGTGAGGGCGTCAGTTATAACTTCATAGCACTCTTGAGAGACTAGTTCTCTTGTAAACAAGTTGGCAAACATAACAAGGTCAGTGACCGGTAGATATATTCACTTAACCTCGTAACTACGTAAGTGATATTGCAACTGCGTTAAGAAAATATAAATTACAGGGGGATTAGTAATGTAAACCTCATTTCGTATCCCAATTTGGGGGTAAAATATTAGTAATGGGGAGTAGGAATGCTAGCAATGTACCGTGACAGTCGATCTCCACGCAGTTACTCTGGACAACAAGAGATTTCATCACAATGGGCTAACTGACTTGAGCTCATCCTCCACTGGTAGCCCGCCAGCGCCAATGGTATGTTACTCTCGCTTGCACTAATAGTATATAGTGCAGACGGGTGTAACACTCCATTACCTTCACGCCGTCCCCCCTGGAAACATTCTTTATGAATTTGTCACTATGGGCTAACTGACCTGACCTCATGCTCATCTTATCATCTCCCACTAGTGCCCCGCCAACGTAAACCTTTAGCGCAGGCGGGTGCACCATACCATTATCCATGAAAAAAAGTACATTCCATTACTCTCCACTCTATTGTAACGCGTTATAAAAAATAAATGTATAGGTTAATTATTACTAGCTACTCGCCCCGGCTTCGCACGGGTGTACATGTATTATATAAACCTTCCTCTAGAATCATTCTATCTATTTAATTAAACCGCTTTAAAATCCGTTGCGTAGTTTTAAAGATTTAAGCATACATAGGGACGGACAGACAGCGACAGCGACTTTGTTTTTTACTATGTAATGAAGAAGAAACAACGTTTTCATGATATAATTAATCGACAAAGTTATAAATATTGTCTGACGTATTAATAAAGTCAAAGGGTAAATAAATAGGTTGATATGACGCCAATGTTGTACATCGCGGCAATACAGAGATACACTTTGTATAAAGTCGTAAGCGTGGGTGCCTCTGTATCAACTATTTGAACCCAATCGATAAGGTATATTACTGAAAACTTTCATCAAGACCAGCTTCGTGGCACCCCGTCACGACATATGCTGAGCGGAGACCTATTTGGTACTATCTAATTGGTATAATCCAATATGTAATTTTAAAAAATATATATTTTTGACTTTTGAATAGTAATACTTCTTTAATCTACCGTTCATTCTGAAAGCTGTCCCATCACAAGAAGAACGAGCAAGTAACATGGGTGTTGTCGTCCGGCAGAGGGTTCTGACCATACTAAGTGTCTGGCAATGAGCAGCGCAAGTAATAATACTCTTACGAACAATATGTAAAAAAAGTTTCATTATTTAAATTCAAATTCAAATTCAAATTCAAAAATCATTTATTCATGTAGGACATTTTAGCCGCTTATGAACGTCAAATTTTTACATTATAATTTTATTTTTTTCCCTACCGTCCAGTTCGGTATATAGATCCAATTGAGAAGAACTGGCAAGAAACTCAATTGAATTACTTTTTTTTTTAAAGCCAGTTTATTTACAATGTATATTTATATAGGTGTCTATGTCTAACATTAAATGAAAATTCAGTGCATGAACAACTATTGCCATGCACACTCGTCATTCAAGTAATCGTTTAGTGAGTAATAGGCTTTGCTCAGTAAATATGATTTAACAGATGTTTTGAATTTATTTAAGGGTAATTCCAACATATCCTTTGGTATCTTATTGTAAATTTTTATACCTATTCCCATAAAAGACCTATTAACTTTTTCTAAACGATACTTGGGGACAGCAAGTTTGTCTTTAAATCTTGTATTAATATTATGAATATTGCTGTTTTTTGGAAATAAGTCAAGATTTTTATGAACATATAGGATATTTGAATATATAAATTGAGAAGCAACGGTGAGAATATTTGCCTCTTTGAATTTGTCTCTTAATGAGTCACGACTCTTCATACAGTAGATCGCTCGAACGGCACGTTTTTGTAATATGAATATATTTTTAATATCTGCCGCTTTTCCCCATAGTAATATTCCATAAGAGAGTAAACTATGAAAATAACTAAAATAGACTAATCTAGCAGTATCAGTATCAGTGTACTGTCTAACCTTACGCACGGCAAAAGCTGCTGAACTTAGTTTCGCTGCAAGGCTTTGAATTTGTGCACCCCATTGTGTTTTATTATCTAGTGTGATTCCTAGAAAGACAGTAGATTCTATAAATTCGAGAGATTCGTCATTTAATTTTATGTTGCAATTAGTATTAAAACTTTTAGACAGAGAGAAATTAACACATTTTGTTTTTTTAGCGTTTAACATAAGATTGTTAGTTGTAAACCAGTGCAGGAGACGCCGCAAAGCACTATTTACATCGTCATAATTATTAGTCATTCTATTAACTTTAAAAATCAATGAAGTATCGTCTGCAAATAATACTATGCCGCATCTATCCTGCATGGCATATGGGAGATCATTAATGTAAACTAGGAATAAAAAAGGACCGAGAATAGATCCTTGATGTACACCCATTTGCACAAGTGACCCGTCAGACGTAGCGTTGCTAACCTTCACTTTCTGTATTCTATCAGATAGATAAGATTTTATTAAATTTAAAGCATGGTCTTTGACGCCATAAAAAGCAAGTTTTTTTAGCAATGTATTATGATCAACGCAATCAAAAGCCTTAGAAAGGTCACAAAAAACACCTATCGCATCCATTTTAGTTTCCCATGCAGCAAATACGTGTCTAAGCAACTCTGCACCTGCGTCTGTAGTTGAACGACCTTTGGAAAAACCGAATTGACTATTGTGGATTAAATTATTTAAATTGAAATAACTGACAAGCTGCATAAGGATTATTTTTTCAAAAATTTTACTGAGTGCTGGGAGTATAGATATAGGTCTATAATTTATTGGGTCACTCCTATCTCCAGATTTAAAAAGCGGTATGATTTTACTAATTTTCATTATGTTAGGAAATTTACCTTCATCTATACATTTATTGAAAATAAAAGCAAGAGAGGGCGCAATAATTTCCATTATACTATCTAGTATTTTAACAGATATACCCCATAGATCCTCTGTTTTTTTATTATTAAGCTGTTTGAATATTTTCATTATTTCTACTGATGATGTATGTCTAAAGTTAAATACAGCTGATGACTTGCTAACATTGTCTGTTAGTAAAGTTTCAGCAGCAGACGGGGAAGATTTTAGAGCCTGTGTCGTAATTAATGGAATATTAGTGAAATAAGATTCGAATGTATCCGCGACCTCTGTGTCGGAATTTACCAATTTGTTATTAATATTTAAAGCTATTTTACTATTTTGAAAATTAACTTTTCCAGTTTCGCTATTTATTACTTTCCAAGTGGCTTTTATTTTATCTTTAGATTTAGTTATTATTTTACCTAAATAGAGAGACTTAGCTGTATGACAAACCTTTTTAAATATTTTCGAATAAGATTTTACATGTTCATGAAATAAGGGATCGGATATATAGCTTCGTTTTTCGTAAAGTTCGTAAAGATTAGCCCTAGACTTATAAATACCAAACGTGGCCCAGTCACAAAACTTTGATTTTACACTAGTTGAAAAGGTTTTTGTTTTAAATTCACTGCTAGCTTCATGTTCAATTAAATTAAAAATATGTTCACATACAATGTCCGGGTCATATTGAGGTACTATGACACTAGATATTTTATGTTCAATTTTATTTTTAAAACGTGCCAAATTCTTTTGTGTTATTTGTCTGCATGTAATTGTTTGAGTCCCTTTGGATCCCTTAGTTTCAATTATAACTTTTTGTCCATAATGATCAGATCCAAGACAGTCGAAATTCATTTTCACCTTTACTTCACAATTTTACATTAACGAATTTTATATGAAATTGTATACACCTTTGTTACCCAATATATGCTTTCAATGCGAAACCGATCGATCCCCCGTCCAATTCAAACGGGGATCGATATTACGACGGCCTGAGCCGAGGTTCGAACCCCTAGTGGTGCCCTCAGATTAAAGTCGTATAGGCAGAAGTTGGCTTTCAGCCGCTCCATAAGTCCTTCCGCGGGTTTGGAGTGCCCTCTGCACTCGCCCCCTATCGTCCGGTGAAGCTGTAAAGGCCATCTGCGGCCAACAGCATTAGAGTAGTCCGAAAAAAAAAGAAACTTAATTGATTAATGATTGAAATAAGTACGCGTGGCGTTCTTGATGACCAAATGCGATCTGATTTTGAATGATATATGATATTTAAAATAAAATGTTAGTGTTGCGAAATAATTTACAATGCTATCTCGTACAGTTCCTCTTTTTAATTATTATTGTAACTTTACATTTTTAAGTTGAAATGTGTGAATATAACTGCCAATTAGCACTAATTCATTAGTCAAAAGACAACTCCATAAGTCCTGTTAGTCATCGATCGCTGATGACCTTATATAGATAAGCATTGGAATTATTCGATAACACATGGCGGTTTCCAATAATTAATAACATTATGAAGACGAAAGATTTGATTTTTCGTATTTATATGATGGGTATTGAGGGCAATAATACAAGGCGTATGATAGTACGTTATTTAAGTAACAACTTTTATGTATTTATTTATTTATTTATTGTTTTGCACACAAAAATGTATACATGGCGGACTTAATGCCTGATGGCATTCTCTACCAGTCAACAGTCGCGTTGATCAGAGATAATAAGGCGGTGCACTTTAATAATTAATTGAAAGAAAAAAAAAGAAAAACAAAAATTATAACAAATAGATACAGAAAAATAATACATATATATGATTATAAAATAATACATATATATGATATGATTCCTACATTAAGATGGGCCTATCTTGCAGGGACTAGAATAAAAGTACTCATCATTACCTTGCTTTTTTCCTATTATTTGGGGTTGGCGCAGTATGTCATTTTCTTCCACTGGTCTCTATCGGCCGTCATATCTGAGCATACTCTCCTTTTATTCATATCATCTTTCACACAATCCATTCATATTTTTTTAGGGCGTCCTCTCCTTTTCCATCCATCCAAGTTCATATTATAGACTTTCTTTAAGACATGATCCTCGTTCCTCCGCATGACAAACCCATACCAGCTCAATCTGTTACCTCGCAACTTGTCTATAACTGGCGCAACTTTTAAACTTTCTCGTAAATACACCTTCCTAATTCTATCATTCCTGGTTACCCCACACATCCATCTCAATATTCGCATTTCTGCCACATGCATACGCCTTTCGTCCGTCCTCTTTTACAGCCCAACATTCTGATCCATACAAAGTGACGGGTCTTATGATAGCCTAGCTGTTCCTGCGACTTCGTCTGCGTGGAATTTCACTTTAAATTTCTAAATTAAAATATTTTTTCTAAAATAAAAGTAGCCTAAGTTACTTCTTATTACATCAGCTACCTGCCAAAAAAGTCCCGTCAAAATCGGTCCAGCCATTTCAGAGATTAGCCGGAAGAAACAGACAGACAGACAGACAAAAATTGTAAAAAAAATATATTGGTGTATGTACCGTTTTTATATTCATATGCATGTAGTAAAAAATGGTTATTTCAATATTACAAACTGACACTCCAATTTTATTTATTATTTACACCCAGACCGACACAAACAATCATACTAATGAATACAGAGCACAGTATATAGAGTAATATTAAACTATATTACTGTATCGTTTCATCAAAATTCGTTCAGTAGTATTTGCGTGAAAGAGTAAGAAACATCCATTTATATATACTGTTTTAAACTTGACGCGGTCATTATTTATATGTATAATTAGTAAAAATCACGGGATCTTACCACGTTTTATATTTATTTGCTGAGTTCCCGATATTTCGGTAGTGTTTCAACCACCATGATCACGGGAAAACTTGAAACACTGTCGAAATATCGGGAACTCAGCAAATAAATATAAAACGTGGTAAGATCCCGTGATTTTTACTAATTATACGTATATCCATTTATATATATATATAAACTTTGTGTTTATAATATTAATAAGATTCTAATAGGCCGTCAGCTTGTTGTCCATTACTATTATATGAAAAAAACACTACTTATATAAAAAAATATACCTATCACAAAATAACCTTAGTTAATATAAAGACGATATAATTGAACTTTAGTACTATCACATTGCTACTAGACCATACCGAGCACAAGACACAAAGTCCGTGACAATTTTTTTTATCGCCACATTCTTACCTATCGCAGACATTGATAATTATACGAGTGAAAATGTTAAAAACATATATCAGTCTTGTTATAATGTACTTACATATAAAAAAAACTATCTTAACCTAAGTTAATATAAATTTTATATATAACTAGCTTTTGCCCGTGGCTTCGCTCGCGTTAATTTATCCCCTTAGGGGTAGAATTAATCAAAATCCTTTCTCAGCGGATGCCTACGTCATAACATCTACCTGCATGCCAAATTTCAGCCCGATCCGTCCAGTGGTTTGGGCTGAGCGCTGATAGATCACTATGTCAGTCACCTTTGAGTTATATATATAGATATAATATTATTAAACACTTCATACAGCGCCATCTAGTACCAAGTTAAGCAGAGCTTGTGTTATGGGTACTAGACAACTGATATAAATACATAAGTACATACTTTTTTTTAGATACATAATATACATAGAAAACATCCAGACGTATACAAACAATCATACTCATGAATGCTGAATACAAATGTTTGTGCCGTGCGAGGAATCGATCGCGTGACCATCGGAAGTATGACGGTGTGCTAAACCACTAGGCCACCGTTGCCGTCTATATAAAATTCTCGTGTCGCAGTGTTAGTTTAGTAGAAATATGTGAAATACTTTACCGAAACGGAATAACCGGCATTTCTCCGAAACGGCACAGCCGATTTTAATTAAATTTTATGTAATGGGTACTTGGTAGTTTAGAAAATTGTTATGTATATTTTTACACCTAAGTGACAAGGGTGTCCAACCCTGAAATCTTTTTTTTATTATTTGGATATTTTTTTATGAATAATCATTCAAACATACAACCCTACATTTTCACACTTCTAACTTTAATAGCAATAGTGTCAACCCCTATTTTTTAATATGAAATTAGTACTTTGTTTCTATCAAAACAACATTTGCCGGGTCAGCTAGTATACATTTTTCAAAAATTGCTCGAAAGGAGTACGAAATTTCACACAGTGATAAATCCTTGATATGTCACGATGGGCTAACTGATCTGACCTCATCACATCTTATAATCTTCCACTTATACTTCCAAAAAAAAAATAGGATGTTGGGCCAGTGGGTGCAGTGCCACAGTGGTTTCGGTTGGTCCTGTTTATGCGCCTATTCTTCTGTACCATGACGAAGCCATTGTCGCCACAGTCATCAGTGTTAAGAGCACACGTAGGAGCCACGCTCGGTGCCACCTTCGGCGCACGTCGTTACAGTTAATAATGTTCAAAATTATAATTTAAATTAATTACTAGTTTCGACCACTAGTTGACCACTAGATATTATTAATATACATATTATAATTTTAGTCTAGAAGTGTATCGATGATTTACAAAAACAGTTTTTATTACTATAATTTATTGGCGTTATAAACTGCTATTTCACAAGAAAAACAAGTCATAGCGATAAGAAAAACAACAAGCGAAATAGCAAAACAACAATATTATCACAGATCATAGACTAGTTGTTTGCCCTGCTTTGTTCGGGTTTGAATTTTGAACCTTATCATTACATAGTATAAAACCATGTCGTTGTCGCAGTTTGTCCGTCGCTATGTATGCTTATATCTTTAAAACTACGCAACGGATTTTGAAGCGATATTTTTAATAGATAGAGTGATTCAAGAGGAAGGTTTATATGTATAAAACACGCTGCGAAGCCGGGGTGAGTAGCTAGTAAATATTTTAAACGCGAAAGTTTGTGAGTATGGATGTTTGTTACTTTTCACGCAATAACTACTGAACGGATTTTGATGAAACTTTACAGTAATATAGCTTATCCATCAGAATAACATATAGGCTATAAATTTTACGCGGGCGAAAATTTATATTTGCCCTCGGACTAAAGTCGTATCTGTCAGGCGGGAGTTGGCCTTAAGTTCTTCCGCCGGTTTGGAGTGCCATCTGTACATTATTGTAAACACATACATAACCTACATTGAACTGAAAACACCGATACATTAAAACACTCATACACATGAATATAAATGTTTGTGTGCGAGGAATCGAACCAGCGACCATTAGAAGTAAGGCAGTGAGCAAACAGCCACTGAGGCTGTCAGTAATAACAAAGTCATAAAAATTTCTCTTCAAATAGTAAGATTCTTATCATGTTATGGTTTACTTTCTCTTTCCTACTTCTATCTGTGAACGGCGACAAAAAACGTCGACCGCGATGGTCATTGCCGTTAAGTGTTATTATTTTACCATTTTAGGGTTCCACACGAACATTTAAAAGCCTACCTTTTACTTCTTGGTGGGCGTGGTATAACACTAGTCAATTTCTGCGACTCCGATCGCTCTCGCGACTTATTTTACCATTCTAGAGATCTACATGAAATTTAAAGGTTAACTTGTAGATAGATAAATGCTCAATCTATCTTTTCTGTATTATATAAAACTAGTCGTTAAAAGCGACTTCGATCACTTTTTTTTTGTGATTAATCATGACTTATTTTACCATTTCACCACCACCTTTTACTTAAGGATAGATAGATTCTTTGTCTATTTTTTCTTTGAGTTGTATAAAACTACGTCCTTACGTAAGAATGCGATCGCTTTTTAGATTAAAACGTAGCCTATTACCATTTATATTAGTAATCGAACCCGCGACTATAACAGCCACCAGCCAATCACTAGGCCACCGATACCGTCAAACGAATAGACAGATAGATTCTCTTCCACATTTATAATGTACTACCTACTACCATTTATAATGCTACCCACCCCAGCTTTGCACGGGTGTACATGCATTATAGGTATAAACCTTCCTCTTGAATCACTCTATCTATTAAATAAAAGCGCTTCAAAATGTGTTTCGTAGTTTTAAAGATTTAAGCATACATAGGGACGGACAGACAGCGACTTTGTTTTATAATATGTAGTGATGTAATGTACGAAACCCACGATATAATATTTGGATTCGCGCTTGCCTACTTTTTCACAATAATGTTCTATTAATAGAAAGGTACATGTAGTCAGACTATTGACTATAAAACTCTTGTTTTTGTTGTGGTTTTATTTAAATTGTTTTTTTTAATTAATTATAATGGAATGATTGTGTTTGGATTTAATTTAAATGTAATATAAAAGTAATTACATATATATGTCAATAATTTAGAAGGTATGACGAAGTTAACATGCTCTATTCTGATCCTAAACTCCTAAATAAAGAGAGAAAAAAAGATAATGGAATGGTGCACCCGTTTGTGAGAACGGTATACGCTAGCGGGGTACCAGTGGAGGGAGATAGGCTGAGCATGATGTCAGGTCAGTTAGCCCATCGTGGCAAATTCACCAGAAATTTATCAGGATGGTTTCAATAGAACCGTGTGGAGATCAACCAGACATGGTACATTGCTAGGTCTGAGGTCATTAATCCAAATTACTAACAATCTTTCTCACATTACAGTGGCATTGAAAACTTTTACGCATTTAAAAATAGTTTTATTAATACGTAAAATTAGGAAAAATCACGGGATCTTACAACGTTTTATTTATTTTTAATGAGTTCCCGGTATTTCGGCAATGTTTCAACCGTGATTGTCACGGATAATCTAAATTTTCCTAATACATAAATGTAATATAGATAAATAATGAATGCGTCTAATTAAAAAAAAGTGTATGCGCGGACGCAGTATGAAATATCGCACACTTATATTATAGCTTATATAGAGAAGGAATGAGAATGCATAACAATACATAAAATCAATGAAAAACAACATTACAAACATTACCATGTATTTAACACACGCAGATATTCGTTCTTGTTTGTTTATTGTTAAAGTCTGTGGTCAAATTGAGAATAGATTATTAATATCTTTAATGTTTATTTATTTACGTCATACTAAACGAGCGTTACAGTTTTCAAATATACCCACTTAGGAAGATTGTATACATATACACAAACTTATACACACTAGTTACTAATATATAAGTATATATACAGTAATTACACAAGGAAAAAAAAATAAAAACAATCTTAATTTTACATACTAATAATCTACTGCCATCCCACGAAACTCCAGTAACTAAAAATTACTAGTAAATGTGTCTAGGTCTGGAAAGCGACTAACTAACCGTTGAGTAGACTCAATGCCAGAGATATAGGAGGCTGTTTGGCCAGCTCTGTTCTTCTCCATGTTATTCTTACTGAATGTTAAATTAATTATGGTCGAATTTCGACCATTGTCCGACCACTGTATAGGTTTATTAAGTCATACAGTTATTGTTTAAACACATTAAAATGCATTGAATGCGGAGGTCAAGGCGATATGAGAATATCTATTCGATTGAAACAAAGGAAACGAACGCATGCGAATTTAATATCTATGTCTCGTCAATTAAGTTCCAATTTGAATTATGTTTGCGCTCAGGAAAGTTTCTAGAATTTAATGGCGTCGGTGGTCTAGCAGTTTAGTACATTGCGATGGCCGCAGATTCGATTCTCCGATGATATCTGTCTACTAATAAATATGTATTTACAAAATAAAAATGTATTTAAGCATTTCTGCAAATTCTAATTACCATAGTAAATGGTCTACATATTTTGAGACTAGATGGCGCGGTGTCAGTTGCCCTGGATATTTGTTTTGATAATAATCAAAAATTATCAAACTCTTTTATGGTTCTTAATACACGGTAAAATAAAACGGTTAAACAACGTCACAGACATCCTATGATATCCTTGGTACTACTCCTGTTTTGCTATTTATTTATTTATTCATTTAATTCGTATATGAATACATATTATGTTAGTAAACAATTATAAACTATGTTAGTAAATTAAAATTTAAATAATTTAATTCATATATTAATGTCTATTTCCACGTCCAGAAGCACTGGGTCAGCAGCAGTGCACCGATGCCCAGAGTATCTGGAGCGTACAATCCGACATATTTGATATCGTGTTATCTAACTATTGTAGAAGACCAAGCTATTATATCTTCGTGCTTTGTAATTTCACTGCCATATCTCACCCGAAACACAGCGAGGTCATCCAGTTGTTGAGCTATAAGGATAATATATTTCTTAACGCGTACGCCTGTTCTGTTCCAGGGTCATACCAGCCAAGCAATGAGCTGATGTTGCGGTTCTACAGCTACTTCAAGCAAGCGACAGATGGACCGTGCGACAAACCCAAGCCTGGCTTCTGGGATGTGGTCAACAGGTTCGTTCAAGCATTGTCTTATTTTTCAATTGTTTTGACGGCTTCGATGGTCTAGCGATTCAGCACGCTTTACGTTCGAAGATCGCGGGTTCGATTCCTCCCACGGTGCGAACATTCATGAGATTGAACATAAGATTGTCTGTATAGGTCTGGGTGTTTTTTATGTATATTGTGTGTTATTTACAAAAAAAAGACAATTGATATAAATATCTATATTTATATCAGTTGTCTAGTAACCATAACACAAGCTCTGCTCAACTTGGGACTAGATGGCGCTATGTGAATTGTCCAAGGTTATTTATTTATTTTTAATTTTCATGTTCAATACTAACAATCCCTCCCTTCTCCCTGATTTATGCAGTTGTAACATATGTTTATATAGATAGTCATATCTACGGTTCCACCTAATAAATTTGCTGTTAGAATGTTAGCAAGCCGTGTTCCGGTCTACATATTGAGCTACGGCAGTCAAGTTATTGAGGGCATTTTATTCTGATGGTAAACGGTAGTCTATGGACGTCTGAAACGCCAAGGGTGCGCATTGCCTACCCTTACGAAACCTTAAGGGGGTCTTCCTATGTGATGGGTTGAAAAAATCGATTTTTTTTTTCATAAATTGCTCCCTTAACATGTCTAGAATACGGTAGTAAAGCGATTTTAGAAAATTCGAAGTCGTTTTAAAGATACAGCAGGTAAAAGAAAGAGCGGTTCGGAGCGGTGAGTTGGCAGTTAGAGACCGGGCCTATTGTGTACCGTCGGCTTTATACCTGGCCTCCCTTTTATTAATATATTTGTTTATACAAGTTTAGACACGTTTCTACAGACTTAAACAGAAAAGGAGCAGGTAAACTTACTGATAAAGTTATCCAAGAAATTACAAAATTCTACGGATTAGCAATTCGACGCCATCCAGATTCGCTTGAAGATATGAGAAAGGAAGTTTGGGCAACGTACTATCACAAATGTTCTTCTGATGAAAACCCTCAGCATCAATTTTGTCCAGAAGGCGAAGACAGTTGGTGTAAATGGCGTAAGGCTGAAGCTAATAATGAACTGGACCAATTTCATCACGATAAACCACCTCTAATTCCGCAAGTCCAAGAAGCTATCAAACCGGTTTTCGAAGATTTATCGAAAGACGAATTATTAATTCGTTGTTTAGGAGCAGAGACACAAAACAATAACGAATCTTTGAATTCTTTGATTTGGACTTTCGCTCCTAAACATCTTCATTCTGGTCCCAAAGTTGTTGAAATTGCTAGCTACTTAGCAGTTATTATCTTTAATGAAGGTTTTCAAGGTATTTTAAAAGTTATGTCGATTATGGGATGCCCTGTTGGTCGTGAAGCCCAAGCGTATGTTGAGAAACGGGATGAAAAGCGAATCTTACGCTCTGAGCGGCGCGTAAGTGATGTCGTTAAACAAGCCAGGATTGACTCAAGAGCTGAACAATCTGCTTTAAAAGAGTTTCACGAGGAAGAGGAAGGAATACTCTATGGACCAGGCATCGCCGATTGAGAGTAAGTTGATATTTTAATAGTTTTTAACGGACTTGAAACTTTAAACGCGTTTTTCTCAAAACTGTGTTTTTCAAACTTTCCTCCATTGTATCTCAGAAACGGCTGGACCGAATTACTTGAAATTTACAGGGCACACTCAATATATGTAAACGCATGGAATGAATTATTATCAATCGAAAATTTTCAAAACTTCGATTTTTTTATAGCAAAAAACAAAAAAAAAAACGCCTAATTTGCAACTTTTATTTCAAATGTCTATCAAAAATCCAATTTTTTTTATATTCATTTGATTATAGGTCATTCCGTGCTTTTAAGCCTACAAATTAAAACGCCGTTTTTTTTTTTTTTCAGATAAGCCGATCAGCCGGAATCGTGGAGGAAGTGGGAGCTCTTTTTTTCGAGGCGGGGGTGTTCAGAGCGCTGTAACTCTAGTTTGACTGAATATTTTTAGCTGAAATTTTATATTTATACTGTCCAAATATGTGTTAATAAATGATAAAAAACTTGAAGCTCTAAATATTTACTGGTCGTAGAAAAAAAATCCTAAAATATCCCTAAAAAACAGGCCGTCACATAGGAAGACCCCCTTAATATACTATTCTCGAAAAACCCCATATTATAGTCTTTCGAGAAGACCTCGGCAGGTCTGTTTTTTAATCCCGAAGACTATATATAAACATTATTTGAAATTTGACATTTGCACCTGTCAATTTAGTCTTCGGGAGTACCTGTAGAGGGTAGTACCTGCGATACCGATTTGTTTAATCGGAAACTTTTATTTTAACATTAGTTTTAAGGCTTTAAACGAGGATTACGTATATGTACTAGTGTTTCCATTACTGACGTTGTATTATACAACATAAAAATACATTTTTGTCACATCCGTAAAAATAGTAATTTTTACAGTATTAAGGTATAAATCAACATTTTTTTCTTTCAAACAGCTAAATATTTCTGAAAGGTGTATATTTAATGATATATGACAATATAAGAAGGTTATTTATTATTAAAAAGGCAGTTAGTCTTACATTTTAGTGAAAAATAAAAAATGCATTATGATACAACAACCATGTGTTTATTAATATCTATACTTTATAAATTTTGTGATAATCCTTTTTAAATCAACACCCACACATTATTTCTGAGTAACCTATAAAAATGTGTAATTAATATTAATTTCCGATATTGCCACAAGCCTATTTAAATAATGCAAAAACTTGGTAACATCGGTAATGTCAAATTTGTGTCCGCGATTGAAAAACAGATTATAGTTCATTCCACAATCTAAGTGCACGCAATAGGAAGTAAAAAAAAGAACTAACGAAACTTACAATAATTCGACATTGCTTTTTTTATTTCAGAGCAAAATGGGAGTCGTGGAACAAACTTGGTAACATGACGAAAGATGAGGCGATGCAGGCGTACGTAGACGAATTACACAAGGTAAGACAATCTGCGTACAGATTAATATATATAATAATACGTGTAGCAAAAACTTTGTGTATAGAAAATTTTTCTTAATGACAACAGTATGTATGGGTGTACTTGTGTTATACTATACATATAAAGCTTCCTCTTGAATCACTCTATCTATTAAAAAAAGCCGTATCAAAATCCGTTGCGTAGTTTTAAAGATTTAAGCATACATAGGGACGGACAGACAGCGACAGCGACATTGTTTTATACTATGTAATGATGATGATACTAATATAATAGTATAAAGCTGAAGAGTTTGTTTCTTTTTGTGAGAACTCCCTTTACTTCAAATTATATCAAAATATATTTTTCATGTAGGTCTATTACAGACTTATGATATGTCAAATCTACCGTCAGTGCGGAATGATTTCAAGATGAGAAGAACTGACAACAAACTCAGCTCGTATTCTTTTCAAATAAATGTTGTACATGTTTACAATAATACAGATTCATTTATTTATTCTATTTTGGAGAATAGAGTGACCACTACACATACAATAAACATTTCTATATGCAATGGACTTATTGTACAGTAAACAGGCAGGTGCGGGTGACCATGCAAATATTGTACTTTATTTATTAGCGAGGTTCAAACCCTAGGGGTTTGAACGGTGCACTCAGACTAAAGTCGTATCCGTCAGGCAGGAGTTGGCCTTCAGCCGCTCCATAAGCCCTTCCGCGGGTTTGGAATGCCATCTGCACTCGCCCCCTATCGTCCGGTAAAGCTGTAAAGGCCAGCTGCGGCCGACAGCATAAGAGTGAAACGAAAAAAAAATATTTTCATATTTTTAAAAAAAGTTAAGTACATTAACTTTTTTTCTATTCGTTAAAAATTTCTGATTTTCAGATCGTAGAGACGATGTCGTACAGTTCAGACGTAGCCTCTTTCCTATCAGTGGATGATGATAGTCAGGGTTTCCCCAACAACGACCTGGAGCTGGTCGCCGGTGATATACTGGCGCGCGTCAGGTCCGAACACAACACACCAGTTGGTAAGTTGGTATTGTAACAAGATAACCTAAGGTTGTATAACGTGTAAATAAAGTAAATGGATGTAAATATCTATCTATCTTATTAATATTATAAACGTTGTTTGTGAGTGTGGAGAGTGTGGATAGATGAATGTTTGTTACTCTTTCACGCAAAAACCGGTTAACGGCAAAAAAAAAAACTTAGCGGTTTTTAATTAAACTTTACAATAATATAGCTTATGCATCAGAATAACACATAGGCTATAAATTACACGCAGGTGAAACTGCGGGTAGAGTTAGTCTATTATATAAAATAAATAATAAAAAATTAATAATCCTGTACAATTAACACAGTGTCATCTAGTCCCAAACTAAGCAAGCTTGTGTTATAGGAACTAGACATTTTTTTTTGTAAATACATATTAAACATAGAAAACACCCAGACCGATACAAACAACCATACTCATGAATACAAATGTTAGCACTGTGCGAGGAATCGAACACGCGACCATTGGAATAATGCAGTGAGTTTAACCGCTAGACCACCGAGGCTGTCGTATGTTTGTATATTAGTATGTATCATCATCGCAGCCCGGAAGACGTCCACTGCTGGACATAGGCCTCCCCCAAAGATCTCCACGACGATCGGTCCTGCGCTGCTCGCATCCAATGCCTTCCCGCGATCTTGACCAGATCGTCGGTCCACCTTGCTGGAGGCCTTCCCACGCTGCGTCTTCCGGTCCGTGGTCGCCACTCGAGGACTTTACTGCCCCAACGGCCATCTGTCCTACGAGCTATGTGCCCTGCCCATTGCCACTTCAAAGTATTAGTATGTATATATTTCTATTTTGTTAGATTCAAGGTCTGTGAGCGGCGAGTCGTCTCCGTTACGCAGCCCGTCGCCGACACGTCAACGACACGACGACGACGACGACGAGTTCATTGACACCGTCGACATGGACGCTGTATGTACTGCATTTGTAATTCTATATTTATTATTACTACTGACCCAGCAAACATTTGAGAAAATTGAGAAGACAAAAATAGAAATATAGTATATAGTATATATGTTCAAACTTATAATTTTAATTATTTATGGACGAATTTCGACCAATTTGCGGCCACTAGTTATTATTAACTTGCTACTCGCCCCGGCTTCGCGCGGGTGTACATGTATTATACATATAAACCTTTCTCTTGAATCACTATATCTATTAAAAAACTGCTTCAAAATCCGTTGCGTAGTTTTAAAGATTTAAGCATACATAGGGACGAACAGACAGCGACAGCGACTTTGTTTTATACTATGTAGTGATATACATGTTACTAGCTGGCCCCGCAAATATTGTTTTGCCATATAATTTAAAATCGATATTAAAAAGTAGGGGTTAGTCATAGAAGGGTGAAAATTTAGGGATGTATGTATTTTTTAATGGCAATTTTTTTGTCTCCGTGATTAAAATACAGACTATACCTTAATAATATTTTAAGTATATGGATGTTTGTTACTCTTTCACGCAAAAGCTACTGAACGGATTTTGTTGAAACTTTCCAGTAATATAGCTTATGCATCAGAATAACTATATTTTTTTATTGAAATTTAACGCGGGTGAAACCGCGGTCACAGCTAGTATCTACATATATAATTAGACTATTTTTTTAAAGAAACCACAACTCCTGATTTTACTCAAGTTGTACATTATTGCAGCACGAAGCGGAGGCTACCCAGCGAGCTGCGCTGCGGCTCAGTAACGGACACGCACATCAGATATCCTCACAACTCACACGTGAGTCTATCTTTATTAAGGGCCATACAGAAATATGTCACATAATAGTTTGGGGTCTTTTCCTCATGGATGATAATGCAATGGTGCACCCACCTGCTCTGACGGTTTATGCTGGCGGAGCACCAGTGGAGGATGAGGTCAGATCAGTTAGTCCATCGTGACAAATTCATCGAATAGTTATCATGTTAGTTTCCAAGGGGAACTCTATGGAGGTTAACTTGGCAGGTATATTGCTAGCATTAAGATCATCAATCCACATTACTAACAATTACCTTTCCCCCTATGGAAGTCAGTTGTCAGGGTCGACACTGTGTGACATGGTTTATTTTAATAGATGATAATGGTATGGTGCACACATCTGCGCTAACAGTTTATACTGGCAGGGTACCAATGTAGTATGATTCCATCTGTACAAAGGGGCATCCGAAAATTACGTCACATAAGGGGGATGTGGTCGACATAGTCTATTTTTACTGGATGATAATGGTATGGTGCTCTCCTACGCTAACGGTGTGCCCTGGTGCCCCACCAGCGTATACCGTTAGCGCAGGCGGGTGCACCATTCCATTATTATGCCTAAAAAAAATCTACATTTCTGGGGGCAAAAAGGATTGTTAGTAATGTGGACTAATGATCTTATTGCTAGCTATGTACCATGTTAGATTGATCTATACGCGCGGTTCCCACTGGAAATCATCGTGATACATTCTTGGTGAATTTGTCATAATGGCCTAAATGACCTGACGTCATACTCATCTTATCATCCTCCACAGAAGCCCACTCCATTATCATCCATAAAAAATCTACATTACTAATATTTGTACACCATTTGTTGCATTACAGATCTGAAGGTGTTGGAACAGTTGCCCGGCACGCTGGCGCGGCTCGAAGCAGATGTAGCGGCACTCAGGAAGGCCGTCGAAGGCGACCGCAGATTGCTTGATGTGAGATTTTAACATACATTCAATTTTCGACCTTATCCAATCAATACAAAATATCTTTATTCATGTAGCTCTATTACAGACTCTTATGATATGTCAAAAACTACCGTCAGTTCGGAGAGCATTTGAGCTAAGAACTGACGGGACACTCTTATTGTTTTCAAATGTTATTATACGTGCTTACAAACACAGATTCATTTGAAAATTATAATTAGGGATAATAGTGTACCTACCAGCGTGCTATTGCAATTTTGTCAAAAGGAAATAGTCTAATCAGTGGCCATAACCCGAATGGACCAGTTCCCACAAGCAGCATCCGATCACAATTTACATTTACATACCATATGAACTTCAAAAAATTTGGTTCTCAATTTTAGTAGGTTTTCATGGGATATGTTGATTTCGATGATTCTTTTTTATTTAAAATTTAATAGGTATTCGGTAGGTAGCTTATTTGAATGGTTTAAATTGCACAGAATTACTCTCTTATAAATATAGACATATTACTCTTATATTACAGTACAACTCGACATAATATTAAAAGTTTGTGTCATTACACATGATCTGCAGCAATACAAAATGCAATGATAATTATCAGCTTCAACCTATTTAAGGGCACGTGAAATTAATTAATAAAAAAACACCATTAAAAATCGGAATCCTAGAAATTAGATCCATATAGGGCAGCGTTAGTTTCCCTCGAGAATTTGAGCGTGTATTGCTATCTCTGTCCTTTGAACCGTATAGCATCACGCTTGTTTCTCTAGAGAAGTTGAGCGTGTATTGCTATCTCTGTCCTTTGAACCGTATAGCATCACGCTTGTTTTTCTAGAGAAGTTGAGCGTGTATTGCTATCTCTGTCCTTTGAACCGTATAGTATCACGCTTGTTTCTCTAGAGAAGTTGAGCGTGTATTGCTATCTCTGTCCTTTGAACCGTATAGCATCACGCTTGTTTCTCTAGAGAAGTTGAGCGTGTATTGCTATCTCTGTCCTTTGAACCGTATAGCATCACGCTTGTTTCTCTAGAGAAGTTGAGCGTGTATTGCTGTCTCTGTCGTGCATCGCGCTAGTTTCTGTAGAGAAGATTGATTTTTGCAGTCTCTATCATTAGACTAAAGTATATTTTTGAGTTCTATATAACGACAGTAATTGAAACACTAGTATAGGTACTAAAATTTTGAAAATATGTTGCTGAAACGTCGTATAAAGTTTTAAAATAAAAACTTACAATTAAAGAAATCGCTATCACAGATGCAGTACTACCCCGCTACAGTTGGTAACATTATTAAAACATCTACTAATTTAGTCTCCGAGATTAAACAACAGACTGTAGAGAAGGTTGAGCGGGTATTGCTATCTCTTTCATATGCTTTCGCGCTAGTTTATCTCGAGAAGGTGGACAATATATAGCTATCTCTGTGGTTTGGTCGCAGCAGCAGGCTCGCTGGCGCTGGCCGTGGCAGGACCTGTCGACGCCCACGCTGGTGTTCGTGCTGGCGTGGCCTCTGATCGCCTTCCGTCTGCTGCAGCGCCTCCAGAGGCCAGCCAAGAACACGTGAGTATGCATACATACTATTTTCTTTTATATTATAAACTAGCTATGCCTGCGGTTTTACCCGCGTTAAATTTCAATAAAAAATATAGCCCATGTGTTATTCTGATGCATAAGTAATATTACTGTAAAGTTTCATTAAATTCCGTCCAGTAGCTTTTGCGTGAAAGAGTAAGAAACATCCATACTCACAAACTTTCGCGTTTATAATGTTATTAAGAGTATCTGACCTGCACAACTTCAGCTGCATCATACTTACTTAGCTTAGATCATTCGATTTCGCGCAATTTACATGATATCTTTTTAAATTTGTAAGGGGCTGTTCAAGTATTACGTAAGCAGATTTATCACAATTATTTACCCCCCATCCCCCGTTGTCAGCAAAAGTAAGCAAAGCTCTTACCCCCTCCACCCATGCTTACGTAAACATCTCTCAATTAATGTATTGTTTTTTTTAGCAAAGACAATGTGAGGGTTGCCATTCGTGTAAAAAAGTAAATTACGACCGATGACGTAATCATCATACAGACTCCCCCACCCCCATGTCATCCAAAATAAGCAAAGAAAAGACCCCCCGCCCCCCTATAGTGCTTACGTAATACTTGAACGGCCCCTAACCTGTGTTATTCTATTTCTTATATATAAGCTATATTATTGTAAAGTTTCATCAAAATCCTTTTAGTAGTTTTTGGGTGGAAGAGTAACATCCATGCATTCGTCCATTATTAATAATTTCTTTATTTTTTTTCAGTTTTAGTAGTTATTGTTGTGTCGTGGTGTGAGTTGAAATAAATTTATTCTATGCTATTAGATTCTAAATATGTTGTAGATCTACATGTATAAAGATAGATATAGATTTGATTTGATTTGATTATTTGTTTTTACAGATCTTAACGGCTTGGTGCAACAATCATCTAGTTATAAAGAAATGGGGAACACAAAGTGTCTGATAGACTTAGTTGTCTGTGGTTTTACGGTACGGGTGTCGTCTATGGTATCCAACTTTGTGAATTATACGGGATTTTTATATGTCGGTGTGCTGTGCCACAAGTTTTGTGATAACGTGCATTTTTTTATATAATTTTCTTTTATATATATTTGCAAAAACAACACTATTTCGTTATAGTATTTCCGTTCAAATCTGTGACAATAAAAAAACATTTTTGATCACTATGGTCCAAAATGAAAGTACCACATTTAAAATTATGGACGGCCACGGAGGTGCACGCCGCCTTGTTTCCGATAGTCGCTAGTTCGATTCTCACAACATTTGTATTACTGAGCATGATTATTTATCTCATAATAATTTCATAATTTTTTTCTTTTCTTTTTTCCTAAAAAAAAAAACAAATATATTTTAGCTTGTAATACAAGCGATATCTCTGTTAGATACATTACAGATCCAGAAAAAGCTGGGCTGAATTGCTAGTATCTATAATAAAAACTAGCTTCTCGCCCCGGCTTCGCATGGGTGTACATGTATTATCCTTCCTCCTGAATCACTCTATATATTGCTAAAACTGCATTAAAATCCGTTGCGTAGTTTAAAAGATCTAAGCAAATAGATAGCGGAAGCGATTTCATTTTATATAATACTATATACAGATGATTAAGAACAACAAATTCAAGTAATATATTTAACAAATCAAATTTAATGCACGTTCTCATAAAATTTCAATAATATTATGGTGAGGTGTTTTTTTTATATAGATAATAATTGTGACGTACGTCTAGCGTGACCATTAATTCTGTGAGAGTGGGACGTCTATAAAATAATAATAGAATAGATTAAAAAATAATTTATTCAAATAAAGTTACATTGAAGCACTTTTGAATAGATATCATCATCGTAATATAATTAAATTACAGGATTGTCTCCAAAGCCAGTAACAGTTATTACGGTCTGAGTGGTCTAACGGTTTAGCACATCGCTTTACGTCCGATAGTCACGGGTTCGATTCCTCGCACGGTACACACATTTGTATTCATGAGTAAGATTGTTTGTATCGGTCTGGGTGTTTTCCATGTATACATAATATGTATATATATCAACTATCTAGTACCCATAATATTTTTAGTATGAAAAGATGAACATTGCTTTTCTAATTTCCACTTTATTTCTAGGGGAAATTGGTTTAATTTCATTAGTTATTAGTTTCGACTAGGTGTACTCTATACGACTGACTTTGTGTATAAAAGTAATGATTTATTCTTTTACTCTTCTTCTTTTTATCCCCATTGTTTTCTTTCTCACTCTCGACTCTATTTCTAACATATATGTGAGTGTTGGAGGCACACAGTTTAAAAACGGGACTGTCCCTCTCATAGCGGAATATATGGTTACGTTACTAATGAAGTGAAATGTGTATATGTCCACTAGTGCGCAGTCGGTTAGTTAAATTAAATACAATTTAAAGTCCTAAGTGTACTTTAGTTGACATTCAAAATTGAACCATTATTCCAATGCAGTAGAATTTAATGTGGAATGAATTTATATTGTAAATAGTCCGTTTTGTGTTAATAAATAAAAAATATGCAGTGCGTATCAGAGATGCCAACCGTACAAAAAGTCTTGTACAGGATTTGTGGTTTTAGATTAAAGTAAATATACCAATGACTCTGTAACTGTAATTTTGTATGAGATTTCGATATTTTTCAGCGCAGTCAGAATTTTTTATCTAGTGTCAATTATTTTTGTTGATTGTTTTCGTTAATAAAAGAAATCTTAGTGAACGCAAACATTTTTACGGTTGGCAAACCTGCTATAGATTGGGACAATAGCACATACTTATAATATCTCGCAGTGATTGCTCAAAGCCAGTGCTCACACTTGTAAGACCCTAAAGATCGTGAATTGTAATCTGGGTGTAATTTAATAACTGTATGTGAATTTATATTACTGACAGGCTCTCCGGTTTTGGAAATACGATAACAAAACCAAATTAATCCGAGAGACGCGATAGTTCCGCCCTCTGCTATGTTGATTTCAAATAAGGGCATCCGTACATTACGTCACATATTCATTCATGATCTTTTAACCCATCTCCTTGTCACATTATGTGACTCTCCCTTCCCTAGTGTAACGTCTCAATTTCATGATCTTTTGTCCCCTGCCGCCCCGTCCTCATCCCGGCTGGTCACATTGTGTGAATCTCCCTTCTCTAGTGTGATGTCAAATATTTAGTCCCTCACCCTCGTCCTTGTCACAGCTGATCACATTGTGTGACACTCCCTACCCTAGTGTGACGTCAAATATTTCTTGATATTTTGTCCCCCCGCCTACGTCCTTATCTCGGCTGGTCACATTGTGACTCTAGGGCCACCCCTAGTGTGACGTCACGTATTCTTGACCTTTTACCTACGTCCCCACCTACGTCTTTGTGACGGCTCCTCACATTGTGTGACTCTCGCCTCCTAGTGTGACGTCATATATTTATACTATTCCACAACAATACTTCATAATCAATATATACAGCATTTTCGTTGTAATTTTAAATATCGTGTTTTAATACTCGATATGTTAGATTTTGAAATGTGATATAACAAATTTAGGACATTCTTTGCCAATATTTCCCTCTCGTGTGACGTAATTTGTGGATGGCCCCTTTTAACCTGCGTAATGTGGCCATATCGTGCCTCTGACTACCACATCTGGGATTGTAGTCGTAATGGTAATTTTTTTCGTATGTATAAACGATATATTCCATTATAGCGATTTATAATGGCGATTCCATATCACAAACACCATTTCATTGTTACCTAATTTGATAATTTTAATATTTTTATACACATATTTAGATGAAATAAGTGGCAAACTATGTTATTATGTATGTTATTTTGTGATATATAGTTAATAAACAGTTACCTATATATTTGTTTTATTCTTACCTCTTTTTTGAACTGAAACTTCTACAAGGATAGGGTTCCAGTTCAAGTGGTTCGCAGACCTTTACGGGCCGTTATTCGGTACGGCATAAGCTCTTTACACGGGTATACTACTGGGGTGAAGCACGGCGGCGTCGCACAGTGGGAACTCGCCTAAGAAAGCCATCTCATAAATACTTTTTCTAAAACTCCGTGGATATGCATGTATAATACCTCAAATTGTAGCCAAAGAGTTACTCTATCATTATAAATATGATTCAAATCTCTGACTATTCTTACTTCATAGAATAGAGCCTCTAAAGTCAAGGAATGAAAAAATTACAAAAATAATTTTGTAACTTAAATTTGTTTGGTATAAGTTTATAGTATCAAAACAATATCAAGTCATATAGTGTGATACCATTTTAGAATGCTTAGAATGTGTACTTTACTATAAAATAAAAATGTATTTAGTTTAGTCGAATATTATTTAACTAAAAATCCATATATTGCTATATGTACTATTTTCTTTTCTCAGACTTTCGCTTGGAGATTTGACAGTTGCCGAAGCTTGCCGAAGTTCTAAATTTGGTTTTATTTATTAGGAAATATAATATAATTAAGTCCGCCATATGTACTTTTACCTTGGTATTTTGTGCATTGAACTTACATAAATATAAATAAATAAATAATTTGATGGCATAACATTTTTTTTGCAGTTACACTGCGTAAAATATTTAAATCGAGTATAATAATCATGGTGAGGTTTGTTTTTTCTAAGTACGTATATTAAGATTTTCTTCTTTATTTGAGATTCTCTGTCTGAATATTCAAAAAAATACTTTTTGCTCAATTATTACTATATATTTTATCTTTTGCCTTACTTTTATCACAGATAACATAATATTACATACAGATACCCCATCCCATACAAGAAAATGGTTCCTTCCTAACTCGGGCTATTTTATTTCGCCGCCGTAGCCGCTAGATGTCTCTAGATCTGAAGCAGTTCGCATTACTAGTATACTAGACAAAGCACGAAAATAGATGGCAGTCAATTCAGTCTACATGACATCTGTTTTGCAAAGATAGGTATATAATAGATATGCAGGTAACTGTATCGTGTACCTCATTAGGGACGATTCAAGATTCAATGTAAATGAGTAGGTATAATATCGTTAGTCGACACTCTGCAGATATGGCTTATGTGCCAATGTATATATTATGTTATAGTTTATTCTACATTCCATGCCTATTTTTTTCTCTCGACGAAGATATGTTGTAACGCGTCTGCGCTATACGTATAGCCCGATTTTGATACGTTTATACTCGTACGTATCAAAATCGGGCTATATGATTTTTTATTTCAATCGTTATGTGTAAGAGACTGATTTTAGCTATAATTAATTTACTGGTATATACCTCATGTATTCTACGATGTACCCATCTTTTCCCTAATGAGAATTCCGCTATATCTTATATATAAATTTCGTATCACAGTGTTAGTTGCCATATTTCTCCCACATTTTGATGAAATTTGATATGTATACTTGCTAGGTTTGAGGTAGGGTTGTTATCTATTTTTTATACCCCTAAGTCATAGCGGTGGCCTACCCTGAATTTTTTTTTTGTATAATGGACAATTTTTTGTTTATTTATAATGTTACATTAAAAATACATAATGTAACTCGAAATTCTTTGGATTTTTCGAGTTACATTATT
Organism: Achroia grisella; assembly: GCF_030625045.1. Lineage (NCBI taxonomy): Eukaryota > Metazoa > Arthropoda > Insecta > Lepidoptera > Pyralidae > Achroia > Achroia grisella. Next base: position 1,425,370 of record NW_026712626.1, read on the forward strand.
AAATATTTATTATTTATTTGGTAAAGGTCACTATTCTACACGGACGAAGTCGCGGGTACAGCTAGATAATTTATAAGACAAAACAAGGTTTGCCGGGTCAGTTAATTTATATCTATAATGAAATGAAATTCGGTTTCAAAAGAAGGACTATTAATTAAGCTTAATAGCTTAAAACTTCAATCCTAGATGAAGTGAACAGGGTCGGTCTAGGTTTTTCATTACTATTATAGAAATGTGTAACGGGGGAACACGTTACTTAGTACGAAATTGTGTATATTACAATAAAACTTAACGAGAAAATATTATAATGTCACTGGAACACTCATTGCCTTACTACTATACCGTCCATTAGTCGCGAACTTTCTGGAAGCGCGAGAGGCGCGCTCCTATTGGTCGGTCGGTGCGGTTACCGCACAACGCACATGCGCTGTACGCTTAGATGAGTCTCACAGCGCAGGCGTAAGTACTTACTATGTAATATGTATACATATGGGTGTCACAAATGTTTTTATTACAAGTAATATTACTCTATTATCTAAGCCAGTAATGTGTGATTATTTTGAACTTGATAACATTCAGAATTACTTATATAACTTTCGATAATAATATCTTTCTATATCTTTAGCGGTGCTAAATTACCAGATTATGTACTACTACTAGTATTGTTAGTGAGTGATAAAGTTGATGAACAAAAATAAAACAATATTTGTATTAAAAATATATTTCTCTAATATTTTTGGCATTACTTATAAGTTTATTCCAAATACAAGGGGTCTGACATGGGGTGTTATGTACCTACATCAAAATATAATTTTTGAAATGTATGAAATGTATGAAAGTAATGTATGTACCTACATTAAAAGATAATTTTTGAAATGTATGAGATGTATGAAAGAAATGTATGTACGTACTTAAAAAGTTCATTTTTGACATGTATGAAATGTATGAAAGAAATGTATGTACCTACATTAAAAGATAATTTTTGAAATGTATGCACCGTACAATACATACCACAGAGTCACACGCAAGTTAAAAACAAACTGCTATGATATTAATGAGAAAGGAAAATCAACTTTATGGTGTTCTGGTTAGGGTCGATTTCTACTACTACTTCCGTTCTACTACTATATTCCGTTCTTTGAAACGGAACACTGCTATAATACAAAATAATGAAATTTTACTGTTCACAAAGACTCATTAAAAGCATTATCGAATAATGCGCTGTAATAAAATCCTGTTATCGATTATTCGAAAAAATCGATAATACATGTATGTATTTATTTTTAATATGGCAACACTTCATACATAGGTATTATTGGAAATAGTATTACTTGCTTGTTCGGCTATTTTTAATTTAATTAAACTTTTTTTATATGTTTAATTTACAATAATAATATATTAAGTGCTTATTATTGGAAAATATAAAAAAGACATTTAATTAGGCCGATTCAAATGACAAAAATGCCATCTATGAAAGCTTTTTGAAAATATTGAGCCCCGTATTAGCAATGATTAAAGTGTAACTAAATACTGGAATAAACAAAATGAGTAAATATATGAAAATTTAATATATTCCATATTATACAGCAGGATAGAAGCACAGTAATGCGTTTATTTACTTTTAGTAAATAACTTCATTAATGCATAAGCGCCTATACCGAGAATAAGAACTTTAGCAATTGTTCCTGTAATACTGCTACCACTTTCTTCACTTGGATAAGGTTTATATGTGTTGTGAAAGACGTTATTGTTCAAAAAATAGTAATGCTCGTATTCATCATCATAATAATATATTGTAGAGCTATCGGATTGGTCATCAAGGAAAGCTTGCTCATATTCATCATAATGACTATCGTGAGATTTAGTAATATTTCTCTCATTGCACGAAGCTGTTGTAGAATCAGACTGCTTCATCTGTAAGTTATACACATGAACTTTATTATTTAAATGGTTGAATATATTTTTTTCTAGCATATATTCAGTGCATAGTCTACAATACATTCTTCGTCGTCCGACTTTCGTTATATAATTTTCTACAAGTAGTTTTCCATGATTTTTATTATGTGTCTTTCCTTTAATATGTCCAATTACAATTTCTTTGTTTTTATTCATTGTTACATTACAGACACGACATTTTAATGAACATGAACTTGTTGCCTCCGTAAAATAATACTCGAAATCTTTTATTTTCGTCATGGTTCTATATACCTAATATAATCACTTTACCCTTAAATTAATTAACACATTTGTATATTATATTGTGCAATATCTACCATCATACAATTTTAAGAGTTCCCGATATTGTAACGCTGCTGCCGCTGCACTGGTCACGTGTCGACTGGAGATGACGAAAGTAAATAATTATTATTTACATTAATTACTTTCTATTCAATTTCTTCTGTTATTTCCTCCGTTTTTTTTATTAATAATGGGATTGCGCTTGGTCTTACTTCATTGGTAATTGCAGACGATGTTAAATTACTAATTTAATAATTAAAACATTTTATAATACAATTAATTAACCAGAATGGACACTGCTTTAAACGGCTACAAGTATAATATAGTTAAACTTACCTCATTCTGGTTGTATCTAAAATATATATCTAAGTAGATAGATATGTAGATAGTATATCTATAAATGCATAAAATTTTTTTGCGATAAACATATTTATCATTTATTGAGCCATACGGATAAGATACTCAGAAAAACAATCATAACTTTTTTGTTTCTAAACCGATTGGAGTAAAACAATCAGGAAATTTTTTATGAAGCTTAATATATAAGTTTCAAATTTGGAACTTGTTTTCTTAAGAATTTATGTGTATAAATTATGACGTAAAGTTACCACATAAGAAAACTATAATGCGTCGCTTACCAACTTCTCAGTTTGCGTTATGGTTGACTGGTAGAGAACCTCCTTAGGTGTCAAGTTCGCCATATGTACCTACATTTATATATTATAACTAGCTGTACCCGCGACTTCGTCCGCGTAAAATAGTGACCGTTGACCATATAATGAAAAAAATATTTAATGGCCTAACGCAATAAAATCCAAATGAAAAAGTTTCATCGTTTTAGCTTCATAAATGATGACACTGCCATACAATCTTTCATAACTCTTTCAACCCCTTATAACTGTCTTTATACGACACGTCAACAGCTGTCTTTATACCACACGCCAATAGCTGTCTTTATACGACACGTCAATAGCTGTCTTTATACGACACGTCAATAGCTGTCTTTATACGACACGTCAATAGCTGCCTTTATACGACACGTCAACAGCTACCTATATACGACACGTCAATAGCTACCTATATACGACACGTCAATAGCTACCTATATACGACACGTCAACAGCTACCTATATACGACACGTCAACAGCTACCTATATACGACACGTCAACAGCTACCTATATACGACACGTCAATAGCTACCTATATACGACACGTCAATAGCTGCCTATATACGACACGTCAATAGCTACCTATATACGACACGTCAATAGCTACCTATATACGACACGTCAATAGCTACCTATATACGACACGTCAATAGCTACCTATATACGACACGTCAATAGCTACCTATATACGACACGTCAATAGCTACCTATATACGACAACTCAATAGCTGTCTTTATACGACACGTCAATAGCTACATTTATACAACACTTCAATAGTTGCCTTTATACAACCTTGCATCTACCATTTCAACCTCCTTACAACCCTTTTTCCGCATTTAAAAGTATCCTATGTGTTTTCTCAGGGTCTAGACTAATTGTGTACCAAATTTCACTTAAATTTGTTCAGTAGTTGTGGCCTGTAAGTGAGACAGATTTACTTTCACAGTTAGAATATTAGTAAGTTAATTAATAAACTAACTCAAATAGCCAATGAAAATAGTTTTATCGTTCTAACTTCAATAATGATGAATTTTACATACAAACAAACTACAAACTTTCATCCCCTATTTTATTTAACCCCCTTAAGGGTAACTTTTTACAAAAATTCGACTGTCATATTCATTTATATTTAATCAACAGTCTCAAAAATAAGTTTCAAGCTTCTAGCTTCAAAAATGACGAATTTACATAAAACCTTTCATCCCCTATTTTATTTTACACCCTTAAGGGTAACATTTTTACAAACTTTGATGGCCTATTTATTTATATTTAATCAACAGCCTCAAAAATCAGTTTTTAGCTTCAAAAAAGACGAATTTACATAAAAACTTTCATCCCCTAATTTATTTTACCCCCTAAGGGTAAAATTTTTAAAAACTTTGTATGTCATATCTATTTATATTTAATTAGCAGCCTCACAAATAAGTTTCAAGCTTCTAGCTTCAAAAATGACGATTCTTCCATACAATATTTCATCCCCAATTTCAACCCCTTGCAACCCTTTTTCGCATTAAAAAGTAGCCTATGTCCTTTCTCAGGGTCTAGACTATATGTGTACCAAATTTCATTTAAATCGGTTTAGTCGTTTTGGCGTGAAAGCGAGACAGACAGACAGGGTTACTTTCGCATTTATAATATTAGTAAGAATGTAGTAAGGATATTGTAATTGAAATATATAAATAAATATAAGCTTAATTACATTTATGTACAATAATACATCAATTTGCATGTCACCCACCACATCCTACATAAAACTGTATCCACCTGTATACCCTATGGTTGCATTGAAAAAATTACTTTCATCAATAAGTTAAATTAATAAGTTGTATTTATATACATTTGTTTACTCATTAATTGTATCTATCTTCTATCATTTTATAATGCAAAGAGAGTATATTTTATTTGTCTATCTATATATAATATACTAGTGAAAAGTGCATCAAAATCGGTTAATCGATGTTTGAGATCAAAGCAATACAAAACACAGACAGAAATTGAAAATTAATCATCGTTTTGATTCCTTAATAAGTTGTTAATAATATGTTACGATATAAATGAGTTATGATGGTTATAACACATGAGACGGAATTTTAACTCGAACCGAAAGCCCGAACTTGGTCTTTACAGCTTTACCGGGCGATAGGGGGCGAGTACCACCTGTACTCCAAACCCGCGGAAGGACTTATGGAGCGGCTGAAGGCTAACTCCCGCCTGACGGATACAACTTTGGTCCGAGGGCACCGCTAGGGGCTCGAACCTCTGCTCAGGCCGTCGTAATTTCGATCCCCGTTTGAATTCGACGGGGGATCGATCGGAGGGCCCATTCGTATATCGATGGAAGAAAGCGAAATTGTCATAGCTTTAATTTCAATATTACAGGACAACCAAAACACTGTTTCAAAAATTCATATACTCAGCGGCCCCCTAGGGGCCCGCGTGCGGGTGTGGCTGTACCCCTTCATTTCCCGGGTAAAGATGGCCTATATTCCGTCGATATATATAACGTTATGTAGATGAATCTACTCAAATATATAAAAATACAGTAGTACTACCTGTTTTCCATCTCTGATAAAGCAATTTCATTTCATTGTATTCATATTTCCACTGAGTATTGAAGCAAAGCAGGAGTTAGTTACATGAATGAGTCATATTTAAAAATAAATAACTTACGAAATTATAATAAAATTGACTAAAGTAATAAATATTTGAAGTGTTATTAGATAAGGTGAACAAAAATGTCGACTATTAATTTATCTATATCTTGAATTATATTGATAGAGATAAAATAATTAAAAAGGTAATTCACCGTGTCATAGACAATTTACGGTGTCTGGCCTTATCTGTACACAGACTACTTATTTCTTCTTCCGACTCTTTTTATATATTCGTTTTACGGCTCTAGATACATGTCCTTGGCGACTTGTGTTAACATTAGCCATTTTCAATTGTTTTCTAAAACGGCTAAAAGAACTTGTATAAAAAAAAATTGCGATTGTAGGTTGATTGTTAGAAATGTTTGGGAAGGATACATATACAGAACTACGTGGATCTGCCAGATGTATTTAGTATTACCAACTAATTATCTATATAAAGTGTATAAGCTGCTACCAAAGTATGAAATCATTTAATGGTCACCAAGTGTATATCTACAGGCTGCTACCAAAACATACCGGCATTATAAATTTTAATGGTCATAAAGGCAATAGAGGCTGCTACCAAAGCATACCAGCATTATAATCTTTAATGGTCACCAAGGGTTTACAAGTTGCTTCTGAAATATCTAATCACTAGCATAGAAACTTTAATAGTCACCAAGGCTATACAGGTTGCTAACAAAATATCAAAATAATAGAATTATAAACTTTTAATCATCTCCACGTTATACACTTGGAGACGATTAAAGGTGTATACATGCTAAATATCCAATTAACAGTATTATAAATTTTAATAATCACCAAGGGTATACAAGTTGCTTCTAAAATATCAAATCACTAGTATTATAAACTTTAATAGTCACTAAGGGTATACAGGTTGCTAATAAAATATTTTATTAATAAAATTATAAACTTTAATAGTCACCAAGGGTATACAGGTTGCTAATAAAATATTTTATTAATAAAATTATAAACTTTAATAGTCACCAAGGGTATACAGGTTGCTAATAAAACATTTTATTAATAAAATTATAAACTTTAATAGTCACCAATGGTATACAGGTCGCTAACAAAATTTCTAATCAATAGTATTATAAACTATAATAGTCACCAAGGGTAGGTATACAATCTTCTAAAATTTCTAATCAATAATATTATAAACTTTAATAATCACCAAGGTCATACACGTTGCTAACAAAATATGTAATTATTAGAATTATAAACTTTAATAATCACTAAGGTTATACAGGTTGCTAACAAAATATCTAATTAATAGAATTATAAACTTTAATATACACTAAGGGATTACAGGTTGCTAACAAAATATGTAATTAATAGAATTATAAACTTTAATAATCACTAAGGGATTACAGGTTGTTTCTAAAATATCTAATCGCTAATATGTAGTAACTTTACTGATCACCAAATGTATACAGGTAGCTAACAAAATATCTAATCAATAGTATTATAATCTTTAATGGTCACCAAAGGTATACAGGTTGCTACCAAAACACATTAACATTATAAACTTGCATAGGATGCTAACAAAATAATATAATAATATTGTATGTGTGGTAACCACACATGCTTCGGCAATATGCCACGATAGCCCCGGACACCACTCCCTTCGACAAGTACCTTCCATCATGATGGTGGACAACATGTTGGTGGGGATCCGGATCACAAACGCTTTGAAGCTCGTGTTGTGACTCGATACCAGCTGTGTCACCCTCAGGTTTAGGTTATTCCTGGTCCGGATGTAGTCGACGATATCCTGTTCCTTACTAAGACTATACAGTAACAGAGATGAAGATAACTTGGTAGCAGCCTACATATAAATATATAAATAAATTATCATTGATCAAATTTTACATAATACTTAAACGGTACTTCATACGAACTTATACTCAAACGGAACATAAATTTAATAATCGTAAATCAGGGGCCAAACTTTAATTAAATCACAAGTTAAGGAAGGGGATCGGAAATGTGTAACATTATGTGACAATAAAACAAAATTTTTGTGACATCGTCTGAGTACAATAAACGTAAAGTTTGACCTATTAATGAAAATTTCCATCTTTACCAAGTCGCCATCGCTGTCTGTTCGCTTATATCTTAAATTACGCAACAGATTACAATGGAGTTTTCAGCAATAGATAGAATCATTCAAGAGGAAGGTATAATATATACGTGTTTTAGACTAGAACATGGCGAGAAATTCAAAGATTTTTAATTAATATGACGGCCACAGTGGCCTAGCGGTTTAGCAGACCGCCTTACTTCCGATGATCGCGGGTTCGATTCCTCGCACGGCACAAACATTTGTATTCATGAGTATGATTGTTTGTATCGTTCTGGGTATCTTCTATGTATAATATGTACGTATATACGAAAAAAAAAAATTACCTATAACACAAGCCATAGCAGCTTAATTTGGGTCTAGATGGCACTGTGTGAATTGTCCTAAGATTATTATTATTAATCAGTGCGAAGTCGGGACGTGTCGCTAGTACATAATGAAATTGAAAAATGTGACAGCACACTCTCAGGGGAAGGGGTCTCACAAATGTGATGTGACGAGGGCGGGGGAGGGGGTAAAAATCATTCAATTTGTGTAAGGTAATTTATGGTTCTACAATAGTCAAGATAACGTAAACCTAGTTTTATAATTTGTGTTCTTTGATTATTATCCAGATTAGAGAATGTGATAGTTTACTACTCGGTTTTAGACCGAAAGGTCATGAGTTCGAATCTAGTAAGCACCAAAAGATTTTACAATTTTTATATACCTAAGTTAAAATATTTATTACGAAGAAGACGGTAGATTCACTTATGCACACACATTGGAATTAAATATACTGAGCGAAATATATTGTCAATAATCGCGACTATAAACAGTATCATCACTATATTCACTGTCATCACTGTATTCACTGTCATCATTATATTCATTATCATCACTGCCACTATAATCCTCATCATCGCTATAATCATCATGGTCGTTATCATCATGATCATTATTAAATTTAAGTGCGGCAATCATAGATTTCAATGTCATATCCTGAATATTGTCTATATGTTTCTTGCCATTAATATGTTCTAGTTCGTTCTTACTAGATATAGTAGCGTGACAAACATCACAGAAGAATCTATTTTTATTTTTTCTTACTTTATTAAATGCAAGGTTGGTCTTATATATTTGCAGATGCTTCTTCTCTCTAATATGTGTATTAATCGCATTATAGGAAATGATTACATCACAAACTTTACAAACAACGTTCCTTGGGTTTCCATAGTCGCTCATTTGGTAATGAAGAGGTTCTGCATCTTTTTCCAAATTAGATTTATGGACTTCTTCGTTTATATGGTTGATAACGTTCTTTTCTTTTATAAATTTACGGCAAAGTTCGCAAAATATACGATTATTGTCTTTTATAATCATGTTATTTTTGCACAGATTGGTATAATTCTGCGTGTGGTTGTAACCATTAATATGTTCCATTACACAATGATTCTTGGCAGAAATTACTACATTGCACACGAGGCATTTAACTCTGGAGCCCATTTGCTTCATATGATGATGAACTTTACTGTTTTCTATTTGATTAAGATGGTTGGCATCATTTATATGAGTCAAATCGTCACTATCATGCATAGTAATATCACATACACTGCAATATATACCATTTTTCATGACTCTAATATGATTTTCAGATAGAAGCTTCCTGTAGTCTTCAGTGTGGAAATAACCATTGTCATGTTCCTCTATATTATATGCCGTGTTAGGCACTTGTACATTGCATACTTTACAAATTACAAGATTTTTGTTGTCATCACATAACACGTAGTGCCTGTACATTGTTAGATTTTTTTTCAAATTAAAATTTACATTTGGCTAAATAGAAAGATTTTTCTTTCACCGCTCTTTCTTTATTCTATAGTTTTACATGCATAGACTTATCTACTTTTATATATGTTTCTATATTATTACAATCGTTCACTGTATTATATAGCCAGTGTGGTTTCTTGGTTTCTGATCTGCAATAGAAAAAACAAATAAAATTAAAATATGTACTGCTGTCAGTGCAAACGCATAGAAACTAGGAACAAAAGTAAGTTGGACCAAGTCAATATCTAGACACGCGGTAGCGTGTCAAGCCGAGTTTCAAGTAAACTGGCAAGCAGCACCGTGTGTATATTTACACGAACCATTTGGACCACCACTTTTGACCCCTACATAACTCAAAAACTCTTTCACACAAACCTGTCAAATTTGGTTCATATATTGAGACTTGCGAGATAAATATGTGTTCCAAATTTCATAAACATATCTCAAACGGTTATTTAGATATTAATGTCCAAAAATCATCATTTTTATCACTGATCAACTATATATCAAAATTATAACCCACTTCCAGATGACCTACGAAGTTCAAATTTAGCATGCAGATAGGTAATTAGGAATATAAAGGAAAAAATTGGTAACTTGTTATCATTTTACTACAATTTTTCACTTTAATTGATTCTATCTCAACTTATACTGGACGAATACTAAAATTCTATGAAAACGTCGATAGCCACCAATTGACATTGATCCCTGGCGAAATATCTCATCTTGTACTGGACGGAAACTAATATTGTACGAAAACGTAGATCATTACCAATTTACGTTGACCCCTTCACATCAGTGTCGATAACTAGCAAACTTCAAATATTGCATTGAGCGGTAAACACTAGTTGCTATAATTTAGATTCTGTCTAAAATATACTCGTACTTATAACTAGGAGTATAGTCGAATTTTGTATTTATTATGTTATTAACTGAGATTTGGTATTAATTATTGTTTCAATATTTAGCGCACATCGATAGTGTAAAATCATTGTTTTTATAAATAATTATTAAATAATAGGCATTTCGGTATAGGGCGCCGCGGCGGCGCCGTGTGGGAGCGGTGCGATAAAACGTTGACGCGAACCTGTCCGAGCGAATGGCAGCCGCCCTCATATGTCTCAATGTTTTGTTTCTCGATATCTAACCTATAAGGTTGCGATTTATGCTACGAAATTCATAGTTTTCTTAAATTATACTTATATATTTGTGGTTATATTATTATTACATTATTTTAGTAAATACGTATGGTATAGACAATAGTTTAAACCAAAAATTAATAACAATTTTAGTATAGTTATAAGTAGGAATGTATAGTTAACTCATTGGTAACAAATTGTTTTCTTGAGAATTCAATAGATAACAGTCAATTTGTTACATAATCGTCTTTACGAACTATAACGTGTCAATACGAAGTTTCAGATATTAAATAATGTATATGTTGAAAGAGAACAATTCCGTATTTGCTTAACATATGCTATTACTATCCACAAATCACAAGGCCTTAGTTTTGGCAGTCCTCTTCTCAACATAGGCTCCTCTATATTTAATAAAGGGCAGGTTTACGTTAGACTCTCCAGAGTTAAAACCTTAAATGGAGTACGTCTTAACAATTTAGATCCAAGTCACGAGAGCTCTATTGTAGAGTACAACCATCTGTGGACGTTATACCGCCTCGATTTGCCCAAAAATTCCTGATACTGAATCGGCATTGCACTTGAACATTTAAAAGTTACAAGAAAATATAGAAAATAACGCAAAAAAAAAGACAATTATACCCCGTAAATATACGAAAATACAGTAATTTATGAAAAATAATTTGGTATTAATTTAGTTATAAATAAGTACCTCGTATAATTTATGTACAAAAAGTAATGATATCCCATCAAAAACATAAATGTGAAATGATAGCCGAGTTTAATATTATGATATATACCTTGATTGTTGACTTCTACGACAAAAGAGATGAGATCTAAATGGGTGCCAAGTTCAATGGTCTGTCCTGAAATGTATTTATAACAATTTAACATATCATTTCTTCTTATAACTTAGGATAATATACTGTAGCCTAAGTTCTACCTTGGCCAGTTCTCATATACCAATTATTACTTTCGATTGCTAGTTACTACTAATATTAAAATAGGAACCGACAAGTAACATGTTTAGAACTTGCGAAGGCTACAGTATATTTCGTATATGAAAATTAGCGAAAACATCATTCATTTTGGGGACACCGAGATTCGTAATTATAAAAAGGTACAGCGTTTAAAACGGGATGTCTGGTCATGTTAGGCATAAATTACATAATTTTTCTCATAGTCGCAAATTTACCAGAAATTAACGACAACGGCTTCCAAGATCACATAAGGTAGGTCGTTTATTTGCTTGTTATCAGTTGTACACAATTACACTTTTATATAAACACAGTTGCATGTTGTTGTATATTTATTTTATGTGTGTGTATGTGTGTTTATATTATGTGTACATATATGATATATTGTGATGACAGGATCGGTGGTGAGAGTAAATATACAGTAGGGTTGGAACTTGCGTATTAGCTGTTAAATCTTGAATTACTCTACCTTGCACTAGTTAGTAAGACAATTTATAGTAAAGACTACGTGACTTACGTGACGTTAGATAAAGTGACTTATCTAATGTACACTAGCACACTCTATTTCCCTACGTGCTGAATTGCAATTATTATATCACAATATTACTATTATTATTAATTACCTCGTGCCCCATCCACCACCCTCTGTATTGTCTCCTCTACCAAAAGGTAGTCTGGAAGACATCGCCTAAGCGATAAGACCTTCTGTACCTACATACTATGTATATTCTGTTTTATTTAGTTTTTTTAAAAGGTGCAAGAAAGAGTAATAAATAAATAGTTTGAATATCATAATATTAACACGTTTGTGTCATTAATTATGTGTGATCTGAATGAATACAAAAATCTCAGTGTGGAAGATTGTTCAGAGAACAAAACACTGATGTTCATCTTCAACCTATTTGAGAGTAAGAAAAATAACTATTTAAAAAAAACAGCAAAAAATGGCGATATTATATTTAATATAAATCGGAGTATAATTTAATATAACGAACTGTGTCCTGAGGAATTGTTCGACATGATGCCTACGGCTACCTTTTTCTATCGCACACCTCGCCATCGACAAGGAATTCATCCGCACATGCTAGAAGCTAAATGGTCTTGGACAATGCGAACCTAAGTGGTCTCAGACAGTGCGGTTTCAGAGGAGCTTCCTTCCGCATTCACTTAGATTGTGCAATGAATTTCCTGCCGAGGTTCTTTCACGAGACTACAGCTGGGGTTTTTCAAGAAGTTAGGGTTTCTTAACAGTGGACAACGTACGCGTGTTACCCCTGGTGTCTAAGATCTCTATAGGCTACGGTAACAATTTACCATTCTTGTAGTATTAAATTAAATAAAAAAAATATAACTTCAAATGTGCAGTAAAGATTAATCAAGTAAAAGAAAAAAAATGTGTGTATGACCAAAACAAAATTATCATTTTGCCATATTACAACCGCTACCTAACAAAAAAAACTGTGGAATACTATTATTTATTACTATTTGTAGTAAGAGTTCTTTTCCGATCGATCCCCCGTCCAATTTAAACGGGGATCAGAATTACGACGGCCTGAACCGAGTTTCGAACCCTTAGCGGTGACTTTAGACTAAAGTCGTGTCCGTCAGGCGGGAGTTGCCCTTCAGCGTGTTTGGAGTGTCATCTGCACTCGCATTCTATCGTTTGGTGAAGCTGTAAAGGTCAGCTGCGGCCAACAGCATTAGAATCACATATCAAAAGCGTGTTCTGTGATTAAAATAGTTCGGAAAAAGTGGTCTTTTTTGATATTTTTTTATAATTGTGGATATAGTTTGCACTAACTTCCATTAACAATCCCTTTCTGGGTGGAAAGGGGATCCCATGATGATCCCATTGCTAGCAATGTACCATGTCAGGTTGACCTCCACGCGGTTCCCCCTGGAAACCATCGTGACAAATTCTTGGTGAATTTGTTACGATGGGCTAACTGACCTGATCTCATACTCATTTTATCCTCCACTGGTGCCCCGCCAGCGTGCACCATTCCATTATCGAATATAAAAAAAAATCCCTTTCTCAAACAGTATTTGTTTATCGCTTGAGCGGTGTGGTCCATTGTTAATTACAAATCACACTTGGAGCACGTGTTCGATAAGAGTAGGACGGCTTGAGCCGACGACGTGCGACTGACTCTCTTATCGGCAAAGGGTCTAACAGTTGCACACAATATTAGGTTGCAACTGAAAATGTACATAATATTTCACACTAGTCAAATTTTCCTCACACAAGTCTGTATTTAGAATTAAGCGTAGTGCGAAAGGACCTACCTATACTTAGGTCAATCGTATGAATATGAACAATTCAAGATAGTATAAAAGTATGAAAAAATGTGCACAAAATTATTAATTATACATAAATATCATTTATTAAGCTATTATTTTATAAATATATAACAATAGCTTAGAGCTGAACATTAACCCATAATCTTTATATGGCATAAAAGTGGCTTCCTCTGTCTGTTTGCTTAGATCTTTTGAACTACGCATTAATCAAATAGGCATTCAGACTAATTCAAAGCAACCTGAAATGGAACGACAGAGACCAGAGCCTAAATAACCTTTGTGACATTGAAAAATAGATGGATTACTTATGTAGCGAGTGTTTGGAGTTTTTTTTTATGGATGATAATAGAATGGCGCACCCGCCTGCGCTAACGGTTTACGCTGGCGGGGCACCAGTGGAGGATGATAAGATGAGTATGAGGTCAGATCAGTTAGCCCACCGTGACAAATTCAACAGGAATTTATCACGATTGATTCGAGGGGGAACCGCGTGGAGGTCAACCTGATATGGTACATTGCTAGCAATGGGGGTTCCCCCTAGCTTGTAGCTAGTAATATTTATTTATTTATTTATTCATCCAAAACAATACAAATTGTGTAGGATAACATAATTGCAACATTACAGTAATTTTTTGTCAACAACCTAATAGCAACTTAAATATTAAATCTAGGTATGTCAGCCAGCATAGTGCAGTAGGTCCTCATAAGTCTTTATGTCCATCATTATAATAGTCATCTACGGAATAGTAACACTTATTCAATAAATATGACCTCAATCTGGACTCAAACAATGTGTAACTATAAACAGTTTTTAGATGTATTGGTAAATTATTAAACAATTTTACATATTGATATTTCATACTGTGTGTAACTATTGTGAATTTAGGAATCATTTGGGATTGCAGATCTTTTCTCCTAGTACTTTCACGAATAATTCTTTCTTCGTTAGTTTCTATCTGGGTTAAGTTTTTCATCAAATTACAAACAGTCGCGAAAATGTACAAACAAGGCACTGGCAAAATTCTTAATTCTTTGAAATAATTCTTACATGAATCCCTTTGTGGAACGCGCATTATTGTCCTAATTGCCCTTTTTGGTATCACAAAAGCAGAATTTACATTATAATAGAAACTATTACCCCATAATTGGATACTATATCGCAATTTGGACTCAACTAATGCGTAGTACATAGACTTCAGATGATTTATATTTAGTTCATCACGCAGAGTTCTAATTGCATAACAAGCGGAACTTACAGAGTTAACTATTTCTGCTAGTTCGGGTTTCCAATTTAAATGTGAGTCTATAAGTACTCCTAAGAACTTAACTGTTTCTACTAACTCTATTGGTGCACCTTCCAGTTTTATGTCCATCGTGTCTTTTTGTTTTGTTGTTGACTTAAACAAAATTACATTTGTCTTTTTAGCATTCACTTTTAGGTTGTTGGCTTTAAACCACATATTAAACAATTTTAGTGCCTGATTTGTTTTATATTCCAAGATTTGCAATGTATCTGCAGAGATTACGGCATTTGTGTTATCTGCAAATACTATTAAACTTAAATCAGACATTGAATTCTGCATGAATGTAATCAAATCATTAGTGAAAAGAAGAAACAATAATGGCCCCAATATAGAACCTTGCGGCACACCATGCTCAATTAATGTCAAATTTGATCTATACGTCATTTCGTGCACATCATCGATATACGATGAACTTATTTCAACGTATTGTGTTCTATTTTTAAAATATGATTTTAATAATTTTAATTCATTGTTACGTATACCATAATATTCTAATTTTGTAAACAATATTTGATGATCCACCAAGTCAAATGCGGAGCTTAAATCAAGAAACAGTCCACTTATTTTTTGTTTTTGATTAAGTTTTACGATTATATCATCAATTAGTTGTACGATAGCATCCGATGTACCAACATGTCTTTTGTATCCAAATTGTCTGTTATGTCACAGATAACATAATATTACATACAGATACCCCATCCCATACAAGAAAATGGTTCCTTCCTAACTCGGGCTATTCTTCGGGCTATTTTATTTCGCCGCCGTAGCCGCTAGATGTCTCTAGATCTGAAGCAGTTCGGATTACTAGTGGGTGCTTAGTAACAAAGCACGAAAATAGATGGCAGTCAATTCAGTCTACATGACATCTGTTTTGCAAAGATAGGTATATACAAGATATGTAGGTAACTGTATCGTGTACCTCATTAGGGACGATTCAAGATTCAATGTAAATGTGTAGGTATAATATCGTTAGCCGATACCCTGCAGATATGGCTTATGTGCCAATGTATATATTATGTTATAGTTTATTCTACATTCCATGCCTATTTTTTTCTCTCGACGAAGATATGTTGTAACGCGTCTGCGCTATACGTATAGCCCGATTTTGATACGTTTATACTCGTACGTATCAACATCGGGCTATATGATTTTTTATTTCAATCGTTATGTGTAAGAGACTGGTTTTAGCTACAATGAATTTACTGGTATATACCTCATGTATTCTACGATGTACCCCTCTTTTCCCTAATGAGAATTCCGCTATACCTTATATATAAACTTCGTATCACAGTGTTAGTTGCCATATTTCTCCCACATTTTGATGAAATTTGATATGTATACTTGCTAGGTCTGAGGTAGGGTTGTTATCTATTTTTTATACCCCTAAGTCATAGGGGTGGCCTGAATTTTTTTTTTTTGTATTATGGACAATTTTTTATTTATTTATAATGTTACATACACGTCTAAATTTTGGCCCGTCTTTCACCAACCCCTATTTTTAATAGCGATATTCTTACAAATATTGTAAATGCTAAAGTAACTCTGTCTGTTTGTCTCGCTTTCACGCCCGTTACACGTTAGAAATGTGTAACGGGGGAACACGTTACTTAGTACGAAATTATGTATATTACAATAAAACTTAACGAGAAAATATTATAATGATGTCACTGGAACACTCATTGCTTTACTACTATACCGTCCATTAGTCGCGAACTTTCTGGATGCGCGAGAGGCGCGCTCCTATTGGTCCGTCGGTGCGGTTACCGCACGACGCGCATGCGCTGTACGCTTAGATGAGTCTCACGGCGCCGCGGGCTTAAGTACTTACTATGTAATATGTATACATATGGGTGTCACAAATGTTTTTATTACAAGTAATATTACTCTATTATCTAAGCCAGTAATGTGTGCTTATTTTGAACTTGATAATATTCAGAATTACTTGTATACATAACTTTCGATATCTACAATAATAATATCTTTGATGTATGAAAGAAATGTATGTACCTACATTAAAATATAATTTTTGAAATGTATGCACCGTACAATAACAATACACGTAAACATCATACCACAGAGTCATACGCAAGTTAAAAACAAACTGCTATGATATTAATGAGAAAGGAAAATCAACTTTATGGTATTCGAGTTAGGGTCGATTTCTCTCTTTTTTTTAATACTATTTTAATCTTACCAGTTGCCAGTATTCGAAGACAGCTACGATTCGTACTCGATATTTTAAATTATTATGTAATCGATTTTTCAGTACAAATGTAAATAACCAACGACACTAATAATGTACTACTATATTCCGTTCTTTGAAACGGAACACTGCTATAATACAAAATAATGAGAATTTACTGTTCACAACGACTCATTAAAAGCATTATCGAATAATGCGCTGTAATAAAATCCTGTTATCGATTATTCAAAAAGATCGATAATACATGTATTTATTTTTAATATGACAACACTTCATACATAAGTATTATTGGAAATAGTATTACTTGCTTGTTCGGCTATTTTTAATTTACTTAAAAATTTTTTATATGTTTAATTTACAATAATAATATATTAAGTGCTTATTATTGGAAAATATAAAAAAGACATTTAATCAGGCCGATACAAATGACGACAATGCCATCTATGAAAGCATTTTGAAAACATTGAGCCCCGTATTAGCACTGATTAAATTAATTAAGTACTGGAAAATAACAAAATGAGTAAATATATGAAAATTACTTTTCTAAACGCATTATTTCATTTTAACATGTATATATAACTTTTTAAAAATTGATTAAACATTTTTGTAAACACAGTTTTGTTTTTTAAAACGTTTGCAAAACTATGAAGAATTCCATCGATACCAATCACGCCATCTATATGCAACTTTTAGCAATAATAATGGCTAGTTCCTCACGGATTGCCACTGGTTATGTAATACTTCGTATTTATCAAGATGTTTGTCAATCCTTTTTTTAATTAACTTCTCTAAAATTTTTGATATAGTTGTAAGTATAGATATCGGTCTGTAATTTTTTGGATCAGTATTTGTGCCTTTTTTAAATATGGGTACTATTTTTGCAGCGTTTGTTATTATCAAACAAATAAGAATGTAATTGTGAATATTGTAGCCATTGGGTCTTTGTAATACGAAAAGGGTTGTATTGAAACGGGAACCGAAAGGTTGTATGGCAGTATCGTCATTTTAAATTGTAAACCGTTAGCGCAGGTGGGTGCAACATACCACTATTATCCTCTAAAAAAAAAAATAAACAAAACACTTACCTTAATATGGTTGTAGTACTGCGAACTAATTATGTATCAATCATATCGGAATTCACAATACTAGCGTAGATTTCATATGAGCTCATATGTAACACTGAACGATAACAACAAGCATGTGTTATCGTCCGATATTATCTGAATTACGTATACTAACATATCGAATACCTACACTCAAAATAATAACCAAACAGAAAGCACACCTATTATTTATATACGTAGTATGTATAGGTTAAAATATATGTATAACATAACACATCACATCATTTTCAATCTATTTATATATTGTATAATGTTTTGTAATTGTATAATTGTTTAAGAGCTCGAAGTTTAATATATAAACATTCACGTATATATGTATGTAAGTATGTATTTAATTATAGGAGCCAACAGAATATCAGCGCTGCAGACTTATCTGTAGCTTCATGCTGAGTTGGTTGCCTCTTCATCATTGCGACATATAAAGCCACCTCCATTTTTATTTTATTTTGTAATATTATACTTCTGTATTATTTCATTTGTAAACTTTATTTCTATTTATAAAATGTATCTCATGTATGCTATGTGTTTGTAATTGTTGAATAAAGTTAAACTTATCTATCTATCACTGAATCACTGCCAGAATAAACCAGGATTAGTATCAAAAACCCCAGTAACGGGCTACTCGAATCAATATCCAAGAGACTATTGCTATTGAGTAAAAACCAGGGATGTTATGGATATGAAATTTCGGATACGGACAGGTTTCGGACATAGGAATGATTGTTATATCGGATACAGATGCGGATATGAAATTGTTTCGTATTATCCGTTAGTTTCGGATATTATTTTTTTAATAAATTTTAAAAGTAAAATACAAATAGCTAATAAAATGGTTACATAACGTGTCTCAATTAGACTCCGCCCGTATCCAATATTATAGATAGATAAACCATCGCTCCTATGAATATCCTTCAATTCTTGTCCATGACTGGCCTAGGAAGCGAGCTTTGAATAAAAGTGCGAGCGTAATATATCTAAGTAGGTCGCAGCGCTACAGATAACACCATACAATAGCCCAAAACCTTTGATAACAAATAATCTCCTCTGCCCGTACCGGCGCAGGATGGAAGCTGAGTTCGGCCCGTCGCTAGTTCGACCCAGAGCCTCTCCTTCTCGGCGGCAGACGTGGGGACCGTCACCTAAGGAGGGTGAGGCCAGGTATAGACGGATGCCACTCACGAAGGATGCTGTAAAGCCTGCATTGCTAGGTGGACGGTGGACTGCGACGTTGATCCTGTGAACCTGGCGCTAGTAGGAGTCCGGCAGTATTCGTGCGTGTCCCCCGGGGTAAGCAGATGCGGATAAAAAATAGGTCAGCTTTTGGTAACATGGTCTATCGCAGTTCGCCGCCGGGTGCTCCCCACCACAGCGAATGCATTTAACATGCCGGTGACAATTGGCCGAAGCATGGCCGAATGCCTGACGTCTGTGACACTGA
The DNA here is from genome assembly GCF_030625045.1 of Achroia grisella. NCBI lineage: Eukaryota > Metazoa > Arthropoda > Insecta > Lepidoptera > Pyralidae > Achroia > Achroia grisella. The sequence continues at coordinate 1,445,308 of NW_026712626.1, forward strand.
GGCAACGCCGATACCGGCTTTTTTTATATACTACAATGGTGGCAAACAAGTAGACGGATACGGCCTGTCTGATGTCCGTAGCCTAAGGAAGTCTGAAACACCAGGGGTGTCACGTGCGCGTTGCTGACCCTTAAAAAAACCTTAATATACTCTTCTTGAAAAACCCCAGGCTGTTGTTTCCTGAGAAACCCTCGAAAGGAAATCCATTCCACAATCTAAATATATGCAGGAGGACGCTCCTCTGAGACTGCACTGTCCGAGACCACTTAGGTTAGGTGACCGTAGGCATCATGTTAAACAATTCCTCAGAAAACAGTCCATTGTATAATTGGTAGAACACACAAAGCGAAGCGAAGTCCCGCCTCAAGCTAAGTGGCTCGATAACGCCAGAGAGATTGGGATCATCGACAATTCTCAAAAGGACCGAGCTGGTATCCACGTGCTCCTGCCCAAAGATGAGAGCAATACTCCATGTGTAGCCGAACCTGAGACTTATATAAGAGGAGTCTCTGGTCCGCAGAGAAGTACCGCTTCGCTCTATTGAGCACATCGAGCTTTTTGGACGCCAGCTTCACCTTTTCTTCGAGGTAACTACGGAACTCAACTGTGCTAGAGATGGCGATACCGAGAATCCCAATACTCTTAGAGATGGCAGTAGACGTGTTCTGGAATTACGAAGCCACAGCACAGCAAAAGGGGTTTTCTTAGCGGTGAACATACAGGCTTGTGTCTTGGTAGGGTTGAATTGAACTTAGTTCAGTCGTCCCCAATCGGAGACTCTGGTAAGAGTACTCTGGATTTCAGACACAAGCCGTTCGCGGTTGGCTACCACATCGGAAAGAAGGATATTAGCACGGCCCGTGTATAATGCGTCCCCAGTACTGTCATCTGCATAACAATGAATGTCAAAAGTTATTAAGACATCATTAATATAAGCAGAAACAGTGTCGGGGAGAGAACAGGGCCTTGCGGGACGCCAGCGTTAATGTCCACGCTATCGGAGCAACTACCGTCAGTCAAATGCATCAAAACCGTGATGGTTTTGATGCATCTGCCAGGCAAAAAAACTAGCGACCCATTTGCATAAACTCTCTGGTATACCGTACGAGGGCAATTTCGATAGAAGACCTTGATGCCAAACCCGATCGAATGCCTTCGCCATGTCAAGGTTGACTGCCATTGCCAAAACCTTTACTCTCGATGGCAAGCGGTGTGTGAGATACACTAAAAGATCACTAGTTGAGCGATTATGGCAAAAACCATATTGACGATCGCTCAATAAATCGTGTTCCTCTAGGTATCCAAGGGGCTGTGTATTAATTACACGCTCCTTCACCTTGGAGAGTAGAGATGCGATAGCGATAGCCCTATAGTTCGATGGGTTTCACCTGTCTTGCTTTTTTGGCATGGGGTGCACAAGGGTTTCCATGAAGACGGATATTGCCCAGAGGAGTACTAAAGCGCGAAGAGGCGCGCGAGTGTTGGACACAACTCTGGAGCACACCTTCTTTAACTCCAATGCCGGTATGCCGTCTGGCCCATTCAACTTGTGGACGTCAAGAGACGGTAACTGTCGCCGGATTCGTCTTTGTGTTACAGATATTTCCGGCATAGAATTATTACACCATGGGATGGTAGTAGGTATGGTGTCCCCGGCGTCCAAAGTCGAATTTGGGGCAAAAAGAGCGTACAACAAATCGGCCTTCTCTTTTGCGCTAAGTGCCATGTTACCATCCGGCTTCCATAGCGGTGGTAAGGACGACTGACTAAAGTTACCTTCGGCTGCTTTGGCAAGCGACCAAAAGGCACGACTTCTAGAAGGATATCGTGCTAATTGCTCTCCAATTTTGCTGACGACGTCGAATTTGGCTGTAGCAATAACCTCAGTAAGAGAGTAGAGAGAAGCTGGATGCATCATTTAAATTCCGCCTCAGATCAGATATGCCAATATCACTGTTGGAAAGAGCCGTGTTCCAAGCCTGATAAGCAGTTTCTTTAGTCTGTCTGGCTTCTCTGCATGACCTTTTGTACCAAGGTCGCTTTTTCGCCCCTGATCTGCAACAAGCAGATTTGGAATAAAACATTCCATACCTGTAAGTATGACTTCAGTAAACGCGGCTGTACAGGTTTCGACGTCTTCTGATGCAAAGCAGTGCTGCTTCCATGGGTAAAATTCTCGCAATCTGTCCCAATCTGCTCCACAGTCACAGAATATGCGTCCGGACGTGTAGTCAGCATAAGGTCAAGAAAGAAGCTCGTGTGGGTCTCGATATCTGGTATTCTCGTTGGAGAATGAAACAGTTGAGAGAATCCATAGGCCAGAACAAAGCAGCACTCCACGCGTGGTCAGAGACTGGTCACGTGGTCACTCGGTGAGATGGGCATTGAAGTCTCCAAGTATCACTAACTAGAGTTGGGCGTAGAAGATATAGCTGAGAAGACCGCGATGCGCAGTGGATACCCCAGGTTGGGTCTTTCTCACTGGTATCTGGACGGCACGGAATTCGTCGTTCGTCCTAGGCCCTACTGTCGAAGGGTCTTGCGTTTGGAGTACCCCCAGGATACGCCTGAGCTGCTCAAAGTGGCGTGTCCAGTTGAAAGCATGCCGCCGCTATGGGCAAGTATTTACTCTCTTACGTCTCTCCGTTTGTCGTCGCTTGTGGGCGAGGTCGGCGAAAGCAGTGCTCACATTTTAGAGGGGCCGGGTTGTGCGAGCCTTTCCCTGGTTCCCGATTGGCGCCATCATTGCCGCTTCCCGTGAGGGCACAGGGAGAGCCCTTGGATACCGTACGAGCATGAAAGCCTTAGCTCGGTGACAGTGTGGCCTACTAATACACATATTAATAATATAGTATTAAACATACATACAAATATACATAAAGATACCATACATACACTACATAAATACATACATAAAGATACCATACACATAAAATACTTTTAATAGCAATAATATATTTTATAGTATAGCTTTCTAGCGCATTGCATTGCGGTGGAGTTCCGTCGGCCTAGACAAATTAATGTAAACAATTCAAATTTCAAATATAAACGATACGACCGCAGCAACAAGCAAGTTAGTCGGTTACGCGAAGCTCACGTCTGTGTATTGTGCCTAAACACCAGGCGCATTCCACAACAGGGACCAGTTTTGTCGGGTTCCTGAGGAACCCTATCAGAGGGTTCCCTGGGGGCTTCCTCCCATTGAAACATTACTGCGGAGTGGGAGAGCTAGTGTGGGGGCTTGAACCCCACAACGAACCTACCGAAGGGTAGGAAATACCGTCCTGAAAAAGGGTAGGTGATCGTACTGTATGAGTCGCAAGTGGATTGCAGCGAAGAACTTGCGACACCAGTTGCGCGGCTCACTCTGGAGACTCGACTGCGCGGCGGACCGGAATCTCACAGAGGATCACAGGACCAACGGTAGACTAAGCATGCAACTAATTGGAAAGCTATATTTTTTTTTGTTTTTATTTTTTCTTGTTTTTTATTTAATTTTTTTTGTTTTTTGTTAATTTTACTTCATACTTTTATTTTTGTTACTATTAATTTTTTCATTTTTATTTTTTTATTTTTTAATATTTTATTTTATTTTAGATTGATTTTCTTATTTAAACATTTTTTTTATACTTACAAAATTCTTATGTCTAATATGATCTTTACATTATTTTCTTTAAAGTCATAACAATATCCACTTAAAAATAAGTAAAAATATAGTCAACATACATGTGTTTTCATAGTTTGTGTATCAAATTTATTTGATTTGGTAATAAAAAACATATACTTACTACATATACCTACTTATATCTAATCTTATTTATTAATAACATATAATTATCTATCTATTAATCGATGTCCTTCACAATTATCAAATATGATTTTTACGAAGAGCTAATGAACTAATGGTTTACAGCTGGGTTGAACTACATTTTTAATCAACGGGCCAATTTAAATATTAATATTTTTTCGCGGGCCGCACATGAAGCCTGTTAATAATATACAAAACTTTACTCATATTATAATAATACTTATTAATAATATACAAAATTTTATTTATAGGTAATAAAGATAGAATAAAGAAATAAAAACTTAAAAAAATGAAGACTTCCTACACGAGCTTTAATCTCAAGGTTCGTATTATATATTTGAACAAGACTGATAAGTAAGTAACTCGGCATAAAAACTTGTTTAAGTTTAGTATGTACTACATTTTATTTTACAGTAAACTGGTGTCTAACACATGTCTAATCTGTTAACATATACAAAACTCACAATATTATGAGCATCCCAGCGAAATGAAGCAGATGCACCATTAAACTTTTGTTGTTTAGTCAATATTACGAAATTATTTTTTTTTACATGTGCATCTACTCATTTTCGAAAAAGGGCTTGATTTTAATCACATATTTCTATTGGTCATAGATTCGAAAATCACATTCTCAATGTTCTCTTTATGTTTTCTACCATTGATATGTGAAAATTCATTTTTATTTGACACAGAGACTTTACAGATATCACAAAAGAATCCATTATCCAAGCTTTTTAACTCGTTGAATGATAAAGTGGCCGCATATATATGCTTATGCTTATTTCCACTTATATGTGTAGTAATGTCTTCATCATCAATGGTTATATTACAAACAATACAAAGAACACTATTAGTGATATCACATTCCTTCATTTGATAATTAAGAGGTTCACCAATTGAATCATCTTCTGAACTGGTATCGCTTAAGTTTGTTTCATTATCTGTATCCTCATAATCCAGATTCAATCTATGGCAATGGTAGTCGTCGTTTATATGGTCAATTACTTTTCGGTCATTTACAAATACAAGACAAAGTTCGCAAAATTTACGGTTATTGACTTCTGTAATATTGTTGTTTTCGCATAGTTGGGAGTACTTGTCTCTATGTTGGTTACCATTAACATGTTCTGTTACACAATTATTGCTAGTAATTGTTACATCACAAACGTAACATTCCAATGTGGAACCCTCTTTTTTTAGCATATGAGGGTGGAGTTTGACACATTCCTTTTCATTTACATGGTTTTCGTCATTCATATGATCAAGATCATCTTGATTACTCAGGATGATGTCGCAGATACCGCAATATAATCCTTCATTGATTACCAAATAATTATTTAATAAAAGCTGCTTGTAGTGTTTAGTATGGACATAATCAACTTCATGATTGCATATACTCTGCTGCGTATTGAGTACTTCTACATTACAAACTTTACAGATTACTACATTTGTATCAGTGTCACTGAGTTTGTAATGGTGGAATGTTCTTGGGAGGGTTTGCTGCAGTGAATTCATTATAAGTGCATGCAGGATAAAATGTGGACACGAAGAAACTCTGAAAGGCAAACACCAAGGTCAAATTATTAGGAGCTATAATTTAAGTTATAATTAGGTCCTTACATATGAAATTGGCGTTTTGTCGTACTGACCACTTTGATCTCAAATATCTCCTCTTTGGTTAGGAATTTCAATTTCAAATTTATACAACTATTTACTAACTCATGCATTTGTTTTTCGAACACAGTAAACCATATCTTTTTAAATCCATTCATTTTTGGTTTTATTGCGTCACTCAGTTTACAAAATACAAAACTTAAAATATCGCGTTATTTACGAGTACGAGTTCCGCCGTGGTACCAGCGCTGCAGAAACGGCTCGAAGGATTAATGATGTGTGTGGCGGTGGTGTAATAAAAGAAAACACAGTGCGTTTTTGGTTCCAAAGTTTTCGTTCTAGTTCGGCAGTAACTTTCGTGGTAGACACTATATACATACACTGGATATTTCGACCTATACTGGCGGCCGTAGTTCAAGGTTGATAATAAAGAATTGAAGGCTATTGTGGAAGCGGATCCATTGCAAACCACGTCCGAGATAGCTGCAGGCTAAGGTGTTAGTGACAAAACTGTTTTAATTCACTTGAAGCAAATTGGGAAGGTGAAAAAACTTGAAAGGTGGGTCTTGATGAATTCACTGGAGCAAATCGACAAACTCGCGTAGACTGCTGCGTTACATTAGTCAACCGGCATAATAATAAAGGGATTTTAAATCGAATCATTACCTGTGATGAAAAATGGACCTTGTACGATAATCGGAAATGCTCATCGCAATGGCTGAATCCTGACGAACTAGCCAAATCCTGCCCCAAGCGAAAATTCACTTGAAAAAATTACTTATAAGCGTTTGGTGGACTAGTGCCTGTGTTGTTCACTTCAGCTATCTTAAATTTGGCCAGATGATTACGGCAGTTGTATAATGTTAGCAATTGCAAACCATGCTGGAAAAGTTAGCTGCTTAACAACCGAGGCTGGTCAATCGTCGTAAGCCACTGCTGCTTTAGGACAATGCTAGACCACACATTGCACAACAGACACTTACCAAATTAGAAGAGCTTCAATTGGAATGCCTAGGATATCCTCCGTACTCCCCGGACCTTGCTCCAACAGATCACCATTTTTTTCGAAATTTAGATAACTTCTTGCAAGGGAAAAAATTCAACTACGATGGACCTGTCCAAAGCGCCTTCAAAGATTTTATTGATTCCCGTCCGAATGGTTTTTTTAGTAAAGGAATCAATGAACTACCTATGAGATGGCAAAAGTGCATAAATAGCAATGGTACATCCATCTCATAGGTAGTTCATTGACTTTGATTAAATAAATCTATATCGACCTAAGAAAAGAGTGCTTCTCTCATGGGCAATTATATGTTGCCCTTTCTCGAGTAGGATGTCCCAAAAATCAATATATACTGTTATCATCTAATACACTGCCAGAGTAGTGTACAGTGAGGCTTTAAGATAAAAAAGGTAAGGTTGAATATATCTACCTAAAACTTTGAGGTTTTAGGTGGATATATTCAAAAGGAAAAATATAAAAAAAAAAAATTAAATAAAAAAATATAAAAAAAACTTAGTCCATTTAATTAGGTAGGATCAGATAAAAATGTAAAGTGTAGTAAAGATGTCCACCCGTGCGAAACCCGGACGCGCAGCTAGTATATTATATTTTGAAAAAAAAAAAGACTATAAAAACGCCAATTTCATATGTTAGGACCTAATATCAGTTAAGCCAAACTAGCGTAAGTCCCACATTGTGTTCATGTTTAGAGAAATAAAATATATTTCTTATATATTTTATTCATAAAATGACCCACCTGTGGTAACGGTATACCCTGGCTCAGTTATGACTTGTTTGTATTTTTTTTTGTATTAATAATTTTTCCGTACCGTTCAGTTTAGTATACAGATTCAATTGAGAAGAACTGGCAAGATACTGAACTGATTTTTTTAATAGCCATTTTTTTAACATTGTGCACTTAGGTAGGTGTTTATATTTAATATTAAGTGAAAATCCCATGCATAAAGTATTATTGCAATGAACGTTCGTCATTCAAGGAATCGTTTAGTGTCTAATAAATAGGTTTTGCTCAATAAACATAATTTAACAGATGTTTTGAATGTATTTAAAGGTAATTCCGGTATCTAATTGTAAATTTTTATACCCATTCCCATAAAAGACCCATTGACTTTTTCTAAACTATATTCAGTAACAGCAAGTTCGTCTTTAAATCTAGCATTCATGTTCTGAATATGGCTGTTTCTTGAAAGTAAGTGAAGAATATTTAAGAGGCCTATTACAAAATGATGCCGCTCAACTTTAGGTTTAATCGCATGGATTTACGCACACACACAGTAATACACGCACACAGACGCAAATAACCGTGTAGCTCAATCGGTGTGGATTTAGTATGAACCATTTTGATCCTTGTAATATTTTAATTAATAATGTGATATGTTTCTACTTAACTGAGTAACATAAACTACTTATTGGATTTTTTAAAATAACGTGATTTATCTTAATTGTCAAAGTGCTAATAATGACCATATTTTTTTATTATATTATTCCTAGAGGGTTGATGTCAGGATGCTGGCCGATTGTACAACTAAAAGCCAAAACCTTAAGTAATATGAGTAACAAATAATTGGGATAAGGACAAGAAGATGAAATTACTATAACATAAATTTACTAATTAATTCTTTTTACATATTAATTCAGTTTATTTATTAATAGATACAATATAATTTATTATAAGAGTTGGATACATTATTGCCATATTCACTTGTTCTAAATATTATACTTAGCAAATAATTATTTTATTTATATATAATAGTTGTGTTTTCAAGGCTTTGTTTTGATTTAAAGGTCCAATCCTTATATGTATATTAGGTGTATCCGCGACTTCGTCAGCGTGGTATAATGAAATTGACCAAATATAGGAAATATATTTAGATTATAACCTAAAAAAGTTTCATTGTTTCACTTAAACAATGACGATACTTTTATACAACCTTTCATCTCCGCTTTTAATCCCTTACAATACTTTTTTCGCACTATAAAGTAGTCTATGACCTTTCTCAGGGTATACTATCTGTGTATATATATATCTATCTATATAGACTACATGTGTATATATATGGTAGTGAATTTACAGGGTACAGGGGAATAACACCCGAGTTTTCAGGAATGGCAACGCAAGAGGGAAACAATATGCTGATATGAACATGTCAGGTACTGCTCATGTATATAGGCGACGGTTACCCATTCCATCAGGAGAGCCGTCAGCTTGTTTGCCATTCTAAGTTGTAAAAAAAAAGCTTTAACTGCTATCATTGCTGTCCCTGCATAATTGACGTCGCCGCATGATATTGGCTGATATTGCAGCTTCTCGTTCTTGGTTGGCCAATTCTTGATTCTTGATAAATAATTACTTGTTAATATCAAACCTATTTATAAATTATTACAAGACGCCTCATTGATTATATGTAATGAAATCACCATGAGCTATAGAGATTTTGGATAGAACCTTAAAAGACCTTAGAAACACCTCTGCTCTCATTGGCGGGATTACTTTTATACTTTTGCTGGAGATTTCTGAAAGACTCTCTGTGTCATTACCATCGTCTCCCTTATGTACTTTAATTGAAAGTTTAAAACTACTGACAAATTTGAGAGCTCATTTTTATGGAAGCACAGATAGTGATTTCCCACACTAACTGCTCAAACTTGAGGAAGGAATTTCTCAAAAGCATGATCCAATCATGAAATTTAAGCCCGCCGAACATGTGCAATGGCATCCCATTGGATATGTTGCTTACTAAAGAATTGAAAGACAATTTAATTGTAGACCATTATAACCGGTACGTTAGCTGGGCAACCAGCTTATATACCAAGAATACCGATGATTCCAACTGATCTGCCAATACCATTTTAACGGCTTCAATTTCCGGTTAAAATATCATCTACACATGTAATAGATCTATGTATGTTTTGATCTTAAAATTCTACGCAGATTTTGATTCGTTGTTATTTAATAGATAGAATAGATAGACTCAAGAGGAAGGTTTATATATAACGTCCCAATACTGTACACGGATCTTTAAACGCGCGATAACCTATATATCCCATATTCACGCGGGCGAAGCCGCGAGCTAAAAGCTAGTCACTAAATAAAAACATTTATAATGTTGTTGACTTTTCATCCAAACACGCATAATTATTTGACATAACTGTACAGTAATGAAAGTCCAACGAGTATAATAACAGAATGGCTGCAATTTAGAAATATCTGTATTGTGTAAAATAAAATAAAGTAAATTGGATAAAGTATCTCTAAACATTAAGGAATATAATTTATATATAATTTGGTAATTTATTTACAATCCACATTGCATACTAGATGATATAACACAAGACAAATGTACGTAAAAATAATAATGGTATTTTTATAAACAATAACCCTATTTTAATTTAGAAAAAAACTACAAAATAAACATAAAGTAAAATTGGTTTACATTTTCTTACATTTTTCTCTCAGATAAGCGTTATTTTAAAAAATACTAAAACGTTCTCTATTTTAATTTTAACAATTAATTGCCATTAGTGTGACGAAATACCATGCTCTTGTGCTTTTCATAGTCCAGCAGGGTAGGTAGGTTTTACTTGTAGCATAACTGTACTTTTGTTTTGGCATGCTAAAATAAATTTTATATATATATATTTAACAACAACTTTAAATTAATATTCGTAGAAATAAGTATGTATTAGCAAAATTAATTAAATATTACTTAAATTATCAAAATTGTTTAGTCGCACTATACTAATGTTCACTGACAAATGTTTACGAATGTCTTATCGTAGCGGTGTCGTAAAAAATAGCATAGGTACTACCTCGACGAGCGCTAGCGCAGCACTGAGAATTTACTTTTGGCGCAACGGAATTTATACAACTTTCAATTATTATTATTGTTTATTTTTTTCTTAGAAACTTATATATTTTTTTTATATTTCTAATTTACAAGTATATTAACTTTATTATTATGTTTTTTTTATGCAAAAATTTCGTTGTATTTATGAGAAAATTAGAAATGATTATGGCAAAGTTTTGTTGAAATTTCGGGTTTCATTATGATCAATTTTTTAGATATTTAAGTTGAAAATGAAAAAAAGGACGATGCTGTCTCAATTTATGAAGTAATTATCAAGTTTTAGTACAGATATCATATCAATTTATGTTTGTTTATTAATGAACGACGACCCCAAACTTCTGTCTCTTAGCGTTTTTGAATAAACTATTTTAGAAATTAGGAAGTCTAACAAAAAGAAAATTAACATTTCAAAGATGTAGTTTTTAAGATTAGATATCTATCTATATAATTCAGGAATCAAAATGTATATCCGACTCTTAATTTCTTAGAACCAGAACCCCAAAGACCCTGCTTTTAGGCCAAAAAATGTGAAAGGCCTCTTAAGTACAATAATAATAATAATCTCAGGACAATTAACACAGTGTCATCTAGTCCCAAGGTAAGCAGTGCTTGTGTTATGGGTACTAAATAACTGATATAAATAATAAATTCATCGATTTTTTTTGTAAATACATACATATTACACATAGAAAACAACCAGACCGATACAAACAATCATACTCATGAATACAAATGTGCGTACCATACGAGGAATCGAACCCACGACCATCAGAAGTAAGGCCGTGTGCTAAACCGCTAGACCACCGAGGCTATCGTGTATATAACAACACTACACTCACCTTAATATGGTTGTAGTACTGCGAACTAATTATGTATGAATCATATCGGAATTCACAATACTAGCGTAGATTTCATATGAGCTCATATGTAACACTGGACGATAACAACAAGCATGTGTTATCGTCCAGTGTATTTATTATCTGAATTACGTATACTAACATATCGAATACCTACACTCAAAATAATAACCAAACAGAAAGCACAGAATCACTGCCAGAATATGCCAGGATTAGTATCAAAAACCCCAGTAACGGGCTACTCGAATCAATATCCAACAGACTATTGCTATTGAGTAAAAACCAGGGATGTTATGGATATGAAATTTCGGATACCGGACAGGTTTCGGACATAGGAATGATTGTTATATCGGATACAGATGCGGATATGAAATTGTTTCGTATTATCCGTTACTTTCGGATATTATTTTTTTAAGAAATTTCAAAAGTAAAATACGAATAGCTAATAAAATGGTTACATAACGTGTCTCAATTAGGATCTGCTCCTATCCGATATTATCCGAAACTTTTAATTTGCGTTCGGTAACCGAATTTTTACCGTTTACGAATATTTTTTTTATATTGGATATCCGATAGTTTAGTTACGGTTACGGAGCTCCCTAATATTCCTGAAAGCAACATATGTGTAGCAGAACAAGTCATTTGCGCAAAGCAGCTGTGCGCCAGCTGCCGGACCAACGTGATCGTCTCAGTTATATTTTGACCTCGGTGCAAGCAGGAGAGCACTCGTATTGTCGTCTCACGCACTATGCATCATGACTAGGGCCATCAGCTCCTCACTGGACACTGCAATTTGAATAATCACATAGCGAAATTAGGCCTCAGCTTAACAATCTGCAGTTTCTGCCAAACAGAAGAGGAAACGCTACTACACATCCTATGTGGTTGTAGTCCACTTCTGCATAAGCGAAATATCTCCTTTAGAATATTATTTAGTATACTACACCCTAAGGAGATAAAACCGTCGCTCTTATGACTATCCTTCAATTCTTGTACTTGACGGGTAGCAAACTTTGAATAAAAGTGCGAGCACAATAGTATGTCGCATTACAGGTATTAACACCACGCATAACTTATTAATTAAAGTTCAACTATACATGGAACTTTAATTAATAAGTTATGCGGACGATATGGTGGTTTTGAGTTCGTCGTGCACTTCGACGGCAGCTGAAGATGTTTGAGGAATACGCAGTCTCACAGACTCCGATACAATGTGAAAGAGAGCGAAGTCATGACGTTTCATGTCAGTAACACCAAACTAAGATATATGCCAGCGGTGTCTTTGAATGGTGCACCATTGAATTGGGTGTCACGTTTTAAATACCTCCATCATGTTATCTGAGAGAAAAATGTAAGAAAATGTAAACCAATTTTACTTTATGTTTATTTTGTAGTTTTTTCTAAATTAAAATAGGGTTATTGTTTATAAAAATACCATTATTATTTTTACGTACATTTGTCTTGTGTTATATCATCTAGTATGCATTGTGGATTGTAAATAAATTACCAAATTATATATAAATTATATTCCTTAATGTTTAGAGATACTTTATCCAATTTACTTTATTTTATTTTACACAATACAGATATTTCTAAATTGCAGCCATTCTGTTATTATACTCGTTGGACTTTCATTACTGTACAGTTATATCAAATAATTATGCGTGTTTGGGTGAAATGTTTTTATTTAGAGACTAGCTTTTAGCTCGCGGCTTCGCGCGTTTAAAGATCCGTGTACAGTATTGGGTCGTTATATATAAACCTTCCTCTTGAGTCTATTTATTCTGTCTATTAAATAACAACGAATCAAAATCTGCGTAGTTTTTTAAGATCAAAAAATCGGTATTCTTGGTATATAAGCTGGTTGCCCAGCTAACGTACCGGTTATAATGGTCTACAATTAAATTGTCTTTCAATTCTTTAGTAAGCAACATATCCAATGGGACGCCATTGCACATGTTCGGCGGGCTTAAATTTCATGATTGGATCATGCTTTTGAGAAATTCCTTCCTCAAGTTTGAGCAGTTAGTGTGGGAAATCACTATCTGTGCTTCCATAAAAATGAGCTCTCAAATTTGTCAGTAGTTGTAAACTTTCAATTAAAGTACATAAGGGAGACGATGTTAATGACACAGAGAGTCTTTCAGAAATTTCCAGCAAAAGTATAAAAGTAATCCCGCCAATGAGAGCAGAGGTGTTTCTAAGGTCTTTTAAGGTTCTGTCCAAAATCTCTATAGCTCATGGTGATTTCATTACATATAATCAATGAGGCGTCTTGTAATAATTTATAAAAAGGTTTGATATTAACAAGTAATTATTTGTCAAGAATCAAGAATTGGCCAACCAAGAACGAGAAGCTGCAATATCAGCCAATATCATGCGGCGACGTCAATGATGCAGGAACAGCAATGATAGCAGTTGAAGCTTTTTTTTTACAACTTAGAATGGCAAACAAGCTGACGGCTCTCCTGATAACCGTATGGGGTAACCGTCGCCTATATACATGAGCAGTACCTGACATGTTCATATCAGCGTATTGTTTCCCTCATGCGTTGCCATTCCTGAAAACTCGGGTGTTATTCCCCTGTACCCTGTAAATTCACTACCATATATATACACAGGTAGTCTATATAGATAGTTATACATATACACAGATAGTATACCCTGAGAAAGGTCATAGACTACTTTATAGTGCGAAAAAAGTATTGTAAGGGATTAAAAGCGGAGATGAAAGGTTGTATAAAAGTATCGTCATTGTTTAAGTGAAACAATGAAACTTTTTTAGGTTATAATCTAAATATATTTCCTTTATTTGGTCAATTTCATTATACCACGCTGACGAAGTCGCGGATACACCTAATATACATATAAGGATGGGACCTTTAAATCAAAACAAAGTTTTGAAAACACAACTATTATATATAAATAAAATAATTATTTGCTAAGTATAATATTTAGAACAAGTGAATATGGCAATAATGTATCCGACTCTTATAATAAATTATATTGTATCTATTAATAAATAAACTGAATTAATATGTAAGAAGAATTAATTAGTAAATTTATGTTATAGTAATTTCATCTTCTTGTCCTTATCCCAATTATTTGTTACTCATATTACTTAAGGTTTTGGCTTTTAGTTGTACAATCGGCCAGCACCCTGACATCAACCCTCTAGGAATAATATAATAAAAAAATATGGTCATTATTAGCACTTTGACAATTAAGATAAATCACGTTATTTAAAAAAATCCAATAAGTAGTTTATGTTACTCAGTTAAGTAGAAACATATCACATTATTAATTAAAATATTACAAGGATCAAAATGGTTCATACTAAATCCACACCGATTGAGCTACACGGTTATTTGCGTCTGTTTGCGTGTATTACTGTATGTGTGCGTAAATCCATGCGATTAAACCTAAAGTTGAGCGGCATCATTTTGTAATAGGCCTCTTAATAAAAGAGGGGATAAAAATATTTTAATGTATTCACTATGAAGTTTAAATTTCCAGTCCTTTATATTTTAATGTTCAAAGATGACAAGGAATGTACAATTTTCAAATTTATATATATTATTGTACGGTTTTCCGTACACAATAAATTAGTATAAAACAAAGTCGCAGCCGTTGTCTGTTCCCTTAATTGTTTAAAAATATCCAATCCAAGACGAAGGTTTACATGTATAATACTTGCGTGGTATAGTATAGGAGGACAAGCCGAGAAATTCAAAGATTTGGAATGCATCCTGTAGGCTATAATTTAAAAAGATATTATGTAAATAAGGCAAAATATAAATGTCAAGTAAGTGTGATGCGACTAAGTTGAGCGGGTCAGCAAGCATTATTATAAATAGCAATTATTATAATAGCAATATTATAAAAAATAAAAGTCTATTATCATCCGTAATATACATCGTCTCGACCAACAACATAGTATTCATTTACCCGCAACCACTGCAAAAAAAACCATGTAGGATTATATTATATTAATTTTATTGATTAGCTGAATCAATATATATTTAAAATAATATTAATAATAAGCATTGACATCAACTAATTGTGTTTGAATATTATAGATTAATTAATAGATAGGATAATTACATGTCTGTATACTTTCCACTACAATTTAATTATTTCGCATTGTATATTTAAATATAATTATGTTCTATTCTTACTTAATTTTAAGAAGGGAGATGTCAGATATTATGAACTAATTGTAGGTAGATAAATAATAAATACAAAAGAATAAAGTATCATTCACAGCCTACACTTGTTGTTTGAATAACGTGACAAGGCATTAAACTATTGTTGTCTAGTAAAGTCAATATTACAATTTTTTTTTACATGTGCATCTACTCATTTTCGTCAGAGCTTAATTTTAATTATTTTTATTGTACATTAATTTAAAAAAATTCGAAACATGCACTCCTTATGTGCATTACCTTTGATATGTGTAAATTCATTCTTATAAGGCACAGGGGCTTGACAGATATCACAGTGAAATCTATTATCCCAGCTTTTTATTTTGTTGAATGATAAAGTATCCGCATATATTTGCTTATGTTTATTTCCACTTAAATGTGTAGCAATGTTGAAGACATTGCTACACATTTAAGTGGAAATAAACATCGCGGGCCGCACATGAAGCCTGTTAATAATATACAAAACTTTACTCATATTATAATAATACTTATTAATAATATACAAAATTTTATTTATAGGTAATAAAGATAGAATAAAGAAATAAAAACTTAAAAAAATGAAGACTTCCTACACGAGCTTTAATCTCAAGGTTCGTATTATATATTTGAACAAGACTGATAAGTAAGTAACTCGGCATAAAAACTTGTTTAAGTTTAGTATGTACTACATTTTATTTTACAGTAAACTGGTGTCTAACACATGTCTAATCTGTTAACATATACAAAACTCACAATATTATGAGCATCCCAGCGAAATGAAGCAGATGCACCATTAAACTTTTGTTGTTTAGTCAATATTACGAAATTATTTTTTTTACATGTGCATCTACTCATTTTCGAAAAAGGGCTTGATTTTAATCACATATTTCTATGGTCATAGATTCGAAAATCACATTCTCAATGTTCTCTTTATGTTTTCTACCATTGATATGTGAAAATTCATTTTTATTTGACACAGAGACTTTACAGATATCACAAAAGAATCCATTATCCAAGCTTTTTAACTCGTTGAATGATAAAGTGGCCGCATATATATGCTTATGCTTATTTCCACTTATATGTGTAGTAATGTCTTCATCATCAATGTTTATATTACAAACAATACAAAAATATCTTCCAGCGCTCCACTCCATTTGATAATTAAGAGGTTCTGTCACCTTTGAACTGGCACTGCTTAAGTTTGTTTCATTATCTGTATCCTCATAATCCAGATTCAATCTATGGCAATGGTAGTCGTCGTTTATATGGTCAATTACTTTTCGGTCATTTACAAATACAAGGCAAAGTTTGCAAAATTTACGGTTATTGACTTCTGTAATATTGTTGTTTTCGCATAGTTGGGAGTACTTGTCTCTATGTTGGTTACCATTAACATGTTCTGTTACACAATTATTGCTAGTAATTGTTACATCACAAACGTAACATTCCAATGTGGAACCCTCTTTTTTTTGCATATGAGGGTGGAGTTCAGCACATTCCTTTTCATTTACATGGTTTCCATCATTTATATGATCAAGATCGCCTTGATTACTAACTGTGATGTCGCAGATACCGCAATGTAATCCTTCATTGATTACCATATCATTATTTAATAAAAGCTGCTTGTAGTTTTTAGTATGGACATAAACAATGTCATGATCCTTTATATTCTGCTTCTTATTGAGTACTTCTACATTACAAACTTTACAGATTACTAAATTTGTATCAGTATCACTGAGTTTGTAATGGTGGTATGTCTTTGGAAGAGTTTTCTTCAGTGAATGCATTGTAAGTAGAGTATAATGAATTGCAGTGTGACAGGGTGAAATGTGAACTCTGAAAGGCAAACAAAATGGTAAAATTATTAGGAGCTATTATAGTTCGGCATAATATTATCTTAATGCGACGCCGTGATAAACTATTATTTTAAAATCGGGCACCGCACTCCGCACTCTTCATTCACCCCGGAAATTTTACGTAACCGACCACTAGCGCTCGCTAGCTCTATTTTTTAAATTTTTTTTGGTCTGCTCTAATGCTGTTGGCTGCAGCTGGACTTTACAGCTTCTTTTACAGACTTTACAGTGCAGATAGCACTCCAAACCCATGGAAGGACTTATGGAGCGGCTGAAAGCCGACTCCCGCCTGCCGGATACGACTTTAGTCTGAGAGCACCGCTAGGGGTTCGAGCCTCGGCTCAGACCGTTGTAATTTCGATCCCATATTTGTATATAATTGCACATAACTATTACGGAGTCTTCCTGTTTTTTTTTATAATTCATATTTTTTTCTCTGCTACAAAACTTAATCAATTATGTAACGAGAATAATATATGATGTCCAAGATGTGAAAAATGAAATAGGTTAAATATCAGCCCCGAATGATTTGTAATTGCTGAGAAGAATTGAGATTACTAACGTCAATATTTGCGATACGTCGTCTTAACTGAGGTTGGGTTAAACATCCACATTGTATTCCCAATTTTTGTTTAGATATTTTTTGTGCATGTCAATAAAAGAAAGACGCTATTGGGAGTGTTTGAATACATTATTAGAAGTGTGAACTCAAAGACAAAAATTGATAGTATTCTTGTCTTGTTGCTTCGTAATTAGAATAATAAGTTACTTATCGTTTTTGAATAAAAATATAAGCTAGACATATAAATCATTTACTTGCACTTTCAGCACTTAAACAATAAAATATTTATACTCATAAACATAAACAATAACTGTTATAAGTAACGGGTAACAAAATTACAACATAAATTACACTACTTACACGCCAAAACTACTAAACCGATTTAAATGAAATTTGGTACACACATAGTGTAGACTCTGCGAAAGGACATAATTTACTTTTTATATAAAAAAGGTTGTAAGGGATTGAAAGGGGAGATGCAAGATTGTATGGAAGTATTGTCCATCTTTAAAGCTAGAAACTTGAAATTTATTTTTTAGCCAATTGATTACATATAAATAAAGAAAAAGGGTTGTAAGGGGTTGAAAGGGGAGATGCAAGATTGTATGGAATTATCATTATATATATATTTTAATTATTTGGTCAAGGTCACTATTTTACGCGGACGAAGTCGTGGGTACAGCTACTTTACCATAAAATTATTCGCGTTAAAACCCGGTTAACAATATAAATAATGTAAACTAAACACGAAAGCTTAAAAAAATATTCTGTTCTTTGGTCACAGTTTGGTTTGCTATTTTACTTAAATAAAAAATAAAGGATACTTACATATTTGATGGAGCTGGTTCTGTTGTTATAAACGTTATTGCGTAATAATTATTTTAAAATTATTAGCGTACAGTGATATAGATGATTTAGAAATGAATACAAAATATACGACGACGAAATCTTATAAAGGAAACATAAATTGCGCATTTACATTTATTATCTGTATTATTAATTTAAAAAAAACTTTACGTCTTTTTATATAGTGTTGCCAGGTTTTTTCATTATTAATGTTTTTTTAAGCGAATGGTAACCAAACAGACGGTCCACCTGGTGGTAAGTCGTCTATATAGATCAGCACCATGGACATCACGTGACATCCACTCACGCATTGCCTTTCAGAAGGACTAAGATCTCATCTCTTTTTTATTTTGATATTTTTTTAAGCGAATGGTATGGTAACCAAGCTGACGGTCCACCTGGTGGTAAGTCGTCTATATAGATAAGCAACATAGGCATCACATCACTCACGCTTTGCGATTCAGAAGGACTAAGGTCTCTCTTATCCTGCAATGTTAGACCCTACAAATTATATTTATATTTTTTTTATATTATCAAAATTGGTAGGAGAGAGTACGGTTGAAATCCAGCGCCGCACAGAAGTATCCTGTCGGCATATGCTCTACCGGGTTCTTTAGCCGCCTTTAATTAAATATCCTTTAATAAATTTGAACCCGTTCCGAGGATTGTCACTTATACGCTTATAAGTGACAATCCTCGGAACGGGCAGGTACTAGAGGAACGAGATCTAGTACCTGCCCCGCTCATAATGTGATAATATAATATATAATGTCGTTGGATAATTCACACAGCGTCATTTAGTTCCAAGTAAAGCAGAGCTTGTGTTATGGGTACTAGACAACTGATATATATACACAGATACTTTTTTATAAATACATTAATGTAGTTTAATTGGCAGCCATAAATTACTCTTGTTCTTCAATTAACAGAATGACATCTTACAAAGCACAGCTTGCTTTGTATTGCTCGGCGGCAGAAATAGGTGAGATTTAGGTACACACGGAGACGATTTTTATACAATACTTTAATCGTACATTATGTATGTATGTACGTACGTAATGTAATCGTATTTATTCCAATATGGGGCGTAAATTTAAGTTAGCTGTTTACTGAAATAATGATAATAATCGCAGGACAATTCACAGAGCGTCATCTAGACCCAAGTTAAGCAACCTAAAGCTTGTGTTATGGGTACTAGACAACTAATATAAATATATAGATTTTTTTTGTAAATACATATTACATAGAAAACATCCAGACTGATACAAACAATTATACTTTTTTTTCTATTTGATTATTTAATTGAATTAGTGATAATCGGTAGTTTGTAAGAATAAAATTATTTAAAAAAGCAACACACAAGTTTCTTGCTCGTTCTTCTTGTGATGAGACAGATTTCCGAATGAGCAGTAGATTAAAAAAAAAATGTGACGAATATTCAAAAGTGCTTCAATGTAAGTTTATTTGAATAAATGATTTTCTATTCTATTCTATATTTCATCGGGGAAGGGGATGGTTTTCAGGGGTACCGCGTGGAGGTCCACCTGACTGGTACATTGTTGGGAATGGGGTATATAATCTACATTACTAACAATGCCCTCTCTCTATGCGGTATGGTAACTAGTATAACAGACCAGGCAAACCTGATTTGCTCTCCTCGTGTCAAAAACTGGATACACCCATGCCCAATAATAATGTTCTACTAAATAATTATTACTCCAAATGTAGGGTAACATATTTTAAACTGACAATACTAAAAATATGATGAATTCCCCAAAAAAGAAAATCCTTTGTTAAATAAAATATCAATCATTGCGATATTATCATATACTATATTATATAGATATGATAATTATTAATCCTTTGTCATTTTCCGGACATGTGTTAACAGGTTTAGGTAGAAACCATAGATAAGACAATATTACATAATGCAAAAGTGTCTGCTAGTTAAAAGAAAGGCTGGAGAAAATCGGATGAAAGTGTTATTAAATTATTGAACAAACTGACTGAAACTGACAGGTATTTTATGGCTTTTTAATGGATGATAATTGAATGGTGCACCCGCCTGCACTAACGGCTTACGCTGGCGGGGCACCAGTGGAGGATGATAGGATGAGTTTAGGGGCAGGTTTTATCAGGAATTTATTATGATGATTCTCCCTTCATCTGAAGGTTTTTTTATGGATGACAGAACGGTACTTCCGCTTGCGCTAACGAGTGGGCACCACGGGAGAATGATAAGATGAGCATGAGGTCAGATTTGTTAGCCCATAGCCAAATTCATCAGGAACTTATTATGATGGTTTTCAGGGGGGATGAACATGAGGTTCAGGTCGCTTCTAAACCGAAAAGCTTCAGCGTGTAGTGCGAATTTGACTTTTGTAGAATAAAATTAGGTCCAAAATTTAGATTTTTAATTTATGGCGGTGGGGTTTTGGGATTAGTCTTTATGGGGAAGAAATGGTCAGGTAGGCGTATGTCGGTCGCCGCCCGCTAGAGTTCAATTGCCAAGAGATGGATCAGCAGAATAAAATCGTTCTTAATATTATAAATGTGTAGTAACTCTGTCTGTCGCATATTCACGCATAAATTATTGCAACAATATTATGAAACTTTTTAATGCGAAAAAAGATAAGGAGCTGAAAGAGGATATGAAAGATTATATGGAAGTATCGTCATTTTTAATGCTTGAGACTTATTTTTTAGGCTGTTGATTAAATATAAATAAATATGACTTTTAAAGTTTGTACAAACTTTACCCTTAAGGGGGTAAAATAAATTAGGGGACTTTAGTTTGTATGGAATTTCATCATTTTTGAAGCTAGAACGATGAAACTTTTTTTGCATTTGATGGATACGCTTTAATTTCTATTGTACTGTATATTGTATAACTAACTGTGTCTAGCGGTTTCTCCAGCGTTACATTTCAATATAAAATATAGGCTATGTTATTCTAGTGCATAAACTATATTACTGTAAAGTTTCATAAAAATTCGTTCAGTAATTTTAGCGTGAAAGAGTAACAAACATCCATACCTACAAACTTTGGCATTTATAATATTAATATTATTTACACGAGTAGTTTTTATACTTTATCGCTTACAAACAGAAAGGGATGTTGCAATTACGAAGAAAAATTATATGCTACAAAATATTTATATTTATTTTGTTAGTCTTATGGATGATAATGGCGAGGTACCAATGGAGGTTGATTAGATGAACATCAGGTCAGGTCAGTTAGCGAGTCGTTGTAAATTCACCTTGAGTTTATCACAATGGTTACCAGGAGGGACTGACCATACATTGCTAATATTAACAATGTATTTTGTATTGTTAGCGGTTTTTAGTCCACATTACTAACAATCCCAACTCCCCATTTATGTTCAAATTGTGTTAAACAGGCTTCATTGAGTACTAGCTACTCACCCCGGCTTCGCCCGGGTGTACATGTGTATATAGGTTTATATGCATAATATCACTCTAAATCACTCTACCTATAAAAAACAACGGTTTCAAAATCCGTTGCGTAGTATTAAAGATTTAAGCATACATAGGGACAGACAGCGACAGCGACTTTGTTTTATACTATGTAATGTAATGAAGATTATTAAATATTTTTCTTCTTTTGATCAAGGTCACTATTCCACGCGAATTCGCGGGCACAGCTAGTTCGGTATGTTAAAATGAAAAACTTAATTGTGTAGTAATTATATATATTTTGAACATACAAATCACATAGTAACATAAAAATTGTCTCTGCAGCATAACAAACAAATATAACATAGCCTACGAGTTAGGAACAATATATTTACAAAATAAATCATCACAATCAGCATTATAATCTATCGCAAATTGGTGTTTTAATACACAAATACTGACTTTTGACGGCCTCGGTGGTCTAGCGGTTATTACACACTGCTTAACTTCTAGTCGCGGGTTCAATTCATCACACTGCACAAACATTTATATATGAGTATGATTGTTTATTTAAAAAAATGTAGTTCGAAGCTCTATCAGTTGTCTAGTACCCAAAACACAAGTTCTGCTTAGCTTGGTAATAGATGGCGCTGTGTGAATTGTCCAGAGTTATTATTATTATAGTAACATATATTAACTTATTTCATTATTAGAAACATTTTGAAAAATACAATGATTTTTTTATGAATCAGTTTTTTACGTAATTGGAAGCTAATGGACCACCTAATGGAAAGTGGCAACCATCTGATGGACGGTCACTAAGTACAGTTTACTTCTTGTAACTCCAATATGAGATAGGGCGTAAATTTAAATAAAACAATTAACAAACTATTCATTATATCGATAAGCGTTATCGTTATGTCGATAAAAATATACCAATATCGATAATAATACAGCACTAAACTCATGTGTACGCATATTACTTCCTTCCTTGAACGGCCCCTATATAATATACAGACAGGGCGAGGGTCGGCGAGTGGGGTCACCCCACACATGCTTCATTAGTAGTTCTTTCGGTTAGTTTGGATCCTAACTCTTGAGTTATACATAATTATGAAAAAAAAAAATATGTCTCGACTTACGTCGCATATTTCGAGAACTTAACATTCCGTAAGTGGGGGGAAGGGGATTGTTAGTAATGTCTTTTGACCCCATTACTAGCAATGCACCATGTCTGATTGACCTCTAAATGGTTCCCCCTGGAAACCATCGTGATAAATTCCTGGTGAATTTGTCACGATGGGCTAACTGACCTAACTTCATGCTCATCTTATCATCCACTGGTGCCCCGCCAGTGCAAACCGTTAGCGCTGGCGGGTGCACCATTTCATTATCTATTTTTACAATACTTGTCTGTCTGTTTGTTCCGGCTAATCTCTGAAATGGCTGGACTAATTTTGGCAGGTAGCTGATGTAATACGGGGTAGCTTAGACCACTTTTATTTTAGAAAAATTAAGTTAAATTCCACGCGAACGAAGTCGCGGGGTCAGCTAGTCCATCCATAAAAATAACATAGTCTGTAGCTCTTTTGTTATCTATACGTACGCTGTTCGTATCTTGTGACTGAAAATCAGCGCTGTGGTATAACATAGTTATAAATGTTGAGTGAGTCACATTCAGTCTTGCCAGTATGTTTTAGCTTTTAAAGTGTATAGTAGATATAATTGTGGATAACAATGCTGATGTAATGCTCAATAAATGTCTTTTTTTATTATTACTATATGTGCGATAGTTGTACAGGTTTAGTCGGAAATGGTATACTTAGCAGCAGGGATATGAAAGTAACTATGGTATCAAACAACATTAGTTCAACAATTTTCCCTGAAAACATATTTCTTAAAAAATATATACATAGTTAATTTCTTCAAAAAAAATGGCTTCAAAGTTGTTTAACAAAAATTCAACAAAAGACAGCCCTAATATTACTTTTTTTTATTACTTATCATCAAGAACATCGGCCGTTTTTGATTGGATACCAAAGAATAGGGTTGCCGATTCTTTGTAATCCTTACTAATATTATAAATGCGAAAGTAGCTCTGTCTGTCTGTCTCGCTTTTAAGACAAAACTACTGAACCGATTTAAATGAAATTTGTTACACAGTCCAGACCCTGAGAAAAGATATAGGCTACTTTTTAAAGCAAAAAAAAAGGTTGTAAAGGGTTGAACAACCTTTCATCTCCCCTAGATGAAAGGTTGTATGAAAGTAACGTCATTTTTAAAGCTAGATACTTGAAAGTTATTGTTCCGACTGCTGATTAAATATAAATGAAGAAAAAGACTTGTAAGGGGTTGAAAGAGGAGATGAAAAATCGTATGGAAGTATTGTCATTTTCAAAGCTGGAAGCCTGAAACTTATTTTTTAGGCTGTCGATTGAGTTGTACGGAATTCTGTATAGAAATTAGTCATTTTGAAGCAAAAACGATGAAACTTTATTAAATATTTTTTCATTTTTGGTCAAGGTCACGATTTTAAAAGTCACTGCTAGTAACTAATACATGTTTATTTTTGTATGAAAAACAAATTATCGCTGGATCAATTAGTTATTAGTAATATGTTACAGCGCTAGCGGTTTAGTATATACCCTTTCTGACTAACTCTTTATATATATATATCAGGGGTGGCCAACTTGATTAGACTCAAGATCTCCTGTTTAATATTGAAACTCTGTGCGATCTACCAATTACATACTTAATGATATCTTAAATGAAACAGCACATTTTATTAAGAGAGAAATCATAAATGTGAAAATTATTCTGAGCATCTTCCACTAGTTTGGCATAATCAGGTTTGTAGTTGGAAAAATCGAACCTTTTTTACGATTATGTTGCACAGTCTGGTCTGTTTTTATATTTTTTGCCACAATCTATTGGACTAACAGATCGACCTGTTGGCCAAACCTGCTGTATATACTAATGGTCGCCCAGTGGTCCAAATTCGACCATAATTAATTTAACATCCAGTAAGACTAAACTATGTGCACTGTAGCATGGTGTGGGCGACAGTTGCCTGTATAACGTTTTATTTGTAGACTAGAACATTCTGGATGCGTTAAAATTAAGTTACCACAGTTATTAATCTATACATGTATACATATTAATAAAATTGGAGTGTCTGTGTGTAATATTCAAATAACCGTTTTTACTACATGCATATGAATATAAATACGGTACATACATCAAAATAATGTTTTTTACAATTTCTGTCTGTCTGTCTGTTTCTTACGGCTAATCTTTGAAATGGCTGGACCGATTTTGATGGGACTTTTTTTTGGCAGGTAACTGTTGTAATAAGGAGTAACTCAGGCTACTTTTATTTTAGAAAAATAAAGTAATGTTGCAAAATACCACGCAGACGAAGTCGCGATTACAGCTATTGATTTAATACATTACGAATACCACATTCGTTGACATACCACAGCTGAAATACTAAGTCATAACTTGTAAATCGCGGCAACTTTCAAGAGTGAAACGAAGCGTTAATGAAACTGTCACCCGTACCATGCCATAGCGCACGTGGTATAGCCAAATAATATCAAAGACAATATTAATCTATTCCCAATTCGACCACAGACTTTAAACATAAACAAAAGAGTATATATGCGCGTGTCAAATGCATGGCAGTGTGTAATGTTTTTTTATATTATTTAATGTACCTATTATTTATATTTTTTTAAATGTATCAGTATTCTGACTTGTCTGTATAATCTATAAGTGTTCGAAATTTCATATGGAGGACTTAGTAAGTTAGAAAGTTTAAAAAGTTCTTTTCTGTGGAAACTATTTGAAAGTTAAAATTTTTTTTAATCTTCACTCGGTTATTATTTATACGTACAATTAGGAAAAATCACGAGACCTTAACTAATACACGAGTATACATGAGTATCGATCGAGTTTCAATAGTAGCAACAAAAGAAGACATGTGAAGGTAAACGAGTATGTTGGAAATAGAAATAATCTTTATTCAAATAAACTTAATATAAGCACTTTTGAATAGTCACTTTCTTTTTTATTCCACCACTTATTTAACGAAGACTCATTACAATAAGAACGAACAAAAAATGCAACACGAACCTCGTGTTGCTATTTTAAATAAATGTTGTTTGAAGCAGATACATAAATACATTAACAAGGATTAGGCATGCGACAATCAATATAGCTATCGCTACCCATAAAAGATTTTATTTACCATCTACCCACCGCTCTTTAGTTTACTTCGTTAGTGATCATGGCGGTTGAAACAAAACGTGGTAAGATCCCGTGATTTTTACTGAGTTTATCTTTCTTTATAAGTAAATAAGTGATCTAAATGTACTTTATTACTAATCCATTGAGAAATCGAAACAGAAGATAAGTTTCCTATTTCCGTTTGTTTAAAAAAAATTACTAGATTTTTTATATGGAATAGTGCACGCCTGCGCTAAAGGTATACGCTGCCGGGTCACCAGTGGAGGATGATAGGATGAGCATGAAGTCAGGTTAGTTAGCACATCGTGGCGAATTCACCAGAAGGTAACCGTAACGTAGGTAGAATGCACCATTCTATTATCATACATTACAAAAAGTTATATAAAGTGAGGAATAAATGCGAACTGGATTTTTTAAGCTCTTTTGACAATTCTCAGATTCTTAGAATGTACTCATACAACATATAATTACACATAAATGCAATAAGATGACACTTCTTTCAGTAAAAATACCTAATTAGTATTAGTAGAATATATTTTTTGAACCTTTGAACATTGTGGGACCTCCAGGCGACTGATTGTGTAACGCAGTTGCAATCGTTTCCATTGAGCGAATGAAATTGAATATTTTGTACGATTACGTATTAAGCATTCGATAGCAACAGTTGCAGGGTATCTCAATTGCAACTACAAAGTTGTTCATACATTTGTATAACTATACAGAATTAGTAATAAAGGACCAAAAGCCAAACAGAATACATACGAAACTGAATCATTTCCACTAAGAAATAAAGTGCAAATCTGAAAATACACTTTCAAAGCTATTGTACAAACTGTGCGGTCATGTGATCAATTTAGTATGAATAGTCCAAAAATTTCTAATTATTCCTTAGTACAGAACTAGGTCTTGTAACATTGTTGAAAAGCAATGAATAATTTTTTTTTTTCTTTCTTTCTTTCTTTTAGTACTAATGCTGTATCTATCCTTGGCGAGTTGAATATCTCAAGCTATGTGAAAGCAATACAATACCACTGTGCTACCATTATTCTATTACTCGACAATCCAGACAATAATTACAAATATTTATATCGGATTTAGTTGATTTGCTCCCTCATTCATTAAATCTATGACAACACAGTAAGTGTAGAACAATTCACACAGCGTCATCTAGTCTCAAAAGTGGCAGTTTCACAAACGTTAGTGGCAAAAAAATTTAAAGCAAAAAGGTAATTACCTCTTCTAGACCAGTAGCTGTATAACAAAGCTTTATATTTTACTTTCAAATAAAGACAACTTATAAGAATAAGACAAAACAATTAAAATAACGTATTAATTTAATTTAATTACTAAAACCGATATAAATATGTCGTAATGACATACAATCGTAATTAAACAACATTAATAAATTTATTTTTAAATTAAAACTTAATTATTTAATTATAACAATAAAATAAAATTAGTTTGTCCATTTCTTCACTGGATTAATGCACGAGGAATGTAAATTTGTAGAGATTCTTATGTAATATAACTATAATATATGTGTTAGTATTATTTACAATAGTAATGCAGTATATTAATTAGCTCAGCTATATAACGGGCAATCCACAAATTACGTCACATATTATGAGAGAGAGAGAGAGAGATAATTATGATGAAAAATTATTTCTTTTCATTTTATGCAATTTTTATTTCTTTTGTGACATATCATTACCCTTCGTAAGGGCCCCCAAACAAATTTTTATACGGGGACCCGCCGTGAGGTGCTAAGGCACGCTACGCTTCTGATTAAAAATGTTTTGAATTATTTATTTATGGGTGTGAAATATTCGATATCACTATGGAGATGGGTATGAAATGTGACCAACTGTTACATGGGGGAATAATTGAAAAAGGTATTAAATTCTTGTGACGCAATTTATGGATGATCCTTTAAGAGAACGATCACGTAGGACGCTAAAAAGTATTAATTGCAACACCTGACTTACCCACAGTTGTGCCCGTCAAGTTATTGTAAGAGTTGACCATATGCTTGTTTTGGTATTACTACCATTGTAGTATAAAAAATAATTTACCGCCGTATTTTGAAATAATTTGGTTTTATATCGGTGTTTCTATCACCGGATAGTCAGAAATATTATTAGATATTTTTAGTGTCTGGCTAGATTTGAACTCATGATCTCTAAAAGTCAAAACAATAAACAACCAGGCCACAACGCTCTAATAACATATATGAAATATAATATACTTTTAAATAAACTGTGTGACACATTATAAATTCCAACATATATATGAACATTACTACATAAAACTATTTTTTTGTACAGCACCTAAACATCTAATTACTATTCGAAATTAAACATGTTATCCTTTCCATAGACATTTTTTTTTCTTTTAATATCAATTCTAAATTAAAAGTTAAAATACTAATTAAAAACATTAACAAAAGCAATGAAACTGGATTAAAATGGCAACTAAACTCAATTATCACATTTTGATGTATGGATTTACCATTAACTGTAAGATGGTCATAGACAATACCATAAATGAGGGATGGCGGACATTTATGTATACTATTTATTTATTTAATAAGGCTATACGTAAAAATTAATTATCTTGTCTTTTAACGATTACCTGGAAAATAATAATCTTTACATATAATAAAAGCGTAAAATATGTGTGCTTAATTGTTAATACTCGAAGTAAAAATAGCTCGAGAAATTACTATAACCTTTTAGGATATAGAATTATTACATAAGCATTAACATATAAGCTAAAGAAAGTTCGGAAAACCACGGCCAAAAATTATGAATATTCTCTATATGCCACCTACAATTTAATTTATCAAATAATAGATGGCGCTGTATTTTGATACGTAAGAAATATCTATGTTATTTTGTATTAAAATACAAAGCGCTTTGATCGGTGGAGCGCCCTAAATGTCATGCCATTGATTCGCCATCCCTACTAAAAACTATACGCAAACGTAAATATACCATAACATGTATAATGTTTTTGCAATTTAGTATCTAACTGTTTATACAGTAGTTCGATTTTTGATTGCGTGTTAGCTTCTCCATGCATTTACATATGAAACTACTATACATGTAATTTACAAACTATTCCCAAACATCATTCTATCGTCATACAAACTTAACCTGTTACATTCGCTGGCTCTACCTTTCTGCAGCGCTCGGTCTCTTCTAGCCTTCCTTACCGCTGCTGGCAGATCACCCGGTGTCTTCACCCTACCTGCTGGATTCTGTAAAGTCACGTCACAAGACGAGGAAAATATTTCGCTGACTTGCTCTAGAGAATGTTGCCGCTTTATTGACAATGTCTTTAAAGCTGGCTTCGGAGATTTCGGACTCCTCTCAACGTTTTCCGGATTCAAATACTTCAAATCTGTCGTATCGATTTCGCCGTTGAGAGCTGCTAAATAAACAGGATTATCACCACTGTATGCATTCACTAAATTCTCCTTATCTTGTGGGTCACTGAATTCATTATCAAAATTTGTATACTTCGTCTGATATTTATTGAAACCGAAATCTTTTACTTGACTTGACTCTTTCAATACTTCGTTTTGGTATTTCTTGATATCGGGTTCTAGTTTTGATACGGTCTGCATCGTGATTTTGGAGCCTCCATTCTCTGATAGTAGCAACAAATGCTCGTCTTCACTACTCGAACAGTCCGAATTAATATCAAATGGGCTGTTATTATAATTTGGCTGAGTATTTATATATTGTAGTTCCAAATTGATGCTTGCTCTAGATGAACCACCGCTGTTGGAGTTTGTTATGATTTTATTGTCGCAACTCAGTCGTTTCTTTACTGTAGAGTCTTCGGATTCTGAATTTGCTGATTTGAATATTGATTGGGATGACGTTGAGGATCTAAACTTGTTGATACTCTCGGAACTGCCTTTGGAATTCTTGTTTCTTATCTCCACAAATTCAGATGGTTTAGATTTTGGTACTATTACCGCAAAGATCTGGTTTGGTTGTCTATTCTCATTTTCAAGTGGTATCTCTTTGAAACCGAATACTTTGTTTTCTCTGTTCAATTCAGATTCCAACATCATTGTAGGTGATAAAGTTCTATTAGGCGGTGATAGTGTACATGGTCCTTCGAAATTATAATTGTCTTGACTCAGTGTCAAATTGGAAGGTCTATCAAAGGTTATGTTACTCGGCTTTTCTATTAGAGAGGTCCTTATCCTACTGTTCTGTACGTTACACGTTTCCGGTACTAATTTTACTTCCGTTTCTAGCTTGGGGTTCTTGTTGAGGCGCTCAAAGAACCTCCTGATCCCCCACTTGGGTTTCTCCACTTTCACATCTTGTAATAGATTTGTTTGCTTCGGACCCCTATCGTCGTGTGATGTGACGTCATTCTGCACGTAATCTAAAGGTCGTTGGTAGGACCTGATTTCGTTCATTCGTTCAGAGTTTTCTTGCATTTGTTGTCTTGGAGTCGTTCTGGCCACAGATAAACAATTCTCTTCTACGTTCTGTACTCTAGCGCCATCTACAGGTGCTGTAATATCTTTAAGGCTTTTGTGTATAAGTTCGACAGTGTGTGTCTGTGTGTTTGTATGCGTGTTGCGTTCGATACATGCGTTTCTACCAATGTGTGGCTGGGGGTATAGGAGGGGTGTAGTGACGTCACAGGTCTGCGGTTGGCTCGTTGTGCAGTTGGAGTTCTTATCTGGCTCCGAATGTGGGTTGGCTGCATCTGTTTTATAAAGTAGAGATATTTTAGATGCAAAAACTCGAAACAACTATATCAAGCCGAATGGCCGGCGTGGTAAATAAAACCTAAAGTTACTTATTCCTAAAGCCTTACCGGGTTGTGGATGCAAATTGTTATCGTGCACGACGGGTCCTTGCGCTTGTAACATCTGCTTCAATTCAGCCATACGTTCTTCTACGCATACTGCTGTCAATCTGTGTAGGAAGAATAATAAGTACATTTTTTAATTGTAAATCGATTCTCCGTCCACTTCAAACAGGGATTGAAATTACGACGGCTTGAGGCGAGGTTTGAATCCCTAGCGGTACCCTCTAGCGCGGACTAAAGTCGTATCCGTCAAACTGGTGTGTCCTTCAGTCGCATCATAAGTCCTTCCGCGAGTTTGAAGTGCCATTTGCACTCGCCCCCTATTGTCCGGTGAAGCTGTAAAGGCCTGCTGCGGCCAACAGCAGTAGAGTAGTTCGAAAAAAAAGGTCG
Organism: Achroia grisella; assembly: GCF_030625045.1. Taxonomy (NCBI): domain Eukaryota; kingdom Metazoa; phylum Arthropoda; class Insecta; order Lepidoptera; family Pyralidae; genus Achroia; species Achroia grisella. Next base: position 1,476,804 of record NW_026712626.1, read on the forward strand.
ACCTGAGCTTCGACTCGGCTAGGGTCGATTGGATGACCTATGACCTATCTAAATGACATTCATCATTATATTAATAGGAAAATGGATACGGTATAGATTATTGTTGCTTGTGTGTAGGAAACTAGACTCTGTGCTATGGACATAAAGTATATAATATTAATAAGTTATAAGGTACCTGGCCTCCGCGTCATGATCCCAGCACTCATCACAAGTGTCGGTGGCGATCTTCAGAGCTCGAGCTTCGGGTACCGGTCCGCGCGGTAGTGGTGGACGTGCCTTGTTACGGGAAACTAGGCTCTAATACAAAGAAATAAAAATCTAATTAGTATTGTAATTCTAATATGTCAGCAGCACAACTTATTTAATAAAAAGGCAACACTAGTCTAGTGGAAGTTTTTTGCCAATAACATGGTGAATAGTATTTAATTCGCCTATCATATATCCTGTCTCTCAACATGGCAGCTTCAGTGTCAGTCGGGGCTCTACCTGCAGCTGGTGCAGGGCGGTGTGTACCTGCAGCTGGTGCAGGGTGGGCGCGGGGGGCAGGCCGAGCGTGTCGTAGGGCGCGCGGTGTGTACCTGCAGCTGGTGCAGGGTGGGCGCGGGGGGCAGGCCGAGCGTGTCGTAGGGCGCGCGGTGTGTACCTGCAGCTGGTGCAGGGTGGGCGCGGGGGGCAGGCCGAGCGTGTCGTAGGGCGCGCGGTGTGTACCTGCAGCTGGTGCAGGGTGGGCGCGGGGGGCAGGCCGAGCGTGTCGTAGGGCGCGCGGTGTGTACCTGCAGCTGGTGCAGGGTGGGCGCGGGGGGCAGGCCGAGCGTGTCGTAGGGCGCGCGGTGTGTACCTGCAGCTGGTGCAGGGTGGGCGCGGGGGCAGGCCGAGCGTGTCGTAGGGCGCGCGGTGTGTACCTGCAGCTGGTGCAGGGTGGGCGCGGGGGGCAGGCCGAGCGTGTCGTAGGGCGCGCGGTGTGTACCTGCAGCTGGTGCAGGGTGGGCGCGGGGGCAGGCCGAGCGTGTCGTAGGGCGCGCGGTGTGTACCTGCAGCTGGTGCAGGGTGGGCGCGGGGGGCAGGCCGAGCGTGTCGTAGGGCGCGCGGTGTGTACCTGCAGCTGGTGCAGGGTGGGCGCGGGGGCAGGCCGAGCGTGTCGTAGGGCGCGCGGTGTGTACCTGCAGCTGGTGCAGGGTGGGCGCGGGGGGCAGGCCGAGCGTGTCGTAGGGCGCGCGGTGTGTACCTGCAGCTGGTGCAGGGTGGGCGCGGGGGGCAGGCCGAGCGTGTCGTAGGGCGCGCGGTGTGTACCTGCAGCTGGTGCAGGGTGGGCGCGGGGGCAGGCCGAGCGTGTCGTAGGGCGCGCGGTGTGTACCTGCAGCTGGTGCAGGGTGGGCGCGGGGGCAGGCCGAGCGTGTCGTAGGGCGCGCGGTGTGTACCTGCAGCTGGTGCAGGGTGGGCGCGGGGGGCAGGCCGAGCGTGTCGTAGGGCGCGCGGTGTGTACCTGCAGCTGGTGCAGGGTGGGCGCGGGGGGCAGGCCGAGCGTGTCGTAGGGCGCGCGGTGTGTACCTGCAGCTGGTGCAGGGTGGGCGCGGGGGCAGGCCGAGCGTGTCGTAGGGCGCGCGGTGTGTACCTGCAGCTGGTGCAGGGTGGGCGCGGGGGGCAGGCCGAGCGTGTCGTAGGGCGCGCGGTGTGTACCTGCAGCTGGTGCAGGGTGGGCGCGGGGGGCAGGCCGAGCGTGTCGTAGGGCGCGCGGTGTGTACCTGCAGCTGGTGCAGGGTGGGCGCGGGGGCAGGCCGAGCGTGTCGTAGGGCGCGCGGTGTGTACCTGCAGCTGGTGCAGGGTGGGCGCGGGGGCAGGCCGAGCGTGTCGTAGGGCGCGCGGTGTGTACCCGCAGCTGGTGCAGGGTGGGCGCGGGGGGCAGGCCGAGCGTGTCGTAGGGCGCGCGGTGTGTACCTGCAGCTGGTGCAGGGTGGGCGCGGGGGGCAGGCCGAGCGTGTCGTAGGGCGCGCGGTGTGTACCTGCAGCTGGTGCAGGGTGGGCGCGGGGGGCAGGCCGAGCGTGTCGTAGGGCGCGCGGTGTGTACCTGCAGCTGGTGCAGGGTGGGCGCGGGGGGCAGGCCGAGCGTGTCGTAGGGCGCGCGGTGTGTACCTGCAGCTGGTGCAGGGTGGGCGCGGGGGGCAGGCCGAGCGTGTCGTAGGGCGCGCGGTGTGTACCTGCAGCTGGTGCAGGGTGGGCGCGGGGGGCAGGCCGAGCGTGTCGTAGGGCGCGCGGTGTGTACCTGCAGCTGGTGCAGGGTGGGCGCGGGGGGCAGGCCGAGCGTGTCGTAGGGCGCGCGGTAGGGCGGCGGAGGCCCGCGGTGCGCGCCCGAGCAGCGCCACACCATCTCCCACAGCACGAGCGCGAGCGCGAACACGTCCACCGCGCACAGTGCGGCTCGCGCGCCGCACAGGTCCAGCGCGCCCTCCAGCGCCTCCGGGGACAGGTAGCGCAGCGTGCCCGCCTGTCGGTCACGATGGTACACGTCCTCAGTTACGAGAGTCATTTTCATAGAATTGGTCCTTCGAGGAGGATAATTACGTTCTAATGGGTTGAAAAATTATTAATTTTGTTATACTCACCTCGGTTATTCGACTAGGGGTCGCACGATCTCTTCTTGGATGTAATACTTGAGCCAGCCCCAGGTCTGCCAGTCGTGCTTGACCATCAAAGGAGACCAGGACGTTATTGCTGTTCACGTCACGATGAACAATGCAAGGTTTCGTTGAAGCTAAAATTAGAAACAATAACATTATTATATTTTTTTAAAAAAAAAAATCTTGTGGCATTATCGTCGGCGTTAATGAATTAACAAATTCCTTTGATGAAGTTTTTTTTACATTCATTAATAACTAGCTACTCGCCCCGGCTTTGCCGGGGTGTACATGTATTATACATACAAACCTTCCTCTTGAATCACTATCTATTAAAAAAACCGCTTCAAAATCCGTTGCGTAGTTTTAAAGATTTAAGCATACATAGGGATAGACAGCGACAGCAACTTTGTTTTATACTAAGTACTGAAAATTTCTTTCATAACATCACATCCTATGTGTCATTGACAGATTGACTGGTTTAGTATCTAATTTCTAATTTCTTTTATACACTGGTCATGTTTTGCTCCAGGATTTATGAAGTAAAAACTCAAAGTGTGAAGGATGAAATATAGAAACAGCTCCAGAAGCTCCAGCAGCGGCACTAGAGGGAGTACTGTACTGTACTGTACAGTACAGTACAGTACGGTACTGACTGGGCGTGTGCAGGTGCGCGAGCGCGGCGGCGAGCCCGTGCGCGAGCGTGGCCAGCTCCGGCCACGAGAGCGGCGCGCGCTGCAGGCGGCCGCGCAGCGAGCCCGCGCACAGCTCCAGCAGCGGCACTAGAGGGAGTACTGTACTGTACTGTACTGTACAGTACAGTACGGTACTGACTGGGCGTGTGCAGGTGCGCGAGCGCGGCGGCGAGCCCGTGCGCGAGCGTGGCCAGCTCCGGCCACGAGAGCGGCGCGCGCTGCAGGCGGCCGCGCAGCGAGCCCGCGCACAGCTCCAGCAGCGGCACTAGAGGGAGTACTGTACTGTACTGTACAGTACAGTACAGTACGGTACTGACTGGGCGTGTGCAGGTGCGCGAGCGCGGCGGCGAGCCCGTGCGCGAGCGTGGCCAGCTCCGGCCACGAGAGCGGCGCGCGCTGCAGGCGGCCGCGCAGCGAGCCCGCGCACAGCTCCAGCAGCGGCACTAGAGGGAGTACTGTACTGTACTGTACTGTACAGTACAGTACGGTACTGACTGGGCGTGTGCAGGTGCGCGAGCGCGGCGGCGAGCCCGTGCGCGAGCGTGGCCAGCTCCGGCCACGAGAGCGGCGCGCGCTGCAGGCGGCCGCGCAGCGAGCCCGCGCACAGCTCCAGCAGCGGCACTAGAGGGAGTACTGTACTGTACTGTACAGTACAGTACAGTACGGTACTGACTGGGCGTGTGCAGGTGCGCGAGCGCGGCGGCGAGCCCGTGCGCGAGCGTGGCCAGGCTCCGGCCACGAGAGCGGCGCGCGCTGCAGGCGGCCGCGCAGCGAGCCCGCGCACAGCTCCAGCAGCGGCACTAGAGGGAGTACTGTACTGTACTGTACTGTACAGTACAGTACGGTACTGACTGGGCGTGTGCAGGTGCGCGAGCGCGGCGGCGAGCCCGTGCGCGAGCGTGGCCAGCTCCGGCCACGAGAGCGGCGCGCGCTGCAGGCGGCCGCGCAGCGAGCCCGCGCACAGCTCCAGCAGCGGCACTAGAGGGAGTACTGTACTGTACTGTACTGTACAGTACAGTACGGTACTGACTGGGCGTGTGCAGGTGCGCGAGCGCGGCGGCGAGCCCGTGCGCGAGCGTGGCCAGCTCCGGCCACGAGAGCGGCGCGCGCTGCAGGCGGCCGCGCAGCGAGCCCGCGCACAGCTCCAGCAGCGGCACTAGAGGGAGTACTGTACTGTACTGTACAGTACAGTACAGTACGGTACTGACTGGGCGTGTGCAGGTGCGCGAGCGCGGCGGCGAGCCCGTGCGCGAGCGTGGCCAGCTCCGGCCACGAGAGCGGCGCGCGCTGCAGGCGGCCGCGCAGCGAGCCCGCGCACAGCTCCAGCAGCGGCACTAGAGGGAGTACTGTACTGTACTGTACTGTACAGTACAGTACGGTACTGACTGGGCGTGTGCAGGTGCGCGAGCGCGGCGGCGAGCCCGTGCGCGAGCGTGGCCAGCTCCGGCCACGAGAGCGGCGCGCGCTGCAGGCGGCCGCGCAGCGAGCCCGCGCACAGCTCCAGCAGCGGCACTAGAGGGAGTACTGTACTGTACTGTACTGTACAGTACAGTACGGTACTGACTGGGCGTGTGCAGGTGCGCGAGCGCGGCGGCGAGCCCGTGCGCGAGCGTGGCCAGCTCCGGCCACGAGAGCGGCGCGCGCTGCAGGCGGCCGCGCAGCGAGCCCGCGCACAGCTCCAGCAGCGGCACTAGAGGGAGTACTGTACTGTACTGTACTGTACAGTACAGTACAGTACGGTACTGACTGGGCGTGTGCAGGTGCGCGAGCGCGGCGGCGAGCCCGTGCGCGAGCGTGGCCAGCTCCGGCCACGAGAGCGGCGCGCGCTGCAGGCGGCCGCGCAGCGAGCCCGCGCACAGCTCCAGCAGCGGCACTAGAGGGAGTACTGTACTGTACTGTACTGTACAGTACAGTACGGTACTGACTGGGCGTGTGCAGGTGCGCGAGCGCGGCGGCGAGCCCGTGCGCGAGCGTGGCCAGCTCCGGCCACGAGAGCGGCGCGCGCTGCAGGCGGCCGCGCAGCGAGCCCGCGCACAGCTCCAGCAGCGGCACTAGAGGGAGTACTGTACTGTACTGTACTGTACAGTACAGTACGGTACTGACTGGGCGTGTGCAGGTGCGCGAGCGCGGCGGCGAGCCCGTGCGCGAGCGTGGCCAGCTCCGGCCACGAGAGCGGCGCGCGCTGCAGGCGGCCGCGCAGCGAGCCCGCGCACAGCTCCAGCACCACGAGCCGCGACCGCGTGCTGCGGCTCTCGCTGCCTGCGGACGCACGCATACATTCAGTACGAGGGCATTTTCGTTCTTGTACAAAGTCGTGTCTACGAAATTCTGACGGACAATATTCTATTCTGTACGAGCTGAGAGATGACATATATGAGTTTCTTGTTCTTCGTTCGCATGACGTTTTAAGATTATATACACCTTACATACGATTTTTAATTTTTCTGTTCTACGACTGATTGCAAACATCTAATAGTAAACGGTTACCGTAGCCTATGGATGTCTGAAACACAAACGTCACGTGCGCATTGCCGACCCTTAAGAAAGTTCAATATTTTCTTGTACATTCCGACAGTTCACTCTCACATGTAATATACATCATCTCAGTCGACTACATCGTATTATTACTCCGCAACACCCAGTATCCCTTTCAATTAGTTTCACCGCATGTATACTTTCTATGACGTTTAACAGATTGGATTCCATGTTACCAATTTCCGCCAGAATATTACGAATTTATGACGTAAATGGAAAATAAGTCATAATTAAAGTGTATATGGGTTTGTTTCCAATGTTCTGTAAAACTATTAAATAGTTTGAGACTTAGAAGCGAGTTCTTGTTGTCGAGCATTTTAACCAAACTGAATCACTGTCCAATCCATACATCACAACGGTAAGGAAATATTTTTAAAAGTATCAATGACATAAGATAGTATATCTTCCTTCAACTAGTTTAATAATTTATAATAGTATAATATGTATGTATTTACGAAAAAAATATCTATGTATTTGTATCAGTTGTCTACTATCCATAACACAAGCTTTGGCTAGCTTAATTTTGGCCCCGCCTGAGATTATTATTATTTTTGCCTTTTCTTTCTTTTCTTTTATAAATTTAAAAGAAGGTAGTACTCACCCACACGGGCCTTAGCCAAGTGTGGGAGAGGTTGCGCTGTTTGAAGATAATATTGAAAAAGTCAAGAATTTTCCAGTTATTCGACAGGCATTCAATATTGTAGCATTTTGTAAGAGATGTTTTACTAGGGTGAATATTTAATGTTTGCAGACTATTTTATTATTACTATTGTTATATTGATAAATAGTAATAGACAACCATATGCTTTACAAAAAAATATCGGCCTCACTAAAACCTGAATAAAGTCTTCGTGGGGCCGATATTTTTTTGTGTAACTAGACTAGCAAACAAGCCAGCGGTTTTTCTGGTGGTTAAGTAACAATCGTCATCCATATAAATGGACAAAAATAAATATTCATGCGAAGCCAGTTATTAACGTAATTTTTGTTAACCGCATTTTATTCTTGGTGCGTTTAGTAGTTTGAGCGCAAAAAATATTGACCATAAATAACAGCAAATTAACTTTATAATATAAGGCTCAACTAGAAACTTCAAATTCTTAATTCTAGGACACCTGACTGGACTATTTCAATGGACACGGTATGAAAAACATTATAAAGTCCCAGAGGATGTAGGTGTTTCCAGGATTCATCTAGACCACATCAGGTATCTAAATATATATAACTCAAAGGTGACTGACATAGTGATCTATCAACGCACAGCCCAAACCACTGGACAGATCGGACTGAAATTTGGCATGCAAGTAGATGTTATGATGTAGGCATCCGTTAAGAAAGGATTTTGATTAATTCCACCCCCAAGGGGATAAAATAGGGGATGAAAGTTTGTATGAAACTTTGTCAATTTTAAACCAATCGGGCTCTTTGCATGCATAAAGCTACTATGATGGAGGCATCCCCTAAGAAAGGATTTTGATAAATTCCTCCCCTAAAGGGATAAATTAACGCGAGCGCAGACGCGGGCAAAAGCTAGTATTCCTATATTTCAAAAACAAATACTACACTAAACTAAAAAGACAGGTTTTTATCCTTTTTTCTTTGTCGCTGATGTATAACTAACTGTTCATAACAGCATTTTATCCGTAGCTAACGATATATTTGGTTAAATAACGGTAGCTAACGGGTTTCTAACAATTATAAACATGATATATTACATAACATGTGACACTCTCAGTACCCTTACAGACTACTACTCAGACTACTCAGACAGTTTTGTGCAAAGTTTTAAGGTTAATACTACAATCTTAATGTTTATAACAAGACAGTGAACTTACCGTAGTACCGAAGTATGTTAGAGTGAGCGAGATGAGGTAATGCGTATATAGCCGCCTCTTTCTGCCAGGCATTGGCATTAGAGTACAGTTTCACGGCCACAGGTGAGGAACCGAGGGTGCCTCGCCACACAGAGCCGAATTTTCCTTGTCCTAAAACGTAAACGTTACGATTCAAGAGGAAGGTTTATATGTAGAATCCATGCGAGTTATAGTATATGAGAACAAGCCGAGAATTCAAAGATTTGTAATGCATCCATGCAAAGCAAGGACAGACCCCTAGTTATATAATAAAGAAAGTATATTTTTTATTGGCATTTTTGGGCTATTGTCAGGTGCATGGACCTGTAGAACTGCGACCTACATACATCTATCGCTCGCTCTTCGCCTCGTCCCCAAAGCTCGCTACCTAGACCCGTCAGGGAAAATAATTGAAGGATATTCTTAAGAGACATGGTTTTTATCTCCTCCGAAAATAGTGTAAACTTTGCAAAGGAGATATTAGAGGAGAGATAAAGAAAGTAACATACCAATATGTTCAACGAGTGTCAGGTTGTCCACACAAAGCAATCCCGTTGCTAAAGCGTCCGGACCGGTACCCATCACATCTCCTAAAAAATTAATAGAAATAGAAATAATCTTCATTAAAATAAATTTACTACCACTCATTCGGAACGTAGACTCGGGCTGTACATATAGTAACTCTTAGTACTAATTTACAAACCTATATTCATAATAATAAAAATGTGAATTTAAAATATAATTTTTTTAAAGATGTCTCGATTTTATATATAAATTTTAATGCAATAAAAAAACAAACAAAAGAGCAGAATAACGAATTTACTTGAAATATTTAATGAGAAATTACCTACTAATTACCCACCATTTTATTACAATTAATTTTATAACAATATATGATTAATGTTCAAAAATGCTTGTGGGGCCGCATAAACATATTTAACGGCCCGCGTGTTGCTCATCCCTGATTTAACACGTTACAGAGCGCACCGATGTCCACTTCGCGAAAGTAAATTTACACGTTGGGACCAGGTGATCACCCGTGGGTGTCACCACGAGTAAATAAATAAATAATAATTAATAAAATTAAAATAAATCTAGGGTTAAATAATGTCTACTTCAAATTATTGTACACTAAACTTATTAAAAAAATAATATACGTAACTAATAATAAAAAAAATTATGGTCCCTATGCGAGAAATAAGATCTTTCAATGTGATCTTCAACGTGTTAAATAAATGTTGTTGAAAAGCGCTTTGTTCAACGGCTAAATTACCGACGCCAATGAAGATATTGTTGCTTGTTATTTGATATGAATGTAGCGTGGCATACCTTTCTCTACATCCGTTCCCTCACTCATCTCGTGTTTCTCAAGTTGTACCCTTCTACAGCACTTGTTGATGACCACTCCTATTACAAGTATAGCACCGAGTCCTAATATTCCGGAGGCAGCCACATTGGAATAGTTCGGATGTTGTGCTGTATCCATCGTCGACTCAGCTTTCATTGTTACAGTTTCTTCTTTTAGTGATACTGTAATATTTATTTCCCTTTTAGTCGATTAAATTTCAAATTACGTTAAATTATACTAAGATTTATATATACATATATTTTTATTGAAGATAATTAAAAAAAATTTTTTTTATAAATCGTAATGGGAGAATGTGTTTCTTAGTAATTAATTCAAATATCATTTATTAATGTAGGACATTTTAGCCGCTTATGAACGTCAAATTTTTTATATTATATTTTTTTCCCTACCATCCAGTTCAGTATTATCTATTAGTAATAAGCCCAATTTACCATGTCAGGTTCACCTCCACATCATTATGGTTTCCAGGAAAACTATAATGGTGATAGGATGAGCAGAAGAAGAAGAGAGGAATTGACCAGAATTTATCTGGTCAATTTTCCACAATGGGTCACCTGACCGGACCTTATGCTCATCTTATTATTCTCCACTAGTGCCCTGCATAAACGTCAGGACAGACAGGCACCATTCCATTATAATCCATTGAGAAAAATTTCTATCTGTCCAAAACTCGAATATACCAAAATCGGACACTATTTTAACTAAAATTCTGTGACACTTACAGAAATCGGCATTACAGAAGCTCCTGGTGCAACAGCAGAACTTGGAGCCGGGCATGAGACCGGTGACAGCTGTACACTTGTCACACGAGTTCTTGCCTTGCATCTGTGAGGAGTGCCAGCAGCCTGGATAGAAAAAAAAAGACGACTAGATCAACAAACAAATAAATAATGTAGATAGATGGTAGATGAATTAGTGCTAGTTGATTGTTTGTATTCACACACTTCAACTTAAACATGTAAAATAACAATAAAATTATTTAAAAGAGTAACACAAGTTTCTTTCTCCTTCTTCTTGTGAAGAAGATGAGACAGTGTATATTAAGGTTTTTAAAAGGGAGATAAACCATTACATTGGTCAGTTAACAAAATCTATACTACTTATAATGCTGTAGAGTTTGTTTGTTTAAACGAGCTTTTATTAGTGCTAGGTTGAATTTAAAAAATCTTTTTGTGTTGGATAGTTCATTTATCAACGAAGGCTTTAAGATATATAACATTATACTACGGCCAATAAAAGCGAAGCCTCAGTGAAAAATGTTGCAAAAACGGGGAAAAGTATTCATATTTGGGCGCTTCCGTTTGCGCGAAGTCGCGGGCACAGCTAGTACAATATAGGTACAAAAAATCTGTGAGTAACGTAGTGTGTTTGTGCATCGCCCATACACAAAAAAACAGCCCCTCAGTGTACTCTTTGCTACAGGCAGCAAACCACTGATTTTCAGGTATTGCCCAAGAACATACGCGAGGACGTATGTACCAAGACCGCGGCATCTAACCAGCCCTATTACTGTACACTATTATTAATAGTAATAACAATAAAAATGTACATTCCAATATACTTTGTACTAGGTGGAAGGGGATTGTTGGAATGTGGACTAATAACACCATTGCTAGCAATGTACAATGTCAGGTTGATTTTCCATGCAGTTCTCCTGGAAACTATCATGGTGATCAACATCATACTCATACCAAAGTTTATCTGTTCTATATCTTCTTAAGTCTGTTCTATACGTCGCAACTTCTATATCTTCTTTATCTTTAATGGCTGCCATCAATTTTGATCAGTGATTTTGCCAAGCGCATGGTTTAAGAGACAGTGTAATATTGTAGCTGTGGCTTAATTTCTATATTACTGGTACAACTTTCATACTGCCTCATATACATTATGTTATTGTACTTGCCGTTAAATCACATAAAAGAAATAGGCAGTTTAATATGCTCACCTGGGGGAAGAGGATTGGGGGTAATAGGGTCTAGTGTCCTCTGTAATGTACCATACCATTTGAACTCCATGTGTTTCCCCCTGGAAACCATTGTGGTTAAATCTTTATTTAATCACAATGGGCAAACTAACCTGACCTCAGCCTCATTTTATCATCCTACACTGGCCCCCACCAGCGGAAACCGTTAGCGCAGGCGGGAGCAATATTCCATTATCATCCTTAAAAATACACTCACCCTGGCCTAGTATAGTGATGTTCCCTTCTTGGCCCCTGTACCACAGAGTGTAGCATGATGGTCGTGGATGCATACACTGCTCCACTTGTACTGTGTCCCCATTAGGTAGTGTAGTTTCTGATATTGGTCCGTTCACTGTTAAAAAAAAAAAAAAACTTTGTACACATCTTCCATAGAAATCCACAAACAAGCAAAATATAAAGTCTTATTAATATTATAAATGTGAAAGTTTGTTACTCTTTCATGCAAAATAGTGACTGAACAGATTTTGATGAAACTACAGTAATATAGCTTATACACATAGGCTAAATTATGAAGTGACGAGTGAAGCCGCGGGCACAGAGAAAAATATATTTTGAAACATTCCCATAAACTGCGCTATCAAATGGTACTAAATGTTTACATAGTATATGAAGTCGCTCCCACAGTCTGTTAGGTTAGTTATTTTAGATTACCCAACAGATCTTATTGCTATTTTTAGCAATAGATAAGTGAGAGACTTATGAGACAAGTGGGAGATTTATATTTATCCAGAAGACTTATATTTATACACCTGTTTGAAGCCAGGGCAGGTAGCTAGTAATATAATATCTCAGGACAATTCAGGTTCATATCAGTTTGCGAACACTGATTACATTTTATGATTTTTTTTATATAGCATATGCTGGTGGTCACTCTTTTCTCTCAAATTTGAATTTAAATGAAATAGTATTATTCTAAATATGTACAACATTAAAAAAAAATATGAGCTGAGTGACTGACAAGAAGTCAGTTCTTCTCATCTCATAATCATTCCGAAATGATGGTAGATTTGACATATCATAAGAGTGTGTAATAGACCTACAGGAATAAAGATATTTTGAATTTGAATTCACACATCATACATTTAGTCTCAAGCTAAGAGTTTGTGATATAATATGTATTAGACGGCATGAAAAATAAATGAGGATGTGTACATAAGAGACAGTTATAGCATTGGAATAAAAATAATCATCTCAAGCAATAGAATATTAAAAAAAATTAATAGGCATATTAGTACAATATGCACACATAGACAAAAACGATGTAACACCTACACCACATCTGTTCATAGTCTCCGACTGATTGCAGGATAGACTCAGAAAAAAAAAAAAACATAGACAAAAAAATAATGCTAACAAAATGAATAACTATTTTAAAATCAGAATAAAAGCTTATTATTATTATTATACTTACTATAACTATCATTTTCAACCATGGGCTGAGCATTTCTTTCATCAATGTAAGATGGAGTGACACTTTTAGAAATACTGCGGATTTTGAACAAACAAGATATAGATGGGCCTATGGTCACTGGAGGGTCAGGAATCACAATGGCCGCTTTCACTTTTGTCCTTTTCACTTCATTTGGTAAAACATTCCTTTTACTATGTTCATCTTTACTAGTTCCAATAGCAGTTTTATCAAAAGACCCAACAAGTTCCAGTGTATTAGAAGGGAATTTATTTGAATTTATTACAGCAGCAGAATCACTTATAAACTCATTAGATTTCAATTCCGTACTCCTTTTTCTTACTACTGAATCTGGCCATTCTATCTCTGAATCACTTACAATATTTGAATTTGGAATATCCACACTTCTTTTTCTTATATTTTTTTCTTGGTGTTCAAATGGCCAAGGACCTATCTTTGAAGTTTCATCAATGAATATTTTTTTTTGTGGCCAGTAGTGACTAATGAAATCACTTGAATTTGGAATGTCTAAACTTCTCTTTCCAACAGTTTTAGAATGGTCCTGTGTTGGCCAGTAATTTAAGTCATTATTATTATTCCATTGTATAGTTCTTCTGTGATGGTATTTTGTGAATGTTCGAACATAATGAGATGGTTTTAATTGGTGAATACTGTTTCTAGTGTCTTGGGATTCTTGAGGCCGCGTAGTAAGCACTTTTGCGGTAAATATAAAAAGAAATAGTACAATACATTTTAATATAGGCGTCATTCGTTGAGATAAAATGTCCTCCATAATATTACGCTATCATTCTACATTCAAACGAATGTTTACTGCAATAGGTGAAAAAACCTAGCAACAGATTGCGGAGCACTATCGATTTTTCATTTCACTACCTACATCTTACTGGCGACCACGTCGTGGTTAACTTTTTAAAGTCCGGCGACTTGTAAAACAGTTATTTTATTAATTAAAAGATCTTTTCACACTATTTAGCCAATTTAATAAACTTTAACAGTGAATATTTCGGTAAAAGCTACGATGCAAACGAAATTAAATAAATATTACTAAAACAAAAAGGATCTCAATTACTATTCATAAAGTGAAAATAGTAGTTATTAACTAAGGGTAAAACAAGTAGTATTTATATTTGTAAATTCAGTAATAGGAAAATCGATACAATGTTGACAAACACATATGAATACACATTTCGGACATTTTGGATTAGACCATAGAGTACACATTTTAGAAAATTTCCACAGATATGAAATGTAATGTCGAAAAAAAAGCGCGGGAAACGTTCGAAACGCCGGGAGTGTTTTTTGGATTTCTTTTTGTTTAATTTAATTTTACTATATATAAGGATTAGTTTTATTTATATATTGTAGACTAGATTAATTGTTTAATTATATATTTATTAATAGTAGTAGCAGTTGCTGCAAATATTGGTAAGTAACTTTAATATATAATATCTATTGAGAATGGACCCGCCTATAGACCCTGGGGGAACAGTCCCCCAGGTGTCTGCAAATATAAGTATTCCATTTAACAATTCTTTTGATATTTTATGTGAATCTAGTATGGATACTGATGGGTCTAATATTACAACCACAAAACGTAAGCGAGTAAGGGGCGAACGCCGCATTTGCAAACACTGCAATAAAAAGCGTAGGAGACATCAAAAAGGTACCGAGACAAAATTAAAAGACAGTGACTGTCAATGTGTCGAAGAGGAAAAAAATAATTTAGATATAATACCTGTAATTGACAATCAAAATTCAGATGTAATACCAGTAGTTGAAAATAATAATACATCCAAAAAAGCCACTCCTTCACCCACTTCTGTAAATAGGACTTTGTACAATACTGAAGATGTAGCACCTTTTGTAGTTCATGTTAAAAAAAATGAAACAAATCCTACAGATAATGTAACATTACACCCCATCGCATTTGGTCGGTTTTTACATACAAATAAGATTTATAATGTTGTGAATGGCAGCCTCAAAAGAATAGGAAGAAACAGATTGGCTCTTGCTTTTTCAAACTTTTTAGATGCTAACTCTTTTTTAAACCACAGTAGTTTAATTGCCTATAATTATAATGCATTTATTCCTTCTTTTAATGTGACCCGCATGGGTATTGTAAGAGGTATTCCTAAAGACTGGACAGATGATGAAGTAATTAGCAATATTTCAGTACCTATAGGTTGTGGAAAAATTTTAAAAATACGTAGAATAAAAAAAAAGACTATAAATGAGGGAGAAACGAACTTTATTAACACTGAAACAGTCGTTATAACATTTGATGGGCAAATTTTGCCAAAAAGAGTATTTATGTTTTATACATCATTAACTGTAGATCTATACATTTATCCAACCATACAGTGCTACAATTGTTGTAGATTTGGACATGTTAAGATGCAGTGTCGTTCAAATCCAAGGTGTTATAAGTGCAAACAAAGTCATACTGGTGATAAATGTGAAGCAGATGAAGACAGAATATGCTGTATTCTATGTAATGGTTCTCATTTCGCTATTAGTAAGAAGTGTCCTGAATATTCCCGCCAAAAAGCTATTAAAGAAACCATGGCTCACAGCTGTGTTTCATATGCTGAAGCTATGAAATTTCATCCTCCAACCAGTAAATTATACTCAGATGTATTAACATCGCCACCACCTTCATCTATTAAACCACATATCCAATCTTCTCCACAAAAAGACAAATCAGGCCATATTCAATCTTCTTATAAAAAAACTGTTACACTTAAACCACGTTCTCCACAGAAACCACAACGAGGATATGATCGTTCTGCTCATGAGGCCTTAATTAATGAATATAACATTCCTGCGCCCTCAAATGGCTGTGCACTAAGTAATAATAATAATACTAATAATCAATCTGTTGCTGATATTATATTTATGTTAATTAAATTCTTGACGCAATCTAATATGACACAAACCAATTTTTCACCGTCCAACGCTGCCAACCTGAATGTTATATCTCAAATTTTATCAACTCACAATGGACAACAAAGCCCACATTATTCAGTGGAACTGTCGTAGCATAACAAATAAGAAATCTGATCTATTTTATTTGATAAACAATTTCTCCCCTTTCATTATAGCTCTTCAGGAGACATGGTTAAAACCTGGATATTCATTTAAGATTCCAGGTTACTCATGTTTTCGTGATGATAGAGCTGACGGATATGGCGGTGTTGCCATATTGGTCAAAAACTCCCTTTCATATTTATTATTTTCCCTTCCTTCATTTAATGGAATTAATGCTATTGCATTAATAGTAAATAGTATTTGTTTTGTTAGTTTATATATTCCTACCCCCTCTTCTCAATTATATTCAGAATTAGAAAAAATTATATCTATTTTACCTAAACCTTTTCTTATTATGGGTGATTTTAATGCCCAACATCAATCGTGGGGCAGTACCACCTCTAATTATTACGGTGAGAAAATTATAAGTATAATCGACAGTCATAACTTATGTATAGTTAACTCGGGTGTACCAACACGTAGAACTGGCCCAAATGAAGGTGTTAGCGTCCCTGATATTTCTCTGTGTTCTTCTGATTTAGCTTCTTCGTTTTCGTGGTCTCCTCACTACTCATCATTCGGAAGTGATCACTTTCCCCTTATTTTATCTTTACCTCATTCCATTCCTCCAAATCGGAAAACCGGTCCTCGTCTTAAATATAACTTAATGAATGCAGATTGGGTGACGTTTAAACAATATGTAGGCAATAGGATTTCAAAACTACCTTCTGTTTCTCACGGAAATGAGCACCAATGTTCGAATAGTTTAGTAATGGTTATGAAGGAAGTTGCTGATATGCTATTTACTATAAAAAATAGTGCTTCAGGAAAAATTCCATCCCCTCCTTGGTGGGATAAAGAATGTACAGACGTCATTAAACAGCGTAAAGAAGCTGAAAAGAATTATAACAAGTATATGACATCAGAAAACTATGAAATTTATTGTGAAATATCTCGTTCCACCCGGAAACTACTAAAAAAGAAGAAGTTGGAAGGTTGGAGAAAGTTTTGTTCCTCAATCTGTCCCGAAGTTAACCTCTCTGTCGTTTGGAATAATATTAAAAGATTTAGATCTGTATATACCGGACACACATCGCTTTCCATAATGGATTCAAAATTAGCAGACGAATTTTTAGACCGCCTTGCACCTAGTTACGTTCCAGAATATCATAATCAGCTTTCTCCACCAACCCAATTATCGAAACTCGATTCCCCTTTTAGTCTTATTGAATTTAAAGGGGTATTATCACATATTAAAGATTCTGCACCGGGAGAGGATGGTATACCGTACTCATTTTTTAAAAATTCTAATGATACAACACTAGATTACTTTTTAGATTTAATTAATTCAGTAATGATATCCGGTAAGATACCTCCGTCATGGAAATCACAAATTATTATACCTTTTCTGAAACCTAATAAACCACCTTCGGAGCCCTCTTCTTATCGCCCTATAGCACTTTCATCGGTATTACTGAAATTGGCTGAACACTTGGTGAAAAATCGTCTGGAGTGGTTTGTAGAAAGTAATAACTTACTTTCACCAAACCAGTTTGGATTTAGGAAGGGTAGAGGTACGTTAGATAACGTTAGTATTTTAACCTCAGATATTCACATAGCATTTTCGCAAAATGTGTCGATTTTATCAGCTTTCTTGGATATTAGTTCTGCCTATGACAACGTCCTAATTACAATTCTTAGAACTAAATTGATAGCCTTGAATATTCCATTTATGCTTGCTAATTTTATTATTAATATTTTGTCAGAGAGAACAATAAAATTGGATTTAGGTGATGATAACAAACTATCCAGATCAGTATGGAAAGGTCTGCCTCAGGGATCAGTACTTAGTCCAATTTTATTTAATATATATACATATGACCTTGAAACATCTCTTAGCAAATCCGTTAAAGTATTGCAATACGCGGATGACCTATTAATTTATTTAATAGATCATTCAATTCAATCTGCCTGTCAAAAATTGTCTGATAATCTTGACTTGTTGAAATTATGGTTAGACGCAAATGGTCTCGAACTTTCTGTATCGAAAAGTAGTGTAGTACTATTTACAAGAATGCGATCACCACCGCAAGTGAAGGTTTTCTATGATAGTTGTTACATCCCGGTTAAAACAGAGATTAAATTTTTAGGCATCGTCTTAGATAATAAATTAACTGGTTTATCCCACTGTAATTATATTTCTGCTAAATGCGAACGAAATCTAAATATTCTTAGATGTCTAGCAGGTGTATGGTGGGGAGCACATCCGTATTCTTTAAAACTAGCGTATAATGGCCTTATAAGGAGCGTCCTTGATTATGGAACTTTTTTGTTAGCGCCGGGAAGTTCTTTTGCCTTTAAGAAACTGGACCTAATACAATCCAAAGCTTTGAGAATTATATCCGGAGCAATGAAATCAAGCCCAATCAATGCTTTACAGGTTGAAATTGTAGATCCACCTCTAGATTTAAGAAGACAATATCTAGCTGATCGTTTTCATGTTCGCTGCTTACAGTTGTCTAACCATCCACTTATCTTAAAACTTCCACAAATACATCAGTATGTTACCTCATCTTCTTATTGGATACACAAAAAACCTCCATGTTTAATAAAAAGCTTTGAAAAATATAAAGGAATATCTGCACCAATGTTTACTTCCTCTTGTTCTCCAGTCTATAAATACTCATATGAATCTCTGAATTTATGCCCTAACATTTATTATGACATAGGAATTTACAAAAATGATACGGAACAGGCAGCTAAATTCAAATTTATAATAGACACACAATGGAATGGATGGCATTGCATTTTCACAGACGCCTCAAAATCAAATAATTGTAGTTGTGTAGGTGTTGGTGTATTTCACATGCAGTATAATATTGTTCAAAAAATTAAACTTCCACCAGAGTCATCAGTGTTTACTGGGGAATGTATGGGTATTTTAAAAGCAATAGAATATGTACATATAATGAAATTACAAAAAGCAATCATTTTTACTGACTCAATGTCTTCACTACAAGCGTTAGACAAATATCCTTTAAAATCGAAATCACTTCATTCTATTATTTACGATATACGAGAAAAACTTCAACTGTGTACATTAAAAGAATATTCCGTTTCTTTTGCTTGGCTACCGGGACATTCTGGTATTCCAGGAAATAATAGGGCAGACCAAATTGCGAAGGAAGCTGTGCTTTGTGGAGATATGTTTCCTTATAAAAACTATTACAATGACCTAGCGTGTCTTCCAAAGTTGTATCTTAATAAATCTTGGAAGGAATATTGGCAGAACAGTAGTAAAACGAAAGGAAACCTTTACTATCAGGTACAACCCGACATTCCTATAAAGCCCTGGTTTTGTGGGATAAAGCTCGGGAAGACCGCGACAACTATATTAACTCGTATGCGTCTTGGTCACGTGTGCACACCGTCTCACCTTTATAAACTTGGTATTGTAGAAAGTTCCTGTTGTAGCTGCGGTACTGAAGTGGCTGATCTAAATCACATTTTTTTCTCATGTCCGGATCTTGATCACTCCTCCTTGTTAAAACATCTCAGATTCATCCGTATCCCTTTCCCTACCTCTATTACAACTCTTCTTTTTTCCAATGATCCTATTATTTATAAAATTTTAGCTGAATTTATATATTTAAATAGTATTAAAATTTAATATAATGTGTTCCGTATTGTATGTATATTATTTGTAAATATCGTATCCTATATAATTTCCTAACCTAATCCTTATCCCTATGCTACAAAATTTTCGTTGCTAGATATAAATTAATGACGTTTCCCCGTTTTGTTTTTGGCGAAATACCCTAAAATCGGGGTGAATGCCATACCACAAGAGAAAAAAAAAAAAAAAAAAAAATGTAATGTCACAATTTGACTAGACTGGAGTGATCAGCAATAGATGTCATTAAACGTCAATCAGAATACAAGTCATTCCATTAATCAAATCTTAAGTCCGAACCAATTTCCCTAGTATTCCCTACCTACTTCTTGATCGTTCATATAATTTCAATAAAATCTTTATATTTCTTCCTGCTTGAACCCCTGTCTATCTTAATTAATAATCGCTATTATTTAATATATAGTATAATACACAAAATGACATCCGCATCTGCAACAGAAGAGATAGATGAAGCAAAAGAGCGGGCTCACTTCCGCGCGGTTGTAAACGCTTTTAAATATTACAAGTGAGTAAATCTATTATTAAATACGACATAAATACCTTCAGAAGAGTCCCTAGATCGTCCTACATTAAAAACATGTGGAGGTTTTATTCTAAAACTGGATAAAATCTTGCATAGCAACAGGTATTAGCTGTACATTGTTGACTGATTCAATTAACCTATTTAGATTTATCAATACTCTTTGTTTACGTCCTATACACGTGTAGTCATGTAGCTCTAATATCAAATGCGATTAGGTTGATTTTCCATGTGATATTTTTGCTTCATTTTATTTGATTTACTTGTTTTTCTCAGTACAAATGTTGTCATTAGCCTATATATAGGTAGTAAGTATATTAGATTGATGTATTAATTACGTAGGGTGTGTTCTGTATTGTTACAAATAACAAAGGAATTTGTGTAACCTTTAGTAATTATATTTATTCTGTTTACTGTATGTATATACAGAGAATATGTTATATATGCACATTTCAAATTAGAATGTACTAATGAATTAATTAATGGCCAACATATCTACATGAATAGTACCACAGTGATCTTGTCATCCTGTGATGCCTATGTAAAGCATCAGAAGTAACCCTCATGGGGTTGGAGGAGACACATACTTCTGTAAAAGAAAATTATGACATCTAGAACCCATCCCACTCTCATTGTTAATATCTTACGTTTTTTTGAGACTGATATGTAAATTGATATATTAAAACGACACTGGTCATCTGCACCCCCTTGGGGAGTGAAGGTTAAAGCTTTGGGGCAAACCCATTTATTCCGGCAACAAAGCTCTGGAGCCCAAAAACCCCCTCAACAACCCCCTAGCTGGGTGTGTCAAGTGTCTTGGGGCAGGAATTACCATACCATAACCATGCATGGGGACTAATTATTATTTACTAGCTGTGTCCGCAGTTTCATCCGTGTTAAATTTCTATAAAAAGTATAGCCTGATGCATAAGCTATGTTACTGTATAGTCTCATCAAAATTGTCCCATTTAGTAGTTTTTGCATGAAAGAGTAACAAACATCCATACTTTCACGTTTATAACATTAGTAAGGATTAAGATATTGAAAATAGAAAAATTTTACTATTGCAACATGAAGCAGTGATTGTGGATGTGAGGAGTAGGGGGGACTGAAATTGGTGTTTACGTAATTAATAGAGAGCAACTTATACTTGTTAATGTTTATATAGATTTATGTAAACATGACATAAATGAGTTAATTGTGATAATAATTACATGTTTACACATTTATCACGAATTGTATGATGCAATAGTTTCACAACTTTCAATTATATGTCTGAGCTTACATGCTTACAAAACTCCAATAATGAGAAGTAACTAGATTGTTTCATCATATAACTTAATGAACCATCTCAAGAGAGGGCTCATTAAGTTTAAGTTCTTCTTAATTTAAGACTAGCTTCTCAGTGGAGCTCTTACCATTTCCCATGCTTAACAATACAAGAAATAGTTCAAATATTTAAAAATATTGACATTCCCATCAATGTATATGCATGAAGTAGCAGTATTAGCTAAATCCAATTTAAATTTCTGCAGAAATCTGTCCTTTTGCCTCTTACCTCCTATTTTTCCTTCAATATTGATGTATGTAATTCATTATTATGTATTCATGGATGTAAAGGGTGGGGACACCCTAAGAAAAGATGGATGGATTGTGTGAAAGATGATATGAATAAAAGAAGAGTATGTTTATATATGATGACCGATAGAGAGCAGTGGAAGAGAATGACATACTGCGCCAACCACAAATAATGGGATAAAGGCAAGGCAATTTTTTTTTTTTTTAGGTAGGTAGGTATCTGCAATCAGTACTGGTACTATAAGCAGGTGAGTTGTTGGTAGTAGGCGTGGGAGGATCTCTATCCTTTGACAAGGTCCCCATGTTTCAGCTAGCTAGAAATCTTTCATCCAGCTCAAGGATATTTGATCTTTTCAATCTTTTTGCTGGGTTATTAGCTAGAAGTTTCTGAGCTAATTCGTTTGGGTGAATAGCAAGGCGGGCCTTATATTTGATACTTGATTTCCCAATTTCTTCCCTGACTGTGGCGATGCTGGCAAAGTGGTGAACCTCAGAGTTGGTGATGAACCATGGAGCTTTTAAGATGCACTTTAGGATGCAGTTTTGACATCTTTGGAGAATTTCGATATTCGAGTGACAGGCGCTTCCCCATAACTGAATGCCGTATGTCCAGATTGGTTTGAGTGCAACCTTGTATATAAGAAGTTTGTTCTCCATGGCCAGAGATGATCTCCTGCCAAGTAGGAACTCGAGATTTCTGAATTTTATATTTGTTTCATCTCGTTTTGCCTTTATGTGTTTCTTCCAGGTGAGTCGACGATCTAGATGAAGTCCAAGATACTTGACAGAGTCAACGTGTTGGAGAGGTTCGTGGCCCAGGGTGACAGCTGGACAGTTGCCTTGCCGCAGAGAGAAAGTTATCTGTAGTGACTTTGAGACACTAGGCTTGATTCTCCATACTTTAAGCCAACTGTCAATCTTGTCTAGGTGATTTTGTAGGATAGCGGAGGCGGCTTCTGGTTTGGTGTGACTGGCCAATATAGCGGTGTCGTCCGCGTAAGTGGCTGTGGTTACTTGACAATTTGTTGGCAGATCGGCGGTAAACAGTGTGTAAAGGTAAGGACCCAGTACTGATCCTTGGGGAACTCCTGCTGTTATGTCATAAAAGGTAGATCTAGCCTCTTCTTCTTTGACTTGGAAAATCCTGTCAGTAAGGTAGGATTGGAGTATTCCGAAGAATGCATGTGGAAGTAGGGTTTTTATTTTGCAGAGAAGTCCCTTATGCCACACTCTGTCAAACGCTTGCTGAATATCAAGGAACGCAGATGCACAATATTCTTTATGCTCCAGTGATGAGCGGATTTTATCGCAGACTCTATGTACCTGTTCTATGGTGGAGTGGCGCTGCCTGAAGCCAAACTGATGGTCCGGAATGGTCTTAAGGTCATCTAAGACAGGGATTAGTCTGCTCAGAAAAACCCTCTCCCAAACCTTCGACAGAACCGGAAGAAGACTTATTGGACGATATGATGGCGCAATATTAGCTGGTTTCCCTTGCTTGTGGATCATAACTATTTGAGAGACTTTCCAGTGATTAGGAAAGTAGGATATTCTGAGAGTGGCATTTATTAGAATCGTTAGAAAAACAATCGCTTTTCTAGGAAGTTCTTTAAGAATTCGTGAAGTAATGAGGTCGTAGCCAGGGGCAGATTTATCTTTGAGTTTTGATATTACTCGTCGAATTTCTCTGGGTGTAGCAAGTTTCAGAGGGGAATCTTGCTGAAGAGGTTGGCTCATTATTTGATCTATTACCGATTCATCAGATCCAGGAACTGCATCGTTAGGTGTAAACACTGTGTTTAGATGGACAGCGAACGTTTCTGCTTTCTCTTGGTTGGATCTAGCCCACTTGTTATCCAAGGTTTTAATGGGTGGCTTCGGTTGTCGGGGTCGATCGAGATGCTTTGCTGCTCTCCACAGAGAGTAATTCGATATTTTACAAGCCCTTAGAGATTCTATATGTTCTCTAATTTGGTCATTTTGCCAGCTTTTAATATGTTTGTGCAGTTCTGAGGCCACTTTATTGAAATTCGTTTTATCAGCTGGATGTCTGCTAGTATGCCAAACGCGCCGAAGTCTTCTTTTTTCTTCAATCAGAGACTTTAATGCAGACGTGGGTATGTTTACTGCTACATTTGGGTTCAGGATAGAAGGGGTACACCTCCATGCCGCTTCTTGAATGAGATGCGAAATGTGCTTCGTCGCATCCTCAACATCCTCTGGGGATTTGAGTGGAATTTGCAGCTCGATGTTCTCATTTAGAAAGTCTCTAAATGCGGCCCAATCGGTTTTGTGATTGGTTAGTGACTCATTCTGTTTAAGAAAGATTGATGTAGAGATTGACAATAACACTGCAGTATGATCCGATGTACCCTCTAGACATGACCTGACGTTCAGGTAATTTGTGCCAATGCCCTTTACCACAAAAAAGTCCAACAAGTCTGGAATTTTATTTGGGTCGGTTGGCCAATATGTCGGTTCGCCAGTAGAGACAGTCGAGAGATGTGATGAATCCAAGCACTTCTTTAGTTCTCTGCCTCTGGTAGTGATGAGTCTAGAGCCCCAGTAGGTATGCTTGGCATTCCAATCACCGCCCGATACAAAACGGCTCCCCAGTGTGTCAAGGTATGCCGAGAATTTATCCTCCGTAATTTTGTGTTTGGGTGGACAGTATACAGCTGAGATGGTAATGTTTCCCGTTTTATCCGTCACTGTTATTGATGTGGCTTGAAGGTAGTCGGATACAAAGGAAGGTTCTTGAAAGTGCTGTATTGATTTTTTTAAAATAATCGCTGTTCCTCCGTGGGCAGTCCCGTCTGGATGGTTGGTCGAGTAGATGATATATCCAGGAATATTAACTTGACTACGTTCTGTAAAATGTGTTTCGGATACAAGCAAGATATCCAATTTATGCAGATGTATTAGCAGTTCTACTTCGTGTTTGTTAGCAGATAGGCCATTAGTGTTCCAGGTAGCCAGGCGCAGTTCTATGAAGAGGACAATCGGTCGATTAGTTTAACTATAAGGTTCATCATTGAACTTATTTGTTGAAGGAGTGCGTCAATTTTTTCTGACTGTTTTATCAGTAGCTCTTCCATTGCATTAGGAGCAGATGACTGTTGAGGGTAAGTTCTTGCTAGAACATCCGCGTAAGTATTTCCACGATTTTTAGTTGTCTTTTCGCGGCTATGGTTGTCATTCTTTATATCATTAACAGCGGGTTCAGAAGTCTTCTTCAGTTCAGTGGTTGGATATCTGGACGAGTTTTTGTTGCCTCTTTTAAACTTTCTTTCGTGGATCTCTTTGTAGACCTGACATCCCTTGAAGTTTGCTGGGTGATTTCCTTGACAGAGAGCACAAGTAGCTGGAGTGTTACGATCCTTTTTAGGACAGTCGCTTGTTTTGTGTGAAAGGGCACACTTGACGCATCGGTAGGGTCTGGTGCAGTTGTTTTTTGTATGGCCATACTGCTGGCACCTATTACATTGTGGTATAGTGTTGCGTTTTTTTGGGTCTTCGATGATCACTGATGTATGGTAAATCGTTTTGATATCTTTAGCCTTCTTGTTGTTTGGGCTAGGTTCCAGGTTGACAAAGAATGTAGACGTTGGTAATTTTTCAGGACCGTAGCGGGCGTTGATAATTTCACCTACGACTTTGTTCCCAGTGGCAGCGATAGCATCTTCTATCGCAGCAAGAGGTGTTGTGTGATGTAGATTACGTATCACAATCCTGCAGCACTTGTCCTCTTTACGGGTGAAAGTATGTCCAATGAGGCCTTTTTCACGAACTAGGGACATGAGGTTTTTGTAAGCTTCTGTATCTTTGCAGTTTATTCTTAGTTGACTTTTTGCCATTAATTTGAATGTATAGTCATAAGGCTTCAAAACTGTTTCAACTGTGTCTTTCAGTTTAGTGACATCTTCTATCCCATATAATATTAGAGGTGGGGGCTTGTTAGGATTCTTTACCAGAGCAGTTGTTGCTGGGGTGTCTAGTGGAAGTACTGCAAATCTGTTGCTGGTTGAGGTTCCGATAACATCAGAGGTGGGAGACACAGAGGTTCGTGGTCTCTTGTTGTTCCTATTTACAGGCACTCTCTGCCATTCCTGTACGGATGGGTTTGATGACGAATCCTTCTGACGAGTGAGAGGGAGTGAGTCGCTATACGAGGAGCTCCTTGGTCTGTTCAGGAACATACTTTTGTGGAAAGCTTGTTGGACGAGCTTAGCTTTCGGTTTTTCCCCAGTAGCATTAACAGTCGCAGAAGCCTGGACAGCCACTTCTACGATGTCTTCGGTAGCAGATTTCACACTCGGAGGCCCGGGTACCTCTGAGCGCCGGGGGTTGGCCGAGCAAGGCAAGGCAATGATGATGAATGATGATGATTCATAATTTAATATAGTTTATATATTAACTGGAGACTATGTTTCCAGCATTATTCTGAGTTGTGCTCCGCATTGAGGCTGTTTTGTAATGTGTATTAATTATAAAAAATAACAAATTGCAAAAAAAATACTAACATTTTTTTTCTCATTATAGTTGTGTCAGGATGAGTCAATAGAAATAGAAATAATCTTTATTAAAATAAACTCAATACAAGCACTTTTGAACAATCTTGTAGAGTGACTACAAGCATATGCTATTGCAATTTTGTCAAAAGGAAATAGTCTAATCAATGGATGTAATCAGAACAGACTACTTCCCACAAGCAGCAACCATTCACGAGTATGACGGATGATATTGTGAATTACGTGTACAAAACCCTTTGTCTTTCTGCTTTCAGACTGTGCAGCTTAGACCGTATACATAAATCGGAAAAAATCATCTCAATGCTGCCATCAAACCACCAAAGACGACTGGAAAAGTACAAAACTTATTTGAGCAAATTCAAAAAGTGTCTGGACGTCAATAACAGCATCGTACACATGATAATAACGGACGTGGACACAATGTTTGAGAACGTCGACCACACTGCCAAGTCCACGAATGGCACTGAATGTTTTGGATTTGATTATAATAACTGTGAGATTGTATCCGAGAAACAACATAAGATGCATCATGATGTTGAAAAGGTAGGTTGGTTTTTTATTTAGCTAGAATGAGATGGGCGAATATTAGAAAACCCCTTTTGCTGTGGCTCCGCAATTCCAGAACACGTCCATTACCATCTCTAAGAGTATTGGGATTCTTGGTATCGACATCTCTAGCACAGTTGATTTCCATAGTTACCTCGAAGAAAAGGTCAAGCTGGCGTCCAAAAAACTCTGTGTGCTTAATATAGCGAAGCAGTACTTCACCAGAGACTCCACTTATATAAGTCTCAAGTTCGGCCGCACATGGAATACTGCTCTCACCATTACCATAAGTGCAACAGAGACGGATATACTTACACAGCTTGTACGTTATGACATCTGTGGTTGTAACAGTAGGTTATGTCATTTTCCAGGTGCAGTCTGTATTGAAGAATATAGTCAGGGATTGGAGTGACATGGGTGCAGCGGAAAGAGAGCAGTGCTACAAGCCTATACTTGACGAAATCGAGGAACGGTTTCCTCCTGAAGAATGCGGGTATGTTCATGTGCCTACACTTGTAATATTTCTGTCAACATTTTAGACCCTTCCATTAGTTTATCTCTTCAGATAATATAGGTTAAGTTCAGTGCAAAGCTAGTCTACGATCTTACTCCGCGTCACATGTACTCGTTATTTACACACACTATCCAACTTACTAATGTAAAATAAATAGTACAATTATATCACCGGTGGGTATTGTAATATGTGGGTAGTATAACCTACATATTACAATAAACAACACTACCCATATATTATGTAGCGACACCTCATCACATCATACATAAGTCTACAGTAGTGAGGTGATAAACACTGAGCTACATATATATTTATTATATTTGATTCAAAGTCGAAAACTGTCCGTTCGTCGAGTCTGTCTGTCTGTTCATACTTTACAGTGGAAGTATCTATTATATATAGGTTACAATTGTAATGACGACCTCGCTTTAAAGACTGCCTTACTTCCGATGGTCGCGACTTCGATCCTCGCTTGGTACAAACATTTGTATTCCTAATTATGCCTGTTTATATTGGTCTGCGTATTTTCTATGTACATATATTATGTATGTCTCTCACACGTCGATCACAAGTTAATGCCCGCATGACTTCAGCTGTGTGCGCTAGAGACAACATAATGCTTCCTTCTCTTTCAGACTGACTATGATATAAAATGTCAACAATTAATATTTCTCAAATTAAAATATTTTATGTGTCCATTTGTTACAGAGACCGCAGCCATGTCAAAGTGCTGGTACCTGGTGCAGGCTTGGGCAGGCTGGCGTGGGAAGTGGCCGCGCGAGGTTTCACCTGCCAGGGGAATGAGTTCTCACTCTTCATGTTGTTTGCCAGTAACTTCATTCTCAACAGGTGTCCACAGGTTAGTACCAGATTAGAACAGTTCTTTAAATTTTTGTTAAAGGCTATTACTTGGTGCTAAAGAGAAACCGTAGCATGGCAACCGGCATAGATCTATTTTGCTCACCTTTTTTATTGATGGGTTTGTGCTATTGTCAGGTGCTTTAGATCTGTAGTATTGAGACCTTCATAGATCTATTATGCTCACCTTTTTTCAAAGTATGCTACCCTGACCTGACCTCACGCTCATCTTTTTGTCTACTAGTGCGCCGTCAGCGTAAACCGTTAGCGCAGGCGCATCGTTACATTTTTTTTATTAAGTAGATTTACGGCCCTGGATCTCAGCATTCCAATATCATACATAAAAATACGCGAATTTATTCCTACTTGTTGATATTGAATATATGTACTTTACAACTGGGATGTTATGGATATGAAATTTCGGATAGGTTTTGGATATAGGAATGATTATTATACCGGATACGGATACGGATGCGGATATGAAATTATTTCGGATTATCCGTTACTTACGGATAATTTCGGTTACGTATAATATTTTTTAAGGAATTACAAAAGTAAAATACCAACAGCTACTAAAATGGTTACATAACGTGTCTAAATTAGGCTCCGCTCCTATCCGATACTGTCCGAAACTTATTTCGGATTCGGTTACGGTTACGGATATTTTTTATATCGGATATCCGATAGTTTCGGTTACGGTTACGGATCTTCTTAATATCCCTGCTTTACAAGTAAACAATCATCGTTCCATTTTTTTTATTAACTAGTTGTAGGTCCCTGGAAATTGTAATTCAATAAATGTTACGTTTCATTAATAATTCAATAATAATTCAATAAAAAATAAGTGTTTTTGTGCGAATTTGTCCCGGGTTGTTGATATAGTATATATGTCTTTTGCAGGTAAACAAATACACAGTCCATCCGTGGGTGCACCAGTATGTGAACAATGTGACGTGTGAACACCAGCTCCTTGCTGCTATGTTCCCCGACGTCAACCCCAGTGGGGACCGGCCTAATCATAATTTCTCCATGACTGCTGGTGACTTCCTCAAGGTAAGATTATATAGTATAGATGTAAAAACCCGGTATTTAGCCAAATTTATGGTTAGCTACGGATAAAATGCGGTTATTAACAGTTAGTTCTGACTGTGAAAAAGAAACAGTAAAAATATGTCTTTTTATAGTGCAGTTTTTTTTTTCAATATAGAAATATATTCCATATATCTATTTTATAATGCTTTCTATATGTGTTCATTAACTTAGTCCAGTCATGAGTAATACATAGAAATAAGAAGGACTTGTATTTAGAGTTTCCAGTTGATCCTTTTTTTATAAAGTTAAATTGTCTTTATTTTGTGGTCAATTCTTTTTGGGTTCTAGTACCAAGCATAAAATGTGGTTAATTGGGGAAGTACATTTGGATTGTTAGTTGTTATGTGGAAGGATGACCCCGTCGCTAGCAATGTGCCATGTCAGGTTGATCTCCATACACATCCCCCTGGAAACCATCATTCCTGGTGAATTTGCCACGATAGGCTGATTGACATGATCTCCAAATCCATCCTGGTTAATACGTGGTGAACTCGCCTCCGTTGGTGCCCCGGCAGCGCATACGCGCGTATACGCCCCGCCTGGTACACCATTCCATCATCATCATCATCATCATCATCATCATCATCTGCTACTTCTTTATCCCATCAATTTGGGGTCGACGTAATATATTTTTCTTTTCCATTTATCCCTGTTCGCAGTTATCTCGTTATTTACTCCCTTTCGTACCATATCATTTTTCACACAGTCTATCCATCTCTTTTTCCTTCCTCTGCCATTATAACCATCCATTTCATGTATAACACCTTCCTTCAAATATTATCTTCATTTCTAAGTATTACAGGAACATGCACCATTAAAAAAAACATTGGAATGCTAAGAAGTTCATCTCTTGCAGGTATATATGGAAGGCGAGGAATGGAACTGCGTAGCGACCTGCTTCTTCATAGACTGCGCGCCAAATGTGATAGAATTCATAGAGAGGATATACAGCATATTGGAGCCAGGTGGCTACTGGGTGAATTTGGGTCCCCTGTTGTATCATTACAGGTCAGAGGAGTGATTGTTTACTTCCTAGTTTATTAATCCCTGGTGTTGAGACACGTACATAGGCTTTGCTTTTTTTTTTCATTTACCATCATAACGTAAACTAAAAAAAATTACATAGTTTAAAAAAAAAAATCTCCGGACAATTCACACAGCGCCATTTAGTCCCAAGCTAAGCAGAGCTTGTGTTATGGGTACTAGACAACTGATATAAATACTTAGATACATTTTTTTTGTAAATAAATAAATATTATACATCGAAAACATCCAGACCGATACAAACAATCGTACTCAAGAATACAAATGTTTGTACCGTGCGAGGAATCGAACCCACGACCATCGGATAGTAAAGCGGTGTGCTAAACCTCTAGACCACCGAGGCTGTCAGTTATGACGACCTCGGTGGTCTAGCGCACCGCTTGTTAGAATTTAAAATAGATAGTTATCAATAAAATATTGTTTGCATGCAACACCAATAGATGGCGCTGTCACAAAATTAAATATCGTTTTATAAAACTCCATATGTATTTTATATTATATAATTTTTCTCCCCCTCCGATTGATCCCCCGTCCGATTCAAACGGAGATTGATATTACGACGGCCTGAGCCGAGGTTCGAACTAGTCCCTAGCGGTACCCTCAGACTAAAGTCATACGACTTTAGTCGCTCCATAAGTCCTTCCTTTGGTTTTGAGTGCCATCTGCACTCGCCCTCTATCGTCCGGTGAAGCTATAAACAGCTGCGGCCAACAGCGTTATTATATTAGTAGTCCGAAATAAAAACATTTTTTTTATTTGAAACCGATCAATAAACCTTATATACACGAGTGTAGTATTTGGTTTATAGTTAAGACCTTGTGGTTTTAACGCTGATGGTTGCGAGCTAGATTCGAATTGGTGGTTTGTATTCACACACTTAAACTTAAAAATGTAAAGTAATAATAAAATTATTTAAAAGAGCAACACGCAAGTTTCTTGCTCGTTCTTCTTGTGATGAGACAGCTTTCCGAACGAGCGGTAGATTAAAAAAATGTAATGACTATTCAAAAGTGCTTCAATGTAAGTTTATTTGAATAAATGATTTTCTATTCTATTCTATTCTATTCCTCGCATTTTTTTTATATTAATCGGCGATCAGTCACAAGACTATAAGCAAATGTGTTGTGTACTGCTCGATTTGCAGTCAAGAGGTCAGCACCACTTCTGCCTTTGTGTGTATATGTTCTAACTTTATTTTTTATATATAATCTGTATTGTCGACAGTGATACACCGACAGAAAACAGCATCGAGCCGCCGTACGACATACTATTAGAGATTATAAGGGACATAGGATTTGATATACTGGTCAGTATATGCTTTATAAAACCTACTTCTACCTCTGGTAATACAGTGAAACCTGGTTAATGGGGATCTCATGGGAACAAGACTTATGTATCAACTAGCTGACCCGAGCGACTTCACCTGCATCACACTTATTATTATATATCACCTAATTTACAGAATATTTTTTTAAATTATAACCTATGTGTTATACTTATGTATAAGGTATGTAACTGTAAAGTTTCATCAAAATCCGTTCAGTAGTTTTAGTGCGAAAGAGTAACAAACATCCATACGTATAAACTTTCGCGTTTATAATATTATTAAGATTACGATATGGCGGACTTTAACACCTTGAGGTATTTTCTCCCAGTCAACCACAGAGCTTTATCTGGACAGTACAATAAAAAAAATGTATAAAATTTAAAATAACAATGTAAAAAAACTATGACTCAGATTTAACATGCCCATAATTATATATAAACTAGCTGCACCCGCGACTTTGTCCGCGTGGAATTTAACTATATTTTTCTAAAATAAAAGTAGCCTAAGTTACCTGCCAAAAAAGTCCCGTCAGAATCGATCCAGCCATTTCAGAGATTAGCCGTATTAACAAACAGACAGGCAAAAACTGTAAAAAATGTTATTTTTATGTATGTACCGTATCGATATCCATATACATATAGTAAAAAACGGTTATTTCAATATTATATTTATAATTTATACATATAACTACATACATATATTTACACGTACATTTACAAAATACATTTTTTTTTACTTTTACAGAAAGAACAGACTGGCGTCAAAACGAAATACGCACAGAATCCCAACTCCATGATGCAGCATGAGTATGACTCCGTTTTCTTCGTATGCAGAAAGCCTTACTGAATAAAAGCTATGTGTATATATTCTTCAGGAATTGTCGGCATTACTCTGTGTAAATGTACAATATATATATTTTTTGTTATGAATGAATGGTGCACCCGCCTGCGCTAATGGTATATGTTGGCGGGGCACCAGTGGAGGATGATAAGATGTGCATGAGGTCAGGTCAGTTAGCCCATCGTGACAGATTCCCCTGAAATTAACCCATCATGGTTAATTTCAAGTGAATCTACCATCTTTCCAGGAAGAACCGCGTGGAGGTCGACCTAATATGGTACGATGCTAGCAATGGGGTTATAATCCCCGTTTTACGTTTCCAATTTCAGAAAAAAGCATAAATAAGTGTTATTTAACTATCGACGCAAAAGGCGGCTATCTATTTACCAAAAGTAATAATAAAAAATAAAAAAAACTAATTTTGACTCAAATCTGGTAACATCTCAGTAACAGGTTTTTGTATTACAAAAATAAGCAACTGAAAAACGTGAATATACAATAGTAATATGTGAAATACAATGTTAATCTAATTTGTACTGTAAGTCTTAGTATTTTGGTCAGTATTTGTTTGTAGGATATTCTAAGTTATTTTTATATATTTTTTTAAATGGATGGTAATGGAATGGTGCACCCGACTGTATTGACGGTATACGCTGGCGGGGCACCAGTAGAGGATGATAGGATGAACATGAGGTCAGGTGGCGAGTTCACCAGGAATTCACCTGGATGGTTTTCAGGGGGACCGCGTGGAGTTTTGTTTTTTTATGGATAATAGTGGAATGGTGCACCCTGGAGGATGACAAGATGAGTATGAGGTTAGGTCAGTTAGGTCAACGTGGTGAATTCACCATGAATCACGATGGTTTCCAGGGGCACCACTTGGAGATCTACCTGACATGGTACATTGTTATGGGACATTACTAACAAATGCCTTCTCCCCAATCTAAAACATGCCTAGTACGAAGAACAAAATTATTATTAATCTCGTATATTGCATCTTTCACCTCGTACATCGTATTTTGACCGATTTCCGTTAGCCAAAATTTCGTACACACGGTTCAGTACGAGGACGAAAATGTCCTCGTTCTCAAGGTCAATAATCTCGTATCTGTACGAAGATTGTTGTGCGGTTGGCATGCCTGCCTTGGCTAATTTTCGTAGATCATGATTTCGTACACACGACCTTGTACGGGTACGAAAATATGCTCGTATTCAAGATCAATAATCGCGTATCTGTACGAAGATTCTTGTGCAATTGGCATCCCTGCTTTGGCCAATTTTTGTAGGTCTTAATTTCGTACACATGTACTTGTACGAGGATGAAAATATCCTCGTATTTCAAGGTCAATAATTTCGTATCTGTACGAAGATTCTTGTGTTGTTGGCATCCCTGCTTTGGCTAATTTTTGTAGGTCAAAATTTCGTACACAAGACCTTGTACGAAGACGAAAATGTCGTCGTACTGAAGGAAAAATCTCGTATCTGTACGAAGTTTCTCGTACCGTTGGTATCCCGGTTTGTATGAAAAATGATGATGATTTCGCCACTCGGTACGAACTGAAGTGTCTTATTTTTGTAATACATACTGAAATATCCACATGAAAATAAACTGTAATAACTCAAAATTATAATTTTTGGAAAATCTACTTTCATAGTTTATATTAAGGTAGATTTTTCATAATTTGTAACTTATGACTTAATGCAAATTAATATGAAGAGTGGCCTATATAGATATAAATAGATATAGTATATAATTTGCGGCAAAGAACTTGAACCCTTTGATTAGTCCTCTAGAATGGTAACAAGAGTGGTACTATGGGTGATAACGTGATGACGTGATGTTACCTCTAACCATCAGGACCTTGATTGATATCACATGATTGATCTTAGTCCTCTAGAATGATAATGCATGAGTTGTACGTATGATGACGTGATGACGTGATGTTACCGCTAACGATCAGATTTTTTATTTATATTATATGATTGATCTTAGTCCTTTGGAATGGACACGCATGAGTGGTACCACGGCTGATAAAGTACTGTTACCACTTACCATCAGGTGAGCCGTTACTGTGTTAAGCTATTGATGCAAATTAAAAAAAAAACTACATTGATTAAAATGTACAAGGAAGTGTTAGAGATGACGCAATAGTCTTAATAATTTGCGGTGTTTGCACCACACTTCATTGTTTTGGATTCTATTAATTAAATCGTGAATAGTTTTTTCAGGCATCTTACATGTTATTTTTTTATTATATTTTCAATGAACAATGTTAGAATTTGTATCAAAGTCATGTTTTTTTTGTGACAATTAACTGTAATTTTTTATATCGCTAATGCGACCAACCGACTGAAGGTATGCTTAGTTTTACCCTATTGTGACAGTAAATGTTAATGATGTTTGTAAGTATTGGAATATTTAGTGTTAGATATATTTTGTTACACTAACAGTACAAGCGGCCGCAACGCCGAAATCTATGAGAACAAACAAACGAAAACTTATTAATCAACAACTGCATATTTAATATTTTGGTCTTCAATATATATATGTATGTATAATTAGTTAATTACATATCTATACATATATAAATAACTCATACATACAATAATATATACATATAAAGAGAACTGCTTGGCGATTGATATTGTATTAGCCAAGCGGAGTCCACCGGAAAGTCGCATCCCCTACAACCTGACGATTGACCGCCTGTATATTACCAGCCTAAGTTGTGATTTCGGCGTTGTGACACGCATGTTCGTTTATGTTTAAATTGTTTTTGTTAAATGATTGTGTTATTTCAAAATAATTTAGATCATTGTGAAACGTGCATAAGATTTTTGGATTTTATATAAACCTTAAAGTGACGATCGAAACCGTAGCATAGCTCACTATGAGTTAACACTTTAACTGCTGAGTAAATTCGTAAAAAAAAACTATCAGTGCTCACTCATACAGTATGTATGGACTCACTGTTGTACTAGCATGTAAGGTGCGAATTTCTAACTAGGTCACCAGTCGAGTAAAGGGCCATAAATTGCGTCACACGAATTCCTCATTCAATCATATTTTGATTTATTTGTCCCACTTTGTCACAGTTGTCACAGCTTGTCACATTTGTGAAATAACAGAAACGATAATCAAACACGTCGTGTAACGTGCGACGACTTCGTTATTTAATTAAATATTATGGTTTTTTTTAAATATAAAGTTAAGAGTACAAATTTTGTGTTTTAAATAGTTAATTTTAAACTTTCGTGTTTAATATACATTATTTAAATTATTAACCGGGTCTTAACACGAATAATTTTATGGCAATAAAGGTATTTACCTCTCTCGACGTTTCGACTAGGTTGCACTAGCCGTGGTCGTGGCCGTACCTTTATTTGCCATAAAATTATTCGTGTTAAGACCCGGTTAATAATTTAAATAATGTATTTGTGTTTTAAGATATGAAGTCATGAAATTTAGAACCCCGTCCATCCCCTTGTCATACAATGTCAATTCCCTCACCCCCTGTGACGTGTGACGTAATTTAGGATCACGCTTAAGGATGCGCGAGATGTCTCAACCCATTCCACGCGAGATCTCTGTAGTTGAAAGTGTTATCAGAGATCGTCAATTTTGTCTTATGTATTTACATGTCCCATGGTTAGTTAGTGCGTAGTTTATTTTAGTTAGTTCAAAACCAAGGTCTCACAATTAAGTATTAATATTAGTATAACTCGAGGTCGTAATTTGAACGTTTCTAATTATATATTTTAACCTAATCTATACCTGTCACAAACCCATCAATTTTTATCCGTTACAATTTTGAGAGTTATTAATAACATCGTTATATAGCTCCCCCTTAATCAGATATATAAATATTTTATAGGAAAAAAGTCAGTTTGAGGATAAGTGGCGCCATCTAGCGAATTACGTGAAATAGTAAGTAGTTGGCGTTAGTTATCCTAAAATAGGTATCGAATAAAGCAATGGTTTTATGAAAAGTTATTGTTAAGTGGAAGAGAGTTGTTAATTATCTAAATGTACGGTGTCCTTGCGGGTTTGTGTTGTTTTTTTAAATTAAGTACATTTTTAAACTTTATGTTAGTCCTCTCGCAGGACACGTACGTTAGTAGAACCAGAGATAAGAGGCGAAGCTTTAATATTAATAACTTTTACTAAATTTTCGACGAAAAAGTTTTAAATTTATTTTTCAGATTACCACTTTCATGAAAGTGTACCAATGTCACACACACACATATGTACATACATATATACAAACTAAGTCTGTATATAAAGACTTGTCTCATAATATTTGACCTATGAATATTTTGTACACAACTTTGGTTATATTTAACGAATTTGTTAAAATTGGTGTTTATGTTATTTGCCATAGAGTTCAATATTATTTGATGACTTAGTTAATAGTTTTTTTTTATATGTGATAAATGTTCATTGTAATTACATATGTTTTTCTGCCAATTATATCTGCAGTGAGTCGAGATTTTTTTTTAAGAAATTCGCATTAGTTGTTCTCGATTCACTGCAAATAGGGCGATTTTTTAATTACGTCATACGATGTCATGATTTTTTATTTTCTACCTTCCTTGTCACAGTTCTGTAGCCACGTAGCATGATGGGGCGCTTTCTCCACCCTGGTTCTAACCTGTAAGGTACCTAACCAAACCTAAAAAAAATATATCTAAGTACTACCTACGGTACTTAACATCTATAAGAAAGTTCATACTCGACAGTCGACACAAAACCCCCTCCGGTCGATCCCCTGTCCAAATCAAACGGGGATCGAAATCGGCCCGAACCGAGGTTCGAACCCCCTAGTCAGCCTACAGCCGCTCCATAAATCCTTCCGTGGGTTTGGAGTGCCATCTGCACTCGTCCCCTATCGTCTAGTGAAGCTGTAAAGACCAGCTGTGGCCAACAATATTACAGTAGTCAAAAAAAAAACACATACAGGGTGCTAGGGTGTAGGTACCCGTTTTGTATGGAAAAAATAATCGGGGTAAAACCGCGGGTATAGTTTGCTAGTTACATAATATTTTAGATTACTGCCCCGCCCTGAGCCCATAGCTGGCTGGGCCCATGTGTTGGTCACATTTATGAGACGCCCTCTTCCAATGTGGCGTCACATATTTTGAAATTTGAACTATTTTAATAAATAGGTCCAATTACGTGTTTTAATACTTAGTATAGATTTTATAATGACGTCATGAAATTTAGCACCTCCTCCCATCCCCATGTCACCCGTTACAGACTCCCTCCTATTTTTGTCAATAGTTCAAATTTCGGGATTGAATACTTACATACGTTACATTTTGTAATGACGTCACGAAATTAAGTCCTCCCGCCCCCTTGTGACACATTGTCGACTCCCCTCCTCCTCCCTTTGAGTGACGTAATTTATAAATGGCCCCATACATTGTGCGGTAGTTTTATGAAAATGTGAGGAACTGTTATATAATGATATATAAAGTATCTACATTGTAAAAGAGATTATATTAAATGTTTATTGGCTAATTTTCTTTGATTTGTGTCCTAACTTTAGATTATACTACCTTTTACATTTATTATAGATATTGCAATTCATGATTGGTTAACCCTTAATTTTTTTATGCATCTGGAATGATAAACACGTGACGGGTTTGATGACAAGTGGTAACGGTTTATATAAATGTTTAGTATGTGAGAAAGAGACGGAAGCATAATGTCTTCTCTAACGCATACTGCTGGCGTCATATCATACGGACGATACGGACATTAAGCTGTGAATGGCGAGTGAGAATAGTGGTGTCTGAGAGCCGATAATTATGACGACTAATAGTACAACATGAATAGAATCACGGACATCACATCAACCGCCTGTGGTATTCCTCATGCGTTGTGATTTATGAGGATTAAGGTCTCAGTATTATGTGTTATGTTCCATATCTCACCAATTGGCCGACAACTTTGTAAGCACGCTACTTGGCTGCTGTAATAGCTGAGACAGAGGTATCAACGCAGACGATTTTTTTTACATTACGACGGTGGCAAACAAGCATACGATCTATCTGATGGTAAATGTTACCGTAGCCTAGTGACACCTGAAACACCAGGGTTGACTGAATGTGCGCGTTGTCGACCCGTAAGAAACCTTAACATATCCTTCTTGAAATACAGTTTCTACAGAAAACCTCGGCAGGTAGTTCATTCCACAATGTAAGTGTGAGCAAGCTCCTCTGAAAACGCACTGTCCGATACCACTTTGGTTCTAGCGTGTGGTGATAACCTGTCGACTTTATAAAAGGTATGTAAACAGAAACAGCAAAGCAATAATTATAGTTTACCGTTTTTTTAAGACAGGAATGAAAGTAATATATTAATCAGTTAAAGTTTTATTCAAATATTGCACGAAATATCTACCTATCTTATTCACATCTTCATTCGAATGGTTGGCTTTTGCATACGTGAGGAACTGTCTTCTGAGTACCAGTAGCTTCTGAGGATTCACACATTGTACGAAACTGGAGTCCAACTCGCAGCCGGGGTACTCCGGGAACCTCACTTCATCCTGGTCCAGCTGTTTCGCGTCGAGTATACATTTTGATATTGATTGTGTTACTTTGTCTAATTCGTATAGGAAATTCGTTGAGGTCAGTGGAGGCTGAAAAAGAATATTAATAATATATCCATGGATAATTCATACAGCGCCGTTTAGTCTCAAGCTAAGCAAAGCAGAGCTTGTGTTATGGGATGCACTAAATAACAGATGAATATATACTTATTTTGTTTTGAAAATACACACAATAGATATTGAATTTTTTTGGGGAGAAAGGGATTGTTAATAATGTCGACTTATAATTCCCTTACTAACGATGCACCATATCAGGTTGACCTCCACGTGGTTCCCCCTGAAAACCATCGTAATAAATTCTTTGTGAATTTCCCATGATGTGCATTGACCTGACCTTATTATCATTTTATCATCCTCCACTGGTGCCCCGCCAGCATAAACTGATAGTGGAGGTGGGTGAACCATTCCATTATCACCCATAAGCATAAAAAAATATACATAGAAATGAACCAGACCAATACAAACAGTCATACAATCAATAGAAATGTATGTACCATGAGAGGAATCGAACATGTCACCATCAGAGGTAAAGCACACCGCCTTACCACCGATGGTAAACCACTAGATCACTAAGGACTGTCTGTAACTTACGTTCTGAGTACTCATGTTAGGAGGAGGTGGTTTCCTCTCAAATAGAACCTGGTATACACTCTCCAAGTCTAATGTGTCCGTTGGTTGCACCGTGAACAGTGGACTGTCCCATCTATTATTGGAATTTGGTTCTTCAAATCTAAAACATGAATCATTTTTAAATATTATTGTTTATTACTTGCTTGGTTAATTAGTCATATATGTTTAGTATTAAATGGTATTATACAGTTACTGCTAAACCTGTATATTTGGCTGACTCTAAAATTATAGAAAAAATTTCTTATAATGTGGCATTAAAAATACACCTATAATTTCACCTTTCTACCCTCAATCCCTAATTTTTAATAGCAATTTTAATTTATATGGCAAAACGATGTTTGTGGGATCAGCTAGTAACATATATATAAATAATACTTACTGCATCTATTTAAACTTCTTCTGTTAGATTGTGTAATGATGTGTCAATTAATAAAAACTTTGTATTCAAATTTGAATATTGTAAAAAGAATGATAGATCTTACTCACCTAAGTCTTGACAATGCATTGAACACTTCTTCTGTATATGGTACCATATCTATATTTCCTTCTCCTTCACTGTTTTCTGTCTCACTCACTCTTTTCTTGTTATCTTGCCATGCTTCCTCATGATTCCTGATAGTGTATAGTGTACATTGAGTGCATTTTGATGCCTTTGAAGCACAATACAGTTCGTAACGGTAACCTGCACAAGAAGTGGTTATGTAAATTTAAATTATCGATGGCAACACTACTGTTTTATCCAGGATCTGCTAGTGAGGGATCGGTGGCGGATTATATGAAATCAACACAGCATTAAGTCAACTCAGTTTTTCCTTTCATCTGCGAAGGAACCAATTATTGGACTCAGACACTACAGCCCAATCTGTGAGATCTCTTGTGTCTCACAGATGGCGCATTAATGTCATTTGGACAGCTAACAGTTAAAATAAGGTATTCGCTAACGAGGCACTGGTGGATGATAGGATCAGCGTAAGATAAGAATAATTAGGCATATGTTTCAAATTTAAAAAAATAAAATTTATCAGAAACTAACTACAAATATTTGTAGGAAAGACAGCAATGATTTAATAGCTTAGTAATGGGACCATGAGTTCCCTTGGGATCCCACGAACTGTAGGGCTGTTTTCTGTATTTTGTTATTTATTTGTATCTGGTTTTACCTTTTATATAGTTACTGCCATCCAATATAACAACACTGTCTTTTCCTATTAGCTTGAGCACCTCTGATTTTAGGTAACCGCGTATTCTTTTTTCTTTTTGCGAGTCCAAATAAGCACCGTTTTTCTCATAACCTAACTTAATTATAGCCTCGTCTTCTGATATAATTTCTACACGTTTCCCATATTTGTTCTCAAAGAAATCCTTTAATTCTTTAGCACGAGTTGTTTTACCACTGACTGGTGTGCCACATATAATTATTAAAGGCATGTTTATTAGTAATTTCTAAATAAACATAAGTAGAAAGCAGCTGTTAGCCAAATTCTGCTAAATTTAATTAGTCTGTGACTAAGACATTTACTAATAGTGACAGTCTGATTGACAGCTAAATACTGAGATTACACAGTTTTCTTTATACATATACTACATCTGTAAACACATTAGAAACGTAGTGATTAGTTACTCATTGGCACAAATGTTTTGAAATCAACCAAGCGAGTCGAACATTACCGAATGGTATGTTCATATATAATTTTTTTTTTTCACATATCCCAAATGTAATCCATATCCTTTCGTTCAATCATTCTATTTATCTATTGTTTATAGTGCATAATCCTCTATTGTACATTTGTAGGATTACAACTTAACTTTAACATTTTTACAGTAGATTTTTGAAAATTTGCAATTTATAAGTTAATACAGTTTTTTTTAAATGGCCGATATGTATAGTTGAGGACCATTATGGATCAACCACACGACTATAAATAACATAATCATAGTCAATATTTCGTTAGATGTAATTTTAAAATAACTGTGTATAAAAGTTTGTAATAGTATATTTTATATTCATCAACCCGATTAATGTATTTCAGCGACAGCTACCACGTTCCATACCATCATGTGGGCAGTCAGCTCTTTTGTCAATCTAATAGTGCAAAGACGACCTCTACACGTCTTACTGAGGTCGCCAATTGATCAATCGGTTAACTGATAAGATTTAGGATTCCGACTCAAAATAAGTTCAGTAACATAGCGTCGTAGTCGGCTGATTATTACCCTGATTTACGCCTAATAGTCGTGAGTTCAAATCTGGTCATAAAAAAAAAACTATGTGTCTTTCTGGTTTTTTATGCAATTGTGATGGCAAATAAGCTTACGGCACGCCTAATGGTAATCGTTCTCCTTCTTCTACTGCCCCATACTGGGACGTTCTGGTGTTGATTTTCATCAACTAGATGTACTATAGATAGATTTGTAATAATAATAATAATAATCCCTGAACATTTTTTTAAATTTCAGTGCAATTCACACAGCGCCATCTAGACACAAGTTAAGCTAGCTAAAGCTTGTGTTATGTGTACTAGATGACTGGTACAAATACATATATTTTATTTTTGTAAATAAATACACAGAAAACACCTAGACCGATACAAACAATGATACTCATGAAAACGAATGTTGGTACCGTGCGAGGAATCGAACTCGCGACTATCGGAAGTAAGACGGTGTGCTAAACCGCTAGACCACCGTATATATCATTTTAAAGTGTTCTATTACATTAAATCTCTATTTATTCTACTTCAATGTACAGTACATTTTGCGAATTTAACACCATACGGCATTTTCTGCCAATCAACCATAGGTGGTTTTCTTTTGAATTACTCTAATGCTGTTGGCCGCAGCTGGCCATTACAGGTTCACCGAACAATAGGGAGCGAGTGCAGATAGCACTCCAAACCCGCCGAAGGACTTCTGGAGCGGCTGAAGGCCAACGCCTGACGGATACGACTTTAATCTGAGGCCACCGCTAAGGGTTCGAACCTCGGCTTAGGCTGTCGTAATTTCGATTCCCGTTTGAATTGGGCGGGGGATTGATCTAAGAGGGCCATAGGTGGTGCAGAGAATAATTTACAATATGTTACGGAGGGGGGAAGGGGATTGTCAGTAATGTGGATTCATGACCCCATTGCTAGCAATGTACCATGTCAGGTCGACCTCCACGCGGTTCCCCCTGGAGACCATCGTGATAAATTCCTGGCGAATTTGTCACGATTGCCTAACTGACCTGACCTCATGCTCATCTTATCATCCTCAACTGGTGCTCCGCCAGCGTAAACCGTTAGCACAGGCGGACGCTCCATTCCATTATCGTCCATAAAAAAATATATATGTTACGGAACCGTAATTGACAGCAATACAACCAGTTGTCTCGATATAATCAAGCTGACGTTTAATTGATTACTGCATTTAGGCGACAGTGTCGATTGCTTCAGAGATAGCGCAGTAATTATCTAGTTTGATGCATAGAAGGCTGTAAGGTTAAATATGTAATTTGTCAATATGAAATGAAATTGTATTTATTAGGATCTATCTAATTAAATAAACGACACTCACAATTACAATCAACGTAATATAAAATGATCTTATACAATAAGACAGAAAACAAAACAAAAAGTGTATACCTAATGTTATAATCTATATAAAAATAATGAAAAGAGTATAGAAAAATATTTTTACCATATTGTTTAAAAATTTTCTTGTGTGTGTCCGTATGTATGTGTCAAAGCATATGAATAGGTCCGTGCTCAGTATCATCTTGGAAAAGATAATATTATATAGTATGATGCTGCAGCGGGTGTATCGCTGCAG
Organism: Achroia grisella; assembly: GCF_030625045.1. NCBI lineage: Eukaryota > Metazoa > Arthropoda > Insecta > Lepidoptera > Pyralidae > Achroia > Achroia grisella. Next base: position 1,519,907 of record NW_026712626.1, read on the forward strand.
CGCTGTTTTTCAGCAGAAGACAAGACCTGGGGTCGTGTGTAGCTGTGCTATACTAATAATAAGTTATTTAAAAGAGGAACACGCAAGTTTCTTGCTCATTCTTCTTGTGATGAGACAGCGTTACGAATAATTGGTAGAATGAAAAAATATGACTATTCGAAAGTGCTTGAATGAAAGGCGGTCCTCCACAGTGCGGTATTCTAGAAACTTTTCGCCACGCACCACCACATTGTGGAATCACCTTCCAGCAATGGTATTTCCGAAATGAGAGGGCTTATTCCTTCTTAAAAGGCAACGCACTTGCAATTCCCCTAGTATTGCGGATACTCATGGGTGGCGGTAATCACTTACCATCCGGTGAGCCACAAGTGCATTTGTCCCCTGTGCTATATAAAAACATTGACAATGATCGTGTAGTGACGCTTCAATGAATAGAATGCGCCACTAATGATGAATTATCTATTCAAATGACAACACGGACAGTTCAATTTCCTTTGTATTAGTGAGTGGCGCCTGCGAGCACATGCCCGCTGTCAGCCATAATTTCTCGAGGTCGGTACGCATTCCAAATTCGATTTTTGAAAGATGTTTTAAACAATTGAATTTGGTAATATTTCTTTTTTTTTTTAGTAATTAGTAACTTGTTTTTTGGCATTAGTATAATGTCAAAGAAATGCAATTCGGCCTATAAATAATTACGGGCATGCACATATGGACAAACCTTCAAAATGATACTATGTAGACAATTGCCAGCAAATATGGCGTTGCATATAAAAGTTATTCTGCAAGCACATGGCCGCTGTCAACCGTGATTAGTCGAGGTCGGGAGGCATTCCAAATTCGATTATATATTTTTTTTATTTTTGTAATTTGCAACCAGTTTGTTTTTATTACTCTGTTCAGACTATTGAGTAAGTAATCACTTGGGTTAGGCTTGTCATGTCGAATAAAATAACATTGGTTTGAACCGGTGTAGGTATCTAACCAATTTTTTTAGTACTAAACAAGTTGTTTTACTATATTTACATGCAAATATTCGCTTATATTAATTTCGAAATATTTTGTAATCATTTGTGCAAGTTTCAGGACAAAAAAATTGCATGTAGTTGTGCAAGATTTTCATTTATACAATATTAACGAGAAAAAGATTGCAAAGATTTGATTTGTATCAATATCGACAAACTGCCTCCTATTGTCACGGGTTCGATTTTTCGCACAGTACAAACATTTGTATTCATGAGTATGATTGTTTGTATTGGTCTGGATGTTTTCTATGTATATCTATTATGTGTGTATTAAAAAAATATATATTTCTATAAGTTTTTTCTATAGCTAGATACCCATAACACAAGCTTAGCATAATTGTAAGCTATGAGAGCTTATGTTATTAATTTGAATATATTTTTAATCTCTTTAATAGAGTTTAAAAAAAAGTTACAAATCGTAAAGTTAAAAATCAAAATAAATTCCAGAAATACTCAATAGTCGTATTAGAATAGTCATATTTTTTATCCCATCACTCATTCGGAACGCAGATTCATCACAAGAAGAATGAGCAAGAAACTTGTTTGTTGCTCTTTGCAATAGATTTTTTTTAATAAAAATAATTAATAATCTATTCCTGGAGAAACAGTCAAAATATAGTTATAACAATTGACATGGACATATAAAAGACAGTCCTTCGAGCGTACATCGTATTTATATTGGAACTTAGAAAATTTTTCAAATCGTAATTGCAAATAACAAAAACCAGTTCTAATTATTACTTATTGCTTAATTAATTCATGAGAATATTACGAAAATCGTATATAGCCGAAAATGAATTTGAATTAATATAACGTTCTAAAAAAATAAGTGAGCATTAAAAAAATGCACGACTTAGCAATGATTTCGATAAGGAACCGTTATTGCATTATACGGGTCAAGGATTCAGGAACTACGACTGAATGTCAAGGTTTTTCAAGTATTTGCCTTTAAAAAGATATATATTAAAGGATATCAGGTTGCGAACACTGATTAGATTTTTTGATTTTTTTAAATTTTTTTTTATATAGCATATGCTGGTGGTTACTCTATTCTCCCAAATTTGAATTTAAATGAAATAGTATTATTGTAAATATGTACAACATTAAAAAAAAATACGAGCAGAGTTTCTTGTCAGTTCTTCTCATCTCGAAATCATTCCGAACTGACGGTAGATTTGACATATCATAAGAGTCTGTAATAGACCTACATGAATAAAGATATTTTGAATTTGAATTTGAATTTGATATACTGAAATTATCTTTGAGCAAATTTAAAACATCTGTTGTATTGTAATTATTGGGCAAAGCCTATTACATACTGAACGATTACTTGAATGACAAAACGTACATGGAAATAGTTTTCATTTCATAGACAACTATATGTCTATGTCTAACATTCAATGAAAATCCCGTGCATGATAAACGTATACAGGTATACAATGTAAATACTGGATAAAAAAAAAGGAATTTAGTCGAGTTCCTCAGACTTCTCAATTGAATCTGTATAATCTACAAGCTCGTCTGCCAAATAATCGTCTACAGAATAATACATATGTATATACAACACTAAATATTAGAGAAACAGAGCGTTATAAAATCGATTCCCGTTTGAATGTGACAATCAGAGGGGTTACCGAGGGTAGCTGTGAGTAGCGGCCCAGACGTTTCATTGCGCTGGATGGCGTTATTGGGTTCGTCGTCTTCATCGGCGAGGACGGTGTCGTGTGTTGACCTATGAACAACACCTTAAATAGTACAGTGACTGAAATAGGCTGACTAAACAGAAACAGAATTTAGTACAAAGTCGTTTCATCAGTAATTAGAGCTACATATATTAATATTACAAATTCGAAAAAGTCTATCAGTTTGTATCTTTTCATAATAAAAACGCTGTACGGATGTTAATGATTTTTTTTGCAGGTAGAGCTATCACGACGACGAATATATCTTTTATTTTAAAAATGCAGACGAAGTCGCGGCATACTGTTAGTAATAACATATGGAGAGACTAGTTTGTTAATCTGATATCTATCCCACACCTGGTCAGCTGTGGACAATGCGATGGTATGCCACCAAGGTTCTGACCTGACCTTCGCAAGGAACGGAAACATATGTGTGGTAAGTTGTTGAGAATAGGACGGCGTTATGCCACAATGTAATTGTGTCTTTATCTTATTATTATAACAAGAGGTTCGAAAGCTTCTGTATGAATAAATGATACTTTTATTATTTATTTCATTCAGGCTACATGGCCCTTATTATAACCTTATAGACTAACATATATAAGAAATAATAATAAAATATAAAATCAAATTGTGTCTATAGTCACGGCACTGAAGACGGCAATCTGCCACAGTAGCGCCGTACAACATATCCTTCGGCCAGTAGTTCTCCTTCATGAAGGTAAGCAGCATATTGGTGATGACCCGGGCCGCGAACGCTTTGTTTGAAAGAAGTTCGCGTTGTGATTCGATTCCAGCTGCGTCACTCTCATTACATTCGTTTGAGTACGAATTTAAGTTAAATTGAATTTGGGTTTGAATTTTAGCTTGTGTTTTAATTTCAGTTTCAATTTGACTTTGATTTTGAATCGTCTGAAGGCCAATTCCCGCCTGACGGATACGACTTTAGTCTGAGGGCACCGCTAGGGATTCGAACTTCGGCTCAGGCCATCGTAATGTTGATGCTCATTTGAATAAGACGCAAAATTAGAGGGGTAGGTATTGTAGATTGTTTTCATAGTAGCATGTTTTGTATGGAGAAGGGTAAGGACATACAGCCTCAAATCAATATATCTTACATAATCCGATCCACAGATCAATATGAGATTACATTCTAAATTCAATCCGGATTACTGTAAGCTTTTTAGTGTGTTTAATCACTTCGCAGGCGCCGGCCATCGACCTGCTTTTGTGCATGTATTATTTATTTATTTATTTAGATTACAATCCGTTAGTCATGTATAGATGTACTGTCGTGTTATTGTTGGGTAAGTAATAAATTAGAATTTATTTATTTATTATTTATTTATAAATATGCCAGTGTTATGGTTACCTTTGGACTGGGTATTTATTTATTTATTTAGATTACAATCTGTTAGTAATGTATAGATGTACTATCGTGTTATTTTTAGGTAAGTAATAAATTAAAATTATTTATTTATAAATTATTTAATATGCCAGCGTTATGGGGATTCTTGGGTATTTATTAATTTATTTAGAAATTATAAGTTTAATAACTTATTAATTAAAATAATACTTTAAGAAATAAGTATGAGTATTCAAAAGTGCTTATCATTTTTTAAAAATGCTTATCACTTTGGAATACTCATAATGTATTAAGCGGGAATCGACTCTGTATTTCTCTATTAGCATCAATGTGTAGTGTTAGTATTGTAATATGGTTGAGTGCAATGATGGCTGGCTCATTTGTCACACTCGTGAACGGGTGCCACTTGCGGGATTGGTCTATTCTGATTAAGGCAACTTTTGACAAATATGCTATAGGATACGCTGGTAACTCTATTACTCCCCAATTTTAATTTAAAAATGAATTTATATTTTTGTAAATATGTACGAGGACATTTGAAATAAGAATAAGAGCTGAGTTTCTTGTCAGTTTATTTGAATATTATGAAATATATAATTGAAGAGGTTACAATACTTATTTTACTTTGATATTGGCAAATGCACCATAGTGCCAATCCATTACAAAAGAAAATAAATACTTATTTTTGTTGGAGTTTCCAACAACTATATGTATAAAAAATTCTTTTCAGCATTTGCCACAGCCCTTTGCCAGTTACCTTATGATTACTACCACGTGTTACACTTGCCCCACGATCCGCCACTACATCCGGTGCTGCACAAAGCGCCACGGACCGACTTCAGCTGTGCCAGTCGAACTAGGGGATATTATGCAGATGTACACACCGGATGTCAGGTATTTTTTTTTATGGATGATTATGGATTGGTTTCAAATTTATCACGATACTTTTTAGCGAGAACCACGTAGACAACCTGACAATGTACAAATGTACTATATGGCTAGCGGAAGGGTTGTTAGTCCACTTTAGCTCATTTGAAAGGAATAAGAGCTAAATTTCTTGTTAATTCTTTTCAGCTCGAAAGCATTCCGATCTGACGGTAGATTTGACATATCATAAGTCTGTAATAGAAATATTTTGATTAGATTTGATTACTAACAATCCCCTTCTTTGGATGATAATGGAATGGTGCACACGCCTGCTATAATGGATTACGCCGGGGCACCAGTGGAGAATGTTAAAAGGAGTATGAGATCAGGTCGATTACCCTATTGTGACTATTCATCAGGAATTTATCAGGATTGTTTCCAAGTGAGCCAGTAATCACAACGTTAGGAGTTCTCCAAAAAGACGTCGTTCTCGTTAAGGTGTGACGGATGTCAAAGTGTTCGAGGGTTACTAGATATCTAATTATGAAAATATGAAATTTCGAGTATTAACAAATCTAGTGTTTTTTTTTTACCACTGAGCTGGATATCGATTAGAACATGTGACGTCACACTATTACCACGTGTCAAAAAGGGAGTAAGGGGAGGGGGTTCTGATGTTTGTTGTTGTCGTGGGCTGCAATAATTGGGTTTCATTTTCTCGAAATTTTTAATGTTGGCTGCATTTGATCTGAAAAAAATTCTGTGTAAAAGTTACAACAAATACAACAATTGGCTTGTGACGCTTACAGAACAGAACCTATTGGATACCACACCATTTGATATTTTTCTTCTGTATAAAGTAGGTTTGTTTTGAATCTTAAAGATAAATAAAAACGCCATGATGATATTTTCACGTCTCTGTAATAATAGTTTATTTATAAAACAAATTAATGCTACGCATTCCACAATCAAGATATGACACAAAATATCCGACTCGAAGGACCAAAATACATATAATATACAATATATAAAACAGTATATGTCCTTTTTTTATATTACTATGGTGGCAAACAAGCATACGGCCCATCTGATGGTAAATGGTTACCGCAGCCTATGGACGCCTGAAGCACAAGCACTGTCTTGTACAAAAGCTCCGGAACAAACAAAATATCTGGCTCGAAGGACCAAAGCTATATGTAAATGATCTTATTAAATCCTTTAATAATAATTTATTCATATATTAAATGAATGTTACGTATTTTACATATGAAAGAGGTTTTTATTAGCTTATCTTGTTACATTTTTATAGGCGTACCATTTCTGTTGGAGACATCGACTAGTGAGCACAGACCTCTGCGCCAATGGAACACTCTTCAATGAACAGTTCCAAGTAAGTTGGTAATTTTAAGGTCCTCTTTGTATAACCTTAGAATCACCTGTATCAAGTTTACTTAGTAAGCTGTCTTTCAGTTGAATCTTTGATATTAACGGTAAAGTAGTCTTTATCCGCGGCTTCGTCTGTTTTAGTTTTAGGTTTAGTTTAGGGTTAGGTAACTAAACCCTATGTCCCTCTACTTGATATTGCTCTATCTATTATATATGTTGAATTTTATTAAGTTTTGTTGAGCAACATGATAGGGAAATCAAACGTCTGTTTGTTTACAGATAGACAAACACACTTTCTCGTATATATTGGCTATTAGTAATAATACTACTAAACGATTCACACAGCGTCATCTAGTCCCAAGCTAACCAGAGCTTGTGTTATGGGTACTAGACACCTGATACAAACACCTATATATTTTATTTTTATTAGACCTCTCTTCTTGATATTGATCTATTTTCATGTAGAATTTTATTAAGATTCGTTCAGCTACATGATGGTGATAACAAACGTCTGTTTGTTTCAGGTAGACAAACTTTCTCGTTTCTATTAAATATTAGTAATAATAATAATATCCCTAAACAATTCACACAGCGCCATCTAGTTCCAAGCTAATTAGAGCTTATGTTATGGGTACTAGACAACTGATACAAACACTTATATATTTTATTTTTAATACATACATAATATATACAGAAAACATCCAAATTAACACAAACAATCGTACGTATGAATACAAATGTTTGCTCTGTACGGTGTGTCGAATTCGCGATCATTTAAAATAAGGCGGGGTGCTATACCGCTAAACTACTGGGGCCGTCATATGATGTGAAAAAAATTGAAAACAAAAGGATTTTGAAAAGTATTTGGTGTTTATTTCAAAGGCAATAAGGTTTACTTTGAATAAATAAAAAAATGTTTTATTTCAGGTATGCGATCATTTCTACAACGTGAGATGCGGCTCGCCGTATATTGACTTATAAAATAAAACGCATATTTTATTTTAAACTTATTTATTAAATCGTAGAAAAAGTAAAAACAATAGTTTTATTATCACTTAGTATATGGGGCGTTAAACTAATGAGTATTTGTATTAAGAGAGAAATTATTCTCAAAAGAGGCAAATATTCTCACCATTGCTTCAATTTATGTACTCAAACTAGCTTTTGCCCGCGACTTCGCTCGCGTTAATTTATCCCCTTAGGGGTGGAATTAATCAAAATCCTTTCTTAGGGGATGCCTACGTCATGGTAGCTTTATGCATGCAAAGTCTCAGACCGATCGGTTTATAATTGACAAAGTTTCATCTCCTATTTTATCCACTTGGGGGTGGAATTAATCAAAATCCTTTCTTAGCGGATGCCTACGTCATAACATCTACCTGCATGCCAAGTTTCAGCCGATCCGTCTAGTGGTTTGGGCTGTGCGTGCTATATTTAGATATTCTATATGTTCACAAAAACCTATTTCCAAAAAAAAGCAATATTCATAATATTAATACTAGATTTAAAGACAAACTTTCTGTCCCCAAGTATCGTTTAAAAAAGTCAATAGGTCTTTTATGGGAATAGGTATAAAAATTATGTGAGTAGGCTTTTCTCATTGGATAAATTAAAATATATTTATATTAAGTTTAATTTAATAAAGATCATTATCACTATTACTTATAAAGCATGTATCTTTCCGAATTTAATTTCATAAAGATTAAAGACTTGAGTAAAGACTTCATTTTTGTTTGCAATGATTAAAATTTGCTTATATTAACTTTATTTGAATAAACATTATTTAAATTTCTGTGATTTCCTCCCAATTCAAATTGCTATCGAATGATAGTTAAAACTATATATTAAGATAAAAAATAGTCAACTGGCTGTAGCGTGAAGCACTAAGTGACTTTACAACATAGTCTAATTAGGAAAATCAAGGGATTTTACCATGTTTTATTTATTTATATTTTAAATAGTATATCTGTACAAAATGTAGTACACTCAGAACTATGCCCCTCCACTCTCCACGCTACGCGTCTATAAAACCGTAACTATATACTACATTTGGTCCAATTTATTACTATACAAATATATATACAATACATAGAGGGATATATAACAAAGAAGCTTGAATTGAGGACGCCGCACCAGGCGGAGGTGTATCGCCATGTACTATTTCATTCTCCTTCGTTATCCTCTCGATCTCTTCTGTTATACGCTGTTCTTCTAATGCTAGATTGGCCGCTTGATTGATGGTTTCCATTATGGGGTAGTTTGCGTGCATGGGCTCAGGTAATCGGAGTTGAAGTTTACCATCAGATATGACATAGGAGGTGTCGGTGTTGTCACGGGCTGGAAGTAATAGAGAATTATTTATTTCATTGCTGAAAGGAATTATCAAACTAAAATGTCTTCATTCGTCTGATATGGCAACTCTACTCTACTACTCTACTCATTGATTTGTAATAGTTATTAATAATCTGGCACTTTTTTTGTGGAGACCAATGTATAATATTTGTATGTTTGGAAATAAATAAATTATTCATCCTTACTTCCTTATTAATATATATAATCGCGAAAGTAACGTGTGTGTGTGTCTCTCTTACGCCAAAATTACTGAACCGATTTAAATGAAATTTGGTATACAGATAATCTAGAGCCTAAAAAAGGACAAAAAGGTAGTAACGGGTTAAAAGGTTGTATGGATGGATCTTCATTTTTAAAGCTAGAAGCCTCAAACTTATTTTTTGAGCTGTTGATTAAATATAAATAAATATGACATTTAAAGTTTATAAAATTTGTATCGTTAAGACCTAAAGGGGGTAAAATAAAATAGAGAATGACAGTCTATATGGAAATAGCCGTTTTTGAAGCTAGAACGATGATTTTTTTGGGGTAGATTATCAAATCATCATCATCATCATCGCAGCCCGGAAGACGTCCACTGCTGGACATAGGCCTCCCCCAAAGATCTCCACGACGATCGGTCCTGCGCTGCTCGCATCCAATGCCTTCCCGCGATCTTGACCAGATCGTCGGTCCACCTTGCTGGAGGCCTTCCCACGCTGCGTCTTCCGATCCGTGGTCGCCACTCGAGGACTTTACTGCCCCAATGATGATGATGATGATGAAGGTCACTATGCCACGTGGATGAAGTCGCGGTCATTGCTATTTTTTATATACGTAGACTTTGTTAAAAGTCTGCGTAAGTAATACATTATCATTCCAGTATAAAACAAAGTCGCTGTCGCTGTCTGTCCCTATGTATGCTTAAATCTTGAAAACTACGCAATGGATTTTGAAGCGGTTTTTTTAATAGATAGAGTGATTCAAGAGAAAGGTTTATATGTATAATACATGTACAGTCGTGCGAAGTCGGGGCGAGTAGCCAGTAGGCTATAATTTTCTCGTGGGTGAACCGGGCAAATAAATTACAATATAAAATATTACAAATGACAATTTCAAATTCCCTAATCCGTTAATCATTACTCTGATAACAAGTACAACTTACCATCACGCAGTTTTAGAGTCTTCAACGCCTCATCAAGGACCGGATCGTTGACGATTTTCTTGTGTCTTTCGACGAAGTCCATAAAGATGTCGGTGTCTCTGGTGCAGTGCCCGCGGAAATCATCCGTGTCTATGCTCCACACCATGAGTCCGCCCAGTTTGTAATCCATGGCCATTCTAAACAACAAACATTGACGTATTACTTAACATGTTTATATTATTTTGTTTAATTCCGCTACAATAAGAGCTAGACAACAAATATTCAATGTTTTCCGCTTTCTTTAAAATTACTACGTTACCCTTAGCATGTCAATAATAATGATGATGAGCAATTCACATAGTGCCATCTAGTAACGGTAAGCAGAGCTTGTGTTATGGGTACAAGACAACTGATATAAATACATAGATATTTTGTTTTTGTAAATACATATACAGTATACATAGAAAACATGCAGACAAACAATCTTACTCATTTATACGCTGGCGGGGCACTAGTGTAGAATAATATGATGAATATGAAGTCAGGTCCATGATGGTGGATTTAATTGGAATTAACTGTGAAGATTTCAAGGGGAAACTGGTTTAAGGTCAGCCTGACAAGGTATATTTCTAGTCCCCATTACTAACCATCCCTTCCCCTTATATAGTTAATAAAATATATAATGACTATATATTACAACTAGCTGAACCGGCCACGCATTGCTGTAGCTAAGATTAAATAGTATTGCGACTATAAATTGAGTATAAGCTATCCTATCCTTCAAGTTGTATCAAATTGCAAACAATGTGCTAATCAAATTTGTAATAAATTCAGTTACAGTTCACAAGTCCACCGCGGACAAACAACGCGGCAGGTAATTTTTATATATAAAGATATGTAATTACCATAGAGGATATGTTAATTAAAATAACATACTTCACTTTAATAGCTATGGAGCGTCCGTTGTCATACGATATGATCTTGTCACCATTACGTAGGTACGGTGTGGATGAAGACTCATCCCATAATCTGTCCCAGGGTGATGTCTTATTGTCCAACTCTAGGCATATCTGTCGAAATAATAATAACATTACTGGAGTATTCACACAGAGCCATCTAGTTCAAAGCTAAGCAGATCTATATAATATAATATTAGATACACTATTGTATTGGGTTTAAGACTGTAAGAATAGTTGTGTAAATAAATAAGTAATTAAAGTAATATTATTTTGTTCAATTCCGCTGCCATTAGTATGTGTGAGACCACAAATATTTTACGCGGCAACCTCATAATTACTAATAAATACTCTCTAATAATTATAATAATAATAACATACCTGAAGAATTACACAGCGCCATCTAGTCGCATATTAAGCAGAGCTTGTGCTATGGGTACTAGACAACTGATATAAATACATAGATACATTTTATATGTAAATACCTACATCGAAAATAACCAGAACAAAAATAAAAGTGCGGAAATTCATATCAATGAATTAATATATTTATTTATTGAAATGAATTTCCGCAATATAACACCGAATGTTATAAAATAGAAATAATCTTCTTATTGGAATGAAGATTTTTACTCAATACCAGCATTTTGAATAGTCATATTATTTTATTCTACCACTCATTCGGAACGTAGACTCTTCACAAGAAGAATGAGCAAGAAATTTGTGTGTTGCTGTTTTGAATAGATGTTTTATAAAAACAAATAAATATGTATCTCAATATTCATTCTCACCTCATTGTACCCCATGAATCCATCTTCGCCTGTAAACCGTCCCTTGAAGCTGACATTTTTGGCTTTAGTTCTTCCAAACTCAACCTGCTTGGTCTCAGGGTCGGTTAGGACGAATGTCCGTCCGTACATGGGCAGACCTAGTACCAACTTGTAAGGACTGACACCGTGGGAGAGCATATACTTTATTGTGAATTCCTGCAAAAAAAAAAAACAATTATTTATTTAATCCATAATTAGATGTCCATCAATTTTCAATGAATAATTAATTATTACAAAAGAAACTAAAGTACGCACGATTTAAGGACGCAGGAATGCACGATCTGGCGGAACGCGTGGACTTTCTCGATCTTTTGTCTACATTTAAATACTCAGATTTCCTGTGTGAACGGCGATTTGCGGGTGAAAGAACATACGTGTAACAGCACATATTCAGACTCAAAGTCATTCAAATAGGACTTTGCGGTTTCTTACGCACGTCATATTTTTTATCACTATACCTGCCGTCCAAATCGCCGTCGTGATTTTGATCTCTGCTGATATGAAATCGGAGTCAAGTTGTGCCCCAATACAGTAGCTATGTGATCTATGATATATTAAAAGAAACTAGGATAAATATATATACTGACCAGACTTAAAACATCTTCATCACTTCCACCTCTAAGAGGAGCATTGGCACCAATCATTCCGTCCCATTTGCCATGGTAATCGTAGCACATCATGTGTATCAGATCCAAATACCGACTCAGTTTGGGAAGGTCGTAAGCAACCTCCATAGTGTCCCTTCCAGCTCCCAAAGCCGCTGTTAGAATGTAACCTTTATCTTGGAAAGCTTCTTTCAGTTCCTGAAATTTCGTATTAGATAACATTAATAGAAGAGAACTATACGTATACGTAGGCAGTCTGAAAAGTTTTTGACCTTAAACCAAAGATGGCGGGACTCTTTTGATAGTTTGATACTCTATAAAGTTTCGGCTAGTTTGGATATGCGTTTTTAGTTCGTTTTTATATTTTTGAAAGATATTCATGTTATTGAAAGGTAATACGCCTACGTATAACAAAAATTAGTTAGACTCTATGTATTGGGACTCTGCACCATCATTTACCACAGTGAAATTTTGGGCAGCTAAATTTAAACGTCGCCTAAAGAGCTTAGGAGACATAGAACGTTTGAAGACGTCCAAAAATTGGAACTACTGACGATTACAATACTAAAGTTTGCCAAATAGTGTTAGACGATTGTCGAATTAAAGTGTGAGAGATAGCAGAGGTCCAAAGAACATGCAAATGTCCAAGGGACGTGTCTGTCACATATATGAAACTTGGATACACCATTATACGGCCGGAACAAAATACAGTCAAAAAAAGAAATCGGCTCCAAACTGTTTTTTCGGCTGGGAAAGTGCTGGCAACTGTATTTTGGGACAATCCTGGAGTTATCTTAATTGATTATCTTTAAAAAGGAAAAATCTTTACAGGAGCACAACTACGCTCATTAGCTTTTATTGATGACTTCCGCCATCATTGGGTTGAGGTCGGATACATTTCAGAGCACCCAGGTATAACATAAGGCTACAGCTAACCAGCTGTGAAAATATAATAAATGATTGTTACCTTCACAAGGGTGACGTAGTTATCTTTGTCCTCAGGTTTTCCTCCTCTCTTAGATGGGTATTCCCAGTCAAGGTCCAAACCATCGAATTTATATTTCCTGGAAATAGAAAATAGGTAGATACGTTAATTTTTTATACATCAATTACATACATTGAGTAAATGGAAGTTATAGAAAGGATAAATATAGAAATAGGAGAAATAGGGGTAGTTTATGTGCGCAACGGTGAAAAGGCAACCAATTCAGATAAACCTATAACGCTGGTATTATTATTGACTTTATAGTATACTAGCTGTACCGGCAAATGTTGTTTTGCCTTAAAATAAAAAATAATTAGGGGTGGACTACCCCTAACATTTAGGGGGATGAAAAATAGATGTTGGCCGATTCTCAGACCTACTCAATACGCTCACAAAATTTCATGAGAATCGGCCAAGCCGTTTCGGAGGAGTATGGGAACGAAAACTGTGACACGAGAATTTTATATATAAGATAAGGTAATTTAAGGTAATATAACTCAAAATATTGTTGGTGTTGTTCTATAATTTTGGTTGCATCGTAATTCCCTTTAGTTTTATCTATATCCCTGGACAATTCACACAGGACCGTATAGTCCCAAGCTGAGTCGAGCTTGGGTTACGCATATTAGATAACTGATAGATACACTTAGATTTTTGTAAGTACAGAAAAAACACCCAGATCAATACAAACAATTATACTCATGAATACAAATGTTTGTACCGTCGAGGAATCGAATCCACCATTGGAAGTAAAGCAGCGTGCAAAACCGTTACACTACTGAGGAAGTCAACGTTTGCCACTTCAACTAGTAATATAACAAAATAATTACTCCAAAAACGCCATCACGCTGCCAATAAATGCCTCTCTGCTTTCCTTCTTGGAGGCCATTGCGGAGTACTTTTCTGATCCCTCGTTCCATCCTCCAATCGCTATGGTCACCTTCAAGTGGGGATACCTGTTCTTCAGGCCCACCATTTGGTTGTAAGCGCCTGATTCCTTTTCTATATCTAACCAAGGATCTGTAATTTAAAGAATAAATTTCAGGTAAGATGTACAATAAAAGAAACAACGTAAACATTATTATCATCATCTCAGCCCAGAAGACGTCCACTGCTGGACAAAGGCCTCCCCCAAACATTCACCAATATATATTTATTGAATTAGGTGTTATTTTGCAGAAATTAATTTCATTCCTCAATGGATTTATATGATATTGTTTAACTCCGCAACCATTAGAATGTATGAGATCATAAATATTCAGTGCGGAAACCTGACCACCTCTACTGGAAGTGGTACTACACGCTCCTAAACAAATTCTTGTACTGATTGTAAACTGATTTTGAGTACTAATAAAGAAATAAAAGTCAGCATAGGGCTTTCAAGCTATAACCGCTGGAATTTACTATAACAAACATATATTTTGAGAAAAATCCTACCCATTATTTTAATTCCATTAGTGTCTGGGTTCAGGCCCGCAAAGGAGTACACCAGATGGGTACAGAGTTGCGGGTTCAGTTGGTTCACGTTGAAGGAACCATCGCCTTTCCTGTAAGCTGCCCATGTCGCTACATAGCACACTACAGCTTTACCATGCGTTGGTCCTGAAATAGAAATAAAAAAATAACAATACCACGCTGATCGATCCCCCATCCAATTCAAACGGATCGAAATTACGACGGCCTGATCCGGGATTCGATACCCAGCGGTGCCCTCAGACTAAAGTGGTATCCGTCAGGCGGAAGTTGGCCTTTAGCCGCTCCATAAGTCCTTCCGCGGGTTAGGAGTGCCATCTGCACTGGCCTTGTACCGTCCGGAAAAGCTGTAAAGGCCAGCTGAGGACAACAGCGTTAGAGTAATCCGAAAAAAAATTGATATAATTTCACAAACTCATCTGTGATGAAAGTCGTGAAGGTATGTAAGTATGTCTGTATAGTAGAACAGGGCCACTCCAGATCCACTTGTGAATCTAAATCATCAAGAAGCCTACAAAAAGTTAATTTTCGCCTAAATTATGTTTAACAGACGAATATAAATCTTATTATGTAATACATAAAGTACTGTATTCTATTTACATCGGCCACGTATATGAGAGACGCTCATAGGTATTTGTTATGCCAAAGTGAATCTTCTGTAAATGCTAATAAGTTACATTACAACCACCCAAGTTACACTTGGTAGATAAAAATGAACTTTATTGGTTAATATATAAAATATTTTATTGTATCTACATCGTCAAAATATCAATGTATTTTGTTACGCCAAAGTGAACCTTGTTGCGAAGGTAATAAGAAACATTGCAACTGGTCAGAACTGAATGCCAATTACCCTTGCAGTAATGTCAAACGCGCTATTAAAAAACCTCGTCCAATATTAGTGCAAACTAGAGAGACCGGTTTGTTTCATAATTTGAAACTTTTTAATATCATATTGACCGATTCCGAGTCTATGTAAATTCCATTATCATCTATTTATATTTATATATAAATATAAATATAGATATATACAATACTAGCTACTCGCCCCGGCTTCGCACAGGCGTACATGGCGAATTTTGAAGCGGTTTTTTTAATAAATAGAGTGATTCAAGAGGATGGTTATATATAATGTATGCCTGATACATTATATATAACCACTCTAATCTTGAATCACTCTATCTATTAAAAAAACCGCTTCAAAATTCGTAGAGGTGTTAAAGATTTAAGCCTAAATACATAAGGATGGACAGACAGCGACAGCGACTTTGTTTTATACTACATATGTAATGATAATACTATACAAATAAATAACATCAAAATGTCTGTTTGTAATTTCAAACGACTCTCTCTCGAAGATAGCTAATGTTATAAGCAATAATTTAGACTACTGTTATTTTAGAAATGTTACTTATTTTAGTTCTACGTGAACGAAGTTTTGGTAGTAGCTAGTTTTAAATAACATTGATAACTAAATGTTGGCACAACCTTCAAAATTAATTCAAACTTACAATATGTAAATGGTTTGCACAGTCTTAAGAAAATGGCGGGATGAAATCATTATATTAAAAATAATACCTATTTATAATCTATATTATTAATTATTAATATTATAAAGTTGAAGAGTTTGTTTGTTTGTTTAAACGCGCTAATCTCAGGAAGTACTGGTTAGAATTGAAAAGTTCTTTTTGTGTTGGATAGTCCATTTGTCAGGCAGGTTTTAAGCTATATAACATTACGCTGCGACCTATAGAAGAGAAGCAGCAGTGAAAAATGTTGAAAAAAACGGGGAAAATTATTCATATTTGCGGGCTTCCGTTGCGTGCGCTGCGTAAACAGTTCAAGGATACCCAAAAAATATATATGATGTGTCTGATAACCACGCGAACGAAGTCGCGGGCACAGCTAGTAATATAGATATATGTTGATTGATATAAGACATGCCTATGTAATTAATATCTATATATAACATTCACTAAGTTATGAACAACCGGACGAAGACAGGGCGGGCAACTAGTCATGTAAACTATTATCAATATTAAACTAAATAAAAATGTTGTTGACAAAATTAGTTTTTAGAATATTCCAGTATAATCTTACTAATATTATAAAAATGATTTTTTGCGAGTATGGTTGGATGGATTTTGTTACAATTTCACGCAAAAACTACTGGACTGATTTTGAGGAAACTTTACAATATAGCTTATACAACGGAATAACACAAAGTTAGTACGTAAATTGGGCGAATCATAATAATAAATGTCAAGTATATACATGTGTAATGCAGACGAAGTTGTGCGGGTTAGCTAGTTTATTATGTATTAGCTACGTTCTTCGCACTGGTGTACATATATTATATATATAAACTTTCTTCTTGAATCACTCTGTTCACTGCTAAAAACTGCATTAAAATCCGTTGCGTAATTTAAAAGATCTAAACAAACAGACGGCACCAGCGACTTAATTTTATACTATGTATATAGATTGAAACCAGTTTAATACGTGCTCTGAATTGATACCATTTATTATGCGTCACTCTTGGTGACTAACCCAGTAACGAATCTAAAAGGAAAAGGAAAAAATATGACATTCCACAACTCCTCAGAGCCATTCAAAGTTGACTATACTTAAGACAAATGCCCTTATAAGAAAGAAACATTCAAATTAATCTGTGCTTGCTAAAAAAAGATTTTTTTTTACTACGCGTCTGTTACGATTTTTTTTTCTTAAATTGTACAAGCATAGTCATTTTGTTCATTCATACAAGATATCCCTGTAAAATAATAAATAAAAAAAAATCAGAATGTCTTTTTTTCGTTTAGTTTGTAATACAACAATTAATGCCAACATTTGTTTGTAAAAATACACTATTTTCATTTGTATTTATTTTGGATAAAATTAATTCTAATCTATTATTATAATAATAATAATTAGTAAACACTGAAATATACGTAATTTGAATATATATTCATATTATAAATTGTGTATATTTTAATGTAAGTATATTACACAAATTTGGTTTCACTTTATTACATTGTTATAAGTTACGACCACGGAAAATTTCCACACAGTTTTAAATTCCCGCGCCTATGACGTAACATCCACAGAGCACTAAACTACTTTTTATAAGAATGAGCACTGCAGTCAGAATCGAATCGAAATTGCATATATGGAATCTGTAATGGTTCTAAAAAACAACACCTTGTACAATTTTATATATATTTTTATTTCGCGAGATTATACAAAAAAAGTTTTAAAATTAAGTCGACGCATCGTAAATATTGACGTTAGTAATCTCAATTTTTCTCAGCAAATACAAATCATTTGGAGCTGATATTTAGCTATTTCATTTTTTACATCTTTGACATCATATTCATTGTTTTTGTTACATAATTGATTACCTTTTGTAGCAGAGAAAAAAATCTCAAAGAATGGTCTTATTAAATATAGATTTACATGGTACAAGAAAACGGGTTTATTTAGGACATATTTTCCACAAAATTGCTTCTAAATATCTATGTTAAACGTAATGATCATATATCATCATAGTTTCATAAAAATATTTTATGCCAATTGAATTAAGCCTGGTAAAATCAACTATTTATGTTATAAAGATTCTTTTTTAATTACGTACCAAAGAGTTTTTCATTGAGTTTTTATTATGCAGAGAATTCTGAGATAAATTAGTAATGTTTTCACTGTCATTTGATTTGAGAATGATATTATGGAACAGGGTCTATTATATTGTTTCGGATAACAGATTTTAAAGTTAATATGAGACGAACTTCTTAGCATTCCACTATACGGATTCACTATACGGTTGCTTGGTCCATCATGTAGCATTGAGGGAAACTCCGAACAGTTCCCGGGACTCGTAACCCGCGTGTAGGTAAGGGGCACCTTGCCAACGTATGTCAAATCTCACCTTCGCCGCGTGTTTCTCTCACTGCCCGGACAAATCCGGTAGGAGCCTGCTATTGCAGCTCTAGATACAAGTTCTAATATAGAACCCATTACAGTTCTGAATAGGCCAAGATCTTTTAGATGATTGTAGAGAGATTTCCCAAGTACCATGAGATACTTGCGAAATCTCTCGGTAATGAGCGGTAGATAAAAAAAAATTGTTATGACTATTCAAAAGTGCTTAAATTAAGTTTATTTTAATAAATGATTTTCTATTTTATTCTCTACAAGTAGATTTCGCTAGTACCCCATGCGTAATAATTTATAATTTATATGCAGTATTATACGCACCACATAGCTATTTTTCGTTTTTGTTAATTAGTTCCTAATAATTATTTATTTTATTGTTATTATATAGGGCGCATTGAGCTCTACCAGTGTTTAACGTTTTTTTTTAAATATAAAACAACCTATTACCTGTAAATTTAGCGTAAGTGTACTAAGTAGATTTGTTTGTTTATGGTGTCGTATAAAATAAACTATTATGACATGGCGGAATGCGAATCTTCAGCTATTTCTTAGATTAATAGTTTGTTAATAATAATAATATAATAATAATATGTTTTATTTATTATTAGTTAATGGAGTATACAATGCTATAAATACTAGAGACTAAGTCTGTGTTGAGTTCTGCTAATATCAACTCTAGAAGAGAAATTTTAATTAAATCTTTTATTATTAATTAAATGAATCGTTAATGTTGGTTGAGTATTGTTGAGTAGTGCGAAAATATTACGTATAAATACAATCAAATATTCATCAAGCAAAATAATTAAGGGCCTTATAAACATTTGAACCGGTCCTACAGTGTATTTTATATCCATTAATACCTGTTTGAAATATCAAACATCCATTTTGTACCTACTAGCAGATAAATAAAATTTTCCTACAGAATTTTAGGTTTCAATAATAGTAAATTAACAATATGTAATATTATTCTAAATTTGAAATCGTAAAAACATGTCCAAATATTTCAAGTTTGAATTCATGTTCAGACAATGTGGTAACTATTCTAAATTTGAAATCGTATAAACATGTTCAAATATACCAAATTTGAATTTATATTCAGATAATGTGGTATTCTATTCTAAATTTGAAATCGTATAAACATGTTTAAATATATCAAATTTGAATTTATATTCAGATAATGTGGTATCCATTACAAATTTGAAATCGTAAAAACATGTATAAATATACCAAATTTGAATTCATGTTAAGACAATGTGGTAACTATTTTAAATTTGAAATCGTATTCGGTCGACTTAATAAACTATTCGATAATTGAAATCGGTTTCAGAAACCATTAATACTATCATTAGGTTTATGAAACAAGTTAATTTATGACAAGTCGCACCATAAACATTCCATATGCCACGGGACCTTTAAAATTTGGCTAAATTGCTACTGATATATATATGTTTCCGCTATATATGTTGTCGAATACCATTTCGGGAACGGCTTAACAAAGAAAACTGTAACATCGCATTCTACTCACCTCCATAAGACTGTGAGTCCACAGAAATCCCAAACAACAATATTATAGCACACACATATAAATGTTTATACATTTTTTATACGAAATAAATATAATAATAGGTTGTTTTGAAACTTTCTAAACGTTTTTGCGTAAACCGGCGACGCGGCGCGTTTATCGTTTGGCAATGAACTGGAGTCAGTGTTGCTATTTCGCCTTTCACTTCTGTTGCCATGATGCTAATAAAAATGTACACAAAACGAGTTACACCTGTTTTGTTTCGATCGACTATAATTATATGTTTTTTCTAGAGACTGCAGCATGGATATACAACGTTGAGAGCGTTGTGGCCTCATGTTTACTACCCCGTCTTACAACCATAAGGGTTTGAGTTCAAATCTGATTGACACAGAAAAATACATTTTTCGATGAAAATTATCCATAATTAAACCAGAAATCAGAGTAATTATAGAAAAAGGGTAAAACTCACTAATCAGTGATATGACATTAGGATTGCCCCCTGACATGTTAATAATAATATTTCAGGAGAATTCGCACAGATAACCAGACTTGTGTTCTGGGTACTAGACAACTTTTTTTTTAATTTTCTGTGCCTATCCTGCAATCAGTCGGAGATTATGAACAGATGTGGTGTATGTGTTACGTCGCGGGTAGAGAGTGATTCCCAGCAGAATCATCGTCTCTTTTGGTGGTCCTGGCTAATCATCGGGTTCCAGTAGCCTACGCCTTTTAAGACGACGTATGTTGTCAGGGACTATCAGTTGGTTGGCCAGCGCATTAGGATGGTTTACTAGCCGTGTCTTGTACTTGGAGTAGTGGTGTTTTATCTCTTCGGCTACTGTGTTTCTGTTGACATACTCATGAACCTCAGATATTTTTGCAAACCATGGCACATTTATAAGCTGTTTCAGGATGTTATTTTGTGCGCTTTGTATTATGCTTATGTTTGAATTTGCAACAGAACCCCACAATTGGATGCCATAGGTCCAAATGGGTTTCAATACAGAGTTGTAGAGGAGAAGCTTGTTGTCAAGGGATAATTTTGAATTTCTGCCTAGCAACCAATACATCCCTTTGTATTTTATGTTTATTTATATTAGACAACTGATATACAAATATTTGTACCGTGTGACAAATAGAACCCGCGACCATTGGAAATAAGGCGGCGCGGCGTGTTGCTAGATCACCGAAACTGTCGAGTTGAATTCAAATAGGATATATTTGAATTCAATTCGACAGCCTTGGTGGTGGACAGCGAAATGTGGACATTTTAAATTTTGCATATCGATAATAATAATTTCAAGACAATTCACACAGCATCATCTAGACCCAAGTTAAGCTAGCTAAAGCTTGTGTTATGGATACTAGAGAACTAAGTCAAATATATAGACATATTTTCTTTCTTAAATACATACATATTATACATTAAAATACATCCAGACCGACACAAACAATCATACTCATGAATACGAATGTTTGTGCCGTGCGAGGAATCCAACATGCGACCATCGGAAATAAAACGGTGTACTAAACCGCTAGACCACCGAGGTCGTCGTATACATATAGATAATCTCTGTCAACCTCGTCCAGGTTACGAGTCATGACAATATTTTTGATGAAACTTTACAGTAACATAGCTTATGCATTTGAATAACACATAGATTATATTTTATAGTGAATTTTAACGCGGGTGAAACCGCGGGCATAGCTAGTATCTGTAAAAGTTACACAATATGTACATTTTTGAAACATTGCAACACTTATTCGGTGGACGCTCTCTACTAAGATTCCAAGTTTAAACTTTGCAAGCGACCAACCGTGTCGCTATCTCACACATGTTACCGGGAAAACGACTATTGTAATATCCTTCAACTTGATGTTGACATTCAAAATAATTCCTTATAAGGATAATAATAATAGCCTATTTCGAGATAATTAAATATAGCGTAAGAATATCTTATATATAAAATTCTCGTGTCACCATGTTGTTTCTCCCAAACTTGAATTTATAAATCAATCTGTATTATTGTAAACATGTACAACATTTATTTGAAAAGAATACGAGTTGAGTTTGTTTTCAGTTCTTCTCATCTTGAAATCATTCCGAACTGACGGTAGATTTGACATATTGTAGGAGTCTGTAATAGACCTACTGAATGAATCAAGATATTTTCAATTTTAAATTGAGTTACCATACTCCTCCGAAACGGTTTAACTGATTTGTCTGAAATTTTATATGCATATTAATTAGGTCTTAGAATCGGCTACTATCTATTTTTCATACGCCTAAGTGATAAGGGTTGTCCACCCCCGATATTTATTTTTATTTTTTGGACAAAATTAAAATTTTTTATGTTTTTATAATGTGGCATTAAAATGTATTCGATCCTAAATTCATACCCCTCTATCACCAAACTTTTCATTAATTTATATGGCAAAACAACATTTGCGGAGTCATCTAGTAGCATATAAATAGATATATAACAAATTTGGACTGACTGTAGAGTCAAAAAAATATTTCTACTCAAAAGTACTTATAGACGGCTTGGGTAGACTAGCATACTGCTTCACTTCCGGTGGTCTCGGGTTCGATTCCTCACATTATGTATGTTAACATTTTCATTCATGGATATGATTATCTGAATCGGTGTCCGTGTTTTCTACGTACATTATGTATGTGTTTACAAAAAAAAATATGCATAATATAACATTTATATCGTAAACCTTTAGCGCAGGCAGGTGAAACATTCCATTATCATCCATTAAAAAAATTACATAAAATTAAAAATAAACGGTTAGGTGCCTGAATAGTTGCGGTAAACAATTCGTAACTACTCTTATTTTATTCGTAAACAAGTAGGATATGACGCATTATTACATTTAAGGAAATATTTTGTGTTGTTATTGTAAGAAACCGTTACTTGGGAATACCTTGCTACTTAGTTCATAGCAAATATATCGGATTGTCCGCTCCAGAGATACTGGACATCAAGCACTGCTACAGGCCCAGTGCTTCTGGACGTGGACATTGACATAGAGGAAGGGGAAACGAAAGGTTAAAACATATTTTAGTCAGTTGTTTAAAAATAAATAAATATAACATTAAAGGTTTGCAAAAATTTTATGGTCAAATAAAATAGGATAATTATAAGAAAGTTTTAATAGAAATTTTTGAAGCTAGACGGATGAAATTTTGTTGGTTTGTTTGTAATACTTTATTGTACAATAACATTATAAATATAAGGACACAATTGACTTAAAAAATAAATGCATACAATGGCGCAGTTATGCCAAAAGAGGGATTTTTTCCAGTCAACCTTTGAGTTACTGAGAGGAATTGTGGAGTGGTGGAAACTTTTTTCTTTTTCTATTACTCTATTTACATCTATTTTTGGCATTTTTAGATTAGATTATTAAATATTTGATGCTATCCAAGATCCACGCGGACGCGTGTCGCGGGCACAGCTTGTTGTATACAAAACGGTACAGTACGAGTGAACTATTATTGTGCCCAACTGCCTTTTAAAAACCATTGGGCGTGACAGTATGTTGACATTCTAATAATATGAGTCACATTATTAAAAAAAAACAGTTATGTGCGAGTATGATTTAATACCTAGGGATCCGTACATAAATTGTTAGACTTTTATATTGCTCTAACGTTTTGCATAATGTAATCATTACAATTAACTTCATGTTTATTACACTTCATTATTACATAGTATAAAACAAAGTTGCTGTCGCTGTCTGTCCCTATGTATGCTTAAATCTTTAAAATTACACAATGGATTTTGAAGCGGTTTTTTAATAGATAGAGTGATTCTAGAGGAAGATTTATATATATAATATATGTACACCCGTGCGAAGCCGGGGCGAGTAGCTAAGCAAATAATAAATAAATAACTCTAAACAATAAACATAGCGCCATCTAATTCCACGGTAAGCAGAGCTTGTGTTATAGGTACTAAGATATTTATTTTGTAAATACATATATAAAGCACATAGAAAATACCCACAGACCGATAAAAACAATCATACTCATAAATACAAATGTTTGCACCGTGCGAGGAATCGAAGCCGCGACCATCAGAAGTAAAGCGGTGTTCTAAACCGCTAGACCACCGAGGCCGTCGGTTAAATTTAAATTATTATTATTAGTATACATATACGAGTAGATGTAAATAATCCAAGTAACCCTAAGTCTTTAACTACAGTTAATTTTCTACGAAATTGCGTGTCGCTTTCGTTCTTTAATGAACGTAGAACAGTCGTTTTGATCTTAAGATGAATACAGATAACGCAAGGGGGGAGGATTGGAAGGGATTAGTAACAGACAGCGTGGTGGATTACAGGTTCACAGCCGTGAATTGTGCCTGAAATATAAATCAAGAAACTATAATCAATGTTATAAACTATAATGTTAGAGACAGTATCGGGCCAATTGGAGATCCAGCCTATGTACGACGTTCACACTCGCCAGTCTTTGTGAAAAGATATGAACCAAATACTACTTACATATAGCTGAATTGTCGGATATTTCCCTGGAGTAAGGGGGGGGGACGATTTTCCGTTATTGCGATTCACACGTCTGGTTTCCATTTCAGATTCGCTTTCCACTTCAGGTTACACAACTTGATTGAAAGTTCACAAGTTGTGTGTTATATTCCTCAAATTTTGACTTTATGAGACATAGCTACTTTGCATCGAATCGGGAGACAGTACTTCTGATCATGAGAGTTGTCACGTGATCAGCCGATTGCTCTTACGATTGGCTATAGTATGGTTAAGAAACTGGTCAGTAATTGGTCATTTCAATTCACTTAGACTGCGTGTGTGATTCAAATAAATTAATTAATATAAATGATAACGAAACAACTTGTATACTGTAGCTGCTATAGACAGAGTCGATAACGTGCACGTGATACCCCTGGTGTCTCAGTTGTCTATAGACAACGGTAACCATTTACTATAAAATAGATCGTGTGCTGGTTTGCCACCATCGTGGTATAAAAAAAACAGACAGTTCCCTTTGTAGGGGTTTTGAAGCAGAACAAATGGCTCACGTAATCCTGGAGTTATTAGCAGTGGCCACACAAAGAAATCAAATCGAAACGGTGAGATCGCTCTGTGAAGCATGGCTGGCTATTTCAGTAGTCTCAGCTCTACATGCACAGCGGTACAAATGAAAATAGAGATAACGGAAATTAAAGTCCAATGTACAATTCAACAAGATCTACATACTTTCGCATTTATAACTTTTTTTTAGAACTTTTAAAGGAAAACTATTCCGTCATATGTATTTTATGTGTAATTTTAATCGTTTAGGTAAAGCACGCAGCCGAAGCATTGAAAATTAGTATTTTTTGCCACATTTTTCATTGCTGCTCGGCTCCTATTGGTCGTAGCGTGAGGTTATATAGCCTATAGCACTCGTGGATAATATACCTTGCTAATATAATAACAACAATCCACAGAACCGAAGATTAGCTCGGACAAACAAACATAATAATATATACATTACTACTTCATAATAATAGCACAGATAAGATAATATTAGTACATTGGGCTCCCTAAAATATGGCCGAGCACAGTGATGGCTGGCTCATACGTCATACTCGTGAACGAGTGCTGCTTGTAGGGACTGGTTTGCTCATATCACTGACTGATTTAATCTTAATGTGTATTTATAGACCCTAATAAATTTGTGCTGTTGGTAGTTTGTACTCACACGTTTCGGCTTGTAAACTTTCAAGAATTATTTAAAAGAGCAACACACAAGTTTCCTGCTCGTTCTTCTTGTGATCAAACAGCTTTCCGAATGAGCGGTAGATTAAAATATTGTTGTGACTATTAAAAAGTACTCAAATTAAGTTTATTTGAATAAAAGATTTTCTATTCTATTCTACATGATATTTATTTCATATCACGACAACATAGTATAAAACAAAGTCGCAGTCACTGTCTGTCCGTCCCTATGTATGCTTAAATCTTTAAAACTACGCAATGGAGTTTGAATATAACATACACAAAAGTGGTATTATTTGAAAGATTATGATATTTGCTAGCATTTTTGTAAACTAGATACTTAATGAGTATTAGGCAATAATTAAAACACGTTTCTGTTTACTTTCCATATTTCATTTTCATAAAAAAAAACAATAATTAGTATTATATAAATAAATAAATTAATAAAAAAGTTAAATAAGAGATCATATCTCAGGCATAGTGATTAAATACAGAAAATTGGCAAGCAAAAATCTTTCAGTCATTGTTATAAATATTACAGTCTAAATCAGTTATTATAACAGTTTTATCAGAATGTTATATTATAAAAAAATGGTCCTCTGTCGCGTATATGATATGAGCTGATATGAGCAATGAAGTTCTGAGTTTTGAGCGTTGAGTGTTGAGTGTCGTGTGTTGAGTGTAGAGTGTCATGTGATAACGTAAGGTTAGAACTTCGAGAGTCGACTGTAGAGTATTACGTTTTGAGTGTCGAGTGTTGAGTGTTATGTGATAACGTAAGGTTAGAAGTTCGAGAGTCGAGTGTCGAGAGTCGAGTGTTGAGTATTCGGTTTTGAGTGTCGAGTGTAGAGTGTTATGTGATAACGTAAGGTTAGAAGTTCGAGAGTCGAGTGTCGAGAGTCGAGTGTTGAGTATTCCGTTTTGAGTGTCGAGTGTAGAGTGTTATGTGATAACGTAAGGTTAGAAGTTCGAGAGTCGAGTGTCGAGAGTCGAGTGTTGAGTATTCCGTTTTGAGTGTCGAGTGTAGAGTGTTATGTGATAACGTAAGGTTAGAAGTTCGAGAGTCGAGTGTCGAGAGTCGAGTGTTGAGTATTCCGTTTTGAGTGTCGAGTGTAGAGTGTCATGTGATAACGTAAGGTTAGAACTTCGAGAGTCGACTGTAGAGTATTACGTTTTGAGTGTCGTGTGTTGAGTGTAGAGTGTCATGTGATAACGTAAGGTTAGAACTTCGAGAGTCGACTGTAGAGTATTACGTTTTGAGTGTCGAGTGTTGAGTGTCAAGTGGTTAGGGTAAAAGTGCGAGTATAGAGTGTCGTGTGTCGATCATTGAGTGTTGTATTGAGTTTTAAGTGTAAAGTGTCGGGTGTCAAGTGGTTAGGGTTCGAGTATTGATTATCGAGTGTAGTGAGTTGATCGTTGAGTGTTCAGTTTTAAGTGTTGTGTGTCGAGGGTCGAGTTTCGAGTGTCCAGTTTCGAGTGCCGAGTGTTAGGGATAGAAGTTGGAGCATAGAGTGTCGTGTGTTGAAGGTCGATCATTGAGTATTGTGTTGAGTTTCGAGTGACGAGTGTCGAGTGTTAGGGATAGAAGTTGGAGCATAGAGTGTCGTGTGTTGAAGGTCGATCATTGAGTATTGTGTTGAGTTTCGAGTGACGAGTGTCGAGTGTTAGGGATAGAAGTTGGAGCATAGAGTGTCGTGTATTGAAGGTCGATCATTGAGTATTGTGTTGAGTTTCGAGTGTCGAGTGTTAGGCATAGAAGTTGGAGCATAGAGTGTCGTGTGTTGAAGGTCGATCATTGAGTATTGTGTTGAGTTTTGAGTGTAGAGTGTCGAGTGTCACTAGACACTCGGCACTCTACACTCAGGTCAGGTCAGGTTAGGGTAGAAGTTCGAGTATCGAGTGTCGTGTGTCGAGGGCCGATCATTGAGTATTGTGTTGAGTTTTGAGTGTAGAGTGTCGAGTGTCACTAGACACTCGGCACTCTACACTCAGGTCAGGTCAGGTTAGGGTAGAAGTTCGAGTATCGAGTGTCGTGTGTCGAGGGTCGATCATTGAGTGTTGTGTTGAGTTTTGAATGTAGAGTGTCGAGTGTCACTAGACACTCGGCACTCTACACTCAGGTCAGGTCAGGTTAGGGTAGAAGTTCGAGTATCGAGTGTCGTGTGTCGTTGTGTTGAGTTTTGAATGTAGAGTGTCGAGTGTCAATTGGTTAGGCGTAGAAGTTCGAGTATTGGCTGTCGAATGTCGAGAGTCGATCGTTGAGTGTTGTGTGTCGAGTGTTGAGTGTCGAGTGTTGAATGTTGAGTGTCGATAGTTAAGTTATGACTTTTGAGGGTTGAGTTTTAAGTTTTGAGTTTGAGAGCTTTTCCATTATACGCATAGTCTAAATTTCGTTATTGCGACATGCTAACGTTAAAAATCTATATAGTTGGTAACAGGATTAATAACTCCTCGGATCCAATTGCTGGTGACTTTTACGTTGTGGTAGATTCCTGGCTGGTGGTCCACCCCGCAGCCGAAGCCTGCCGAGGTGATCCCCGCTAAGTAGTACCGACCATTGTCCAACACTATTAGAGGACCTCCGGAATCACCTGATAAAGAGAATAAATGATTAAAGATGAAGAAATTATTAAAAATGAAAAAATAATTAAAGAAGAAAGAATGGTGAAAGATGAAGGAATTAATGAATGTGAATTAAATGATTAAAAATAAAGAAATTAATGAATGTGAATTAAATATGATTTTTTAAAATGTAATTAAAATATCAAACAAGCTGACACCCCTTTGTCCGTTGATGATAAATGGTAATCGTCACCTATATACATGGACAGCACTCATGTATTGCCATTCTAGAGGACTAAAATGTAATGCATGTTATCCTGTAACTTAAGTGCCAACCGAAACAGCTTACAAAGCAAGCTGCTGGGTGGCTGATTCTTTTGTATGCGCCAAATAAATGTATTTTTCTTTGATTCTTTTGTTCTTACCTAAACACGCATCTTGGTGTCCATCAGAATGTCCCGCGCATATCATCTCTGAGTGGATTTCAACAGAGATCTGTTTACTTTGATGCCATTTGATGCACTGTTCTTTGCCTGGAAATTAACAATCACAATTATGCATATTATAAGGTAGTCATTTCAGAGAAATAAAATTCATATAAACTTAATGTAACTATGTTTGGACAGAATTTATTTTGCCACTCGTTTCAAATGCAGTTTCAGCTAAAAAGAATTAGTAAGAAACCTGTCTGATGTCAATAAAGGCTGATGAGTTGATCTCGAATTTGGATATTCGTCGATTATCGAACGATGTCATCACATAATCGAATCGAATATCGTTCGATAAAGACGCGGTGCGTAGTACCGTAGTGGTATATTCTTGATGAGGAATATACCACTATGGTACTACGCACCGCGTGATCAGTCGGACATAATATCATAATATATATCGTTAGTTATGGGGCCCATAGTACACAATACTTGCACAGAAACCTTGCCTTCCATAATAAATATATAAACAGTAGGGAAAAAAATTATAATGTAAAACTTGACGTTCATAAGCGGCTAAAATGTCCTACATGAATAAATGATTTTTGAATTTGAATAAAATAAAATAAGAATATTTTTGTCATTGTATAGTTTAAGTAGTATATATAGTAAAGTACAATAGATTTAAAATATAAACGTGTTGGCAATTATCTGCAAGTTTATATAGTTTTAATTAAATAAATAAATAAATAAATGGTCCCTATTAGCAACATAATAAATAACATGATAAATGTGGGGGGAGCCCACATGTATCATGCGCTACTAGACAGCAATGTTGCCAGACAGCAATACCTCTGCTGGTACCATTCGGGTTAACAGTCATGGTCTTATTTTATATACAAAATTCTCGTGTCACAATGTTAGTTACCATACTCCTTCGAAACAGCTTGAGAGATTTTATGAAATTTTGTAGGCATATTCAGTAGGTCTGAGAATAGTCTATTTTTTATACCTCTAAGTGAGTGATGGGTTGTCCACCCCTAACATTTTTTAGACAAATATTTTTATAATGTGTCATTAAAAATACATAAAACTCTAAATTTTCACCCTTATATCATCATCCCATATTTTTTAAAAGCGATTTTAATTTATATGGCAAGAGATCGTTTCCCCGCAAACGTTGTTTCAGTTTGTATTTTTATAAAAAAAAATTTACTCACTAAGAATAGGCACCGTGGCGGATCTCAGCAGATTTGTCCCCGTGTGACTGTTGCTGGCATCAGTCTTTCCCCAACCAGCGATCACCCCCGACCTCCCCTGCAGCTCCAGGTCATAGTCAGGGAGACAGATGGGCAGGATGTGGCTCATGTACGTAATAGGTCGGGATAACTTCAGGAGTGCAATGTCGTAACGATCTGGTTGGGTCATACGGAATTGGAATAAGGGGTGGAGGATTTTTTGGATAACTCTGAAAAAATAACATATTGTTTTATATACATTATGTATGTATTTATAAAAATATGTAACAGAGGTTCCGTTTAGCTTAGGACTAGATGAAGTTGTGTGAATTATTCATTTCATACAACTATATCTAGTTCCAAAGTTATTATTATTTTTAAGGCGTTAAACGTAGTTGCGAGGTTAAAAAAGACGTCTTTTATGAAATAAAATTTAAAATAAACAAAAAATTAAAAATTCGGGTCTACTCATCATATCGGAGGGGCGAACAGGGGCGCCGGTGTGAAGCACCCGGGCGTTGCACTGGGACTTCTCTGACTACCCAGTAAGGATTTACGGATACAACTTTAGTCTAAGGGCACTGCTAGGAATTAGAACCTTGGCTCAGGCCGTCGGAATTTCGAACTTCGTTTGAATTGGATAGGGGGTCGATTGGAGAAGCGCTCGGGCGATGCACAGAGTGTTCTCTGACTACCCCATTAAGAGATCTGTCGTGAAGATAAACTGTCTCACCCCAGTTTCCTGGCGGTACGCGTGCCAGCGGTGTCGTGTGCGCCGAGCCACACCGCCACGTCCCGCGGCCTCGCTCGCGACACGCAGTGAGCCGCCGTCGCCACGAACCGCCGTGACACTGTCCCAAACACACACACACATATCATGTACATGTATTGTAGTTACTGGACATTATCTGCATTTATACTACATGTCTTCACACGCTAACAGGAGTGCGTGGAATTCATCGCGGGAAAACCAGCGCGCGCAATCGTGAGAGATTGTTAGACTATTCAAAAGAGCAACACACAAGTTTCTTGCTCAATCTTCTTGTGATGAATCAGCGTTCCGAAAGAGTGGTAAATCAAACATATGACTAATCAAAATTGCTTGTATTGAGTTTATTTGAATAAATATTATTTCTATTTCTATTGCATTTAACTATTTTATTTGTTGACAAATTCTCACGTATTCGCGTGTATCATTCATGTCATTTGACTATCTTTTAAAAATATATTTTATATTTTCAACATTTTATTTTGCAGTAACACGTTAAAGATTTTTGAATTATTAATAACTATATAAATTATGTTTTTGCTTCATACTCAGATGGTCGCAATACATTTACATGCTCATTCTTTCTTTCACCCGGAAGAGCAATACACAAGTTTCTTGTTCGTTCTTCTTGTGATGAGCCAGCTTTCCAAATGAGCAGTAGGTCAAAAAAATTGTGATGACTATTCAAAAGTGCTTAAATTAAGTTTATTTGAATAAAGGATTTTCGATTTTATTCTATTCTTTCGCGAGTGAAATATCGTATCGTAGGCATAATGTAAAATTAGGAAAAACCACACGTTTTCACCACGTTTTATTTTTTATTGAGATCCTGATATTTAGGCTGTTATTCAACCGTTATGAAAGCGAAGAACGGCGGGTATATGATAAATAAAATTATGTGCAGACATATTCGTCTACCTTGTTATCTTAAATATCATAAATTTATATATATGTGTGTATAGTGATTAGTTCCAAAAAGTCGAGGGAGATAAATACTATCATTTACCATAAATTATTAGTGTTAAAACCAGTTTAACTACGTTAATAATAGTGTTACCACTTCTAGTAATGTCACAGTTAAAGATAAACTCACCAAGAACACCTCCGCATTGAAACTCTGATATTCTGACGTGAGCCTGCCAGGGAAACTCAGCAAACCGAGCCTCCCGCCCGCCAATGATTCTCTTTTGCAGAATCCGAGAGGAGGGTAGTCCGCAATCCGCCTGAAAATCATATATACCGGCTTACTTGATTTGTTTTAAAAAATTGAGTTTAATCGCTATATAATAATAATAATACGATGATTTGATGGCCTTGATGGTCTAGCGGCTTTGGACACTACATTACTTCTGATGGTCGCGGGTTCAATTCCTTACACGGCACAAACAATTTAGGAGTATGTTTATTTCTATCGGTCTAGATGTTTTCTATGTTTATTATATATTTATTAATAAAATATATAAATATTTTTATCAGATATTTAATATAATATATCCAGACCAATACAAACATATTTAAAAATACAAATGTGTGTACCGTACGAAGAATCGAACCCGCTTCTATTCGAAGTAAGGCGGTGTGCTAAAATAAAATAATTATAATAATAACCCTGGATAATTATCACAGCGCCATCTAGTCCCAATCTAAGCAGAACCTTTGTTCTTAGAATTAGAATGAACTTAGAGTAGTAGGGGGGAAAGAGATTGTTAGTAATGTGGACTAATGAACTCATTACTAGCAATATATCATATCAGGTTGACCTCCACGCTGTCCCCTGGAAACCATCGTTATATTCCTGGTGAATTTGTCACGATGTGCTAACTGACCTCACCTCATGCTCATCTTAACATTCTCCACTAGTGCCCCGCCAGCGTAAACCGTTAAAGCAGGCGAGTGAATCATTCCATTATCATCAAACATACCTTACATTAACGATATTAGTACTTTGATAATTGTCAGAAATAATTTATGTGGCAACACAATCTTTGTCGGTTAAGTTAGATAAAAAATATGTAAAATGGATTCTAACCTGAGTCCCGTCATCGTCTACACGCCGCCGGAACATGTTAGCTGGCACCACGCTGCGCTGAGGTACTTGCCTCAGCTGTGGTGGTACCACCTTCTTGTACATCCATTCTGATGATGGTATACTTGAAATAGACACAGACAGAAAATATTTATTCATATCAATTGAAACATATTTCATGATCCAAGCAAACATATACAAGAATGTTATAAAATACACATACATTTTGCATTATAAACTGGTCTCACACATGCTAATGATAGCGGAATTATACAAAATTAAATAAATGCATTAAGTTGTGAAATGGACTGTCGTGAAATTTGATATTTGAACAGTTAGCCTTCTGAGTAATCAGCATTGGTATTTTTTAAGCATTTTATGAAATCATTTCACTCATCGTACTTTACTTTTACTCAAAGCACTTGTATCCAAATATAAAGTTCCTACTGAGCTATCGAGTTTGCCTATATTTATAAAAAAAAAAACTAGTGCCTCCTTTACCATCATCCCGCTCTCTAGCATGTGGCACTGCAGTCACTATCGAGTTTTACAGAACACCAATATACAATCTCACCGCGGATATATCTTTTGAATTCGTAAGTGATGACATATGATGATTACAGAATTGCTGTACAGGATAGGATGGTGATGGAAGCAAATGTCTTACCTGTTATCAAAAGGCTCACTGGTTCCACTTTCAGGAGGCACACAGCATGAGAACAGCCAACTGGATCCGCAGCCTTTGACCCTGGTGGCACCTCGCAGCCAGCAGGTCAGGGAGAGGGTACATGGCCTGATTTCTGACCCAAGGGTACAAGTGGGAGAGTAGCCGAATATTGATGCCAAAACTCTGCTGGTAAGAGCTGAAATGTAAAGGATTTGAAATGTAAAATTCTTTATTGTAATAAATTTACGTTGAAGCACTTTTAAATAGTCTTTTTTTTTTATTTACCGCTCATTTGGAAGTCTCATCAAATGCCCAAGAAACTTGAGTGTTGCTCTATTAATTAATGTAGTTATACCAAATTTAAGTATTACAACTTAAATATGTTACAAGTTGTAACATAGTTGAAACATATTTAAGTATTTTAACTTAAGTGTATATACAAATTACTAACTGAAACTTAGCTGTATTTCTTTTTTTTAGTTTGTTAACGTTATTTACTTATGTAGGTGTCTATGTCTAACATTAAATGAAAATTCCGTACATAGACACCTATTGCCATTCTCGTTTGTTATTTAAATAATAGTTTAGTGAGTAATTGCGGTTTACTACCCCCACTTACTTAAAAGGTTGCGAGTTCAAATTGGGGCGAAATAAAAAAATGACTGTGTAATGAGGGAAACAAACAGAACACAAAAAATAATCCGAGAGATGGATGAAAGAAAAAGCTTAGCTTGGGATTACATGGCGCTGTGTGAATTGTCCAGGGTTCTTATTTTAGATATTATAAGACTATTAATTTAATTAGAAGACTTTCAGGATGCTTTCTTCTATGTGTTTTCTTACTAATCGTATAATCTTATTAAACAATACATTAACGCAACATATCGTATTTCAGAGATCGGAAGAAATATTCTAAAAATAGAATAACATTTCAGTATGCGACTTTGTACATAATGTTTAATATTAAAATATATGGGTTGCTATTGTATTTCAATCTAAATATATATAACTCAAAGGTGACTGACTGACATAGTGACATACTGATACAACGCACAGCCTAAACCACTAGACGGATCGGGCTGAAATTTGGCAAGCAGGTAGATGTTATGACATAGGCATCCGCTAAGAAAGGATTTCGATTATTTCTGTCCCCAAGGGGATAAAATAGGAGATGAAAGTTAGTAACTTTGTCAATTTTAGATCGATCGGGCTGAGACTTTGCATGCATAAAGCTACTATGACGTAGGCATCTAAGAAAGTAATTTGATAAATTAAGGCGAGCGAAGCCGCGGGCTAAAGGTAGTTGTAAATAAGAATTTACTTACTTTCCGCATTCACTGGTCCAGCAACATTTAAAATAATTAACGGTATCAGAACAGGACTCAGCCGCCATCTTGTTTTGCGGCGCCATCTTGCTTTTTCTATGTCATCGCTGAATAAACAGTTTTTCCTCTTCTTCAGAACTGTGTCTGTGTGTTTGTTTGCATTCGATCTATGGTGCTTGTGGTACCATTTTGTGTGTCCATATTTCACCGCTGACATTTCTCTGGAGTGCTTTTGTGTTGTGACATTGCGAGGGTCTTCGTGATGTCAAAATAAATGTTTCTGAAACGAGAGATTTATTTATTTATTGGATGATCTATCTATATTCATACATATCTATATTCATAGTAGTGGGGTACTTTTATATCCTTATTAAAATTATAAATGCGAAGGTCTGCTTGTATGTCTCGATTTCGCGGCAAACTACTGAACGACTTCAATGAAATTTGGTGCACAGATAGTCTAGACCCTGAGAAAGAACATATCTGCTTCTTAATGCAAAAAAAGGGTCGTAAAGGATTGAATGGTTAGATGAAAGTTTGTATGGATCGTCATTTTTAAAGCTGGAAGCTTGCAACTTATTTTTTAGGTTGCTAATTAGATATAAATAAATATGACATTTAATGTTTGTAAAAATGTTACCCTTAAGAAGTACAATAAAATAGGGAATGAAAGTTTGTATGGAAAATCATCATTTTTAAAGCTAGAACGATGAAACTTTTTTCTTTATTTGCTCAAGGTTACTATAACACGTTGACGAAGTCGCGGGAATAGCTAGTCATACATATAATTTTATTTATCATTCATTAATTTGAATGAACGAAAATGTTTTGAAGGCGCGTCTTTATGTATTAACATTTCTACTTTCTTCTACTTATAAATTACTTCATGTCATATATTCTCAACTCGCGGGTCGCTATTATTGACGTAGCTATTTTATATATAATAAATGTAGAGACGTTTTGATTTACTAGCAGTTGGTTACGAAATCGTCCGTTTTTTTAGATAAAAGACATAATATGTCGATCGTCGACATACTGTCTATCTTTACGACAAATTTAATTATAATCTGCTTAGTCGTTTAGTCTGGAAAATGTAACAAACAGACTTACACAAACACATTTGTAATTTAATGTCCTAATAATTATTTGTAATTAGGTTCGATAATAGGGCTTAATAAAAGAGAAAAGTCGCAGTCCTTTTGTTAATCATAAATTTTAAGCGGATCGTTGTTTCTAGCGAGTTTGAATAGTAAGAACAAATGAGGACGTGTGAAGGTAGATGACTGTCTGCCCATACAATATATTATTTACCAGCTACCCGCTGCTCTGCTGTTTATCCGTGATTATAGCGGCTGACACTGCCCAAATATCGGGAACTCAATAAAAATAAATAAAACGTGGTAAGATCCCGTGAAATTTTCTACTTATACGTATTTTTTGTTCCTATTTTATTTATATACACCGAATAAATATTTAGTGTTTGTTATATTTGTCATTGATTTTCTGATTATTTTTTTATCTTAAAAACTGTGTAAGTTCTACATTTAAAAAAAATATCTATGTGCAATAAATATAAAAGTAGCGATGTATTTATTTTAAATATTGCGACCCTTACCATGATGATTCTGACCTGATTGGTTGTTGTATTATAGTTTATTAAACTTGCGACCCGAGCGACAATTTGATTGGGCAACACTGTTTTATATAAATTAGCTGGTAACAATTTATGCGCATGTGAGCAAACGTCTAACTTTCATCAGATGCAAACGTAAACAAAAGTGGTATTAGAAAATATACATATAACTTTGTAATGTGGAAACTAAATAATATTATACAAGCATATATCTCATATATAAAATTCTCGTGTCACAATGTTACCATACTCATCCGAACCGTCTTATATGCATATTCAGTAGGTCTGAGAATCTGCTACTACGTATTTATAATACCTCTAAGTGATAAGGGTTGTTCACCCTTGTTGTTGTTGTTGGTTTTTATTTTAAGGACTTATTTTTTTATAATGTTGCATTAAAAATACATACATCCCTAAATTGTCACCCTCACCTATTTGTTATTAGCGATGTTAATTTATATGGCAAAACAATGTTTGCAGAGTCAATCCGTATATATATATATAACTATTTATTTTAATTAAGTCATAACTTTTACTATTATACTATACTACTTTTATACTAGAGTAATCGCTCGCGTTAATTTATCCTCTTAGGGGTGGAATTTATCAAAATCCTTTCTTAGGGGATGCTTACGTCATAATATCTAGCTGCATGCCAAATTTCAGCCCGATCCGTCCAGTGGTTTGTGCACTGCGTTGATAGATCATTACATCAGTCACCTTTGAGTTATATATATTTAGATGTATTTTCCTCGAGTAGGCTGTAAGAAGTCATCTGCGTGGATACCGTAGTATCACCTATTTCAGCCGCCAAGCAGCTTGCTTTATAAGCTGTGACTCGGTTATAGGGTCCAAATTAGGCAGTGAAATTACAGGATAAGAGGCATGACATCTCAGTCCTCAATGACAATGCATGAGTGGTATCACAGTTGGCATATGATAATGTCATAATCCATATTTCTGTTCATGTATATAGGGGACTGTTACAGCGTACCATCAGGGTGGCCACCAGCTTATTTACCATTCAAATTGTAGAACAAACCAAACATAATAGTCATGTATTGGTAAATAATATTATGGTATTATCATATAATATGATTTATATTATATGATAATAATATGATAATACCCCATTAATCTAATGTGAAAAAGTTTAAAAGTTTTTTTATAATTTAAAATACCATCCCGACCATCTAGATGCATTGCGATCCTCTGCCGTGCGTTTCTCCAGAAACGTTCTGCTATGCATAACCACATTGTGAAATCAACTTTCAGCAATAGTTTTTCTGAACCAATACGATTTTGAAACCTTCAAGCAAGGAGTTTATTTGAGTTTATTTTTTTGTTGTTTAGTTTAGTTTACTTTTTTGTTGTGCAAAGAGTATATTTGAGCAACGCACTTGCAATTTTCACAGTGTTACGGTTGCTCATGGGCGGCTCACTTACTATCAGATAAGCAGCATGCTTGTATGTTCCCTACGCTTTAAAAAACTGTTTTTGACAGTCGGTTAAAGTACACAGTCGATTAAAATTCGTAGTCGGTTAAAATACGCAATCAAATAAAATACACAGTCGATTAAAATACGCAGTCAGTTAAAATACGCAGTCGATTAAAATACGCAGTCAGTTAAAATACGCAGTCGATTAAAATACGCAGTCAGTTAAAATACGCAGTCGATTAAAATAAGCAGTCATTTAAAATACGCAGTCGATTAAAATACGCAGTCAGTTAAAATACGTAGTCGATTAAAATACGTAGTCGA
Source organism: Achroia grisella (assembly GCF_030625045.1). Lineage (NCBI taxonomy): Eukaryota > Metazoa > Arthropoda > Insecta > Lepidoptera > Pyralidae > Achroia > Achroia grisella. The sequence goes on from NW_026712626.1 coordinate 1,558,171, forward strand.
TTAAAATACGCAGTCAGTTAAAATACGCAGTCGATTAAAATACGCAGTCAGTTAAAATACGCAGTCGATTAAAATACGCAGTCGGCTAAAATACGCAGTCGGCTAAAATACGCAGTCGGCTAAAATACGCAGTCGGTTAAAATACACAATCGATTAAAATACGCAGTCGGCTAAAATACACAATCGATTAAAATACGCAGTCGGTTAAAATACACAATGGATTAAAATACGCAGTCGATTAAAATACGCAGTCGATTAAAATACGCAGTCGGTTAAAATACACAATGGATTAAAATACGCAGTCGGCTAAAATACACAATCGATTAAAATACGCAGTCGGTTAAAATACACAATCGATTAAAATACGCAGTCGGCTAAAATACACAATCGATTAAAATACGCAGTCGGTTAAAATACACAATGGATTAAAATACGCAGTCGATTAAAATACGCAGTCGTTCGCAACGTGCCGCAAGCGACCGCCTCGTGTGCGACCACTTGTGTTTTGCGACCGGTCGCGACCCAAAAGTGCATCGGCGCATGCGCAGCTTTCCCCCTTTAATTACTGCTCACCTCGCTCAACAAATTGGTATTAATTTTCGCCAAGTTTCAATAAAATTGACATTAATTATGAGTTAATTAGCGAGATGTCTCGTTCAACTGGTTTTTTTAATGTAATTGGAACGGTAAACTTTTTTTTTTGCGTCGTAGAGGATCCTATTTGGCTTTGAGTGTCACTGCTATTTTTAGCGAAGTCTACTCCACTAAATATTGTACTTTAATGTTATTTTAACCCTTATATAATACAAGCTCGGCTCACGAATTCACCAGCGTGACATTTATAGTCTGATGTATAAGCTATATTACTATAAAGTTTCATCAAGATGCCTTCATTAGTTTCTGTGTGGAAGAGTACAACAGTTGGATGGACGTTTGTCTCCGTTGAGACTCACAAACTTCTGCGTTTATAATGTTAGTAAGATTAATAATCTTAATATAAATGTGTATGCAATACTGCAATGGATGTCAATAAATATATTTTCTTGTGTTCTTTTTACATAAACCATCCAATCCATTTATATTCGCAAACTTCCACGTTTATAATATTAGTAAGATGTTCCCTTGTTTGCAAATAGGACGATCTAAAAAATGCCTCAGAATATGCTACAGTCGTCGCAACATTCTTGGGTAAATACATTTAGTTGTCATTGAATCGAAAGAAAATGAAGAAGCAGTTATTGAAGAGAATTTCCAAAGTAGCAAGTTTTGTATGGAGAGGGGTGAGGGAGTTTTTTTTATGGATGACAGTGAAATGATGCGTCTTCGCTAACGGATAACGCTGGTGGGGCACCAGTGTAGGATGATAAGATGAGCATGAGGTCAGGTCAGTTAGCCCATCGTTACAAATTCACCAAGAATTTATCACGATGGTTTCCAGGGGGAACCGCGTGGAGGGCAACCTAACATGGTACATTGCTAGCAATGGGGTAATTACTCCACTTTACTAACAGTCCCTTTTCCCCCGGGGTCAGGGAGTTGCAACCTTAATGGATGAATAACAATGGGATCACTGGTCCTCATACAAACAGTATTATTTTTTTAATTGAAATCGGTTTTGGGTTTAGAATCGGTGGTCCAGCGGTTTGGAACACTGCCTTACTTCCGATAGTCGCGTGTTTTATTCCTCGCAAAGTACAACCATTTGTAGTCATGGGTATGATTGTTTGTATCAATCTTGGTGTTTTTTATGTATGTAATAGTAATGTAATTTAATATAACAGTTGTCTAGTATTCATAACAGAAGCTCTGCTTAGCTTGGGACTTGACGCGCTGTGTGAATTGTCCTAAGATCCTATTTTTTTTTGTTTTTTTTTTTTTATTTGCTTCACTGACATTATTATTATTTTTTTATTAACATGTATTGACTTTAGCTGCGATTTGATACAGCAGAAGTTTTCGTAGGGCTAGTTGTGTTTCACTAGGTGTTTATCATATATATTTATATAGATGACACACATATACATATTTACATTATTTATATAATAAATAGTTTATGTTTATATATATGCTATTTTATATATAATATTATATTTTATGTATTTACGCATTTATAGTCTTATGTGTTATTTATCTTTTTTAAATTAATCACGATTGTTTTAGCAAGTGCATCATAAGAAGCCAGAGTTTCCGGCTTCGTAATGATACTGGTCAACTTGTAAGGGGAGTCAATTTTATGCATCCTAAGATCCTATTAGGTATATTATTACTAGCTGACCCGTCAATCATTTTGATGCCATATAAAGTAAAGTACTAGTATTGCTATTAAAGAATAGAGGTTAACAATAAGTGAAAATGGTGGTGCTTTTTAATGTCTAATAAAAAAGATTTAAATAACCATCTTGTCCAATAATTTGTTTTGTCCAACCTATCTCTACCTGTCTATGATATGTCATAAAGACATGAAAAATATTTCACATCCTATTATTCTCAGAACTACTGAATATACAAAAAAAAATAATAATTCAATCATCAAGAATTGGCTATGAAATTTTTTCAATTGAACATGATTTTTTTTGCCGTTTCGCAGGATTGTGTTACTACAGTTAACAGAAATAGCAAAGAGAAATTATATCGGTAGATTTGAACAGTTGAAAAAGTAATACAACTTCTTTTTGGAGGCGTTAAAAATCCTTTGTTCCCATCTTTTGTCTTCGAAAGGATGATTCATTTCCTCTCTGTTTTAAACGTATTCGAAAGTACTCCTTTGACGCTTAAGGCTTTCTTTTTTAACTACTGAAATTTATGACTCACTTAAGCTTGGATGCTCAGTAACGGTATTTATTTATTTTATTATTTAAACCAACTTCCAAAGAATAATGATCCAAACTGTAATTTTTTTTGTCTCTCCCTATCTGCAATCAGTCCCAGAACTATGAGCAGATGTTTTGGGTGTGGGATCTAAGAATGGAGTGTCCACCCCAGCGGGAGGATCTACTCCTTAAGCATATTGCAAACATTACACAATGTGGCTTCTTTTTAGTCGCTTGGGGTAAAGTATTTGTAGTAATTGAGCAGCCAGTTGATTTGGGTGGTTACATAGTCGCTTTTTATACTTTTCTTTACAATTGAGGATCTCCTCCTTTACTGTCAGTACGCCAAGTTCCTTGTGAATTTCGTTGTTGTTGATGTACCAAGGGACACCCGATACTGATCTCAGTATAATATTTTGGGTCCTTTGAATGATGTTGATATTTGACTTTGACGCACTTCCCCAAAGTTGTAAGCCGTATGTCCTTACAGTAATTATCCAAACTGTAATTAAATTTTTTTTTTGTATATTTCATGTATATCAAATAAACGTATTTTAATTCTTTCTTTTTTTTCCTAGGAAGGAGTTTTGTTTATTTATAAGCTATTTCGAATGTGGCACAGCCTACACCAGGTTAGCTGTAAAATATGTCTCACACAGTAATAATAATATTACTATTTTTATTGACGTCAATTTCTTAAATAAGTATTGAATTTACATGTACTTTATATTTGTAGTTATATATCATATTTGATGTTAATTCTTGAGTTTTGATTTTTATTTTATCTTTTCTTAAGTTTATTATTTGCACTCCTGTGACCCACACACTACTTCCTGTGTCACGCTGTTTTGGGTTGACTGGAAGAGATCTCTTTTAGAGATAAGTCCTCCTTTGTAAACAAAAGTTATAACGTATATTCAAAACTTATATTTAAAAGTGCAATAAAGTATATATAATAATAATCCTGGACAATTAACACAGCGCCATCTTCTGTACCATTCCGTGTAATACCATTCCATACCAAACTGAGAATTCTCTATAGATATAAACATACTATGTAAACCTATTACCATTTTCCCGCGACTTCGTCTCTACAAACTTTCATCCCCTATTTCACCCCCTGTATAATTGTTATTGGGATAAAAATTTGTCTATGTCCATTCTCGCGATGCAGTTAATCTTTATATTAAATTTCATTAATGATGTCCTCATTGGTTTAGCGGTTTAGCACACCCCCTTACTTCCGATGGTCTTGGGTTCGAGTCCATCTCGGTACAAACATTTGTATTTATGAGTATGGTTGTTTGTATTTGTCTGGGTGTTTTCTATGTATAATATGTACGTATTTACGAAAAAAATATATCTATGTATTTGTATCAGTTATCTAGTACCCGTAACACAAGCTTTAGCTAGCTTAACTTGAATCTAGATGGCGGTGTATGTTATCCTGAGATTATTATTATTATTTTCACTATTGTCTCATTTTTTCAGCTTTTGCTGGTTTCTTACTCTTTGTAGCGTATTCCTCACTTACGGGCCGAAACCAAGTAGGTTAGTGCAGAGTATGTGTATGTGTGTGTATGTGTACTTATTGTGAGCTTTTTGTTATTATTATTTGTGTGTTTCGCTCTCAGCCTTTTTGCTGGGGTTTATTACTATTATTATTTTATTATTATTATTATTATATGTTTTATTTTCACAGCTTATGTTGGGTTTTTACGCTTTGTGGCGTATGCCATACTTACGGACCAACACTTATTATTATTATTTTTATATATATATATATATATATATATATTATATATCTCCCTTTGATGGGATAATAGAGTGAACATTGCTGGTAAAAATCACCAAACAATGATAGTATAAATGATGAATGATGAGGATGGATAATTTTTAAGTGGAAGACAAAAATTTGCGGACTATTCTACAAGTGTTTAATATTACAGCTTTTTGGAGAAGGATGAAAGTAAGTGGGTGAAGTTGTAATATCTTGAGGGTAGTGTGTAGGGATGTTGGGATGACACCTGTGGACGAGATATTATTATTATTATTATTATTCTTTATTTTTTCTCAGCTATTGCTGGTTTTCTCCACACTTACGGGCCGAAACCAAGTAAGTGCAGAGTGTGTGTATGTGTGTGTGTTATTATTATTATTATTACATATATATTATATCTCCCTTTTTACGGGGGTAATATATTCAAACACGCGGGCCTTAGCCAAGCATGGATGAGTTATGTGATGAAGATAGAAATTTTCTGACTATTCGGCATGTGTTTAGTATGACGGCTTTTTGTAATAGGTCTATTGTAGAGGAGGGGATGTGCAACGTGTCTAGGTGTTTGTTCAGACTTTTTGGTATAACTCCTGTGGATGACAAAACTATGGGTACTATGTGTATGGTGTGTGCTTTCCATTGTTTTTTTAATTCTATTGCTAGATCTGTGTACTTTGTTAGTTTTTCATTGACTGTGCTTTGTATATTGTGTGTGTTTGGGATGGCTATATTATTATTATTATTATTATCACCTCGATTAATACCGAAGACGGGACATGTCAAGTCTCTCGTTACTTTATTTTGCGTGATTATTACTAATATATACAATAAAAGGATTGTTATCAAACCAACCGTATGCTGCATTACCCCTTGCCTTGTAAAAAAACTAGTTCCTTCATTGAAGTCTTAAGATACCGTTAATAACTGATCGACCCGAGACATATCCCGTTTGTGTTACGAGGTATCGTCTGTTGACATCATTATAAACTGAGTAGTTAAATACTGCGGTTTTGCTCGTATTTCTTATCTTATTTATTTATTTACTAGCGGTGCTCGAGGTTTCATTCGCGTGAAATTTATAGCTTACATGTCGTGTATAAGCTATATTATTGTAAAGTTTCATCAAAATCTGTAGTTTTTGCGTGAAAGAGTAACAAATATCCATACTTACAATCTTGAATGATGATGCAATGGTAATGGTAAACGGGTGCACCAGCACCCGTTTGCGCTAACCGTTTACGCTGGCGGGGCACCAGTGGAGGATGATAAGGTGAGCATGAGGTCAGGTCAGTTAGTCCATTATGGCAAATGGCAATTTACCACGATTGTTTCCAGGGTAAACCGCGTGGAGGTCAACATGACATGGTATATTGCTATCAATCGGGGTTTTTTATGGATGATAATAGAATGGTTCACCCGTCTGCGCTAAAGGTTTACGCTGGCTAAGCACCAGTGGAGGTTGATAGGATGAGCATGAGATCAGGTCGGTTAGCCCATCGTGACAAATGCACCAGGAATTTATGACATTGGTTTCCAGGGGAACAGCGTGGAATCTGACAGGGTACATTGCTAGCAATGGAGTAATTAGTCCACATAACTAACAAACTCTTTCCTCCCGGTTATGCTCATATTTTTGTCACGGGAATGGATATTCGTACCTACGGGTAGTTTTGATTAATTCATCCATCTATATTTTAAATACAAAAATGTAACTGTCTGTCTGTTTATGTATATTATTTTTATGATTAGATAAATAATGAATTTTGTTATGTATAACAATCACGCCACAACCAAAACAAATCTTACAAAGTAAGCTGCTTGACGGCTGAAATAGGTGAAACTGAGGTACTCACGCAGACGAAAGCTCAGCTTAAAGCTCTGGCGCTCTAGAATTAAGTTTATTTTGATGTAGAAAGACGAAACATAGAAAATATTTTTATTAACAACCATTGCACCTTATCCCCAATGGTCGTGGGTTCGACGTCTAGCACGGTACAAACATTTGTCTTAATAAGTATGATTGTTTATATCGGTCTAGATATTTCTATGTATATTATGTATGTATTTACAAAAAAAGTATATGTGTATTTATATCAGTTGTCTAGTATCTATAACACAAGCTCTGCTTAGTTTGGGACTAGATGGCGCTGTGTGAATTGTACTGAGATATTATTAAATCTCCGTGCTCTGTAATTTAACTACCTTATCTCAACCGTCAAATAAAATACAGCTTATAAAGAAAAAAGGCGATTAACGTAAGTGAAAATCAGGTATGTATAAAAATACAATTATTTGTATAAATATGATAATATTAATCACAGTTATTCCTAATTAATAACATAAATAGAAGGCGAAAGTCAGTTTGTTTGTTATGCTTTCACGCCTAAACCACTGAATCAAATGTAATAAATTTTTATATAGAGAGAGACGGGTGTATAGGTAAGAATAATACCTAGAAGGGGTTTAAATAGGGGATGAAAGTTTAAATCGTATGTAGTAATTTCTCAAGGATATAAAATTCATAGTAATTAAAAAATAAACTTTATTAATATTGTGACGACGAAATTGTCGGCGTCATATAATGTTTTATAAATAAAGATGTATAATTTATTTCCTTTGCATTTCCCTTTCGATTACCAGAAAAAGTTGAATAGGTGCATCTATGTATTGAATCTGATTGCTAAATCAACTTTTTCTGCAAACTAGGCCAACGTAACTGACCTATCATTTCTCTTAAATCAAAACAGGCTTTAAGCTAATACTCACATCGCCTTTCACTTTTAGACCTAGACACTTTCACTTGCTAAAATTCACTTTAAATAATTCAACAAAACCAAACACAGATAAAATATTTTCGATTTTTTAGGCGCGAAAATTGAATGGTATTTAAAAATCGAACGCGGATTGGTCTGCGATTTGTAAATTTGAATTTTACTTTTTTTTTGGAACGTTCGCTAGCTGAGACGCTCGGATATAGACTGCGGTGTTTTCGAACCGGTCCGTTGTGATTTAGTGATGGGCTTGGGTCATACTTTTTATCGATTTCTTTTTATATTATTCGAGTTATATTTATCGGCTGTGGAGTAGACGTAAAAAACAAAATAATGTTTATAAAATTTACATCGTAAAGGGTTATGTTACCCGAGTTAAAACATTAGTTTGTACCTCTTTACGGCTGAACAGTTCTTAATGCAATTTTGTGAATGAAGATAGATTGTATCACTAGGGCCTATATAGAATATTGTGCTGGGTTACTTCTTTTAATTTTCAAATATTTAATATGTGGTAATACACTACTTATAGTGCTGTATATATATAAGAAACTTCAAATCTGTTTGTAGTAAAATAAATCACATTAATATAAGACAGTACTGCTAATTTACTGTGTTGCTTTGTCTGCCAAGAACAGATATACCAAGGTTATTTTTTGTCCCAAAAAAAGCAGATGAACTTGTGAGAAACTAGTTATCAAATATATTTCAAAATTAAAAAGGTTTCATTTTAATATCTTCTGATTTTGTATTATTCTTCAAAATAATTAGGTTTATAGGTTATATAAAAATAGGTTTTTATTGTTGTAAAAAAAACCTAATAGACATAAATTTCTACTAATGTATTTTCATCCCCAAGTTTGTAAGGGGTAATCAGAGGGGACCATGTGCTTGGATTGGCTTTTGTTTTAAAAGTTGATGTGATATATTTTGTTAAAATTAAAATTTATGATTAATTATAAACTAATTTAAAATTTATAATGCTCAAGAAATCAGAGAAAATGATAAAATTTCGTGGAATCGACGTTTCGCCAATAATTTTAGAGTGATTTTTAAAAATCGAGTAACTCGATTGTGTATCGACTCGATGCCGCCGTGGAAACCGGTATCGTTTCGCTATCTCGATTATTATAGCTCTGGCTGCAGTGATATTTATTTACGAAGCGTGCGGTTGTAGTAAAATTTAATAATCGTGTGCGTACGGATTAATTTGTAATTGACTAATGAGGCGCCGCGGCGTTGCTCGGGATTATTGTACGAATTAATTTCTTTTTGTTAAAGTAATGGCCAGTTCTTGCTACTCGTAGACAATGTTGATTTTTATAACCAGTTGTGATTACAAGCGGTTTAGCTTACCACCTTACTTCCAATAGTCGCGGGTTTGATTCTTCGCTCGGTACAGACATTTGTATTTATGAGTATGATTGTCTATATCAGTCTGGGAGTTTTCTATGTATATTATGTATGTATTTATAAAAAATATATAAGTAAGTATTTATATTACTTGTATAGTACCCATAACACAAGCTCTGGTTACCTCTTATATTTTTGTAAATACATACATATTATGTATCTATGTATTAACAAAAAAAATATGTAATATATATATGTATATATTAATATCAGTTAGCAGATTAACAATAGGTAGTATTGTAATAGATTATAAACAAAGTTACGGTTTCTATATTTTTTAACTATATTCAACAAAGACAAGATTCAATAGGCACTATTTGAGCCTGCGTGTAACATCTTAGACCGCATCATCATTTAACATCAGGTGAGGTTGCGGTCAAATGCGGTCAAAATTCATAAAAAAAAACATAATAAACTAACATAATATTTACAATTGAAACGTAGAAGTGGTAGATAAAAAACAAATTGTTATGACTATTCAAAAGTGCTTAAATTAAGTTTATATGAATAAATGATTTTCTATTCTATTCTATTCTATTCTGAAGATGCTTTATTTTTAACACGGAACAAACGAGCATGCGGCTCACCTGATGATAAGTGATTACCGCCGCCCATGAACACCAGGGGAATTGCAAGTACTTTGTCGGCCTTTTAAAAAGGAATAAGCTCTTTTCTTGAAGGTTTCAATATTGTATCGGTTCGGAGCTATATCGCTTGTATACATTATATGTTTTAAATTATTTTTTTGACTACTAAGTACTCGCCCCGGATTCGCACGGATGTACATGTATCATTATTATTATTACATAGTATAAAATAAAGTCGCTGTCGCTGTCTGTCCGTCCCTATGTATGCTTAAATCTTTAAAACTACGCAACGGATTTTGAAGCGGTTTTTTTAATAGATAGTGATTCAAGAGGAAGGTTTAGATATTAATGGGTCCTGTGGGGACTGGTCTGTTCAGGTTGCGAACACTGACTAGATTTTTTGTTTTTTGCAATAGCATACGCTGGTGGTCACTCTATTCTCCCAAATTTAAATTTAAATGAATCTGTATTATTGTATACATGTACAACATTTATTTAAAAAAAAATACGAGCTGAGTTTCTTGTCAGTTCTTCTCATCACGAAATCATTCCGAACTGACGGTAGATTTCAAATATTATAATAGTCTGTAATAGACCTACTATGTATGAAGATATTTTGAATTTGAATTTGAATATATATAATACATGTACACCCCTGTGAAGCCGGGGCGAGTAGCTAGTATAATATAAAACAAAGTCGCTGTCCCTGTCTGTCCCTATGTATGCTTAAATCTTCAAAACTATGCAACGGATTTTTAAGCGCTTTGTTTTAGTAGATAGAGTGATTCAAGAGGAAGGTTCATATGTATAATACATGTACACCCGAGCAAAGCCGGGGCGAATAGATAGTAATAAATAAAGTGCTTTAATCGTATAAATTGAGATGAACTTTCCTTGTCCCGTTCACGGAAACCAATCGGAACTTGTTACCGAATCGGCGGCGCCTTGTTACGATACCGGCGCCGGCGCATCGAAAGTGGAGAAATCTTTTGACGTTTATAAATCGATAATGACCTTGTTGGGGCCTGATGACCTCAACGAACGAAGAAAATATTTAAAAATATATATATTTTAATAATATTAAAATTTTATTTGCATTAATATATGCATGTATATCGCACGTTTAATTACAAACTGCATTAACTCGAAAATAACAAACTTTTGAAAATCTACTTTAATGGTTTGTCTTAAGTTCGAATTTTCATTTTTTTTGTATGTGAGATAATGCTGTTTATTATTAAATGGGCGATTGAATAATATTTGCATTAATGTATGCATATATATGTAACTGATAATTATAATGCATCAATAACAACACTGGACAATTCATACAGCGCCATCTAGTCTTAAGTTAAACAGAGCTTGTGTTATGGGTACTAGACAATTGATATATATGTTTATTACAGTTCATACCAGACCCAATCTAGATGGCGCTGTGTGAATTGTAATAAATCTTATATATAAAATTCTCGTGTCACAGTTTTCGTTCCCATACTCCTCCGAAACGGCTTCTCATGAAAATTTTGTGAACGTATTGAGTAGGTCTGAGAATCGGCCAACATTTATTTTTCATCCCCCTAAATGTTAGGGGTAGTCCACCCACCCCTAATTTTTATTTTATTTTAAGGCAAAACAACTAGACATTAGATTAGATTATAATAAATAATTCCCTTTTCACTTAACACAGTGCCAGCTAGTCCTACGGTAAATAGAGCTTGTGTTATGGGCACTAGACAACTGATATATACATAGATACATCTCTTTATAGATACATACATAATATACATAGAAAATATCTCGATTATATCACCCGATCACCGAATACTCTTGAGATAATCATACTCTTGAATACAAATGTTTGTTATAGTAATCGAATCCGTGACCTTCGGAAGTAAATCGTATTTGTATCTGTCATCTAGTACCTATAACACAAGCTTTAGTTAGCTCAACTTAGGTCTAGATGGCGCTGTTTCAATTATAATAAATAAATAACCTCTGGACAATTTACACAGCACCATCGAGTCCCACAGTAAGTAAAGCTTGTACTATGGGTACTAGACAACCGATATGTACTTAGATATATTTTCTTTTGTAAATACATACATATTATATATAGCAAATATCCAAGTCAATAAATCATACTGATGATTACAAATGTTTATTATAGGAATCGAACCTGAGAAACCTTCGGAAGTAAATCGTATTTGTATCAGTTATCTAGTACCTTTAACACAAGCTTTAGCTACCTTAATTTGGGTCTAGATGGCGCTGTGTGAATTATTATAAATATGTAATAAATAAATAACTCCTGGACAATTACACAGCGCCACCTAGTCCCACGGTAAGCAGAGCTAATGTTATGGGTGCTAGACAACTAATACAAATAATTAGACTTTTTTTGCAAATACAAAAATAATATACACAAAAACACCCAGACCGATACAAACAATAATACTCATGAATACAAATGTTTGCACCGTGCGAGGAATCGAACTTACGACCACCATAAAGAGGCGTGCTAAACCGCTAGACCACCGAGGTCGTCGTTACAATTGTCCTGAGATTATTATTATTATTAGATGGTAAAACAGTGAAATCTTATTTTATTACCAAATGTTAATTCATTTCTAACATTTCTGGTTACGACGTCACCGTATACTCGGCGCCTGCGCATTAGGTGGTCGACGCTTAGTGAAAATAGTGAAATCAACCTAACACTAGCCCACGGCTTCGTCTGCATTAATGAGGTTAATAAGTATGTTAATCATTACAGATTATATTAAGTTATATGTGTAGTACATTGAAATCATATATAATACATAATATTAAATAAATAATTACACATATACACAATATTTATTAATGTAACTACATACTCGAGTCATGCGTTATACAACTCTGAATATCATTTTTCTTACTTATGCATCTGAACATTCACTGTTGATTTGTATAAGTACATATTTAATTGTATGTGTATGTATGTATTTGTATGAGTATGTAGTTATATTAATAAATATTGTGTATATGTGTAATTATTCATTTAATATTATGTATTATATATGATTATGGACTCGTTTATATCTAAAACATAGTTTTTTATATTTATAGTTTAAATTAATATACAAAACTCTTTTTTTAAATGCACTACCATAGATATAAATTTCTATTTGCCCTATACTTGACTGAGAGAAAATACCTCAAGGTATTAAGTCCGCCATATCATATGCATCTATATTTGTGCATTAAAATTGCCATAACTAAATATGGGTAAAGAAATAATACTTATTGAATGGGAATCGTCCATAAATTAGAGCAACATGTAAGTTTCTTGCTCATTCTTCTTGTGATGAGACAGCTTTCCGCATGAGAGGTAGTTTCTTTGTCTACATTTACATGCTCATTCTTTCTTTCACGCGTAAGAGCAATACACAAGTTCCTTGCTCGTTCTTCTTGTGATGGGACAGCTTTCCGAATGAGCGGTAGATTAAAAAAATTGTGATGATTTTTCAAAAGTGCTTCAATGTAAGTTTATTTGAATAAATGATTTTCTATTCTATTCTATTATGTTACACTTTAAAGGGAGACAGCAAGTTTTGTAACAAGGGGTTGGAGGAATTAGAAAAACTAGAACTTTTACTTATAAAAGGATTCTTAGATTTATTTTTTATTTGATACTCAAATACAAAAAAATTATCAATAGGATCAAATTAGGTAATTCGAAATTTTAACTGTTAAAATGTTGGAAGGGGTGTTAAAATTGCATAAAGATGTGGAATTATCGCGAGTGAGACTTGAAAAGTCTTATATATTATTTATTTCGTCTTAAAAACGTCTTTACATCGTCTTATGTCGTTCTGTCAACACCGTCAATTCTTTTTTTAATTCAAATTATAATTAAAAAATCATTTATTCATGTAGGACATTTTAGCCGCTTTTTCATAAGCGTCAAGTTTTAGTATTTCATTATATTTTTTTTTTCCTATCGTCCAGTTCGGTACATAGATCCAATTCAGAAGAGCTGGCAAGAAACTCAATAGAATTACTTTAAAAAAAAATAAAACTATAATAAAAGTAAAATGCAAAAATCCTCTTTCGACATATATGTATATATATATATGAGAAGGATTTTTTTTTGTAAATGATAATGAAATGGTGCACCCGCCTGCGCGAACGGGTTACGCTGGCGGGGCACCAGTGAAAGATGATAATATAATATAACTGACCTGACCTCATATTCAGGTCAGGTCAGTTAGCCCATCGTGATAAATTCACTAGGAATTTATTACGATGGTTTCCAGGAGGAACCGCGTGGAGGTCGACCTAACATGGTACATTGCTAGCAATGGGGATTACTAGTTCCCATTACTAACAATCCCTTTCCCTCCTATATGAGTAGAATTAGCAATTTTATGTTTATATACTACCTAAGTAATCTACTGCCATCCTACGAAAATACTGTAAAATACAAATAAATATGTCTACATCTAGAAATCAACTAACTGCACTGTAGAGTAGTCGTAATGCTAGAGAAATAGATGCTGCTTGGCCAGGTTTGTTATTCTATGTTTTTTGAAATAATTTTTTATATAAAACCTATAGTTATGTAGCGCCATCTAGTGATGATGTTAACAAATAAGCTACAGAAACTATTATATTACTGATGCGGAGCACAGTGAAAGTCCAAGTTCCTTTGCCACTAGTTCTAATTATTGAACGCAGATGGCGGTTTTCATGTTATTGTTAGCAGGTTATTTATACATTGCTACGATTATTTATAAGCTGTTATAAAAATATTTTACTAGATCACCCGCGCAACGCGTCTGCACCACAGTTATTATTATATTTAACGTTATATTTCTCACAATGTACAAAATATATTTTTAAATTACAGCCTATTTGCTATTCTGATGTATGAGCTATTTTACTGTAAAGTTTCATCAAAATCCATTTAATAGTAATTATCCACCCGCAAACTTTTTTGTTTATAATATTAGTAAGACTAACTGTTGCCCGCGACATAGTCTGCACAAATTATCATCACCAGACCACCCAGACTATTTTTTAACATAAAATAATTTACATTCATGCTCGTAACACAATCAAACTTCATGGTAAATTTCATTAGAATCTGTTCAGTAATTTCGTTGTATTTTAAACAACATGAACAATAATATATTCACCATACGTATATGGTTGGCTTTTATGAAAATACGCTCGTAACTACTAGGAATACGAGTGTAACTAGTGTAATATACCGTAGAATATCTTGTTACTTAGATAGATAAAGATAGATAGCTGAAACGCAAAACTTTTATTTAAGTTAAATGGCACACACACAAGACAGTAATATATAAGAAAAATCTTAATCTATACATATAAATAAAACTGGAGTGTCTGCTTGTAATATTGAAATAACCATTTTTTACTATATGCATATGAATATAAATATGGTACATACGTCAAAATAACATTTTTTACTATTTTTTTCTGTCTGTCTGTTTGTTCCGGCTAATCTCTGAAATGGCTGGACCCATTTTGACGGGATCTTTATTGGCAGGTAGCTGATGTAATAAGGAGTCACTTAGGCTACTTTTATGTTAGAAAAATGAAGTTAAATTTCACGCAGACGATGTCGCGGGAACAACTAGTATAATATAAAATATCCCTTTAAAAAAGTTCATATCATTAGCTAGTTATATCGTTTAATCGATTAAACTATAATTAACTTAATAACTGTAGTGTAATCGATTTAAAATACTTTTTAAATCGACTAATCGACTAAATATTGTATAAAAGTCAAAACGTATTATTTATCTGTACCGATGCCTAATTGGAGCACCGCGCGTATAAAAGACATCAACGCGCGTTACATAAAATTTGTTTGTATTTAAAATTTTCATTGTATCAATTTTTATTCATAGAGCATATGGAAACAATATAATTTATGTAACTTAACTTTGTATGTAATTTATGTAACGGTTATATTATGAGTAAATTAAGTAATACGTAATTCGTAATAATGTAACCGTGTGTAATATTAAGTAAATTATACGTTAATATAGAGAGTTTCAATATATATATCTATGTGATATATGTTAATATAAAGGTATTTGTTGAACTATATTGATGGAAGAATTTATACACCTATGTATTTAAATATATAGGTATATAAATTCTTCCTTCTTCAATAGTTTAAATATATATATTATATTGTTAGGTAGTGCTAGGTGATATATGTTAATATAAAGGTATGTGTTGAACTATATTGATGGAAGAATTTATATACCTGTGTATTTTTCTATAAAAATGTTTTTATTATATACATACCATATTTTTTAAAGTTTAGATGACACAAATTTTGTTATAAATCGATACAAAATTCTATGAATATGTATGTATTCAAAATGCAATTATGAATAAATTAATAATTTTGATGAATAATGTAAAAATAAACTAGTTTTCGTCAAAATTATATAAATTTACAAGTTTTATGTTAAATGTAATGATAATTTTGAAAAACGATTTCATAATACACCCAATATCAACAAA
The DNA here is from genome assembly GCF_030625045.1 of Achroia grisella. Lineage (NCBI taxonomy): Eukaryota > Metazoa > Arthropoda > Insecta > Lepidoptera > Pyralidae > Achroia > Achroia grisella. The sequence goes on from NW_026712626.1 coordinate 1,574,081, forward strand.
GTAATGGTTCCCAAAAATAAAGGTTGCCGTGCAACCGCACTGTCTCTAATCACAGTTACATAAACTATCGCGTCACACACTATTTTATATAACGGACAACCAGACGGAGCACCCTGGTAGGCAGTCCGCGACCACACTCCACCGTCACCGCACGCGTTCAACAATGAAAACAAACTAAACACACAATACAAAAAAAAACAAACACGGCAACAAATTGTCAAAAATGTTCTAAATTCAAAAGTTTTCATAGACAATTCGAATTGAATTCAAAATAAATATATATTTGAAATAAAAGTGAAATGAAAGTGAAACTTTTGGAGCACTGACCGGCCAACATGCAGTGTGGATTGAAAGTGTTTCTGTTGATAGCAACATGTGTCGTCGTAGGCGACGCGTCGAATGCTCTCAGTGTTTACCGTAACCCGTACAAAAATATTATGTTCATACCCAAAAATGTCTACCGCAACAGAGCCAGACAGTCCAGAGTGTTGTTTCTGGACGAAGACGAGAACCAACAGCCGTTCGGAAAGGGAGAAATCGATTTGACACTCGACAAGAATTCCAATTCGAAATTCAAATTCGACGAGACCGATTATGAATTTACATCTCCCGATTCTGGGACGGACTCTCCCATAAAACCGCCAGAGAACTTGCCGTCCGGTAACGAGAGATTTTACGAGCCCCTTCCACGGTTTCGGCCGTTTTCTTACCCCAAATACTACAACGGACGGTTCAGCCGTCCGTATGCCCCAAATTTCGGCTTTGAATACCAGCCGTTCGCGCCAGCAGTGCGGACTAGTTATTACCCGGTGAACGGTTGGAAAGCTAGGAGCCCGCGTGTGGTTTTCCCGTACCAAGAGACGGGAAACTCTGTGCAAACGAACGCACATGGTGGGGGGTTCGATAATGTTGTGTTCCGGGAACAGAACTTTGGACTTAACGACGCTGATGAACAGCTGCAGGATATTGGTACGGGGGATGCTGATGCATTCGCAGAGAGAGGTGAGTGTGAATGGCTTATGTAAGTAATGATATAACACGAGGGAGTGTAGATGTTTAGATTGAAAAAAAAAATATTATCGACGATAAAATTGTTTATGGTCTTATTTTTGTGTGAATACCTACGAGTTGGTTGCGACGTAAGTTTCTATCTAATTTATAAAAGTGTCGGAGAGTTTGTTACCAAACTCTTCCGTTTGTTTGTCACAAAATTTTACAAAAATCGGTAAAGTCGTTTACTTTACCGATTTTTGTGAAATTTTGTATGTATATCAGTTATATCTGAGAATTGGCAATCATCTATTTTTCATAATCCTCAATGATAAGGGTGACCCACCCCTAAATATATTTTTTCTCAAGTTTTAATTTTTTTATTGTGATTCAGTAATGAAATATATATACTGCCCTAAATTCTCACCCTTCTACAATTAACCCCTATTTTTTTATAGCCATATTAGTAATTTTATTTATATAACAAGTTAACGATTGCTGAGTAGTAATAGTGCGTTTTTGTTATTCGTGTTACTGAATACATTATTTTAATATTTAATACTAAACTGCATTACCTAAAAGTTGCTAATTTTGAACAATCGACTTTAATAGTTTTACAATTAAAGTTGTTATTTCTAAATTGGTAATTTTAGAGTTGATTAAGTTTTAATATAAAAGGTACGTTATATAGCTACTAGATAGTTCATATATAAATAAATATTATAACTTTTTAAACTGCTTAATCGCGAAAGCGAAGGATCCTTGTTTGAATCGATATTTTATTGTTTCTGCTAATGCCAATAGCTGATAGGCGTGAATGTAAGTATTAATATTATCTCAGAACATTTCACAAAGCGCCATCTAGTCCCAAGCTTGTAATATGGGTATAAATGGACAACTGATATAAATATATTGATACCTTTTATGAATAGATACATAATGTACATAGAAAATACCAAGACCGACACAAATAATCATATTCATGAATAAAAATGTTGGTATCGTGCGAGGAATCGAACCCGCGACCATCGGAAGTAAGGCGGTGCTAAACCACTAGAACACAGAGGCCGTCGAAGCAAAAAGTAAGCAATACAAACAACGAAATATTAGATAACAATCTTTTGTCCCACTAACCGTAGTGTCTAACATGCGTGCCACAAAGTAAAACTATTGCGTAACTTAAGTACTCAGATTTTCCATGGTGATTGGTTATGCGTATATTTTTATATATTGAAATGTCCAAAAAAAACGATATTTAGCTGACCCTAAGTGGGGACCCTCGTTTATATCTTTATATGGTAAATAACAAATTTGCCACTTCTGTCTGGCGTATATTTTTATATATTGAAATGTCAAGAAAACCGATACTTAACTGACCCTAAGTGATGACCCTCGTTTATATTTTTATATAGTAAGTAAAAGTTGCCACTGCTGTCTGTACGCCTATATATTTTTCAACACACTTGCTCGTAAAGTGGATTTAATTTCACCGGTTTTCGATATATAAAGTAGTTCATAAAACACGCGTGCGTTATAAACGCAAATAGTGATGTTCTAATCCATAGCCGCGCTATTATCTATTTTTTAAATTTCGACCTGACCAGCCAGTAGTCAGGGCGCTGATTTAAAAAAGTAAAACGTCGGAAAGCAACCTCGTACATCATAGTTACATGGTTGAGTTTATTTAAAATCAAGTGTGTTTTAAAACATCGTACGATATTCGTATTTAACACACTCGGTTTTATTACGAACTATACTGAAATTCTGTCTCGTGTGTTATAACCATCATAACGAACTTATATCGTAATATACTATTGAACTGCGAAACGAATTTTAATGCAGTTTTCAGCAATAGATAGAGATTGTATATTATTTCAATTGTGTTGGAATTTACGACAAAAATGTGTTTAAAATTAAGTATATTATATACAGATTATTTACATAACACTGCTCTAATAATCTTCTTCTTATTTGACATAAAATATGGTTGAGTGCAGTGATGGCCGTTATACTCGTGAGGGATGCTGCTTGTAGGGACTGGTCTGCTCTGATAACTATGACTGATTTATTTTATTTATTTATTTATGTCAACTTGGTTATTTGGCAGTTTGTATTCACACAGAATTCTTAAAAATGTAATGCTGAATAACATTTATTTAAAAGAGCAACACGCAAGTTTCTTACTCATTCTTCTTGTAATGAGTCTGCGTTCCGAATGAGTGGTAGAAACAAAAATGTGACTATATAAAAGTGCTTATATTAAGTTTATTTCAATAAAGATTACTTCTATTTCCACTGAGACCTGTTGTTTTTAATGGCTAACGGTATACGCTGGAGGGACACCAGTCACCAGTGGAGGATGATAGTATGTTCATGAAGTCAGGTCAGTTTGAATATCGTGGTATAATCTGATGGAGATATTCAGTGAATCATTCATTCATAAACTAAAGAGCAACGCTCTTGTCCTGTGGAGCTCTTGCCATTTTCTACGATTTTCCATCATATTTTTTAAGCCTTCTTGTAATCAGTGAATATTCCTTCTAATATAGTAAATATTCAGCAGTAAATACAATTTAATCTGGTTGTCATCACAGTTGCATGTTATACATGACTGTTACATAGCAACAAGAATACTAATTTTTAATGTAATGGATTATACTTTTTATTCCAAAATCAATGTCCCTTATATATTCACCACTAGATGTACCTACAACTTCGTCCATGTGGAATTTAACAAAAAGGTTAATTTGAGAATTTTTCTAAAATAAAAGTAGCCTAAGTTACTCCTTATTACATTAGCTAAAATATAAAAGTCCCGTCAAAATCGGTCTAGCCATTTTAGAGATTAGCCAGAACAAACAGACAGACAGACAAAAATTGTAAAAAAATATATTTTGGTGTATGTACCGTATTTATATTCATATGCGTGTAGTAAAAACGGTTATTTCAATATTACAAACAGACACTCCAGTTTTATTTATAGATAATAATCTGTGTGGAGGTTCCTATTACTGATAGGCTCACAATTTCCCATTACTAATGTCCCCTCCCCCTTCCCTCTATAGACGAGGTCGTCAAACCAAGCATTAACAAAGTTATTGTGTTTAAATAACGTCGCAAACAGTTAGACATGCTTGATTGCTATGGGTCAAGGGATGCAATTACGTATAGCTAAACATATTTTAAGCTACATATGGCGTACTAGCTTTTTCTCAGGGCATTACTTGTTTGGAAGTCGTTGTTAAATAATAATAATAATCTCAGGACAATTCACACAGCGCCATCTAGACCCAAGTTAAGCTAGCTAAAGCTTGTTTTATGGGTACTAGATAGCTGATACATATACATAGATATTTTTTTTGTAAATACATACATATTAATAATAATAATAATCTCAGGACAATTCACATAGCGCCATCTAGACCCAAGTTAAGCTAACTAAAGTTTGTGTTATGGGTACTAGATAACTGATACAAATATATAGTGTTTGTTTTCGTAAATACATACATATTATACATAGAAAACACCCAGACCGATACAATCAATCATACTCATGTATACAAATGTTTGTGCCGTGCAAGGAATCGAACCCGCGACCATCGGTCGTAAAGCCGTGTGCCAGACCGCTAGACCACCGAGGTCGTCAAAAATCCTGGTGAATTTTTCACGATGGGCTAACTGACCTCAGTTTATATTAATTATTTTTATTCATTTACTTCATAATGCCATACAATTAAGGTCATTTAAGGATATTAAAGGAATAATATAAATTTCTATTATTGACTTTGATATTAATTATGATTATTACTTTATTTATTACTAGCTGTAATAAATAAAGTAATAATCATAATAATCGTAATACCACGCGGACGAAGTCACCCGAAACCGCGTGGTATTTAATTTAATTTTCCTAAAATAAAAGTAGCTAGAGTTACTCCTTATTACATCAGCTACCTGCCAAAAAAAGTCCCGTCAAAATCGGTCACGGCCGTTTCTGAGATTAGCCGGAACAAATAGACATACAGACAGACAAAAATTGTAAAACATGTTATTTTGGTGCATGTACCTATATTTATATCCATATGCATGTAGTAAAAAACGGTAATTTCAATATTACAAACAGACACTCCAATTTTATTTATACGTATAGATTATTATAATTACTATTTTATATACTAATTTACTATTATTTGATTTGTTATTATTGTAAATAATTTTATACATTTCTTGCATGCCCGATTATGCCGAATCACGATTGTGCGTTTTATGATAGTATCTAACTCTTCATCGTGTTTGCCTGAAAATAAATAATTCATTCATATTTCATTCATTCATTTATTCATGCTCATCCTATCATCCTCCACTGGTACTATAAATAAAACATCGTATTCCTCTTAAATGATTTTTTCGGACTATTATAATGCTGTTGGCCGCAGCTGGCCTTTACAGCTCACTGGACGAGAGGGGGAGAGTGCATGTGGCACTTCAAACCCGCGGAAGGACTTATAGAGCGACTGAAGGCCAACTCCCGTTTGACGGATACGACTTTAGTCTGTGGACACCGGGTCCGAATCTCGGCTCAGGCCGTCGTAATTACGACGTTTGAACTGTACAGGGATCGATCGGAGGGGAATGGACGGGGGATCGATCGGAGGGGAGACGGGGGATCGATTGGAGGGGAGACGGAGTTCGATCGAAGGGGACAACGCATGAGTGATATCACCGGGATCACATAAAGTGCCTGTTGTTGTGTGTGGGTGTTGTTTATCATTTAGTAATGTAAAAATGCATTCGTCATAAATATAATTATTATAATTAATCACTCGATGTATATAATTAACCTGGATATTATGTATTAGAATGTTTTAACCGACTGCGGAAGTAAAAGAGGCTAATGTTTTGTTATGTATGTATTTTTATGTAGAATGTAATGTGATTTATTATATGTAATTAGTAGGTTAGATTACTGATACATAATTGTTACGTATGTATATGAATATATACAAAAGAGAGCGTTGTAGCCGAGTTAGTAACTAAATTGTATTGTAACTGGAGGGTATATGAATTTAGTAAAGTTTGTTGAAGTTGAAACATATATATTTACTATATGTGCCCACGGTTTCACTCGCATGAAATTTGTAGCTTATATGTTATATATAAGTTATACTACTGCAAGTTTCATCAAAATTCGTTCAGAAATTTTGTGTGAAAGAGTTAAAAACATCCCCATATTCACAAGCTTTCGCGTTTATAATATTGGGAAGATATATGTATCTATATATATATATATATATGTTGATATGATTTATAAAACATATTAAGCCACTGGCAGACTTTCAAAAATAATAACAAAATAATAGTGTTAAATTCAACATCACTACATATAAAGGCAACACAAATCGAGATAATAAGTTAGAAAAAGAACAAGATTCAAGTAACAAATAAGTAATATTTAAAGTGCAGTAGTTAAAGTAACAAATATTAATGAATTTATATAAACATATACATTTATATGTCTGGGATATATACTTAAATATATTATTACTAGCTACTTGTCTCGGCTTCGCATAGGTGTACATGTGTCATATATATAATCACACCTCCAGAATAACTCTATCTATTAAAAAAAACCGCTTCAAAATCCGTTGCGTAGTTTTAAAGATTTAAGCATAGGGACAAACAGCCACAGCAACTTTATTTTATACTAAGTAATAATGATTATTTAGGGCTTGCTTACTTAGATTTTCGCCGATTTAATATTATTAGAACATTGATCCAAATTAACAGTTTTATAAATACTCTATGAAAAAATTTTATCAAATGAACTTCTATTTAAGTACATTTGAATAGTCATACATTTTCTTTTTAACCTACCACTCATTCAGAAAGCTGTCTCATCACAAGAAGAACGAGCAAGAAACTTGTGTGTCGCTCTTTTAAATAATATATATGAATATAAAGTACCTAATAACACGATTTCTTTACACTCAAATTCTACATTAATATTGTAAAGAGGTAAAGTTTGTGTGTTTCTTTGTGAGGGAATATCTCCGGTTTTACTGATCCGATTTTAAAAATTCTTTCCACTGCTATAGAGATATTATCCCCGAGTGGTATAGGCTATATAAGAGCTACACGCTACGACTAATAAGAGCCGAGAAGCAATGATAAATGTGGCGAAAAATATTCATTTTAAGTGCTTTCGCTGCGGACACTGTGTAAACTGTTAAAGTTACGCAAAAAATATGTATGATAATAAAAGAAAAAATAATTCAAATATTGGACCCATGGCTCAAAGCCGGAATCGAATGCTAGTATTGAATATACAGTTGGTTGATTAAATTTATGAAATATATGGTTGATGTTGTTGTATGTATGGAAAGTAAAAAACTAAAATTGTTATGACTAAGTTACGCAAAATATATAATATTAAAAAAAGAACCTCAAGTATTGGATTCGTGGCTCAAAGTTGGGACCGGTTGTTACTATTGAATAGTTGGTTGAGTAAATCTATTAAAAAACTATGTGTGTAAACTAAAATATTCATGACTAAGTTACGCAAAATATATAATATTAAAAAAAGAACCTCAAATATTGGACTCGTGGCTCAAAGCCGAAGCGAGTTGCTAGTATAGAATTTATAATAGGTTGAGTAAATTCATAAAAAAATATGTATGTAATCTAAAAACATACATTTTTATGATTCGATTGCGATGTGTGAACCGATTTCATGGAGTCATGTGATAACGTAATAACTGAGGTACTATACTTGTAGAGTTCACATGCTAAGTATTACCTAGTTAGTAATAATATTTCAGGACAATTCACACAGCTACCAAGTACCAAGCTAAGCAGAGGTTGTGTTATGTTTATTTATTTATTTAAACTTTAATGCACAAATTAAAAGTACATATGGCGAACTTGACACCTAAGATCGTTCTCTACCAGTCAACCATAAGGCAAACTAAGAAGTTAGTAAGGGGCGCGTTACAGTTTACAAACACTTACGAAGTAACTTTACAATAATACATATTATTAGACATGCATATTTACATGCGACTCATAAATAACTAATGTAAAGACATGCTGAATATATATATAGAAAACACCCAGACCGATACAAGCAATCATACTCATTAATACAAATATTTGTACCGTACGAGGAAGCGAACCTGCGTTTATAGGACGTAGAGCGGTGTGCTAAACCTCTAGACCACCGAGGTCGTCGTATATAAGTTATATAAAAAAGTAACTAATGTGGAAACAAATTTATTTGAACACTATACTATATGTACTGATATATTTTTTATGTTTATTTATTTTAGGCTACTAGCCCTATATTATAAATATCTTATAGACTATCATACATATTTATTAAATAATTTGAAAAGAAGAGATGAGTTCAGTTCTTGTCAGTTCTTCTTAGTTCGAAAGCACTCCGAACTGACGGTAGATTTGACATATCATAAGAGTCTGTAATAGACATATACATGAATAGAGATATTTTGATTTTGGAAATTAAAAGATTATAAAAATGTATAAGAGGTCTGATGGGCATAAAAAATGAGTATTGCTGGCAACACTTCTCTTATACATAGTCGGTTGAAAAAGGTGAAAACACTAGTAAATAACTTCATTAATTTGACTGTCAATTGTTTTCCTTAAAACAATATTAATTACCATACAGAAGGTAACGAAAGTACATATAATGTAACAACTGATTGTCAACCTTAAATCCGTGTGACATAAAGTCTCAATTAGATCACGTCGGTATGACTAGGCATGCGATACTCGACCTTATTACGAATGACGTAAAGTGTATTATATTGATGTCACGCAACTCTCAATTTTTATTTTGCGTGTATTAAAAGCACACGATAGACGACCTTATTATGAACGTAGTAAAGCATATTATATTGGTGTCAGTGATTGTAAATTTTTATTTCGCGTGTATGGAACATGCAAATGAGTGTAATTGGAGTTCGTACAGAAATGCAACGTTTTTTTATATGTAACTATTAACCGCTGTTAGAAAGAAATTATTAGATTTTAGTATGGAAAAGTGATTCTTATATTGTTTTTTTTAATGACGCTTGCAATGGAAAACAAACCACTTATACTAAAATTATAATATAATTAATTTGATATTTTCATGCCTGCAAATTGATGTATATGATCCGTTTATACAGCACAGTTTGTATGAAAGTTCAAAAAAATATTTTCAATTTTACACTGTAATTATTGATGTAAATTGTCACTAATAAATGAAGTGTTAAATTAATTGTTCCCAATATATTTTTTTAATCCTTATTTTGAATGAATCTAGTTATCCATTAGTCTTTAAGATCTCTTTGGGCATCTTCATGTGTTGCTATTCTGGTGGAACCTCGGCTGGTAGTTCATTCCATAAACTACATCTATATTCTCTGAAACCTAATAGTAATAACCCAGGACAATTCAAACAGCTCTATCTAGTCCTATGGTACGCAGATCTTGTGTTATGGGTACTAGACAATTCATATAAATACTTTGATATTTTTGTAAATGCATTTATATAATACTAGCTACTCGCCCCGGCTACGCCTGGGTATACATGTATTATATACATAAACCTTCCTCTTGAATCACTCTATCGATTAAAAAAATGGCTTCTAAATCCGTTGCGTAGTTTTAGAGATTTAAGCATACATAGGGACGGACAGACAGCGACAGCGACTTTGTTTTATACTATGTAATGATACCCAGATCGATACAAACAATCATACTCATGAAACATTTGTAAATAATTGCACCGTGCGAGGAATTGAACCCGCGAATACATATGTGAAGGCAAGTAAAGCGGTGTGCTTAAACGCTAGATCACCAAGGCCATATATGTTAATTAATTACTAAACATCTTACTACATTTGTTTTCAATTACTAAACACTGTACAAATCGAAAAGTAAACACGAAATCATTCCCATATAAGTAAATAGCCAAAAATAACAACATTGCATGTGGTTGACCAATTGTTTTACAATAACAATATAAAAAAGGCAACATATACCAATGTATTGAGTAAATTGTTGGACGACGTTTATTTAAATAAAAATATTGGCTTATTCGGATTACGGCCACTGATTAGACTATTTACTTTTGACAAAATTGCAATAACATAGGCTGCTATTGCAATTATATAATCTATATAATTTCACTACCTATATAATCTCCCTAATTTGAATTTAGAATAGAATAGAAAATAATTTATTCAAATAAACTTAATTTAAGCACTTTTGAATAGTCAACATTTTTTTAAATCTACTGCTTATTCGGAAAGCTGTCTCATCACAAGAAGAATAAGCAAAAAACTTGTGTGTTGCTCTTTTAAACAATCGTTGTAAGTTCACATTTTACAAGTCGAAACGTGTGAATACAAACTACCAACCAGCACTAATTTATTTAGGCTCAAATATAAAAACACAATAAAATTAAATCAGTCGTAGTGATAAGATTAAAAAATGAATCTGTATTATTGAAAACATGTACATTGTACAAGCTCATTTGAAAAGTTATTCTTTTTGTTGCGCAGAATTTTTTTACAGTTTTTCTTAGCTCCCCAAATACACTTGGAATGTGGAATGAACTACCTGCCGAGGTACTCTCGAGAGACTACAGCATGGGGTTTTTCAAGAAGGGTATATTAAGGTTTATTAAGGGTCGGCAATGCGCACGTGACACCCCTGGTGTTTTAGGCATCCATAGGCTACGGTAACCGTTTACCATCAGATGGGTCGTATTTGCTACGTAGTATAAAAAAAAAGTCTGTAATAAATCTAATTCAAACGGGGATCGAAATTCTGATGGCCTGAGCGAAGAAGGACCCCTAGCGGTGCCCTCAGAATAAAGTCGTATCCGTCTGGCGGGAGTTGGCCTTCAGCTGCTCCATAAGTCCTTCCGTGGGTGTGGAGTGTCATCTGTACTCGGCCTTTATCATCATGTGAGGCTGTAATGGCCAGCTGCGGCAAACAGCATTAGAGTAGTCCGAAAAGTAGACCTACATACATAAATAAAGACACAAAAAATGTTTTCTATTTCTATTTTGGTCAGGCTGGTTTCTATAAAAAATCATATTTTTTTCAGATAGATATCAAATATCATAACTAGTTAAAATATACACGGTACGGTCATGGTTACGTATAAAAAAATGACAATAAGCTATAATTTCTACGTCTCAGCGCCGTGGGAGCGGATGGCAACGCACGACGGGTGAAAATGTTAGTTTCACTGATCGAGTAAAAAAAAGATAAGCGATGGGAATTTAGTATTGTTCATAGGAAAGTGTTGTTTGTTTATATGTGAAAATTATATGTACGTAAAGCCTTGTTTTATATATCTTATAAATAAAATTCTCGTGTCACTATGTTCATTACCATATTCCTTCGAAACGGCTTGACCGATTTTTATGGAATTATATATGCATATTTAGTAGGTCTGAGAATCGGCTACTAACTATTTTTCATACGCCTAAGTGACAAATTGTCCAACCTCATCATGTTTTTTTTATTTTTTAGTAAATTTTTTAAATAATTTTATAAATTGGCATTAAAAATCATATGCAATTCTAAATTTTCACCCTTCTAACACCAACCTATATATCTACTTTAATTTATATAGTAAAACAATGTTTGTGGGTCGGCTAGTGTATGTAAATATTTCAAAAAGATTGTGAGTTTGGATATTCGGGATAATCTCCGATACTAGTAATCTGATTTTGTAAAATTCTTTCAGAATACAATATAATAATAACCTTCAACGATACACACAGCGGTATCTAGACCCAAGTGAAGCTAGATAAGCTTGTGTTATGGGTACTAGATAACTGATACATATACATAGATTTTTTTTTGTAATTACATACACATTATACATAAAAAACACCCAGACCGATACAAACAATCATACTCATGAATACAACTGTTTGTGCCGTGCGAGGAATTGAACCCGCGACCATCGGTCGTAAAGCGGTGTGCTAGACCGCTAGACCACCGAGGTCGTCAATTTAAGTAGAGTTTGTGTTATAGGTACTAGACTACTGATATAAATACACAATGTTTTTTGTTACATACACATTATAATAGAAAACACCTAAACCGATACAAACAATCGAATCCACGACCATTAGAAATGAGGCGGTGTACTAAATCACTAGACCACGAAGACCGTCAGATATACATAGCAATATAGAATAGAAAATGATTTATTCAAATAAACTTAAATTGAAGCACTTTTCAATAGTCATATTTATTTTTTTTTTAATCGACGTTCAGACAGCTGTCTCTTCATAAGAAGAACGACGAGGAACAAACTTGCGTGTTGCTCATTTAAATAATTATTGTAATTTTACGTTCTTAATTCGAAATGTGTGAATATAAATTTATTATTATAGTTTATTATAGACCATTAAACGAGGAAGGCTATGGGCTAAACACATATCGTTCCTATTGGTATGTACCAATAGTAGCGAAACTACATTGAAAAATGTTGCCAAAATGGGGAAAATGTAACGCAGATTTAGTTGCGCAGGCCATCTGCTATATATGTATGTAGGTCTTAGGAGTCGAAAAGATAAAATTATTTACTATACGTTACTCTCTCGTCACTCGTACAATAATAGTACAATTAATGCGTATAATATTATGTTAAAACAGGCATTCTATTACATACTAATCACACACTATAAATCTATATAAATAACTGGAAGGCAGAATGTTCTATATTATTTATTTACTAACTTCAATCTTCATAGACAATTAACTTTTTTTTTATATATTACGATGCTGGCATTTAAGCGTACGACAATCTAATAGTAAATGGTTACCGTAGTCTATGGACGCCTGAAACACCGCGTTGCCGACCCTTTCTTGAAAAACCCCATGGTATTTAGTAAAACCTAACTTTATGTATTATAAAAATTGGCATGCCTTTATGAGAATTAAAATATCATTATATTAATATTTTTTATCATTAGGTATTATAAAATAAAATGGAATCCATATGCCACCGCTTTAAATTGCATTTAAAAAATAAAAGTTTGCCTCAATATTTATTTTATTAAAAAAAAAAAATAGACTTATAAACAATATATTTTTTTCCTTATAACCGGAACTTACCCTCCGCCCCGCTCAACGTCTTTATACGGACGTACAAATAAAAAGAATATCTACATATACAAAAAATGGTTAGTAATGCAATTAGGGAGACATCGTATAAATTACAGAGATTTTGTACAAAGTCATCAGATTAGATAGCTGTCTGATTTATGTAGCAAAAATACTAATTTGCAAGCTATAATCCGGTTTGTTGTATGAGAAAAGTAAACAAAAGTAAAAACTAATTACAGTTACTCAAGTTCATGATAAGTCACAAAATATATGTTTTGATTATTTGTGTCTACTCTGTAAGGGACCTATGAATATATACAACAAACAATTATTGTTAACCCAAATTATCAAAACAAATAAACAATACAAATTCCCGCCAAAAATCCCATCGGTTCAATCTGTCATGTTGACATTTAAACTGACAGGTCAATGTCAGAAGGAAATCGGAAATTTAAAAATCGAACATCTCGATTGCATTATCGGCGATCAGAATGAGGTCGTGTATTACATCATATTATTACATCGGCTGCGCCATTTTGAGAAGGCAACTCGTAGCTACCATCTCTGTTTCGTTACGTAACACGAAAGTGGCTGTGTGAAAGTTGGCCGTCTGTCTCGCTCAGTTTTAGCTGATTTTGTGAGTTAGTATTGTGACCCGTATTAAATTTGTTTTCACCGTTTATGAATATGATTATGGGTCATTTTAAAAGCATTAAGAGCGTTTGAACTGTATACAATGTAATAAGAATCTTGTTATATGTTAATAATGTATGTTTATTTCTTTAAATGGTACATAATATTTTTTTATAATCATAAGGTACGAAAATATGAAAATGTCTCTAATGACCCGCGTGAAATTTATAGTTTATGTGTTCTTCTGATGTATATGCTATGTTACTGTAAAATTTCATCAAAATCCGTTCAGTAGTTTTTGCGTGAAGGAGTAACATATCTATACTCACAAACTTTAGCGTTTATAATATTAGTAAGATCTTATTTACTCTAATAATATTGATAAGTTATTTCATATTATTTTATTAACAAACAATCTGATAACTTACCTGACGGTAAATGGTAACCATCCCCAATATACACAAACAGCACTATATACATCACATTATTATGTGATATCCATCATACCACTCATATGTTGATGTTCCAGAGGACTAAAATATCATGACTCTCGTGCTTTAATTACAGTGCTTCCAAATACCAAATAAAAAAAAACCTATCTTCCTTTAATCATCCTTCAAGCAAAACACATCTCACAAAGTAAGTAACTGAAATAAGTGATACAGTGGTACCCACGCAATCGACTTTGTATGTATTGTACCATAGACAAAAAATATATCTTCGTTTATTTAAAGGACACAAAAAAATATATAAATGTGTACATATAAGACATAATATGTCTAATTAAAAACTCAATTTAGTGAGCAGGGTTCTAACAGTTTGCATCAAATATTGTTTTTATGGATAATCTAGTAAATATAATTATTGATTAATTATTTAGTTTTATTTAGGTTGTCATTTACCATTAGATGGGCTGTCAAATTGTTTGACATTCCAAATAATAAAAAAAAACAAAAATTTCAAAAATAGTACCTTTATTTTTTGTTGTTGTTGCTTAAACCACAGATAATATAATACGCTTAAACTTAAAATGTAACTTGTGGTCAGATTAGATTTGTCGTATTTCACAGAAAATCTGCGAATTCCTGCCTGAAGTTAACTAACCGGTCCTTATGACATAATTATGTAATATAGTCGTTCTTACTAACAGACTAGACTACCTAGTTTGTATTTTATAAATAAAAACATATAATAAAAAAGAGAAAATATAATAGAATTAAACAACAAATAAAGTAACTCGTTTTTTTACATATAAACAAAATTCTCTTGTCACAATGATAGTTACCATACTCCTCCGAAACGGATGTCCCGATTTTTATGAAATTATATGTACTCGTATATTCAATAGGTCTGAGAATCGGCTACTATTTTTCAAAACCCTAAGATTTTTATTATTTCTTGGACAAATTTGTGTTGTCCAAGAAATAATAAAAATCTTAGGGGTTTGAAAAATAGTAGCCGATTCTCAGACCTATTGAAAAAAGACGGTAAACGGAGGTGACTGACGTAGTGATCTATCAACGCACAGCCCAAACCACTGGACGGATCGGGCTGAAATTTGGCATGCAGGTAGATGTTATGACGTACGCATCCGCTAAGAAAGGATTTTGATTAATTCTCCCCCCAAGGGGATAAAATAGGGAATGAAAGATTGTATGAAATTTTTTCAATTTTAAACCGATCGGGCTAAGACTTTGCATGCATAAATCTACTATGACGTAGGCATCCCCTAAGAAAGGATTTTGATATATTCCACCCCTAAGGAGATAAATTAATGCGAACGAAGCCGCGGGCAAAAGCTAGTGTAATATAAATGAACTATAAATTTAAATACAAATTTAGAATATAAAATACATTTTTGATTAGCCAGTTACAACAAAAACAGTGTTATTTAATAGAAAATCTGCTAATTCCTGTCTGAACTGATAACTAGTCCTTATGACATACTTATGTAATGTATGTACGTAATACTTAGTTTGTATTTCCTACTGCGCCCTATCCACTATGTAACTAAGTTAACTTACTTCACCTCCTCGGCCTCGGTGGTCTAGCGGTTTAGCATACCGCTTTACTTCCGACGGTGGCGGGTTCGAGTTCTCGCACGGTGCAAACTTTTGTATTCATGAGTATTATTGTTTGTATCGTTTTGGGTGTTTTCTATGTATATTATGTATGTATTTCCAAGAAAAAAATGTATTGTAAAAGTAATTACAGATGGGGATGTACATACTTTAAAAACAGTGAATAGAGATAATGCAAATTCTATAGCTTTTTTATTATTATTATTTAGGCAAAGCATCTTATATCATACTGCTTTAAAATTAAAATCCTATAAAACATTTTTTTAATAGTTTATCGAACAATAGAATAGAATAGAATAGAATAGAAAATCATTTATTCAAATAAACTTAATTTAAGCACTTTTGAATAGTCATAACAATTTGTTTTTTATCTACCACTCGTTCGGAAAGCTGTCTCATACGCTATCATATATCAAGAAAGCAGTATGAAAATTAAAATTATAACGTTGTCCGCAAATAAACTTATTCTTGCTATATATTGCTATCATCTATAAATTCATCTATCTTATAATAGGCTTTTTTACATAACATTTGTTTAATATAAGATTTGAATTGCCTCTCTGTAAGATTTAGCGTAGACTCTGGCAGTTTATTATAGAATCTTACGCAATTACCATAAAATGAATTACTAACTTTGTGTAGACGGCATTTAGGTAAAATTAGCTTATTTTTATTGCGTAAGTTTCTACTTGTACAGTCTTTAAGTTTCTTGAAACTATCTAAGTTTTTCCTTGTATACATAATATTTTCATAAATGTACTGTGAGGCAACGGTGAGGATATTTGATTGTTTAAAGCATTGACGTAATGACTCTCTAGAACCCATACCATAAATAGAACGTATGGCTCTCTTTTGTAAAATAAATATAGTATTTATATCGGCAGCTTTACCCCATAGCAGTATGCCATATGACATAATGCCATGGAAATAACTAAAATATACAAGTTTTGCCGTCGCCACGTCTGTTAATTGCCTTATCCTTCTAATTGCATAAGCAGCAGAACTAAGTCTACTGGCTAATTTTGAAATATGGGGCCCCCATTGTAACTTCGAGTCCACTGTTATTCCTAAAAAAACTGTATCATTAACAAAATTTACTATTTCATCATTAAGCAATAGCTGCGTATTTACTTGTTTTACATTAGGCAGCGTGAATTTAATGCACTTAGTTTTGTTGGAGTTCAATAATAGATTATTACATGTGAACCAATTTAGTATAGCAGAGGTAGCATAATTTACATCGTCTAATTGATTACATTGGCGACCAATTTTAAACACTAACGAAGTATCATCCGCAAATAACACTATATCTGCAACTTTCTCTACCATGTAGGGAAGGTCATTTATATAAATTAAAAAGAGAAACGGGCCTAATATTGAACCTTGAGGAACGCCCATTTTTATATTAGTTCCCTTAGACTTTACACCATCAATATCTACAGTTTGCACCCTATCCTCTAGATAAGTTTTCATTAGACTTAGGTCATTATCTCTAATACCATAATGTTTGAGCTTGTACAAAAGTGTTTCATGATCTACGCAATCAAACGCCTTCGACAAGTCACAAAAAACGCCGAGAGCATCCTGTGAGTTTTCCCATGATTCGAATATATGTGTAATAAGCGCTACGCCTGCATCAGTAGTAGACTTGCCGGCAGTGAAACCATATTGCTGACTGTGAAGCAGTCCGTTATCCCTGAAGTATTTTAACATTTGGTTAAACATAATCTTTTCAAATACTTTACTTAGAACTGGCAAAATAGAAATTGGTCTATAGTTGCCTAGCTCAAATCTATCTCCAGATTTAAAGAGTGGAATTAATTTGCTAAATTTCATTAATTGAGGAAACACGCCATTATCAACACATTTATTGAAAATAGTAGCTAGATAAGGATAATAAAAAGCAATTCTAAAAAGGAATATTCCTTATTCAAATAAACTTAATATAAGCACTTTTAAATAGTAATGTTTTTTTTATTCTTCCACTCATTCGCAACGCAGACTCATCATAAGAAGAATGAGCAAGAATTTTTTTATTGCTGTTGTTGAATAAATGTTGTCCTAAGTAAATACAAACAAATTATTATATTTAAAGATTATGTAATTGTGGTTATCATTATCATTACATAGTATAAAATAAAGTGGCCGTCGCTGTCCCTATCTATGTATGCTTAAATCTTTAAAACTACGCAACGGATTTTGAAGCGGTTTTTTTAATAGATAGAGTGATTCAAGAGGAAGGTTTATATGTATAATACATGTACATCCGGGCGAAGCCGGGTCAAGTAGCTAGTCTTATAATGTATGGATTATATTTTGTATTTACTTATGTCCACAGGTATACGCTTGTCTATTTGAATGCTATTTCAATTACAGAAAAAAGTTGTTTCATAGACATTGTTTATGATAATCTAAAACTTTCAGTTTCACAAATGACCCTAAGGTCACGCTTACATACAGCCTTTTGTTTTTATTCAATCTGACAGCTATCTTAGTCTATGATAACATGATAAATAGACCATTCATATAAAGTGTTAACTTGATGCTATTGTTCTTCATCAATTGAGCAGATAAATTTTATATTAACAAATAAGAGAGAGTCGAGTGCAGTTAAAAGGGTTCCATATAAATTAATATTTAACATTATCAATTTATAAGTGTGTCTGTTACATTGTTACATATAATTGAATTGAATGAATGTTAATGAAATTTGATAAATGAAAAAAATATATAAAATTAGAATTGCTATGGCCCATCTTTTATTTTAAAAGAAGCAAATATCGCGGGTATGGTTGGTTGGTTGGTTGGTTAGTATGGTTGGTAAAAGATATATAAAAAAGTTGTATATATTCAGAAAGAATTAATCAAATATATATAGTTTATATATGAAGATAGTATTTACTCGGTGATCTATCTAGGGTTTTTTTTATAGATGATAATGAAATGGTGCTCCCGCCTGCGCTAACGGTTTACGCTGGCGGTGCACCAGTGAAGGATGATAGGATGAACATGAAGTCAGTTCAGTTAGCCCAACGTGACAAATTCACCAAGAATTTATCACGATGGTTTCCAGGGGAAAACGCGTGGAGATCAACCTGACATGGTACATTGCTAGCAATAAGATCATCAGTCCACATTACTAACAATCCCCATTCCCCCTCTATCTAGGGTAGCAAACCGCTTTACTCAGTAAGCCAATATATTTCACCGATACCTGTAAGGAATAGGTTGATTCATGAAAAGAACTGGAGGTTAAGTGTCATAATGAATTTTGCTTAGTTGTTGTTCGCTACTTATGATTATTGCCTGGCACTTGGTAGGGTTCACGGATATTCCAAACTAGGACCATTTGAGTACGTATATTAATGTTTAGTTGGTCGATGGCCTAATAAAGTTCAAAAGCCAAGGCTCGAGACTAAAATTTGAATTTGAGTAAGCGGGTCAAAATACCGCCTTGAGGAACGCCAGCGACAAGTTTCGACAAGTTTAGATAGGAATAGAATAGAATAGAAAATCATTTATTCAAATAATTTTGAATAGTCATAACATTTTTTTTTTTTTAATCCACCGCTCATTCGGAATGCTGTCTCATCATAAGGATTCTATTGTCAAAGACTATAATTCTATGCGTATGTGTGACGGAAAGCATGTGTAACGTTTTTTTATTGATTTAACGTATTTTTATGCATAAAAACAAATATTAGCATTATTTCGTAAAATGGGCTACAAATTTTTTGATTTATGATTTTTGATTCATATATCGATTATATGTAATTAAAACACAACTTACAAAGTCAAATTCTGTGAATGTTACACATTTATATTATACGGAACCCTACACAGAGCTGAGATATTCGTCACTTATCAAGACATATCACATTTGTTCCCTGTCTACAACTCGAATGATTCGATACGCAATGATTGTATTCGCGTATTGTTTTATATGTATGCTAAGCAGACTGTCAGATCATCTGATAGAAAGTGATGACCTATCATATATACAATAACAATACTATATTCACAATATAAATGAACTAGGTAGTATAGTGGTTTAGCACACCGCTTTATTTACTACAAGCTGTGCTTTAGGTTTCACCCGCGTGAAATTCATAGCCTATGTATTATTCTGATGTATAAGCTATATTATTGTAAAGTTTCATCAAAACCCGTTCAGTAGTTTTCGCGTGAAATAGTTCGTTTAATATATTTTTTTAATGTTCGTTTAATTATATTAATGTCAGCGTACTCTCCTTCCTTCCTTAGACAAATTAATGTGCCTTAACGAGCTCTTCTAGAAATTCAACTTCTTCTAACAATTCAAGAGCAACACACAAGTTTCTTGCTTGTTCTTCTTGTGATGAGACAGCATTCCGAATGAGCGGTAGATTAAAAAAAAAAAAATGTTATGACTATTCAAAAGTGCTTCAATGTAAGTTTATTTGAATAAATGATTTTCTATTCTATTCTATTCTATTCTATTCTATTATATTCTATAACTGCATTATTGTATAGAGTGTCGTACAAACATCATTGAACCGACAAATAAAGTATCCCAAAAGTAAAACTTTAAAATGCTAAGTTACGCATATTTTCCCTTATAAAAGATGTAAAGTGTTATATTAATAATATAATAGTAACAAACATCCATTCATACACACAAATATCGCGTTTATAATATTGGTAAGATGGTTGCGTTATCATAGGTTATGGACGCCTGAAACACCAGCGGTGTCACGTGCGCGTTGCCAACTCGTAATTACTAAGTATATGGGAGATTAAACTCATCTGAAACCGCATTATCCGAGACCACAGGTTGTAGCATGTGCGGATGAATTCCCTGACCATGACTAGCGGTGCGATGGTAAAAGGTAAATGCTTCTTTTTTATACTACGCAGGTGGTAAACAAATATTCAGCCCATCTGATGGAAAACGGTTACCGTAGCCTTTGGACACCTAAAACACTAGGAGTGTCACGTGCGTGTGCGTGCTGATCCTTTAGAAAACTTAATATACCCTGTTTCTATAAAACTCATTAACAACCGACTTCAAAAAGGGCAGTTTGGCCTTCACAGTTCACTGCTCCCTTCGATCGTATTGTCATTACGGCGTTACTAATCGTATTACGCTTCTGTTACATCTCCAAGATGAATCTCGCTTTTTGTTAAGAGATTGTAGATATTCAATTGAATAGAAGCGTGACCAAAGTAAAAAGAAACCTTCAAATGTAAGTAGTATAGCTGATTATCCATTAAAAATAGTGTTAGCAGTTAATTAAACTATATTTTTTGTACTTATATATGAAGGTTCAGGCTAAATGCGCGGTTAAAAAGATTTCCGGTAAATGAAAAGATATAAATTAATTTTTAAACATTCCACTTTTTTAATTATTTTTTTATGGATGACTAGCTTACCCGCGCAACTTCGTCTGCATACTTCCTTGACTTTTCAATTATAGCCTATGTGTTATTCTGATGTATAAGCTATATTACTGTAAAGTTACAACCAAATTTCAGTTCAGTTCAGTAAATTTTAGGTGAAAGAGTAACAAAATACATACTCACAAACTTTCGCGTTTATAATGTTAGTAAGATAATGGAATGGTATACACGGGTAACGGTTTACGCTGATGGGGTACCTGTGGAAGATGATAAGAGGAGCATGAGGTCATGTCAGTTAGTCCATCGTGACAAATTCATCAGGAATTTGTCAGGATGATTCCTAGGATCAACCTGATATGGTACATTGCTAGCAATTCGATCAACAGTCCATATTACTAACAATCCCCTTTCCCCCAATATGTTATGATTGTATTGGTCTAGATAGTTTCTACATATATTATGTATGTATTTACGAATATATTTACATGTTCATTAGCCTTGCTTAGCTTGGAACTAGATGACTCTTTGTGAATTGTCTAAGGTCACTATTATAGGCGACAATTGCGGTTCTGCTACACTAATATATAATTACTAGCCGATCCTGCAAACGTTGTTTTGCATACAAATAAAAATCGTCATTAAAAAATAGGGGTAGTGATAGAAGGGTGAAAATTTAAGGTTGTATTTATTTTTTAATGTCATATTATATAATATAAAAATATAACAAATATTTTGTACAAAAAACAAAATGTTAGGGGTTAAAATTTTATATGCATATTCAGTAGATCTGAGAATCGGCTACTATTTGTTTTTAAGGTGGACAACCCTTATGACTTAGGGGTATGAACAGTAGATAGTAACCGATTCTTAGACCTACTGAATATGCATATAAAATACCATAAAAATCGGTCAAATCGTTTCGTAGGAGTATGGTAACTAACATTGTGACACGACAATTTTATATATAAGATAAGATAAAAAACACTATCAGCGTTATAATTCTAGTTACGCAAAAAAATTGTTAGCTCTGTTTACCATCACCGTGGAGTTAGTCAGTTTTCTCTTTAGAGTTTAATTTAAAATACTGTATTTTTTTGAGACTGTCCTATATTAGCTGTGTCTATGTATAAAAATTCTACCTCGATGTCCGTTCGTCTGTTCATGCCTATACTCTACCGTTACCACTTACCACTTTCCATCACATGTAATGTTGATTGTCAACTCCTTTTACTACAAAAAGTCTAGTTACTGTACACATACTATTTATAGTTAACTAATTAAGCACTAGGAAGACATATGCAAACGAGATCGTTAGTGCAAATAGAACTTTCTAATAATAGGGAAATACGGTCTGAATTTACTTTGCGTTTGTTAATCTGGAATTGTATCTATGTTCATTTATACCATGTTGCGGTATAATATACTATATAGTATAAATATATAGGAAATATACGAAAAAAAACAAAATTTTTTTTCTGATCAATTTTAATATTAAGAAAATGATTTATCGGTAATTTGCAGACGAATGTCTTTCATACTTATCATTATATAGTATAAAACAAAGTCGCTGTCGCTGTCTGTCCGTACCTATGTATGCTTAAATCTTTAAAACTACTCAACGGATTTTGAAGCGGTTTTTTTAATAGATAGAGTGATTCAAGAGAAAGGTTTATATATATAATACATGTACATTCGGGCAAGCCGCGGCGAGTAGCTAGTATAAAAATAACTACTATATACAGATACAAATATTGAGGTTGTGAGTGCAGAGCAGTAAAGAATAATCGGTTAATGATAAATGATTATTAAACAATCAAAAATTATTTAGATCTTATATGTATTACGTATACATTATAAAAAAAGAATAAATAAATTTTTGTCCGAAAAAGAAATTATAGGGGTAGACAACTATTATCACTTGGGCATGAAAAATAGACGGTAGCCGATTTTCAGACCTACTGCATATGCATAAAAAATTTCATAAAAATCTGTCCAGCCGTTTCGGAGGAGTATGGTAACTAACATTGTGACACGTGAATTTTGTAAGAACTTTAACTTTAACTGGCGGTTATACCATCGTTTACTCGATATTAATCTGCCGTCAACTTAACTAGTGAGTTAAACTTAAAACGTAACTTAGAACGCATATTGTAACGGTATTAGGATGCGTGTTGTGTAATAAACGTAATATATCTATATTTACCGTTACCGCTGCATTTTTGTTAAACAGTTGTGGATAGAGTGAGTGTAGCAACTTAAGGGTATGTTAAGATATCTTCATGTTTTAATTAAAGTAAATTAAATTAATTTAATACCTAATCCTTACTAATATTTAATACGAAGTAACTCTGTCTATCTGTTTCACGACATATAACTACTGTATCAATTTAAATGAAATTTATTACAGAGATAGTATTAATATTTAATACGAAAGTAACTCTGTCTGTCTGTTTCACGACATATAACTGAATCGATTTAAAAGAAATTTATTACACAGATAGTCTAACCTGAAGTCGAATCTGAGAAACGATATAGGCTACTTTTTAATGCGCAAATACGGTTGAAAGATGCTGAGAGGGGAGACGAAAATTTGAAATTTTTTTCTTTGATCTTTTAGGTTCGATTCGATCACGACGACTTCGTCCACGTGGAATTTAACTTTATTTTTCTAAAATAAAAGTAACGGAGTAATTTAGGCTAAGTTACTCCTTATTATATCAGGTAGCTGATGTAATAAGGAGCCAAAAAAGTCCCGTCAAAATCACTCCAGCCATTTCAGAGATTAGACGGAACAAACAGACAGAGAGACAAAAATTTAAAAAAATGTCATTTTGGTGTATATGCCGTATTTATATTCATATGCATGTATTAAAAAACGGTTATTTCAGTATTACAAACAGACACTCCAATTTTATTTGTATGTATAGATAGCACAAATAACATAATATTACATAGTTATAGATTAACTTATTGCCCTTAACTGGATTTCACTACCACGATCCAACTCGTGAATGCATACAGACACACATATACGTGTCTCTTTCACTCGTTGCATATTATACCTTCCGTCTTACTCTCACAATGTGTCAATGACACCAATCACTTGTCTTGAGTATAGTTTTCCATACACATGTACATATATAGGAAATAATTTAATAATATGCGTTTAGATAATTATCAAATTACGAGCCTTAACTGTTAAAATACCGCTACATCTGTCGTATCTATAAATTTTTAATTTATATAAAAATACAATTTGCAATATTTATGAAGTAGATAGGTACTTTTAAACTTTCGCTTTTAGTACACATCTATAAATCATTATCGTTACATAGTATAAAACAAAGTCGCTGTCGCTGTCTGTCCGTCCCTATGCAGGCTTAAATCTTTAAAACTACGCAAGGGATTTTGCAGCGGTTTTTTTAAATAGATAGAGTGATTCTAGAGAAAGGTTTATATGTATAATACTAGGTCAATAGATGGCCCATAGGTGAGTCGCAAGCTCGTTTATTTTCTACGCTATAAAAAATAATATGATCTGTAAGTATACAAAATCTTATTATATGCAGTCTAGTAGTTTTGTGTGAATGAGAAACCCACCTGTATATTCTGACAAACTTTATCGTTTTTAATACTAGCCGTTGCTTAAAACAATAGATTTTAAATAAGCATCCTTATTATCTTTACGACAAGCAATAAGAACCGTTCTGTAATCGTGAAAAAGAACGTACAAACAGACTTTCAGATTTATAATATTAGTATCAAGTGTGTTGTAAAAGCGACGTACGGTATACGTGCGTACTTAACACACTCGGCTCTATTCCGCCTCGTGTGTTATAACCATCATAACGCACTTATATCGTAATATACAATTATGTAACTTTTATATTACCCATAACGAGCAATTATCATACATATGTATGTATATATACAAATTTAATAATGATTAATGTTATTATTTCTTTGTGTATATGTATTTATTTCTTTACAAAGATTATGACAAGTTAAACTTGTGATAATTATTATTTACAGATAATAAAAATTAACTTATCTATTTTTATGATATAACCAGCTGTTACTTGTGTGTAATAAATTAAATAAAAAAAACTAGTCTCTCTATTTGTTTTTGCTGATCTCTTATATTTACATCAAACAAGTATATGAGAACTAGCCAAGTCAGACCTTAGACTAAAATATATTATCCTAAGTAATAAGAAGAAATGATATTTTATGTTACTATACATATAAATAAAATTGGAGTCTGTTTGTAATATTGAAATAACCGTTTTTTACTATATGCATATGAATATAAATACGTTACATACACCAAAATAACATTTATTACAATTTTCGTCTGTCTGTTTGCTTAAGTTTAAGTGTTCGTTTTGTTTGTAATAAGGAGTAACTTAAACTACCTTCATTTTATAAAAAAACTTTCATTTTAGAAAAATAAAGTAAAATTCCACGCCGACGAAGTCGCGTATTAGTTGTTAGTTATAAATAAATTTCAGGACTGACCATTGAACTTGGCACCTATTTAGATCTCATTTCTTTTGTCGTTGAAGTCAATAACCAAGGCATATATCATAATATTGAACTTGGGTTTCATTTCACATTTATGTTTTTGATGGGATTCATCTTACAAGCAAGCTGTTTGTCATCTATTCCAGCCGTCAAGTAGCTTGTCTGCGTAGATAGGTACCTCTTTGTACAAAGTATAGCTCTATTACAGTATATATTACGGTGTCTTAACGAAATGAGTTTGACGTAGCGACAAAATGGCGGCACGTAGTGGTAATTAAATCCGTATATATACTGACAGACACCTTTAATATATATATATATTGTATGTGAAAGCGACATTAATAAACAACAGGTTACATATTGTTAGCACATACATACATATATATTATATATAAAATTCTCGTGTCACAATGTTACTTACCATACTCCTCCGAAACGGTTTGACCGATTTTTATGAAATGTTATATATCATTAGGTCTTAGAATCGGCTACTATCTAATTTTCATACGCCTAAGTGATAAGGGTTACCCACCCCTAATATTTTATTTCTTATTTTTTGGACAAAATTTTTAATTTTAATTTTTTTATAAAATGGCATTAAATTTACACACAATCCAAAATTTTCACCCCTCTACCATCACCCCCAATTTTTTAATAGCGATTTCAATGTATATGGCAAAACAATGCTTGAGGGGTCTACTAATATACATATATTTTTTTTAGTTTATAAGCGTTTAATTAGAGTACTTTAGTGTATAAGACCTACAAGTTGTAATACTTAAATATAATTTAGGGTCATATTTTTTATCACTATATCTAACGCACCCAACGTGATAAAAAATATGACGTGCACAAGAGGTGGAAAGGTGCTATGTTAACAAATAATTTTATATTTGAGTTTTGACTTTGATTCACTTCATAATTGATTAACATTATTACATGAAGAAACATTGTATCCATTTTCAAAACTTGCGCAGATGGAGGAGCGTAAAATTTCGCACACTTACAGTTTATATAAAGAGGAAGTGCAGGATTCTAATATTTTTGAAAATCATGCTTAAAACTACATTAAATCAATAAAAAAACACACAAAGTACCATGTATTTGACACACACACATACACATACATAGAAGTATAATCTTTGACAATAAAACCTTAATACTGTTTAAATTTATAGTTTAAAAATATGGTCTACTATGTACTACTTGAGACAAATTGATATAAAATAGACTTTACTGCCTACTTAGGCGAATTCACCAGTATTTAACACAGTTTTCAGGGACCAAGTGGAAGTCAGAACCTTGCTGGAAATGGGGTAGACAGTACCCATAATAACCGCTTGCAATTTGATGTGTACGTCATTAGGTTTGGTCATTTGTTAATTCATCTGTCCTTTGATTATACTGTCGTCTCATTTATTTTCTATCACACCGTTCAGACACTATCATATTTGGCACATTTATACTAACTGGTTTAAAGTTTTTCTCATATATTGAGCGGTACTACTATAACTACTAAATTATCTACATTTCCTTCTATATATCATACTATATATATTACGATAACGAAAAAAAATCATGTTCCTAATAAACTTTAAATTATAGCAATTTTTTTTCATACAATCAATAATGCTACGGGATATCACATGATAACGTGATTTATCTATTGTCTGTTCTCAATCATCAGGTGGGCTGCTATTTTATTTGGTATTTCTTCAATATTTAAAATGATATAAAAAATAAACTGAATTACGGGCTTTTAAAAAAGATCTATTGTCGCTTAGGTAACAGTATTCTTCGATAGTTTTTATATGGTAACAATGAACTGCCTTAGTACCTAAATAAAGACTAATTTACACGCAATGAAGGAATTTTATTATGAATAGAATTAATTTTATTAATATTAACGTTCCAGTATTATCGTAATTATATAGTATACATATATATCTAACACTATGCTCTTGGAATGCAGATAATTTGGTATCATCTTATATATAAGTATATTACATCTATGATATAACTATTATCCATAATGAAAACTTAATCATTTCAATTAATTATCATCTTAATGATCATTTGCTTGCTTTCATTAATTGTAACATACTTAAATTAATATTTTTAATTCAAACAGATGCCAACGATCCACATCGAGCTCAATTCGACGTTACACAGAACGTAACAAAAAAACTCAAAGGAATAACACTAGAGAAACCCATGTTCGTACAAACGGACGGAAGAACCATATCATATTTGAGAAGGAACGATTATTACGTATTTCCTAATACAACACAAAAACTGCCCAAGTTCAAACCTATATCTGACGAGCAAGTGATGAAAATCAATCAGATACTAAAAGAATTATTGAATAGTACAAACAAACATACAAACAAAGTGAGAAAAGGCCGCCTAATAGATAGTAGTGTAAGTGATACGAATATTGAAGCACTAACGATGCCTATAAAGGCTACAGAGGATCGACAAGACGACAAAAGGTGCTCGCAAGGCGGGACCTGTGAGTTCTTTATCTACTGCTGGATGGTTGGGGGACTTCTAGAAGGTTCTTGTGGTGGTCTGCTGAAAGGGTGCTGTCACAGAGTCGCGAAAGCTGGTTTACTCGGAGTTCACGATTCGAACAGCATAGATTTCGCATCGAACGAAGGATTGAGTTACGGACCAGTTATAAATGATGAAAGTAAGTGGATTTCGTGGTTTAACGACGTGCACTTACATGTTGTAGCGTAGATATCAGTAAAAATAACTAAAACCTGTCGATTCACTTTAAATAAGGTGCTAACAAATTATCTTTAATATCAACTAAAGGAATTGATACTAAAAGAAATTTATGTCTTGGTAGCAATCAGATATAACTAAAATATTTTTACTGCGTGTAAATAAGTCTTTATTTACGCATTAAGGCCTAAGGTCTTTGATTTCTTTTACTACCTACCAAGGTATACCATTACCAAAGCTGTTATATGTTAATTCTGTTTTAAAATCAAATTTATATACACTGAAAGGAATTATACTACAAAAAGATTAATTATATTGGGGACCGGTTCTATTATTATCCTATTGTAAATAGATACGTAGAAATATAAATAATTTTTATTCAATTAAACTCAATACAAGCACTTTTTAATAAGTCATATTTTTTTTATCTGACCATCTATAAAACTATGTCTTGTGGAAGGGAATCCAGACAATTTAGTTAGCAACCTATGTATATAATCAAATGCTTCATTTTCTAATGAAAATTTTAGAAATGAAATATTAGAATTTACTAAAATAAACTTTAATAGAATTATTATAAAATATATAATTATTTGAACTACTCTCGCACAGTTATTTTTACTAATACTATGCTTACGGCACGTTCTTACCAGCACTAAATTGAGCTCCGATGTGGTCGTTCGGCAAGACATAGGTAGAAACATAGAAGAAGCATATAAATTTGAAAATATTCTAGAATGTGACGGAAGGTTCTAGATTCCTGTGGATTCTTCAGGTATTAGATAATATATAATATATCTGTACATAAATATATATATAACTATATTCTATCTATATCTGCTCTATCTAATCTAACTATGTCTTGCTTTTTCACATCTTAATTTAAATCAACATATATATATTACTAACATATCTAATATACTAATTTCATATATCTATATGTCATATAATATGTGTCATTTCATACATATTATTCATTTTAATTTACCTATTAAATATTTTTATTAATAATATTTTTCTAAACTAGAAAAAATCTAAAATAAAAGTAGCCTAAGTTACTCCTTATTAAATCAGCTACCTGCCAAAAAAAGTCCCGTCAAATCGGTCCAGCCATTTCAGAGATTAGCCGGAGCAAACAGTCAGACAGACAAAAATTGTAAAAAATGTTCTTTTGGCGTATGTTTATATACATATGCATGTAGTAAAAAACGGTTATTTCAATATTACAAACAGACACTCCAATTTTATTTATATGTATTGATGTATTTATTACAATAATAACTCAGGATAATTCACATAGCGCCATCAAGTACCTAGGTAAGTACACGTTCTGTTGTATATACTAGACAACTGTAAGAAATACTTAATTACAAAAATATGTAAATACTTACATAATAGACATAGATAACACCTAGACCGATACAAACAATCATACTCATGAATACAAATGTTTGTGTGCATGCGAGGAATCGAACCCGCGACCATCAGATATGTCTGTCAGGCTGTCAGTATTTATAATTTAGATAACTGACAAGTATAATTAGATATTTTTCTGTAAATATGTATATAATATGCATTTAAAACAGCCAGACCAATATAAACAATCATACTAATAAATTGTTTGAATCGTGGCAGGAATCGAACCTACGACTATTGGAATTAAAACGGTGTGCTAAACCGATAGACGACCGATTCCGTCAGTCAATATTTATATCATTATTTGTCTATACATATATATATTTGGTGTCTACACATATATAAATTGTGCCACTGGTATTTTGTTGTATGAAATATGAACGTAAACTGTGACTCAGAGATACTGATGGTTTTGTAAACTGTGGTAGCGGCTTTACCGATTGCGAAGCGTTAAAAGTGTTCTAGGTTTTCCCCGTATCCAATAAAAATCAAGTTTCTTTGACATAGTAATTATAATAATGCTATTGCATTATTTTGAAATATCTTGTATATTTGTATTGAGAACTATTTTCTCAATACAAATATACAAGATATTTCAAAATAGGATTTTAAAATTCATTATTAGACTGTGCTATGTTTTTTGATTTATACACTTTTATTTGTACATATAATAAAATCGTAAAAATTTTCGATATCTCCTTTATGTGTTAACCTTGCGTGGAAACAGGAAGAAACAGGTTGAAGTTTTCATAAAATATAAATAAGCTTTAGAAATATGAGCAAAATACCTTCCATAGGAGAGTAAATGGGGCAGCACCGCTGTCTTAAACTGAGCTGGGGCCCTTAGGCACACAAGAATACGAGGCCCGTTTGGAAAGTAAAAAAAAAAGCTCATATAGCTTCAAAGGTATAAGAACAATAAAATTACTGATTTGTGAAAAAAGTGTAGTGTGGCCGGCAAAAATAATTTGAGAATAAATGTGTGAGAAAACTTGACAGTCCTTCGGGGGATCCCTGAGAATGGGGGCTTTGGGCACGGGCCCCGTGTGCCCTTATGATAAAGACGGTATTATGGGGCAGGCCCTATATCGTTGTTAGGGCGACCTATTGAACCTACACAAATGAGTTCGGTTTACCATTCTATCGCGACTGCAGAGGCGTTGGCCTACCCTGTAGATGGTGTCCCTACACCATCTACAGGGCGGGCCAACGCCTCTATATCGTTGTTAGTGTGACCTATTTCACTCTACTCAATTGTGGAAGCGTGTGGGCGCAAGACATTGGTGGAATAACCACTTTCTGTAATTGTATTATATCGTTGTTAGGGCGACCTATTGAACCTACTCAAATGAGTTCGGATTACCATTCTATCGTGACTGCAGAGGCGTTGGCCCGCCCTGTAGTTGGTATAGGGCAGGCCCTATATCGTCGTTAAGATGATCTATTTCAGTCTACTCAATTGTGGAAGCATGTGGGCGCAAGACATTGTGGAATAACCACTTGCTGTAATTGTATTATATCGTCGTTAGGGCGACCTATTGAACCTACACAAATGAGTTCGGATTACCATTCTATCGGCCCTGCAGAGGCGTTGACCCGCCCTATAGATGGTGTAGAGCAAGTCCTATACCGTTGTTAGGGTGACCTATTTCACTCTACTCAATTGTGGAACCGTGTGGGCGCAAGACATTGGTGGAATAACCACTGGCTGTAATTGTATACGCTGGTTGGGCACCAGTGGATGATGATAGGACGAGTCTGAATTTAGGTTAGTGTGTCATCGTGGTTGTACCAGGAATTATTCACAATAGTTTCCTAGGTATATTTTTTTTATTTTCCAATTAAGAGAGTATGATTTCATTATTGAATACTAGCTGACTCGCACAACTTCGTTTGCATCACTCTTCATTGACATTTATTACCATTTAATTACATTTCGTTCAATTTTTTTTAAATTTTATTATTTATTTACATAATATCTTTTTAAATTATATGTTATATTGATGTATTAGTTATATATTTCAGTAGTTTTTCCGTGAAAGAGTTACAAGCATCGATCCATCCATCCAAACCCACAAACTTTCGAGTATATAACATTATTAAGACATTGCATTACATAATAAAATAGCTGTAAATTTACAACAACATCTAGAGCCTAGCATGCCGGTTTTGTATTACGCATTTTATTTGCATCTTGAGAAATTATAATTTCGTAAACCGGATGATGATTCATATATTATGAGTTCAGTTGTTTATTGCACTCTGTGTTTACAGTATCCGGGTATATATACTTTTTTTATATATTACTACCGACCCGTTCCGGCTTCACATGGATGCATTTTTTTTTATGGGTGAATATGGAATGGTGCACCCGCCTGCGCTAACGGTTTACGCTGGGACACCAGTGGAAGATGATAAGATGAGTATGAGGTCAGGTCACTTTGCCCATCGTGACAAATTCATGAAGAATTTATAACGATGGTTTCCAGGAGGAACCGCGTGGAGGTCAACCTGACATGGTATATTGCTAGCAATGAGATCATCATTCCACATTACTAACAATTCTCTTCCCCCCCCTCCCCCCCTAACAATACCCTTTCCCCCCGCACGGATGTACACAATTCATCAACAAATTACAAATCCTTGAATTTCTCAGCTTGTTCTATACTATTATACGCATGTATTATATATATAATTTGACGACCTCCTTAGTCCAGCGGTTTAGCACGCCGCTTTACTTCCGATGGTCGCGGTTTCGATTCCTCGCAAATATTTGTATTCATGAGTATGATTATTTGTATCGGTATGGGTGTTTGCTATGTATATTATGTATGTATGTACCAAAAAAATACATCTAAGTATTTATATCAGTTGGCTAGTACCAATAACACAAGCTCTGCTTAAGGTGGGACTAGATGGCGCAGTGTTAATTGTCCTGGGTATTGCTGAAAACTGCATTAAAATCCATTACGTTGTTTTAAAGATCTAAGCAAACAGACAGCGGAAACGACATCATTTTATACTATGTAAAGATAGTGGAATGGGAAAGAAACTTATGGGAAAGTGGTAATCTTCACCTATACATGAACAGTACCACAATAAGTACTCCGATGGATCCCCGTCCAATTCATCGATCGAAATTATGACGGCCTGAGCTGAGGTTCGAACCCCCTTTTTTTTTTTTTAACGTGTGGAAAATCTTCAAAAGACCGTCACCCCGCCGGAGGGAGGGCGGGGCGGTGTGTGAGATTTGTACTCACCAAAAACCACACGGTGTACCTACGAGCGCCTATATTATAGCCAGGGGATTCGCAAGTGCATTTCTACCCCAGCTCCGACGGCGACGGCCCGCCCTGTAGATGCTGTAGGGCAGGCCCCATCTCGTTATGTGGTTAGGGCGACCTATTTCGCCCTACTCCATTGTAGAGGCGTGTGGGTACACGCGCACACATCCGGGGCCTTTGGATTGGGGTACTGCCTAGGTTCGAACCCCTAGCGGTGACCTGAGACTAAAGTCGTATCCGTCAGGCGGGAGCTGGCCTACGACCGCTTTATAAGTCCTTCCGCGGGTTTGGAGTGTCATCTGCACTTGCCTCCTATCGTCCGATGAAGCTGTTATGGCCAGATGCAGCCAACAGCATTAGAGTAAACTGAAAAAAAAAACATGGTACCACTCTTATGCAATTATTGTTATGCTCTACGATAACAAATTTCCGTACGCTGTAATATCACTTTTTGTTGTT
The DNA here is from genome assembly GCF_030625045.1 of Achroia grisella. Taxonomy (NCBI): domain Eukaryota; kingdom Metazoa; phylum Arthropoda; class Insecta; order Lepidoptera; family Pyralidae; genus Achroia; species Achroia grisella. The sequence continues at coordinate 1,607,718 of NW_026712626.1, forward strand.
TTATTTATCGATATTGGAAACGCAACGAGTCTAAGCCCATACAGCTTTTTCTTTGGTATTATTTCTGTATATGTAATATCACTGCCATCTCTCACTTTCTTCAAATTGGAATAGAATAGAATAGAAAATCATTTATTCAAATAAACTTAATTTAAGCACTTTTGAATAGTCAACATTGTTTTAAATTTAAACTTGGAATTTTTTTAAATTGGAACAGCTAATTCACTAAAAGAAGGGAAGAAGATTGTTAGTAATGGGGACTGTTGATCCCACTGCTAGCAATATACCATGTCAGGTTGACCTCCACGCGGTTTCCCCTGGAAACCGTAGTAGTATAAAAAAAAAACCATTGTGATAAATTCCTGGTGAATTTGTAATGATGGGCTGACATCATGCTCATATTAACCTTTAACACTGATTATCATTTTGCCCCGCCAGCGTAAACCGTTCATTCATACAAATAAAAAAAACACACTAAAACAAGCTACTTTAATTAATTGAATGCTAGAAATAGGTGAGACAAAGGAACTCAAAGAAACTAGAGTCTCGCCAACGATAACATACAATATACTATGAAGCCTATATGTATCGCTATTAATTCCAGAGGATTTAGGTTTCTTATTTTCCTTCGTAAAAAGAACGAATTGTTTTATGGTAGAAATAGTAGTAATCTATAGTATACTAGTTATCTCTGCAAACGTTATTATTAATATTATATAATTGTTATTATAATAAATTAAAATCGCTATTAAATATTATTAGGGGTTGATGCTAGAGGGGTAAACATTTTAGGATTGTGGTGAAAATGTATTTTTAATGCCACATAACATAATAATAAAAGTTATCCAAAAAAAAATGACACTTAGACCCCTAAGTGTCACATTTTTTGGATAACTTAACATTAAATAGATAGTAGCCGATTCTCAGACCTACTGAATATGCATATAAAATTTCAGAAAAATCGGCCAAGCCGTTTCGGAAGAGTATGGTAACTAACATTGTGACACGAGAATTTTATATATAAGATTATCGAAATCAAATTCTAGTACAGATTTCTGTATTACATCACTATTCCATATAATGTGATATAAGTGCATTATCAATTTGTCAAAATATAATACTTAAACTTCGAACAAAGAAAAAATATAAAAAGCACTTAAAAATTTCCCGCCAATATTTGACGACTATGGCTGAATAATAGATGCCATTAGGTGCATTATCTGTGGTTCTGTACCACTTTTCGACAAAAATAGATTAGTCAGCATAATCAACCGATTATGACGAATAATAGAGTATAAAAGAGTAAAGAGTGAAAGGCAGGAACGATGATGCGGAAACAACGCGTCACCGCTCGCGGATTGTGTGATTATGAAGTGTTTTATGTCATAAGAAATGGCGGTAATCTGTAATCAATCAGATAGAGACGGATTAACAAATAAAGAGAGATAGATGTAGATTTTTAAAAATAGAACATTTCGATTGTATAGATTTGATGCTAATTTGCTGGCCAGTTATTTCTTTCTACCATAAGCTTCAATTTTCATAATTCGAAGGTAATTTAAATGGTCGATAATAAATTCGTATGATGTAGTGATTACTTACTCAGTGACTTACTGTACATGCTGCAGGAGCACCAGTGGAAAATAGTATAGAAATGAAGTTAGACTTACTTAATTTCTATCTATTAGTCTTTCTATCTATTGTTTCTTGCCAGTTCTTCTCAATTGAATCTTTATACTGAACTGGACGTAAGGGAAAAAATTAATACAAAAAAAATACGTTCACAAACGGCTAAAATGTCCTACATGAATAAAGGATTTTTGATTTTATTTGATTTCGATAATTTTATACAAAAATTCTAGTGTCACAATGTTAGTTACCATACTCCTCCGTATCGCTTTACCAATTTTTATGAAATTTTATATGTATAAGGTCTGAGAATCGGCTACTCTCTATTTTTCATAATCCTAAGTGATAAGGATTGTCCACCAGTATTTTATTTTATTGTTTTTACAACTTTATATTAATTTAATATTTTTATAATGTGGCATTAAAAAATACATACAACCCTAAAATTTCACACTTCTATCACCCACCCCTATTTTTTATAGCGATTCTAATATATATGGCAAAAGAACTTTTGCGGTACTAGTAATTTATATAATTTTGTTGATCTCCCATTATTTTATTTTATGCTGCCTCTTCGAGTTATTACAAAACATTCATAACCAATAATTTTGAAGGAAATGTTAGCTAAGTATTATTGCAAGGCCGTTACAATATGTGTTTAAAAGTTACTTACCAGTTTCCGCTCCCGCTGTCTCTCCTCTTATTACCATAGTCGTATGTTTATACATTCATTCAAGCGTACATTTCCGTCGTGTAGCAATCAAGGGCGAATTGCAAATATGTTGAGCAATGAGTAAGAGCATCGTGGACTAGTCGTAAGTACCTTTTGCGTCGACAGGTCGTTTTATTTTTCGGACTAATCTAATTCTGTCGGTCGCTAGCCTTTATAGCTTTACCGGACGATAGGGGGCGAGTGCAGATGGCACTACAAACCCGCGGAAGGACTTATAGAGCAGCTGAAGGCCAACTCCCGCCTGACGTATATGACTTTAGTCTGAGGGCACCGCTAGAGATTCGAATCTCAGGCCGTTGTAATTTCGATCCCCTTTTGAATTAGACGGGGGATCAATCGGAGGGTGTTCGAACCTGTGAAACAAAAAAGTATATGTTTTTGTTCTCGAACTAACTTTCTGGTGATCGAAATGGCGATAACAAACCAAGTTATTTTAGAAGTCAAGCCGCTTGATTCGTAAACTGATCACCGTGTGTTATTAGTTCAGAATAATAACAATAATATTTCAGGACAATTCACACAAACAACTTTGGACTGTTGATCTTATTGCTAGCAATGTACCATGTCAGGTTGACCCCACGTGGTTCCCTCTTGAAAACCATCGTGATATTTTTTGGTGAATTTTGACACGATGCGATAACTGACCTGACCTCATGCTCATCTTATCATCCTGCACTGGTGCCAGCCAGCATAAACCGTTAGCGCAGACGGGTGCTCCATTCCCTTTTGTGTATCGGCGCTACTGTGGCAGAATGCTGTCGTCATGCCATGACTATAGAGACAATTTGTATTTCTATTTTATTAGTATCTTTTATATATGTTCAGGGGCGGATCTAAGGGCTTCTTGGGCTGCAGCCCAGGGCCCCGAGGATATAAAGGGCCCCTGAAACTTATAACTGAAACGATATTTAGGATATAAAAATTATCTAGAATGTTAAAAAACCTATCATATCATGCAAGTGCGCGTAGTAATAATAGGTGGGCCTACCTAATTATATTACTCAACAAAAAAAAATACACCAACTGACAAAGTTGATTTAGCCCAGGGCCCCACAAATTCACGATCCACCCCTGAGTATGTTAGTCTATAATCTATTTATAATATGGGCCATGCAGCCTGAATTAAATAAAATAAATTAAAATTATAATCCATAAAAAAAATCATACAAAGACCCCTAAATCGATTTGCGAACTTTCTATTTCGCATCGCAAACACCCACGCATTATAAACGGAATCGTTGCAACTTTCGTTCATTGTTCTTAAGATTATGTTAAAACAATGTCGGCTTATCGAAAACGACTTAAGTGTTATGCGATGTGAAATAAGTGTGTTTTTTACCAAGAAATGCGAATAAAGTGACCTACTTTAGACGAATTTAATGAAGAAGGAAACACTAAAAGCCATTATTTGCAAAACTTTTAATTGTGTGTGTCACAGGACAATTCAAACAACGCCATCTAGACCCAAGTTAAGCTAACTAAATTTTGTGTTATGAATTGTGTTATAAGTTCTAAACTACTAATAATAAAGTAAACATAAAAATAACAATAACTTAACTGGATTACAAAGTAATAAAGTATATAACTAAACACTACTAACTAAATATAATACTAATATATATAAATAGTAATACTTTAGGCTTCATTGCAAAATTGATTTGTTGTATTTTCTACGATTACAAATACCGTCTACAAATGGATTTCTGATTGCATTTATGAATATCTTTTTTATAAGGCATATACTAGTGATGCAAGGAATTTCTGCGCGATTGCCTAACTTTGCAATATAAAGAAAGAAGTTTAGTAGTATTACAATAAAATGTTATTTTTATGTCTTTTGAAATATTTTAAATATTCTTTTTAAGGTTATGTATAAATTATATGACATATATTACACAGTAAAGTTTTAAAGACATATTATTGAAGGGCTCTGTGGTCTGTCGGTTTAGCACATCGCCTTACTTCTAGTCGCGGGTTCGATTCCGCGCACAGCACAAACATTTGTATTCATGAGTACAATTGCTTGTATATCTCTGGGTGTTCTTTATGTATAATATTTATGTATTTACATGTAAAAAAATCTATGTATTTGTATCAGTTTTCTAGTAGGTACCCATAATACAAGCTGTAGTTAGCTTAACTTAGGTCTAGATGGCGCTGTGTGAACTGTCCTGGGATTATTATTATTATTATTTCTTGATAATGTTGTGACAAATTATTACAAAAAAGAAAGAAAGAAAAATATGAATTTGATTTAATTTGAATATTTGAATACCTCATATTTAGTTTATAATTTATATTAAAATTTATATTATCTTATCGCTCAAAACAAAATATAGTACAACAAAGATTACTATTATTTGACGACCTCGGTGGTCTAGTGGTCTAGCACACCGCTTTACGACCGATGGTCGCGGGTTCGATTCCTCGCACGGCACAAACATTTGTATTCATGACTATGAATGTTTGTATCGGTCTGGGTATTTGTATCAGTTATCTAGTACCCATAACACAAGCTTTAGTTAGCTTAACTTGGGTCTAGATGGCGCTGTGTGAATTGTCCTGAGATTATTATTATTATTATTAATATAAATATCAAAACAAAAATACTGCATATCATTGACCGAGTTCGGTTTCGGTTTTAATTTGAAGACGGTATATTCCATTATGACTGTTACATCACAACCATCACGCAATTATGTAAAATTAACAATTTCATGCATCCGAACTCAAGTGAATTCGGTATACTTCCGAATCACTTCCGACATAGTAAGCCACTAATCGCTGTAACGAAACGTAACGAAGATGCGTTCAGTTAAAGCTATTATGTACGGTTTACATAATTTGTATGTATGTTTATGATATAACTATTTGCTTAACCTAATTAGAAAATAGGTAAAAATAACCATAGAGAATTCGAATTTATATTTTACTAGCTGCTCGCACTGGCTACATGTATTATACATATAAACCTTCCTCTTGAATCACTCTATCTATTTAAAACATCCGAATCACTTCCGACACAGTAAGCCACTAATCGCTGTAACGAAACGTAACGAAGATGCGTTCAGTTAATGTACGGTTTACATAATTTGTATATGTGTTCATGATATAACTATTTGCTTAACCTAATTAGAAAATTGGTAAAAATAACCATAGAGCCGTGACCATAGAGAATTCGAATTTATATTTTACTACTGCTCGTCCCGGCTTCATGTATTATATATATAAACCTTCCTCTAGAGTCACTTTATCTATTAAAAAATCGCTTCAAAATCCGTTGCGTAGTTTTAAAGATTTAAGGGACAGGACAGCGACTTTATTTTGTGTGTAGTTATCATTATTTCTTGTGTATGCTAGTCTATAAGATATTTATAATATGGGTCTGTAGCTTGAATTAAATAAAATAAAAAATACATAATAATAATAAACACAGGACTATTCATACAGCGCCAGTTAAGCGTAGCTTGTGTTGTGGGTACTAGACAACTGATAGATATACTTACATATTTCTTATAAATACATACATAATATATACCTACGTAGAAAACACTCAGACGAACAATAATACTCAGGAGTACAAATATTTCAACTGTGCGAGGAATAGAACCCGCGACTATCGGAAGTAAAACGGTGTGTAAAACCTCTAGATCACCGAGGTTAACATTATACATCTTTAAGATTTTCTGTGAGTATAAACTACAAAATACCCTAAGGTCGCCATACCCTATGTTTTCGGTTCACTACCCTAACTTAGACGATATGATCGTGAGTTCAATTCTGGTCGACTACTGCAATATATATTTTGAATTATTCACCGATATATACCATATATAACACACATTTAATTGTTATAAATAAGAGTATATATTGTTAAAACAATTTTTATTTAGATAAATATTTTAATGGGAATAGTAAATAAACTTTATATATGTCACATACAAAGTTTATTTATCTATTCTCTAAAATATATATATATAATATAATCATCATCATCATCATTGCCTTGCCTTTATCCCATTATTTGGGGTCGGCGCAGTATGTCATTCTCTTCCACTGCTCTCTATCAGTCGTCATATCTAAACATACTCTTCTTTTATTCATATCATCTTTCACACAATCCATCCATCTTTTCTTAGGGCGTCCCCTCCCTTTACATCCATCCACATTCATATTACACACTTCCATAAGACATGGTCCTCATTCCTCCGCATAACATGCCCATAACAGCTCAAAATTATATATAATATAATATTTTATTTAAACACCTTACTGTTTCTACTAATAAGTTAAAATATTTATCGAAATTAAAAAGTGTTTTACAACACTAACTCGGTGTTTCCATTGCAAACGAAAAGGATAAAAATATATTCACAAAGTTAATATGTTACGTCCATCAGAATCGAACTCATGACCCGTAAGACATGACGGTCTAACCGCGAATCAATATGCCATATTATTTTTAGATATGTTATTGTAGAAATGTTTTACAGAGTTATTTTTAGATGTTTAAAAAAGAAATTAATTTAAATGCTTAAAATATGCTTTCTTAATGTTATAACGGCCTGTGGTCTAGTGATTTATCACACCGCTTTACTTCTGATTTTCTGACTTTAAATTAATTTGAGATTTATTGTAGGAATTATTAAAAGTAACAAACATCCATACTCACAAACTTTCGCATTTATAATATACTACATATGCCCGTTTCATTCTGATGAATAAGTTATATTATTGTAAAGTTTCATCAAAATCTATTCAGTAATTTTTGCGTTAAAGAGTAACAAACATCCATACATACTCGCATACTTTCGCGTTTATAATATTAATAAGATTAAGACTATGTAATTTAAATGTAATTGTTCGGGCCATGTAATATATAAATAAACAGAACCTCTATTTTTTGAGGTCGGTTAACACAAATATGGTTAACCCATAATACATTCTACTGTAAGACGTTGTTTGTATACGAGCGCTGCATACGAACATGTTATGTCACGGCGAAAGTAAATTCACAACGTTTGACCAACGTTGCAAATAAGCGGCTTGTCGATACTGTACCGATACGGTTTTTTCCGAACTATTCTAATACTGTTGTCCACAGCGGAAAGGTATTTTAAGGTGATAATGTAATCCACTCGCATGAGCTTATAGTTTACGCTGGCGGGGCCCCAGTGGATGATGATAAGATTGGCATGAAGTCAGGTCAGTTAGCGCGTGACAAATTGACCAGGAATTTAAACAGTTTTGTTTTTAAACTAGTCTAATGCTATTGGTTACTGCTGTAAGGTTTTTTGAAGATGATAAAGTAATCCGCATGAGCTAATGGCTTATGTTGGTGGGGCATAAGTGGAGAAAGATAAGATGAGCATGTAGTCAGGTTAGTTAGCCGTTTGTGACAAATTGATCAGAATTTTAAGCAGTTTTGTTTTCGAACTATTCTTATGCTGTCGGTCGCAGCTGAAAGCTTTTTTAAGATGATAAGGTAATCCGCATTAGATGATGGTTTCCGCTGGCGGGGTCCCTCTGGAGGACGATAAGACGACATGAAGTCAGTTCAGTTAGCCCTTTGAGGCAAATTGACTAGAATTTTAAACACTTCTTTTTGAACTATACTAATGTTGTTGGTTGCTGCTGAAAGCTTTTTAAGATAAGGTAATCTACATGAGCTAACGGTTTCCGCTGGCGGGGTCCCTCTGGAGGACGATAAGATGACATGAAGTCAGTTCAGTTAGCCCTTCGTGGCAAATTGACTACAATTTTAAACAATTTTGTTTTCGAATTATTTTAATGCTGTTGGCCGCAGCTGGCCTTTACAGCTTCACCGGACGATAGGGCGCGAGTGCAGATAGCACTCCAAACGCGCGGAAGGTCTTATGGAGCGGGTCAAGGCCAACTCCTGTCTTACGAATATGATATCTTAGATAGTCTGCCTATATAAAAAAACGAACTACACAATACAGTGTGTGTATCTTTTTAAACAATATAAAGTTCTAATTATCTTCTTCTACTGATCCTTGAGCTGTTATATCTAAGCTTGCGGTAATTGCGGCAAATAGATGCAGCGATCAATTTTTTGTTTAATTGAACGGCTTTGGATTCCTAGCATGAATCAAAGAACGAGAATACACATATTTATATCTTGCAAGAATTATTGACTTAGGCGCACTTTGCTCTTTGCTTGTAGTGTAGTTATTAGTTTTAAGCTACAATAGGACTGGCATGCTTTTAGTTTGAACGAAAGTCCCCAAATTTCAAAGAAATAAAGAAAAATAGGACCTTTGCCCGTAAGAAGTGAAGCGAGTGTTCCAAATCAAAATATTCAAGGCCGTATAGTCTTCTATCATCGCGGAATAAATTAAAAAAAAAAACATTCGACCCGGTTATATGAATTAAAATGCGGTGTCTATTGTCGAGTCAGTAAGCCACATTACATAACCGCAGTATGTGACAGACATACAGCCATACGTTAGTGGGTCAGAGAGAAGTTAATCGCTTAAATACTTCCTCAATGTTTTGTATTACAATAATGACAGCAAATGGCTAGTTGTGTAATGTACACGGTGAATACAATATCGGTAAGGTTATTTTAAGGTTTATAAATAAGGTTTAAGGTGATAATGTAATCCACTAGCATGAACTGTTCACGCTGGCGGGGCTTCAGTGGAGGATGATAGAATAGAATAGAAAATCATTTATTTAAATAAACTTACATTGCAGCACTTTTGAATAGTCTACGTCTACGCTGGCGGGGCACCAGTGAAGGATGATAGGATGAGCATGATGTCAGTTAGCCTATCGTGACAAATTCACCACCAATTTATCACAATGGCCTACGCTGGCGGGGCACCAGTGAAGGATGATAGGATGAGCATGATGTCAAGTCAGTTAGCCCATAATAAAATAAGCACGAAATTTTTACACTGTGTGAGAAATCGAACCCGCGACCAGTGGAGGTAAAGTGGTTTAGAAGTTTTTAGAAGCTACTGAGCTTCTTCTAATTTCAATATTGACCATGATGGACGGGTTAAAAGTAACTCTTCGAGTAGACCATCTCAATTGCTGCATATATATGATATACGATGTATATATTCATACTCATAATTCGTATCTAGTGCAATACTGGTGTATATCAGAACATTACAATTTTTGAAATTAGACTTTAATCCCACAGTTATAAAGTGAACTTTCCAAAATTTGTATTTTTTGAGTTAAGCGAGTATTATAATGAGTGTGCGATATATGTTAAATTTCGTATTTCTTGGTTAAACCGTTGAACTAAAATATATGATAAACAATCTTACTTTCGCTTTTATAATATCGGTTGGTGTACACAAGAATTTGTTTATTTATATTTTATTGCGCAAAATAAAAAAAACCGTCAAGTGCGAATCGCATTTGTACACAATGTTTTTTCACAAATCTTGTAAACAGGTTTCTAGTTTTCTTTGTATGATAATTTATATACATATGTATGTATATATGTATGATGATGGAATTTGTCTATGCTTATATATACTAGTTAACCCAGCTAACGTTGTTTTGTCACATAATTTGAAGTGCTAATATCGCTATTAATAATAGGGGAAGTCATAAATAAAAAATAAAAATTAAAAAAAAAATTAGGGGGGTCACACTTATCATATGTATAAGGGGTACGAAAAAGAAATGTTGGCTGATTCTCAGACCTACCCGATGTGAACACAAAATCTCATAAAAATCCGGAATTCGGAGAAGTTTGGTAACAGATGTCGTGACACAAGAATTTTATATATTAAATATATATATTTACATTAACATATTATCTACCGTATATAATATATTATACAGATAAAAATGAATTACACAAATATATATTTAATTTTCCGTAAGTCCTGAATACTTAGTAAATATATACTAGACACTAACTTTATTAGTGTATTTAAACTACATATGACTGTGAAATTGGAACGTATTATTAAGTTTATTTAAGCAAGACATACACATTCCATCACGTGATACCTCTGCTTGTTAGCAATAATATAAATATAATTAATGACATGAAAAATGCTTCATGAATTAACTTAACTTCAAGTTGCAAAATTGCTATCGAATTTGGTCACTTATATTGTAGGTTTCCAAACTAATAATCTTATATGCAATGATAGAATTGTCTTATGAGCCGCATAAAAAATGTTTACTGCATAATATAAATAAGGAATTTTTCCTCTCATGAAAGAGATGACAATATGATATTATTCAAGTTGAAGTGAGACAGCGATCCTGAAAGACGACACGAGTGAAAGTGAAGCGGATATGTTGCAAGTCTCCTGCGCGCATTACGCTCCGTGTTGTGATGTTTGGTTTTAGGTTTAGTGGTCACGGGTTCGATTGAATTAACCAATAAAAGAAGGAAGTTCACAATGTCGAATGTATTTATTTGTAATATTATTTAAGAACTTTTTTCTACATAAATCGATTTTGATGATTCTTTTATGTGAAGACTGGTGCCTATCTTGTGGTCTCATATATAATAAGTAGTGATCATTTTTATCATTCTTTTATTTGTTAGTTGTCACGAGTATGATTGTTTGAATCTGTCTGGGTGTTTTCTATCTATAATATGTATGTATTTACGAATTAAAAATATATATCTCTGTATTTGTATCAGTTGTCTAGTACTCATAACATAAGCTTTAGCTAGCTTAACTTGGGTCTAGATGGCGCTGCGTGAATTGTCTTGAATTGAAATATATATCTGTGTATATGTATCAGCTATCTAGTACCCATAAGACAAACTTTAGCTAGCTTAACTTCTAGGTCTAGATAATATTAATAATAATAATTACTATATATTCATAACTAAACGGTTAAACGGATCTTAATAATAACAATAATCTCAGGACAATTCACACAGCGCCATCTAGACCCAAGTTAAGCTAACTAAAGCTTGTGTTATGGGTACTAGATAACTGATACAAATATATAGTGTTTGTTTTCGTAAATACATACATATTATACATAGAAAACACCCAGACCGATACAATCAATCATACTCATGTATACAAATGTTTGTGCCGTGCGAGGATCAAACCCGCGACCATCGGACGTAAAGCGGTGTGCTAAACCGCTAGACCACCGAGGTCGACCACCTAGATGGTGCAAATCTATGTATTTGAATCAGTTATCTAGTACTCCTAACACAAGTTTTAACTTGTTGGCGCTGTGTGAATTATCTTAATACCATTATTATTATTACATGTATCTAAAATGGAACCTTTACGATAAACTCTATCTATAGACAACTATATATTATGTTTATATTATACTATTATAGTCTAAGAATGTCAGGAAACTGACTCGTTTTACTGTAATAACTGCCGTAACCGCAACCGCGGGAGAAAGTTCAAGTTAAAACCATATACCCTGACAGGGTGTCAAGAGCAATAGTTATTTTATATGCATTTAAATTAAACAATATATTGAATTCAAAACATCTGTTAGATGATATTTACTGAGCAAAGCCTATTACTCACCAAACGATTACTGACGAGCGTGCATGGATTCAAAAAAGTCAATAGGTCTTTTATGGGAATAGGTATAAAAAATTACAATAAGATACCAAAGGATATACTGGAATTATCCTTAAATAAATTCAATATATCTGTTAAATCATATTTACTGAGCAAAGCCTATTACTTACTAAACGATTACTTGAAAGACGAGCGTGCATGGCAATAGTTGTTCATGCAAGGGATTTTCATTTAATATTAGGTATAGACACCTACATAAATATACATTGTAAATTAATTGGCTTTAAAAAAGTAATTCAATTGAGTTTTTGCCAGTTCTTCTCTCTCTCTTTCTTCTCTTCTCTTCTCTCCAATTCTGAGTTGGATCTATATATTGAACTGGGCGGTAGTGAAAGAATTATAATGTTAAACATATGTCGTTCTACAGCGGTTAAAATGTCCTACAATTACAAATGATTTTTGAATTTTGGCTTATTTTTTATTTTATATATTTATTTATGTAAAACTAGCGACCTGCTATTAGATACACTATGTCCATTTTTTTTTCGGACTACTCTAATGCTGTTGACAGCAGCTGGAATTTACAGCTTCATCGGACAATCCCCTATTGTGTGCGAGAGCAGATGGCACTCCAAACCCGCGGAAGGACTTATGGAGCGGCTGAAGGCCAACTCCCGCCTGACGGATACGACTTTAGTCTGAGGGCACCGTAAACCTTGGAGTTTGAATTGGACAGAGGATTGATCAGACATAGTCTAGTGTATAGAATAAAATGAATGTTGTACAAAATAAAGAAATAGCAAGACAATACGTTGCTACATATGTCGAAAATACGTTCTATTTCGCTGTAAATTTAATGGACTAAAGATTACCAAACTAAAATATGGTTTTACGTAAATAATTGATGCTCGGGCTTAGTTGTAAATTTCAGTTGTAATCGGTAATTGAATAGAACATGTTGCTTGTATTTGTAAAAGTACTACCATTGTGTTTAAATTAATTTATATTCGAGTTTTTATATTCCACGTTTAAATTTGGCAAGTTCCATAGACAATTTTCAAAGTATTTTTAATCTGTATCCTGCCTTGGTTTGGCGGGAATGTTATTAAAAATTGTATTTGTGAAAGTGGAAATATTCCAATTATAAATATATTTACAACTTGGCGGATTAAAGTAATAATACTTGTGCAATATTTGTTATATTCTCCTCTTCCCTCATGTTACAACTTTTGACACTACAATCTTAAAAAAAATGTACTTTTCGTCATTATTCAAGTTAGGAATTTAATTTACCATGCAGACTTGGCTGTATGGGAGCAGTTCCCTTTGCCTCCTTTTACCCTGTAAAAAATAAACAGAACAGAAAAAAAATATATACAGAACGAAAATAAAACAACTTTTACATAATTATGTGTATATTGATGTGAGTTAGGTAGTTTATAAAAACAAACTATTCATAAACAATCACATGCATTTTTATATTATCTGTGAGTCTTTTTATTACCTTATTAAAAGAAGAGATGATAAAATAAATAATGAAGTGTTATATGTTATTTATAATTGTGATATTAGTCATGTTGGAAATGAATTCTGCCAAAAAGAACGTTAAACGAAAATATCGTGAATTGAGGAGGAAATTTAGCTATGAAGGTACTTCAATTGTTTTATATACAAATGTTTCCCAAATTGTAGTATTGTACAAAGTCATTGAAAATTAAAAATACTGATATTTGCGATTATAAGTGTCACAGATATTATCTGTGGCACTTATAATCCACAATATTATATATAATATAAAATACTTCTATCAGAAGAATATATAATAAATCGTAATTTTCTTCTTTTATTTAAGAATACGCTTTTCTATAATATCCAATATTTTCCTATAATATCTTATCGGCAAAATTCTTAGAAATTTCTTTGTGCGTATATATTATGGGTACTAAATAACTTACTCTTATACTTAAGTCATATAAATATAAATATTCAAACTCATACAAATGCTTTGTATCGTGTGAGGAATTGAACCAATTACCGATTGGCGGGGTGCTAAATCGCTACTACACCTAGAACGCTTAATAAATTATATAAAAGTACTTTTTGTATTAATACTGATTATTTATTTATTTATTATGATTACTTCGATATATTTGTATTGCATTGGTAAATATTTATTTCTTTAATGAAATAAAATAATATTTCTCTGTGCCCATGAAAGTTTTGATGTTCGGATTAATTTTGCTATTATTTTTACGTCAGGAGTTTAGCTGTTTACTAAGCTTTGTTTTGTCTCAATTCAACATTACTTAGTGCATTTATAAAATAAAACTTCACATGAACAGTCCCTTGGAACCACAGATAAGATAATATTCTTGGAACATAATAAATTATGTACGGAAATTGGTAACTTTATTTAGAAAGGTGTGGTTGTATACAATTGTTCTCATAGACTTATTTTGAAGGTTTCTTCCCATGTGCGAGCCCGTCTCATTTAAAACAAAAAATATTTAGTTTGAATCTAAGCTAGAACATTTTTTAGAACCATTAAATGCACGTTGCTATATAGAATTATTTATGATTACTTTGAATTATTTATTTAAGCTTTAATTATCAATAATTATGGTTTAAATTAGCGGACTTGATTAAACCTTTAGTTGTGCGCCCAGATTGATGCCATATCGTTTCAAGGGTTTGGAATACCCTGCACATTCGCTTCCTTTTTAGTTTGGCGAGGCTGTAAATGAAATTGAAGAATAAAAAAAATATATCTTTATATTTTTTTTTATTTCAGGTTGTGGCATAGCGGTCAGCAAACAAACAGCCCAAAGAAGAATAGTTGGCGGCGATGACGCGGGATTTGGCACTTTTCCTTGGCAAGCCTACATCAGGATAGGATCTTCCAGGTTACAATTTTTTTTTAAATAAATCACCGAATTGTAATAGGAAAATACAGAATTAGCCGTAAAAGTATAAATAACAAGTTATAAGTCAGGTCGTACTTACGAAATTGATCCACATGTACCAAGAAGTAAAGTCGAAATCTGAAAATTAAAATTGAACTAATCGAATATCCGCGCAGTTTGTATCTACATAGGATTTAGAGATTGTATTCAGATTCAGTTTACTTCTTGGGGTTTATTTTTTTTTTTTTATTAATGAATACTATTACAGGCTATTGTAAAAATCCAATAATGCGTCTTTTCTGGATGTAAAAACACTTAGATAAAAGTTGTATGTATGTAATATTCACAACTTGCACCATACAATATGGTTTCCTTTACTAATGAGTCGCCCCAAGTTTGTTCGGGTACTCATAACTGTGTAAATTTTGTATATATTGACATAATATGTATTTTATATCACTCTGGAATAATATATCTTTCAAACAGGGAAAGAATTTCTCAAATCGGTGCAGTGGTTAGGAGCTTTCTGTCCCCATAAAAAAAGTATTCTCTCTATCTTTATAATATTACTAGCTACTCGCCCCGGCTTCGCCCGGGTGTACATACATGTGGTATATATATATATATATATATAAACCTTCATCGCTCTATCTGTTAAAAAAACCGCTTCAAAATCCGTTCCTTAATTTTAAAGATTTAAGCATACATAGGGACAGACAGCGAACGCGACTTTATTTTATACTATGTAATTAATGATTAAAGATATAATAAGAGGGTTCGTATTATGGGTGATAACCATCACTTTTTTTTTTATTTTTAATTTTTATTTGTCGCTCTCTTTGTGCCGACTTACTTTTGGCCTAAGTAAATATTTTTGTATGTGTAATCTCTTGTTTTTTGTTGTCTTTTTTTAATTTTTAACTGTTGGTTATAAGAATTTGCAGCAATCCGTATTAATATTCTATATACGAAGGGTATGTCTGTATGTTTACTATCTATTCATAACTAAACGGTTAAACGGATCTTAATAATAATAATAATCTCAGGACAATTCACACAGCGCCATCTAGACCCAAGTTAAGCTAGCTAAAGCTTGTGTTATGGGTACTAGACAACTGATACAAATACATAGATAATTTTATTTCGTAAATACATACATATTATAAATAAAAAATACCCAGACCGATACAAACAATCATACTCATGAATACAAATGTTTGTGCCGTGCGAGGAATCGAACCCGCGACCATCGGACGTAAAGCGGTGTGGTAGTCCGAAATGAATGAAATTAACTCATTAGTATAGCGTATCCATATTTTATATAACAACCAACCTGTGTCATATCTAAATTCTACTTCTGTATAAATGTTGATACAATACAACTCCATCGTATTCCTTATTCTGCCTTATATACCTATATTTTAGTCTTCCTCTTATCTTCTTTCCTTGTATTTTACTTTCATACTAATGTACAGAATTGCCATATCAAGTATTAAAATTCTTATCCACCTTGTCTTCAATAGTTTTAAATAATAATATAATATATGTAATACCTCTGGACAAGTCACACAACGTCAGCTAAGCAGAGCTTGTGTTATGTACTAGACAATTGTTAATAAATACATTTTTTTTTATATCATAATTTGAGCGCGTTTGACCGCAATCTCACCTGATCTGTGGTCTAAGCTGTTACACGCAAGCTCAAATAATACCTATAATATTTATATATATATACTAGCTACTCGCCCCGGCTTCGCACGGGTGTACATGTATTATATATATAAACTTCCTCTTGAATCTCTCTATCTATTAAAATAAATCGCTTCAAAATCCGTTGCGTAGTTTTAAAGATTTAAGCATACATAGGGACGGACAGACAGCGACAGAGATTTTATTTTATACTATGTAATACACACATAACATACATAGATGCACCATAATAACATCATACGTGTAAAATTCAAATTCAAATTCAAAAATCATTTATTCGGTGTATGTAGGACATTTTAGCCGCTTATGAACGTCAAAACTCCTTTGTTAACATTAGCTGTAATTAATATACTTACAAATGTATTTAAGTGCAATAAAGAATATTTAAAATTTTTAAATTATAATATTAATTTTTTCCCTACCGTCCAGTTTTGTAGAGATCCAATTGAGAAGAACTGGCAAGAAACTCAATTGTATTACTTACTTAAAATTATGCGTAAATGCAATTATTATACAATACTAGCTGGGCGGTTTTAAAATATATCGTGAAAATAATTTTATCAGTATCGCGGCTCATCGAGGTTACTTGAGAGCTGGTAGCTACTTTCTTTGCCCATAGGGTAAGTATGGCAATTCAGGCAATATTGCCAGTATCCTGGGTACACTACCTCGATGTGTCGCGTTCGATTACAACTATTGTATTTTTTGTGACTGTTTATAGTATTTAAGTAATTTGGGTTTATTAAATATAGTTGTTTCGATGTTACTTTACCGTACTAATAGTTTTTTTTTGTAAATATTTTTTTTACATTTAATTAGTTTTTTTTAAGATAATTAGAAGTATACTTGTAATATTTAACTTGTAAAACCTTTAGGACTATGAGTGATAAAATAGTATCGGAGTTGGCCTTCAGCCGTTCGAAGTTTGAATGCGTTTCTATGTTGCTTATCGCATAATTTATTTAAAAGTAACACGTAAGTTACTCGCGAGACTACAGCGTGGGGTTTTTCAAGATGGGTATATTAAGGTTTGTTAAGGGTCGGCAACGCGCACGTAACACTACTGGTGTTTCAGGCGACGGAAACCATTTACAATCAGATGGGCCGTATGCTTGTTTGCCACCACCTGTAGTATTAAAAAAAAAGATTCTGGTTTATTTTTATTGTGTGTCTGCGTTCTGAATAAAAAAAAATATGCACATGCTCATGTACCTGTACATTTCTAATTTTGTGTTACATATACTAATATTTACTAAAATACTAACACTAACAATATACTATAATTTATATATTTTAACCATATATATGTATGTACTTAAATAAAATGTTAAATCAATATTTTTTTGTTATAGTAACATTAGTGCAATAAAGGTAATTTCAACGTTATATGTATATGGCAACTCTTTTCTATTTTCTCTGTACTAGTAAACACTATAACGCTCTGTATGAATGTTTAAAATTTATATTTTTATTTTCTATTCTAATAATTGCATTCTATTAATTTTGTACTATTTTTAATACACTTGATTGTTGTTGTACATTGTCCAATTCTATATACAATTACTACGAAAATGGGGTTTAAAGCACAGCTTTAAATGAGTCATAACAGAGTAACAGAAAGAGATAGAGTAAATCTTCATGACGCAGGTTAATCAAAGGTATAGTGATGGTTATCATTTTCCCCAAAGTGGGTTATTCCAGTTACATAAAACTATAAATGTTTTTGTGAATATTATTTGTAAATAAAGGTTAATGGTTACTTTTTAATAATATTAATTGTGTGTAAATATTACAATCGTTAAATTACTATTATTCATTTATATATTATGTCTAATTTCTATTTCTTACATTCTCATATTAAAAAATACAAGTACCGCCATTTTGTTTTAGTTGGCGGGAAAATCTACTCTATCTATGATTAATTACAATCATGCACTACTAACTAATGTATATAAATTATATGTCCTTTTAAAGTTAATTTAGGTTTTTAAAACCATATAAATCTTACAAATCTATAGTTTAAATCAATAATTGAACAGATTCACAGAGCAATTGACACTAATTTTTGTCTTTTTTTTACTGTGTGTTACAAATAAAGTACATTCTACCTATCAATGTATGTAGGTAATTTTTATAAAAGAGTTGGCACTTTACCAAAATAGAATCTATGAAATAAATTGTAACAGTTAGAAAAACAATTTTTTGGACAGGTTTATAGAAAAAAAAGAATTTCTTTCAATATAGTGCTTGTATATGTGGACAAAACTTTCAATATGTATTTATGCAAATAAGTGCGTACAAATATGCCATGCCTAAAAGAATTGGTTGCACAGATCCATACAAAAATTGTCTGCTCAGTACATTTATTTTTATGTAGGCAGAGTCGACTTTGTGTGTATTTAAATTTTATTATCAACTTTAATATGTTAGCATTAAAGTCCAATTTCTTAAATGTTTTTATTTCGATAGTTCTCACACAATTTGGTTCATTACTTGTATTATATGGTAGTGTTCACTTGCTCAGTAGAAACTGAAAAAAAGGAAGACCTAACGATTGGAATATTTTCGTACATGTACTAATCATCATCATCATCATCATTGCAGACATCATTTGTGTACTAATAAATACTAATTATAAAAATTAATACATTAATTTTCCAGATGCAACATGCTTATGTCCATTTTCGAGCTAATCGGTTGGAAGCAGTGTTGGATAGAGAGGTAAATGTGCGAAAGAGACAGCATGCGTTTTGTATATTCACCCACTAGTTACTGTAGTTAGAGCAAAGAAATAGTAGAATATTTGTAAATATTATAAATTATTTAATATTGTATATTATAACTTCTAGCAATTGATTAAAAATAATATTCTAAGTTTATTTTTAATCGATTGTTATTAACTATATTCTATTCTAAATCTATTTCTATTAGAACACTGTCGATACTCATTTATTCAGCGTTAATTATAGGTATTTTTTTAACATTTACATCGTCTAAAAAATTTCGATGTAAACAAACAATTTTCAATAATATCAGTTTACTTAATGTATTTATATTATAAGTTTTTATATAATTGTGCTATTCATATACAAAATACAAATAAATATATTGAATAGTTTTTCTCTCAATCTTTCCTTTCATTTGCAATGAAATGACAAAAAATTCGAAACTATGTTTCTGTTTATAAGTTTTAGTTATAAATAATGTTTAAGAATATATATAATGAGAATAATCTGTAAAGTTTCTTTTTTTAGAGTAGATCGTAAGCGAGTATGTTATGTTGATAGATTTCACCGACTTTTTCGCACATTCCTCTTCTCATATTTATATTAACATAATAATATGTAAATAATGTTTATATTATCTGTATCTTAAAATATATTTATTTATTAGTATAACATATATTTATATATATTAATTTCTACAGCCTTGTAGCTAAGGTAAGACATATTTACTTAAATTTTTATTATTTTAAATTCGAACGTAAATTTTAAATTGCTAAATTTGTGTTTAAATGTAAAGAGCTATTGCAGATTTGGCTGTATATTATTATGTATGCCTTCGTTTTATATGTTAATAAAAAAAAAAACAAACGTGAAAGTGACCTTTCCACATGAATTTAAGGTAAAATGGTATGGTTTCCAATTACATCACATAGGTATTATGAATCACCATTTGGAATCAGCTTCCAGCAATGGTATTTCCGAACCTCGGACTTATTTAATATTAATAGTACATATTATAGACATCAGTTGCTATTTCTATCTGGTAGGCAGTTTGGTTGCTCTTCCAGTTACATAAAAATCGAATAATACGAACCGATTTTTTTGAGCAACTTCTAAAGAATACTACCGTAATTAAGTGCGTAAAAGGAATCGTACCAACCGGTAATTGAACGACAACTGTACCAACATGCGAAATGCCATTGTGTTTCGTTTTTCACAATGTCATATCTACTTAAAATAGATAATTTCACCAATTACGCTCAGCTGTCGACTACGAAACAATTGTACAAGAATGTCACAATAAGATAAGCCTTATGCAATGCAGTGTCACATGTTAGAAAGGAAGTCACTTGATTCTACCTCATTCCAATGGTTGCCGGTTCGATTCTCACATAATTTTTATGTTACTATTATTACATACTTGCTGGGCCCGTGACTTCGTCCGCATTATAGTGACCTTAATCAAATGAAGGAACAATATTCAATAATCTAACGCATAGCTTAAAAGTTCTAGCTTTGAAAATAACAATACTTTCATACAAACTTTCATCTCCTCCATTTCAACCCCTTACGGGTTGTAAGGGGTTGAAATGGAGGAGATGAAAGGGAATAAAAAAAAAACTAGTTTGATGCATTAACATCAAATTTTAATAACAAACTATTTAGAATAGAATAGAAAATTATTTATTCAAATAAACTTACATTGAAGCACTTTTGAATAGTCATCACATTTTTTTTAATCTACCGCTCATTCGGAAGGCTGTCTCATCACAAGAAGAACGAGCAAGAAACTTGTGTGTTGCTCTTTTAAATAATTTTATTCTATTATTATTATTTATTAATGAAGTTAATATACAATTTCAGGTGTGGCGGTTCGCTCATATCCCGCCGGCACGTGGTCACGGCGGGACACTGCGTTGCACGTGCCCAGCCACGCCACGTGCGCGTTACGCTTGGCGACTACGTCATAAACTCAGCGGCTGAACCGCTGCCTGCTTACACGTTCGGAGTTAGATCAATTAAAGTACATCCGCTGTTTAAATTCACACCACAAGCGGATAGGTTTGATGTGGCGGTGTTAACGCTGGATCGGAATGTGCATTATATGCCACATATAGGTAAGATATATTCTCTTGTGTAATAATGTATACATATATAAAATTTGAGTGTCTGTTTGTAATACTGAAATAACCGTTTTTTACTACATACATATGAATATAAATACGGTAGGTACATCAAAATAATATTTTTTACAATTTTGTCTGTCTGTCTGTCGGTTTGTTCCGGCTAATCTCTGAAATGGCTGGACCTATTTTGAAGAGACTTTTTTGCAGGTAGCTAATGTAATAAGCAGTAACTTAGGTCACTTTTATTTTAGAAAAATAAAGTTAAATTCCACGCCGACGAAATCGCGGGGACAGCTAGTACTGATAAAAATATACTTACATTACATTTTACGGTCTCGGTGGTTCAATGGTTAGCACATCACTTTACTTTTGAAGATCGCGGGTTTGATTCCTCGCTTGGTATAAATATTTTTATTCATGAGTATGATTGTTTGTATTGGTCTAGGTGTTGTCTAAGTATATTATGTATTTAAAAAATGTATCTATGAATATACGTGAGACTAGATGGCGCTGTGTGTATTGTAGCTGCCCCGCCAGTGGAGAATCATAAGATAAGCATGAGGTCAGGTCAGTTAGACCATCGTGACAAATTCACCAGGAATTTGTTACCATCCATTTTCAGATGGAACCACGTGGAGGTTAATCTGACATGGTTTCTATTAATGCGGTCATGAGTCCATATTACTAACAATCTCCTTACGAGTATGGAGGGGAGGGGAGGAGGGGCCCTCCCCCCCCCTCCATACTCGTATATTAAAGTCATTATATACTAATGATGATTAACAATTCGTTTTCTAGCTCCAATCTGTTTGCCTGAACGAGGATCTGACTTCCTCGGCCAGTACGGCTGGGCTGCCGGATGGGGAGCCCTCAGCCCTGGGTCCAGGCTTCGGCCTCGGACGCTCCAAGCAGTCGATGTACCAGTGTTGGATAACCGAGTTTGCGAAAGGTGGCATCGAGCTAATGGTAAGTTAAATTCTGATCCATTTCTTCGGTTTTTTAAAGAATAGAATAGAATAGAAATTTATTTATTGAAATGAACCTATATTGAAGCTCTTTTGAAGTGACGGCCCCGGTGGTTTAGTGGTTTAATACACTGTCTTACTTCCGATGGTCGCGGGTTCGATTCCTCGCACAGCACAAACATTTGTATTTATGAGTAGGATTGTTTACGTCGGTCTGGGTGTTACGTATTATATACAAATACATAGATATTTTTTTATCCAGTACCCATAAGACAAGCTTTAGCTAGCTGAACTTGGGTCTAGATGGCGCTGTGTGAATTGTCCTGAGATGATTATTATTATTATTTGAATAGTTATCACTTGTTTTTTCAACTACTGCTCATTCTTAAAGCTGTCTTATCACAAGAAGAACGAGGATGAAACTAGCGTGTTATTAAAAAGATGATATTAGAATATATTATATATATATTAGATACAGATTAAATATACAAGACTGAGGCATATATTTATAAGAAGTCCTCGGTGGTTTAGCGGTTTAGCCCACCGCTTTACTTCCAATAGACGCGGGTTCTATTCCTCGCACAGTGCAAACATTTGTACTCATGAGTATGATTGTATCGGTCTGGATGTTTTCTGTGTATATTATGTATGTATTTACAAATAAAAATATCTAAGTATTTATATCAGATGTTTAGTACCCATAACAAGCTCTGCTTACCGTGGTACTAGAAGGCGCTGTGTTAATTGTCCAGGGTTATTTATTATTATTATTGTTACTAGGTTCATGTTCATAACTTTTGCTGGTTTATTTCGCTTGGTTATTATTATTATTAAATATCTCATAATATTTTTAAAGATTATAAACAGTTATTTATATTTGTTTACAGGTATAAACGTAGTTATATATCCAGAAATGCTTTGCGCCGGATACCGCGGTGGAGGGAAGGACAGCTGCCAAGGCGATAGCGGAGGACCCCTCATGCTAGAAAGAGCCGGCAGATGGTACCTCATCGGAGTAGTCTCCGCTGGGTACTCCTGCGCTAGTAGAGGTCAACCTGGCATTTACCATAGAGTCGCCCATACTGTAGATTGGATCTCACATGCAACCACACTCTCATAGCAGTCCACCGCTCTCACAGAAGTACATCAAAATAATAACAGCCCGTTTTAATTGTAGTAGTCCATAAATAAATAAAGAGTCACTACATTAGTAGTCTGTCACTAAATTAAAAGTCAGTCACTAATCAGTAGTTTGTCTCAGCATTAGTAGTCCATAACTACCATAAATAAGAAATCCATCCCTACATTAGTAGCCCATCACTACATTAATAGTCTCATCACTACATTCATTAGCAGTCCTTTACTTAATAAATTGTCCATAACTAAATTATGTACATCAAAATAAATAGAAGTCTATCTGTTCATTTGTAACTCGTCATTACGCAAGTAGTCTCATCACTACATTAATAGTCCATTGCATAATCAGTTGTACATTCCGAAATAAGTAATCCATTGCCTAATAAATAGCCCATCCCTAAATGAGTAGTCCATCCTAAATAAGTCGTCCATTGCCTAATAAATAGCCAATCCCTAAATGAGTAGTCCATCCTAAATCTGTAGAACATGGCCTAATAAATAGTCCATCCCTAAATGAGTTGTCCATCCTAAATATGTAGACCATGGCCTAATAAATAGCCCATCCCTAAATGAGTAGTCCATCCTAAATATGTAGACCATGGCCTAATAAATAGTCCATCCATAAATGAGTAGTCCATCCTAAATATGTAGACCATTGCCTAATAAATAGCCCATCCCTACATAAGTAGTCCATTCTAAATAAGTAGTCCATGGCCTAATAAATAGCCCATCCCTAAATGAGTAGTCCATCCTAAATATGTAGACCATGGCCTAATAAATAGCCCATCCCTAAATGAGTAGTCCATCCTAAATATGTAGACCATGGCCTAATAAATAGCCCATCCCTAAATGAGTAGTCCATCCTAAATATGTAGTCCATTGCCTAATAAATAGCCCATCCCTAAATGAGTAGTCCACCCTAAATAAATCGTCCATTGTCTAATAAATAGCTCATCCCTAAATGAATAGCTCATCCTAAAAACTAGTCCATTGCCTAATAAATAGCACATCCCTAAATACGAAGTACATCCTAAATGAGGAGTCCATTGCCTAATCAGTTGTTCGTCCCTAAATAAGTTGTTCATCCCTAAGTAAGTAGCCCGTCACTATATTAGTAGTCCTTCGCTACACAAAGCGGTCTGTCTTTGTAACGGACTTTGTAAGTACATTCCAAACGACGAGTTTTCAATGAAAACTCTCTTGGAGTCGGTGATTTGAACTGACGATTCATTTATAGGTATGAGTCTTTGTTGAATGCATTGCGTTCTCGATTCTAATTGCTTTGAGTTTTGAATTATATGCATAAAGGAATAAGGATCAAATTTCAATGCGATTAGAGCCGAAAATGCAGCCTATTACGAAAATATTTTTTTCTGCTGATTTGGCAGTTTGAAATTAATTCAATTGTGACATTAATTATACACAAAATTCGAATTTCAAAATATAACAAAAAAAAAATATGATTTTTGTAGCGGTTTCATATGAATGACGTTATTTTCGATCAAATTATAGTTTAATATTTATTTAAATAATTAAAATTTATATAACAAATTACTATTTTTTTCGTGAATATAATTTTTTCAGCTATTGATTACAAATGGGGTCTAATATTGTATTGTTATTATTAACAATCCTTACTACGGACTAAAATTGGTAGTTTTGCTATTTTATATGACCCATTTGAAAGTTGCAGATACGAGCAATAGTGAACTGTAATACTTAGTAATTTGGTTCACAATTGTAAATGTTAAATTGACCGTATGTCCTACTACAAAACTGTAGAATTTAATCTGTAACTAATTGAGAATTGTTAATAATATTGTTACATAGTTAAGACCATAGACAATTGTTGCATTCCCAAAGCAGAAAAGAGAAAATATTTTTTTTTAAACTGATTGCTCTTAAAAATTAAATAGTTTAAAATGTTATTAGAACTACTGTTTTGAATTATAAATAGAAGAAATGTGATAATGATTTCAATAACACATCGGAATTTGAAATCAAAATGCTGAGAGAAAACTTGTATAATTCGTAAGTGCCTATAGCATAAAGAACTGTAAATATATTTTATATAATATAATTGTACAGTTAGCTCATTTATATAAATCCCTAATTTACCAATTACAATGTAAATAAATTAAGTATAATTTAAGATGGCTTTAAGTAAATTATTTTCCATGCTTTTAATTTATTTTCTAAAGTTATTTTTTTAATTACCTTTACATTTTTTTCGCTGTTATTTTCCTGTAGAGAAACAAAATGTAATTATTTAACGAGTGAATAAGTTAATAAATTGTATTTATTGTTAATTTAAATTTTGTTTTTTTTAAATACTCTAAGTTTAAGTTTTTTTATTTTATTAGTTTAATAGTCAAAGTTTTTTATGTGGTCCGCTATACCACCAAGACTGTAATTTATTACTAAGGAGTCAGTGTGGAGTTGACGCCCCTGTGGTCTATCGGTCTGGCGGTCTCTCGTACGGTACAAACAATTGTAATCATGAGTATCATGTTTAATGTTTGTATGGATCTGCGTGATTTTTATACTAT
Source organism: Achroia grisella (assembly GCF_030625045.1). NCBI lineage: Eukaryota > Metazoa > Arthropoda > Insecta > Lepidoptera > Pyralidae > Achroia > Achroia grisella. The sequence goes on from NW_026712626.1 coordinate 1,633,708, forward strand.
GTACGTAAGTACAAAAAAGTATCTATCTACTTATATCATCTATATAAATGTTATCTGTGACTTCGTTTGCTTTAATTTAGAAAAAATATAGCTTACATCTGCCCTTTCATTTTCGAACTATTATAATTATGCTGCTGGCCCTTATAGCTTCACCGAGCTATAGGGGGCGAGTACAGATAGCACTCCAAACCCGCGGAAGAACTTATGAAGCGGCTGAAGGCCAACTCCCGCCTGACGGATACGACTTTAGTTTTAGGGCACCGCTAGATGTTCGAAACACGGCTCAGGCCGTCGTAATTTCGATCCCCGTTTGAATTGGATGGGGGATTGATCGGATGGGACCTATATATGTATCTCATCATGCAATATATCTTCACATTAAATTAACAGATAAACAAACGTACTTTTACATTTATAATATTATGGATTGATTACTTAATAACAATTTTAAGTACATTTTTTTTATATTATTCGAAGCATTTATTACACTGATTCACGTCTTACCAGCCAATGGGTATACGGTATATACGAACTAATTTTTCCAATAACTTCTGCAGAGGGCGGTAGTAACGTAATAGAGCCTTCGACGATATGGTAGTGTCACCCGTCGTTGCTTGCAAGATATCGCGCCAATGTTGTGAGTGACCTTTTGACATGAGCTCCCTAAAAGAAAAGGAAAATGGGAAAAAATCTATATTCAAATAAACTTAACACAAGCACTTTTGAATAGTCATATTTTTTTATGTAAGTAAATGTATCTTTATTATAAGAGGGTATCGGTGGTTGACAGGTTTACTAGCAGTTTAGAATATCGCCTCACTTTTAATGATCGCAGTATCGATTCATGGCATGATGCAAACAGGGCCACCCTTTTTCTTTTACAAGGGGAAATCCGTCATGGAGATCCGCACGTCCCGGGGTTTTTTTTTAAGCATGATAATGGAATGGTGCACCCGCTTGCGCTAACGGTTTACGCTGGCAGGGCACCAGTGAAGCATGATAAGATGAGCATGAGGTCAGGTCAGTTAGCCCATCGTGACAAATTAATGAGGAATTTATCACGATGGTTTCCAGGGGGAACCGCTTGGAGGTCAACCTGACATGGTACATTGCTAGCAATGGGGTCAACAGTCCACATTACTAACAATCCCCTTTCCCCCTCACGTCCCGGGGTAGGCCTGCCGATACTGCCGGACTCCGGACTGCCGGAAATCGGCTAAAACCCCTTGGTGTCCTCCGAGCGCTTTGGTGCCGGGGTTACGGGATCAAGGTGACATTCAACCGTGAACCCCGGCAGAAACAGCGCCACCTAGCCCAAGTTAAGTAGAGCTAGTGGTATGGGTACTAGACAACTAATAGACATAGTGATTCCTAGCTAAGTGCAAATATAAATTTTATTGTAAGGATATAAAATAATAATAAAACATTGACAGCCTCGGTGGTGTAGTGGTGTAGTCGTGTAGCACACCGCCTTACTTCCGGTGGTCGTGCGTTCGATTCCTCGCCCGGCACAAACATTTGTATTCATGAGTATGTTTGTTTGTATCGGTCTAGGTGTTTTCTATGTATGTATTTACGAAAAAAATATCTATGTATTTGTGTCAGTATTCTAGTGATCATAATATAAACTTTAGCTAGCTTCACTTAGGTTTAGACGGCGCTGTGTGAATTGACCTGAGATTATAAAAAAAATATATATAAAAAAATAAAACACTTCGAGGCACAGTTCTGGGAACTGTATAATATATTTTTTTTTTATCTCAGGACAATTCACACAGCGCCATCTAGTCCCAAGCTAAGCAGAGCTTGTGTTATGTGTACTAGACAACTGATATAAATACATGGATACATTTTTTGTAAATAAATACATATTATACATAGACATATACATATTTATATATCTTAAAAGTACTTACTTCAGCAATTTTCCTGCTGCCTTGGAACCATAGATGTCGCAGCGGTTCATAGGAATGGTATCAGGAACGTCTTCCGTTACCGATCTTCGGCCATACACAGCAGCCTTGCAAAGAGCTTCAAATAGTTGGTGCTGGATGAAACTACTCAGGAAGTATCTAAAAATATATTTTTATCTCATGAAATTTCAGGAATTTAAAGGGAAAAACTATACATATAATTTATTTGCAGAATACAGTGCTTATACTTATGTACAACATTAAATATAATGTACAGTGTATTCAGCTTGTTTACAGGCGTGCAAATTTTTATATATCACTAGCTTTTGCCCGCGGCTTCGCTCGCGTTAATTTATCCCCTTAGGGGTGGAATTTATCAAAATCCTTTCTATGGGGATGTATCTTTATACCTGCGAAATCTCAGCCCGATTGGTTTAAAATTGACAAAGTTTCATACAAACTTTCAACCACTGTTTCATCCCCTTGGGGGCAGAATTAATCAAAATCCTTTCTTAGCGAATGCTTACGTCATAACATCTACCTGTATGCCAAATTTCAGCCCGATCCGTCTAGTGGTTTGGGCTGTGCGATTGATCACTATGTCAGTCAGTGTAGTCACCTTTGAGTTATATATTTAGATAGATTATATTTATGTCATTCTAATCAATAATTAAATTAAAATAAATATGTCATTGGAATTATTGGCACATTTAGGTAATTGTCATAGGTTATGTATTGAATTACTAAATTGAATACATTCTTTTACACTTTAAAAACAATGTGCCGATAGCTAATCTATAGATTTTTTCGATGATTATACCATTAAAACACCATCTTGGTTTAATTTATCGGTTAATTATATTTGATACTAGCTGTACCCGCGACTTCGTCCGCGTGGAATTTTACTTTATTTTTCTAAAATAAAAGGACCCTAAGTTTGCTCCTTATTACATCAGCTACCTGCTAAAAAAAAGTCCCGTCAAAATCGGTCCAGACATTTCAGAGATTAGACGGCACAAACAGACAGACAGATAATAATTGTAAAAAATGTTATTTTGGTGTATGTACTGTATTTATATTCATATGTACGTTGTAAAAAAAAGTTATTTTAATATTACAAACAGACACTCCAATTTTATTTATATTGCTGATTGTATTCAACTTATTATTCAAATCTATACAAGATTTGAATAATAAGTTGAATACAATCAGCGGTGTAAGATAAAATACAAAAAATAATAATAATAAAACAAATGCCGAACACTCCAGAAAGCACAAATCTATTTGTAATATATGAAATAAATAATACACTTTTACTTTTATTGGAGTTTCCAACATATATACTGTATTTTATTTTACACCGCTAATTGTATTCAACTCATTATTTATATATACAATATAATTAAGAGTTACATTAAACTCAGGTGGTATTTTAATAGTATTATCATAGCCTATAGACATACAGAGGACTACAGACTTAAAAATTTAATTATTTACGCCCGTAGTATACTTAATCATGCGTAACTATTTCTAGCCAAGATGTCATGTGTTGGTACCATATAATTTATATCTCCTCACCCTTTAATAAAGTGAATGACTGAAATTTATGAAGTTTATTTTGGTAAAATTTATTGAATTATCAGTTTTGGATTGTACTATCATACTAAAGTTATGTGTCCACATTTGATAGGTCTTCATGGGATAATAAATGAGTTTCGCTCAATATAAGCGTTATACTGGTTAATATTACAACTCATTACTGTTACCTGAATATGTATCTTGAACGGAACTAATGCTTAATCAATATCACAAGTTTGATTATTTTTGTTCCTCTAATTAATTATAAATTCACAATCTTCAATATACCTTATAAACGGTGTATTATCAGGAACATGAAATTTTGCGCCAACATCGAAATAGTATTCGCTCCTAACTTCCGGTGGCGCTATTCCCATCAATTCTTCAGACATCTTCCAAAATTCTTTGTTCAGATTATTAATATTCATTGATCCATCAAAATATTTCCATCTGTACTCGTCTATGAGAAGCGAAAATGGTATCTGTGGTATTTTATTTAAAGCTTGCTTAAACAGAAGAATATTATCCGTCGATTTTAATTCATGAAGTAAATCATTAACTTCGTTAATATCTTCTTCTTTGAATTCACTCTCATCTACGCTGTATTCTTTATCTTTATCATGTTTACTATTAAATTCATTTGTGTACAATATAGAATCATTAATGAGACCGAGTCTATGTAAATGTTGTGGAGTTAATACACCTTGCATTATAGTATCACCTATGGTTTCATGAAGCGCTGTATTTGCTTGCTGCAAAAATGTACATCGTATTATAATCAGACCAGATTTATAAGCAAAGACGATGACAGATCGGAAATAGAAATTTAAAAACTGAGACTTAGTGAAGACTCTGTACAGGAATTTATAGAACTTGTTAATGTCGTTGCCTTTCGCGAATAGCTATGACTTGAATTTAGCTTGTCCTATGCTATGAAAAAAGACTTTCAAATGAAGTAAGACATAATATACCATAATAAGACATAATATATCTTGACTTATTTCCAAAAAACAGCAATATTCATAATATTAATACTAGATTTAAAGACAAACTTGCTGACCCCAAGTATCGTTTAGAAAAAGTCAGTAGGTCTTTTATGGGAATAGGTATAAAAATTTACAATAAGATACCAAAGGATATGTTGGAATTACCCTTAAATAAATTCAAAACATCTGTTAAATCATATTTACTGAGTAAGGCCTATTACTCATTAAACGATTACTTGAATGACGAGTGTGCATGGCAATAGTTGTACTGAATTTTCATTTAATGTTAGACATAGACACCTATATAAATATACATTGTAAATAAACTGGCTTTAAAAAAAGTAATTCAATTGAGTTTCTTGCTCAATTGGATCTATATACCGAACTGGACGGTAGGGAAAAAATAAAATTATAATGTAAAAATTTGACATTCATATGCGGCTAAAATGTCCTACATGAATAAATGATTTTTTAATTTGAATTTGAATTCGAATAAGTTACTTAAAAAAATAGTACAGACTGTACGGCAGGTATTACCGAAGCTTGATTGATTCGCTTACAGACGAGTTGCTTCAGTATTTTTTAATCTATTCTCTTAAATGCAAGGGGGGAGAGAACAAGAAGGTCGAGTAGGTGTACTAGTTATGAGAGCGTTATAGTTTATAAAACTTTACTCTGAATAATCCCGGTTGTTCCTCGTATGCCATATAATATTGAATATGTCCAAGTTCATGATGCAGCACATAGAAATCTTCCATACTTGTTCCGGAACAGTACAAAAGTCTGAAATTGATATAATAAACTGCAATTTATAAAATGAGAGAAATAAAGCAAAAAAATAAATCTTTAAAATAAACACCTCAAGGGCGAATATTAGTTCCTTTGTCTTTCTACTTAATTTTAAATACGCCATCTACTATTGATAACTAATTTATTAATATAGTAGATAATAATAACCCAGTAGTAGTACACACTGCGTTAACTAGTCCCAAGCTGAGCTGAGTTTGTGTTATGGGTCTAGGTCTAGTAGAACAAAAGCATTGATGGAAATACTTAATCACATTTCTTTTTTAAATACATATTATATATAAACAACACCCAGATCATAGTACACTTTACATATTATAAAATGAAGTCGCTTCCGCTGTCTGTCATCTTAAATCTTTTAAACTACGAAATGGATTTTATAGTAGTTTTATCAACAGGTAGAGTGATTCAAGATGATAGTTTATACATATAATACATGCATGTTTTACTATAAAACAAGCTGAGAATCAAAGATTTGTAATGCATCTATTCGGTGCGTTTGCGGGTCGTTAATATATTATACATTGGAAACGCTCATTGTGTCCTTTAGACTATATCTTTTTACCTGAAGTCGCCATCTTTAAACATGTCTGCCGCGGTGCCATGACAACGCGTTGCATTATTTTCCCGCCTGAATATGGATTCGCGCCAAAATGTATCAGTCATTGGCGGTAAACCTAGTGATTGGTAGAAATCTTCCGCTCGCTTTACCTGCAATAGAAGTAATGTCATTATTACATGCCTACGTACAAAAAATGTCATAAAGAAAGTATACATAGACGTGGATGGATGGAAACGGAGAGAACGACCAAAAGAAGGATGGATGGATTGTGTGAAAGATGATATGTATAAATGATGTGTAGGCTCAGATATGACGGCTGTTAGGAAGAAGTGTAAGAAGAGGACATATACCGCCGACCCCAAATAATGAGAAAAAGGCAAGGCAATGATGATGATGAAAAATTAACTTGTGTATATGTATCATTCGTTCGGATAGCTGTTAATGTAGATAAGTTTAAAATTAGCCCTATTGTTAAATGTCAGATTGATAATACTAAATTATATCAGTATAATTTCGCTTAGTAAAAGTAATAAAAAATATCTTAATCTTAAAAATATCTATAATCTTAAAAATATAAAAATATCTTAATCTGAAAAACAATTAGTTTTTTCCGGAATCCAGAAGTTATATAATATAAATCAAGAATAAACACATTATAACAGAAAATATGTCAGTAGTAAATGTGCGTTGGAAAGACTTCAAGGATTTGAAATTTGGCCAAGTTTTGCGAGTTTATTTTGGAGGCTATTTTCGACTCTAACAATTCTAAGTATGAATCTACGAATTTACTTCTAAAAAAAATATATGTGGGTTGCGCTATGAATTTTTTTACCATATGAATTGATGTCCAGTTAAGTTTCTTGATATTTTCATCCAAGTTTAAAGTCTGCGGTATAATTATATCTAGCAAATTCTCCCAATTTTGTGCCCACAAATTACCTGAAATAAAATAATGACAGTTGGAGGTAGTTTTGTTTTTATTAATCTAAATTTTATTAATTTCAATAAAACTATTTCAATTGCTTAGAAAATTGTTGATTGATTGATTTTGAATATCAGATTGAGGAATGAACTATCTGCCGAGGTTTTCTTTAGAGACTACTGTATGGGGTTTTTCAAGAACGGCATATTAAGGTTTTTAAGGGTCTGTAACGAGCACGAGACACCTTTATTTTTTTAGGCGTCCATAGGCTACGGTAATTCTTTACCATCAGATTAGACGTATGCTTGTTTGCTACCACCGTAGTATAAACAAATGTAGTGTGATTTCCAGCATCAAGAGCGTTGTTCTTAAATTATGAATAAATGGGATATCAGATGAAAGTGTATATGTGGACAAAGTATGATCAATAAAAAAAGCATTATTACCAAGTAAATGTGCTGGTAGATATCCAAATTCCGGTACTAAATCACCATACTGCTTTCTTAAATAGAATCTAGCTACACCATGTAGCAGTTCGTATAATGGACGTATTTGATCATATAGATTACGAGAGAGTAACTTCAAATTAGGTACTTCAAGTTCATCTCGCCACGCTGCTCCTATATCGGAATAACCTGAAAGACATAAAAAGGTGAGCGAAGTGGACGACCGAAGACAGAAAATATGGTCTGTGTTCAAGATGACATGCGTAGAAGAAGCGTAAGTTTGATCTAATATCGATTATTGGTCATAGAAGACAGAAGTAGACTCTGTGCCAAATCTGTGTGAATACCACTGTCTCACTTATTTCTGCTGCCTATTGGTGTTTAGATTTAATGAGATAGAGCAGGTAATTAATTATAATATATTATGTAATGATGTCTCAGTAACGGCAACGCATAAGAGCACCAAGGGCATTTGTCCGTGTCTAGTGTTAAGAGACCACATAGCTTTGATTATTAATAATAAAATAATAGTGTGAATATTGGTGTTAGCTATATAGTGGTGTTTATGTCTTTAGGCGAAGACTACTGTATCCATTGTGCAAACAGAGTTATTGAAATTACAATTTGATATAAATTTTTGGACAGGTCGTAATGAGCGTGATAGCATGACATACGAAATTATATAGATAAAACCTAAAAATATACTTACCACTTCTTCTTGCAGCCATATTTTCTAAAACCACTAATTCTTTATATGGTTCCTTCATAAGTGGTCCCACTATTTCTCTCCATGTCAACCAAGTCCATCGTAGTACATCTTCTTTCTTCGAAATAGCCATCAATTTATCAAAATCTGCATCATTGTTTAGACAAATAGCATTTTTATAGTCATCATGATGATTGGCTGCAACCTTTGATGCTATAGATACTCTATCAATGTCCTGAGATTGTACAACTTCGTCAACTGCAGTTAAGTAGTTGGTGATGGCTGTTTCAATATCTGATACGTTATTTCCGGTTACGTTTTCTTCATTGGGAATGCATATATTTATTTCTGAGTACATAGACTGCAACTTTTCATATAACGTACTGGCGAGTCTACAAAAATAAATTTTGATAATGACTCGTAATATATTTAAATAATACATTAAAATGTTTTTTTGTTTTTGAAACGAAAACGAGTAATTGAAGTATTTTACATTATAAATCAGAATTAAGAAAAAATATTTCCAGATGTATAAAGGAATACCTTTCAAAATTATTCTTTAATTATGAAATTAAATAAATATATATTCATATCTCTTACGATAATATCGAAAACTATTCTAAACATCAAACAAACTGTATTAGTAGTTCCTTCAAAACAGTATAGATACTTGTAAGAGAAGGGAACTGGTACCTAAAATACAAATTTCTACTTAGTTTAGATACCAGGGAACAATTTAAAATGTAAATATTGGATGCAAAATAAAAATTATTAGACAAACTGACGGTAGATGGAAAAAAAGCAATTAGCAATTCTATTTAGTTCGGGAATTATAAAAAAATAGAATATTACCTTGTTTCTCTGTAGGTGTATTTAGGTTCTCTACACAAGAGATACGTCTGTCGCCTATGGGTGTGGCTTAACAACTGACGCTTTTCCAATGTTGCCAACTGACTGCAAACTTTTTGTTGCCATATTATCCGTTGTTTTTGGTATTTTGCTGATTTAGTTGGTAACTCAGGATTTCCTGGTTCGAGTGATGATGCCCAAGCAATTTCAGCGGCTATTGCATTGAATTTAACGACGTTTTTGTTGATTTTATCAAACAGTTCATTCATGTGTGCATTATCAAGGCATAAATAAGTTTGAGGTGTTACCAGTAATATAAAACCCAGTATAATAGTTTTCATTTTGAAGATTATACAAATGTCATCCTTTAAAACTTATTTGTTGTATCGAATAGGAACTTCTTTCACTTTTACTTTTTGCCCGCGGTTTTGCAAAAGTGATATATTTTTTTTATTATAATGGAATGATGCCCCCGCTTACGCTAACGGTTTACGCTGGCTTGCCATTTGCCAAGAAGGGTTAACTGACCTGCAGTTCAGTTAGCCCTTCTTGGCAAATGCCAATTTACAACGATGGTTTCCAGGGTGGCCGCATGTAGGTCTACCTGACATGGTACATTATTAGATAAAGGTTATTAGTCCATAATACTAACAATTCCCTTTATGCCGGTAAGTGATAACTGTCGCATGTACATGGACATCACGTTATCATGTGACACCGTGATACCATTCATGCGTTGGCATTCAAAAGGATAAGATGTCATGTCTCTATGACTAGTTCCTACAGTCGCAAAATATCTTAAGTAACCTACTTGGTGACGAAAATATGTCCACTGAATATCTACATCAGTATAACCATACTGATGGAGATATTCAGTGGATATTCAGCAGTCAATATAATTTAATCTGGTTTTTATCACATTTGCACGTTAGATATAACAGTTATATGACAAGAACATCAATTTTTAATGTGATGGATTATACTCTTTATTTTAAAATCAATGTGCCTAATATATACAGAGGCACTGAGACGACTTTTTTATAAAAAAAATATTTTTATCTTCAGAGAAAATCTCGATTATAATATTAATAGTTGTTGCTGGCAGCCTGTCATTCTTTTTTTAAAGTTTGTATTTTTGTTATCAGTTTTTTTATATGTCACTTTTGCCTAGTTCTTGTTACCTCTTCGCTTTGGGAAATACACATATTCATTACAATTCTTTGATTTTTAATAAATGAGTCTTTGTGTTCCCGCTCCAGTCACAATAGTATTATTATTACTGGATTCACAGATAATTTTCCCCTGCTCACCTTTTCCCCTCTCACTCTTTTCCCCCGTGCGTTATCTTGTCAGCGGTCGAGAACTGATTTCTGATAACAACCACTTAACTGTCTGTCCATTATCAGGGACGTGACATTTCACTTAATTTAGCTGATTATAATAATGATTAATTTATTCATTAAATTATGTACTAGCTATACGGAGGCCTCGATGGTCTAGCGGTTTAGTGCGCCGCTTTTCTTCCGACGGTTACGAGACCTATTCCTCGTACGGCACAAACATTTGTATTCATGAGTATGATTGTTTGTATCGGTCTGGCTGTTTTCTACGTATAGTATGTATTTATAAAAAAATGTATTTACGTATTTGTATCAATTATTTAGTATGGATAAAACATGCTCTGCTTAGTTTGGGACTAGATGGCGCTGTGTGAATTGTCCAAGGATATTATTATTATAATATTCTCTTAAACTCAAACTATGAACAATATTCGGTTGCTTAGCTTAAAGCAATTTTACAAGTATTTATTTATTTAAATTGAAGGAGTGGGAAGATGTACCTAGTGGCTAGGGACATGATAGAGTAGGGAGGTATTAGAGGGCGATGTTGGAGAGAGGAGAAACTGCTGGACAAAAATAAGGTAAGCTGACCCCACCACGATGTGGAATATATATCTAGAAAGAGAGAGAGATTATTTTTTTTAACTTGCAATGTTTGTATAGAATAAATCTTGCAAAGGAATTTTAACCTAATTTAGAAATAAAATTAATATATAAATTTTCATCATTGCCTTGCCTTTATCCCATTATTTGGGGTCGGCGCAGTATGTTATTCTCTTCCACTGCTCTCTATCAGTCGTCATATCTAAACATACTCTTCTTTTATTCATATCATCTTTCACACAATCCATCCATCTTTTCTTAGGGCGTCCCCTCCCTTTACATCCATCCACATTCACATTATACATTTTCCATAAGACATGGTCCTCATTCCTCCGCATAACATGCCCATACCAGCTCAATCTGTTACCTCGCAACTTTTCTATAACCGGCGCAACTTTCAAACTTCCTCGTATATACTCATTCCTTATTCTGTCATTCCTGGTAACCCCACACATTAACATTCGCATTTCTGCCACATGCACACGCCTTTCGTCCATCCCCTTTACGGCCCAACATTCAGATCCATACAATATATAAATTTTATTAATATTAAATATTAATTAATTAATTAATTAATAATTAATATAATTTAATAAAAAATACTTTTACCGAGATTTACATATAAAATAGGGTATAAAATATTAATTGCAAAAGCATATTATATTTATTATAAAATTTAATAATTTTTATTTATATTTAAATATATTTTATGAATCCGTATTAAGACTGTTTGATTATTTTGAATCGATTACAAGTGAAAAGCAATAAAAAAAATAAAAAAAAATAATTTTGTTTTGAATTTTAAAATATCATGTCTCATTTACATTTTACTTATTTTTTGAGATAAAGAGTTGCCTTCTTAATTTAAAATACTTTTACAAAAATTTCGAATTTATAAAATAGAAATTGTTTAAATATATTTTTTTTAAATATTACACTTCACAGATAACCACAGATAATAATAAATGTCAGATGTTACAATTATGTTTTACGTACGTCACAGGTGGGGGATCGTGTTACGACTGAATCACAGCTTCGGAGGCGCTAGGAAAGTTTTATTTGTGTCAAGACATTAGGCCGGTTATACACGATACGCATTTATTATTAATGTATTATATCGAGGTAAGATTTTTTTATTAATTTTAATCCTAATAATATTATATCCTATATGTTTGTTACGCTTTCATGCAAAAACTACTAAACTGAACATACGAACTTTTTAATTAAAAATTTAAATATTTTTTATTTAATGGATTCAATGCGAGCGAAGCCGCGGAAAGCTAGTAATATTATAAATGCGAAAGTTTGTAAGTATGGATGTGTGTTACTACGGTTAAACGGATTTTGATGACAATAATAATATAGATTATGCATTAGAATAACACATAGGCTACATTTCATATTGAAATTTATCGCGGGTGAAACGGGCACAACTAGTTTTATATAATTGTAAGATTTTTTATGTTTATTTGATGATTAATAATAATAGGAGATGAGATGAAACCGGCGTGGCGTAGTAGTTTAATACCCGGAATTACAACCCGAAGGCCGTGAGTTCAAATTTAGTCGTTAGTAGTTTTTTTTTATGTATTCACTACTACAATCAATATGCAGTGAGGAACTGGTTTCTGAAATAGGTATAACATGTAACACAAATCACCAGGTCCCCAGCTGAATGTGATATAAGTTAAAAATATGGTAGAAATTACACGATAGTGTGTGTGTGTGTGTGTGTGTGGGTGTGTGAGAGAGAGAGAGATATGAAGAGATATGAGACCCAAAATATACAACGAAAAAAGTTTCAAGCTTCTAGTTTTAAAAAGTGGCCTATATCCTTTCTCAGGGTCTATTTGTGTACCAAACTTCAAACTTAAGATTAAATTTGTTTAGTAGTTTTGACGTGAAAGCGAGATAGACAGACAGACAGAGTTACGTTAGCATTTATGTTATATATGAGTACCTCCGGATTATGTCAACCTATATTGTGACATTATGGAATGCAAACATTACATAGTATAAAACAAAGTCTCTGTCGCTGTCTGTCCGTCCCTATGTATGCTTAAATCTTTAAAATTACGCAACGGATTTTGAAGCGGTTTTTTTTAATAGATAGAGTGATTCAAGAGGAAGGTTTATATGTATAATACATGCACACCCGTGCAAAGCCGGGATGGGTAGCTAGTGATTAATAAATAACTAAATATAAAGTAAGGAGAATTTAAAAAATTGTATCATTCGTTTGTAAATGACCTTAAACGGACGTAATTCACCAAGCTCCCCAGGGGCTCAGACAATAGCAGTCCATCTTAATTCGAAACTCACGCAAACAAATTCACCTCTATTTCAATTATTTATTTTGCAACGAATGAAAATTAAGTGTTTTTCTATGGAATATACAAGAGGGATTTTTCTTAATTGTATGATTACGTGAGATTTTTCTTATAAATATTTTTGAGTACTGTAAAACCCACACCAATATAAAATATGATATTTATATTAATTTATTAATACTACTGTAAAATATTATGTTATTTTCAAATAAGCACGCGTTCTATTCTAATAACTACACTCTATTCTAAGCAAGCACTTTTGAATTGTCATATTTTTTTTATTCTACCACTCATTCGGAACGCACACTCATCACAAGAAGAATGAGCAAGAAACTTGTGTGTTGCTCTTTTAAATAAATAATTATACAATAACAAGTAAGAGGCATGCGATAATCAATATAGAAAACGCTACGCACTCATTCTTACAAATGAACAAGTATGTATGTTAATGATATTGAATCTTGCATCTCTCTGTTTCTCTGTATTTTGCCTCTTTATTAAAACAATAAAAACATGGACAATTTACACAGTGTCATCTATCCCCAAGATAAGCAGAGCTTGTATTATGGGTAGACATCAAATAGGTATAATTGGTTACAGTTGTTTATATCTATTTCAATTATTTATTTTGCAACGAATGAAAATCACATGTTTTTCTATGGAAAAGAGAGAGACTAGAGAAATTCTTCTTTGTATAAATAAGTGAGATTTTTCTTATAAATATTTTTAAGAGCTGTAAATCCCACGCTAATTGGAGATTTGACATTTCAATTAATTTTAATAATACCATTGTATAATGGTATTTGCAAATATATTGTATGTTAATATATCGAGAAACGTGCATGGCTTTAGTTGTTCATGTACGGGATTTTCGCCTATGTAAGTACAGAATGTAAAAAATAGAAATTTTGTTGACTTTTCTTGCCTGCTCTTCTATATTGAATCAGTATACTGAAGGTAGGAAAAAAATATGAATACAAATACTTGTCTTTCATAAGCGGCTAAAATGTCCTACATGAATAAATGATATTTGATTTGGATGTTGCCTCTCATTTTCTCATTATTGTGCCTCTTTATTATCATTGTTTCTTCACTATATTGATAATAAATCTGGACAGTTTACACACCTCACCTCATAGTCCCAAGCTAAGCAAACCTAGTGTTATGGGTACTAGACAGCTGATAGTTAACTCAGATATGTTTTGTTTGTAAATACATACATAATATACATATAAAACACTTATATCGACTCAAACAATCAAATTCAAATTCAAAAATCATTTATTCATGTAGGACATTTTAGCCGCTTATGAACGTCAAATTTTTTACATTATAATTTTTTCCCTACCGTCCAGTTCAGTATATAGATCCAATTGAGAAGAACTGGCAACAAACTCAATTGGATTACTTTTTTTTAAAGTCATACTCATGACTACAAATGTTTGCACTGTGCGAGGAATCGAACCCGCTATAACCCTAACCTAGGCTGTGAATTAACGACAACAACTCTGCGAGCGGAATCCAAAAATAAAGTAGTAATATGTAAATTCCAGCCATAGCTACATCAGAAATGTCATGAATTTAATATAGTGCGCTATGAAAAATACTGTTGTGTAGTGATTTATTGCCCGGTTATCACAGAAGTGTAACAGGTTCAGGTACTGCAATAGAGTAAGGCATACTATTATCACGATAGCGGAGTGAATGTGGGGATTATTAATAATGAGAATTAGTGAAAATAAAATAAATTAAGTTTGCAATTGACATGGGAAGTGTTTAATAATATTAGTGATCTCTCAATGGTTTCGACCATTAAAAATTAAGTAAAATTATATGTGTGGATATGTGTGTATGTTTGTGTGTGTGTGAGTGTGCGTGTGAGTCTGTGATGTGTGTGTGTGTGTAAGTGCGCCCATGAGTCTGATTGTTGTGTGGGTGTGTGAGTATGAGAGTGTTGATTTATGATCTGTCTCTTTTCTTTAACCCTTTGCAGTACATTCTTCATTTCTTATTTTATCTTTCCTGATAATTCTTACAATCCTTCTCCAATATCACCTTTCTAAAGCTATCAGTTTGTCCTTTCCTTTTGAGCCAATGTCCAAAAGGCATACAAGGCTACACTCCAGATAAGTCTTTGTAAGTCTTGATAAGTCGTTTTCGAGAGGATTTTGATATGATAGCTCTCAAAATAAATAAATTAATACAAATATTTGTTTTGTACGGGAATCGAACCTAGACCCATTAGAAAGTTATGTACAGCTAACCGCTGAAACAACTAGAATCTACATATCTGATGACATATCACTGTGTGATTATCAATATTATCATTTAACAGGTCACGCATACTAAATATGATATGTAGCGTATAACATGGACCCTAGATAGGTAATATTGAATATCCGATTTAAAAAAGAAGCAATTTCCTTGGTAATATGACGGCCTCAGTGGTTTAGCGGTTTAGCACACCGCTTTACTTCCGATGATAGCGGGTTCGATTCCTGGCACTGTACAAACATTTATATTGATGAGTATGATGGTTTGTATCGGTCTGGGTGTTTTTAATATATATTGTGTATATATTTTAAAAAATAATAATATCTAAGTATTTATATCAGTTGTCTAGTAACTATAACACAAGCTCTGCTTAGTAGATGGTGCTGTGTTAGTGGTCCAGGGTTTTTTATTTACTTATTATTATTTTTATATTCGAATTAGAATGTAATTTTTTTATATATTCGCTGTGCTTTTTATATGTTCTCTGAATCAAACGAGAGTATTTGTTAATTTTTAGTTTTACAACTGTATCGCTAGATGACGTAATTTTAATTTAGTTAATATTAGTAAGGATCTGTTATTCTGATGTATAAGCTATATTACTGCAAAATTTCATCAAAATCAGATCAGTAGTTTTTGCTTGAAAGAGAATAAACATCCATTCAATAACATTCACAACCTTCGGAGTTGTTTGTATATTGTACGTGCAAAATTTTATCATAAACTTAGTACAAGCAGTTTGAATAGCCATTTATTTTATAATTTAGCAATTTTGATGATACTCTCATTATTTTTCATAAAAAACGAAATACGAATACGAAATTTATATTCAATAAATGATAGGTATAAAATTAATTTATCACTAATTGATAAAATTGTATTTATATTTCATCATTCACCCTATTTATCATAATTTCATAATGCTTTTTTTGCTATGTACAAACAGATAAAAACTTATGTTGTAACAGCACATCACTGCGTGACGAAACTGCATATATCATCAATGTGTATTTTCCTGAAGAGTATCACAGATATCACGTCATCATGGGACGATTAAGAACTAGGTTATCATGTCTCCTCGCTTTCTAATTTCACTGACATATCAAATGAAATTAAATAAATAAATAACTTCTGGACAATTAAGCACAGCGCCATCTAGTCCCACAGTAAGCAGAGCTTATGTTATGGGTACTAGACAACTTATATAAATACTTAGATTTATTTTGTAAATACATCCATAATATACATAGAGAACAACCAGACCGATACAAAAATATTCATGAATACAAATGTTTGCAATATGCGAGGAATCGAACCCGTAATCATCGGAAGTAAAGCCGTGTGCTAAGCCCCTAGACTAAGGATGCCGTCGAATTTAAAAATATTTCTTCATACAGGACTTTTTAGCCTGCCATAATTTTTTAACACTATCCCTGCAGTATACATCTACCAGCTACTTAAATTGAGAAGAACTAACCAGAAAATCAACGGTTTTAAATAAGTAACTTTCTTAATGTTATTATTATTAGACAGTTTCTACGTTTAAATATTACATAGCGTTTATATCTAACATATCAAAAATGTCTTAACGTTTTCTGACGCCATTTATGGGCGTTATATATATATTTATTTCATTATATACATCTTACAAACCAGAACACAGTTTATAGAATAAGCTGCTCAGTGGCAGAAACATGTTACTTCAGTCACAAATGTGCAAGCTCCACTTAGACAACTCGACATACTATACTACGCTCTGTATACTACGCATTTATATAAATCAAATGACTTTACAGTACCTAAAAATTTATCAAAATTAGCACTGCAACGTTCTGACGACTATGTATTAAATTTGTATTAGTCAAATGACTAGAATAGGGCAGAGGAAGACCGAGAAAGAGACGGATGGACTGTGTGAAAGATAATATGGTAAGAAAGGAAGTATAGAAGTAAGAAAGGGATAACGAGATGACGACGCACAGGGATGAATGGAAGAGACAAACATATAATTTAGCAAATTAATTCCACTCTTTAAATCTGGAGATAGATTTGAGCTAGGCAACTATAGACCAATTTCTATTTTGCCAGTTCTAAGTAAAGTATTTGAAAAGATTATGTTTAACCAAATGTTAAAATACTTCAGGGATAACGGACTGCTTCACAGTCAGCAATATGGTTTCACTGCCGGCAAGTCTACTACTGATGCAGGCGTAGCGCTTATTACACATATATTCGAATCATGGGAAAACTCACAGGATGCTCTCGGCGTTTTTTGTGACTTGTCGAAGGCGTTTGATTGCGTAGATCATGAAACACTTTTGTACAAGCTCAAACATTATGGTATTAGAGATAATGACCTAAGTCTAATGAAAACTTATCTAGAGGATAGGGTGCAAACTGTAGATATTGATGGTGTAAAGTCTAAGGGAACTAATATAAAAATGGGCGTTCCTCAAGGTTCAATATTAGGCCCGTTTCTCTTTTTAATTTATATAAATGACCTTCCCTACATGGTAGAGAAAGTTGCAGATATAGTGTTATTTGCGGATGATACTTCGTTAGTGTTTAAAATTGGTCGCCAATGTAATCAATTAGACGATGTAAATTATGCTATCTCTGCTATACTAAATTGGTTCACATGTAATAATCTATTATTGAACTCCAACAAAACTAAGTGCATTAAATTCACGCTGCCTAATGTAAAACAAGTAAATACGCAGCTATTGCTTAATGATGAAATAGTAAATTTTGTTAATGATACAGTTTTTTTAGGAATAACAGTGGACTCGAAGTTACAATGGGGGCCCCATATTTCAAAATTAGCCAGTAGACTTAGTTCTGCTGCTTATGCAATTAGAAGGATAAGGCAATTAACAGACGTGGCGACGGCAAAACTTGTATATTTTAGTTATTTCCATAGCATTATGTCATATGGCATACTGCTATGGGGTAAAGCTGCCGATATAAATACTATATTTATTTTACAAAAGAGAGCCATACGTTCTATTTATGGTATGGGTTCTAGAGAGTCATTACGTCAATGCTTTAAACAATCAAATATCCTCACCGTTGCCTCACAGTACATTTATGAAAATATTATGTATACAAGGAAAAACTTAGATAGTTTCAAGAAACTTAAAGACTGTACAAGTAGAAACTTACGCAATAAAAATAAGCTAATTTTACCTAAATGCCGTCTACACAAAGTTAGTAATTCATTTTATGGTAATTGCGTAAGATTCTATAATAAACTGCCAGAGTCTACGCTAAATCTTACAGAGAGGCAATTCAAATCTTATATTAAACAAATGTTATGTAAAAAAGCCTATTATAAGATAGATGAATTTATAGATGATAGCAATATATAGCAAGAATAAGTTTATTTGCGGACAACGTTATAATTTTAATTTTCATACTGCTTTCTTGATATATGATAGCGTAGCGGCTTTTGTATTGATTGCCGCATGCATCCTTATGTAAAGTGCGAATACTGTAACTACCATATAGTAATTTTTATAGCTGTGACGTGGTCGTGTGGAATGAGTAGTCATGCTCACTAAAATGTCCAGACATGTGGCGGCGTGGTGGGCCGGGTCAATGGGCTCCCTAAAATATGGTCGAGCGCAGTGATGGCTGGCTCATCCGTCATACTCGTGAACGAGTGCTGCTTGTAGGGACTGGTCTGCTCTTATCACTACGACTGATTTAATCTTATTGCATATTTATATTTGACCCAAAAATTAGTGCTTGTTGGTAGTTTGTATTCACACGTTTCGACTTGTAAATGTAAACTTACAAGGATTATTTAAAAGAGCAACACACAAGTTTCTTGCTCGTTCTTCTTGTGATGAGACAGCTTTCCGAACGAGTGGTAGATAAAAAACAAATTGTTATGACTATTCAAAAGTGCTTAAATTAAGTTTATTTGAATAAATGATTTTCTATTCTATTCTATTCTATTACGCCGACCACAAATAAATGGGTTAAGGAAAAAGCAGATGATGATGGTCAAATGACAAGAGTCCCTGAAAATTATCCAAAAACCATACCTTAGGTTTCTATATTCACAAACACCATACATAAAATAATAAATACGTAAATACTAAGTTCAGTAACGTATATCCTATTTTAGAAGTATTTCAAAATTTTCCCTGAGGCTCATTTAATTATGTAAAGATTTATCTCTTCTTATTTTCTGTTTCAATTTATATAACTGGATTATTTTAAGTCGGTTTTTGAGAGTATTGTAGGTTTTGAACGTTACTCAAAATTAATGTGAAGTTTTTAATTTGTTTCTCTGGCCGTATCTAATATCTAATATCGTAGTTCTTAGAGAACAAATTTCAAATGGAAGAAGGATTGTAATTAATTCAGGCCCTACATAATCATTGAGAAGAGGTTGCTGTTAAAAACAGGTATTATAAATACGAAATTGAGTCTGAATTTTTGTTATCATATCGCGACTGAAAGATGAACGCATCTTAATGAAAATTGTTGTTAAGACGATGGTATCACGAAGACAGACATAGACTATAATTGATCTATTAATATATATTTAATTACTGCATGAGAGGAATTCTATTTTAGTCTTCTGAAGTAGCAACGCTTGAGTGGTATCGCGGATATCACAGATAACGATGTATGTTATGCTGTCCTTGTATATAGACGACGAATCCGCTAATGAGGGGGGAAGGGAATTGCCAGTAATGTGGAGTAATGATCCCATTGCTAGCAATGTACTATGTCAGATCGACCATCGACGCGGTTCCCCCTGGAAACCATCGTGATACATTTCCGGTGAATTTATCACGATGGGCTAACTGATCTGACTTCATGTTCATCCTATCATTCTCCACTGGTGCCCCGCCAGCGTAAACCGTTAGCGCCGGTGGGTGCACCATTCCATTATCATCCATTAAAAAAAAAGTATCCGCTAATGATCGGTAGGCCGTTAGCTTGTCAATTGAAATAAAAAAAAATGTAGTTTATATGTGATTTGTTTTTAAATTGGGGTACGGTAAATAATTTTATAATTGAGTGTATTAATCATCAATTTTATTACACATTATATGACAATAATAATGGCATAATCGAATTGAGGAAGAATAACTTTTCTAGCTATTCTTTAAAATGATTACAGAAGGCGTGCGGGTCCCAAACCGAGTCCAGCAGCTCCGATACCAATTCCACCAAGAGCTGGTGCTGCAATGGGAGCGAAACTCTCCTTGATGATGCCAATGTTGCCGGCGGTACCGCAGCCGCAACCAGCAGCGCCCGCGCCTTCAGACGCCAGCGCACCCTCAAACGCCACAGCGCTCAAGAACGGCAGTTGTCCAACGACCGCCAAAGGTCCTTCGATAGTATTCTGTGACACCACGGTGAGGCCAGTTGGAGCGATGGGAGAGAAGCTGTTGATGGGCAAAACATCGCCGGTGGAGAATGACGTGATATCCAGGAATGCAGTAGTGGGAGCAGGCAACAAAGTGTTACCGATTACAGCAGAGTTGGCTAAACCAGAGCTGATGACACCAGTATTGGCCAAACCGAGTCCAGAGCCGATCAAGCCAGTATTGGCCAAACCAATTCCGGAGCCAATCAAGCCATTGTTAGCCAAACCCAAACCAGCATTGTTAGAAACGACGACGGATGTATCGACAACGGTGCTCTCAGTGACTGTGGCAAAAGATGGAGTTGTGGTGTAGGTAGGCCGCACTACACTTCGGCTGAACGCACACTGTAAAGTAATGATAATTATATAGAATTGTACATAAATTGTAAATCTATATTTACTACTTTTTAGACGAAGATTACACATACATCTATCGCTTAGATGTATGTGTAATCTAGCGGTTTAGCAACCTCTTTACTTCCAATTTTCGCGGGTTCGATTCCTCGTACGAGACAAACATTTTTATTCATGAGTATGATCGTTTGTATTGGTATCGTATTTTCTATGTATAATATGTATTTATTTACAAAAAATATGTATGTATTTGTATCAGTTATCTAGTACCCATAACAAG
Organism: Achroia grisella; assembly: GCF_030625045.1. Classification (NCBI taxonomy): domain Eukaryota; kingdom Metazoa; phylum Arthropoda; class Insecta; order Lepidoptera; family Pyralidae; genus Achroia; species Achroia grisella. Next base: position 1,655,047 of record NW_026712626.1, read on the forward strand.
TTTTAGCAAACTTGGGTCTAGATGGAGTTGTGTGAATTGTCCTGAGATTATTATTATGTATTTATAAAAAAAAACTTCTAAGCTAATGTTTATCAGTTGTCTATTACCGATAACACAAGGTCTGCTTGCTTCGGGCTAGAATATCTCTACTTAACATGGGACTAGATTGGCACTGTGTGAGTTGTCCTGGGATTAAAACAAAATTCAGACCAAATCTACATTGCACAACTTTCATAAATAGTTTTCGCTTCTTGTTAAGATGTTTACAATTACAGTTAGTAGGCTATTTCTATATAGAAATAAAACTAGGATTAGTATTAGGAATTTACTTTACCTGAACCAGGAAAGCCTGCACGCAACAAAAAATTACGATCTTGGATGCCATCTTGAAGACAAATGTAGAACGAATGTATTTTGAAAATCAAACGGATTCCTTATATATACTTACTGACCTCATAATGAATTCTATTTACTTATTGTGTCGTCCCTTATCAATACGTAACGCTACAATATAAATTTCACGTTTTACAAAACAATGCACATTTGTGAAATTATATAGATTATGTGTTATTTCAAAATAAAAATTATTAGTATAAAAGGTTGGTGTTAGTTTGAAAAATATCATTCAGTGTTCATTCAACATTGTTAAACATGTCTTCCTTCACTTTCTTGTTGCTTTGCATCCAGGCTTGTCTGATCCAGGTAATTGTTTAAACAAATTAGTTGCTTTAAATTTATATTTTCTTTACCAGTTAAAAGTTTATTTACAATACTCTATGGTCTTCCAACTATTTCTGTATAATACTTACATAAATTTGATCTATTATTTATTATTTAGTAGACACATATTAATAATATTTCTGACTAATTCACATAGCACCATCTAGTCCCAAGCTGCTTAGCTAGTATTATGGATGCTAGAAAACTGATACAGATACATTTTTTTAAAGCAATAGAAAACACCCAGTCCGATACAAATAATCATACTCATAAATACAAATATTTGTGTCATATGAGGAATTTAACCCGCAACCATCAGAAGTAAGACGGTGTGCTAAACCGTTAGACCACCGTGCCGCCAAATATTATATTATTCTACTTTGCATATATTATTGATTTGAGGAATGACATATATCTCCTAAATGCCAAGCAGATGTGAAATCAGTCAGGTTTTTTGACTTAGTGACGACTTCTTGTTTCAGAATGCCTACAGTCAAATAGCGGGGCCCTGGTTGCCTGGACGCGGGTACGGTGCAGTCAGCGAGGCAGCCGCCAGTGCAGCCGTCGACGTCGAGACTGTCAACCGAGGAGGATGGGGCTACGGTGCTCCGCTAGCTGGCTATGGACTCGGTAATGGATATGGCTTGGCTGGTGGAGCAGCTAGTGCTAGCGCAGCCGCTGCCGCTGAAGCATCCGGTTTTGGCATCGGTAACTTGGGATATGGAGGTCTAGCTGGAGCTAACGCTGCGGCTGCAGCCAACGCTGGTGCCTATACTGGACTTGGAAACTTAGGATACGGAAGTCTGGTTGATGCTAGCGCTGCGGCTGCGGCTGCGGCTAGCGCTGGTGGATTTACTGGCATTGGTAACTTGGGATACGGAGGTTTGGCTGGAGCCGGTGCAGTGGCTGGAGCTAACGCGCTGGCTGGCGCTGGCATAGCTGGAATTGCTGCACCTGGTCTCGCCATCCCTAACACCGGCTACGGCGGTGTAGGTAACGGTCTGGTTGCTGTCAACGGTGACCTGCCAGTCGTTGGTACCACCTTTGTAAATGGTCAAGTGCCAGTGCTCGGCGCTGTACAGTTCAGCGGCAACCTGCCAGCTGCAGGCACTGTTGCTATCTCTGGAAACTGTGCATGCGGTGGTCGTGGCCCCGTGCTGTACTAAATCTTCTAAGTTGTAGATTTTTGCGATAAATGAGATATGTAATAATCCCTGAAGAATTAATCAACGACTGCCACCCAATGATTTAGTGTTCCACCACGTTTCAGTTCTACGAATTTTAACTTATTGTTTTCTCAACGCATTGCTTTCTCTTTTCTTGCTGCAGTCTTCAATTGACTGTCTGCAGCTATGCCTGTATCAGCTATGCTGATTATTCATTACTTTTTTTACAAAATAAATTGATGGATGTTTAAACTTTAACGTATTTTATTACCTTTACGGACACCTTAAAACCTAAGTGATACGTGATATGCGATAATTTTCCTTCTTCCGACGCTTAAATAATGAAATCAAGTACTGTTAGACTTCATTATGCTTTTTCACTAAAAGTACCTACCTATTAGAAAAGTATTAACAAAAAAATGTTGAAGGTTATAAAATATATTCACGGTTTTAGGCCCTAATGTTTTACAATGGTTCCCTTCAATAGAATCGTTTGCTTCTTTGTTAAAAAGAAATATTTTATTAAATACTTTAGACCCGTCCAGGCTTAGCACGGATACACAAATCTTTGAATTTCTCGGCTTGTTCTATATTATAACGAATCACTTTATCTACTAAAAACTGCATTAAAATTCTTTGATTGATTTAAAAGATACAAGCAAACAGACAGACTTTGTTTTATATGTATGTTTTATATGTAAAGATGCATATAACGATTTAAAAAATAACAATCAAAATAAAGAATTCATGACCACGGACGTTCTAATCTTACACGTGCTTGTAAATGAAAGATTTTTGAATCCTGAATTCATTTCTTTTCATAACGCAATTGGAGTGGCAAATAGGCTGATTGCTTACTTGATGGTAACTAAGTGGTAATCGTCGCCTATACATGAAGAGTACCAACTTCTCTCTTCTCTGACATGACAATAATAAGACTCTCTTAAATGACAATAATAAATTAATCTTTCATATAGCGTATTGTTTGATTAATTCATAATTTCAATTAGTGGTAATATATAATTAAGTACAAAGGAGAGTATGCTCAGATATGACAGCTGATAGGGATCTGTGGAAGAAGAGGACATATTGCGCCGACAAATAATGGGATAAAAGCAAAGCAATGATCATCATTGCCATGGCTTTATCCCATTATTTGTGGTCGGCGCAGTATGTCATTCTGTTCCACTACTCTCTATAGGTCGTTATATTTGAACATACTCTTCTTTTATTCATATCATCTTTCACACAATACATCCATCTTTTCTTAGGGCGTCCCTCCCTTTACATCCATCCACATTCATCCACAAACAAAAGCAAAGCAATGATGATGATTATATATTTAACAACATATTCTGTTAATATTTAAGCTACAAAGTTCAAACTGGTGGCGGCGTGGTGGGCCGGGTTAATATGTTCCCTCTAATATGGTTGAGTGCAATGATAGCTCATCCGTCATACTCGTGAACGGGTGTTCACGAAACGAGCTTCCGGGGACTGGTCTGTTCAGGTTACGAACACTGATTAGATTTCACTGTTTTTGCAATAGCATATGCTGGTGGTCACTCTATTCTCCCAAATTTGAATTTAAATAACTCTGTATTATTGTAAACATGCACAACATATATTTGAAAACAATACGAACTGAGTCTGTCACGTTAGTTCTTCTCATCTCGTAATCATTCCGAACTGACCATAGATTTGACATATCATAATCTGTAATAGACCTACATGAATAAAGATATTTTGATTTTAAATTTCTTCGCGATTACTCCGTCCAATTATAGGTGAAACACGTGTAATATAACTTTAACATTTTCTTTCGTTCCATTCATGAGACATGTACAACTTTCTGCATTTCTCCTCTACTTAGATTGTCTGGAAGAGATTGCATAAGCGCTATAGCCGCCGTTTGTACCTCAATTACTAAATTGTTTTCATTGTACACTAAAAAGTAATAAATAAATAAAATAAACTATGAACACACAACAGATAAAAATTTGTCTTTTCTTATATTTTAATTTTTAATTTTATTTTAAAAAAACATCGAAAAATATGATGTATGAATAATAAAGAAGGATAGATTATTTAAATTATTAAAAGGATAGAAATAGAGAAAATAACAAAAATCATCGAATAATGTAATTTTACAGCCTTATCGACTATAGGTTAACGCATTTATACAATATTATCTGTGACCGTGGATTCGCAATCATGATGTGTTAATCTGATGCTATATTACTGTAAAATTTCATCAAAATCCTTTCTATAGTGTTTGCGTGAAAGAATAACAAACATCCATCCTTCTGTCCATTCATACTCACAAACAAAACGTATTATGTAACATTACATATTATGTAATATTACCAGAACTATATATATATATATATATATACGACCTTATATACTTATATGATGACCTCGGTGGTCTAGCGGTTTAGCACACCGCTTTACGTCCGATGGTCGCGGGTTCGATTCCTCGCACGGCACAAACATTTGTATTCATGAATATGATTGTTTGTATCGGTCTGAGTGTTTTCTATGTATATTATGTATGTATTTACGAAAAAAAATTATCTATGTATTTGTATCAGTTATCTAGTACCCATAACACAAGCTTTAGCTAGCTTAATTTGAGTCTAGATGGCGCTGTGTGAATTGTCTTGGGATTATTATTATTATATTTTACTATTTACAATATTGAATTTTTGTTTTTTATTTGTTTATCTATAAATTATAAACACACACGTAATTTTATTAAAAAATAATTCCCGTATCTGGAGACATTGACACTATAACTGGAAAGTATAATCACCTCACCAATGTAGCGGTATATATAATGTGATGAGGTGTCGCTACATCATTTATTTGTTTATTGTAGTATCTCGGTAGTGAGTATATAGGTGAATTTTTTGTACTATTTATTGTACGTTAGTAAGTTTATTTGGTAGTGTGCTACTTAGCTTATTGGTAACGCGTACATTCGACGCGGAGTCGTCACGTGGTCTGACTTTACACTTAACTTAAATCTATGTTATCTGGAGAGGTACTAGTAGAAGAATCTCGAGTTTTTAATGACTAATATTTGCTAAGAACTGTGTTACAGCAGATTATAATCCATAAAATAGTATTGTTTGCATAATAGATGGCGCTGTAACAAAATTGAAACTCGCTAACGTTTCGTTTTATAGAAAGTTCATATGTATTTTACTTTATAACATTTTTTGTACCTGTACCCGTATTTGAAATCGACCAATAAACCTTATATACACGAGTGCAGTGTTTTGGTTTATTCCCCTCCGATCGATCCCCCGTACAATTCAAACGGGGATCGAAATCACGACGGCCTGAGCCGAGGTTCGAACCCCTAGTGGTGCCCTCAGACTAAAGTCATATCCATCAGACAGGAGTTGGGCTTCAGCCGCTCCATAAGTCCTTCCGCGGGTTTAGAGTACCATCTGCACTCGCCCCCTAACGTCCGGTAAAGCTGTAAAGGCCAGCTGAGGCCAACAGCATTACAGTCCGAAAAAAAAAAATTTGGTTTATAGTATCCTTAGGACCTTGTGGTTTTAACAGACTGTATATTTTATTTTTAGTATATTAAGAGAAACTACGGTCCCTGATGGTAAAAGACATACATTTCAAAATTGACAATAAAAATAGAACGAAGGAAACAGATTATTAAATCGTATATATAAAAAAATATAAAAATTTAAAAAGGTGCGTCATGCACACAAATGTTGACAAAAATATTACAAGTGTAAACACATAGGTACATATATATTTTGGTCAATATAGGCGGAATCATAATAAAAGGATTCTACTGTATCTGTTTACTTATTGAAAGATAGGAAAGATATCTTAAGTAACCTTTAGTGATCTTTGTTTTGCTATGATCAAAAGACAATTTTAAAAAGATGTTTAAATAAATTCACACAGCACAATCTAGTCCCAAGCTGAGCGGAGCTTATGTTATGGGTATTAGAGAACTGATCTCTAGTCCTATCATCAATTCGTTCACCCAAATTTATATTATGAGAGCATGGTTTTAGCTTCAATTTCTTATGATCGCCCGCCTGCCTGACGTCAACCATCCTTAATACTTCATGTATATACCTACATACATAATATACATAGACAACACCCAGACTGATACAAACAATCATACTCATGAATACAAATGTTTCAGAGGTACGAGGAATTGATTTAAGATTGTGTGCTAAACCATTAGACCACCGTGGTCTTCTGAACGTCAATAGTGGGAGTGAAAGAAATGAAATATGTAAATTTTTATCAATCCAACAATTTATTGAGAAGTATGTAGCCTGGAAGTAAATTATTATTGATTATTGAAGTTGCAAGAAGCACAGAATCGTAATCTGTAACGTATTCTTCAGGGATTACGATGGAAATTCATTTGGATGGCTTAGTACAGTATGGGGCCACGACCACCGCATGCACAGTTTCCAGAAATAGCAACAGTTCCAGCAGCTGGCAGGTTGCCGCTGAACTGTACAGCGCCGAGCACTGGAACTTGACCATTTACAAGGGTTTTACCAACGACTGGCAGGTCACCGTTGACACCGAACACACCGTTACCAACACCGCCGTAGCCTGTGTTAGGGATGGCGAGACCAGGTGCAGCAATGCCAGCTATGCCACCAGCTCCAGCCAGGGCGTTAGCTCCAGCTACAGCACCGGCTCCAGCCAGACCTCCGTATCCCAGGTTACCGATGCCAGTGTATCCACCAGCGCTAGCTGCAGCCGCAGCGTTAGCTCCAGCTAGATTTCCATATCCCAAGTTTCCGAGGCCAGTATATCCACTAGCACTTGCCGCAGCAGCAGCACTAGATTCAGCCAGACCTCCGTATCCCAAGTTTCCGAGGCCAGTGTATCCAGCGGCGTTGGCTGCAGCGGCAGCGTTAGCTCCAGCTAGACCTCCATATCCCAAGTTTCCGAGGCCAGTGTATCCACTAGCGCTAGCCGCAGCCGCAGCGCTAGATTCAGCCAGACCTCCGTATCCCAAGTTACCGAGGCCAGTATATCCAGCGGCGTTGGCTGCAGCCGCAGCGTTAGCTCCAGCTAGACCTCCATATCCCAAGTTACCGATGCCAAATCCGGATGCTTCAGCGGCTGCGCTAGCACTAGCGGCTCCACCAGCTAAAGTGTTACCGCGTCCAGGTAACCAGGGTCCCACTATCTGACTGTAGGCATTCTGAAACAAGAGGCATGACCAAGTTATAAACCAAATTTAATTTCTGCTTTGCAATTAAGAATCATATATCATTCCTCAAATCAGAATAAAAGAAAAGAAATTATTGTATGTATAGAAAAGAAAATTAATTATTTGCAAAGGAAAATGATATGATCATAAATAGATCAAGTTTATGCGAATTTTGATGAATTGCACACTGCCTTGCTGCCGATTTATGAGGATGTTTATTTGTATTGTCTGGGTATTTCTTAGGTATGTTAAGTCATGTATTTAAAAAAAAAATATTTCGATCAGTTATTTTAACCTATAACGCAAGCTCTATTTAGTTTAGGTCTAGATGGCGCTGTGTGATTGTCCTAATTTTTATTTTTTTATACAGATATTGCTGCAAAATAAGGAAGTACCATAGTTTAACTTCGGCAACTGTCTTAAAGAAAATTAAAATTTATATTTAACAAAAATTGTATAAACTTACCTGAATCAGACAAGCCTGGATGCAAACCAACAATAAAGTGAAGGAAGACATGTTTCACTGTTGAATGAACACTGAATGATGTTTTTCAAACTAACACCAACCTTTTTATACTGACAATATTATTTTGAAATAACACATAATCTATATCATTTCACAAATGTGCATTGTTAAATTAAAATTAAATGCAATGTTGCTTTGTAAAACGTGTAATTAATATTGTAGCATTACGTATTGATAAGAGACGACACAATAAGTAAATATAATATCATTATGAGGTCACTAAGTATATAAAAGGAATAAATTTGATTTTCAAAATACATTCGTTCTACATTTGTCTTCAAAATGGCATCCAAAATCGTAATTGTTTGCTGCGTGCAGGCTTTCCTGATCCAGGTAAAGTAAAAATAAATACTAAACTATTTTATAATTATTTCTACATGGAAAGGGCAACAGTATTCATTCAATTACAATGTCAATTAAGCTGACGGTACACTGAACAAGATATAGCAACTTTCGTCTAGCAAGCTGCTTAGCTGTTAGAGTGAAACACCCACGCAAATGATCTTACATGATTTTCCTATAGAATATCCTCACTGATTTTCTAGAGGAACATTTACTTATTTATTTATCCTTCATTGCACTATCTAAAATAAATATATAATTGGCGAGCTTGATGCCATATGGCATTATTTACAAGTTAAATATTCATAAAAACAAAAATCGGTTGAACATTGGCATACTATTGGTATTTACCTAACTTAGGCAAATTATATAATGTTAGTGAATTACAAAAAGAGGTACAATTTAAAAATGATAATAATACTTACGTATTTATTATTTTACAGTGCGCATTCAGCCGAAGTGTGGTACGACCTACCATCCCATCAGTTGCTATCGCTGAGAGCGCTGCTGTAGATACATCCGTTGTTGTTTCTAACAATGTCGGTTTGGGTTTAGCTAACAATGGTTTGATTGGTTCCGGACTCGGATTGGCCAACACTGGCTTGATTGGCTCTGGAATTGGTTTAGCAAATACAGGCTTGTATGGCTCTGGACTCGGATTGGCCAATACTGGTGTCATTAGCTCCGGTTTAGCCAACTCTGCTGTAATCGGTAACACTTTACTGCCTGCTCCCAGCGCTGCATTCCTGGATATCACATCATTCTCTACCGGCGATGTTCTGCCCATCAACAGCTTCTCTCCCATCGCTCCAGCTGGCATCACTGTGGTGTCACAGAATACTATCGAAGGACCTTTGGCGGTCGTTGGACAACTGCCGTTCTTGAGCGCTGTGGCGTTTGAGGGTGCGCTGGCGTCTGAAGGCGCGGGCGCTGCTGGTTGCGGCTGCGGTACCGCCGGCAACATTGGCATCATCAAGGAGACTTTCGCTCCCATTGCAGCACCAGCTCTTGGTGGAATCGGTATCGGAGCTGCTGGACTCGGCTTGGGACCCGCACGCCTTCTTTAATCAATAGATATAAAAGTGCTGAAATTTACATTCTTCCGCAATTTTTGTATGATATGAAATAAATTGAATGACTAATAATAATGTTTGCATATAAAATAATTTAGTTCCCCTATCGATACTGATATTACAGAACAAGTACTTCCAATACACTTACAATTTTATTAAGATAATAATAATGGACAATTTAACAGTACCATCTAGTCCCAATTTAAGCAGAGCTTGTGTTATGGGTACTAGACAACTGACATAAATACTTAGATACATTTTGTGAATACATACATACATAGAAAACACCGAAACCAATACAAATAATCATACTCGTGAATTTATATTCACCCGAACCCGCGACCATCGGAAGTAAAGCGGCGGGCTAAACCGCTAGACATACAGGATGTTTTTTTTACGTGTATGATAATGGAATGATGCACCCGCCTGCGCTAACGGTTTACGCTGGCGTGACACCAGTGGAGGATGATAGGATGAACATGAAGTCAGATCAGTTATCCCATCATGATAAATTCACCGGGAATTTATCACGATGGTTTCCAGGGGGAACCGTGTGGAGGTCAACCTGACATGGTACAGTGCTAGTATCATCATCACATCATCATCATAGGTCATGAGTCCACATTACTAACAATCCCTTTCCCCCCCACATATAGGGTGTTTTCTATGTATGTATTTACATAAAAAATCTATGTATTTAAATATATCAGTTGTCTAGTACCCATAACACAAGCTCTGCTTACCGTGGGACTAAATGGCACTGTGTTAATTGTCCAGGTTTAATTATTATTGTTATTATTTCATACTAATTAGGTCTCTATGTAATGTTAATCCACATGTACATACATTAAAATCCCATCAAATATAATAATCAGTAAAAATATTATAGTTACAGTAAAATAATCTATAATTATTTGAAGATTATCTAATCTTTGTATGTGTATTATACCTAATATTATTATTTTAGTAAGTGTCTTAATAATGTATTAATAACAACTTTTTGTATGGCTTAATATAATAATACTAATAATAATTACAATTTTAGCATTTTCGAAATGTTAGTATATCAATTTTGTTGTGCTCCCACAGGGTTAGATCTTGGACCTTGTGAGGTCACAGAAAACTTGGCATGAAAATCTTTATAAACATACATATTTATTTAAGTCGCAATCATTTCAAAAGAGATCAGCCTAGATGGCTAAAAAGCAAATTTTACTATACTATGTGCGCTGTAGGATGGCGCGGTTGACAGATGCCTTTATTTGTAGACTAGAACATTCTGGCTGGGTTAAATTTAAGTTACTACAGTAATTAATACATTTGTAAATCGCGGCAACTTTCAAGACTGAAACGAAACATTACTAAAACCCCCACCATGCTACAGTGCACATGGATAGTAAAATTTGCTTTTTAGCCATCTATGCAGATCTCTTTTGAAATTATTGCGACTTAAATTTTATTTTAAATGCTATATGTTTATAAACATTTTCATGCCAAGTTTTTCACCCACTATAGTGTTCAGGAGAATTTACAGACTTAAAATAATTGACATGTACGAGTATGTAAATAAAGATTTCATGTCAATCTAGTTTCTTAATCATCATTGCCTTGCCTTTATCCCATTATTTGGGGTCGGCGCAGTATGTCATTCTCTTCCACTGCTCTCTATCGGTCGTCATATCTGAACATACTCTTCATTTATTCATATCATCACAATCTAGTTTCTTAATATTGACATCTAAATAACAGCTCTTTAATTATAAGAATAACTAAAATTGACTTTTGTTTAGTCTATTGCATGTCTTAAAGGACGGCGTGAAACTAATAATAAGACTTAATAAACCATATAATAGTAATAAATAAATTCTTGTCCTTACTAATATTATAAATTCGAAAGAAACTGTATCTGTTCGTCTGTCTCGCTTTTACACCAAATTTATTAAACCTATTTAAATAAAATTTGGTATACAGATAGTCTAGACCCTGAGGAAGAAAATTAAAAAATGATTAAATTATAAAAACATACATCTTTCTTTTCAGATTTTAATTAAACTTCAATAAACTGTAGTTAGTGAGCAAGATAGAGTCAAGATGTTCAAAAGAGTAAGTGAAAGAAGAGTAAAAGAAATAAAATATGTGAATTTATATCAATCGAACAATTTATTGACCATGAATTTTGTTTTAAAGTAATATTATAATTACCAAAGTTGCTAGAAGTATTATTGTAAAGTTTGACATATGGCTTCGGTAAACGACACAATGTCTAGTACTGACATTGGTTGTAAAGTATACAAAAGATATCTTAAGATGTATGAATCTCAAGTATCTGCAGATTCTAGCGTGGCATTGGTGGTTTCGGCATTAGTAGAAGGAGACTTATTCGATATATTAGTGCTTTAAATTTTGATTAAGTCTTTTGTTTTATCGAATATAATAATATCGAATAAACATATTTTCTTTCTTTCCAATTATTATTAATAAGATTTATAAATCTTAAATAAGGTGTAGCACTAAAACTACGACAGTAGCTGTTAATATTTTATTCTTCAGGAATTTAAAAATAACAAATTGCTTTGGTAATTTAGTAAATTATGGGGCCGCGACCACCGCATGCACAGTTTCCAGTGATAGCAACAGTGCCTGCAGCTGGCAGGTTGCCGCTGAACTGTACAGCGCCGAGTACTGGCACTTGACCATTTACAAGGGTTGTACCAACGACTGGTAGGTCACCGTTGACAAGGATCAGACCGTTACCAACACCGCCGTAGCCTGTGTTAGGGATGGCGAGACCAGGTGCAGCAATGCCAGCTATGCCACCAGCTCCAGCCAGGGCGTTAGCTCCAGCCACAGCACCGGCTCCAGCCAGACCTCCGTATCCCAAGTTACCGATGCCAGTGTACCCACCAGCGCTAGCTGCAGCCGCAGCATTAGCTCCAGCTAGATTTCCATATCCCAAGTTTCCAAGGCCAGTGTAACCAGCGGCGTTGGCTGCAGCAGCAGCGTTAGCTCCAGCTAGACCTCCATATCCCAAGTTTCCGAGGCCAGTGTATCCAGCGGCGTTGGCTGCAGCGGCAGCGTTAGCTCCAGCTAGACCTCCATATCCCAAGTTTCCGAGGCCAGTGTATCCACCAGCGCTAGCCGCAGCCGCAGCGCTAGATTCAGCCAGACCTCCGTATCCCAAGTTACCGAGGCCAGTATATCCAGCGGCGTTGGCTGCAGCCGCAGCGTTAGCTCCAGCTAGACCTCCATATCCCAAGTTACCGATGCCAAATCCGGATGCTTCAGCAGCTGCGCTAGCACTAGCTGCTCCACCAGCTAAAGTGTTACCGCGTCCAGGTAACCAGGGTCCCACTATCTGACTGTAGGCATTCTGAAACAAGAAGACGTCAGGAAGTCAGAAAACTGGATTGTTTTCCTTGCTTATAGAATATTTAAATTAATATCAAATTTGTTAAACTATCTTGTAACTAGTGTAGTATGTATTTTGTTAACTGTGGTTTGTTTTGACAATTACCTGGATAAGGCAAGCCTTGATGCAAACCAACAAGAAAGCAAACTTGAACATGTTTAACAATGTTGAATAAACACCGAATGATAATTTCAAACTAACACCGACCTTTTATACTAAACATTTTTATTTTGAAATAACACATAATCTATATCGTTTCACAAATGTGCATTGTTTTGTAAAACGTAAAATTAATGTTGTAGTATTACGTATTGATAAGAGAGTTGACACAAAGTATCTATATTAGGTCAGTCACTATTGACGACAGGCGACACATATAAGCGGCGTCGCGACGCACCTATAATATTTGTGTAGATTAGGTAGACAATAAGTTGTGTGTTGAAATTGGACAATAACTTAGAAATAATATTAGTTTTTAAAAGTGCTGTTTTAGAATAAGACATCGATTCACTGTTTAAAACTACGATAACGGTTGAACATCTGTTTGGGTACCAGCGTTCATTTGGCATTCATTGTTTATAAACACAATGAATATTTGTTGGCCTTTTGTGATAAGATAACACCGTTACTATTTTCTAGCCATCGGGTTTATGATGACCGTAGGGTTTCTTATTGTAAACATATTCTTATTGTAGACTAACGGACGGAACACGGTAATTCATGTCTTTATGAATATTGTCCAATCCGTGTTTACAGTGCATTGTAATTAGACAAGGAAATTGGTTATTGCACCAATGTTAAATATTCTTGGGTGGAGTTGTAAAATGCAATGCATTCTTTATGAGTAACTGTTAGTTTGTGAGAATAAAGAAGTAAGGGAATTTCGGCAATGTGCAAAGATATTGTTATGAAGTTGTATAACGTTGTGCATTGTCTGATAGAAATAAGGTTTGGTTTATTGCCAGTAAGAATTTTGTAAGGACTGTAGTCCCCACTACAGTCTATACCTCCCATATATAAGGCGAGGAATTTTTGTATCGAGTTAGTCGTAATATAGTTATAATGGAGTCATAATACTGTTATACAGACTCAGACAGTCATAGTCGGATTGTTATATGCCGACGGCTGTCATAATCGAACACAGTACGGACGGCAGTTATAGTCCGTTATTATTGTAAAGTAAGTCGCGGTAGTTTCCTATAGACGCCATACAGTCTGAGCTACAGCGGCTGAAACTTGAATGTAACATCGAATACGGTTATAACTCAATTGTGAAACTTCTGTGGAGAGAATAAACAGGCTTCGAGAGACAACCGTTTCTTTCAAACCCCACCATCGATACAGTCCACTGCTCTCCCTGAGGAGCTGTCGCCAACAGAGTTGGACCTTCGAGCGCCGGATCTGCTGACAGCGACCTACGGAGATAAAATGGTAGTCACAAGAGGCCAAGCGGAACGTGATGAACAAGCGGCAGCGCTAGATGAAAAATCACCACAGTCACCGTCAATGAATAGGGTGGGCCCCCAGGAACATCGGAGCCCCGGTGACACCGTACCCTCCACACGCCGCGGATATCAGGTTGAAAATTGGACGGCCGGCGCCGAACAATTCGCCGGGCCGTCAACCGCCACCGCAATGAGGCAAGAAGTCACACAATATAGAAGAGGAACACCGACACCGTCCGTACAATCTATAAGAAGCGTGCAGGACGAGGCGATGCAACTAGCTGACATGGATCCTAAAATGGACAATCGTACACGTCAGAAGCTAGCAATGAACACTGCCGCCTCGAACAGATATTCAGCAGACCCAGGGGAACCAGAACAGAACGAACATCGTGTCCCGGAGTGGTTGAAACAAAATGGACCACCCACGGACAACATACGAGGGGAGTCGGTATTTATAAGTACCAAACCGACTCGCCACGAGAACGGGGAACAATTAAAAACCCCGATCAAGACACAGAACAATGAAGACCAGCATCGACGATCATCAACACCGACGGACATAATGGAACGAGCCATAGACAAGCTAACGAGCGCGGTAGAATTTCTTATGAAGTCCAGGCCACCACCACGACAAGCTACTGATTTACCCATATTTACTGGGTCGCCGTGGGAATGGCTTCAATTCCGCGCAGCTATGACGGAGACGACAGCACTGTATCGCTTTACAGCAGTCGAAAACATAGCGAGATTGCGAAACAGTCTGCGGGGTGAAGCTAGAGAAATGGTAGCACCGTTGCTGAATGCCTCGACCCATCCAGATCGTATTATGGAAACGCTGGAACAATGCTTCGGTCATCCCGAAATAATAGCCGATCGTGCTATTGAAGACTTGAAGCGACTGCCACGACCAGGGCAGTCCACTAGCGAATTTAATGCATTCGCAGTTAAAGTACAAAACATCGTAACAGTTCTGAGTCAAGTAAAAAAGGTTATCTGTTCAACCCAATGCTGACCAGGGAAGTACTGGAGAAAATGAGTCCCCATCAACGATCGAACTGGTATATATTTGCAGAGAAAAATGAGAAGCAGGATATACCAGACATAATTCAACTTTCAAACCATCTTACGCAAGAGGCGAGAAGGGCTATGAAATATGGATATTCGGCGCCTACATACGTAAAAAAAGAAATACCGCGATCACCCACGATGCATGGGCAGACAGCGATACCGCCTAGGAATAAGAGACATGTTTTTACAGTTGAAACTGTAGAAAATGAGAATAAGGGACACATGATTGTGTGCCCAGACTGCAGCCGACAACACAAGTTAACAGTTTGTCCTGAATTCACAACAAAAACAATCGATCAACGATGGGACGTTGTTAAAAAAGGCAGTCTGTGTTTTAAATGTCTCGTAAGTAAAAATAAACGTCACAATTGCGAAGCAATACCGTGCGACGTCAGCACGTGTAAGTTTCGCTACCACCCGCTGCTGCACCAACACACAGGGCTCAGCGCAAACACCGTGGCCAACGCTGAAGACCTCGACAACGATGCGGTTACGACAACGACAGTTGACAAGAGTACCGACATCAAATTAAAAGTATGTCCAGTCACTGTAATTGGCCCGAAAGGAAAACAAAGAATATATGCACTGTTCGATGAGGGATCTACAGTTACGCTATTGGATGAAAAAATAGCAAAAGCAGTGGGGGCGAACGGACCGATTCACCCACTAAACATGCATGGAATAAATGCTGACCGATGCGAAATAAATAGTCGATCGGTACAGATTAAGATACAAGGACAAAGCCGACGCAAATATAAAATAAATCCAAGAACCGACACATTAATGAAGCTCACTATTCAGTCTATACCTAAACGACTGTTAGATTTAAATCATTTAAAGGATTTAAATCCGAATAACCTATGCTACGATAATGAGCGCCCACAGTTGTTAATCGGATCGGACAACTGGCAGCTTATCGTTACAAGAAAATTAAAAATGGGAAGGAGAAACGAGCCAGCCGCGTCATTAACGCAGTTAGGCTGGGTACTGCACGGTACCACTCCCCGTGTAACGATCAAAAGGGACTCGGCACAGGTGCTGCATGTTACAACAGTAGCAGAAAATAAACGGTTGCACGAGCTCGTCGAACAACACTTCGATATCGACGCGTTGGGTATCGAGAGAAAAATCAAAATAAAGTCGACAGATCAACGAGCAATTAATTGTTTCGAGACAACCGCGCACCGTAAGGATGACCGCGCATACAAAGTCAGCTTGCCGAGGCGTAAAGATGACGTCACACTGCCATCAAGTAATAACATGGCACTGAAACGACCGAAAACAGCTGACTATCTCGCCCGCAGCGAGGAAACGGTAACAGTATATTCAACAAACTGTAGTGAACGTAGCCTACCAGATGTAAGGCGTTTTTCAAATTACAACCGAGTGCTACGCGCTACAGCGATGCTGTTTCTGTTTAGAGATAAATGTCGAAATAAGAACGCACTTCTCGATATTAAACACCTGAAAAAGGCTGAACGCGTGTGGATTAAAGAAGCACAACGCAACTCGTTCGGCGCTGAAATAGAGATATTGATTGATATTCTCATAGAAAAACAGCACCGATCCGCTGGACACACTAACAACGAGAGAGTCGTAAATGATATACGACAGAAATATTATATAATAAAACTCCGACCAACCGTACGAGTAATAGCAAGAAGCTATCTTTGGTGTAGAGTACGAAAGAAGATGCCTACACCACCGAGTATGAGAGACCTGCCAAGGGAAAGATTACAGCCATTTCATAGGCCGTTTTCAAATTGTGGCATTGATCACTACAACCCTATTACAATTACAATAGGGAGACGGCATGAAAGGCGATGGATAGCGCTCTTTACCTACTTAACAACGAAGCGGCACATCCGAGATGCGAATAAGCACAAAGAAAACATTGATATAGGTGACATTATGATCGTAGTAGATCATACACTGCCACGCAACGTGTGGCCAAGAGGCGTCGTCGAAACAGTACATCCGGGAGCCGATGGTGTAGTACGCAGTGCCAACGTGCGAACGCGAGGAGGTGTATTTCGTCGGCCCACGAGTAAACTGGCTGTGCTGACACCGAGGATACAAGAAGTCGCCGTCTACCAGTGAAAGGAGGCTGCGACGAGTCTACGCCGAGGGGAGGATATTGACGACAGGCGACACATATAAGCGGCGTCGCGACGCACCTATAATATTTGTGTAGATTAGGTAGACAATAAGTTGTGTGTTGAAATTGGACAATAACTTAGAAATAATATTAGTTTTTAAAAGTGCTGTTTTAGAATAAGACATCGATTCACTGTTTAAAACTACGATAACGGTTGAACATCTGTTTGGGTACCAGCGTTCATTTGGCATTCATTGTTTATAAACACAATGAATATTTGTTGGCCTTTTGTGATAAGATAACACCGTTACTATTTTCTAGCCATCGGGTTTATGATGACCGTAGGGTTTCTTATTGTAAACATATTCTTATTGTAGACTAACGGACGGAACACGGTAATTCATGTCTTTATGAATATTGTCCAATCCGTGTTTACAGTGCATTGTAATTAGACAAGGAAATTGGTTATTGCACCAATGTTAAATATTCTTGGGTGGAGTTGTAAAATGCAATGCATTCTTTATGAGTAACTGTTAGTTTGTGAGAATAAAGAAGTAAGGGAATTTCGGCAATGTGCAAAGATATTGTTATGAAGTTGTATAACGTTGTGCATTGTCTGATAGAAATAAGGTTTGGTTTATTGCCAGTAAGAATTTTGTAAGGACTGTAGTCCCCACTACAGTCTATACCTCCCATATATAAGGCGAGGAATTTTTGTATCGAGTTAGTCATAATGCAGTTATAATGGAGTCATAATAGAGTTATACTACAATTATAATAGAGAGACTCAGACAGTCATAGTCGGATTGTTATATGCCGACGGCTGTCATAATCGAACACAGTACGGACGGCAGTTATAGTCCGTTATTATTGTAAAGTCAGTCGCGGTAGTTTCCTATAGACGCCATACAGTCTGAGCTACAGCGGCTGAAACTTGAATGTAACATCGAATACGGTTATAACTCAATTGTGAAACTTCTGTGGAGAGAATAAACAGGCTTCGAGAGACAACCGTTTCTTTCAAACCCCACCATCGATACAGTCCACTGCTCTCCCTGAGGAGCTGTCGCCAACAGGCACTATATATAAGGAAAAAAATAGATTTTTAAGTACATTCGTTTTACATTTGTGTTCAAAATGGTATCCAAGACCGTAATTATTTGCTGCGTGCAGGCTTTCCTGATTCAGGTAAAGTAAATTCCTGATACTACGACGGTTTATGCGTTTAAGCATAATTTTACTTAAATAAAAAACCTACTTCTTTGAAATGTAATGGCAAACAAACAACCTACCTGATGGCAAATTTAAACTTTTGTCTATATATATGAGCAGCCCTACAAATCAATTAGTAATTTTCAATACACATTTTAGACGCTTTTGAACATCTACTTTTTTGTATTAATATTTATCCCTACTGTACCGTTTAGTTAAATATCCAATTGATGAGAACTGACAAGAAACTCAGCTGAGTTTCTATTTTTCTATAATATAAAAGCATTTTTGTTAATATTGTCAAAAATCCCGTTTATGAACAATTATTGCCATGCATGATTGTCAATTACATAATTGTTTAGTTATTAATTAGCTCAATGAATATGATTTACTATGGAATAAATTTATTGATTTTAAAAATAATTCCAGAATATACTTTGGTATTTTATTGTAATTTTATATCCATAAAAGATCGATAGACTTTTTTAAACAAAACTTAGGAGCAGCAAGTTTGTCTTTTAAATTTAGTATTATTGGTACACTTAATAAGTACCTCTCAGTGTTGCCATTTGTGAGAACTAAAAATAGGCTCCATAGCTTATAATTACCTAATGAATTTAGCTATTTGACACCAGAAAAAGGAAGATAAAGGTACCTACGCATATGGATAGTTTTTTCCCTCTAGAAAATAGATAAGACAGAATAATGATTTGTGATAAAATTAAATGTATTGATATAAATAATCTTATTTATTTATTGTTATTTTACAGTGCGCATTCAGCCGAAGTGTGGTACGACCTACCATCCCATCAGTTGCTGTCGCTGAGAGCACTGCTGTAGATACATCCGTCGTTGTTTCCAACAATGTCGGTTTGGGTTTAGCTAACAATGGTTTGATTGGTTCGGGACTCGGATTGGCCAACACTGGCTTGATTGGCTCTGGAATTGGTTTGGCAAATACTGGCTTGATTGGCTCTGGACTCGGATTGGCCAATACTGGTGTCATCAGTACTGGTTTAGCCAATTCTGCTGTAATCGGTAACACTATATTGCCTGCTCCCACCGCTGCATTCCTGGATATCACGTCATTCTCTACTGGCGATGTTCTGCCCATCAACAGCTTCTCTCCCATCGTTCCATCTGGCCTCACCGTATTGTCCCAGAATACTATCGAGGGCCCATTGGCGGTCGTTGGACAGCTGCCGTTCTTGAGCGCTGTGGCATTTGAGGGTGCGCTGGCGTCTGAAGGCGCGGGCGCTGCTGGTTGCGGCTGCGGTACCGCCGGCAACATTGGCATCATCAAGGAGACTTTCGCTCCTATTGCAGCACCAGCTCTTGGTGGAATCGGTATCGGAGCTGCTGGCCTCGGCTTGGGCCCTGCACGCTTGCTGTAAAATGTATAAAATAGTTATTCTTCCAATAGGCGAATATTATTTTTATGCAATGACCAATAAATTGAATTATTGATAATTACTTTGTATATGAAATTATTTACCTATACCTATTTACACTAATTTTATAAATACGAAAGTATCTGTCTTTTCATAACTAAACAGCCGAAGATTTTTTTTCATATATGACGGCAAGATCAATTACATCGTTAGGGCAAAGGTTGTCTATATTTTATCTAAGAAAGCAGAAGACGCCGTTAATAAAGAGTATTACTAGCTGTCCCGGCAAACGTTGTTTTGCCTTAATATAAAAAAAAATTAGGGTTGGACTACCCCTAACATTAAGGGGGATGAAAAATAGATGTTGCCCGATTCTCAGACCTACTCAATACGCTCACAAAATTTCATGAGAATCGGTCATGCCGTTTCGAAGGAGTATGGGAACGAAAACTGTGACACGAGAATTTTATATATAAGATAATAAATCGGCTATGAAATACGTAAATTAACGTTGATGTGTTATATATTGTATTAGTTTCTATTTCCTTTTTTATCATTACATTAATACGTGATGCAAAAACTATTTACCCCTTTTAAAAAAATCGTGCGGACGGAGGAATATGAAATTTCACACACATATATTTTAAAGGCCTCCAGCAAGGTGGACCGACGATCTGGTCAAGATCGCGGGAAGGCATTGGATGCGAGCAGCGCAGGACCGATTGTCGTGGAGATCTTTGGGGGAGGCCTATGTCCAGCAGTGGACGTCTTCCGGGCTGCGATGATGATATTTTATAGAGAGGAGGAGTGTAGAAAATATATTTTTTTAATTATGCATAAACATACATTAAATAAAAAAAAATTACACACACTACCATTTATTTTACACGCATACACATAGAAGTATAATAAGCATTTGACAATAATTACAGCTTAATAATGTTCAAACTTAACTATCAAAAAACTAAAACTATCAAACTTAAGCAATTGTAAGTAGCTTTGACGTGGTCTAGTGTTTTGAGTAGTCATGCTCACTAAAATGTCCAGACTTGTGGCGGCGTGGTGGGCCGGGTTATTGGGCTCCCTAAAATATGGTCGAGCGCAGTGATGGCTGGCTCATCCGTCATACTCGTGAACGGGTGCTGCTTGAAGGGACTAGTCTGCTCTAATCACTATGACTGATTTCCTCTTATTAATTGTTTAACCAGTTGGTTATATATTCAATATTTTTTCTATTTGAGTATTTAATTGAATTAGTGCTAATTGGTGGTTTGTATTCACACACTTAAACTTAAAAATGTAAAGTAATAATAAAATTATTTAAAAGAGCAACACGCAAGTTTCTTGCTCGTTCTTCTTGTGATGAGACAGCTTTCCGAACGAGCAGTAAATTAAAAATATGTAATGACTATTCAAAAGTGCTTCAATGTCAGTTTATTTGAATAAATGATTTTCTATTCTTTCTATTCTATTCTATTCTTAAAAAAATTGTAGTCGATATTCGACTATTGAACGACCACTAGTATTTTTAAAAAGACGAAATTATCTGTGTAACGCTAAACATTGTGTTGGTATATAAATTCTTAGATTTATTCTATTTCCCATAGATTTTAAATTCATTCATTCATAATTTAAGAGCTACGCTCTTGTCGGTGGAGCTCTTGCCACTTACCGCGATCTTCCATCATGCTCTTTAATTCTTGATACGACACGACTCCCATTTTGTCCTCAATTTGTTTGATGTAGCTATTCCTTGGTCTTCCCTTCCCTCTCTTTCCTTCTATTTTCCCTTCAATATTAATTTTCATGAAATCATCGTGCCGTATCAAGTGCCCTAACATTTTTCCTCGTCTATTTTCTATGGTGTTCAATATTTGTCTTTTTTCTTTTACCCTGTGTAGTACTAATGTTTAATATAAAATTAAACAAAAAAGTTTCTGCTTGCTATTTTGTCAATCTGATCATGATTGACTGGTGTAAGAAGTAATCCATGTTCTTCTCCACAGAACCTTCTTTGTTCTGTGTTCTTGTCCATAACAATTAGCTATGGATTTGGTAGAGTTCATGACTTGATGCTATAATGCAAGAAAGTGCTACAAAATCAATTTCAGATATATAAGACTATACTAAATTATCTGCATTACCTGTGATATAGCATTTTTGGAATCTCACATAAGTTCCAGAAATGCTATATCCCGAACAGTGCGGTTTCAGGACAGCTTCCTCCCGCGTACACTTGGATTGTGGAATGAACTTCCTGCCAAGGTTTTCCTATGAGACTACAGCATGGGGTTTTTCAAGAAGGGTATATTAAGGTTTCTTAAGGGTCGGCAACGCGCACGTAATACACCTGGTGTTTCAGGCATTCATAGGCTACTGTAACCATTTACCATCAGATGGGCCGTATGCTTGATGCCAACATCGTTGTATAAAAAAAAGCGTGACTTATATTACGAATATAGATAATTACAGGTTATTGAATTATTTAAAAAAAAAATCTTATATATTAAATTCTCGTAGGATTTGTAACAAAAGTCCTACGAAACGGCTCGGACGATTCTTATGAAATTTTATTTGTATATTCAATAGTTCTGAGAATAGGACGTAAACTATTTTTCATACCATCATGTGATAAGGAAAAACACGCCAATTATATTTATATGTTTTTATATTTTTATTTATGATTTTATGTTAAAAATACATATAGTACTAAATTTTAATCTTTCAACCCCTACCTCACTACATAGTATAAAACAATGTCGCGGTCGCTGTCTGTCCGTCCTATATGCTTAAATCTTTAAAACTACGCCACGGATTTTTTTAAATAGATAGAGTGATTCTGGACGAATATTTATGTATAATACATGTACACCCGGGCGAAGCCGGGGCGAGTAGCTAGTCTATTATAATTTATAAGGAAAAACCACGTTTCTCGGATCCGCTAGCTATATATTGAATACAGTTTATATATATAATGTGTATAAAAATGTATAGCAACATATACATAGAAGAACTTAGTATGAATGGTAAAACAAGGAAGAAATTTATAAAGGGAAAATGAATCTTGTTGACTGACTGATGGAGATCCTAGTTTATTAGTTTTTCGTGGATTATGTGTGTGTAATTTAACAAGTTTATATCTCTAAATTGTCATCTTCGTACTGTGTTTTGAGATAATAAAGAAATTATTATTATGATGCCTATCACAGCTTCCATCGAATTGGAAGGATTGGTACATGGTGGTTAAGTGACAAGGGCATCGAATTGAGAAGATTTTTAAAGATTGTGGTACATGCATGCGTGGTCTAGTGCCAATGGCCGCGGTTTCGATTCGTATAGTGTAATTATTTGTATTCATAAGTATGATTGTTTGTATTGATCTGGGTGTTTTTTATGTGTATTTGTATTTACAAAAAATGTATTTAAGTATTTCTACCAGTTATCTAGTACCCATATACAGGCTCTATTTAGCTATGGACTAGATGTTGCTTAGTGAATTGTCCACTTTTATTATTATTATGATCTGCCATATTTTAGTGACTCTAATGATTGGGTCATTGGGGTCCCTAAAATCACGTCGTCAATTGGCTGGACAAGACGCCCTTTTTAATATAGGGGGCAAACGAGCTTGCTCATTTGATGGTCAGTGATTGCCGCTGACCATGAGCACCTGCAACACCAGGGGAATAGCAAGTGCGTTGTCGGCCTTTTAAGAAGAAAAAACCTTTTTCTTGAAGGTTTCAATATCGTATCAGTTCGGAAATACCATTGCTGGAAGGTGACTCCACAATGTGGTTGTGCGTGGCAAAAAGTGGGAGTAGAAGAAATACAATTTGTATAATTTTGATCAATCAACAGTTTATTGACAAGTATGTATCCTGAATATAAATTAATAATTGCAAATGGAAGTTGCTAGAAATAGAATCGTAATTTATTACATATGCTATTGCAACAGAAGCGTCGAGTGCTCACTTGGCCGATTGGTTGCCAAGTATTAAGTCAGATATGTAGATGTAAAGATCTCGAAGTCTCAAGCGCTTGTCTTATTCGCAGAATACCAGCATTGTCACCACATATGCTGAGTGGAGACCTATTCGATACTGTGCATTAAGCTCCAAATATTTTGATTATGTTTTTTGCTCTGTTTATTATAATCTGTGTGTTCTCCAATAGATATATTTTCCATCCTTCGAAAACTATGGGTATGGCAGTTATTATTTTATTCTTCAGTGATTACGACATATTATCATCTGTACTAAAATTTATAGCGATTTAGTAAAGCACTGGGCCACGACCACCGCATGCACAGTTTCCAGAGATAACGACAGTGCCTGCAGCTGGCAGGTTGCCACTGAACTGTACAGCGCCGAGCACTGGCACTTGACCATTTACAAGGGTTGTACCAACGACTGGGAGTTCACCGTTGCAAAGGACCACACCGTTACCAACACCGCCGTAGCCTGTATTAGGGATAGCAAGACCAGGTGCAGCAATGCCAGCTATGCCACCAGCTCCAGCCAGCGCGTTAGCTCCAGCCACAGCACCGGCTCCAGCCAAACCTCCGTATCCCAAGTTTCCGAGACCAGTATATCCACCAGCGCTAGCCGCAGCAGCAGCACTTGATTCAGCCAGACCTCCGTATCCCAAGTTTCCGAGACCAGTATATCCAGCGGCGTTGGCTGCAGCGGCAGCGTTAGCTCCAGCTAGACCTCCATATCCCAAGTTGCCAATGCCAAATCCGGATGCTTCAGCGGCTGCGCTAGCACTAGCGGCTCCACCAGCCAAGCCGTATCCATTACCGAGTCCGTAGCCAGCTAGCGGAGCACCGTAGCCCCACCCTCCTCGGTTGACAGTCTCGACGTCGACAGCTGCACTGGCGGCTGCCTCGCTGACTGCACCGTACCCGCGTCCAGGCAACCACGGGCCCGCTATCTGACTGTAGGCATTCTGAAACAAGAAGACGTTTCCAAATCAGAAAACAGCTCAGCTTCTTGATATTTCATTCTTCATTTCGGAATAATGCATACAAAAAGATGCATTGATGGCTTTCTACAGTCAATCAACTTATGTGGGATATAATGCAAGAGCAACGAACAACGAATTTGGAAGAACTTCTGTTTTTTCTCTCTCATTATCTATCATCGCCTAGCTTACATTCTATCCGATTCTTTAATACAATATATACATAATTAGGAACACAATATAATTATAGTTTTAAGGAAATGTGAAGGAAATAACCGTCGACTATGTACATGGACGTAATAATGGTATAACTTCATAAGTTACCATAGTGCCCGAGGACTAAAGTGCCATCTGCGAACCCATAGCCATAGCTTTCTTTACCTCTCAATCGAAATATAATAAAGCAAAGTAAGCAACTTGGTGGCTAAAATAACAAGCGAGACAGGGTTCGTACAAAGACGAGCACAATACAGAAGACTTTGTTAAAAGTCTAATTGTGTCTTACAATGTTACAGAATGTATAAACCAAAATGTAATTATATGATAATTATGATTTTGAAACATATTATGTTATAGTTATTTTGTGTATTGAATGCGTATTTAATTGATATAATGTTATTTATTGAAGTAATTGTATTTAAATTGAAATTTGTATAAATATTTATGACTTGCCATATATATAATAATAATAATAATTTCAAATTTCAAATTAATAAGAACAGTTCACACAGCGCCATGTAGACCCAAGTTACGCTAGCTAAAGCTTGTATTATGGGCACTAGATAACTGAATCCCTAGAAAACTCGAATATATGTAAAGGAGTTTTTTTACAATGGTTAATAAATAAAATATGACATTTTTTTTAAATAATTACCTGGATCAGGCAAGCCTGGATGCAAAGCAACAAGAAACTGAATTTAGACATGTTTAACAATGTTGAATGAACACTGAATGATATTTTTCAAACTACCACCAACCTTTTATACTAATAATGTTTATTTTGAAATAACATATAATCTATATAATTTCACAAATGCGCATTGTTTTGTAAAACGTGTAATTTATATTGTAGCGTTACGTATTGATAAGGGACGACACAATAAGTGAATTGGTTTCAATATGAGGACAGTCACTATATAAGGTCGATATTTGATTTTGAAAATACATTCGTTCTACATTTGTACTCAAAAATGGCAACTAAGTTTGTACTTGTATTGTGCGCTCAAGCACTTTTGATTCAGGTAAACTAAATATTTAAATTAATTGTTTTAAATCATCAAATATACAGAAATTATAGTACTAATAATAAGTGAAGACCTTTTTGTAAATAAGGATTAATTCTGTATCGGTTTCAAATTGATTTTATTGTACTTAATTAGAGCTTGAAATTTTTAAATTACCTAAATAATATAAATTTGTACCATAAATAATAATATTTAAAATTGTTAAAGTTCTATTTTGTGTATAATCTCTATTGATTATAAAAATAATGAAATCACACATACAATAATAATATCAGCTAATTGATAAACTTCTTTTAAAAAACTGATAATTTATTTAAATGATAAAACAGAGAATTTTGATATTTTTTTTTTATCTTTACAATTTCACTTTGCTGTGGCGTTTCATCTATTAATTTATTGCTAAATATTAAGCAAGTTCGTACTGATATTATGAAAGGGAAGTTATTTGTCTGTTTGTCTATCTATTTGTTAATAAAATTGTACATTAATCATAAAAATATGATTATACTTTTTCTCAAAAATAACCGGCAAAGTTGCGGGTATAACTGTTGTTTTATGCAAACTAGAGTCTGTAATAAATTTATACGTTACATAATTCTTCTCCATAATATGAACTTAGATTTTAGTATTTCTGTGTGTCTGAAAGTAATAATATTTTTATTCCTTTCCAGTGTGCAGTGAGTCAAATTTCTTACAACCCACTTCGCCCTGTCTACTCTGGAATTCCATCTTTGGGTGCTATTAGTGGTAGCTCCATTGTTGAAAATACCGTCGTTGAGAATTCCGTTGCCATTGGCAACAGTGGATG
Source organism: Achroia grisella (assembly GCF_030625045.1). Lineage (NCBI taxonomy): Eukaryota > Metazoa > Arthropoda > Insecta > Lepidoptera > Pyralidae > Achroia > Achroia grisella. Next base: position 1,681,738 of record NW_026712626.1, read on the forward strand.
GGGATTGGCCAACAATGGCTTGATTGGTTCCGGACTCGGTCTGGCCAACGCTGGTGTTGTTAGCTCTGGACTTGGTTTGGCCAATACTGGAATAATTGGATCTGGACTCGGCTTGGCCAATACTGGTGTCATCAGCTCTGGTTTAGCCAACTCTGCTGTAATCGGTAACACTTTACTGCCTGCCCCTAGCGCTGCATTCCTGGATATCACGTCATTCTCTACCGGCGATGTTCTGCCCATCAATAGCTTCTCTCCCATCGCTCCAGCTGGCATCACTGTGCTGTCACAGAATACTATCGAAGGACCTTTGGCGGTCGTTGGACAGCTACCGTTCTTGAGTGCAGTGGCGTTTGAGGGTGCGCTGCCTTCTGAAGGCGCGGGCGCTGCTGGATGCGGCTGCGGTACCGCCGGCAACATTGGCATCATCAAGGAGACTTTCGCACCCATTCCAGCACCAGCTCTTGGTGGAATTGGTATCGGAGCTGCTGGCCTTGGATTAGGCGGAGCACGATTGTTCTAAATTCTGACCGAAGTCCGAGATTCTGACCTACTCCCAAGTCTGATATCAATATAGATTCCAATCCAATTTAATACTGTACTGTTCATTTTAATCAAGACAAACCGAAATAAACTAAATAAATCAAAGGCAGTTATTTCTTTCATTGATCACGGTATTCAATAAGATTCTTCAGTTTAAGAGTAAATAAAAAAGGGAGCGTCGCTCCACAGTTCAATGTCATTTCTTTGTATGATATTTTTTATTTATCACTGTTATGAAGAATAAAATTTATTCATATTAGTTTTGTCTATTAATTAAACATTAGCTTCTGCATTCGACTTCGTTTGTTTTTTTGTGAGATCAACGGTATCCTATATAAAGATATATAATATATCAGTTAATTATAATATATTGTATATACATATTAATTATATTGTATAAGTACTAATATGTTGTATCTTCATATCAAAGTACATTAAGATCGAATTATTCATAACTACTCGCAACGGCTTCGCACGGGTATAAGTATACATATAAACTTTCCTCTTGAATCACTTTAACTATTGTTTAAAACTGCAATAAAATCCGTTGTGTAGTTTATAACATCTGTACTATATTGTCCAAAAATATATTAGATTAAGTTGAAATTTCAAAAGTTCTTTCTTAGCGATGCTTCCCTTATGAAATATACATAAATTTTAAACGTCAACTTTCTAAACTTAGGAGTTCTGTATATAGTACTTTAAGTCACAGGTTCGACTGTATATGGAGTACTGCTCCGTGCTCCGCTCCTTTTGACTGGGTTCAAAGACGTGCTATGAGATTGTCGATAATCTCAATCTCTCTGGCGGTATCGAACCACTTAGCTTGAGGCGAGACTTCGCATCATTTTGTGTGTTCTACCGAATATATAAGGGACTGTGTTCTGAAGAATTCTTACACTTGATGCCCACGCACTTTTACCGTCGCACCTCTCACCATTGATAGGGAATTCCTAAGTGGTTTCGTACAGTGCGGTTTCAGATGGGCTTCTTCCTGCATACACTTAGATTGTGGAATGAACTAGAGAGACTACAATTTGGGGTTTTTAAAGATATATCCTATATTAAGGTTTCTTAAGGGTCGACAACGCGTACGTGACAGTCTTGGTTTTTTAGGAGTCCATAGGCTACGGTAGCCGTTTACCATCAGATGGGCCGTATACTTGTTTGTCACCTACGAAGTATAATATATATATATAAACGATTCAGAGCTCTGCTTGTAACCTATTTGTATATTGTATAAATAAATTATAACATAGATAACTGAATTATAATTCAAGCTTTATTTTATTTATTTGATATTACAGATATATGTATTTTTAATAAGACAACTGAACACTATTCGCACTAATATAAATCACGTTATTGTAATGATTACCTTATGTATTCTTATATAAAGAGCGAATACTATAACTGCCACATGGTAATTTTAAGATTGCTATGACATAGTCGATTGTCTTGAGTAATTGCTTACTAAAATGTGCATACATCTGACAGCATGGTGGGATATTGGGTTCCCTAAAATATGGTCGAGCGCAGAGAGGCTGGCTCATTCATCATACTCGTGAACGGGTGCTGCTTGTAGGAACTGGTCTGCTCTAATTACTACGACTGATTTAATTTTATTGTGTATTTAATATTTTGAGTCTAAAGAATTAAAGCTAGTTGGTAGTTTGTATCAACACATTTCAATTTAAAAATGTAAAGTTATAAACGATTATTTAAAAGATCAACACGCAAGTCTCTTGCTCGCTCTTCTTGTGATGAGACAGCTTTTCGAATGAAGTAGATTCAAAAGTGCTTAAATTTAAGTTAATTTCAATAAACGGTTTTCTATTATATATTTTTATTTTATTTAGTACTAGGTAGCCAATATGCGTCTTTTCTTTAGTACTGCACAAAGTGAAGTGGAAGGTCTATCATGTTAGATTCAAATATTAAAAACTATTTAATAAAAAAAAAAACTCTTAAAGTTGTTTCGGATTAATAACAAATGGCGTCGGTGGTCTAGCGATTTTACAACGCCTTACTTCCGATGGCGTGTTCGATCTAGCACGATGCAAACCATTATATTCATGAGTATAATTGTTTGTATGGGTTTCGGTATTTTCTATGTATATTATGTATGTATGTATTTAAAAAAAAATATATAAGTATTTATATCTTACTAATATTATAAACACGAAACTTTGTGAGTAAACGGATTTTGATGAAACTTTACAATAATATAGCTTATACATCAGGATTACACATAGACTATAATTTAAAAAGATATTATGTATATTGAGCGAAGTTTAATGATAAATGTGAAGTAAGTGTGGAGACGAAGTTGAGTGAGTTAGCTAGTCATTCATAAAGTAGCTTGAGTGGCAATGGCGCTGTGTAAATAGTCCTGAGTTCTTAATATGTATTCATAAGTACAATGGTTTGAATTGGTTTTAGAGTGATCTATGTATATTATATATGCATTTATCACAGAAGACCGAAGAGCTGGCAGCTATATTGGACAAAGAATTAGTATAGCTATTCAAAGAGGGAACGCTGCCAGTATCTTCGGAACTTTGCCTAAAGAGATCCCTTTTAATAATATATTTTAGTTATTGTATTATATTTTTAAAATTTTAATTTTAGGTTGTATTTATAAAAAAATATTTAAGTACCTAATTCTAACAGTTGTCTAATATTCATAATACAAGCTTGGGATGAAGCTGTGTAAATTCTCCTTGTTTATTAATATTATTATCATTTCGATACTAGATGGATGACAACTCTGTGTGAGTTCTTCGGTGTTAATTACTCTTAATACCTTTTAAAATGGGGTAGACAAATAGAAAGACATCAATATACATAAATTAAATTTAATTATAAGACATTATTTAGTTTAAAATAATCGTCCAGCACCTAGTCCAACTCCCATATCGAGTACACTTCCCACGCCGACTCCAGAAACAGCTGGTGCAGCGATAGGCTCATATGTCTCACTAATAATACCAATATTGCCATTGCTACCGCAACCACAGCCTGCTGACGACGCACCCTCAGATGCCAATGATCCTTCGAAAGACACAGTGCTCAAGAACGGCAGCTGACCTATTACAGCTACCGGTCCTTCAATTACGTTTTCAGACAAAACTGATATTCCAGAGGGAACGATGGGAGAGTAACTGGTGACGGGGAGCAGACCGCCGGTGGAGAGTGATGCGAGACTCAGGTAGTCTGTGTTCACAGCGGGGAGAACTGCGTTGCCGATCAAACCGGTGTTACCGATGGCAACTCCAGAATTGGCTAAGGCATTGTTCCATCCGATATCGGCCGCTCCAGAGCCGATTGAGGCAGCGTTGGCCCATCCAGCAGCTGTCGCTTCAGAGCCGAGTAAGGCAGCATTGTTCCAACCGGCAGCCGTCGCTCCAGAGCCGATTACAGCAGCGTTATTCCATGCATTAGTCGCGGCATTAGAACCGAGTAAAGCAGCATTGCCGAGTCCGATACCGGCCGCACCAGCGTTGGCCAGACCAGCTCCAGTGACGCCCACACCTGAAGCACTGTTGCTCACCGCGACTGAACTCTCAGCAACTGACTGGCTGCTCGCACCAAATGAGCCCCCGTAGTTCAGTTGACCAAGTGCTGACTGGAAATTGATACATTATTAGAATTATAGAGATTTCACCCGCGTGAAATTTATATGTTATTCTGATGTGTAAGCTATATTACTGTAAAGTTTAATTAAAATCCGTTCAGTAGTTTTTGAGTGAAAAAGTAACAAATATCTATCGATACTCACAAACTTTAGCGTTTATAATATGTAATAATAAGATTGAAAATTATTAAACGGAAATTACACAGTACAATAAAGTCAAGTATGACTACTTACTGGAGCAATTAATATAGGGCTTATCGATTAATATATATATATGTATATATAACCAGTTCATACCCAATGTAGCTTTTTATATTTGAATTTTTTTTTATGTTAAATATTTTTTACGAATATTTACAAATAAAAAATATGTTTCTTTGTTATTATATTACTTTAAATAACTATGCCTACAGGAAAGAAATCCATAGTATAATAATGGGATAATCTCTTTACCCAAAGACAAGAAAGTCGGAGTAAGGTGGTCAGCCCCGATGCCTCCAACATCTCTCCCTTAAGGGGTGAAGATGCAGCCTCACTCCCAGACTCATTTCTCAAAATTACGAATAATAAGTTAACAAAGTGTCATCTTTAAAGAATTTTACCGCCTTGTTAATTAAGGCGGTAAAATGGTGACCATAAACAACGAATAGACTAATATAGAATTTTTATAAATATAAAATCTTATTTTTTTATATTACCTGGAGCAAAAGCGCTTGCACGCAAATGATGATGGTCTTTGTTGCCATTGTTCTATAAGATTGTTTGATTGAATGTGATTATGCTTTGTTTTTTTCCCTATAAATACATATAGTGTTGCCAGTTTCATAACTAAAACTTACGTGTTTTTATCACATTATACAATAATGTCTTAATATATATTACATGATATTATAAGAAAAATTGTTACTAAGTAAATGGTCTATTTATATATAGACTTAGATTGTAGATAGACACTTACTTCGTTATCTATTATTAAACAACAATTTTATAACGTAATGATTCCTCAATATTCAATATTTATTGCATTCCATAATGTTTACAGTTACAGATTTGTCGACCTCGATGGTCTAGCGGTTTAGTACACCGCCTTACTTCTGATGGTCGTGGGTTCGATTCCTCTCACGGTACAAACATTCGTATGTATGGTTGTTTGTAACGGTATGGGTGTTTTCTATCTAGACACGCGGTAGCGTGTCAAGCCGAGTTTCAAGTAAAAGAACTGGCGAGCAGCATTTATGTATATTTACACGAATCATTTGTAGTCACTTTTGACCCCCTCATAACTCAAGAACTCTTTAACATAAACCTGTCAAATTTGGTTCATATATATATAATATTCTATATTTACTAAAAAATCATATCTATGTATTTGTATCAGTTATCTAGAACCCATAACACAAGCTTTAGGTAGCTTAACTGCGTGAATTATTCTGAGATTATTATTATTACCATTAGAGGTGTTTACAATTGATACATTTAGATAAATATGGATCCTAAGCACGCAAACATAACAAAATTATTAACAAATGATCAATATTTAGCCTTTATTTACAACATTCTAGCAGTGCCCGCGACTACATTCACGTGGAACAATAATCGTTATATTTATTTATATGAATCAATCTAATAAATAAGTTTCAACCTTCTAGCTTCTCCCCTTTCAACCCCTTTATAACCCTTTTGTTTTATTTATATTTCATTGTAATCAACAGCCTAAAAAGTAAGTTTCTAGCTTTAAAAATGACGATACTTCCATACAATCTTTCATCTCCCCTTTCAACCCCTTACAACCCTTCGCATTAAAAAGTAGCCTATGTCCAATCTCAGGACTATCTGTGTATGAAATTTAATTTAAATCGGTTCTGTAGTATTTGATATAAATTCAATCCGTGATATGGGATATGGGATATGGGACCAATCCGTGATATGGGACCTCGACATTAAACCCCTATCTATCAATTTGTAGAAATAATGAATTATAACACCAATAGTACCTCATCTTGGAACTAGATTGCGTTGTACAAAGTTATCGTATGTTTTATTTTTATTTCACGCAACTGTATTAAAATAATAAAATCAATTTGAGCAACTTTAAGTATGAACTTATTCTTTAATGTAACTTTGACAATTTTAATTTTCTTCTTCAATCGTTCTCTCTTGACAGAGTGGTCATGTCTTTCATGATGATACCTCTTCGTTGTCCTCCTCGGCGACAGAGCTCCTCGCGATTTGCTTCCCTCTGGTACGGTTTTTAGCTCAGAACATTTTAGAATGGTACTGCGTGTTTCCATATTTATAAGGTCAGTCCATCGCATTGGTGGTCGACCCCGATAACGTATGCCCTCATTTTAATCACCTCCTTGTAATTCAATTACACTTCAATTTCTTTATGTTCTCATCCAATAAGTAGTCTATGCTTGTATATAATATGTATTAATATGTAAGTTTATTTATTTATGCTCATATTTTTTTATGATTATTTTTTAAATGTGTAAATAATATACAGTGTAATGCTGGCTCAACGGTCATACTCGTGAATGGATGCTGCTACTGGGGACAGGACTTTTCGTTATGGCCATTGATTGCATGATTTCTCTTTGACTTATATGCTAAGGTGATGCTATATTCTCCATAATTGAATTTAAAAAGGCGTCTGTATTTTTGTTATTTTATAAAAGTTCATTTGAAAATAATAAGATTTGAATTTCGATTTCTTATCAGTCCTTAGCTCGAAAGCACTCTGAACTGACGGTAGATTTGACATATCATAAAAATCTGTAAGGTCTGTAGGTCTACCTACATGAATAAGTATAGAATATCTTAAGTTTTATTGCTTTGTCTAATGTGCATCTTCTACTTTCTCTATCTATGTAAATACTCTTTACCAATACGAATATATGATTGCTTATAGTGATAAGATCATCTTTCGTAATATATTTTATTTAATGTTCTTTTATTACTGTTTTTTTATCTTTATACAATCTATAGATACATATAAATCAAATTGGAGTGTCTGTTTGTAATACTGAAATAACCGTTTTATACTACATGCATATGAATATAAATAGGGTACATCCACCAAAATAACGTTTTTAAAAATTTTTGTCTGTCTGTCTGTTTGTTCCGGCTAATCTCTGAAATGGCTGGACCGATTTTGATGGGACTTTTTTTGGCAAGTAGCTGATGTAATAAGGAGTACTCTTATTTTAGAAAATAATGTTAAATTCCACGCGGACGAATTCACGTGTACAGCTAGTAGATAATAAAAGAATGAATAAATTATTATTGTTATTATTATTTTGTATTTCGAATTTAAAATTGTCATACAAATAAAAAATAAACAATGAAGGTTGTAGTGGAAACACTAACGGTTTAATATTTGTCATCTCGCGCCGAGCGTACACGGGCCGCAGTGCGCAAGAGGGGAGATATTCCCGCGCAAGCGCCGCGGAGTAAAGATGTGGAGCTGTGGGTAACGAGCCGATATTATGTCTATAACAACTTACATACTAGGAGATACAAGAAGACGTAAATAACAAATAAGTGAACACTACAAAGGTATGACACATATGTAAACAAACTTCTATTCATCAAATTTACTACAGAGGCCGCTCGGTATGTATGTCATAGTAGTTATTGCTTGCAATTATATTCTTTTATTAAATTTTATTTAGACTATCTAACTTAAAGGTGTTATACAGGAGCTTCCTCCCGCGTACACTTAGATTGTGGAATGAACTTCCTGCCGAGGTTTTCCCACGAGACTACAGCATGGGGTTTTTCAAGAAGGGTTAAGGTTTCTTAAGGGTCGGCAACACGCACGTGATACCCCTGGTGTTTCAAGCGTTCATAGGCTACGGTAACCATTTACCATCAGATGGGCCGTATGCTTGATTGCCACCATCGTAGTATAAAAAAAAGCAACTGTATGTATGTATTTTTACATTAGATTTTAAAACTTTGACCTTATACGCTAAGGCGATAAGAACACGTTAGACTATAACCATACTAGATCGACTACCTTCTTTCCCTCGGGAATCAACATAATGAATTCCTGGTGAATTCGGCACGATAAGCCGATTTGACATCACTGGTGCCTCGTCAGCATAAATTATTTTGTATTTAACTTCGATTTTAATAACTAATCTAGTTATTGCAGTTATCTACTATTTATGGTTACGTTAACTAACTTGATAATTATATTGACCAGTGGGCTAATTATGTAACACGATATGAAATTGTTTCTGTTGAAGTTGTGATGCAATATGAAATCATTTCAATTTAAAAAATGCGATCAAGTAAGGTGGAATGACCGCAACATAAATCATTTCTATCGATAAAACACTACTATGAAGTTGCAGCGGAATATTGTTAATCCGACCAATTTAAATAGTCAGTACATTAGATAGCTTATACCTTTAGAGGGATACATTTTAATCTATTGGGTTGTTATACTAGTTGGTTGATTTGAAACAATTTTTATTGCGTTCAAAAATTACAAAATATACTGCAGCGTTCACTTGTTCTTTTATTTTAATTTTATTAATAGACATTTAATAAAATAGAATAAAGAAAGTCTATTCTATTCTAATGAAAAAATAAGGTTAATAATTTTGAATATAAAAGCATATTTTATACAAACTATTTATAATCATTAATAATATTAATCTAACCTACAAATTAAATTTTCTTTTCTGCTATAGATACCTAGGTAAGTACGTAGGTATCCATATAAATTTAAAATGATATGGGCACATCTTTTTAAATTTGTACATAATTGTAAAAACTTTAAACAAATAAATTTATTTACTTTAAATAAATCACAGAGCATCATAAACGTTGTATTCCGTTCACAGAGCACCGTATTCATTGAAATAGTTTTTTAATTATATTAATATCATAATCAACCCTAATTTTATATTAAACATTTACTCTAGTTAATACAACATTCTATGTGATTTGGGACGAAAATAAAATATCGAATTGGCAACACTGATGTCGTGTTGTGAGTCGTGACAATTTTCCCATTTTAATAAATTTAAAACCTTTTCACGACTTTCTACGTAATATTTAATATAATAAAAATATATGTAATACTGAAAATTACCAAAACAAGATAAATAATGCTGCTAATGCTGATATTTTAAAGATTGTAACCAAAAGAAACACCTTCTAAATTGTTTCTCATAATGTAAAAACCGTTTCAATTCCACGCTGTCATTTCGGCAAAATAGCGATTACGTGACGTTGCAACGAGGTTACTAAATCGACATTCGATAGAAATAATTTTTATCGATATGTAAAGTTGCGTTTACGTTGCAATGCTAGTTGACAGCGTCAAACGGCGTCTATATGATCGCATTATTGACAGATGACGTCATTTTCACTACGTTACATACGAAAATCGTTGCGAACGAAGTTACATAATTAGCCCACAGATATCTCCAGTAACAACGTAACTGTGAGTAACTAAATCAGTATGTAATTATAGTGTCTATTAGGTACTACTTTAACTAAGTAACTACTAGAATTACATAGTACCTTCGGTTACGTCCTCTACATCGGTACTTTTTACATCACCTTTGTTGCTTTTATTATCGACACTTGGTAAAAATAATAGACAATACAAATATAATTTATACTTATTCAGTAATAATTTATATAGATTTTAAATTAAATTACTAATATAATTAATAAATAATGGGACTTGCTCCACCACATGCACAGTTCCCGGAGATGAAGACGGAGCCAGCGCCGGGTAAGTTACCACCGAACTGCACAGCGCCGAGCACTGGCACCTGGCCGGTCACGATGGTGGTGCCGACAATTGGTATATCACCAGTCACAGTGACCAAACCATTGCCAACACCACCGTAGCCAGTATTGGGCACAGCGAGAGCAGGTGCAGGAAGACTGATGGCGCCAATATTGGCACCAGCGATACCAAGGCCAGCTGCGCCAATACCGGCTCCTAGTCCAGCTGTGCCCCACCCAGCTGTACCGAGTCCAGCCGCATTGAGTCCAGTTACGCCAAGTCCAGCAGCGCCGAGTCCAGTTACTCCGAGTCCAGCTGCGTTGAGTCCAGTTACGCCAAGTCCAGCAGCGCCGAGACCAGTTACTCCGAGTCCACCAATACCGCCGCGTCCATAAGACCCAACACCGAGAGATTCTACTCCAATAGACGCCACATCGACATCACTTAAAGCAACTGCACCAAATCCAGATCCATAACCAAGTCCAGTTCTATAACCGAGACCGGGAGCGAGTCCTATAACCTGGCCGAAAACGGTCTGAAAAGAAATAAAAAGATTATTATTAATAAATTGTTAGTATTTCTTAAAATTAATATAAACGTTGAAATATTAAATATACTATATAAAATAAACTGAAGGGAAAATGCTAAAAATTACTAAAGTTTTAACAGCTGTCACTTTACACATAAATATCTGAAACTTCTTCAATATCTTCATTATGCGAGAGATTAAACCCACGGCCATCGGAAGTGAGGCGGTATGTTAAATTCCTGGACCACCAAGACTGTCAAATAGGCTTATTATCACGCTGTTATATAAATTTTGATAGTAAATATCAGCTTCCTTGTGCAAATATCATTAGAAAAGTTAGGACACACCTTAACTTTTTAATTTTTTAAATCCTTTCAATCCTAAAATATCTGCAGCATTTTCGAAAACCCATGCATGCAATTTCCCATTAAAATTACCTGAATTAGAGACACCTGGATGCAAAGTAATAAAAATGTGAAGGTAGACATATTCGATAAAAATATAACAGAAATCAGCTAAAGAATGTGCTTCTCAGTATTAACGCACGTTTTTATAATAAAAACATTATGTAACATTTATGTATTATCACTTTATGATATAAATAATAATCAGCTACAATTTTAGTAATAAGATTTCATGGAAACTCACAGATATGTTCAAAGATTATTGAATAATTACTGATTAAATTTATAGCGAAACATAAGTTTCTTAGATTGTTATGAAAGAGATAACTGTAGAGTATTGACTCTATATAAAAGAAACAAAATAATTTTACAACCACATTCAATAATTAGATCAATATATTGAAATATGGCAGCCAAGACAATCTTTGTTTTATGCGCACAAGCGCTTTTACTTCAGGTAAACAAAATAAAATAATAATACCTTATTCAGAATCAAAACCTAATGTTTTTAACGATCAAATTTACATAGAACCACATAAAAGCATCAGACTTTAAATAGAAAAAGAATTATCATAAAGAATCATAATCTCTGAAAAAAATCTAAAGTAACATATATAAAAAAGGCAGTTCAATTGAGAATGTACTTATTCTTAAATCGGTTGATAAAAAACAGAGCACTCTTTATAATTGTCAATATATGTAATTTTGCAAAATTTATAAATTATTCTATCAATTTTGCAAAATCTCTTTGTTTAAATAAAATACTGCTCTCATGTAACTGGCTGATAATACATTCTCTATGTTTATTAATTTTATTCAATAGAATAGCATTATCAATTTTTTCCTCTTTACAGTATTTGTTTTGACTTATACAAAATGCTAATGAGATTTATTAATTTCCAGTCCGTGCTGGGTCAACTGAACTATGGAGGCTCATTTGGTGCCAGCAGCCAATCAGTTGCTGAGAGTTCAGTCGCGGTAAGCAACAGTGCTTCAGGTGTGGGCGTCACTGGAGCTGGTCTGGCCAACGCTGGTGCGGCCGGTATCGGACTCGGCAATGCTGCTTTACTCGGTTCTAATGCCGCGACTAATGCATGGAATAACGCTGCTGTAATCGGCTCTGGAGCGACGGCTGCCGGTTGGAACAATGCTGCCTTACTCGGCTCTGAAGCGACAGCTGCTGGATGGGCCAACGCTGCCTCAATCGGTTCTGGAGCGGCCGGTCTCGGGTGGAATAATGCCTTAGCTAATTCTGGAGTTGCCATCGGTAATACCGGTTTGATCGGCAACGCAGTTCTCCCCGCTGTGAACACAGACTACCTGAGTCTCGCATCACTCTCCACCGGCGGTCTGCTCCCCGTCACCAGTTACTCTCCCATCGTTCCCTCTGGAATATCAGTTTTGTCTGAAAACGTAATTGAAGGACCAGTAGCTGTAATTGGTCAGCTGCCGTTCTTGAGCACTGTGTCTTTCGAAGGATCAGTGCCATCTGAGGGTGCGTCGACAGCAGGCTGTGGTTGCGGTAGCAATGGCAATATTGGTATTATTAGAGAGAATTATGCCCCTGCTCCTGCGCCAGCTATTTCTGGACTCGGCTTGGGTACTGGTCTGGGAGGAGCTAGGAATTGGTTTTAGTTAAGTTAGTTATATAAGCTGCTAGATTCTAACGGTGAACTCGGTTCACTTGGTTCTAACTATGGAAAGCTAGCTCCAAAATTAATAAATATATTTTTTTTAATTAATGTCATTGAACTTTATTACCCAATATATTGACCCTTTTCGATTAAGAAAAAAATTAACAAAAAACATTATCTTAAATGAAATGAACATCCAGCTTCGGACTCGTTTTTATTTAATAAAAAAATCAAATATTTTAACACACACACATACACACATACTCTGTTCGATGTCGATTTCTTCTATGAAACTGTACATCAATTTGTTCTATTCCCAATAATTTCGCGCGATTGGGTATTTTTTTGGAAATATTTTTACACGTTGGCTCTCATTATGGAAGTTTTCTTAAGGATTAGGGATCCTTAAGAAAACTTTTTTGAAAATATTCTATCGTTAAGTTTTTCAGAGATAATGTAGAATTGTAACGATAAAAGAATGTTTCAAATCGGTCCAGTAGTTTTGGAGTCTCTTCAATATAAACAAATAAACAATAAAATCTTTTGTCTTTATTATCTTACATAGATATAGATATCTATATATATAAAAATGAATTGCTGTTCGTTAGTCTCGCTAAAAGTCGACTACTGCTGAACCGATTTGGCTAATTTTAGTCTTGAAATATTCGTGGAAGTTCAGGGAAGGTTTAAACGGTAATGAAATATGAAGAAATTGCATGGATAATAGTAAAAACAACAATTTTATTTTCCCATACAAACTGTCAAAGAAGGTGCATTCAGAAATGTATTGCGTTAATAAACTTCAAAAAACCTTTACATATTTAATTTTGAGCCGGAACAGAGTTCGAGGGGTCAACTAGTATATATATATAAATTGTTTCTGAAGAAAATTTATATTTACTCTGATATAACGTTCTTAAATACATAAACTGTAAAATGTAGATCCTATGGATTACATATTAACGTTTCTATTGTATCGTGGCGTGGTGGTTTAAGACCTTGATATACGACGAAGAGGTCGTGTATTTCAAATTGGTTGACGTAAAAAGATGTCTATATGCGGTTGTAAGGAGGTACTCTCTACATTCACAATAAATATAATGTTAACTATATTTTTAAAACGTCAATTATTCACTTATTAATTAATTGTTACCGCGACTTCATCCGCGTGGAATTTAACTTTATTTTTCTAAAATAAAAGTAGCCTAAGTTGCTCCTTATTACATCAGGTACCTGCCAAAAAAGGTCCCGTTAAAATCGGTCCAGCCATTTCAGAGATTAGCCGGAACAAACAGACAGACAAATATTGTAAAAAAAATATTTTGGTGTATGTACCGTATTTATATTCCTATGCATGTAGTAAAAACACGGTTATTTCAATATTACAAACAGACATTTCAACTTTATTTATATGTATATATTATTAACATTACATATCATCGCCATTTTATATTATACCTTTTGTTACTCTCCCTCCTTCTGTTATAAACATGCCAACCAAACGACATATTCAATTCATATTTCTTACCAACTTTCAGGTGAAGGAAACACCGTTAACAATTAATCCGATAGACGACGTTAGGCTTTCACGTTTGATTCAAATACATATATTCAGCGATGTATGTATAACGTAATGCATGTATAGTGCTGCATTCACTACAACATCGACCGTTAACAATAGTTAAAGGGGCGTAGTTACGAGCTGAGTTTCTTATCAGTTCTTCTCAAGTTGAAATCATTCCGAACTTACGGTAAATTTGACATATCATAAGAGTCTGTAATAGACCTACATGAATAGATATTTTGATGGTATGTTTTTGTAGAGTTAACATTAATAATTTATACTGTGGTCATAGACATCAAATTGGTTTTAGTCGTTCATGTGTGGGATTTTCATTTAATGTTAGACATAGACAGCTGCATAAGTACAATTTGTAAATAAACTGACTTTAAAAAGAAACGAAATTCAATTGAATATTTTACCAGTTCTTCTTAATTGAATCTGTATTGTGTAACTGGACAGTAGTAAAATGTGTTAATACAAAAAAATGACATCCATAAACAGCTAAAATGTCCTACATGAATACATGATTTCTGATTTGATTTGATATTTAACATGAGAAATTGTCATATGTAATTACATATGTACGACATATTTGTAACTATTATTGTAATTTTGTAAAATATATCCAAAAGGCTCGGTGTGCTGAGAGTAGAGCGAGGCGGTACTTCACTGCGGACCAGAGACTTCTCTTGTATAAGTCGCAAGTTCGGCCGCACATGGAGTGCTGCTCTCATCTTTGGGCAGGAGCACCAGGATACCAGCTCGGTCCTTTTGACTCGGTTCAAAGACGTGCTATGAGAATTGTCGATGATCCCAATATCTCTAACGGTATCGAACCACTTAGCTTGAGGGGAGACTTCGCATCGCTTTGTGTGTTCTACCGAATATACAACGGACTGTGTTCTGATGAATTGTTTGACATGATGCCTATGGCTACCTTTTACCATCGCACCGCTCGCCATCGACAGGGAATTCATCCCCACACGCTGGTACCTAAGTGGTCTCGGATAGTGCGGTTTCAGAGGAGCTTCCTCCCGCGTACACTTAGATTGTAGAATGAACTACCTGCCGAGGTTTTTTTGAGAGACTACAGCATGTGATTCTTCAATAAGGGTATATTAAAGTTTCTTAAGGGTCGGCAACGCGCATGTGCCACCCCTGGTGTTTCAGGCGTCCATAGGCTACGGTAACCGTTTAGTATCAAGTGGGCCGTATGCTTGTTTGCCACCTAAGTGGTATAAAAAATATCTATATATTACTATTTTTGTACTGTTATGAAATTACCAGTACAAAAAATATAGCTATATATATTTATTACCATAATATTGGCATATAATATTGGTATATAAATATTGGCATATTGTGGCCATAATATTGGTCCGGCCTACCATCGCTCCTTAATTCAGTGTATCAACTATTTAGTTTCGTGTAAGTACAGACAAATTATAGGAAAAGTAAGGGACGGTAACGCATATCACCATTGGTGTTTCAGGCGTCCGAAGGCTACGGTAACCGTTTACCATTGTCAGTGATATGCCGTATACAAGCATACGGCATATCTAATGGTAAACCGTTACTGCCATAAAAAAAGAAATTTAATTTATGTGGATAATTTTGTATGATCCTCTTTTTAGGCTAGAATAATGAGGATAATAATCTTATTTAAATTAAGTGAAGAAATTAAATTATCTTTAGGAATAAAAATACATGTCTTTATTGTAACGTTTAGGAAAATATTTTATTTAAAATCTATTAATAATACAACAAACTTAGTGAATACCATATTTAGGACTGCATGCGCAGTTTCCAGCAGCAAAAATCAAGCCCCCTGCTGGAATATCACCACTGAACTCTACAAATCCAATAACTGGTAACTGGCCATTAATAATAGTTGTGCCAGACACTGGAAGTGCACCGCCGATGTTTACAACACCATTTCCAGTACCACCAAACGCTGCACCGGCTGGTAAGTTTACACTATTTGCAAAACCTACTTCGGTAATGCCAATATTATTAATTCCTTCTAGTCCTAAAGCATTTGCTTCCGCGATTCCAATGCTGCCAATTCCAACATTGGTCCCAAAGGTTTCAGCAATTCCAACATTACCAAGTCCAACGTTGGCACCAATTCTTCCTAATTCGAGTCCAGTTAGTGGTGGAGCATTGATTTCAGCCGCTCCTAAACCAGAAATTATTCCAGTATTTCCAAATCCAACTCTTGCTAAATCAAGTCCACTAAATGTTGCAGCGTTGACTTCTGTTGCGCCAAAGTTTGCAGCACTAAGACCAATATTACCATATTGGTTAATACCACGGTCTAGAATGGCTGCATTTGTACCATGAAATACATTCTGAAATAATTCACATTCTATTAATTGTGGTTTATTTATTTTAATTACATTTATGGTATTGGTTAAACACATTTATTGAGCAATACCTATCACTCATTAAATGGCAACCGTTTATGGCATTACTTGTTCATAGACATAGACACCTAAATAAGTAAATAATGTTTAACAGATGGACTTTAAGAAAAAAAACTCTTGAGTTTCCTACCAGTTCTTCTCTTTCGAAACTGTAGCATGAACTTGACTGTAGGTGAAAAGGTAATACAAAAAATAGCACCCTTATAAAGTTGAGAAGGGATCACAGTTCATGTACATAAGTGTTACTCACTATCTCTCTATTAAGTGGACCCTCAAGTAAATTGCCATTTATCTGGAATGGCAAAAAACTGGCGGTTCCTCTTTTAGTATGGCAACTGTCGCCTATGTACATTGAAATTGATGCCTGAGTAAAGGGGCTCCTACGAGGCCGTAACGAGCAGTCTGCAATGTTATACCTTCGTACCCTTTAATTTCACTGCCTTATCTCTATAACCGAAACACAGCTTACAAAGAAGCTGCTTTGCGCCTGGCTAATATTAGTAACAGGTACCTACATTGCAGACTTTGTACGAAAGTTTACATTTGGTAAATTATAGAAAAAAATTACCTGTATAACAAATGCTTGGAGACAGAGTAGAAAGAAGGTGTAGAGCGACATTTTGTGCGTGTTTTAGATTGACACTGAATACGCATCAACATATATTACATTTATATATATAGAAAAAACTATAATTTTGTAATTGATTGGGCATTACATTTGGGTAATATAACGACATTGCATAATTACGCATTTTGTATGTATTTGTAATTGATTGAAATTTTGTATTGTTGTGTAAATAATAATCAAGTTGATACATTATTATGTATATAAGTTTTTTTTCGGACTACACTAATGTTGGCCGCAGTTGGCCTTTCCAGCTTCACCGGATGATAGGGGGCGAGTGCAGATGGCACTCCACACCCGCGGAAGGACTTATGGAGAGGCTGAAGGTCAACTCCCGCCTAACGGGTACAACTTTAGCCTGAGGGCACCCCTAGGGGTTCGAACCTCGGCTCAAGACGTCGTAATTTCGATCCCCGTTTGAATCGGATGGGGGATCGATGGGTGGGGACGTACATAAGTGTATGTAATTATTAATATTGGGCATCATATATTTATAATGTTGGGCATCATATTGGAGTACTATACAAACATGTAACAAGATTGCATAATTACGCATTTTACATGTATTTGTAAATATTGTTACGTAAATAATAATGAAATTGATACATTATTATGTAAAACTGTAACTATTAATCTTATATATAAAATTGTCGTATTACAATGTGATTTACCGTACTCCTCCGAATCGGCTTGACCGATTTTAAAGATATTTTATATACATATTCAGTAGGTCTGAGAATCGGCTTCTACTTCTAGTTTTCATACCACTACGTGGGTTGTTCACCCCTAACATTGTTTTTATTAGGGCCCGCGAAAGACTTCAATCAATGAGTAATTGATTGATTGAAGTCTTTCGCGGGCCTTTATGGATTGTGATTGATTGATTGCAGTTTAATCAATCAATGATTGATTGCATGTTCATCACCGGTCTTTAGAAAGAACAAGCTCTTTTCTTGAAGGTTTCATATCATATCGTATCCGTTCGAAGACACCATTTCTGGAAGATGATTCCACAATGTGGTAGTAAGTGGCAAAAATATCTTGACAAATGCACGGTAGAGGACCTATATATTTATTATATTTCACTTTATATTACTGACTTATTGTCCGGCGATGGAAACTCATGTAATAACGATAACAAAGGAAATTAATCCGAGAGACATTCATAAGTTTCGCATACGTGATCATAGGCAGGCGGTTTGTTTATCATGCAATTACATAAAATGATGTCTATTTTGTAAACTGTGATATGAACCAAATAAATATTATTATTTTTTTTTCTATATTGATACAATTACAAATATTCGATAATATTGTGACTCAATGGTAGATATATGTTGGAGAAAGAATTAGGTTATCTAGCAATAACATAACTCAATGTACAGTATTATTATTAGTCACGTGCAAATGCTTTTTTAAAAATGTTTATCAAAATATAATGAAAGTTATTCGAGTGTATATATATTGAAACAAATATTTTGAACTGTAAACAAAGATTTCGGAACATTATTAGCAATAAATCAAAAATGAAACTAAAAGAAAAAAATAAAACAAAATGGCGGCAATATATAATTTTTTAGTAGTATGAAATAATATTACCTGTTGCTGTTGCTGATGTTACTAGGGGCTCTATTTATATTCAGGTTTGTTGTCTATATAGGTATTTTATTATAATAAAAAAAGTAAATTGCACAACTGTAAAATTTGTTGAACAGCACAACAAATAATTAATATGTTTGCAGAAGAAGCCATTTTTGTAGTTTTTTATTTTCCCGCGCAAACGTAATGCGCCACAGATGCACAATATTGCACGCGCAGCCGCAGTAGGATGACGAGTGCGTCATAGCTGTATGCGTGATGTTGATACTATGAGTATTAACGGTAGCAATCATCAGTATTTTTAGATGTCTTCTTCTTCTTGCTTTTTAAAGTAATTTCTTATACTGATATTTAATTTTATTTATTGACATGTAGTTACTTTGTTTTTAATTCTACATAAAATCAATGTTAGTTATCGATTTTATTACTTCTAAAATCTATTAATTAATAACAGATTGCATTAGCAGATGGCCCTCCAAACCCTCAGAAGGACTTAAGGAGCGGCTGAAGGTCAACTGTCGCCTGACGGATACGACTTTAGTGGAAGGGTACCGCGTGGGGTTTGAACCTCGGCTCAGGCCGTTGTAATTTCGATCCTTGTTTGAATTGGATAGAGGATAAATCGGAGGGGAATACATTACTACCAATGTATGTATCGAAATCTTAATATTCATCGTTTGCCGTGTTTATATCTTTTATATAAATTTTTATCTTATATATAAAATTCTCGTTTTACAATGTTAGTTACCAAACTCCTCCGAAACGGTTTGAGATATTTTTATGAAATTTTACATGCATATTCAGTAGGTTTGAGAATCGGTTGCTATCTGTTTTTCATACCCTATATACTGATAAGGGTTGTCCACCTCTAACAAGATTTTTAAGTATTCGTACAAGTTTTTTATTTTTTTAAACAATATATTTGTAATAATATACATATACAGACCTAAATTTTCACCTTAAGGTACTAGACAATTGATATAAATACGTCGATATTTTTTTATATACATAGTGTGTGTACCTATGTATATTACCGAAGTTTTCAAACATATATCTTATATCGTAATACCAAATTTCTTTTTCATGGGGACATCTCTTAGCGTAACCTTCGTCTGTCTAGGAATTTACTTCTCCACGTTCCTGCTCATCGTACGAGTTTCATTTCGAAATCTTTCACTTTATAGGCCATTAACAACTGGAATGAGTTACCCCTTTTTTTATTGGGTTGTTTGGGTTATTGTCAGATACCTGAACCTGTAGCACTGCGACCTACATAGATCTATTGTGCTCGCCCATTTTCAAAGTTCGCTACCTAGTCCGTCAGGGACAAGAATTTAAGGATAAAAAGAGTTACCCCTTAACATTGAATCCAGCTCTTCAAAATTCACATTCAAATCCAAATTACGCAAACACCTTTCCCAGAACTAGTGTAGGCTTCTGTTATCCCTGTAGAGTTATTCCTACACACCTCTTCCTTTATGCATCTGAATTTCTCTGTTGATTTGTATAAAGTTATTTTTTTTATACCACTTAGGTGGCAAACAAGCATACGGCCCATCTGATGGTAAACGGTTACTGTAGCCTATGGACGCCTGAAACACCAGGAGTGTCACATACGCCTTGCCGACCCTTAAGAATGTATGTGTATTTGTATGTATGTATACATACACGTACACACATACAATTACAATTAGAAGTTATATTTTTATAACTGTGCAGATTTTTAAAAATAAATTGAATAAAATACTCCTTCTCAATCAGAAAATTGTTCTGTGATGTGTCTGCACTCCAAATGCAGGCTAATGCAAAGTGTCAGCCTACTAGTGTCACCAGAACTTTGTTTATTTTATGTTTCAGT
This sequence comes from Achroia grisella, assembly GCF_030625045.1. Taxonomy (NCBI): domain Eukaryota; kingdom Metazoa; phylum Arthropoda; class Insecta; order Lepidoptera; family Pyralidae; genus Achroia; species Achroia grisella. The sequence goes on from NW_026712626.1 coordinate 1,702,309, forward strand.
GTGTAGTTATGTTGTATGGTAGTATGTCGTAAATGTTTACTCTGTGTTATTCGCCTATATCTATGTATGTATGTGTATTATTATTTTATTATATTTATTATCTATGAAGATATCCGCAGAATACCAGCGTCGTGGCACCCCGTCACGACATATGCTGAGCGGAGACCTATTTGGTACTATAAAATTAATATAGACCGATAAAATGTAAATTAAAATTTAAAAATTATTTTCAGTATTGCTATGTATCAAATAAACAATTTGCTTTCTTTCTTTCTATTATTTCTTTATATATTTATATATGTGTAATTATTTATCAATATTATGTATTATAGTTTATAAGTATGTTCGCATATGTATTTATATTTAATCATATTAAAGTTATCTTCTTTTTATTGTTTTTTAGATTTGAATTTCAAATTTTGTTAATGCACCGCTACATGAATCTCTGTTTGCCCAATGGTTAACTGGGAGAAAATATCTCAAGGTGTTAAGTCCGTTATATGCACCTTTATTTATGTATTTGTGCATTAAAGTTTTAATAAATAAATAAATATCTACACTATACTGGGGTTTTATGATCTTATATAGATCAGAAAATAATAATGACAATAATTATCTCAGAATCAAATTTATTTAGAAATCAACCGAGTTATTTATTTTTTTAGAACACTCCTAGGCCGAGTCCACCAAGAGCTGGTGCTGCAATAGGAGCGAAACTTTCCTTGATGATGCCAATGTTGCCGGCGGTACCGCAGCCGCATCCAGCAGCGCCCGCGCCTTCAGACGCCAGCGCACCTTCAAATGCCACAGCACTCAAGAACGGCAGCTGTCCAACGACCGCCAATGGTCCTTCGATAGTATTCTGTGACACCACAGTGATTCCAGCTGGAGCGATGGGAGAGAAGCTGCTGATGGGCAGAACATCGCCGGTAGAGAATGACGTGATATCCAGGAATGCAGTGGTGGGAGCAGGCAATAAAGTGTTACCGATTACAGCAGAGTTAGCTAAACCAGTGCTGATGACCCCAGTATTAGCCAAGCCGAGTCCAGATCCAATTAGGCCAGTATTGGCCAAACCAACTCCCGGAGCAATCAATCCAAGACCAGCATTGTTGGTAACAGCGACGGAACTTTCTGCCGCCGCACTTGCACTAGAGACACCTCCTGATCGGTACCAGTTGTTACCATTGATCACTTGGCCAAGCGCCGACTGAAAAGACAATATTTATGTAGTTATTTAAATACATAATACGCAGAAACGAACGAGAAAAAAAGAAAGAGTATCCTGCTACCGAATCTGTTTACTACTTCAGGCAATCTGCGATCTAAATTTTCGGTATACGGCTGAACTTATAAAAATAATAAAATAACCCTGGACAATTGACAGAGTGCTATGAAAATATTTGTATTCATGAGTAAGATTGTTTGTATGGGTCTGGTTGTTTGCTATTTATATATTTATATAAAATGTATTTCAAATTATTATTGAATGTATGTTTTTTATCAGGTTTCAGTGCAAAGCTAAGCATATCTTGTGGTAGTCCACAAACTCTACTTAGCTTTAGACTAGATGGCGATGTGAATTTTCCTGGGTTATCATAGCATTAATTATTTCTAAAAGAATTTAGCACACAGAAGTTAGTAGATTGTTATTGGATATTCCAAATTTTTGGCAGTTTACAATATGGCTCGCAAATTAAAGTTATAAATACAAATTAATAAGTTATTTCAATATTTATATGTTAAATTCTACTTGGTATCCATTATAAATAAATCATCATTTTTCATTATAATGAAATGAATTATCATAAGTATTTTTTGTATTACCTGGATCAGAAGTATTTGAGCACAGAGAAGAGTAGTCTTAACTGCCATTGCTGTTGTTATTTGATGTACAGTTCACAGGTAACTATGATTTTGACAGCGACTCCAGCGTTTTTATATAAATTTGTAATCGTTTCATTATGGCATAGCATTAATAACATATATTTATTATCGACGTAAGTTTAAACACGTGCCAGTACTACAGTTTTAAAATTCTCGCGATAATTGTTTTGGTTCTTTCCTAATGTATGATAAACTTTATTGGTAAATTCCTAAGTGGATGATCAGCTTCAATTTATATAAAAAGCCACATCGAATATTCGAGATCATTCTGGAATCTGTCTTCCATTGAGCCAACATGTCCAACTTTGCTTTCTTGTTGCTTTGCATCCAGGCGTGCCTTATCCAGGTAATATTTTTTTTATTTTAAACTACATAGAATCATAGAAATTTCTAGTTTCGTTTTGGCGTAGTTTTTAGATTTTTTTAAGTAGAATATATTAAGGATTCTTAGGGCCCTCCAGGACACTGCAAATTGTATAAACATATGCCAAATCTAGGCCTGTACATAACAAAAATCTGCAGATTTTGCCAAACTGAAAAGGAAACGCCACTGCACATCCTATGTGGTTGTAGCCAATTCATGCATAAACGTAATATCTCCTTTGGAAAATTTACACTCTATCGTGAGGAGATAAAAATCATCGCTCTTTAGAATATCCTCCAATTCTTTATTTACAATCAAAGATTGCCATTTTTCATTAGTTGAACTGTTAATTTCTTCGCCATTCCAGTTATACACTTAAAAGATAATTAATACTTGGGTTCCTTCTAGTTTAGTTTTTTTTTTCAAAATTACTTGCTTGATAATCAGATTAGGTTGAGATACTTTATTATATAAAAAAAATGTTTGCGCTAACTAGGTTGTCATTTCGTATCGCACTAAATAATGTGTCTGTTCTTTTCAGAATGCATTCAGCCAGTACCTGCCTTATGGAAGACTGGGCGGAGTTGTAGTAGAAGAGGCAACTGCAGTTGAAGTTGAAGTTGAAACTGTGGAAGTAGACCGTGTTGCTTACCCAGGATATGGATGGGGCGCTGGGTATGGAGCGGGCTTGGGAGCCGCCGGTCTAGGCTTCGCCAGTGCTAATGCTGCTGCTGCTGCCAATCTTGGAGGAATTGGTCTTGGAGCCGCTGGTCTGGGTATCGCTGGTGCCAATGTTGGAGTAAACGGACTCGCCATCCCTAACACCGGCTACGGTGGTGATGGTAACGGTCTGATCCTTGTCAAAGGTGACCTGCCAGTCGTTGGTACAACCATCGTGTCTGGACAAGTACCAGTGGTCGGCGCTGTGCAGTTCAGCGGCAACCTGCCAGCGGCAGGATCAGTTGTCATCTCTGGAAACTGTGCATGCGGAGGTCGTGGCCCCATACTTTACTAAATGACTTCAGCGATTTTGTGGAATAAATGATCAAACGACATTAAAAGTGTTGCATTTTTGTATTATGAACCTGCTAAAGAAATTCGGTCCATCTGGTGAAAAATAGTAAATAGTAATAACGTACATATGTATTTTTATATCTTTTAGTAAATACATCTTACTAATAATAGTAAGATGTATTTACTAGAAGAAAATACATCTTACGATAAAAAATTCTATTAAACAATTTTTTTTTCTTTTTCTAACCATTCGCCTAATACTCTCACGCTTTCACAATTGAATAGGGCGATATAGGTCGCCCTAATAACGACATAGGGTCTGCCCTACACCCTCTACAGGGTCAGAAAACCGCCGCCGGCGTCTCTGTAGGTCTTTTGAAGATATTCTACACGACAAAAAATATAGGTTAGCCTGGATGCCATGCCTTTTGAATTATTTTTACACGATAAATATGGTAAACCTGAGCACCATCCACTTTCGCATTATATAATATATCTGTCTCGTCGGTAATCGTTTAGAGTGAGTCATAATTCGTATAGGTTTTATTCAATAAGTTTTTAATACTTTTTTCGAATTCATTTAACGGCAGATCTTAGATCAAAGTATCATTTGGTATCATATGTTATAATTTATTGCCTATTTTCATTAAAGACCTATTAACTTTGTCTAATCTCAGATCTAATTATTAGATGTAAAGTAGACGAGAGAGATATATCATATAATGCGAAAGTGGACGGATGGCAGATATTGATAACTTTAGATGGATAGAGACCCAGGCTAACCATTTAAGCTATCGTCCCCCCGAGAGCTAGATCTAGAGCTATCGCCGGAATCGCGATGTCGCATTATACAGCACGAAAATATCGTTTCGTTTATCGTTTATTTGTTTGTTACTACACACAACAGGTTCATAAGAATAGACAATACATAGTACGACATAAGATTTATAAAATTGTGTTATTATGATGAAATAGGCCTTAGCTTAACATCAATCCGCAGATTTTGCCAAGCAGAAGAAGAAACGCTTCTACACACCCTATGTGGTTGTAGCCCACTAAAGCATAAACAAAATATCTCCTTTGTAAAATATACACTATAACCTGTGGAGATAAAAACTACCGCTCCTAAGAATATCCTTCAATTCTTGTCGCTCACGGGTAGGTAGCGAACTTTGAATAAGGGCTAATACAATAGATCTCGAAGGTCAAGGTCATACAGGTCGAAGTGTTACAGGTTAGCACCTGACAATTCCCCAAACCCTCCAATAAAGAAAGCATTATACTGTGACTTCGGCGGCGTTGCAGCATTGGGCCGCTCTATACATGGTGTAGGGCAGACCCTGCCTTGTTGCTAGTGTGACCTATTTCGCGCTACTCAATTGTCGAATATCACACGCTTCCGGCACCATTTAGTTAGGACGCCACCTCAAAGAACCAGGTTAGCCTACCATGGTCATATTAATTGTTTGATTAAGAGAACAGGACTAAGTGTCGAATTTTAGAAATAGAAATAATCTTTATTCAAATAAACTCATTACAAGCACTTTTGATTAGTCATATTTTGATTCTACCACTCATTCGGAAAGCAGATTCATCACAAGAAGAATGAGCAAGAAACTTGTGTGTTGCTCTTTTTAATAGATGTTTTTTTATATAAATAATTACAGTATAACAAGTAAGAGGCACGCGATAATCAACATAGAAATCGCTACGCACTCATTATTAGTGTAATCAGATAATATTGTCAGTGCTATGGATTTTAAGTTTTTCTATAAAAACATTATTGTCGTTAACGAATTATGAATGTGAATGATATAAGAATTGTGGGAGAAATAGCTGGAAATGACGCTCCTTTCTCTCTGGCTACCCTAAAGCAGCTAAAGATAATAAATATAATATAATATAAACTATAAACATAATAATATAAAATATTATTAATCTAATTATACATATTGGTGTTCCAGGTTTCGCTCTAAATAGATGACAATAATTAGGCGAACAGTTGTAAAAAGCCCAAATAAAAGGTATTTACAATTTGGGAATTTGTACGAATGTATGATGTATTTAGTAAAGGATATAAAAATATGTATGAATCGACAGAGATATGATATGATGAGATATGATTTCAACCCATTACAGATACTTTAATTTATTTATTATTATTTACTATTTTTCACGAGGCGGACCGAATTTCTTTAACAGGTTCATAATAAAAAGTGTTAATATTATTTATGTAGTTTCATCATTTATTCCACAAAATAGCTGAAGTCATTTAGTAAAGTATGGGGCCACGACCTCCGCAGGCACAGTTTCCAGAGATGACAACTGATCCTGCAGCTGGCAGGTTGCCGCTGAACTGCACAGCGCCGACCACTGGTACTTGTCCAGACACGATGGTTGTACCAACGACTGGCAGGTCACCTTTGACAAGGATCAGACCGTTACCATCACCACCGTAGCCGGTGTTAGGGATGGCGAGTCCGTTTACTCCAACATTGGCACCAGCGATACCCAGACCAGCAGCTCCAAGACCAATTCCTCCAAGATTGGCAGCAGCAGCAGCATTAGCACTGGCGAAGCCTAGACCGGCGGCTCCCAAGCCGGCTCCATACCCAGCGCCCCATCCATATCCTGGGTAAGCAACACGGTCTACTTCCACAGTTTCAACTTCAACTTCAACTGCAGTTGCCTCTTCTACTACAACTCCGCCCAGTCTTCCATAAGGCAGGTACTGGCTGAATGCATTCTGAAAAGAGCAGACGCATTATTTAGTGCGATACGAAATGACAACCTAGTTAGCGCAAATATTTTTTTTATATGATCTCAACCTAATCTGATTATCATGCAAGTAATTTTGAAAAAAAAACTAAACTAGAAGGAACCCAAGTATTAATTATCTTTTAAGTGTATAACTGAAATAACATAATTTTCCTGATATTTCCAATTTGTTTTGAAACAAATTTCCATATTTTGATGAAATTTTTATTTGACTAAGTCTAAAGTTACATGCTGTTAAATAAGAAAAAACTTTCCAAATCTGTTTGGAAATAGCGTATTGAAAACTGTCATTTGCGCACAGTTTGAAGTAGGTTTAAGTAAAATTATTTGATATTTACCTGAATAAGGCAGGCCTGGATGCAAAGCAACAAAGTAGTAAACGTGGACATGTTTCTTTCTATTCAATGGAACACTGATCCTAGAATGAATTACAAATTCCTAATTTGAAACTTATATAGTGTATGCGTTCTGAATTCAATAAAACATATGTATATTCTAATGTAATATATCAAATACTATGTTGTAATTGTTATATATATTAACAAATAACAACAATAACCTATAATTGAAACGGTAACTTTCGTACGTGATGTTAAAAATGTTGATAAAAATATGTGTCACTATTTACTAGTATTTTGATTACAAATTTGTATAAAAACACACGGGTTAATTGTTAATTTATCATTAAGTGAACAACTTAGAAAAATGGCAGTCAAAACTATTGTACTCTGCGCTCAAGTCCTCTTGATACAGGTAATAAAATATTCTGTCATAGTAAGGAATATAACATTTTTCGTCGGTCTCAGTAGTTTAGCGGTATATCACACCGCGTTACTTTGGATGATCGTGGGTTCATTTCCTCACATAGAAGCATCAGATTTTGAATAACCTGGGTGTTTGCTGTATATTTATAAAATAATGTATTTAAGTACATAACACAACACAAATTCTACTTATCTTGGATTAGATGACGCTCTGCGAATTGTCTAGAGTTATTATTATAAATCCGTATGAACACTTCTGACGAAAATCTAGATAGCAAATGGTCAAAAATATTCGGTCGCAGGCTCGATTCTCTTTGTTTCTTCCTCGTTAGTTTTCAAATTCAAATTGAAATTCTCTATTTTTGAAGTACAGGTAACAAAGGGTATTAGAATAAATATCATATTTCACTGTTTTCTGTAATTATTCGTACAAATATGTGACCTAATTACAATGTTTTTACTGTAATGTTTCAAGATTTTTTAAAGAATTTTAGTTTCTGCGTTTTATGTATTTAACTAACTTAATATTGTCTTTTCAGTCGGCGCTTGGCCAAGTGATCAATGGTAACAACTGGTACCGATCAGGAGGTGTCTCTAGTGCAAGTGCGGCGGCAGAAAGTTCCGTCGCTGTTACCAACAATGCTGGTCTTGGATTGATTGCTCCGGGAGTTGGTTTGGCCAATACTGGCCTGATTGGATCTAGACTTGGTTTGGCCAATACTGGTGTCATCAGCACTGGTTTAGCCAACTCTGCTGTAATCGGTAACACTTTACTGCCTGCTCCCAACGCTGGATTCCTAGACATCGCGTCATTCTCTACCAGCGGTACTCTCCCCATCAACAGCTTCTCTCCTATCGCTCCAGCTGGAATCAGTGTGGTGTCACAGAATACTATCGAAGGACCATTGGCGGTCATTGGACAGCTGCCGTTCTTGAGCGCTGTGGCACTTGACGGTACTTTTGCCACCGAAGGCGCGGGCACTGCTGGATGCGGCTGCGGTACCGTCGGCAACATTGGCATCATCGAGGAGACTTTCGCACCTATTGCACCACCAGCTATTGGTGGAATTGGCCTTGGAGCTGGACTCGGCCGAGTATTGTACTAAAATATCAACCTCACCTTTCAATAAATAAATAAGCTTCTGATATCATGATGACCTGGTTTAATTTCTTGAAAATTACTACTTCTGTGTTGTTAATACTCATTAGTAATAATAATAATAAATACTCTACTCTCTACTCTATTTCTATGTTGACTATCGCATGCCTCTTACTTGTTACATTGTAATTATTTATATAAAAAAAACATCTATTAAAAAGAGCAACACACAAGTTTCTTGCTCATTCTTCTTGTGATGAATCTGCATTCCGAATGAGTGGTAGAATCAAAATATGACTATTCAAAAGTGCTTGTAATGAGTTTATTTGAATAAATATTATTTCTATTTCTATTTCTACACAATTTACGTCATCTAGTCCTAAAGCTAAACCTAAAACTTGCGCCTATGAGTACTTGAGAACTTATGTAAATATATCAATTATATACTTAAATAAATTTTTGTATCTATATAATGTACATAGATAATACCCAGAATAGTACAAACAATTATATTCATGAATATAAATGCTTGTACTGTGCGAGGAATCGAACCCGCGAGCATGGGACGTAAAACGATCTGCTAAACCGCTACACCACCAAGACTGTCGAATATATAACAATTTATACATATGCCGGATGTTATTTTTATGTTCAATCTTAATCTTAGTTATTAATTCGGTAAGTTGGCAACATCAATGTTTACGTTGACGTTTTATCTATGAAAACAGGTATCACTAGTAGTTTTTGTTCTTTTTCGAAATTGTCGGTACTCAAGCACATTTATCATATAAATTAATAAAACTTCGTTGCTCGACCACCTTACACATAATATTATACGTACCTAATGTAATAAAGAAACATTCGTCAACAACTATACCGGATATATCTTTTTTTAATTGGGTACATTTTTAATCGTAATCATTAATTTTAGTTTGTAAGTTGCTAACACTGTCATTTTTATAAAACAAAAAAAAGTAGTTTATTGTTGTCGTTTTCTCGGTGAAGATTGGGTTCGCGCGTCATCTTCGTCGTTTTACGAAATTGCCGGCGCTAAGGCCATGTATCATATACTTTAAAAAATTGTCTATTATTTGTACACATATATCTATCTGTATATCTACCTATCCATCGATATGTTTGACAAAAACCAAGTGTTTAAATCATGAAAAAGCCTTCCGCAACTAAATTATAAATATAGTATACTAGCTGTATCCGCGACTTCTTCCGCGTAAATAATGAAAAACCTCCTTATGACCTAGCCCAATAAAAGCCAAATATAAAAATTAACGTTCTAGTTTCAAAAATGACGAATTTCCGTCAACATTTTCATCCCCTATTTTGTGTTACCCCCCCCCCCCCTTTAAGGATAATTTTTTACCCTTGAGGGGGAGGGGGTAAAAAATAAGTTACCTTGTATCTACCCTTTCAACCCCGTTACAATCCATTTTTCGCATTCAAATGTACCCTATGTCCTTTATCCGGGTGTAGACTAACTGAAAAACAAAAACTAACCCAAAAACTCAAAGAAAACTTTAAGTTTTTTGGTTAGTTTATTAAATATCACACTAATATTATAACTCTGTCTGTCTTTCCGTCAGTCTTACACGCCAAAATTATTTAACCAATTTCAATTAAATTTGATACACAGTTAGTCTACGTCGTTTACTTGTTGCTTTATCGTTCTAGCTTCAAACATTACAAATTTCCATAAAAACTTTTATCCCCTATCTGATTTTAGCCCCCCCTCTCCCTAAGGGTAAAAATTTTACAAATTAAATGTATATTTCTTCATATTTATTCACCAGCCTAAAATATAAGTATAAATAAAATTTTCATCCTCTATTTTATTTTACCCCTTAAGGGTAAAATTCGTACAAACTTTGAATGTAATATATGATTGCCTATAAACAATATTTAATCAACAGCCTCAAAATAAGTTTCAAGCTTCTAGTTTCAAAAATGACGAATTAATATAAAAACCTTCATCCCCTATTTTACTTATTTACCCCTTAAAGGATTTTGTTGCGAACCTTGAATGACATTTATTTATACTTAATCAACAGCCTCAAAAATCAGTTTCAAGTTTCTAACTTCCAAAATGACGAATTTCCATAGAAACTTTCATCCCCTAATTTAATGTAACCCCCTTAAAGGTAACATTTTTACAAACTTTAAATGTCATATTTATTTATATTCAATCAACAGCCTTAAGATTAAGTTTCAAGCTTCCAGCTTCAGAAATGACAATTCTTACATACAATTATTCATCCCCCTTTCAACTCCTTACAACCCTTTTTAGCATTATAAAGTCAATAGCCTTTCTCAGGGTCTAGACTATCTGTGTACCAAATTTTATTTAAATCGGTTCAGAAGTTTTAGCGTGTAATTAATACAGACAGACAGATAGACAGACAGACAGAGTTAATATTAGTAAGGAAGTAAGGAATAGAAAGGAATAAAGATTGTTATACTTATTATTAATTCGTACGAAGCAAGTATTAGTATTCATGAGTTGTTTGAACCGGTCTGAGTGTCATTTATATATATTACAGAAAATGTATCTAAGAATACTTTTGATTTATTTACATCAGTTGCCTACTACTCATAACACAAGCTCTGATTAGCTTGGAACTGGAAGAGGCTGGATAAATTGTGTAGTATATTTATTATTATTATCACTATTATGTATTAATAACACAGTAGTAGTATTTTCAAGAAATTAAACAAGGTCATTATGATGTCAGAAGCGAATTTATTTAGTGATCAATCGGTATAGTTGATATTTTAGTAAAATCCGCGGCCGAGTCCAGCTCCAATGCCAATTCCACCAATAGCTGGTGCAGCAATAGGTGCGAAAGTCTCCTCGATGATGCCAATGTTGCCAGCGGTACCGCAGCCGCAACCAGCAGTGCCCGCGCCTTCGGTGGCAAAAGTACCCTCAAGTGCCACAGCACTCAAGAACGGCAGCTGTCCAATGACCGCCAATGGTCCTTCGATAGTATTTTGTGACACCACACTGATTCCAGCTGGAACGATGGGAGAGAAGCTGTTGATGGGGAGAGAACCGCTGGTAGAGATAGACGCGATGTCCAGGAATCCAGCGTTGGGAGCAGGCAGTAAAGTGTTACCGATTACAGCAGAGTTGGCTAAACCAGTGCTGATGACACCAGTATTGGCCAAACCAAGTCTAGATCCAATCAGGCCAGTATTGGCCAAACCAACTCCCGGAGCAATCAATCCAAGACCAGCATTGTTGGTAACAGCGACGGAACTTTCTGCCGCCGCACTTGCACTAGAGACACCTCCTGATCGGTACCAGTTGTTACCATTGATCACTTGGCCAAGCGCCGACTGAAAAGACAATATTAAGTTAGTTAAATACGCAAAAACTAAAATTCTTTAAAAAATCTTGAAACATTACAGTAAAAACATTGTAATTAGGTCACATATTTGTACGAATAATTACAGAAAACAGTGAAATATGATATTTATTCTAATACCCTTTATTACCTGTACTTCAAAAATAGAGAATTTCAATTTGAATTTGAAAACTCTCCAGGAAGAAAAGAGAGTATCGAGCCCTCCACCGAATATTTTAACTACTTCTGACCATTTGCGATTTGGATTTTCATCAAAATAGGGTATGGCTGAACTTCTAATAATTACCCTGGACAATTGACAAAGCGCCATCTAGTCCAAAGTTGCCAAACTTGTATTGTGATATGTACTTAAATACATTATTATATAACAATCACACTCATGAATACAAATTACCTGTATCAAGAAGACTTGAGCGCAGAGTACAATAGTTTTGACTGCCATTTTTCTAAGTTGTTCACTTAATGATAAATTAACAATTAACCCGTGTGTTTTTATACAAATTTGTAATCAAAATACTTGACAATAGTAACACATATTTTTATCAATATTATTAATATCACGTACGACAGTTACAGTTGTAAATTATACGTTGTTATTGTTATTTGTAAATATAAATAATAATTACAACATAATATTTGATACTCTACATTAGAACATACATACGTGTAATTGCATTCAGAACGCATACACTATATAAGTTTCAAATTAAGAATTTGTAATTCATTCTAGGATCAGTGTTCCATTGAATAGAAAGAAACATGTCCACGTTTACTACTTTGTTGCTTTGCATCCAAGCCTGCCTTATTCAGGTAAATATCAAATAGTTTCACTGTAAGTTATATAAAAAAATAAGGTTCTTAATAAATTATTTACAAATAGATTTGGAAAGTTGTTTATTCTTTGACACGATATAACGTTATAATATAAAATTTACATCAAAATGTGAAAACAAAATCGAAAGAAATAACGGGAAAAATATGTTATGTATTTTTATGACTTTTGTATTTCAGAATGCATACAGTCAGTACCTGCCTTATGGAAGACTGGGCGGAGTTGTAGTAGAAGAGGCAACTGCAGTTGAAGTTGAAGTTGAAACTGTGGAAGTAGACCGTGTTGCTTACCCAGGATATGGATGGGGCGCTGGGTATGGAGCGGGCTTGGGAGCCGCCGGTCTAGGCTTCGCCAGTGCTAACGCTGCTGCTGCTGCCAATCTTGGAGGAATTGGTCTTGGAGCTGCTGGTCTGGGTATCGCTGGTGCCAATGTTGGAGTAAACGGACTCGCCATCCCTAACACCGGCTACGGTGGTGATGGTAACGGTCTGATCCTTGTCAAAGGTGACCTGCCAGTCGTTGGTACAACCATCGTGTCTGGTCAAGTACCAGTGGTCGGCGCTGTGCAGTTCAGCGGCAACCTGCCAGCTGCAGGATCAGTTGTCATCTCTGGAAACTGTGCCTGCGGAGGTCGTGGCCCCATACTTTACTAAATGACTTCAACGATTTTGTGGAATAAATGATCAAACGACATCAAGTGTTATTTTTTTTATTATGAACCTGCTTAATTTGATGTGACGAAAAGTATTAAATAGGAATAAATAAGTAGGATTTTAATGACTTAAAATCATAATAGAAGCCTTTTTTCTCTGTCGATTCTCACATATTTCCATAACTTTTAGTAAAATATATTATACCATTTGCACAAGTTTCCCAATTTTGATTACTTTTATTTGGGGTTTTTTGCCACCGTTCGCCTAATTATTATTGTCTGTCTAGATCAAAATCTGTGACATCAATGTATATAATCAGGTTAATTACATTTTAAGTTTATAATATTTATATTATCTATCCATCTTCGGATCCTTTATGGTAGCCAAGGAGAACGCAGTGCCATTGCTTTCTGTTCTTCCACAATACTTGAGTCATTTACATTCATAATTCGGCACTCAGTCCTGATCCCTGAATTATACAATCAGTCTGACCATGCTAGGTTATTCTGGATCTTTTAGGCAGGACCGGCAGACCACTGGATGAGGGCGAAGAAATGTTCTCCGTCCAATGGTATGGGTGTCAGCAAACGGTCGGGTCCCCGAACCGCCAGCCGTGAGAGCGGGTCTAGCAAGATGGACATCGCCCAATAAGGGTCACATCACATCCACTGCGATTTGAGGTGGAAGGGCGCTCTGGCGCATCAAAACGCCGCAAGGATCTGAGATGTGGAGATGTGACTGTGGGGGTCCCATCTCCACGAAAAGCCCGAGAAGGTGGCGCTTTAACAAGAAAGGGCGGTTGACCTCCTAAAATAAAAAGGAGCCCACTAAAGCGGACCGACGCTACCGGAGTCGCGGTGGACTGACATTGCGATCCCGCGACTCCGGCAATACGTGCATCGTCGGGAAACCTTGAAGTTCTTAGTGAGTAAGAATCTCACCCTTTTGCCTCTCGGGAACAGGGACTCGATGAGCTCTCTCCAAGATGAGAATATTGTCCAAGAAAAAAAAAGGGTCATTTAGGCAGTGCCCCAACCAGTTGGCCCCGGAAGCGTGCGCGCATATACTCTCGCTTCCACAATTGAATAGGGCGAAAAAGGTGGTCCAAACAACGAAACGGGGATTGCCCTACACCATCCATTTATTCATCCACGCTCACAAATTTCCACATTTACAATATTAGCAAGATTTCCTGTTGCACCTAAAAAAATACAACACACTAAATTTATAGATTACTAACTGTTTCCGTGAATTCGTCCGCGTAGAATTTAACTTTATTTTTCTAAAATAAAAGATACATCAGCTATCTGCCAAAAAAGTGTCGTCAAAATCGGTCCAGCCTTTTCAGAGATTAGCCGGAACAAACAGACAGACAGACAAAAACTGTAAAAAAAATATTTTGGTGTATGTACCGTATTTATATTAACATGCATGTAGCAAAAAACTGTTGTTTCGATATTACAAACAGACACTCCAATTATATTGGAGGCGGCTTTTCGCTTAAACAATCCATGGCTTGGAGATAAGAGGAGAAAATACAGAATGTGGTTATATTATTTTTATAATAAACTATTAAAAATTTGCAACAATAATAAAAACACTTTGTGGGTACTCGTATATGAGAATGAAATTTTTAGTGTACTTTCAGAGAAAAATTTATAATGTAATGTAACGTAATAAACAAAAAAAATACTTCTACTTTATAACATACATATGTATACAAATAATAATAATAATAACCCTGGACAATTTACACAGCGTCATCCAGTCCCAAGAAAAGCAAAGCTAGTGCGTACTAAACGATTGATACAAATACTTTAATAGTTTGTTTATTTTGTAGATACATACATAATATACATAGAAAACACCCATACCATAAAAACAATTTTACTCATGAATACAAATTTTTGCACCATGTCAGGTATCGAACCCGCTGCCATTGGAATTAAAGCTAATTAAAACAGTAGACCACCGATGCCGTCGGAATAACTTTATAAATTAATATAAAAGTTATTCCAACAAATTCTTTGTTACTCGTATAGTACCGACAATTTCGAAAAACAATTGAAACGACTAGTGATACAATTTTTCATAGATAAAACGATAATGAACAAACGACTTTCTTCATTTATAAAAGTTACAGTACCTATTGCCAACTTACAAACCGAATTAATAACTAATATAAAGAATAAACAACATGTGATCCAATATAAAAAAAAAACATATCATCCGGCATTGACCGTATAAAATTATGTATTCGACGGTCTTGGTGGTGTGACGGTTTAGCAGATCGTTTTACTTCCCTGGTCGCGGGTTCGATTCTTTGCACGGCGCAAGCATTTGTATTCATGACTATAATTACTTCAATCTCTCTAAGTGTTTTCTTTTACAGTGTTCTAGTACCCATAACACAATCTCTACTTGGCTTGGGACTAGACGACGCTGTGTGAATTATCCAAAGTATTATTATTATTGTTATGTATTAAAAATACAGTAATATTTTTCAAGTAATAAAACAAATTCGTTAACATATCAGAAGCAAATTTATTTAGTATCGGTTCGTTATGCGATGGGTTTAGTTAATATTTTAGTAGAATCCCCGGCCGAGTCCAGCTCCAATGCCAATTCCACCAATAGCTGGTGCAGCAATAGGTGCGAAAGTCTCCTCGATGATGCCAATGTTGCCAGCGGTACCGCAGCCGCAACCAGCAGCACCCGCGCCTTCGGTGGCAAAAGTACCGTCAAGTGCCACTGCACTCAAGAACGGCAGCTGTCCAATGACCGCCAATGGTCCTTCGATAGTATTCTGTGATACCACAGTGATACCAGCTGGAACGATGGGAGAGAAGCTGTTGATGGGGAGAGTACCGCTGGTAGAGAATGACGCGATGTCCAGGAATCCAGCGTTGGGAGCAGGCAGTAAAGTGTTACCGATTACAGCAGAGTTAGCTAAACCAGTGCTGATAACACCAGTATTGGCCAAACCAAGTCCAGAAGCAATTAAGCCAGTATTGGCCAAACCAACTCCCGGAGCAATCAAGCCAAGACCAGCATTGTTGGTAACAGCGACGGAACTTTCTGCCGCCGTACTTGCACTAGCGACACCTCCTGATCGGTACCAGTTGTTACCATTGATCACTTGGCCAAGCGCCGACTGAAAAGACAATATTAAGTTAGTTAAATACATAAAACGCAGAAACTAAAATTCTTTAAAAAATCTTGAAACATTACAGTAAAAACATTGTAATTAGGTCACATATTTGTACGAATAATTACAGAAAACAGTGAAATATGACATTTATTCTAATACCCTTTGTCACCTGTACTTCAAAAATAGAGAATTTCAATTTGAATTTGAAAACTAACGAGGAAGAAACAAAGAGAATCGAGCCTGCGACCGAATATTTTTGACCATTTGCTGTCTAGATTTTCGTCAGAAGTGTTCATACGGATTTATAATAATAACTCTAGACAATTCGCAGAGCGTCATCTAATCCAAGATAAGTAGAATTTGTGTTGTGTTATGTACTTAAATACATTATTTTATAAATATACAGCAAACACCCAGGTTATTCAAAATCTGATGCTTCTATGTGAGGAACTGAACCCACGATCATCCAAAGTAACGCGGTGTGATATACCGCTAAACTACTGAGACCGACGAAAAATGTTATATTCCTTACTATGACAGAATATTTTATTACCTGTATCAAGAGGACTTGAGCACAGAGTACAATAGTTTTGACTGCCATTTTTCTAAGTTGTTCACTTAATGATAAATTAACAATTAACCCGTGTGTTTTTATACAAATTTGTAATCAAAATACTTGACAATAGTAACACATATTTTTATCAATATTATTAATATCACGTACGACAGTTACAGTTTTAAATTATACGTTGTTATTGTTATTTGTAAATATAAATAATAATTACAACATAATATTTGATACTCTACATTAGAACATACATACGTGTAATTGCATTCAGAACGCATACACTATATAAGTTTCAAATTAAGAATTTGTAATTCATTCTAGGATCAGTGTTCCATTGAATAGAAAGAACCATGTCCACGTTTACTACTTTGTTGCTTTGCATCCAAGCCTGCCTTATTCAGGTAAATATCAAATAGTTTCACTGTAAGTTATATAAAAAAATAAGGTTCTTAATAAATTATTTACAAATAGATTTGGAAAGTTGTTTCTTCTTTGACACGATATAACGTTATAATATAAAATTTACATCAAAATGTGAAAACAGAATCAAAAGAAATAACGGGAAAAATATGTTATGTGTTTTTATGACTTTTGTATTTCAGAATGCATACAGTCAGTACCTGCCCTATGGAAGACTGGGCGGAGTTGTAGTAGAAGAGGCAACTGCAGTTGAAGTTGAAGTTGAAACTGTGGAAGTAGACCGTGTTGCTTACCCAGGATATGGATGGGGCGCTGGGTATGGAGCGGGCTTGGGAGCCGCCGGTCTAGGCTTCGCCAGTGCTAATGCTGCTGCTGCTGCCAATCTTGGAGGAATTGGTCTTGGAGCTGCTGGTCTGGGTATCGCTGGTGCCAATGTTGGAGTAAACGGACTCGCCATCCCTAACACCGGCTACGGTGGTGATGGTAACGGTCTGATCCTTGTCAAAGGTGACCTGCCAGTCGTTGGTACAACCATCGTGTCTGGTCAAGTACCAGTGCTCGGCGCTGTGCAGTTCAGCGGCAACCTGCCAGCTGCAGGAACAGTTGTCATCTCTGGAAACTGTGCATGCGGAGGTCGTGGCCCCATACTTTACTAAATGACTTCAGCGATTTTGTGGAATAAATGATCAAACGACATTAAAAGTGTTACTTTTTTGTATTATGAACCTGCTAAACAAGCTCGGTCCACC
This sequence comes from Achroia grisella, assembly GCF_030625045.1. Lineage (NCBI taxonomy): Eukaryota > Metazoa > Arthropoda > Insecta > Lepidoptera > Pyralidae > Achroia > Achroia grisella. The sequence goes on from NW_026712626.1 coordinate 1,719,968, forward strand.
TTGTGAGAAGTATTAAATAGGCTTTTTAATGGGTTCAAATTATAATTAAAGCCTTTTTTCTCTGTCAATTCTCACATATTTTTATATCCTTTCGCAAATATATCATACTATTTGTGGAAGTTTTCCCATTATGAATACTTTTTATTTGGATTTTTTGCAACCAACCGTTCGCCTAATTATTGTTGTCTGTCTAGAGCGAAACTATGGAACTTCAATATAGATAATTAGGTTATTTATATATTGCCTATATAATATTATTATCAGATCCTTTATGATGTTCAGAGAGAACTGAGTGCCATTGCCATCTGTTCTTCCACAATTCTTAAAACATTTATATTCGTAATTCGGAACTCAGTCCTGATCCCTGAATTATACAATTAGATTGACCATGGTAAAATCCTGAGAAGGTTGCGCCTACTCAAGGAGGCGGATTGACCCCCCAAAACAAAAAACAAAGGGGCACATTAAAGCGGGCCGACGTCATCGGTCCGCGGTGGACTGACATTGCGATCCCGCGACTCCGGTAATAGGCATTTCGTTGGGATACCTTGGAGTTTTTAGTGAGTAGGAGTCTCACAGTACCCACTTGCCGCCCCAGGTGCGGCAGGGGATTACATGAGAGATTTTTCCAAAAAGAAAGTTTTTTATGCAGCGCCCCAACTAATTGGTTCGGGAGGTGTGCTCGAGTATCCTCACGTTTCCGCAATTGAATAGGGCGAAATAGGTCGCCCAAACAACGAAACGGGGATTTCCCTACACCATACAGAATGTGGTTACATTATTTTTATAATGTTTTTGAGAATTAATCAGATATAATTTTTAGAAGCCATAACGAGCTATTTATAACAATAAAAAACACTTTGTGGGTACTCGTACATTTGTATAGCGGGCGTAGGAAAATAAAATGATTAGTGTACTTTTAGAGAAAAATTAATAATGTAATAACGTAACGCAATAAATAAAAAAAAAATCATCATCATTATCATGATCATCTTAGCGCGAAAGACATCCACTGCTGGACAGAGGCCTTACCCACAGACTCCACGACGATCGGCCCTGCACTGCTCGCATCCATCGCCTTCCAGCGATCTTGACCAGATCGTCGGTCCACCTGGCTTTCCCACGCTGCGTCTTCCGGTCTGTAGCTACTCGAGGACTTTATGGCCCCAACGGCTATTTGTCCTACGAGCTATGTGCCCTGCCCATTGCCACTTTAGTGTCGCAATTCTTCGGGCTATGTTGGTCACTGGTTCTTCTGCGGATCTCCTCATTTCTGATTCGATCACGCAGAGAAACTCCGAGCATAGTCCTCTCCATTGCCCACTGAGTGACTCTGAGCTTGTTCATGAGGGCCATAGTTAGCGACCACGACCACGTCTCTGTGCCGTAAGTCGTCACTGGGAACACACATTGGTCGTAAACCTTCGTCTTGAGACACTGCGGAAATTTGGACGAAAAGATATGTATATCGGAGCTTCCCGAACGCTGCCCATCCGAGTAGGATTAGACGATTGACCTCTTTCTCGAAATTGGACCTACCTAACTGGGTAGCTGGATAAAAAAAAAGAAACTTCTAATTTATAACATATATATGTGTACTAATAATAATAATAATAACCTTGGACAATTTACACAGCGTCATTCAGTCCCAAGCTAAGCAGATCTTATGTGTACTTAAACAACTGACACATATACTTTAATATTTTGTTAATTTTGTAGATACATATATAATATACATAGAAAACACCCAGACGATAAAACAATTTTACTCATCAATACAAATTTTTGCACCATGCCAGGTATCGAACCCGCTGCCATTAATTAAAGCGAATTAAAACAGTAGTAATTTATATGATAAATGCTTAAGTATCGACTATATCGAAAAACAACTGAAACGTTTAGTGATACCTCTTTTCATAGATAAAACGACAACGAAGAAACGACTTTTTTTCATTTATCAAAAGTTACAGTGTTGCCAACTTACAAACCGAATTAATAACTAAGATTAATCTTAGTTATTAATTAATAACCTAATTCGGTTTGAAGTTATTCTTAAGAATAAACAATATGTGATCCAATATAAAAACAAAAATATCAACCGGCTTTGTCCGTATACAATTATGTATTCGACTGTCTTGGTGGTGTGATGGTTTAACAGATCGTTATACTTCCATGGTCGCGGGTTCGATTTCTTGCACGGCGCAAGCATTTGTATTTATGACTATAATTACTTCTACCAGTCTAAGTGTTGTCTTTTACAGTTATCTAGTACCCATAACACAATATCTACTTTTCTTGGGACTAGACTACGCTGTGTGAATTATCCAGATATTTATTATTATTATTGCGTGTTTTTAAACACGCAATAATAATAATAAATATACAGTAATATTTTTCAAGTAATGAAACAAGTTCGTTATCATGTCAGAAGCAAATTTATTTACTATAGGTTGGTTATGCGATGGGTTTAGTCAATATTTTAGTAAAATCCCCGGCCGAGTCCCGCTCCAATGCCAATTCCACCAATAGCTGGTGCAGCAATAGGTGCGAAAGTCTCCTCAATGATGCCAATGTTGCCGACGGTACCGCAGCCGCATCCAGCAGCGCCCGCGCCTTCGGTGGCAAAAGTACCGTCAAGTGCCACAGCACTCAAGAACGGCAGCTGTCCAATAACTGTCAATGGTCCTTCGATAGTATTCTGTGATAGCACACTGATTCCAGCTGGAGCGATGGGAGAGAAGCTGTTGATGGGGAGAGTACCGCTGGTAGAGAATGACGCGATGTCTAGGAATCCAGCGTTGGGAGCAGGCAGTAAAGTGTTACCGATTACAGCAGAGTTGGCTAAACCAGTGCTGATGACACCAGTATTGGCCAAACCAAGTCCAGAACTAATTAAGCCAGTATTGGCCAAACCAACTCCCGGAGCAATCAATCCAAGACCAGCATTGTTGGTAACAGCGACGGAACTTTCTGCCGCCGCACTTGCACTAGAGACACCTCCTGATCGGTACCAGTTGTTACCATTGATCACTTGGCCAAGCGCCGACTGAAAAGACAATATTAAGTTATTTAAATATGTAATAAGTAGAACCGAAAATTAATTACTTATGTAATCTTTGTAAATCGTTGTAATTGTAAAGTAAATTGTGAAACATGCTATTTATTCTAAGAGCTTTACCCCTACTTCACAAATAAAGAATTTCAATTTGAATGTAAAAACCAACGAGAAAAAGAATCGAGGCTACGACCGAATCTCTTTACTACTTCTGACCATCTGCGATCAGGATTTACGTAAAAATAGTGTACATACTGTTAATTTTATAATATAATAACAATCCTGGACAACTAACAGAGCGCTAGGTAGTCGAAGGCAAACAGAGCTTGTGTTATGGGTACCAGAGAACATATCAATTTTCTAGTACCAATAATACAAGATCTATTTAAATACATTTTTTAAATACGTCCATAATATACGTAGCTAACACACAGACCAATACAAACAATCATAGTCATTAATACAAATGTTTGTACCACGTGAGGCGTGATTATTGGAAGTTAGGCAGTGGGGTATACCGCCGAACCACCGAAACAGCCGAAAAATGTAATATTCTATACTTTGACAGAATATTTTATTACCTGTATCAAGAGGACTTGAGCGCAGAGTACAATAGTTTTGACTGCCATTTTTCTAAGTTGTTCACTTAATGATAAATTAACAAGTAACCCGTGTGTTTTTATACAAATTTGTAATCAAAATACTAGTAAATAGTGACACATATTTTTATCAGTATTATTAATATCACGTACGAAAGTTACAATTTTAATATATAGGTTATTCTTGTTATTTGTTAATACAAATAACAATTACAACATAGTATTTGATATAGTACATTAGAACATACATACGTGTAATTGAATTCAGAACGCATACACTATATAAGTTTCAAATTAGGAATTTGTAATTCATTCTAGGATCCGTGTTCCATTGAATAGAAAGAAACATGTCCACGTTTACTACTTTGTTGCTTTGCATCCAGGCCTGCCTTATTCAGGTAAATATCAAATAATTTTACTTAAATCTACTTCAAAATTCAATCGCAAATGACGGTTTTCAAAGCGCTATCTCCAAACATACGCAACATTCAATGGTTCTGTGCTATTTGCAAACAGATTTGGAAAGCTCTGTCTCATTTGACAATACATAACTTTAATATTAGTCAAATAAAAATTTCAGCAAAATGTGGAGATTTGTTTTCAAATAAAAATCTCCGGAAAATATGTTTTATACAGTTTGTACTAATAATTGAATGTACCCAATAAAATTGAACTTAGAGGAGTGTATCTACGACATAAAATTACTACTTTGTTGATTATAAAAAAAATTACGTATTACATATCCACATTAAAATCGAGTAAAAAAGGGGTAGCACTTAATTTAAAAAGAAGTATATACCTACAAATAATTGCAATTGTACAAAGTACGGCAGCGGTCGTAAGGAAATAAAAAATGGTGAAGAAAAAATAAATGTTCTTTTCAGAATGCATACAGTCAGTACCTGCCCTATGGAAGACTGGGCGGAGTTGTAGTAGAAGAGGCAACTGCAGTTGAAGTTGAAGTTGAAACTGTGGAAGTAGACCGTGTTGCTTACCCAGGATATGGATGGGGCGCTGGGTATGGAGCGGGCTTGGGAGCCGCCGGTCTAGGCGTCGCCAGTGCTAACGCTGCTGCTGCTGCCAATCTTGGAGGAATTGGTCTTGGTGCTGCTGGTTTGGGTATCGCTGGTGCCAATGTTGGAGTTAACGGTCTCGCCATCCCTAACACCGGCTACGGCGGTGCTGGTAACGGTCTGTTCGTTGTCAAAGGTGACCTGCCAGTCGTTGGTAAAACTATCGTGTCTGGACAAGTACCGGTGCTCGGCGCTGTGCAATTCAGCGGCAACCTGCCAGCTGCTGGCTCCGTTGTCATCTCTGGAAACTGCGCATGCGGTGGTGTTGGTCCCATAATTTACTAAATGAGAAGCACTAAAATTTTGGAATAAATGATGACTTAATACAAGCATTTCTTTCGTTTCTTTTCGTATGCATAATAATTTATATTCATCTGCCAAATTATATTTATTTGCGTTGCAAATAAAGTATATTCTATCTATCTATCTATCTATATTTTTATTTAATGCTGTAACAATTTAACTCCTTCGATAAAAAATCTAAATATATATAAATCAAAGGTGACTGACATAGTGATCTATCAACGCACAGCCCAAACCACTGGACGGATCGGGCTGAAATTTGGCATGCAGGTAGATGTTATGACGTAGGCATCCGCTAAGAATGGATTTTGATTAATTCTTATATATCACAGCTAATATTATAAACGCGAAAGTTTCTGAGTATGGATAGATAGATGTTTGTTACTCTTTCACGGAAAAACTATTGAACAGATTTTGAAACTTTTCTGTATGATTAGAAATAGCCTATGTGTTATTTGATGTAGAAATTATATGCTTCTATATCATAATAACACAGAGGTTATAATTTAAAAAGCTAATCATAAGCTTTTTAATTTTAGGTTCCTAGTTGTACAATTAGGTTATGTAAATACTAGTAATAAATTTAACTTTAAAAAGATATTATGTAAATTGTCCGAAATAAAGTAATAAATGTCAAGTATGTAATGCAGACGAAGTTGCGAGGTTGATCTAGCTTAAAATAAAAAAAATAATTGATGATTATTACTATGTTATATATTATTTAATTTATTATTTTGAATACTTAAAATTGTAATTGTGACATAATTATCTTGAAAATGTAATTACTATTGACATGTTGTTGTGTAACGAGATTTGTTACATTTGTGAATAAAGTAATATGAAATATGAAATATGATGATTTACACTTTTGGTTTATTTTTAATCTTTTATATGAAAATATAGAACTTGCTATATAGCAAATAGTTTTTTTTTTCACAGAATATGTTGTTAAAATATAGGCTAGATATCCCAAAAACTGTAAATCAGCAATATTATTCCTCGGCCTCGGTGGCTAGCGGTTTAGCACGCCACTTTACTTCCGATGGTCATAGATTCGATTACATGCACGGTGCAAGCATTTATGTATATTCATAAGTTTATTTTGATTCACCCACGTGAAACTTATAGCCTATATTATTCTGATGTATAAGCTATATTACTGTAAAGTTTCATCAAAATAGGTTCCGTAGTTTTTGCGTGAAAGTGTAACAAATATTCATCACAACCTTTGGCGTTTATAATATTATTAAGATAAGATTACTGCGTTTCCGTTTGGTCTTATCTCATCTGGTGGAAAATGATGGTCAGATCTACGATGTAGTTCGCTTACCCAGAAGAAATGAATTCACCATAGTCTTGAAGAATCTGGGGTTGGATTTCTCCAGGAACTTGGACTTGAACTCCCCATCATCTACCTGTCAATAAAAATCCCGTCAAAATTTGTCTGCACATTTCAGAGATTAGCCGGAAGGAACAGACAAACAGACAGAAATTGTAAAAAATATTATTTTGGTGTATTTATATTCATATACATGTAGTAAAAAACGGTTATTTCAATATTACAAACAGACACACCAATTTCATTTATATGTATAGACTATTTTTATATTTCTGTCTGCCTGTCTGTCTGCTATTTGTGTTAAACGGAAGCAGACAAACACATAGTATTCATCTAGTCACAATTTTATGTTTTTTCTTAATATCTGAAGATAAAAAAGATATCACAATACTTATATTACACATTATCATTATATTTACAAAAGATATTTATTATAGCATATTATTGGACTCATATGAAATTATGATTATCAATACAATTACGTGTTAGATAAATTGTAACTGATATATAGCAATAGATGAGATAAAGTATCCTAGAATACTATATATATATTAATGTTTCATATAAATAATTATTATAATAGAAGTAGTATTCTAAGAATAGATATAACAATGGTTGCTAAGGTCGCTACACTCTTCTGTGTTCAGGCGTTATTTATGCAGGTAATTTATATATATATATATATATATTTCGGACTACTCTAATGCTGTTGGCTGCAGCTGGCCTTAAATGTTGTTAAATGTATAAATGTGGTTGTTTACATGTGGTTAAATGTATTAATTTCCTGCCTGAGCCGAGGTTCGAACCCCTAGTGGTGCCCTCAGACTAAAGTCGTATCCGTCAGGCGTGAGTTGGCCCTCAGCCGCTCCATAAGTCCTTCCGTGGGTTTGGAGTGCCATCTGCACTCGCCCCCTATCGTCCAGTGAAGCTTTGTAGGCCAACTACGGCGAATAGCATTAGAGTAGTCTAAAAAAAAATATAATATATATACACATATTTTATGTTTTTTTTAGTGTTAGTGTATTTTTTACTGTTCCATTTCGGCCATATTGGATCTCACGATATTTCGGCGTATGTCGGGTAGAGATCACGTATAATATTTTTATGATAGTGTGGTAATTATGTTTAATTTAATATTTTACAGATGACGTTAGGACAAATCGGCCGTTTAGTGGGATCAGCTACTTCTGCTGCCGGCGGTGTCCTTGGTGGCGCCACTGGAGCACGTGGCGGGGTCAACGGACTTACTGGACTTATCGGATCCAATGCATTAGGTGGACTTACCGGACTTGCTGGATCCGGCGGACTTAGCACAGTTGGAAGCGTAGCAGGAGGCGTAGCTGGAGGCTTAGCTGGAGGCGTAGCTGGAAGCGTACTTGGCACCGTAGGAAGTGGAGTTGGCGCGGTACCAGGACTTGGCAAGGTGAGATCAGGCCGTAGTGTAGGTAACGGCGATCTTGGTGTATTATCGGGCCTCAGCATTGTTAACGGTGGTCTTGGAATTCCTGGATCTGGTCTTGGCGCTGTGAACAATGGAATTGACTTGGCAAGCCTCGGTTTGGGTAACATTGGGATTGTAGTCAACAACGCCGCAAAAGGTAACGCTGGCGTAGTTAGCAATTCTGTACCCACATACATAAATCTTGCATCTCTTTCTAACGGTGGTACGTTACCCATCTCTAGTTATGGTTCAGTAGTACCTAATGGTCTTACTGTTTTATCTGATAACGCAATTGAAGGGGCTTTGCTGGTCAACGGTCAATTGCCATTCTTAAGTGCTGTGGCCTTCGATGGTTCGTTACCATCTACAGGAGCTGGCGCTGCAAATTGTGGATGTGGAAGTATTGGAAATGTGGGTGTAATAAGTGAGAATTATGGCCTCAATGCCGGTCTTAATGGACTTGGTGTGGGTCTGAATGGACTCGGTGTGGGTGTAAATGGACTTGGTGTCCTTGGCGGAGGTAGTCCCCGCGTTGGTGGACTCGGTTTGGGGGTTGGCGGTATTGGTGTAGTCTACTAAAATATATATTCATTTATATATTTCAGTATTTAGATGTTAAGTAATTATTGTAAAATATATTAATATAATAAATTTATTGTGATAATAAATAAAGCTGAATGAAATTAAATAAACCCCTTGTTTTCTTTTAAACGTACAATTTTTATTGCTTGAGAAATCAAAACAAAATATGGAAGTAAATAAGTAAAATTTTGAAATTCAAAATACCAAACACAAAACAATTACTTATTTACTAGCTTTTGCCGGGGGCTTCGCTTGCGTTAATTCATCTCCTTAGGGGTGGAATTTATAAAAATCCTTTCTTAGGGGATGCCTAGTATAGTCATAGTAGCTTTATGCATGCAAAGTCTCAGCTCAATCGGTTTAAAATTGACAAAGTTTCATACAAACTTTCATCCCCCATTTTATCCCCTTGGGGGTAGAAATAATCAAAATTCTTTCTTACCGGATGCCTACGTCATAACATCTACCTGCATGCGAAATTTCAGCCCGATCCGTCCAGTGTTTTGGGCTTTGCGTTGATAGATCACTATGTCAGTCAGTCAGTCACCTTTGAGTATAAATAATATTTAGATTTACTCATTTGCCTACCACAATGTTATTTAATTTTAAGGAAACAATACATCTTCAATAACGAAAAACCCAAAGCACTAAAATAATTGTCTACCACGGTAGTCTAGTGGTTTAGCATACAGCTTTACTTCCAATAGTCGCGGGTTCAATTCCTCGCACGATACATACATTTGTATTTATGAGTTTGATTGATTGTATTGTCCTGGGTACTTACTATGTATAATATGTATTTTCTTTTTGCCACGCACAACCACATTGTGGAGTCACCTCCCAGCAATGGTATTTCCGAACCGATACGATATTGAAACCTTCAAGAGAAGAGCTTATTCCTTTTTTAAAGGCCGACAACGTACTTGCAATTCTCCTGGTATTGCGGGTGCTCATGGGCGGCGGTAATCACTTACCATCAGGTGAGCCGCATGCTCATTTTCTCCTGCGTTATAAAAAAAATATATGTATTTACGAAAAAAATATATATGTGTATTTGTATCAGTTATCTAGTACCCATAACACGAGCTCTGCTTAACGTGGGACTAGATGACGCTGTGTCTTTTGTGAAATTGTCCTGTACTAATTATTTATTTATTGTTTATTCTGTAACGTCTAAATAATGAGTTGACGCATGAGATTGTTCTTCGTACTCGTTGGAAAAGTTTTTCAAAACAATGAAAAGGTTAATTAGTATAGAACAGAATAGTGTAGAATATAATAGAATAGAATAAAATATAATTTTATAGTAAATATTTACACATTAAAAAACAGAATCAATGAGACCACCACTCAGCATAGTGCTGAAAACTATGTGTCCAGCACTGATTTTCAGTTGGGCCCACAATACTTTGTAAATGCACACAAATTACAATTTATGGGTAAGAATCTCACACACAAGTTCATCAGGGGTAGACAGTATTTTGTTTTTTTTCCCATACGACAAAAAAAGGATTGTCACTTTTGTCTTATTAAAGTTAAGGAAATAGGCATAACCTATTTCCTTAACTATTAGTAATGTCGACTAATATTCTTAATAACTGCCATGTCAGGTTGATTCCATGGAAACCATCGTTATAAATTCCAGGTGAATTTGCCACGATGGACTAACTGTCTTGGCCTCATGCTCATCTTATCATCTTTAAAAGAGGGCCATTCGCTCCATTTATAGTATGGGTTCCAGGGAGTCTTTACTAGAGTGCTTTAAGGAATCAAATATCCTCACCGTTGCTTCTCAATATATTTATGAAAATATCATGTATGCCAGGAAGAATTTTTGAACATTTTCAAAAGAGTTAGTGATTGCACTAATAAAATCTTACGTAACAATAGCAAACCGATTTTACCTAAATGTCGTTTGGCTAAAGTTAGTAATTCGTTTTATGTCAATTGCATAAGGTTTTACTATAAAATATCAAAGTCTGTTATAAATCTGCCAGAAAAAAGATTTAAATGTGAAATAAAATACTTCCTTTGCAAAAAGCTTACTACAAAATTAAAAAATTCGTAAACGATAATAATGTTTTTATAGAAAACTTTAAATCCATAGCACTGACAATATTATCTGATTACACTAATAATAAGTGCGTAGCGATTTCTATGTTAATTATCGCATGCCTCTTACTTGATATAATTACAGTAATTATTTATATAAAAAACATCTATTAAAAAGGGCAACATGTTGTTTCTTGGTCATCTTCTTGTGATGAATCTGCATTCCGAATGAGTGGTAGAATCAAAATATGACTATTCAAAAGTGCTTGTATTGAGTTTATTCGAATAAAGATTATTTCTATTTCTATTTCTATTATTTCTATTTATTGATGTAACACCCGCTCCGCTCCGCCATCGTATACCGATAGAGCAAGTGGTGCACGGTGCAATATTTCAATATAATCGATTTCAACGCAACACTATAATAATAAGGGGTTAGGCCATTCTAGAATTTTCGAAAAATCTTTTCGCTTCAAGAACCAGCAGAAAAGCAAAACAAGACTAGGATGATAACCTGAAAGGCTAATTCTGCAGGTATCACAGATTAAAGGTACTTAAAAATTATTCATGACCATGCCATGCCATGCCAACTTAATAAATACAGTTTTGAGATAAACGCGTTTGAAACTTTGAGTAGCAGAAATCTACTACTCAAAACTTAAAAAACTGTATTTATATGTTGGCCGGAAACATAACTCAAACAATTTTCAACCGATTTACATGAAATTTTGAATATATCTTGAAAAATACATTCTTTATAGAAGTACGTAGGGTTTTTTTAATCGCATAGTTCATTTGTTATTAAAAATTATCTGATATTCAATTTTTCACTTTCCTCTTTGGAAGTGCGCTATTTTGCCAAAAAATAAAATATCGAAAAAAACCTGCGTATTTCTCTAGCAGTTACTATGTAGAATTAAAAGAAAAAAGTGGCTTATTATAATTTAAAAATTACAGCAGCTGTTTGTCCGGCCGTGGCCAAACAGCTGCTGTAATTCGAGAGAGCGAAAACGTCATGAGAAACATGCTGTACAGCCGCCATTTTTAAATTAATCGCTCTGATTTTTTTTTGTAAATAGTTAATAATATATATAATAAATACTCTTAATTGGAATTTCGATTGATTTTATAATATCTCTAGAAAAATTGTAAAAAACCTATTTTTCCCTCCATTTCCCACACTGTAGTGTGGGAGTACACTGTAGAGAGGGGAAAATAGGTTTTTTACAGCCTAACCCCTCAACAATAATTTAACCGATTTCAGCGTTTTTTGTCTACCATGCACAATTATACACAGAGCAACACTGTCGCTTTCAGTATCGCAGTAGATAGAAGAATTTAAAAGTAGAAGAATGAAATCTGATCTTTAATGATGGTCTTGTTGATGCTCCAACTCAGTCAGTCAGTCAATGTTTGTGTTATGGGTACTAGACAACTGATATAAATACATGGATACATTTTTTTTGTAAATAAACACATTACACTTTGAAAACACCCCGACCGATAGAAACAATCATGCTCATGAATACAAATGTTTGCACCGTGCGAGGAATCGAACCCGCGACCATCGGAAGTAAAGCAATGTGCTAAACCGCTTGACTACCGACGCCTTCATTATATGCAAAGATAATAAAGAAATTGCAAAATTTAACATCTTATGTAAGCGACTCTTTTATAAAATAACATTTCCTTAACAAAATTCTTAGAATATTACACAAAATCATGATTGTATGTGATTGTTTTATCTTATAATTATTGAAGTAATATTTGATAATTATTATATAAATATAGCTGTTATAGTATTACTTATATCACATTAAAAAAACACGATAAAGTCATGTTTTCGTATACTATACTCGTCTTCTCTGCCTGTTTCATGCAAGTAAGTTATATCCATACTACACTATTCACCCATTAGCTGAGGTCGCGACTTCATTCCCGTGGTGATCACAATAATAATAGTTTCTAATTGTTTTGTTTGTAAAAATAACAAACACAAAATTTTAAGCAAAGCTTACAACAATACATTCGTGAAATTTATTTAAATCGATGCAGCCGTTTGAGATTAAATCGCACTAGTGTACAGATAAGCAGATGAAAATGCTAACAGTATTTATGTTAGGCTCGTTTATGCTAGGCTAGTTTTCTTAATAGTAGTTTTTATACATTTTATATATTGTTTACAGGTATTAATTCCGCTATATACAATTTTGTGTGCTCAAGAATAAATTACCAATAGTGTTACCTTTCAAACATTGTAAGAATTTCTCAAAACAATAGTTCTGGAGTATACTATCCTCATAATAATATTTACTTTACTTACACTTTTTTTATTTTTGTTACAGAATGCGTTTGGACAAGTCTCTGGATTCGGAAATAATTTAGTACTGGGAAACAACTTAGGAACTAATAATTTGGCAAATAGCTTGGCTAATAATATAGGCAATAATTTAGTTGCTAACAATTTAGCTGCAGATAAATTTGCAGGAAATAATCTAATTGGAAACAACGTAATAGGTAACAATTTAGTCGGTAATAATCTTTTACCAAATAATTTCATAGGAAATAATGTAGAAGCTAATGCTAATGCTGTAGCTTCAAGTAGTTTAGCTAATAATAACTTAGTTGCCAATAGTTTAGCCAGTAGCAACATTGCTGGAAATCTAGCAGCTAACAGTTTAGTTGCTAATAATATCGTTGGAAATAATTTAGCAACAAACAATTTTGGTGCAAATAACTTAGCAACATCTAACTTTGCAGTTAATAACTTGGGTAATAATTTAGCATCCAACAATATTTTATCAAACAATTTAGCTGTAAATAGTTTAGCATCAAGTAACTTGATAACAAATAATTTAGCTACAAACAATATAGGTCATAATGTAGTTAATAACGTACCAATAAATAACATAGCGAAAGATATTTCTGGTATATCAGGTGTATCAGGCATAACCCAGAATGCTCTTGGGGAAATATCTGTTACTGGTGAGATTCCTGTCAGCGGTACAACTGGGTTATCAGGCAATATGCCTGTTATTGGATACGTAACGTTTGAAGGATACGTACCGGTTGGAGGCTCCGTCTCTGTTGCCAATAATTGTGAATGTTTAACTTCAGGAAATCAGAGTTAAAGAAATTATCTATGTATATATATTAATTTAATTGTTCATTCTAATAAATAATTATTAATTGCTATGTTGGATTTGATTCTTTATTAAGTAATTGTTGCCCGAAACTTCATCTTCATGACCCTGGACAATTCACACAGCGCCGTCTAGTCCCAAGCAAAGCTTATGTTATGGGTACTAGACAACTTATAGAAATATATAGAAATCAACCAGACAAAATCTTTTATCCTGTAATTCAATAATACATAATAATAATCATCTTTTATTCAGCAAAGCATAACATAGTAAAAATATAATAAACCTTAAAATCTAATATCGTGCTATGAGCTAAAAGGATCTCCACTCAGCTGGTGCCGCAGCGAGTCACTGCAGCACTGATTTTCAGTGATTTTCTAATTTCACTTTCTACCCCCTTCTACCGAAGCGCAAAAATACGTGATTACTGTTTTAAAAAAATCACTGTCATTTACATTACTTATAGATAATAGAAATAGTCTTTATTCAAATAAACTTAATATAAGCACTTTTGAATAGTCAAGTTTTTTGATTCTACCGCTTATTCGGAATGCAGATTCATCACAAGAAGAATAAGCAAGAAACTTGTGTGTTGCTCTTTTAAATTTATTACTATATATATATAGTACTCACAGAAATCCGTTATGTATTTTCTGTATTTTTCTAAAATAAAAGTAGCCCAAGTCCTTATTAAATCCTGCCAAAAAAGTCCTGTAAAAACCCGTCCAGCCATTTCAGAGATTAGCCGGAACAAACAGACCGACAGACAAAAATTGTAAAAAATGTTATTTTGGTATATGTACCGAATTCATTCATATGCATGTAGTAAAAAAACGTTTATTTCAATGTTACAAACAAACACTCCAATGTTATTTCTATGTATAAATTAACGACTAAGATACTTTTTATAAAAATTCACGCGAGCAACACCACGGTATACTGCAGTAAGTGTAATTTAATTTATTTTTATATGATATACTAGCTGACCCGCGCAACTTCGTCTGCATCACACCTAAATTACATTTATCATTATATTTCGCCCAATTTACATGATATCTTTTTAATTATAGCCTATATGTTATCCTGCTGTATAAGCTATACTACTTTTAAATTTCATCACAATCCGTTTAGTAGTTTTTGCGTGAAAGGGTAGCAAACATCCATCAATACTCACAAACTTTCATATTTATATGATATTTATATTTATATGATCGACTGACGGAGTTGCCAATAAAGAATTTTTCTCTATTTTTCCATATCTCTTGGAATATTTCCCACTTATAATAACTCAATATTAACATTTGTTGCAGATGCCCACATAAAAAGCTTATATAACTTTAATTCGTGTTTGTAATTGTAAATAAGTAGGTACTTACTAAACTATTGCGTTCTGAATCAGGAGAAGTATTAAGATCCACTTGTTAATTACCAGTTACACGTATGTGTATAGTTTTAATTATAATATAGTTTTAAACATGGCGTAAATATCATCTTTCGTAACTAACATAATAATTATTTGTAATATTGTAGTCTACAGTGTATTCATCATAAAATTTTTAGTTTTCTTTGTATTGTTAATATAAAAAAGTTTTGTTAAGAGTTGGTAGTGGTAGTTAATTAATAAGTAACATAATCTCTGTAACATGCCTTAGTAGGCAGTATTGTATAATTATAGTAATCAGTGGTTAACGTAGTGGGTGACACATTTGTTAAAATTTATTAGTAAATAGCCATAAGTCATATATATAATGTGTAACTGTTTGTTGACCTAAATAAATTAAAAAAAAAAACATAACTGTATGATGTTTTTTACAAATGTAAGAATATTACGAGATGCAAATTTTTGTGATAATAATATCGATAGACCTGTGTCCTCCTTTGAGACATTTTGCTTGATATCTTTGAATCCAACGTGACATGGGACGAGCATCCCGTCGTTCCTCGAATTAGTTTAGTTGTAAGTTACAATATGTCATTTCTATCAAGTGTATCTATCTCCAAAGTTAGAAATGGAACTGCAAAATTTGGTTGTGTTATCAGATTTGAATATACGATCTTTCGGTTTGCATTTGGTAGTTAGAAGTTAGAAAAATTGTTATACATGTCATTCTATTAATTGTAACAGTTGTGGTTTTTTTTATTGTCGTTGTTTTAGTAGTTTTTAATATTTTTTCCTCGCGTTTGTTTATCATCTAAGTTACTATAAATATATTAATACATCGTCAGTTTTTCTATTGAAACTCTTTTATTTTTTTTGAACCTCATAAATTTTTAACTCGGCTATGACGACTCATACTTATAAAAGTTATTATGTGAGGTGAAATTGTATGTCTGTTTGTGTTAATGTTGTAATGTTCACGTTAATAATGGGTCAACGAAAATTAAATATAGGCTAAAAAATGTTAGGAGAAACATCTCACACATAGCACAATACATAATTTTATGAAAATTTTCAGTTCCTACAATTTTATTATCTAATAATAATATCTAATAATCTCAGGACAATTCACACAGCGCCATCTAGACCCAAGTTAAGCTAGCTAAAGCTTGTGTTATGGGTACTAGATAACTGATACAAATGCATAGATATTTTATTTTTTCTTTCGTACATACATACATATTATACATAGAAAACATCCAGACCGATACTAACAATCATACTCATAAATACAAAATGTTTGTGCCGTGCGAGGAATCGAACCCGCGACCATCGGAAATAAGGCGGTATTCTAAACCGAACCACCGAAGCTGTCAAATTATGTCATCAATTAATTTAATCATATATGCAGCTGCATAGTACATCATTTGTAGTAGTTAATTGATCATTTGTACCCTTTAGATGACTTTCTACAAATATACACGATGGAATCAATAAATAAAAAAGGTATAAATATTACAACTTAATTTATTTAAATAACAATAAATAAATAAATAATTATATTAAGTACATGATTCTATGTTTATATAATATATAGTTATGTATTACATAAAACGGATGCCATTCCTCTGCTTTCTAAATTCCCATTCACTCCTACAGTACCTTGTATGGGATACTGCCCTCTTATTAGAAGAGCTCCACCGACCTGTAAACCGTCTGCTAAAAGTTGGACGCCAGAATTATGTGCCGCCACCAATTGTGCAAAGGTTGGATTATTAACTGGTTCAAATTTACCACTATTAATATTGTATCCATTTGCTAAATTAATATTAGCCACATTAGCATTTACTAAATTTGCATTAGCAACAGCGTTTGCTAAATTTGAATTAGCAACTGAATTTGCTAAATTATTATTGAATAAATTTCTAACCTCCAAATTGTTACCAAAATTATTGGTAAGTAAATTATTTCTGAATACATCTGAATTGGCATTGGCAAAGTTGTTTCCTATTGGCATGTTTGTCAATTGGTTGGCGTTTATTATATTATTTGCAGCATTTATATTGGCCATTGGCAGTATATTATTCGTTGCCAAGCCAATGTTGTTAGCATTTGAAATGCTGTTTAAATTTTGACGATTCCCGTTGAAATTCTGAAAAGCTGGTGAAGAGATGAGCTGTGAGCCATCGTACGACAGAACTTGAGCAGAGGCAAACTGAAATAAAAGTTTAAAAAAATACATTACGTATTAATAGAAGCTTTATTACATTAGGATATCCTATAGGTGATGATGAATATGAAGTATAAAACGATCCCTGAGAGAAATCCGGACTCTGGTCAAAAGAAATATTAAGACCGGCTGAATCAACATATTTATAACCTAAAATTTTATTAACTTTCTAGCTATAGAAAATTCCAGTAATTCTAAGATTTATCTTCAAATTCATAGGCAAAGTAAAATATTGCGATAGTCACAATGTCGACAATTGACCATGCCTCTAACAATTACATCTTTAACGAAAATATTTATAGTTTATTTATTGTAAAATATCCCGGTATAAGATTATGTACCTAATAATATTTCTTTAACCCTAACAAATATATGTCGATAAATATTTATTTTATTTAATAAATACTATATAAATACAAAGTAATTGGTTTTTAATATGAAATTTACCTGTAATATAACTGCCAGCGACAAACAGGAGTATGAGTTCATAATTACAATTTAAACAAAATAATAATGTCAAGATATAACAAAATGTCTTTTATAATAATTGATAATATATTTAGTAATAACAATACGTGATTAGATGAGATGAGAGCGGAGCACAAGATATAATCTTCAGCCTTATCAAGTTCAATATAATTATGATAATGTATTTATATTGAAGAGTATCAATAATTTGTTCGGAGAACTAGGTCTAAATTACCTAACGTTGTTGCTAACATTCTTCTTTGAAACTGATTAAAATAGATAGCTTTGTTGTTATGTGAGAATTTTATTATTTCGCTGTTTGTAAAGTACATTGTATTGGAGTAATATATAAAATATTAAATTAACACATATAATAGTAATACTAACATCACTATGCAATTTACACAGAGCCATCTAGTCTCAAGCTAAGCAGAGGCTGTGTTATGGATTCTAGACATCAGATAGACTTAAATTCTTTTTTATTGTAAATATATACGTGATATACATAGAAAACACTTAGACCGATACAAGCAATCATACTCATGAATACAAAAATTTGTACCGCGCAAGGAATCGAAACCACAACCATCGGTAAGAGGGCGGTGTGCTAAACTACTATACCACCCAGTTCGAATTATATTAATATATATACAAAACTTACAAAATTATTGGGATTCAGACGAACCCGGGGCGGAACACTAAAAGATTAATGGAACAGCTTCCTTTTGACTTCTTCAAATCTTAACCACTTGTGCAGTATTGGATTATTTCTGAGTTGGTTTACATCGATTATTTCATATTTAACCTGAAAATTAATTATATTAATTAAATGGGTTAAAATGTGCAAATTATATTTTCATAAAAAATATAATTTGCACATTTTAACCCACTCAACACTTCCTATGCCACGCTCTATTGGGTTGACTGGAAGAGATCTCTTTTAGAGATAAGTCCTCCTTTGTTAACATTAGCTGTAATTAATTTACTTATAAATGTATTTAAGTGCAATAAAGAATATTTATATTTAATTAGAAATTAATAATGTAATATGACTGATCACAATAGCATAGAAATATTGTGATATAATACCAATCAATTTATATTTTAGACTCTGACAACATTGTATTCAAGAAAGGGTAAAAGAAAAAAAGGCAGACCACACACAAGATGGGATGATGATATCAGAGATGTGGTAGGAGTAATATGAGACAGAGTGAACAAGAGAGACGACAATAGAAACAGAAATAGAAAATAATCTTTATTCAAATAAACTTAATATAAGCACTTTTGAATAGTCAAATTTTCTTTATTCTACTGCTTATTCGGAATGCAGATGATGAATCTGCAAGAAGAATAAGCAAGAAACTTGTGTGTTGCTCTTTTAAAAATAGAAAATGAAAAAAATAGAAATAATTGGAGGAGATCTTTGCCGATTGGCAGCTCTGCAGATCTGCAGAAAATAAATAAGATGCAATTACTACAATAACTTAGTTTGTTATTAAGTTTTAAAAAAAAAAGTGTAATTAGGTAAAGTTTATTTGAATAAAGGCTATAATCTATACATATAAATAAAATTGATTTGTCTGTTTGTAATATTAAAATAACCGTTTTTTACTACATGCATATAAATATAAATACGGTACATATACCAAAAAAACACTTTTTACAATATATGTCTGTCTGTCTGTCGGTCTGTTTGTTCGGGCTAATCTCTGAAATGGCTGGACCTATTTAAACGGGGCTTTTATTGACAGGTAGCTGATGTAATAAGGAGTAACTTAGGCTACTTTTATTTTAGAAAAATAAAGTTAAATTCCACGCGGACGAAGTCGTGGAATCAGCTGGTAATAATAATAAACTTCAAACAGCATTACCTCGTGTCCATTTAAATGAGATAAATTAGTACCACTTAATTTTTCGATATTTGGTTTAACATTATTCGGTATTGGTAGTGGCCGTATATTCACTTCTGGCAAGCTCGTTATTATTGGCAACCCACTCAATACCGGTAGTGCTTGCATTACTGGCAATTCGTATTTCGTTACTGGCAACGTATGTTTATTATTGGTGATACTCTGCTCTATTGCAACTAAATCTATTAAAGCTTCACTTTGCAATTGAGCTGCTTTGTCCGTAGATTTATCTACAGTCGGTAACAACTCTGCGTATCTGTTATGTGTTCTTGGCACAACCTCTGCTTCTGGTCTACTGGGTGCAACCGCTAAGCCTTTGACAGGTCTAGCTAGTGGAACCTTTTTAAAATATTTCCTTTTATTCTCATGCGCTGGTTTCCTATAAATCCGTTTGCCTTTTCTCGCTGATTCTACTGACGTCAATACCTGTGTTAAAACGACAATTTTTAACATAACGTTTTCTTAATTCATCTTATATATAAAATTCTCGTGTCACAATGTTGGTTACCATACTCCACCGAAATGGCTTGACCGATTATTATGACATTTTATATGAATATTCAGCAGATCTGCGAAACGTATACTATACTATTTTATTATTATCTATCTATCTATTGTCCAACCCTAACATTATTTTTAATTTTGTCTGTATGTATGTATGTATGTATTTCAAATGCCAAATTATAAAAACCCCAATATTTTGACCCTTCACTCACTCACCCCTATTTTTTAATAGCGATTTTAATTTTTCTGGCAAAGCAACGTTTGCTAGTTTCTTCTAAAATGTGATGGTTTATTACTCTGATTATATACCAGACATAGTGTTCATGGGGTTCATCTAGTCGATATAATAGACTTCTGGATCAATTTATATTTCCGACTATGATATAGTGATGAATTATAGAAATACCCATAAAAAACAAGTAAATCCGAGAACCAGCCGTAGGATCGTCTTCTATTTGATGATTAATTCTACTCCGCAATATGGCAATATTTGTGAGAGCTATAGCTGTCGATACATCTGACTGCATACATAAGGTAAAGGGCCATATTATGAGACACCTTTTGAGTAGGAGTTGAATATTTTACATTGTTTTAAAAAAAAATAGAGTTGAAACATTGAATTTTACTAAGTTAATAGTTTGCCTGATATCTACTGAAGTGATAATAATTATTATCAAGTGAGTTTTAGTTGAAAATGGTAATAAATTGAATAAAATAACAGACAAGTACATACGGCCGTATTTATGAAACAGTCTAAAGCAACACGTACGGGTGTTCCATCGGGAATGTCCCAAATTATGGAACTCAAAATGAACTGAAGTACTCACATTAAAAACATTTTTCAGTCACTAATTTATTTATTCATAGTATCAAAAGTTTTATTATTAATTATTAATACAGTTAGATTTAAAAATTATACGAATAAACAAGCAATAAATAAATATTCACTTACAAAGTAAATATGACAAGAACAGTTTCAAATCTTAGGATTAATAAACAAGATATAAAAACCAAATATACATTAAATTAAACCAAAAATTCAACTATTTCATTTCTTCTTTGATCCTTTGTAGTAATGCGTTCTCTAGTAGCTTTTTCCGTTCATCAGCTATCACTTTTTTCTCATTTAATAATTGTTTTCTTTTATGTAGCTTTTCTTCTTTAGTTTTACGATCAGTTTCTTTTTTTGAGTCATATTGCATCCATTGATCAGATATGCCAGCAGAAGGTAGTTTGAGTTTACCTGATGACTCAACTTTAATCCATTTTTTCTTGACTTCAAATTCAACTCAAATATTAATTCATCACCAACATTACGCACAATATTAAATTTATATTAACAAAATATTAGTTAAATTTAGTCAATTTAAATTACTACTTTCATTAATACCTGAAGGAGATTCAGTAACCATATCTAAAGGTTCATTTTATACTATAATTTCATACAGTAATTACCTCAGGAATGGCCGCTTTGTTGAGACTGGGTACTGGTATTTATCAGAGGAGAATATTTATTAGAAGAATGACAATCATTGTTAAGTGTCATGTAATCATTAGTTTTATCATTCGACTTGATTATTAATCAAATTATTTTCTTACTGTTCTGTTCTTTCTCTAAAAATTAAAATTTACCAACGTCAATTCTTTGACAGTTAGTTTATTTATTTCATGAAAACCAACCAATATCACATTTTAAAAATTATTCCAAACAATCAAAATTAATAATAACAATATAAAACAAGTCTATAGAATAAAGATATCAAATTCAATAAAAAAAATGTATCTACCTATAAAAATTATTAATTTAAAAACATCTATAAAAATGTGATATGTAGGTGCTTCGTAAAAATTTTGAATAAAATAAAGTGTTATTAATTTTTTCAGGCAGGTTTTCCACTTAAGTATATGTTTTAATTAACATAAAACAATATTTATCATCCAGCTTATTCATTTTTGAGGTTAGTTTTTTATTTTCATGGAAATTTACAATCTATGTACTTATCTAAATGCAAATTTTTATAAATATAAACTGTTCTAACGTAAATTGCTTTGTTATAATTAATTAACAATTATTAACACGAAATTAACTAAATATTGTCCACTTATTGCTGTTTCATAATTACGGACAACTTAGAAAATCGAATGTGAGGGGGATGTGGAACACTGAATATACTGTTCCATAAATACGGTCTGTTTAGAAATTTTTGCGGCAATTATGAAACACCTAAATAAAAAATAAATACCTTATTAAAGTACTTTAAATTCAATATCAATCAATAGATTATAAGTCAAACTTTTGATTAACATGTTTCAAGTATTTTTAAATCATTGACAAATATTTCAAATTGTTAAAACAATTGTGATGACACCTGTCATTCTCTAACTCTAAAAGACAGTCTTTTTTCATGCAACCTGACACGTGCATTTCACTATTTTTTTTTTCTATACATTTTAAGGTGTTTACCAAAATAAATTAATTTAATCAATAAATAGGTTATTAAAGATCATAAAGATAATATTATAAATACTGAATACGTTAGAAATTATTTGTAATTCAGATTTTTATCACATGTTTCATAAACTAGTACAATGTTCCATAATATGGCCCTTTACCTTACATATTTCGTTTAGTAAATTTGATTACAATATCAAAGAGGTCGATACTACAATTATCTTCATTCTTCTATCACCGAAGAATAAATCGGTAATTGTCAAATTTAGATCTTTAGTGTCTAAAAGTTAAGGTGTAATTCGGTATAGCAAATAGAACTAAACTAAGTCATAACACTCTTTATCTGTATGTTGTATAATACAAGTAGGTTATTATACATTTAAACTAATACAATAGAATGTGGGTAAACATACATATTGTGCCACAATACTTTTGTATTGACTCTTAGCGCTGTGTGGAAAATTATTCAAGGAGCAAAATATTGATTTTCATGTCAGACCGCGAGAATGAATGTGCTCTTTAAAATAAAAAATCTTGGAAAAGAAAGAAGAATTATATAAATTCTGAGATACTATAATCTAATTAGAGATACATAAATCAGTATGAAGATATGTAACTTTATGACCTATATAATATAAGTTCTACTTTACTACATAATACAGGATATAGAGTCATAACTTAGTCCTTTGATACCACATCGAATGAATATCACCATCATGATGACGTGATGTCCATCAAGATGCTGTTCATGTTCATATACGATGATTCTCATCTCATTCTCTGTCTACAACAACATGGGATCCACCGTTGGCATATGCCTCGTCAATCCAATTCCACGCAGCACGGTTCGTAGTAACGGCTACTACTTTCCATCAGGTGGACTGTCAGCTAATTCTCCATACTAATTATATTAAAAAAATATATGAATACTTACATGAAGACACAATAAACATATTAACCACACATAACTGTTCATTTTTATATTTATCAAAATAACAACAGGTGTTCACCTCTATATAGTGTGAATTATCAATTTTTTAAATGAATCATTATATATGATTCATACAAACAATTGTTATTTATATAAACAAAATGCGGTACTTTGTTTTTTAATGTATGATAATGATATGGTGGATCCAGCACGAATGGTATATGCTGGCGGGGCATAAGTGAAATATTCTTGGCGAATTCACCAGGAATTGACTACGACAGTTTCCTTGATCATATAAAAAATAATATAACTACGCACAGAATACAAAAGAAGAATAGTGCAAAAAACCTGTCTCATTGCTACAAGAAATCTCTTATAGAAGTATAAACTTGAAAGTTATGATAATTATTAAATCGATTTTTAATTTTAAATATTACGACGGAATTTATTACAACAGATTCCTTGATAATAATAATTTAACTACGCACAGAAACCAAAAGAAGAATAGGGCACAAATACCTCCTCCTCTTCCAGTCCTCTTATAGATATAATCTTTGAAGTTGTTGATAATTTATATGTTATAGATTTTTTGTTTTTAATATTACGCGAACATAATTATGTTTCAAGCATATTTTAATTTTAATAGTGCACGTGTTCCTATGAAAATAAAGGCGCAGGAAATAAATTTAGTTATTTATTTAGATAGAAGAGAGAAGGGCATAAATCTTGTAATAATATAGTTGTTCATTTACACAGTTTGTTGCGCTGTCCTGGTGTTTCAGGTGTCCATAGACTACGGTAACCGTATGCTCGTTTGCCAACATCGTAGTATAAAAAAAAATAATAGATAGCCCATACATCGAGGCTATATAAATACACGCTACGACTAATAGGAGCCAAGCTGCAATAAAAAAATGTTGCCAAAAGGGGAAAAATGTGACACAGAAGAAGTTGCACGGGTTAGGTAGTATTAAATAAAACATATAGACGTTACAACTAATTTAATAAATAAAATTAGTAACTAAATTAAATATATTAAATAACAACATAACAAAAGAATCAACATTAAAAGTAATTACAAAGATGATATGTTTACAACTTTTTCTTTTACGCCAATCACTGGCAAACCATTGAACAATGGCAGATTGCCAAGCCCACCTAATTGTAAGCCACTTAGTGATATAGACGGTGTATCACTTGAAGAACTTGATAGAGTATTTACCAATCCATCATCTAAAAGTATCACAGTTTCAGGTCGGTTGCAAGGGCAATCATTGCCATACGACAAAGGTAATTGTAAATTATTAAAATCGTATTTAGGTGTATAGGAAGTAGATACATAATTGTTTGGTATAATATTTTCAATGGATATGCCATTAAATGCCGAATTGGAGGTTTGTGAATTTCCAATTGGGAATATGGCAGATGAAGGCAAATTGTTTGGTACATTATTGTGAAATGTTTGAGCATTTAAAGGTTGTTCCATAATTGATGATGGAATCATCCTTTGCAATTGATTCGTAGCCTGTAAACTATTGATATTATTTGGTACAAAATGTAAATTTGGTAAAATATTATCATTATTATAATTTGGTAAATTATTTTCTGCACGAACGTTTCTAGACAATGGGATATTATTGAATATAGGATAATTATTTGATATTGGTAAGTTATCAACTATTGGATAATTGTTCAGTATCGGTAATTTATTGGCTATTGGAATATTGTTTGCTACTGGATTGTTATTGGCAACTGGCAAAGTATTAATCATTGGAAAGTTATTAACAAATGGTATATTTTTAGCGATTGGCAGGTTGTTATCAATTGGGAAATTGCTAACTACTGGAAAGTTATTCGCAGTCGGCGAATTATTAACTATTGGCAAGTTATTGACAAATGGCAAATTATAAACCAATGGCAAGTGATTAGGTTTCTGCAATTTATTAACCATTGGCAAGTTATTAGTAATTGGCAAATTAGTGATTATTGACTGTTTGTTGTCTATTGGAAAATTGTTAATTATTGGTAGATTATTTCTAAATGCAAGATTATCAGGCCATTGGCTGGCCATTGGCAAAGTACTAACTATTTGATCATTATTGATAAATGGGATATTATTAGATATAGGAATACTATTGCCTACAGAGGTTGAAAGATCAGTTAGGGGTAATCTATTTCCAAATAGTAAATTATTAGCAATAGCTGTATTATCGATCTTAAAATTATTACGATATGGTATATTATTTATAGTTTCACCATAATTATTTAAATTATGTATCAGATTGTTAGCTAAATCTATTTTATTTATTTGTGGTATATTATTAACAGCTTGATAATTATTAGAGATTGGAAAATTGTTACGAGACTCACTATTTAGTGGGTAATTACTAATAGGGGGATGATATGTTGGTATATTTGTTAACGAATTACTAAAAGGTACATTATTTGGAACTGGCTGATTATTGGCATTTGGCAACCTCATGACATTATTGGACGGCATGTTATTGGTTGGTAAACTGTTAATTGGACTTAAATATGGCGAAGTATTGGCTGGTAAGTTGTTATGTGGTAATCCATATCCAATATTTGGCAACGGTGTGTTGTATTGGCCGAAAATAATCTGAAATAAGAAAAAATCAAGTTCATTGTAAATTCAATTAGTAATACAATAAGATAAAATTATTCAACTGTAACTAGCTATTACCCATGACTTAGTCTGCTCATATAACGTTTCATCTCCTATTACATCCACTACGAGATATTTGTTTTAGATTAACGATACCTTCTAATGTGATGATAGTCCTCATGAATCTAATTTCAAAGTAAGTAGGTGTTTATTTGCGTATTAATATATCTTAATTATAAATTTTAGCACACATATAAAACCTCTGATATTAATATCTGTCTATGAAACTGTAGTACATCACATTAACATTATTCAACAATAAATATTTATTGCAGTATTAGGTTGTGTCACAGAATTAAGGTGTTATATAAGAGTCAATACAATTTGAACATATAATTGTAATTGTGCCACCTGAACTAGTATATAATTATACTGTATCTCATGATATAGATATAAATGTCACATACCTTCCCAGGGTGCATAATATTTCATTTATTAACATTTGCTTTTACACAATATAATAACATACATACTTCTTAATATAACATTACACTACTTACAATAAAAAATAAAAAAATTAAAATACATAAAAACAATAAATCATTATTTGCCAATGACCACGCAATCAAATTTTTTTTATAACATTTCAAGTATATTTTGTATTTACATTATAAGGTTTTTGTTTTTTATTAGAAAACAATTAAACAGACAGACCGACTTTCGCAACTATTAGTATGTTATTATAATTAGAATTGGTTGGGAAATTCTAGAAAATTCTAATCAAATCACCTTGGGAGGCGTATGACTGAGTGAATCATCCGCACGTGTTAAAGAATACGTTTTTGAAGGTATCTGTTTTTGTGACGTCATTTGAGGTCATAATGCATCAATTCAATTGCATCATCATAATGCATTAATGGTATATTGCAACTAATTTGTGGCCTTAATTCCATGATTACCTAAATGAAGATATGACTTCAAGAGACTTTTAGAGGAGTATCTACTAAACAATTTGAAATAGAAATAGAAATAAAAATATTCTTTATTCAAATAAACTCATTACAAGCACTTTTGAATAGTCATATTTTGATTCTACCACTCATTCGGAATGCAGATTCATCACAAGAAGAATGAGCAAGAAACTTGTGTGTTGCTCTTTTTAATAGATGTTTTTTTCATATGAATAATTACAGTATAACAAGTAAGAGGCATGCGATAATCAACATAGAAGTCGCTACGCACTCATTATTAATGTAATCAGATAATATTGTCAGTGCTATAGATTTAAAGTTTTTCTATAAAAACATTATTATCGTTAACGAATTCTTCAAGCAAAAAGCTTACTATAAAAGTAAGCTTTTTTGCAAAGGAACTGTTTTATTTGACATTTAAATCTTTTTTCTGGCGGATTTATAACAGACTCTGGTATTATATTGTAAAACCTTACGCAATTACCATAAAACGAATTACTAACTTTAGCCAAACGATATTTAGGTAAAATCAGTTTGTTATTGTTACGTAAGCTTTTATTAGTGCAATCACTAACTCTTTTGAAACTGTCTATATTCCTTCTGGCATAGATGATATTTTCATAAATGTATTGAGAACTGATATAAATACTTAGGTATTTTTTTATGTATACATAATATATATAGAAAACACCCAGACTGTTATAAATAATCATACTCATGAATACTATTTGAACTGTACGAGGAATATAACCCGCGACCATTGGAAGTAAGGCGGTATGCTAAACCGATAGACTGCCGAGGCTTCCCATATATGAGACGTTGCTTCTTTGTATTTTCTTTGAAACTTCGAATTTCGTAATAAGAACTAAATCTTTTGTAAACACAACTTCTGTATAATGCAACACTGCCAATATCGCATTTATACAAATAGGTTATGACATAACAAATAATGATAAAAAAACCTCACCTGCAAACATTGTAGTTCAACGAACAAAATTAACCACCGCTTCATTTCTAACGAATTATCTCTGTACGGTTACCATTTAGAAATAATGTAATTACATTAATGCGTAATGTGGCAACAC
This sequence comes from Achroia grisella, assembly GCF_030625045.1. Taxonomy (NCBI): domain Eukaryota; kingdom Metazoa; phylum Arthropoda; class Insecta; order Lepidoptera; family Pyralidae; genus Achroia; species Achroia grisella. The sequence continues at coordinate 1,748,113 of NW_026712626.1, forward strand.
TGATATAGTTTTATAGATTTATTATCTGCCGATACGTACATTATCTTAGTTTCATAAAACTAATATTTGTGATTTTAATATTAATATAAAATCTGTGGGTTAATTATCTGTTGAAGTTTGTGTAAAAGTCACGTGCATACAGATAATAAAATATTTTGAAATAACACAATGTCTTTTTTTACTATAATGTACAAATATATAGTTATATTTATTACTAGCTGTACCCTAGACGTCGTCCGTGTGGAATTTAACTTTTTTTTCTAAAATAAAAGTAGCCTAAATTACTCCTTATTACATCAGCTACCTGCCAATAAAAGTCCCGTCAAAATCGGTCCGGTCATTTCAGAGATTAGCCGGAACAAACAGACAGACAGATAAAAATTGTAAAAAACGTTGTTTTAGTGTATGTACCGTATTTATATTCATATGCATGTATTAAAAAACAGTTATATCAGTATTACAACAAGACACTCCAATTTTATTTATATGTATAGATAGATGTATAAAATAAAATAAATGACAAAGAATGTCCCAATACAGTAAATGTAAATTAAGTACCAGTAGAAAAAGTAAAAACAATATCCATCATGACTAGGGCCCTCACTGGACACTGTAAGCTGAATAATCAAATAGCGGAACTAAGCCTTAGCGTAACAACAATCTGCAGATTTTGCCAAGCAGATGACGAACCGCCACTACTGATCCTATGTGTAGCCCACTCATGCATTAACGAAATATCTCCTTTGGAAAGTATACACTCTTTCCCGAGGAGATAAATGCCCTTTGCCTATATGTTATTCTGTTGTATAACTATATTACTGTAAAGTTGCATCAAAATCCGTCCAGTAGTAACAAACATCTATCCACCTATACTCACACACTGTCGAATTTATAATATTAGTAAAAAAATCATGTAAATAATTATTTATTTAACTATATAATACTTTATGGCACCAATATTAAAGTAGATTCAATTAAAAATAAAACAAATCATTTCTCTATATCAATTATATCATACAATCCCTGATTAACTTGGGACTAGATGGCGCTGTGTGAAATGTTATAGCAATAACATCGCCAGTCAAGATTGCGGTTTATGATGTAACTAGCTTTTGCCCGCAGCTTCGCTCACATTAAGAAGTATTATTATTAATTAGGTATAGTTTTTGCGGCTCTACTTTTGTTTCCTTTCCTAGGGGATGCCTACGTCATTTTAGCTTTATGCATGCAAAGTCTCAGCCCGGTCGGTTTAAAATTGACAAAGTTTTATACAAACTTTCATCCCCTATTTTATCCCCTTGAGGATAGAATAAATCAAAATCCTTTCTTAGCGGATGCCGACGTCATAACATCTACCTGCATGCCAAATTTCAGGCCGATCCGTCCAGTGGTTTGGGCTGTGCGTTGATAGATCACTATGTCAGTCACCTTTGAGTTATATATATATATATAGATATACTTAAAGTTCAATATAGTTTCGAATTGAAGTGTCCAAATAGCTCCTCTATACATTGCAGTATAAATTTTTCAATTTTGTTCCAATACTAAAATTAATAGTAGCATTAGAGGAAGTATGAAAGTGGCACCGGTGTCAGAGAGGTTGAAGAGTAATCGTCTATCATGGTATGGACATGTAATGCGTAGGAACGAGGATAATATTTTAAGAAAGATGTTACAAATGAATGTGGATGGTTATAAGGGCAGAGGAAGGCCAAAAAAGAGATGGATGGACTGTGTGAAAGATGATATGGTAAGAAAGGAAGTAAATAACGCGATGACTGCGAACAGGGATGAATGGAAACGAAAAACATATTACGCCGACCCCAAATAAATGGGATAAGGATGAAGCAGATGATGATGATGATGATGATGACTAAAATTAATAGTAGCATAGAGGCCATCTTTCTTAATATATTTAATACTCTATTACGTTAAAACAATGGTGTCTCATTAAAACAAACGCATAACCTTTTTTTTATTTTCTTACAGGTTACATGGTTAAATTTCCTTACAGCTTTAATTGTAGGTGAAAAATCTTAATCATTCCAATAAGTATGGGAGGTAAGAAGATCGGAGAGTAACCTGATTTTAGATATAAATAGTAAATGAATGTTTTACAATCATATGAAATAATATACTCAGTTGTGTTGTTATGAAAATAGTTTAAATTTATTACAAGCAATTGTTCTCAATAACTATAATAACACTATTAGTATATATTTTTTTTTTATAACCTTTTTTATGACTTTCATTTACATAAACTAAAGTATCAAAGTATAAGTAGATATTTTTTTTTTATAACACAGGTGACAAACGAGCATGCGGCTCACCTGATGGCAAATGATTACCGCCGCCCATGAGCACCCGCTACACCAGGGGAATTGCAACTACGTTGTCGGCCTTTTAAAAAGGAATAAGCTCTTTTCTTGAAGGTTTCGGTTCTGAATGCGGTCAAATGGAAGTAGCTGGTATTGTGGTGCTCCCGCCCAGAGATGAGAACAGTATTCCATGTGCGGCCGGATCTGCGCCTTGTATAATTGCAAGCGATGGGCCGCCGTGAAATACCGTCTCACTCTACAGAGCACACCAAGCTTTTTTATTATTTTTGATATATATTTAGAAAATATATATCAAAAATTGTCTACGCAAGGAAAGGAGAGTTTTCAAACACTGTGTAGTAGATTTTATCCGTATTAATAGTTAACGATGGTTCCAGTAATATTTCGCAGATGTTTGGACTTTTTTGGTTTCAGCATATAAGTGTGCAATTATTACATGATAAAAATTTGTCTTCTAAAATACAGTTGACTACTTTATACGTCATACTTGTGAACGATACTGCAACTGATTTTTTTAGTTAGTATAATTATATTCAAAATGTCATAACTTTTATTATATTGTGTTAATAGTTTGTATTCACACAAAACTATTAATTTGTATAATTATTAGGTAATAATTGAGTTTCTCTTCTATTCTTCATCGTTAAATCTTTATATAAGGCTGATGATAAAAAAAAACATACGTAATAAGTGCTTATAATTAACTTTATTTGAAATATTCTATACTTAGTCTCTTACTATTACAAACAAAATATATAATATATCATTTAAATACTAGTTTTTGGTAGTCAGTTATCATCCCGAAAATAATTTTACAATCGATATATCTTTTACAAAGTCGTTTTTAATAAACGTATACAATTTTACAATGAATTAGTATTAGGATATAAAGAGATTATTTATTATTTTTAAATTATGTTTACTACTCAAAAATATAAATAATTACAAAAAGAAAATTTACGATAGGTTAATAAGCTTTTTAAATAGAAATATTGCATTTAAATACATTTTAATAAATTAATAACATATTAACTTTTTTCAGACAAAGGACCAACGATATACTGCTATTATTCAGGGTGACGATTCCGCAAATTACGACTAATAAGTGCTGCCAAATTAATATCATTGATTCTGTATTTATCACTTATTTTTTTATTACTAACGCTATTGGGTCCGTTGGGAATATTTTTTAATACATTATTATTCGCGCTAGCAGCCATCATTAACCGTTGTATGGCGGACTCCTTCAATATTTCCGCCAAATACAATTTATTATCTGTCCTCGCCGCCATCTTTGTTGGTGTTTTCCGAAGCGCAGAGACAATGGAGTGAATTTTTTCTGACGACAACGGCGTGTGTTTAAACGAGGATATGCTAATCTCGGTGTTTTTTGTTGGCGTATGCTCAGATTTTGTTTGTAGTATCTGTGCTAGAGTGCTCTGTAAAAAAGTCAATTTAGATTAAAAATTATACAGCTACAAACTTTAATTTATTATGATTTTTTTACGTAATTGAATCAAAAACATTGATGTCCTGATTTGTAGACCGTCACCTATAAATATAAAAGGCCCTACAAGCATGTAATATAACTCATGTGTTGCCATTCTAGCGGACTAAGATGTCTAGATTAAAAAGTTTCATCAAAATCCGTTCAGTAGATTTTCTGTGAAAGAGTAACATACATACTTACAAACTTTTGCGTTTATAATATTAGTAAGATATGGGTACAAAATACGAGAACTTTTTATTACAAATTTATCTTCAAAATATGTTTTGGATTATTATTATACATATATTTAATTCAGTTTTGTTGAAGTTATTTTATAATATATAATAATATATCGTAAGTCTATTGGCATATACTCTAATATGTTATTTTATTTTTATTTACTAGTTGACTCTCCCAACTTCGTCTGCGTGTCTACTTGTCATTTATCATTATATTTCGCCCAATTTATAAATATCTTTTTAAATTATAGCCAATGTGTTATTCTGATGTATAAACTATACTACTTACTATAGAAGATCTGCGTCACATATTAATGGAGTGTGTCCGACACAATGTTAAAAGGGAATTGTATTTAAAAACTTTTGGACTGAATCGACTTGATGTTGGTATGTACCACGGCATACTATCTGATCCTGTATCATCGCCAGCAAAATTTTTATTTTTATTGTACAGTAGAAGATAAGATTGGTAATAAGATAATGCCAATCCCATCGTGACTGGCATTATCATATTATTATAAAAGAATCTAAATAAATGTAAGAATACAAAAAAAAGCTATATTACTGTAAAGTTTCAACAAAATCCGTTCAGTAGTTTTTACGTGAAAGAGTAACAAACATCCACCCATACTTACAAAACTTTCGCGTTTATAATGTTAGCATTATGTTATTCACATCGTTACTAATATTATAAATGCGAAAGTAACACTGTCTGTCTGTCTCGCTTTCACGTCAAAAGTACTGCATTGATTTAAATGAAATTTGGTACATAGATAGTCTAGACACTGAGAAAGGACATAGGCTACTTTTTAATGCGAAAAAAGGGTTGTAAGGGGGTTGAAAGTGGGAATGAAATAGTGTATGGAAGTATCGTCATTTTTGAAGCTAGAAGCTGTAAACTTATTTTTGGGGGTGTTGATTAAATATAAATAAAAATTACATTAAAAGTATGTAAAAATTTTACTCCTAAGGAGGTTAAAAAAATAAGGGATGCAAGTTTTTATGTAAATTCGTCATTTTGGAGGTGGAAGCTTGAAACTTATTTCTTATGCTGTTGATTGAATTTTATGGAATTTTGTACTGTCATTTTTGAAGCTAAAAAGACCAAACTTTTTTGACTTTGACTTATATTGAGTTAGGTCATTTAATATTTTTTCATTAGCTAGTCTGTAATATTAGTAACATTTGTTTATGGAGTGTCATGTAAAAGCCAGTTACAGTTTTCAATAATGGCTTAGATCCCGGCATTAGATAAATAATTACGCTTTTCTTTCCTGGCATTATTTAAAAAATTAAACAGAAATGGTTATTGTAACATTACCTAGCTACATACTACATACCATACTACTTTCTACCCTATCCACAGTTAAAAAGACTATGTTTTCATTTTTTTGGTTAATGCATTTTAGTATTTTATATTTTATAATAAAAATAACATATAATAGGTACTTACAGGGGGGAAGGGGACTGTTAGTAATGTGGACTAATGATCTCATTGCTAGCAATGTACCATGTCAGATCGACCTCCACGCGGTACCCCCTGGAAACCATCGTGATCGATGGTTTCCAGGGGGTACCGCGTGGAGGTGAACCACAAATTGTCACGTTGTGCTAACTGATCTGACTTCATGTTCATCTTATCATCCTCCACTGGTGCCCCGCCAGCGTAAACCGTTAGCGCAGGCGAGTGCACCATTCCATTATCATCCTTTAAAAAAAAAAATAGGTACTTACAGCAACTAATAAGATTTGTATCAGAACAAAACACGACGATTTGAACATTTTGTATGTATTTGTGCAAATGATATGTTCTACAACCAATCTCAGGTTTAAGTATTAACTCCTTATCTGATTTATACTATCTATGTACAATATCAATAGTTACATAATTAAATATTTAGAAACCTGATTATATTGTGAATATTATGACATGCAAAATATTATTCAAAGCTACTAATAATAATATTGTACAATTCACACAGCGCCATCTAGTACCAAGCTAAGTAGAGCTTGTGTTATGGGTACTAGATAACTGTTATAAATACTTAGATACATTTTTTTTTGTACATATACATACGCTCTCTATCTCTCTCTTTATAACCCTCAACACCAGACCCTAAATGACCGTTTAAAAAAAAACACAAATTTTTGTAAAATCACCGATTCCCAGACGATCAACGATCCGATTTACATCGGAAAAATGCGACAGGCCAGGTCTTTTATTTGTGTAATAGATGTATAGAGAACGTGTTCCTAAAGGATACACGGTGCGTTTACTAAGTAGAAAGATGTGTATACTTTTGAATACACAGTGTTCCAGACACTGCATGACAAAAAGATACACATGGCGCCTAAGGTGTTAATATTACAAATAAAAGAAAACAAAATTTTGTATCACATTATTTTATTATACAAAAGGTGGTTTTATCCTCTTACTGCAGCTCACACCTGAACGTGATGGTTGGCGTGGTGGATTGGCTAATGGCGGGAAAGAGACATCAGGTGCTGGGAATGGACTTGTCAATATCGGCAATGGATCTTCTAATGGAGGTAGCGCATTATCCAGCACCGGTAATGGACCAAACAGAGCCGCTATTACATCTGGGCTTGTTAATTCTGCCAGGGACGGTGGACTCACTGTTGGGTCTAATGAACTTGTCAATACCAGCAATGAACTTAATAATGTCGGTAATGGATCTATTAAAGGCGCTAATGGACTTACTGGTGTCAGTAATACATCTGTTACTTCCGGTAATGGGTTTGCTAGTACTGGTAATGGAGTTGCCAATGGTGGTAGTGGACTTATTGCTGGCGGTAATGGGTTTGCTAGTACTGGTAATGGAGTTGCCAATGGTGGTAGTGGACTTATTGCTGGCGGTAGTGGGTTTGCTAATACTGGTAATGGACTTGCCAATGGCGGTAGTGGATTTACTGCTGGCGGTAAGGGACTTGCCAATGGCGGTAGTGGAGTTACTGCTGTTGGTAATGGACTTACCAGCAGTGGTTGTGGATTTGGTTGTAATGGTAATGGACTTGCCAATGGCGGTAGTAGAGTTACTGCTGTTGGTAATGGAGTTACTGCCGGCGGCAGTGGAGTTACCGCTGGCGGTAACGGACTTGCCAATACCGGTAAAGGGCTTGGCAGTAGCGGCTGTGGACTTACTGGTGGGGGTATTGGACTTGCCATTACCGGTAATGGGCTTATTAATGGCGGCGCTGGGATTACTGCTGATGGTAAAGGACTTATTAGTGGTGGTAATGGGTTTGCTGGTAACGGACTTGGAGGTGGTGGATTTGGTAGCGGATATGGTGTAGCTTTGGCAGGAGCATCTGGATATGACTTGGAGAAATGGCATTTGATGCCATTTGTGTAGTAGTCCTGAATTGACTGCGATGCTAACGTCTGAGAAAAAAAAATGCTATATTATGAATGAATGAATGACATAGAAATGACACAAACAATCATATTCATGAATCCAAATGTTTGTATCGTCGGAATCGAACCCGCGACCATCAGAAGTCGAGCAGTGTGCTAAACCGCTTTAGCACACTGCTTGACCTCTGACGGTTGCAGTCTTCGGACAGTCACGAATACAAATATTTGTGCCGTGCGAGGAATCGAATCCGCGACCGTCGAACATAAAGCGGTGTGCTAGACCGCTAGACCACAGAGGCCGTCAGTTTATTAATTGTACCAATCTTCTATCATTGTATAATGCAAATACAGCATATTCTACCTTTGTATCTATTTCACAATCATATTAATTAAAGTCATCATTCTGCCTTGTTTGTATTCATATGTAATGCATATATAAACAAACAGTATATTATGTAATTGTTATTTTAGTTTATTTTACATAAACAGAATTGCATTCATCACATTCTTGAACTTGACCGTGTATATACTTATATTATATACTAGCTGACACTCGCAACTTCGTCTGCGTTTAATTTCCTCACCTTTTGCAATATTTTTCATTGCAGCTCCGCTCCTATTGATCATAGCGTAATGTTATATAGCTTAAGGCCCTCCTCGACAAATGGACTATTTAACACAAATAGAATTTTTCAATTCGAACCCGTAGTTTCTGAGATTAGCGTGTTCAAACATACAAACAAACTCTTCAGCTTTAAACTATTAGTATAGATTTGAATTATTAATTACTAGTCGCCCCGGCTTCGCTCTGGTGTTCATGTATTATATATATAAAACTTCCTCTTGAATCACTCTATCTATTAAAAAAAGCTCTTTAAAATCCGTTGCGTAGTTTTAAAGATTTAAGCATACATAGGGACAGACAGCGACGGCGACTTTATTTTTACTATGCAATGTACATATATGTACACTGCATAGTACATACATATATGTACATACATATAAATTTCAATCACGTTCTTGTATTCTTGAACTTGACCGTTTTTATCATATATTTCAATTAAGAATTATACAAATTTCACAATGAGAAACGTTTATCTATTTTTTTTTCCTACGATGGTGGCAAACAAATATATGGCCCATCTGTTGGTAAACGGTTACCGTAGACTATGGACACCTGAAACACTAGGGGAGACACGTGCGCGTTGCCAACTCTTACGAAACCTTCATATACCATTCTTGAAAAACCCCATAATGTAGTCTCTCGTTGTCGAGAGACGCTCGCACAGGGCGACGGTAAACATCTACTATCAAGTTGGCTTGTTTAATTGCCACTTCAGTTTCATAAAAAAAGAATAGTTTATTTCTGTTGTCACTTCCGGTTTTTAAAAAATGCGGCACAAGATGGCGGCCTACGAACAGAGTCGGACAAAACAGGGATTATACAGATAGCTCGATAACGGAACGGACGAATTGTCCGTGTGTTTCTAATATCAAAAGTGGAATGACACTCATTGGTCACTCACAGTTTCATTGGTATCATCAGTTGAAACCATAAAATAATCAAAATGGATAAGTTTTCAAGGACGAAACATGTGCAAAACGGGCGATTGTTATCATTTCCTGTTTTTGAGACCAATGGGGCACAAAATGGCGGCCTATGAACAGTGACTCGTACAAAATAGGGTTTATGCAAACGGAACGGATGAGCTGTGCGTGTGATTATAATATTCCTCTGGGAGATAAATAAAATCTTACCTGAATATATAAAATATTAAATACTAATATATACATTTTGACTTCCATTTTCAAGAAACTAGATCACAGTGTAACATGGGACGTGGTTTAGTCTATTTGAAGATTTATTATATCGCGATTACGTAATCCATAGTGTTGTAGACCCTTGTGCATTGCACGTTGTAACGGCTGTGGCAACAACGCAAACAAAATGTTTAATGAAACATTTATCAAAAAAATTACTTAATATTAAATTTATAATTATTGCAGTGCAATACATAACGATAAAGTTATTGTTTACTCTGTGGCAATAGAGAAGGAATTAGAATTTATGATAGCGTTATTTAATTATAAGTAAGCAATTCATTACTGAAAATAAAACCATAAACGTGTAATTTCAACAATATTCACAATCAAAATGATTGTAATTTTGATCATTCAAATGTATTTGCAAAGACATTTGTATGTTCGTTACTCAATCACACCTTAATAGGTATTACGATTTGAATAATATTTAGTATTTTAAATCTATGAACGTTTAATTTCAATAATATTCAAAATAAAATGGATTGTACGTTTATAAAGATATTTGAATGTTCGTTACTCAATCGCGCCTGCATAGTTAATAGGATTTCAATGATATTTAGTAAATCTATGAACGTTTATTTTCAATATTATTCAAAATAAAATTGATTGTACGTTTATAAAGATATTTTAATATTCGTTACTCAATCACACCTAATTAGTTAATAGCATTTGAATGATATTTAATAAATGCATGAACGAGTAATATCAGACTGATTGTAAGATTGCAAAGACATTTAAATGTTCGTTACTCAATCACACCTAAATAATTAATAGAATTTCAATGATATTTAGTAAATCAATGATTATTCCATTTCAATTTGAATTGAAAATAAAATTTATTGTACGTTTATAAACACATTTGAATGTTCGTTACTCAATCATACCAAAATAATTAATAGAATTTCAATGATATTTAGTAAATCAATGAACGTTTATTTTCAATAATATTCAAAATGAAATTGATTGTACGTTTTCAGAGACATTTGAATGTTCGTTACTCAATCACGCCTAAATAATTAATAGAATTTCAATGATATTTAGTAAATCTATGAACGTTTATTTTCAATATTATTCAAAATAAAATTGATTGTACGTTCGCAAAGACAGTTGAATGTCGTTACTCAATAACAACTAAATTTACATTATCTATGTCAATGGGAAAATAGCAACTAAATAGGTAATAGGATTTGAATGATATTTAATAAATTTATGAATAAATAATTTCATAATATTCACAATTACTGATTCCACATTCGATGATATTTAGTAAATATGTAGTTAGATCTTGTCATAGATCCATACATTACATATGTTACCCGGATTTACATGGACTAAATTGCGCGATAGGTAATATAGATGGCTATGGTGGTATAGCGAATACAAAGCATTACAAAAAAACAATACAAAAATTGTTTTTATGAGTATAATTGTTTGTAGTCTGTGTGTTTTCTATGTATATTATTTATGTATTTACAAAAAATGTATATAAGTAATTGTATCAGTCGTTTAGTACATATAACTCAAGCTTTAAGCTCTGCTTAGGTTAGGACTAGATGGCGCTTTGTAGCCTGTCCAAGGTCATTATTGTACTCTCAATAAGATTTCAATTGTCATATTTATCAATGTGTTTCATTCGAATCTGTTCAGCTGTTTAATCATAATTTAGGACGATCATACAAACTCTAGATACTCAGTTACATTTATTTAGAACTAGCTGTTTCCGCGACTTCGTCCGCGTGGAATTTTATTTTATTTTTCTGAAATAAAAGTACCTAGGTTACTCCTTATTACAGCAGCTACCTGCCAAAAAAGTCCCGTCAAAATCGGTCCAGCCATTTCTGAGATTAGCCGGAACAAACAGACAGACAAAAATTGTAAGAAACGATATTTTGGTGTATGTACTGTATTTATATTCATACGCATGTAGTAACGAACGGTAATATCAATATTACAAACAGACACTCCAATTTTATTTATATGTATAGATTAAAAGTAATTATGTTATTAAATTATATAATAACAAAACTAATCATCCCGATCGATTCCCTGTCCAATTCAAACAATTACTTAACATAGGTTCGTAAAAAGATAAAAAGGAAATAAATCATTATTATAACATTATCACTGTATTATTGTAGTATCATACCTTATAATATTATTAAATAATATACATTTCAAACACTGAAAGCTTTTCTGAATTCTGTACAAGTTTTACAATAATGTACTGTACAAGTAAGTTCCGGAATTTACTTAAGTTATAAAACAAAATCGGCGATCTTACTTTATAAATTTAGTATTGTATTTGGGTAACAGCATTTTCTTGCGCAGCATTTCGCCTGGAATTTAACTATTATTTTATTAAAATGAATATAATTTCTAAAATAAAAGTTTATATAATCTCAGGGGCATCGCAGGTCTTACTTTAGACCATAGGTGAATCACGGTTTAGAGATAAACTTAGTTTTGTAATAAGGAATACTTTGGTCAATCGTTTATTACTAGTGCTAAACCATACCTGGTTTAGCATCTTTTTGTAATAAAACAGACAAAGTTTATAATATTACTATAGATAGATATTATATAATTAAGTAACAGGTAAATAAAATAAAAGAAAATGTATAAAAAAACATATTTTATTCTTTAAAAATATTACATAACTATATGGAAGGTGGAAGAATTGGTATTTTCCTCAAATACTCACACCTGCAGTTGCAAGGGTATGCAGGAGGCAATCCAGCGGGGAATGGGGGTGCCAAAGCAGAAACAGGGGACGCCACTGGCAATAATGGGTTTGCCAGACCAATTGGCATGGCTATTTCTGGCAAGAACTCGCAGGGCGCTCTGTCCAAGCAACTTATAGGTGGAGGCATAACTGGCAATGGTGGTAGAACTAGGTGGTCGTGAGCTGCCGGCATGAGTAAGTGGCTTCTAACCTGAAATAATTACTTTTAATTAATAAATTAAGTCAAAAATCATTTATTCATGTAGGATATTTTGGACGCTTATGAACGTCAATTTCTTGTTGAGAAAAACTGGCAAGACACTTTTTTTAAGACCTTATTTACATTGTACTTATGTAGGCGTCCATGTCTAACATTATTACCTAACAATCAATAAGAAATATAAATTAACCAGTTTTTAAGCCAGTTTTTTGGTATCTGCCACATTCGAACTCACTGCCTTTTGTATCTAAGCCCCTGGAGTAAACTAGGTCATCAGGTAAAATACCATCCTGATCATCTGGATGAACGGCGGTCCTCTACCGTGCGTTTTTCTAGAAACTGGTGTGCCACGCACTACCACATTGTGGAATCACCTTCCAGCAATAGTATTAGTAGAACCGATACGATATTGAAATCTTCAAGAAAATAGCATATTCCTTCGTAAAGGCCTGATGTTGCTAATTCCCCTGGTGTTGCGGGTGCTCATGGGCAGCGGTAATCACTTACCATCAGGTGAGCCGCAAGCTCGTTTGTCCCTTATATGAAAACAAAGGTCATCAGAAATCACAAAATAGTAGTTATACAAAGAAATACTTACAGCATTGCAGAGTGCAAATATCAAAACTATACGTCCATACATGTTTACCGTTTGATTTCAACCTGTGCTCACTGTTACTATTAACCCACTGTGTTACTTTATGTACCTGCCATTTATTCGTTTATCATATTGATTAACCTATTTTCCAATACAATAGACACATATACGAAGAAATAATGTATTGCATTTCAAAAGGATTTTGTAATTATTTCGGCAAAAAGTGTTATGTATAATAGATAAAGCTAATTTCTATGGCAGTAAAGTTATTATGATTAACTAGCTGTGTCTACGGAGTCACGTGCATGAAATTTATAGCCTATGTGTTAGTCTGATGTATAAGATATATTACTATAAAGTTTTTTCAAAATGCGTTCAGTAGTTTTTGCTGGAAAGAGTAATCTATCTATCTATCTATACTCAGAAACTTTCGCCTTTATAATATTAGTAAGAAGAAAGATACAGCGATAAGAAGTTCTTAATAGAAATTATGTATTTACAAAAAAAATCTACTGAAGTATTCAATCAATTGTCTAGTATCTATAACACAAGCTGTGCTTAGCTACCAGATGGCGCTGCCTGAATTGTCAAGGGTTATTATTACGTACAAGTTTGTAATAATTCAGTAAATAACTTTGGAATAATTCTTTATAATCTATACAAGAAGCTTAATCCCATATTTAGTAGAGGTAGACTGTAAAGGGTCGGTTGAGTACGTTTGAAGTACCTCAGTCTCATCTCATCAGTAGGTTTGCAAGCTGAGTTTCAGTTGTAGGTTACAGATAAGGCACTGACATTACAGGATAAGAGGCATAACAGCTTAGTCTTCTGGAATGGTAACGCTTAAGTGGTATCACAGGCATTAAATGTTAACGTGATGTACTTAGTTTTGTTCATGAACATAGGCGACGGTGACCGTTTACCATCAGGGCTGTTAGTCAGCCTTTCCGATTTTCCGATCTCAAAAGAGATAATAGTTTCTTGCTCATTCTTCTTGTGATGAATCTGCATTCCGAATGAGTGGTAGAATAAAAATCTTATTCTGGATACTAACCACTTAAAACGTTTTGGACACAACATATAGGTAGTCTAAAATGAATAAATATGTGAGAATCGAAACTGCGACCATCATAATTTATAACATCAGTAAGTCATCGTCAGTAAACCAGAAATTAAAAGCAGTTAACCCCACTTAATTAACACATAATGTACGACTTACTTTAGATTGAAATCAGTTTTTCCTTCATCGGAAAAATTGTCAGCAACATTCAAATTTTTTTTTTATATTTACCAGATTTTAACTCACAACCTTTTGAGTGTAATTAGGATAATAAAATAAACTCAAAATAAAAAGTAATAAATCAATATAAATAGTAACTTTATTATAACATTTATTATATAAATCAGTAAGTATAAATATACATAATATAAATATAAATAAGTATAAATATACAAAAATTACACGTACGGAGGAGTATGTAATTCGCACACTTACAGTTTATATAGAGAAGAAGTGCAGAAGGCTAATATTATTTAAAAAATAATACACCAAAAATACATTATATCAATGAAAAAAAACATTACACACACTACCATGTATTTGACACACACACGCGAATGTACGAGTATACTCTTTTGTTTATTTTAGTCTGTGGTCAAATTGAGAATAGATTAATATCGTCTTTAATATTTATTGCCAATAGAATCACTAACAGTCGTATCAACGTTTAAAGAACATAATAGAAGAACATGGAATGGGAGGGGACGCCCTAAGAAAAGATGGATGGATTGTGTGAAAGATGATATGAATAAAAGAAGAGTATGTTCAGATATGACGACCGATAGAGAGCAGTGGAAGAGAATGACATACTGCGCCGACCACAAATAATGGAATAAAGGCAAGGCAATGATGAATACAAGAACATGGAATATGACAAGAGCTCCACCGACAAGAGCGCAGCTCTTAAATTATGAATGAACCTTAATAATGTTCAAATTAATAATTTAAATTAATTAATGGTCGAATTTCGACTGGGTAACTAGTTATAACAAATCTACAACGATGGCGGTGGAATAGGTATTTTCCTTAAGAAATGACTCCGTACTTGCGTAGGGTTAACTGGCGGTAACATATTCGAGGTTGGCGGTGCCATTGCTGAAACAGGCGACGCCGCTGGCAAGAACGGATTAACAATTGGCGCCGGAGCTGGGTATGCACAAGGGGCAGAGTACGGATAAGGGTATACTTTATTTGGAACTACAGGTTGCGAACAGGGTACAGAAAAAACTTCGGGTACTGGCGAAACACACGGCGCCATTGGCATTGGCACTGCTATTTCTTGTATCGCTGGTACTTCTATAATTTGCTGACCGATAATTGGACGGGGTTGTAGTTTTAAGTCAGCTAGTGATCTCATTGGCAACTGTTGTATTGCCTTTGGCACGGCTATTTCTGGCTTTCCAATAGCGGCTATTTGTAGCATTTCCATCGCTTTATTAGCGCTGGTCGGTGATAGAATGTTTCGGAGTATGGATGCCATTTGATTTTGTCGGCTGCTCGCGATCGCTGCCATTGCTAACTGCGTTATGGAAGCAATTATTAATAAACAGGCTAGTTTATTTTTTGCCATGTTAATCTGAAAAATAAAAAATATTTATGTCATTTGACGGCCTCGGTGGTCTAACAGTTTAGCACACCGCCTTCCTTCCGATGTCTGCGGATTCATTCCTCGAACGGTATAAACATTTGTATTCATGACTATAATTATATAGATTTGTCTGGGTGTTTCCTATACATATTTACAAAAAAATGTATATAAGTATTTATGTTAGTTGCCTGGCACCTATAATATACAACCTTTATTTAACTTGGGACTAGTTAGTGTGAATTGTCCAGGATTATGATTATTATGCAAGAAATGCTGCAGAAAATGTATAACAATATATCTGTACTGAATTATAATAAATTAAAGGCGTAATTATAAAAAAAATATATATTTTTATATCTAGCACAGCTATTAAGCAGATCAAGGAAAAAGTTAGAGTCTTGTCGTATTAAAAACTAAAAATATTGATGCAAAATCGTAAAAAATGGCATGAGCTCCACCAACTAGAATGCGGTGCTTAAATTATGAATTAAACCTAGATTAATATTTGAGTAAAGTCATTTATCGTCACGCTACAATCTTTAGGAGACGAGCAGAAAGAAGTTGATATAATAATGTAATTACTTACCTATTACAATTAAACAATACGTTTGATGCGTTGACAGATAAAATAGCTCTTTATATAAAATGCATATATCGCAATTTCAACGATATATTAACATGATTGCAAGAGATAATGTCAGTTATTTCATTGACTTTATCTGAAGATTACTACATTTTAGATTCATAGAAAAAAAATGCTATTACCTGATTTTTTATTTCTTTTTTTCATTTGATGTCCTCGATGGTCTGGCGGTTTAGGACAGCCCCTTACTTACGTTGGTCGCAGATTTGATAATTCGCATGATGGATTTGTATTCTAGGGTGTGATTGTTTGTATCGGTCTGTGTGTTTTTTGTGTATATAATGTATGTATTTACTGAATATACATATTTATCTATATCTATCAGTTGCCTAGTACCCATAACACTAGCTCTGCTTAGCTCGGACTAGATGACGCTGTGTGTTTGTCCGGAAATTTTATTATTATAAATGTAATGTTAAATGGCAAAAAAACTGGCAGCCCACCTGATGGTAAGTGGCAATCGTCACCTATATACATGTACAGCACTACAGACATCACTTTATCATGTGACACCCGTGATATCACTATTCCAGAGGAATAAGACGTCACATTCGAAGTTTCTTCTATTGATTCACAGATGCCACTAGAGGGATAAGAATATCAAGCTAGCACAAATCCAATCAAATCAAAATATCTTTATTTTGATTTGATTTGATTGATAGCTTTTTTACGAACTACTCTAATGCTATTGGCCACAGCTGGCCTTTACAACTTCACCGGACGTTAGGGGGCGAGTGCAGATGGCACTCCAAACCCGCGGAAGGACTTATGGAGCGGCTGATGGCCAACTCCTGCTTGAGGGATACGACTTTAGTCTGAGGGCATCACTAGGGGTTCGAACCTCGGCTCAGGCCGTCGTAATTTTGATCCCCGTTTAAATTGGACGGGGAATCGATTGGAGGGGTTGATTGATAGCACCCTCTGTTATTTATATTAGTACTAGCTGTGCCCGCGATTTCACCCACGTGATATTTATACTCTTGTATACTCTTCCTTTTAAGCCTTAATTAATTTTTTAGTATAGGCCTCCTTCCATCCTCTCCATTTTATTCTATTTAAAACTATACTCTATGGTTTTAAAATTAGATGCATTTACTTAACTTAAGTAATTGTGAGTACAAATATGTTTACATAACAATAACATATACATACTTAAAATAACTAAATAGATTTTTTTATTCGTTTCTCTGGAAGGATCTATATCACAGTTAGGTTTATACTAATCATAGTCTATATGTTATTCTGAAGTATATGCTGCATAACTGTAAAGTTTCAAGTAAATCTGTTCAGTAGTTTTGGCGTGAAAGAGTAACAAACATTCATCCATACTCATAAACTTTCGCGTTTATAATATTATTATATTAAGATTAAGATAATTCATAATAATCATCATAATCATCATCTCAGCCCGGAAGACGTCCACTGCTGAAGAAAGGCCTCCCCTAAAGATCTCCACGACGATCGGTCCTGCGCTGCTCGCATCCATTTCCTTTCAGCGATCCTGACTAGATCGTCGGTCCACCTTGATGGAGGCCTTCCCACGCTGCGTCTTCCGGTCCGCGGTCGCCACTCATCGCCCCAACGGCCATCTGTCCTATGAGCTATGCGCCCGACTAGCTCGTTCAAACAAAACTTTTAGCTTTAGTATCTTATATAAAATTCTCGTGTCACAATGTTAGTTACCATACTCCTCCCAAACGGCTTGATAGATTTTCATAAAATTTTATATGCATATCCAGTAGATCTGAGAATCGGCTACTATCTATTTTACATACCTCTAAGTGGTAAGGGATATCCACCCGTAAATATATATATATTTTTTTTATCTATGTCGAAACATAAAATTTATTATTATTTATGATTGAAAAAAACATACAACCCTAAATTTTCATCCATCTATCACAACCCCTATTTTTTATAGAGTAATAACGCTATAAAAATTATAAATTTATATGGCAAAACACCGTTTGCCGGGCCAGCTAGTATTAATATAAATATTCCACTGGAATATCATATATAGAGGTATCGAGACTTTATGCTATCAGATCTGGTGTCAATGAGTTGAGTTACCATTGGGCGAATACTCGATCTGGGCTCTGTATGAAGTAGAAACCTTAGTTATTACTGTATTAGGGAGTGGAAGGGGATTGTTAATGTGGACTGCTGACCCCATTGCTGGCAATACCATTTTATGTTCACCTCCACGCCGTTCCAACAGGAAACCATCGATAAATTCATGCTGCATTTGTTACGATGGACTAACTAACCTGACATGTGTACATTAGTATGATTGGCTGTATTGATCTAGATTTTTTCTAAATGTATTATTTATTTGTATAATAGTCTGTTGTCTGATACCTATAACACAAGCTCTGCTTACCTAGAGGCTAGATGGCGATGTGTAAATGGTCCAGGGATATTATTATTACTAAATATTAAAAAAAAACCTACATAATACAAAATCTACTGAACAGATTTTGGTGAAAATTTTTAGTAATATACATTCTACATCGGAATAAAACATAGGCTATTTTAAAAGATATTATTTAAATTGGACGAAATATAATGACAAAATATGTTGAGTAAATGTTATAATGAGGAAGTTGCGCGTGTCACCTAGTAAATAAATAATTACAGTAGGTAGGTAGGTAAAGAGTATATAGTTATGCGTTTTCTCTTTAAACCTGAAATTGGCCGATTGCGAGACAAATTTGAACATTTCTGTTCTTTTTTTTATACTACGATGGTGGCAAATTTCTATTATGACAGCCAAGTATTTGCATTTTTAAAATTAAATTATGGCACTATTGGAAATAATTTTTGGTTGCTAAGTATACACATACAAAGAAGTAAACTACAGTTTATTGTTTTTTTATTCATAATTTATTATTTTTCTTTCTTGTAACATAAAAGACACATAAATATTATTATCAATATTGAAATATGATATTTTTCATAATGAATTCATTTTACAAAAATGGCGGCTGTACTACCACTTGTCTTAAATATTTCGTGCATCCCAGAACAGGTGGGAGTGGTGGCAAAGTACATCCGCAAGTGGGTATTCCACATCCGCAAGATGGCGCTGGTTTTATGGGTGTAATGTACGCACCACAATCACAATTTGGTACTCCACAACCACAGGCAGGAGTAGTATAATATGTTGGGGAATCTAAAACTGTACATCCGCAGTTAGGTACGCCACATCCGCATGAAGGTAAACCTCCACAAGTGGGTATATTACATCCGCATGAAGGTATACCGCATCCACAGGACGCCAGCTCAACACCGGCCGAGAAAAAGCCATTAGATCCACAAGATGGTACTTCAACCGCTGGTGAGAAGTATGTGGGAACTTCAATAATACGTGGTGAACATCCGCAGTTAGGTACCTTACATCCGCAAGCAGGTTCTAGTGGTGCCAGTATAGGTATATCCGGAATGTAGGGTAGGTTTGCGGAACACCCGCAGGTTGGTGATGCAACTCCCCCAAGAATGGGTAAATTTCTCAGCGGGCTGGTTTTTTTCAAAATTGCTCCATTTGTCTGTAGCTGAAAAATAAATATTACTTTTTAAATACGATTTAAAGAAATAGCCATAAATTAGTCTCTACTATTAGGAACGCAGTATTTCAATCGTAAATTAATAAAATACATTAACCTAACCCAATAATCGAACTGAAGAGCCCAAAAGTCTGGAAATGTATCTATTATTAACTGAATCAATGAAGGTCTCAATATTTTATTACAATGAAACTTTTACATTTGTGTATTAAAGAATACAAAAAAAATTGTGCTTATGTTTAACTAACTCTCCGGAAATGAAAACACCTATAACAATGTAATTTAAGCTAAGAGATGATGGCAGATTCAACTTCAAATGATTAAAGAGTTCAACGAAATGTAGGCATAACGACTTGTAGATTTACCATAATGTGAGATTAGTAATACTTCTAACTATACCACCTAGAATTATAGTCGTAACTATATCAATATATGTATACTCACAAATAAACAGGCGGAAAACAAAATATACAGATATTGTGAATTCATCGTATCAGTTTACAAACTATAATATAAACTTACAGTGTATTCTCTTGCCTTTTATACCTATTTAATGATTACAAAAAAAATTACATACAATATCTATGGATTTTTGTAATTAATTATTAACAATAATAGATAATATTCCTGGACAATATGACTCAAGATATACAAGAATTTTATCAAGCAATGCACAATATGATGCCTCCAGTGTTGTAAGAGTGTAAATATTGTAATGTGTCGTTTAGTATCAGACAGGCCGTATAGAAAAATAGAAATAATCTATGTTCAAATACATAAACTTAATATAAGTAATTTTGAAGTTTTTTTACTATTATATCATTCATCCGGAAAGCTGAGTATTAATAATAAAAAATACTTTTATAAGTCTCGGTAGTCTAGCAGTTTAGAACACCATCTTATGTACGATGGTCGCGAGTTCGATTCCTCACACAGTACAAATATGAGTATGATTGTTTGTATTGGTCTGGGTGTTTTCTATGTTTATTATGTATGCATTTACAAAAAATGTATTTGTGTATTTATCAGTAATCTAGTACCCATAACACAAGTTGATTCTTGATATGCTCACATTTTGCTGGGTGAAAGAATCTCAAAATACATAAAACTATTTATCTATACATACTACACACATAAATAAAATTCGAGTGTCTGTTTGTAATATTGAAATAACCGTTTTTTACTACACGCATATTAATATAAATACGGTACATACACCAAAATAATATTTTTTACAATTTTTGTATGTCTGTCTGTCTGTTTGTTCCGGCTAATCTCTGAAATAGCTGGACCGATTTTGACGGGACTTTTTTTGGCAGGTAGCTTATGTAATAAGGAGTAACTTAGGCTACTTTTATTTTTGAAAAATAAAGTTAAATTCCACGCGAAGTCGCGTGAACGGCTAGTTCTGAATATAACAAAAGAAAACCGAATTGCGTGTAATTATAAGAATGTAAACTAAGTTGTAAACTCTATTGGCGGGAGGAGGAAAAGGTATAGTACGTAATGTGGACTAATAAGCACATTGCTAGCAATTTAAGTATTGTCATATTGACTTTCATGAAAATTTTAAGTGAATTTGCCACGAATGGTTGACTGACCTAACCGCAAATTCATCTTATCATCCTCCACTGGTACCCTTAACCCTTTAGCTCAGACGGGTAGACTATTATTATCAACCAAAAATACAATGACTTCCGATGTGATTTTTTTAACTACACTTTATCTTCATTCTAGCCAACTTATTCATAAATAATGAGATGGCAGGCTGGGTTACTTTAGTAGCCTGGCTCTACACGCAAAACGGCCCAAATGACAGACCAATTTGCGGAAAATGGAGTCCAACCTACATTACATTACATGAGATGACAGGCTTCCGCTAGTGCCCCAGATTGTTCGGCCTATTACTATGGTATTGTTGGCATTACTTGTTGGGCCATAACTGTGTACATATTATACTTTGGTCGTCAAGTTGCGTATTCCAATAAAATAAAAATCTTCCCCATTTCACGCGCGAGATTTAGCGCGGGAAGGTCAGCCCGCGCCATCTTATTATTGCATTTTACTATGTAATATTATGTTATCTGTGATTTTACCATTTTTTGAACTCTTTCGCGCGTGATTCAGAGACTGTTTCATGTCATTCGCTTTTTAAAATTTCATTTTTTATTAGTTTTTATAACTTTTTGTAACTCTATAATTGTCTTTGCTCCAGTCAAATGTCCGCCATTTTGCAATAATTCATTATTATAAAAAGGCGCTAAATAACGCACGATTGGAGGACGCGGGACTGCGCTCACTGGCGGTGCGAGCGTTTCTCGTTCTCTCTGTCTACATTAACATGCTTATTCTTTCCTGCTTGAAAACCGATTCACTGAAAGAGCGTACGTGTAAAACCTACCTGCTACGTTTACATTCAGCCGCTTCCCCTGCCACTCGCGCACGAAAAACCGACAATCGAGGGAGCGCCGGGCAGCGCGAGTGGCAGCGCCAATGGCATGGGAAATGTTTCCACTCTGGCGCTACTCACTTCCCTGCTCACTTGGGCTGAGTGTAAATTAGGCAGAAATAAGTAAACAGTGCGCGGGGTGCTTTCTTGTTCTCTTATTCTGCATTTACATGCACATTCTTTCCTGAGTAAAAGCCGATTCTTGCGTGAAAGAAGGCAGCTATTAGACAGAAATAAATTAAAACAAAGTCTTAAGTAACAACTCTTTATTCTATTCTATGTACATATAACAAGATATTATACAACTAAACAATTATTACATATCTAAATTTGAAACAATGTAGTTATTTTTGGCTTGTGATTTTTTCATCGCAAATTGGATTAGATACCTTATGAAGTGATGTGATATTTTGTATACAAAATCGATTATTTCTGTTAGCAAAATAACCGGTTTTTCCATAATCGATATTATTTTCACAACCCTAATTTTACCCTTTGCCTTCAGGTTTCTTGTTTCTATTTAAATCTATACTTTATGGAATTAGGTGTCATATTGCGTAAGTTAGTTTCATTATTTAATTGATTTATACTATTGTTTAATTCCGCTATCATTAGCATGTGTGAGACCTCAGTGCGGAAATCTGTCCACCACGACTGGAAGACTAACAGCGCTTCCGGAAGCAAAGATCAGATTTCCGCATCGAATATTTGTTTTGAGTGGCGCACTGGTTATGTATATTCGAAATACAGATCCAATCAAAAGTAACGGGCAAATTGCCTGATATCGTTTAAAAAAAATTAAATATATATAACTCAAAGGTGACTGACGTAGTGATCTATCAACGCACAGCCCAAACCACTAGACGGATCGGGCTGCAATTTGGCATGCAGGTAGATGTTATGACGTAAGCATCCGCTAAGGATTTTGATTAGTCTACCCCCAAAGGGATAAAATAGGGGATGAGTTTATATAAAACTTTGTCAATTTTAAACCGATCAGGCTAAGAATTTGCATACATAAAGCTACTATGACGTAGGCATCCCCTAAGAAAAGATTTTGATAAATTCCACCTATAAGGGGATAAATTAACGCGACCGAAGCCGCGGGCAAAAGCTAGTGTTATATAAATACATTTTAAAGTGTACCTACTTAGAAACCTAAATAACAGTACCCAGTGCTACACAAATTATTACATACTACTTAAACGCCCCAGCTACGCACGGGTGCATTACAAATATTTTACGTCTTATTCTATGCGTAAAACGTATGTATTACATAAATCTTCCTCTTAAATTACTCTATCTATTCCTGAAAACTGTATTAAAATCTGTTGCGTAATTTTAAACATTTAAGTGTACAGACAGCGAGTTTATTTTATATTACACTAACGACCCGTCCTGGCATGGCATGGATACATTACGAATCTTTAAATTTCTCGACACTTATGCAGCGACACCTCATCACATCACATATAATGCTATAGTGTTGAGGAGATAACAACCGCGCTACATACACATTCAATTCAGAAAAACTGACAATATACTAAACAGATTTTTTATATAAGCCAGTTTCATTTGAACACTGTCGAATTTGTTATTGCTATGGGAGTATGGATTTAATATTATTCGTTCTTCGGTGGGGGAGGTTTCCCGCTGGCCAGGACCTTCTTCATCGTCTTCATCATGGTGGGGATCAGTCCTATATGCTTATCAACGCATTTGACTGCACATTTCTCAAAATCTATTGTGCACTTGTCAATCTGAAATAAACAGTATATTTATGAGTTTTGCTGAAGCAGACTATATAAAAAGTGGTCTGTGTGGGTGTCACCACACAAGTGACCTCTATGTCACTTGGTGTGTCAAAAAGTCAAAGAATTAAGAATTTTGCCAGTGCCTTGTTTGTACATTTTCGCGACTGTTTGTAATTTGATGAAAAACTAAACCCAGATAGAAACTAACGAAGAAAGAATTATCCGTGAAAGTACTAGGAGAAAAGATCTGCAATCCCAAATGATTCCTAAATTCACAATAGTTACACACAGTACGAAATATCAATCTGTAAAATTGTTTAATAATTTACCAATACATCTAAAAACTGTTTATAGTTTCACATTGTTTAAGTCCAGATTGAGGTCATATTTATTGAATAAGTGTTACTATTCCGTAGATGACTATTATAATACGGTCAACAATATGGTTTCACCGCCGGCAAGTCTACCACTGACGCAGGTGTAGCGCTGATAACACATATTTTCCAATCATGGGAGAAGTCACAGGATGCACTCGGAGTTTTTTGTGACCTATCAAAGGCATTTGATTGCGTGGATCATAAAACACTTTTGTACAAGCTCGAACATTATGGTATAAAAGATAATGATCTAAAATTAATGAGAACTTATTTAGAGGATAGGGTCCAAACTGTAGATATTGACGGTATAAAATCTAAGGGAGCTAATATTGGAATGGGCGTTCCACAAGGGTCAATCTTAGGCCCCTTTCTCTTTTTAATTTACATAAATGACCTTCCCTTTATGGTAGAGAAAATTGCAGATATAGTGCTGTTTGCGGATGATACTTCGTTAGTGTTTAAAATTGGACGTCAAACTAATCAATTAGACGATGTAAATTGTGCTATGTCTGCTATATTAAATTGGTTTACATGTAATAACCTATTATTAAATTCCAGCAAAACAAAGTGTATAAAATTTACACTTCCTAATGTAAGACCAATAAATACACAGTTATTGCTTAATGACGAAATAGTAAATTTTGTTAATGATACAGTTTTTTTAGGTATAACAGTGGACTAGAAATTACAATGGGGGCCCCATATTTCAAAATTGGCCAATAGACTCAGTTCAGCTGCATATGCAATTAGAAGAATTAGGCAATTAACAGACGTGGCGACGGCTAAACTTGTATACTTTAGTTATTTCCATAGCATTATGTCATATGGTATACTACTATGGGGTAAAGCAGCCGATATAAATACTATATTTATTTTACAAAAGAGAGCCATACGTTCTATTTATGGTATGGGTTCAAGAGAGTCATTACGTCAGTGTTTTAAAGATTCAAATATCCTCACCGTTACTTCACAATACATTTATGAGAATATCATGTATACACGGAAGAATTTAGACAGTTTTAGAAAACTTAAAGACTGTACAAATAGAAGCTTACGCAATAAAAATAAGCTAATTTTACCTAAATGCCGCCTGCACAAAGTCAGTAATTCATTCTATGGTAATTGCGTAAGATTTTATAATAAACTGCCAGAATCTGCACTAAATCTGACAGAGAGGCAATTCAAATCTTATATTAAACAATTTTTATGTAAGAAAGCCTATTACAGGATAGACGAATTCATAGAAGACAACATATCAAGTAAATAATTAGTTTATTAGCATACAACGTTATAATTTGTTTATCTCATTGCTTTCTTGATTCAATTATTTTAGAAATATGAAAGCGTAGCGGGTTTTGTATTAATTGCCGCATGCATTCTTATGTGAAATGTGAATACTATAAACATCAGATGGCAATTGTGAGTAGTTATGACGTGGTCTGGTGTTTTGAGTAGTCATGCTCACTAAAATGTCCAGACTTGTGGCGGCGTGGTGGGCCGGGTCATTGGGCTCCCTAAAATATGGTCGAGCGCAGTGATGGCTGGCTCATCCGTCATACTCGTGAACGGGTGCTGCTTGTAGGGACTGGTCTGCTCTAATCACTATGACTGATTTCCTCTTATTAATTGTTTAACCAGTTGGTTATGTATTCAATATTTTTTTCTTTTTGAGTATTTAATTGAATTAGTGCTAATCGGTGGTTTGTATTCACACACTTAAACTTAAATTGTAAGTAAGAATAAATTATTTAAAAGAGCAACACACAAGTTTCTTGCTTGTTCTTCTTGTGATGAGACAGCATTCCGAATGAGCGGTAGATTAAAAAAAAAAAAAAAATATGACTATTCAAAAGTGCTTCAATGTAAGTTTATTTGAATAAATGATTTTCTATTCTATTCTATTCTATAATGATGGACATAAAGACTTATGAGGACCCACTGCACTATGCTGGCTGACATACCTAGATTTAATATTTAAGTTGCAATTATGTTGTTGACAAAAATTTACTGTAATGTTGGAATTATGTTATCCTATACATTATTTAAATGTGTTTATTAATTTTAAGAATTGTTACGATTAGTTCTAATAATCGGGTTGACATGTTAAAAAACGAAACTCCCAAAATAAATTTAAATTAAAAATAAATGTCACTTTTCGCAGATATTTTTCAAGTCATCAAGCATATAATATTTTTCAACACACTTGCTCATAAAGTGGATCTAATTTCACTGGGTTTCTATAA
Source organism: Achroia grisella (assembly GCF_030625045.1). Taxonomy (NCBI): domain Eukaryota; kingdom Metazoa; phylum Arthropoda; class Insecta; order Lepidoptera; family Pyralidae; genus Achroia; species Achroia grisella. The sequence goes on from NW_026712626.1 coordinate 1,774,594, forward strand.
ATAAAAACGGTCATAAAACACGCGGGAGTTAAGTGTGTAGAAACGCCTAAATTACGCTTCGCAAACAACTAATATGCAACAGTTCAACAATACAAAATGTGCTTAGTACATAAGAATATAGTTGGTGGTTTGTATTTATTTGCATGTTTCGAATTGGAAATGTAAAGTTACAATATTTATTTCAAAGAGCAACACGCAAGTTTCTTGCTCGTTCTTCTTATGATGAGACATCTTTCCGAATAATGGTAGATTAAATGGATGTTATCATTCATTATGACTATCCAAAGTGCTTGAATTAAGTTTATTTCAATTAATGATTTTCTTTTCTTCTCTTCTATTCTATAATTATTTGGAGTTGTAACTTCTTTGTAAATATAAAGTTTTCTTTATAAAGAAATCCGCCGCCATCCTTCTTATTTCGTGCATTATAAACGCAAATAATGATGTTGTATTGGAAAAGCACACTATTTGCTAATTTTCAAATTTCGAATTGAAAATTCAGCCGTGCGCTGATTTAAAAAAAAGTAAAATGGCGGGAAAGCAATAGGTGGATATGAACGACTTTATTGAAAAAAAAACTGTTTCAATTATTAAAAATAAATAAAATATAATATGATTTTTTAATGATTATTTCTTGATACTCACAGTCTCTTGACTTGGATCTGGACCTAATCTGTCTCGTGCTGCGTCATTACAGTCCATTACACATCGTTGCAGTCTGTTTTGGAGATGGTTAATTTCACCCTGTAAAATAAACAGATTTCCATTACTAAACTATTTTTTTTAAATCTAACAAGCAGGCAAGGCTACCTATGTTTGTTTTTTGGTTTGGTATTTGTGTTTTCTTCAGTCAGAAAGTTCTGGAGTCAGTCAGAAATATTGGTATTAGTCAAATTAGAACTCACAACCTCTTGAGTGTGAGTCAGTGTAATAATCCAACATTCTATATACTTACATACTAGTAGCCCGGCCACAGCAGCCCAGCCATACATTGTTGTGGCTAGGGTCCTTACAAAATGGGGGGAAAGGGGATTATCAGTAATGTGGATTGATGCTCTCATTGCTAGCAATCTACCATGTCAGGTTAACCTCCACATGGTTCCCCCTGGATACCATCATGATAAATTCTTGATGAATTTGTCACAATGCGCTAACTGACCTGACCTCATGTTTACCTTATCATCCTCCACTGGTGCCCCGCCAGCGTAAACTGTTAGTGCAGGCAGGTGCACCATTTAATTGTCATTCATTGCGACTATTAATTATGATGTAATCTATCTTTCAATTTAGACATCACATTGCACACAATGTGCGAATCAAATTTGCAATTATTTCAGTAGTTTAGGAGTCCAACGCGGTTCGCGGACCAACAATATGACACTTAATTTTTATATATGTATAAAGATATGTGTACCTGAACATAATTATTGGCCTGGTTCAATGAAGTCGTGCAATTTTCTATACAGCCATGCACTCGTTCCAATGATGACTGTTGGTCATCACAGCATTTAGCTGCACAGCGGTGCATATCACCCTGAAAAATTAAAGTAATATTTCTTACATTTTTTTTTATTTTTAAAGTAATATCCTACTCTTTCTTTCTGAATACATCCTTTTGCCATACATTTTATTCCTGCATGTGCATTCCTAAATACATTTTTGTATACATTAGGGGCCAAGCAAAATTGCAGCAGATAAATTATTACTGCTGCATATGAGCACCTGCAAGTCGACAGCGTTGTGAGGAAATTAATTCAGAAAAGTCTAGTAGGAAGCAAAATGGGCATCTGGAACCAAAAAATGGAAATGTGATAATAAATTTATATTAAGTGTAATGCCAGTATTCCAAAGAGCTATGATATTTCTCAAGATGGTCATGGCCTTTTGTGCTGCATACCATAGGTGGTATATAAAGCTTGACCGTTTAGAAAATATATTATTATTATTATATACTATCACCATCTACTATCATCAAATCCAGACTACAGTTTCAGTTATCAGAACACCTAGTGTTGTTGTTTCTAAACTGTTATTTAAAACCATAAACCACACCACTGTGTCACCCTAAGCATGACATTGGCAAAATCACTGACATCATTTACTGGAAGCCTTTCAAATTAAAAGAAAAAGAAGAACTGTTGTTTTAAAGTCCATCAAATTTATTTATCTTAAATTTCTTAAATTTTAGATTACATTCATAAACTTTATTTTCCTTTGCCAGCTTTTAATCTCAAGATGATGTGTTAGGTGCTGCTTGTCACAACTAATGTTATTCATATTTGTTCATTTTTTTAATCTTTTATATAATTGGTAAACAAGCTTATGTGCCTACTCATGGTAAGATGATAAATACCTAGTGGATTTGTTATAATGGGCTAACTGATCTGACCTCATGCTCATGCTATCATCCTCCACTGGTGCTCCACTAGCGTAAACCGTTAGCGCAGGCGGGTACACCATTCCATTATTATCCACTTAAAAAGAATTGACTATTTCCATGAATAGCATTATGAGAGCTATACGTTGCTATTCCAGAAGACTAAAATGTCATGCCTCTTATATCTTCTCTGCTTATCGCTCTCTTCAACCGAAACAGCTTACAAAAGAAACTGATTGGCGGTTAAAATAGATGAGACAAAACTACTATTTGTCTAACCTATTTTAGCCGCGAGTTAACTTGAAGAGTTTCTATAAAGACTACCTCAATAAATTATTATAGTTTTTTCTATTTGTAGTATCGGTATTACCAATTATTGCATAATGCACTGGAAGCATGGATCATCATAACCTCACTTACTTGCATTCGCCTTAGATAACTCCTGTCCAACTCGTTAACCAAGTTGGTCATCTCCTGTTCTATCCTATATTTTTGTGCTTCAACCATTTTGATGGATTTAATTTATAAATATTATTAAAACATTAAATTTAAAAGAAAAATAAATTGAGCATTTGACAAAATGACAGTCGGCAACACAGAGTAGTTTTCTCTCTGCAATTTTGTGTTTGACGTTTTACTGACAATATGACATTGACACTATTTTCCAAAAGCAAAAAAGTATACGGCCTAATATTCTAAATAATAATAATAATAATAATAATCATTTATTCAGCATCATAATACAGAGTAAAAATATAGAAAACTTAAAACCTAATATCTGAGCTGAAAGGGCCTACACTCAGCAGGTGCTACAACGTGTCACTTTTTTTTTTATACCACTTAGGTGGCAAACAAGCATACGGCCCATCTGATGGTAAACGGCTACCGTAGCCTATGGACGCCTGAAACACCAGGGGTGTCACATACGCGTTGCCGACCCTTAAGAAACCTTAATATACATTTCTTGAAAACCCCCATGTACCCCATGTACCCCCATGTCACTGTAGCGCTGATGATAAATGAAGGGACTCTACTTGTTACCTAAAGAAACTGTATACTTTCATACAGAGTTTCATGTATGTAGTACCAAACTAAGATTTAGAAGGACCATAACAAACTAAAGGTTGGCTATTGATGGGTTCAATATGTCATCACCATTTGGCAAAAACCGCCAGCTTCAGAAAGTACAGTAGGTACCTAAGTACAGGATTAAATCATGATCCACGAAGTGCAATAAAAAAGTAAAAAAACAACACATTTTCGAATGCTTACGATTTTTAATCAATGCATAGGAATATCATTTACAGTATAACAGGTTTCACAAACGGCACCAATTCGGAATACAAAGGTGTTGCCAGCTTTGAACAGCTGCACGGCGGGGTGATGGGTACATAAGCGCCACCACAACCGCAGTTATATGTTGAAGCAACTAATGGTCCAGCTGCGGCCTCGTAACCCAATCCGCATGGTAATTCCGGTATTACTGGTGGTAATATCACCTCGTAGTTAGATTTACACGCACATGGTGGTGCAAACGTTTCGACGAATGGCAACACCGGTTTCGTTATGATTGGAAGTCCATTCGGAATGTAAATAGCTGATGCTACCTGAAAAATATAAAATATATTTTAATTTGATATTGTTTCAAAAACGACTATGAGATCGTATAAATCTATTATTTTCTAAACGTTACTTGTAATCTTACTTATACACCCATATCTTAAACCTATCCACCAAATGAGAGAGAAGGGAGGGTTACACAAAACAACAGCATTCTTCAACCCATACATTGACGCTATTACGCTATTATATATCAACATATTAGGTATGTGAAAAGTTTACTCTAATCACTTCTATGGTTTTAACGAACAGATAAACAAATTAATTCTTTAACCAATAGATAGCCACGTCATTTGTGAGTGTCAAAGTCTATATATTAACCCGAAAACTGAAAATACTTTTTCGAAGTATCCGGAAATGTATATCGGCCAACGAAGTGGGCACGAGTCCGATAGTATTGTATAATATTAGGCAACTGGGGGGTTGGATTGTTAGTAATGTAAATATTATTCGTGTTATTTATGTTAAATGTTGTGTTATTTATTGTTAGTAATGGTACCATTGCTCGCAATGTACCATGTCAAGTTTCACGTAGTTCTTCTAAGAAACCGTCGTGATAAATTCCTGGTAAATTTGTCACAATTGGTCAATTGACCTGACCTTACTCATCCTTTTATTTTTGATTGGTGGTTTAACAGCGCAGGAGAGTGCACCATTCTAATATAATCCATTAAAAAAACTGCTTATTTGTATCTTTTTAATTAAAAGAGGCAATGTTTGTGACTCTGGATGTTCGGGCTAATCTCATCTGCTACTATAATTTTTTTTTAAGCAATACGATTTATCGACCAAAAGTTATATAGAATTACTCTCCGAATAAGAGTGTATCTGCAATGAAAAATATTGTAAAATGGGGAAAATATCCCGCTAACGATGTTTCACAAGTCAGCTATGTAACAATAAATTTAAACTTTGATTAATAATTTTGAAATTAACAATGCTTAGTTGCAAAATAATCGATCGGTAGTTATCTAAAAATGACGAAATATTGATTTTATTATTTATACTAGGGTGACGGCACCAATAATGAACAAGACCCTTTTATGGACACTTAAAAAATAATAATTAAATATTAAGCTAGAACACACTTATTTTTGCTCCAGCAACACCTTAACTCAAACGTCCACCTTTTAGCTGTCATAATGTCAAATGTCATCGAAAACGGCCATTTTGCTTCAAAATGGCTGACCGTTAAATTTGTCGTGTTGGTTGTCGCAAACAAAAATCTGTTTTTATTGTGAAAATCGTTAAGAGAGTGAGTATTGTTTTTTGAAAATTACTTCAATGTCTTTGTTGTTTCCTGTACAATCATGTTATTTTACTTAAAGTTAAAGGATTTTAAAAGAAAATTAAAATTAACGTAAACCGGTAGATTCAATATTTTAATATTTTTTACGAGATGTTCATTACTGGTTTCTAGATTATCGAAACCTCTAGTAATGGACATGTGTCGAAAGTTAACTTTTAGAGTATTTTGTGAGAATGTCGCTTAAAATAATTCTTTATGTCATAACAATTATTTATTTAGTCGTGATTTTTATTTTGGACAACTTCTACCAGTAATGAACATGTGTCCAAGATTGGATATTTTTTTTGTGTCTATAATTGGTACCACTGGATTTCGTAGATGGCGCCAAAAAAAGATTACACCCCTGAGCAGATGGGGCAAGCTGTTGAAGCAGTCAGACAGGGAGAGAAGATTGCTACGGCACCAAAGAGGTGGGGTGTTCCGCGTATTACAATATATAATAAAATATCGGGCAAAAGTCCTTTGGAGTGTGCAATGGCGCCACAAACAGTTCTTTCAAAAGCCGAAGAAGACATTTTAGTGAAATGGTTAGTAGCAATGAGCGAAAAACATTTTCCAGTAAATCGTGAATTATTAATGGAAAGCGTACAAAAAATAATTGTCGAGCAAGGAAGACCTAGTCCTTTTACTAATAATAAGCCAGGGAAAAAATGGTTTCAATCTTTTTTAAAGAGGCACCCAGATGTCGTCGAGAAAACCGCGCAAAATCTTTCCAAATCGAGAGACGATGTGTGTGAAGAAGCTTTGCGAAAATGGTTTTCTGAAATCGAGTCATATTTAGAACAAAGAGGCCTCAAAGACATTTTGAAAGATCCAAGCCGAGTTTTTAATACTGATGAAAGTGCTTTCTTTTTGTCACCAAAAGCAGGCCGAGTGCTTTGCAAACGGGGTGAAAAACACCTTTATAACTTTAGTGGAGACGAAAAAGAGAACCTTACTGTTCTTGTAACAGCTAATGCTTCGGGACAACTTGCTCCCCTATGATTGTTTTCAAATATGAAAGAGTACCGGCGCACATATCAGCGAGCGTTCCCGGTGATTGGGGAATAGGAAAATCAGAATCGGGGTGGATGTGCGGAAGCACCTTTTATGAATTTATCACAAATATTTTCGATCCTTGGCTACAACAGGAAAACATACAAAAGCCTGTTGTATTTTTCTTAGATGGACATAAATCACACCTAACGTTGCATTTGTCAAATTATTGTTCAGAACATGGCATAGAGATAATAGCATTATACCCGAATTCGAAACTTCTATTGTGGAATCTATTAGTGACCCTTTGCCTTTAAATAAGAGAGGATTTTTCAAAATTAAGGAAATGGGGAAATATTTACCCGATTTGTATCTATTATATATATTGAAGTATACTTGAAGTGGAATTGTTTTATATTAAATTGTTTATTAGTTTTAAGAGCAAAGAGTTAAGATATCTTATAAATGAAAGTTAAACTTGAAGTGGAATTCTTTTATATTAAATTGTTTATGTTTATTAGTATGAAGAGTACGTAATATTTCTTTTATGGGTAAGTTGCTAAAGACTGAAAAGCCTACTTTGAAAAGTCGAATGATTAAAGACTGAAAGTAACAATGTTTTTATTTAATCCATCTTCCTTTTGACAAACTTTTATTTAATTTCCTGTCAATACTATTGATAATACATATTCTGTGTCCATAAATGGATGTTCTTAATTGGGGATACATAGTTCAGGGATAGTCCATAATTGGGTGTCCATTACTAGATTTCAGATGTGTATCACTGGGGTTTAGCGATCTCCTATTTTTTCTATTTTTTTTGCAAAATGTATCGGTTTGTAGTAAACAGTAGTAAGTTTACTGTATTCTTTGTTTATTAATATATTTGCCTACTAACTGTCATCCATGTTCACTCAAAAAATCTGATGTTATTCAAAGAAACAAGAAATCGTCTGCTTAAAATGTCCATAATTGGTGCCGTCACCCTATTTTAATTGCGTAAATATGTTCTATCGACTGCGAATGATATCGTTTTAAAATTGTTTTCTTTTTATTGAGGCGGGATTGCACGTGCGGACTAATCTTTTAAAATTAATCTATGTATGGAGTGTAGATGAAGAAACTGTTGCACAGATTAATACAATAAATAAACATTTGTAGTGACGCGAGACAAATATGCACGAAGCTGGGGCGAGTGTATATTAAAAAAAAACAAAAAAACTTACATGAAATACGACGAGCAAAGGAAACAATATTTTAGATGCCATGTTGAATTCACCTCAGTTGACACTGGCCTATTTTCCGTTTTACGCATATATATTATTTCCTATATGGATGTTTGCGTAATTAGTTCGTGACCAACAGGTAATTTAAGTAATGTTTGACCTACTTTGCGTAATGGATGAATAGATGTTGACACAGTTTTCCTGGCCTATCTAAAAAATAGGTATTAGGAAATTGTTTTTCATATATTTCATATGCTTAATAACAGCACATAGCTACTTAATAACTTCGATTACTATGTGAGACTGTCGTATCGTTGTTAACTTCGGTGGTCTAACGGCTTAGCACACCGCTTTATTTCCGATGGTTGCAGGTTCGATTCCTCGCACGGTACAAACATTTGTATTCATTATTATGATTCTTTGTATTTGTCTGAGTATTTTCTATGTATATTATGTACGTATTTACCAAAAAATTCTAAGTACCTATTTATATAAGTTGTTCTAGATGGCGTTGTGTAAAACGTATTAATTTTAGTGAATAAAAAGTGTACAGGACTCCTTACATTTGGGCCGCTGGCTGGTACGACTATTCCTTATTTTTAAATATTTATATTTTATATCGGTTGCTATGGTTTTGTTATTTATTTCTTTTTATTATTCCTTGTATTGCTCTTGCTCTCATATAGTTTGTTACGACATATAATGTACTATCCTTTTACATATTGCATCTTTAATTACCGCTATCGTTGGCTGCAACGACCCCAGCACCCTATACACAGAAATATGTGTATATATATGTATACCACACAAAAAGAATATATGTATCATGACTAGGGTTTACTGATCACTGTAAATCAAATAAACACATGGCAAACATAGTACTGTGTTTAAGAAAATCTGCTAATCTTTGCACATTTCCCATACGGTTTCCTTCGGTAAACTACACATCCTATGTGATTGTAGCCCTCTCTATGTACAAACGAAATATCTCCTTTGAAATGTACACTCTATCCTGAGGAGATAAAAGTCATAGCTTCAATTCTTGTCCCTGACGGGTTTAGTTGGCGAACTTTAAACAAAAGCGAGCACATTATATCTATGCAAGTCGCAGTGCTATAGGTCTTTTAAGCACCAAGTAATAATATAATAATAATAATAATGCTGTATTTCTACAACCACAAGATCTCAAAATTAAAAAGGAGAGCACATAATAGTTGAAGTTCATTAGCTAGGTAATCAAATGGCAGAAAGTTGTGCAATACAAAATGAGGAGCCTGATATCCTAAACTTGGTATTACACCTGTGCTATATGTATCAGTGTTCTCTTCTCTCATGTACTATATATATATATATATATATATATATATATATATATATATAAATATCCCCTTGGGCACTTTGTGGCTCAGACGTGCCGTATAGGTAGTTTTTTGTTGATCCTTTTTCACTTGTTGATCCGGAGGCCTTTTGTTGATCTAATGCCAGATGACCATATGTAAATGTTGCTCCGTTTTGAGCCACAACTGTCACGACGAGTAATAATAATAATTAAGTGATTTATACACGATTTTATACAAATCCACCTTTTTGGCATACGAGCACTTCTTGATCCAATTCAAACGGGCCAATCAGGGTGCAGCATTTGCCAAGGGCTTCCTCATTGGCACGTTTGGGCTACTACATTATGGCTACAGTAACTTAATAATGTCTAGCTAGTATTTCAAGAATAATAGTCTATCTAATCTAAATATTTATAGAAATCAGTCTGGAGTAACGTGACTCCAGATCAAACCTCAATACTTGTTATTTTTTGGACGGGAATCTTTTCTTTTGTAACAACGTTACTGAGCGAATAAAGAGAAGACGCAACGGCGGATCCAGGGGGAGCGTCATGGAGGTCATGGGAGTCATGGGGGCGTCATGACTCTCCCCCCCCCTTAGCCCAGAACTTAGGTAGACCACTAATTGAACTAAAAAATAATGAAACAGCAAATTTTTTTGCACGATCGGAGTGTTGGTGCAGTAGTATTAATTATAATTAAACATTGTTACTTAAAACATAACAGTTAAAGTACTATAACACTAAAAGCAAAATAGGTATTTTCAAAATACTTTTTCAAAATAAATTACCCTTTGAGTTTTTGTCCAAACCTCAGATATTTTATTTATTTTAGGTATATCAATCAATACATAGTATAGCATAGTACAGTCTGTCTGTCTGTCTGTTTGTTCCGGCTAATCTCTGAAATAGCTGGACCGATTTTGACGGGACTTTTTTTGGCAAGTAGCTGATGTAATAAGGAGTAACTTACGCTACTGTTATTTTAGAAAAATAAAATAAAATTTCACGCGGACGAAGTCGCTGGGGCCAGCTAGTCTATAGATATACCGAGATTTAATGTTTAAGTTGCTATTATGTTATTGACAAAATTTTACTGTAATGTTTACTACATGCATATGAATATATATAAGGTACATATACCAAAATAACAATTTTTATAATTTTAGTCTGTCTGTCGGTCTGTTTGTTCCGGCTAATCTCTGAAATGGCTGGACCGATTTTGACGGTACTTTTTTTTGGCAGGTAGCTGATTTATAAGGAGTAACTTAGGTTACTTTTATTTTAGAAAAATAAAGTTAAATTCCACGCGGACGAAGTCGCGGGAACACCTTGTTTTTAATAAAAACATCTTTTTTGTGGTACTTGAGAATGTTGAAGCCTGTTGTTTGTAATATTGAAATAACCGTTTTTTACTACTTGCATATGAATATAAATACGGTACATACACCAAAATAACATATTTTACAATTTTTGTCTGTCTGTCTGTTTGTTCCGGCTAATCTCTGAAATGGCTGGACTGATTTTGACGGGACTTTTTTTGGCAGGTAGCTGATGTAATAAGGAGTAACTTAGGCTACTTTTATTTTAGAAAAATAAAGTTAAAAACCACGTGGACGAAGTCGCGGGAACAGCTAGTGTATAATATATTAGAGATACCTACGTGTTTTTTTATTGATGACTAGCTGTACACGGGATTTCGTCCGTGTTGAATTTAACTTTATTTTTCTAAAATATAAGAAGTTAAATTCCACGCGGACGAAGTCGCGTGTACAGCTAGTTGTCGGTAGTCTAGCGATTTAGCTAGCACACTGCTTTGATTCCTGCTTGGTGGTCGAGGGTTCGATTCCTCGCACGCTGCAAACATTTGTATTCATGAGTATGATTGTTTGTAACGGTCTGGGTGTTTTCTATGTATAGATAATATATATGTATTTACGAAAAAAAATCTTTGTATTTATATCAGTACCCATAACATAATCTTCAGCTAGCTTAACTTGGGTCTAGATGAAGCTGTGTGAATTGTCCTGAGATTACTATTATTACTATAATAAATCTTTTCAAATCAGCCGATGTTTATTTTTGCCATAATACGTGCTGTTACCATGTGATAATATTACGTACGTACTTATTAAACTATTAACTTATTATTAAATTGTTTGTAACGGTCTGGGTGTTTTCTATGTATAGATAATATATATGTATTTACGAAAAAAATCTTTGTATTTATATCAGTACCCATAACATAATCTTCAGCTAGCTTAACTTGGGTCTAGATGAAGCTGTATGAATTGTCCTGAGATTACTATTATTATTAATTGGTACACAGGTAAACTACTAACTAAGTCATATTGGTGTTGTTTGTTATGGTGAAAAAACTAGTAGGTATATATATAAGTTACACGTACAATTTCAAAGACTTATTTCTTGAAATCTACTGGCTATTCTGAAATAAAACTTTAGTGTTTGTATATGTAATGTTTGCATATAAAATATGATTAAAGGTTACCAGTGTATTTACACTTTTACTGAACAAACAGAGTTGTTTAATACTGAAAATATTGTGTGGAAGGCATCAATTACTTTCAGTGCATGTATAGCTTTTCTCTTTTCCTAATTATTATTATTATTAAGTTTAAAGTGGTTGAATTTTACGTAAGGGGTTTTTATACATTATTTCTAATTTACCATTTATTTTAAGTTTTTTAAACTCTATTCATCGAGACCTATCTAATGAGTCCAAACACGATATTTCTGCTGTAAGTTTTCGAAGAGTATGTTCATCATCTGATAATACTGGTGCCAGCATGAAGTCAAGGTTAACAGATAACTAATTACTTTTATTTCGTCAAAATCTTTAGATTACGTATAATAAATTCATAATATCGCTACCTATTCAAATCAAAACAAGTATTAGGTACTTCATGTACTAGTATATAAATTCATCAACACACAAGTAAATGATTTTTAAATATATTCAGAGCCAAAAAATCTTTGTGCATTTAAAAAAATGCCGATACGGATTCACTATTGCAGGAAATTGTTGAAAAAATATATATCGAGTATAAGTATCTACTACTATCGACGAATACATTTGGCAACAACGCATGGTCTCGGCCGGAACGGCAACATCGCATATTAGAATACAAAGATAGTGATAGAAAGAGAGAGACAGTGGATCAGCAATATCTACGGATCGTGGCTGGATCAACTAAGTGTGCAAGTGTATATAAATATATATATATATATACATTTGTCTTTAATTCAAAGGAAATATAAATAATGAACGCATCACATTTAAAACAGTATAAATAGTTAATAATTTAATAATAAGTTAATAGTTTAATAAGTACGTACGTAATATTATCACATGGTAACAGCACGTATTATGGCAAAAATAAACATCGGCTGATTTGAAAAGATTTATTATAGTAATAATAGTAATCTCAGGACAATTCACACAGCTTCATCTAGACCCAAGTTAAGCTAGCTGAAGATTATGTTATGGGTACTGATATAAATACAAAGATTTTTTTTCGTAAATACATATATATTATCTATACATAGAAAACACCCAGACCGTTACAAACAATCATACTCATGAATACAAATGTTTGCAGCGTGCGAGGAATCGAACCCTCGACCACCAAGCAGGAATCAAAGCAGTGTGCTAGCTAAATCGCTAGACTACCGACAACTAGCTGTACACGCGACTTCGTCCGCGTGGAATTTAACTTCTTATATTTTAGAAAAATAAAGTTAAATTCAACACGGACGAAATCCCGTGTACAGCTAGTCATCAATAAAAAAACACGTAGGTATCTCTAATATATTATACACTAGCTGTTCCCGCGACTTCGTCCACGTGGTTTTTAACTTTATTTTTCTAAAATAAAAGTAGCCTAAGTTACTCCTTATTACATCAGCTACCTGCCAAAAAAAGTCCCGTCAAAATCGGTCCAGCCATTTCAGAGATTAGCCGGAACAAACAGACCGACGGACAGACAGACAAAAATTATAAAAATTGTTATTTTGGTATATGTACCTTATATATATTCATATGCATGTAGTAAAAAACGGTTTTTTCTATATTACAAACAGACACTCCAATTTTTATTAAATGTATAGATGTATAGATTATTATTTATTTATTTATTTATTCATCCAAAATAATACAAATTGTGTAGGATAACGTAATAGTAACATTACAGTAAAATTTTGTCAACAACATAATAGCAACTTAAACATTAAATCTCGGTATATCTATAGACTAGCTGACCCCAGCGACTTCGTCCGCGTGAAATTTTATTTTATTTTTCTAAAATAACAGTAGCGTAAGTTACTCCTTATTACATCAGCTACTTGCCAAAAAAAGTCCCGTCAAAATCGGTCCAGCTATTTCAGAGATTAGCCGGAACAAACAGACAGACAGACAGACAAAACTTGTAAAATATGTTATTTTGGTGTATGTACCGTATTTATATTCATATGCAAGTAGTAAAAAACGGTTATTTCAATATTACAAACAGAAACTCCAATTTTATTTACATGTATAGATGTATAGATTAAAAAAAAGTAACAGTCATAAGGCTAGTCGTATGCCTAATATATATAATAATGTAATAAATTCATTTAAACAGAAATTGCGGGAACATTATTTAAATTTGTAACTTTTTTACTGTCCTTCTCCTTTTTTCACATCTTTCTGTTATATCCATATAGTTCTCTCTATATTTTCTGTTTTTCTTACTTTCAATTTGAGACTGTACTTATAATTTGATTATCGGATCATTATGTATTTACTTATATATAATATTTATACATTTATGGGTTATATTTACATATATATTTATGTATGTATACTGTTATTTTTTATAGAAATGTATATTTTGCTTATCTTTATTATCTTTATAAATCTTTTTTTGACATTTCTTATTTATATTAGTGCACCGCCAATAATCTTTCTCTGCACCACTCATGGTTGCCTGGTAAATAACGCGGCAAAATATTAAGTCCGCCACATGTACAAATTTTTTTGTGCATTAAAGTTAAAGAAATAAAAAAATACAATACTGTTTAATGAAAATGCGTGTTGTCTAGTGCTTTGAGATGTATCAAAATAAGGTCAACAAAAAAGTCCGTGATGGTATATGTCTATCTCTTAAGGATAACCAACAATAACCATTTTTTATCTTTTACATTTTACGGGATTTTTTTTATCGTATGTTTCCCTTAAAATCATGTAAACTATGTTATTATGTCATAATCTAAAGAAATAATAATATTTTATAGTGACATATCCACTATAAAATACCAAAAAGTAGCAATGTAATTCGTTACGCGCGAATCAGGTGTTATAAGGTCAAAGGTCGGTGCACCCCGCGTATTTGATAAATAGTGCTTCTCTGGATGTCTTTAAGAGAAAATGGCAGTATGTACGTGTATATGTACAAGTCCTTAAGTGTTAAGTTTTTCAAATGTACAATAAAGAATAAATATTTTTAAGTACAGTACTTACGTACATTAATATAATACCTACTTTTTACTTGTATCTATTGTTATCAAAATTAAATTATAAGTTCTTAACTTGACCACGACTATGTGACCCTCTCTTGGCGCCAAAACGAGTGAAAAAATGAACAGCATACGACGACGACGCAGTACCTATAGAGTGGAGCAACTGCTTATTCAGTTTTATTCAACTATTTAGTCCCTCCACCGTTACAATGAATGGAGGCGGATATTACAATGTACGTAGCATTGCGAATATAAAATATCTAGATTAGGTATAATAAATTCATAATTCATAGGCCGTTACGGTATCAGAGCCAAAGTCTTCTTTCTTTGTTTATGTACTGTTAGATGCGACAGCGACTTTGTTTTTATATTACTATGTAATTATTGATATACCTAAAATAAATAAAATATCTGAGGTTTGGACAAAAATTCAAAAGGTACTTAATTTTTAAAAAGTATTTTGAAAATACCTATTTTGCATTTAGTATTTGAAATACAAAACACAAAACTATTTTTGTTTTTAGAGTGACATTTCTATGAATTCACTGTCGATAGCGAGCGGTGCGATGGAAAAAGATAACCGTTTATAAAAATATAATAAATAACCCTGGACAATTAACACAGACTGATACTGAACTGATATAAATAGATATTTTTATTTTGTAAATACATATATAATATACATATAAAACACCCAGACCGATGAAAACAATCGATGACCGATGAGTACAAATGTTTGCATCGTGCGAGAAATCGAACCCGCGACCATCGGATGTAAAGCGGTGTGACCACCGAGGCAGTCGAAATATATAAATAATCTTATGAATTTAATTTATTCTAATTTGTTTATGTGCGCGGGGTGCGGTGTACGGTGCTCCCCCTGCCTCCACCGTTGCTGGAGCTTGCATGTATGGAGCATTGCGAATATAAAATATCTAGATTAGTAAATTCATAATTGATAGACCGTTACGGTATCTATATATATTCGGATTAAAATAAGTATCGCAGTAAGGACCAGTATATAAAGTGATCAACACAATTAACTGATTTTTGAAATATATATACAGAGCCAAAAAGTCTTTGTGTATTCAAAAAATATCTAATTTGTTTGTGTGCGCGGGGTGCGGTGTACGGTGCAGGGGGGACCCTGCCTCCACCGTTGCTGGAGCTTGCATGTATGGAGCATTGCGAATATAAAATATCTACATTAGTAAATTAATAAATTCATAATTGATAGACCGTTACGGTATTTATATATATTCGGATGAAAGTAAGTATCGCAGTAAGGACGAGTATATAAAGTGATCAACATAATTAATTGATTTTTGGAATATATTCAGAGCCAAAAAGTCTTTGTGTATACCAAAAATTTAGCCGTTCGGAGCCATTCAGTCACGAATTATTAGTAAAAAAAGTGTCGAGTATATCGTACTATCGACGAATATATATGGCCACATCGCAAAATAGAATGCGACGTTGCCATACCGCCTGAGATATACGCGATAGGAGTCAAGTTATTCAGTGCAAAAGGTGGAATCAGCAAGTGTGTAGGTTGTGGCGTGATCAACAAAGTGCCCAAAGAGGTGTTTATATATATATATTACATCAATTAGACTCTGATATTTAATGGTATATGTGACGAATGTATCTTTATTATTAAGTAGATTATGGATAATCAAATTAAATAAAAAATAAATTATTCATGTAGGATTTTAACATTATTAATATTTTTACTTACCGTTCAGTTAATTATACAGATTCGATTGAGAAGAACTGGCAAGAAACTTACCTGATTTTTTTTTAATTACCATGCACGTTTGTCATTATAGTAATCGGTTACTATAAGCCAAACCAAATTCATTTTCATTTCTTCATTTCTTAATAAAAGAAATGAACTTATACTAGAAGCTCTGTTTCGCTGTAAGAATTGTCCCGTGTTATTACTTTTACTCTACTTACATTATTATTACTCAAAATAAATCGGCTAAAGGACGTTTTTCGAAAGATAATATAAGATTTGAAAGATAATTTGGATTTGGCGGTAAAAAGAAAGGTACTAAATTAAACACAGAATTTGAACCTTTTTACTTTACCTTTCAGACGGCCTCGGTGGTCTAGCGGTTTAGCATACCGCCTTACATCCGATTGGTCGCGGGTTTGATTCCTCGCACGGCACAAACATTTGTATTCATGAGTATAATTGTTTGTATCGGTCTGGACTTTCTATGTATTATACGTATATATTTACGAAAATAAATATTTATGTCTATGCATTTGTATCAGTTATCTAGTACCTACCCATGACACGAACTTTTTAGCTAGCTTAACTTGGATCTAGATGACGCTGTGTGAATTGTAGTGAAAATAAAACACAAGGGAATCCTCGAATGAAACGGATAGTTACAACAGTCCAGTTAAGAAGAGGCCTTTTAATATCAATAATTAGTCATTCAAACCTAACAGTAATAAATTAACGCCCAGGTAAATAGAAAAAATGCAACGCCAATACAATCATGAAAATCATTGCCTCATTTTGATGTATTTGCAAACTACATTATGAACATTATTATAAAATATTGCATTTGATAATTATTTCTTAATCACTGAATAACTATCACTATATCACTTCTAAGAAAGTTGCTTTATAACCAATAGCAATTTATCAATAAACAGATAGACTGATAATATATAAGTTATATATATATATAAATATTGAATGTTATATTTAAACATTTAAATAAGACTACACTAGTGTTAGAAGTGTCAGAATTGATATTAAAAAATAAAAAGAAATTTTCTATCTGATATTAATTAATCTGTGCTTGATTAACTTACAAAATGAAACGAACTCAATTAGTTGGGTTCTGCTTTCTTGCCATACACTTTCAGGTGAGTTCAAACATATTAAACAACCAGTTGTTCATAACCTTACTAATATATAAACGCGAAAGTTTGTGAGTATGGATGTATGTTTGTTACTCTGTCACGCAAAAACTACTGAACGGATTTTGATGAAACTTTACAGTAATATAGCCTATACATCAGAATAATATATAGGGTATAAATTTCATGCGGGTGAAACCGTTGGCACAGCTAGTATTACATTTTTTTATATTTATAGTATATAGCTGTAAAAATGTCATGCAGATTATGTTACATTAACATTTACGCCAAAAATTTTAATTAGAAGTTAAAATAGAAATAATCTTTATTCAAATAAACTTAGTACAAGCACTTTTAGTAATAATCTTATTTTGTATTCTACCACTCATTCGGAACGCAGATTCATTACAAGAAGAATGAGCAAGAAACTTGTGTGTTGCTCTTTTAAATATATGTTATTTTTTAATTGATTTTTATATTACAAATTTCATTAGATAATTGACTGAAAATATTATGTTAAATTAAAAAATTGGGTAGAGCGAGCTAGTGTTTATTACGGGTACTTACACCCGGCGAGGCACCAGTGGAGGTCAAGATGAGCATGAGGTCATGTCAGTTAGTCCATCGTGGTAAATTTACCCGCAATTTATCACTATAGTTTCTCGGGGGAACCACGTAGAGGTCAAGCTGATATAGTACATTGCTAGCAATCATGTTATTGGTCATCCTTACTAATATTATAAATGCAAAAGTAACTCTGTCTGTCTGTCTATCTGTCTCGCTTTCACGTCAAAACTACTGAACCGATTTAAATGAAATTTGGTACACAGATAGCCTGAGAAAGGATATAGGATAGGCTACTCTTGAATGCGAAAAAAGGGTTGTAAGGGGTTGAAAGTGAGGATGAAAGATTGTATGGAAGAATCGTCATTTTTGAAGCTA
Organism: Achroia grisella; assembly: GCF_030625045.1. Classification (NCBI taxonomy): domain Eukaryota; kingdom Metazoa; phylum Arthropoda; class Insecta; order Lepidoptera; family Pyralidae; genus Achroia; species Achroia grisella. The sequence continues at coordinate 1,792,782 of NW_026712626.1, forward strand.
AAAGCTTGAATCTGATTTTTGAGGCTGTTGATTAAATAAGAATAAATATAACATTCAAAGTATGTAAAAATTTTACCCTTAAGGGTGTAAAGTATCATATATGCTATAATTTAAAAATATATTATATAAATTGGGCGATATCTTATATATAAAATTCTCGTGTCACAGTTTTCGTTCCTATACTCCTCCGAAACGGCTTGACCGATTCTCATTAAATTTTGTGAACGTATTGAGTAGGTCTGAGAATCGGCCAACATCTATTTTTCATCCCCCTAAATGTTAGGGGTAGTCCACCCCTAATTTTTTTTTTATTTTAAGGCAAAACAACGCTTGCCGGTTCAGATAGTATAATAATAAATGTGGTGCAGACGAAGTCGCGCGGGGCAGCTAGTTACTAATAATTCCTTTTCTTCTTATGTGAATGATCGTTAGAACAAAATCTTGCCGACAGCTAAAAAAAACTTTATGTTTTTTGTCTTTAAACTTGGTATATTTCATTGAATTAAGTGTTATTTTGAGGAAGTACTTTTAATTACTTAATGTATTTATATTACTTTGTTAATATCCGTTACCATTAGCATGCGTGAGACTACAAATATTCAGTGCTGAAAGCGTTACCTTCCCAATTAGTCATCAAGCTCAGTTATTGAATCTACACGTATATTGCGACACGTGTTTTGCCTGTAAATGAGGCATCATCAGACATTTAATGAAGCTCGATTATAGCTTCGTAGCCTAGTGTTCAAATTCAAATTCAAAAATCATTTATTCATGTAGGACATTTTAGCCGCTTATGAACGTCAAGTTTTTACATTATAATTTTTTTCCCTACCGTCCAGTTCGGTATATAGATCCAATTGAAAAGAACTGGCAATGAAACTCAATTGAATTACTTTTTTTTTAAATCCAGTTTATTTACAATGCATAGGTATTTATATAGGTGTCTATGTCTAACATTAAATGAAAATCCCGAACATGAAAACTATTGCCATGCACGCTCGTCATTCAAGTAATCGTTTAGTGAGTAATAGGCCTGCTCAGTAAATATGATTTAACAGATGTTATGAATTTATTTAAGGGTAATTCCAATATATCCTTTGGTATCTTATTGTTCAATAATCAAATCAGAGTCCAGACTTGAATTTTGGGTTTATTTTATTTATTTTGACGACGTGGGAAGTATGTCTGTTTATTACACCGTCCAATGGTCACTGGTTCCTTTCCTCGTATGGTAGAAGGTTTTGTATTCATGAGTACGATTGTTTGTATCGGTCTGAGTGTTTTATGTATGTGTATTATGAATGTACTTACAAAAAAATGTATTTAATACCAATAACTTATCATACTGCTACTAGCTTGTCACTAGATGGCGTTGTATGAATTATCCAGAGGTATTTTAAATATGATTTCATAAAGAAGTTTCAAAGAATAATTTTCTCTTTCAGATCATCTTATCACAAAGTCCAATGCAGTACAACATTTTAAATCGACAATTGCCAGAAGTCATTGAAGCACTAAAACATTACGTCGTCCAGCCTACTCTACCACCGATCGTTGAAGCACCATGCGATGCTCATATACCTCTACCACTTCCGTCACCATCATCCACCACTATCATCACGGATTGTTCACCAACAGCCTGCAAAAACTTAGCAAACACTCTACAATTGATGATCGTTTGCAATTTACTGCAAAATACCAATGGTGGATCGGAACTTGCATTGCAATTAGCTAGTCCAATTATAAACGAACTATTCACATCTCCAGTATTGTCTTGTGGTTGTGCAAATCCGTTCGCAACTAACGTCGTTTCTCCTAGAGTAGTTTCTCCTACAGTAATTCCGCCTAGTGTTGTTACTCCTACTAACGTCATTTCAGAACTTACTAACCCTGTTTCACCTGTATCACCGTTTTTACTTTCGGGTAATTTGTTGCAGAGTCTATTGTCAATTAAGTGATTAAAATAAATTTTGTTAATTTATTCAGCAATATATTGTCTAAAAATTTAAAATATTTTTTATTGTAATCTTAATTACAGGAGTTTTAATTTCTGAAATCATCACTTTTGTTTTAAATAAGGTACAGATGCTAAAGTAAATTATTCTTATAAGTAAGTACTTATTAACAAATTATAATAAAAAAAAACAAAAATATTCATTAAATGCATTTTTATTGTATTAAGAATAAAATAACATGGAGCATAAAAACAAAAACCATCAACATGCAACTTAAAACCTTTTTTATACATACCATCATGAGTCCATTCTATAACATTTCGTTATTATGTATGGAATGCACATTTATATGGCTTAACATGGGCCATACATAAATTACATCACAGTTCCTTACAATTGTGTGAGTTTTTTTCCCCAGTGTTAGAAATGAATAGTGAACTATTAGGAGTATCGGAACTAATTTTTATTTCAATTTATTAATAAAATGTAGAGTTTGAAATGAGAACGTTAAGAAATGTATTACTCCTTCCAGATCTTGTCTTCTTCTTCTCAACTCCCTCCTTACTGCTTAATTTGTAACGTAATTTAAGGATGACTCATGATGATGTTCTTGTAACTAGGTAATCTAATATACAATATCACGGAAAGGTGGAACTAAATCACAGGGACATTTATATTTCAGTTGTGCTGGAATTGATTTAGGAAATGTAATTTCCGCTGAATACGACAAAGGACATAGAGGGGGTAAAAGTTCTGGAATTCCTGGATAGTAATCAGGAATATAAGGCAAAGGTACAGCTGGAGCTACAACTTCTGGAATAGGTCTAGTCACTTCAGTAATTTCTGTCACGTAACCTGGAGGAAATGGTACTATGTCTATAAATCTATTATAGACATTAGGAGCCAAAGGTACAGTAGGTGGATACGGAAGTATAGGGTTTACGATCTCTACAGGAGGTATAGGTGCTATCACTTCTGTAATTGGTGCTACAGGTGCAATTACTTCAGTATATCCACCATAAATATTAGGATAAGCGGTAGCAACTGGTCCTACAACTTCTGGTATGCCTCCATAAAGAGGAGGATAAGCAAATGGGTTCAAAATTTCTGTTACACTTGTTCCATAGACATTAGATGTGACTGGCAAACCTGGGGAAATCTCCGTAACTGTACTGATTACGTTACTTGTTACTTCCACGACAGGCGCTGGTGCTACCTCAATTGTTGGATAAGGTATAACATCAACAACAGGGAACACAGGCTCTATATCTACACACGGCGATATTACATCTACCACGGGGGCGACTTCTACTACGGTTGTACCTATATTACCAATAGCATCATAAATAGGTCCAATATGACCAGGTAATAAGACAGGTGCAGGATTTAGAGAGTTTCCAATGAGCTCGCTAACAATAAGCAGTTGGAGGGCATTAGCCAGAGAGTTTGCAACACTATTGTCAACGACAGTCGTAGTGATTAACGGTACAGGAGTAATCGCTGGTATTGTAATAGGTTGTGGTACTACTAAGTTTGGACAGTTGCAGATTTGGGACTGCGCCTGAAATTTAAAAAGAAATCTTAGTATGCTTTGTATTAATAGTTTTTAGGTTGTTTGCTATTTATTTATCATAGTCTTTATTATCTCAGATCTGAAAGTCCTTCACTAAACATAGGTTTTTATTTTTGTGGAGTTTGTTTTTAATAATTATTTGGATTATGGACACCCAAAATAAATTGTGATGACCATAAATTATTATTCCTGAGGACTAAAATATTTCGTATTCCTCAGTATATCGCAATTTCACTGCCACATACGAGTATCTAAAACAAATAAATTTTGGAAAAATGGCAATAGAAATAGGCCAGATCCACGCAGATGACTTAGTACAAAATCCGACTATGGTAAATAAACATGAACAAAGTAAATCACATTTTTGTGATCAAAAGAAATGGTGATTAAAAATAATATTATCAATATTGTTACTTGTTTACTCTTCCGGGCAAAAAATACTAAACAGATTTTGATGAACTTTACAGTAATATAGTTTATACATCAGAATATGTAATACATAGACTCTAATTTAAAAATATATTATGTAAATTGAGCGAAATACATACAATCTAGAATAATATAGCTTATACATGAGAATAACCTATAGGCTATAAATTTCATGCGGATAAAATAGTGGACATAGTTAATTAATTAATAAATTTACCTGACACAAAACTGCGGCTATAGCCAATAGAATGTAGGTGGTTACCATTGTGACCTAGTGATTGTACAACATGTATTGTTGACCTACTGTTTCACTTTATATACTAAATATAACCTATATACGTGGCTATGACACAATTGTAGTTTCACAGAATTGTGATAAACATAGTTATAGCTAATTTATACTATTTCAACAATACCATTTATTTATTATTAAAACAATTTATAGCACTAGATACAGAAACATATAAATTAACATGAAAATATGTATATAATACAGTCATAAGTACAAAAGGAGCTCTTATCGCTGAGTAATCTATTACAGACAACCTTTAGCTAGACGATGAAGATATGAAAAAAGAGTAGGTGGTTCACAACAATACAATTAATATATAAATTATACATACAAATATATATAAATATAAACATACCTACATAGACATACATAAATTTAATAATACACATATACATGGAAAGTTTGAAGAAAAGAAAGAGATTATGATTAAAGGAAAAGTAGAACTAACTAAAAAGAAGTGGATACCACTTCACCTATTTCAGCCGCCGAGCAGCTTGCTTTGTAAGTGTTTTAGTTGAAGATTGTGATAATTCAGAGAAATCTTTTGCCTACATTGTGGAATCACCTTCCAGCAATAATATTTCTAACCGATACGATATTAAAACCTTCAAGAAAAGAGCTTATTCCTTCTTAAAATGCCGGCAACACACTTGTAATTCCTCTGGTATTTCGGGTAAGTTACTCATCACTTACTATCAGTTGAGGCGAAAGCTTTTTGTCCCCTATGATATAAAATATATATATTTATTTATTTAAACAACCTATAATAAATGCAAGTCATACATAAGTAAAGAGTACATATGGCGGAGTTAACACCTAATTATAGGGTAAGAAATGGTAGTCTAGCACATGGGTGGTATCACGGTCGCCACACATTAGAATAGAATAGAAAATCATTTATTCAAATAAACTTAATTTAAGCACTTTTGAATAGTCAACATTTTTTTAAATCTACCGCTTATTCGGAAAGCTGTCTCATCACAAGAAGAATAAGCAAGAAACTTGTGTGTTGCTCTTTTAAACAATCCTTGTAAGTTCACATTTTACAAGTCGAAACGTGTGAATACAAACTACCAATCAGCACTAATTTATTTAGGCTCAAATAATTTGTTCATTGAGTAGTACATCATCACACACCAACTATATAAGGTGGAATAAGCTACAGTAAACTGAAATATGACGGCATATAGGGATCTGTTATGATTATATACATATAGATATTACACTGACCCGAAATAATACGATAAAGGCAAAATACGGTGATGATGAAGCTCTTTTCTTGAAGGTTTTAATATCATATCGATTTAGAAATATCATTGAACTAATTTCATATTTTTGTTGTAAATATGCTAGAAATTTCTAAAAAAAACTTACGGGGAAGGAGCTCCAAAGGCAGCCAACAATCCCTTGTCAAACAAACCAAATTTTAAAGCTAATCGAAAGTACAGCAAAGACGGACAAGTACAGTAAAATTCCAAGATTTGTAATGAGAATAATAATTTGTAAAGATAGTAAGAAACGGGAACGAGTCCCTAATATAACAATAAATAACAAAATTTCCATTCATATATATATTTACATTTATGATATATGCACAATAATACGATGATAAATTATTAAACAGATATAAAAACCTTACTCTTTAAAATATAAATCTCAATTCAATTCAATAATCGATAAAACAAGATAATTAGTTTCAAAATGATTGTACTTTATTGAGATATAACACGACGAGAGATATATGTTACAGAACAGATGTTAAGATTAGATAGTATATATAAGAACACAGCTCATCATATGCATTTACAGATAACAAATATTTTAATCACACCAATATGACGTTTAAAGTCACATTTCTCGCGGTATTATTATTCAAGGTACGATTAAATTTAATAAAATTAAAAAAATAAAGTTTTACGACAGTGTAGAAAAAATATTAAAGCTTTATAGTTGAGACACCTTTGCCTGCCTACTAAAATCGCATCAAGTAATTGAAAAACAAAAAAGAATATGTGAAATTTCAAACAGCGAATTTATATCCAATTTAATGCATTGTTTTCTTTCCGTTTATATGTTGTTGTCAGCATCATCATTGTAGTGTTGTGATAATGTGTAATGTAATTCTCTTCTATTCTAATTAACTAAAATCATTTTATCAAACTCTGTATAATCATTACTCTGTGCGATTTCTTAAACATTTTATTTTCATACAAACCTATTTCTGTCAATTACAAAAATAACAAAAACGACTATCCAAATATAGTGCAGTTATTCTAAAATGAAAAAGTACTAACTGACCAACGCAACTTCGTCTGCGTGACGCTTACTTGACTTTTATCAGCATATTTCGCCCAATTCAAATATTTATCTTTTTAAATTATAGCCTATGTGTTATTCTGATATATAATGTACATTACTGTAAAGTTTCATCAAAATCCGTTCAGTAATATTTTTTTTTCAAATTTTTGCGTGGAAGAGTAACAAACATCCATATTCACGAACTTTAGCGTTTATAATATTATTAAGATTTAGGATTAGATTTTTATTTATTTTCTTATTTTTTTGATAAAAGTTGTATTTATAAGTATTGTACCCGATTTCTGCGTTGGTACCTTTTATTATAACCCATATATTGTTATTTTTTTCAGGCAATAACAGCACAACACATCCTGCCATACCCACCATCCATACCCATAACAAATGTTCTTGGACCACAGCAAATTCCTACACTATCTGCCGCGGACAGCGACTTCCTCTGCAAAAACTTCGCATCAACCCTTCAAGGAGTTATACTCGACAATTTCGCCCACAACTGTCATAAAAAACCTATATTCAACAAAATAGCACCACCTTTGGTCAACGAAATCGCAGCTACCATTTGCACATGTCCAGTTTGTTCTACTGTGAAAATAACGCCAAATTCTTATACCAAGAGTTATATATCTCCAAATACAGTGTCCAGTATTATTAGCAATGCTAATGGGTTAGCTAACACGGTTTCTAATACTCTAATAACGAGATCGTTACCTACAAAACCGAATGTTGTAAATTCTAACGCTGCTACATATGAGGAATTGTTATCTCTCTTATCCGGTTTAGTTGGAGTTCACGGACAATGTAATTGTAGAAATCCCGTCATTGTATAAATTAATATATTTATTTATTGTAATTAATTTATTTAAATAAAATTTATTTATCTAATAATCACTGTTGTATGATTTTCTGATGTGTTACTTTATAATAACCAGGAATGTTAGGGAGCTTCGTAACCGTAACCGAATCCGAAATAAGAGTTTCGGATAATATCGGATAGGGGCGGAGCCTGAGACACGTTATGTAACCATTTTATTAGTTATTTGCATTTTCCTTTTCAAAATACCTTAAAAAATTAATATCCGTAACCGAAACTTCAAAACAGGTATTTAAGAAAAAGATAAAACTTTTTCTACTAGACAATTCCTAGCATTGATATATTATTATTATTTTTTGAAAGCCTTTGGTCGCTTAGGTAATGGTCTGCGTCAACAGTTATTTGTATTTGAATTGATATTGATATTGATACATTTTGATTTATTTATTTTATTATTTTTTTCTTCTATTATTTTTATTAAGAATTAGTTTAATTTAAATTTTGGTAACATTAAGATTGTTGAGTGAATATGTCGCTGCACGCGATCGCACCACCACTGGGCTGCTACTGAAAATCAGTGTTTTGCTCGCTGAGCAAATTGTTCACTGAGTAGCTCAACCCTTTCGTATCCCTGTGGCACCTAATATATATTTTAATGTTTATTTTATGTTTTTTATTTTATGTGGAAGTTAAAGTATTATGTGTTGTATTTTTTTTTTTTATAATTATTTACTATTCTTATGTGTTATTTGAATTTTGTTTGTACTATCTTTGTTATCGGGATACGAATAAAGATTTTTATCTATCTATCTATCTATCTATCTAAATTATCCGAAACAAACGGATAATATGAAATAGTTTCATATTCGGTATAATAATCATTCCTATATCCGAACCCTATCCGTATCCGAAATTTCATATCCATAACATCCCTGATAATAACAATCCTGGACAAAACACAGCGACATCTAGTCCCACGGTAAACAGAGCTTATGTTATGGGTGCTAAACAACTGATACAGATACAAAAATACTTTTTTTGTAGTAATATAAACATTACATAGAAAACACCCAGATTAATACAGATAATCATACTCACGAATAAGAGTGTATAGATACATACATAGAAAATATCTAAGTCATTAGAGACATTGATACTCATGAATACGAGTGTTTGCATCGTGCGAGGTTTCAAACCAGAGGTTCCCAAACTTTTTAAGGTCAAATTTTTCGGTTTTTTGGTAGACCCCCATTCTTACCTGGTATTGATTTTTTGTAAATTTCTAATTGTAGTAAAGTTTAGTGTTAAAAACATAAAGTAAAAACAACAAGATGACCCCTTGTAGTTTGTCACAGACCCCTGGGGGTCGATATAGACAACTTTGGGAATCACAGATTCAAACCCTCGTAAAACAATGTAAAGCGATGTAATAAGCCACTAGAGCAGCAAGTCTACCAGCTCAACAATGGCTATTTGTTTATCTAACTTGATAGTTTCATTAAAAACTATACTATACTAATAGTAATAATATTATCTATACTAATGTGATAAAGCTTGAAGAATCAGTTTTTTGATTTGGTTGAAAGCTCAGGAGCTACGAGCTTTTTTACAGAAAGGTTGTAGGCTACATCACGGTATAACCAATAGTAGTGGAGCAATAATGGAAAATGTTGTAAAAGCAGGGAAAATATAGCATTTCTAGAGGTCATTGTACTAGTAAGAAAAGACTTCATTCAAAATTTCAATAATTCTTAAATTGAAAGATAAGAACTATTTTTTTTAAATTGTGTAAAACTTATAATAATAATGGAAGATCAATTCACATAGTGCCATCTAGTCCCAAGTTAAACTAGCTAACGCTTGTGTTATCTGTACTACAGAACTGATACAAATACATAGATAAGTATATTTTTTGTAAATACATACAAATTATATATAGAAAACACTCAGACCGATACAAACAATCATACTCATGAATACAAAGTTAACACCATGCGAGGAATCGAACCCGCGTCTATCGGAAGTAAGGCGGTGTTCTAAACCGCTAGACCATCGAGGGCTCTTATAATTAACTATTAATTCAAATTCAATTTCAAGAATTTGTTTAGGAGCGAGTAATTTGGTACAAAACTGGATTGTAATCCAACACTTTGTACGCTTAAAAACAAAATTTTGTAGATGCATGCAATATAAAGTTAGTAAATAGAAAGAAATATAGAACTACGTACTACTATGTATGATTTTGTTAATAGAAACTTATAAATATATAAAAAAAGAAAATATAAAATCGTCGTATGTTTTTCAAACCAGATCAAAATATTTTGATTTATATAGATTTATGTAATACAGAATGTTATAATATGTAGCAGTTAATGTGAGCGAATCCGAATGCGCGGTAGATTAAAAAATACGATTACTATTCAAAAGTTCTTAAATTAAGTTTATTTGAACAAAGGATTTTCTATTCTATTCTACTTTAATAACATCTGGCAATTATTTTGTGGACTACTGCGATACAGATTCACCTAATACGGGATTCTAATGTATAATCATAATGAACGTTATTGTATAATGTATATAAATTTAAAAATAAATAAAAAGATAAATACCTTACCCTTAAAGCTTATTATTATTAATTAAATGTAATTTTCATCATATACCATTCTTTGGATGTTGTGGCATTTAGTGAAAATTATATTTTTTATGTAATTCTCACAGTATGCCATATCCAAAGACGCGAAGACAACTCCTACTATGTGGTTAAGAAAATGATCAATACTAAACTTGACCAGAGTTAGTGGCAGACCACTCACCTCTTGGTGGAACAATATTAAGAAGCGGATGGACCAGGACCACCTTAGTACTCACAATCCAGAACAGAGTAGTCTGGCGCAGATGTACAGAGAGACCCGACCCCAGATAACATGAACATGGCTTGGTCAGAGAGAATTTTCAGCATATACGTGAACAACTGTATATATAATCGGAGTGTCCTACCCGTTTTGACTTACGGTGCCGAAACGTAGTATAAAACGTACTGACGATACGACTGGTCCACCAACTCAAGGTCGTTCAACGGGCTTTGAAAATAGCTATACTTGGAATTTCTCTGAGGGATAAAATCTGAAACGAAGTAATTCGCCAGAGAACTAAAGTCACCGACATAGCTCTTCGAATCTTTTAGTTGAATGGCAGTGGGATGATCAAGTCTGTCGCAGAACCGATGCAAGCTGGAGTAGGCGTGTTCTAGAGTGGAGACCGCGAATTGGCAAACGTAGTGTAGGACACCGCGCAGCTAGGTGAAATGACGACATACGTAGGGTTGCGGGTAATAACTAGAAGAGAAGAGCTGAAGATCGTGTCTAGTGGCGTGCCTTGGGAGAGTCCAACAGTGGACAGTGGGCTAATGATGATGATGATGATGACATTAACAACACTACGGACATCACGTTATCATGTGACGTCCCGGATACCATTCATGTATTACCATTCTGTAGGGCTAGGATGTCATGCCTGAAATTGTCATCTTATCACCCGTTGACAGAAACATATTATATATGTATTTCACAGACAAATCTGTACATAGGTCTGTTATCTACAATTACAGATATATTGCTAAATATTATTGTAAAGGAAGTTATCTTTTTTCTTTATATATAATAAAATCATGACGAGGCGAAAAATATTTGTCTGTTTATCTGAATGTTTGCATGTTTTGTTAGTTTTATTGTTTCTCGTAGAGACGAACTTTTTAGCATTCCACGGATTTACTCAGAGCAGTTTCCGAGAGTTGTTGACCCGGGTCTAAGTTTAAGGGAAATAGCTAGAATATATAGTATGAAATTTTCACAGAATGTGCTTTTAAATATGGCTCATCATATAGGGAAAAGAAATCTTACGAATATATACTCAAATAATTTCAGATACACATCTGCAATTGCTAATTAATTTGTTATTATTAAAATGTATAGTAGACGGCAATGTATTATTGTTCACAATATTAATTGATTGTATCAATTTAATTCCACACAAAATTCTCAAAAATTTAATTCTGAACAACATTTATTTAAAAGAGCAACACGCAAGTTTCGCTTTCATTCTTCTTGTGATGAGTCTACGTTCTGAATGAGTGATAGAATTTAAGAAAATACTATTTAAAAGTGCTTATATTAAGTTTATTTGAATAAAGATTTCTATTTCTATTGTGTATTCACATGTGAATGAAGACGCGGGTACCACTAGTAAAGTATAATATTGAAATTATACAATTTATCAATATTTTACACAACACAAATTAACTCATAGATAAATAATATTACTTAAATCTTGATAATAACGAAACTATATGAGAAAGGAATCTAATAAAATATGCTCATATCAATTTTATAGATCTTTGAACTAAAATGGGTCTAAAAGTAAAACGAATATATTTTATTTTAATAGTAAATTGTTTAGTAATTCAGGTAAATACAGTTAATATCTTTTTACAATAATAAATACGGTAATATACCATTACGACTATTGTTCCAGACTGGTTAGTCAGAGGTTTCATAGACATATTAAAATTAGTTTTATTTGAATAAAGTTAATTTCGGTTTCTAAATTTATAATCTGAAGTACGTGTATAGATTTTCTGGAGCGATTTTTTTTCGGTTCTCAGTTCATTTGTATTTATTATAAAATTTCCACAAAACAGATTTACTAAATTAATTATTTTTTCATTTGAATTATTTCGTATGGGTTTAATTAGAAATATCATAGTAGTCAAATTCAAGTTGATTTTGAAAATCAAATCTAAAGGAATGTGTCAAGAAAGTGACTAAGAATTGATTTTGTTTTTCGTAGTACGAAGTTCATTACACTACTTATTTATAAATATTTTGTATAACATTTTATCCTAATATATTTTCTTTCTATTCCAGGTATCAATACAGACACAGCCAGTAAAACGGTATGTTGTAACAGGCGTGCCTCCCTCTTCGTCAGGGCTAACAAAATCGCCTATTAACTTAGGAAGTCAGAATGCAATATCAACACCTAATATTGTATCGCTATCTGGCCTGGCCAATCTTATTGCTACAGCATCATCTTTAGATCACGCATCACCAATATTGGCAACAAATCAAAAAGTATCTCCAATACCTAACATGTCATCACTGTCTGCTTTAGCGAATCTACTTACTGCAGGCACGCAAACATCCCAACATGCTTCTCCAATGTTTGCAACCAATCAAAATACAGTACCTACCACGCCTATGTTATCTCTATCTGATTTAGCCAATGTTCTTACAACAGTCTCACCAACATTTGATTCTCCAATGTTGGCAGCAATGAGAGCAGATGTCACTAAAGCTGAAACAAAAGCATCACTAAGTGTTGATATGGAATTATTAAACAATATGGCAATTGCATTACAATTGATGATATTAAACACGATGTTAAACTCTTCACCGTCAGAAGCAGCAAGTCCTGAACCGGTAGTAGCACCTGTTATTCCCGCGTATGAAACAAAAGAACCAGTGACACCTGTATCTGTCTCTTACGCACCTGTTACAAGTACATATAGCCAGCCTGCTCCAACTACAACTCCAGCTCCACCAGTCCAAACTCAACCTTACTACACTAAAAATACGTATGAATCGCACCAACCATATTCCATGCCAAATTCTAATTTCCTAGGTTCATCAGGGTTTGCTGATGTTAATCCAATAGTGAGTGCTATTTCGCCTAATACTGGGATGAGTACTATGAATGGCAGAACAGGTTTAACCTTAATGTCTCCATATGAAGCATTATCACCAAGTTCACCATATTCAGACCCATTCTCATCATATGGATCACCGAAAATGGACTTTCAATCTCCATATATGTCTATACTACAATCTGATAACAATATGGATCTATTTTCTATATGAATAATTATTATAATTTATTTTAATTTAAGCCCAATGAATAAAACTTTATAGCTAACTTTATCTTTTTCTTTTTTATCCTATTAAATTTCATACTTGAGTAAGCGTAACCTGAATAATATTATACTATATACATTTTGTAGAACCATGGAAGACTTTGTATGAAGTAAGAAGAAGAAGTATATACAGTTGAAATAGGAGAGTGAGAAGTATCATCTCTGTCTCCTATATCAACTGTTAGCTCGTTGTGGGAGGGTGGGAATTGTTAGTAATGTGGACTAACAACCACATTGCTAGCAATGTATTATGTCAGGTTCACCTCAATGACTCCTCCTGGAAACCATCGTGATAAATTCGTGGTGAATTTACCACGGCCTGACCTCATGCTCATCTTATCATTCTCCATACATTACCAGTAAACCATTAGCACTAGAAACGGCATCATTTCGAGTGAAGATTGAGATGAGGCAGTGAAGTTACAAATTACAGAGGTATAGTAATTTAGGTCTTCAGAAATAGTAATGCATTAGTAGTACATCTTACTAATATAATAAACGTAGAAGTTTGTGAGTATGGATGGATGTTCGTTACTCTTTCACGCAAAAACTACTAAATAGATTTTAATGAAACCTTACAACAATGTAGCTTATAGATACATCAGAATAAAACATAGGCTATAAATTTCACGCAAATGAAACCGCGGACACAACTAGTAGTCACATAATTACGAGATATCGGTAGTGCCCATAAGGGTTACCATTTTCTACTAAAAAACTTTACCCCATTAAAGATGACGACTTTTTTTTGTAACTCTAGAAGCCCTATGGTTAGCATTAAATGACAAAAATCGGGGCGGATTGTAGAAAATTGTCATTACTTTTCTCGTAAACTTTACTAAAGTTTGAAATACGTTTTACCCCTATTTCACCATCTTAGGGGTTAGAATTTAAAAAAGAAAATCGTATAAAATAAATTACGTATGCTATTTATTTCTAACCAGAAACTTCTATATGATATTTTGAGCTTATAACTTTGAAATTGGCGGATTTCCACAGATCCCTTCATCCCTTATTTCATGTCTTTATCATTTTTCATAAGTACCTCCTCTAAGGCAAATAACATTACAAAAATAAAAACTATCTGCTTTATAATATTAATAAAGATTATTAGATATTTTATTATAATTTTAGTCAAAAGTAGCTCTAAAAATAATACCTTTTGAATAATAGTTAATTTACGAGATTACGTAACTTTTTTTTGTGTAAGTCTATCTGACCACAATTCTTTGATTCTACGTGATCCAAGCAATGAAATAGCACGTTTCCTATGTTTTACGAAAGAGTTCGAGAGATTCTATTATCACTAAAACGTATAGGTTTCATTTTATTGTGTAATATAATAATAATTGCATTTAGAAATTATTACAACACTATAACATTATTTTTTAATGATCAGTGTTTACTACTCCAATATAGACCCCAAAGATTAGGTTTGAATTTTCATGTCGATTTATTTTCTCCAATGATGAAAATAGTAAAAATCCTTTTGACAAAATTGCAATAGAATATGCTGGTGGTTAGTCTATTCTCCTTAATTTTGAATTTATTTGACGACATTGGTAGTCTAGCGGTCAGCGCACCGCTTTACGACCGATGGTCGCGGGTTCGATTCCTCCCACGGCATTAACATTTGTATTCATGAGTATGATTGTTTGTATCGGTCTGGGTGTTTTCTATATAGAATATGTATGTATTTACAAAAAAATATCTATGTGTATGTATCAGCTATCTAGTACCCATAACACAAGCTTTAACTAGCTTTACTTGAGTCTAGATGGCGCTGTGTGAATTGTCCTGAGATTATTATTATTACAAAAAAAAAATATATCTATGTATTTGTATCAGTTATCTAGTACCCATAACATAATCTTTAGCTAGCTAAATACATATTTATATCAGTTGTACCTTGTTGTTGTTGTCTAGTACCCAAACGAATTACTAACTTTAGTTACCTAAATGTCGTTTAACTAAAGTTAGTAATTCGTTTTATGGCAATTGCGTAAGATTTTACAACGAAATATCAGAGTCTGTTATAAATCTGCCTGAAAAAAGATTTAAATGTCATATAAAATACTTCCTTTGCAAAAAAGCTTACTATAAAATTAAAGAATTCGTTAACGACAATAATGTTTTTATAGAAAAACTTAAAATCCATAGCACTGACAATATTATTTGATTACAGTAATAATGAGTGCGTAGCAATTTCTATGTTGATAATCGCATGTCTCTTACTTGTTACACTGTAATTATTATATAAAAAAAACATCTATTCAAAAGAGCAACACACAAGTTTCTTGCTCATTCTTCTTGTGATGAATCTGCATTCCGAATGAGTGGTAGAATCAAAATATGACTATTCAAAAGTGCTTGTAATGAGTTTATTTGAATAAAGATTATTTCTATTTCTATTACACAAGCTCTGCTTACAGTAGGACTAGATGGCGCTGTATTAATTTTTCAGAGTTATTATTTACTATTTATTCTGTCATCCTGGCTTATCAGCATTTCAGCCTTCCATCATAATAAATGAGAAATATATGCCCATATATGAGTTCGCTAAGATAATGATATGTTAGGAAACTGCAATATAAAAGTTTAATAAAAATATATGGGTCGGCAACGCACATGTGACACCCCTAGTGTTTCAGGCGTCTATAGGCCGTATGCTGTCACCTTTGTGGTATACAAAATTACGTAACGTATATAATCGTAACTTACAATCATTGTAATTCTATATCTTACACATATTCATAGAATCTATAATTCAACTCACGTTCCTCATTCGTATTGCGCAATATCTTATCAGATACTCTTATTACCATGAAATAACTGATTATTAAGCAAATTAGATGATATATATAGTATATATATGTATTATATATGTTCATTATATAACCATTACTTGTAGATACATTTTCAAAATGGCTTCCAAGACTATAGCATTTTTCTTTGTTCAAATTGTAATGTTCAATGTAAGTATTATTAATTAATAAGCTAGTTTCTAAATAAATAAAGAGAGAAAAAATATTCATAAATAATACTAGCTGTACACGCGACTTCGTCCGCGTGAAAATTAACTTCATTTTTCTAAAAATAAAAGATTTTTTCTAAAGTAAAGGTACCTGCTACCTGCCAAAAAAAAGTCCCGTCAAAATCAGTTCAGCCATTTCAGAGATTAGCCGGAACAAACAGACAGACAGACTAAAATTGTAAAAAAATGTTATTTTGGTGTGTGTATCGTATTTATATTTATATTCATGTAGTAGAAAACGGTTACTTCAATATTACAAACAGACACTCCAATTTTATTTATATGTATAGATAACGATCTCGATGGTCTAAAGGTTTAGCACACCGCTTTACTTCCGATGGTTGCGGGTTCATTTCCTCGCATGGTGCAGATATTTGTATTCATGAGTATCATTGTTTGTATCGGTCTGGGTGTTTTCTATGTATAATATATATTTACGAAAAGAAATGTTTCTATGTATTTGTATTAGTTGTCTAGTATTCATAATACGATCTTTAGCTAGCTAAGTACATATTTATATCAGTTGTCTATCCAAAAAATAAGCTATGCTTAGTTTTGGATGAAGACACAGCTATATCAAGAAGTTGTAGTCGTGTCGTATCAACAGCTAAAAAGACTGATAGAAGATCGTGGAAGGTGGCGGGAGCTCCACCGACAAGAGCACAGCTCTTTAATAATGAACGAATGCATAGTTTTGGACTAGATGGCGTTGAGTGAATTGTCCAGTGTTACTATTATAATGATTTCTTCATATGACTTTCAAATATTCAATTATAGTAATAATTATTTTTTTTACAGGTGGCATTTACCCAAGTACTGAATCGGGTAATACCAAACATCGGTAACATACTACCAATAGGCGAAACAATTATTCCTAATCAACTACTACTGAACCAACTTGCTCCTAACCTTATACCGGTTGCCCCTAACCTAATCAACTACGAGGTTCCAAGCTACGTAGACACAGTACTATCCAGCCCCGTAACTGTGCCTTCACCCACAATAATCCAGGACAGCACGGTTGCTAACAATTTAGCGAACGCCTTACAATTATTGGTTGTCAGCAACCTGTTGCGTAACACATTGCCGACTATGGGTGAAGTTGTTGCCCCTAATTACGCAGCGCCAATAGAAGTGGTGTCCCCGGTTACAGTTGGAGGGCTGCCTGGTTACAATTACGTTTATTAAAACTATTTATTTTATTTTATAAAGAAAATAAATATTATTATAGAAATTTATAATATGTTATTTCATTTTTACTGAAATTTTTCATTTTAACAAACTTCTATATATATAATTGTGTAATTGTTCGTATCAGTCGTTCGTAGGGTATTGTCTATGTACGTGTATTATGTACTAGCTGTGCCCGCTTGATATTTATAACCTATATGTTATTCTGATGTATAAGCTATATTACTGTAAAGTCCCATCAACTACAACTAAAAATCAACTACGAGGTTCCAAGCCACGTAGACACAGTACTATCCAGCCCCGTAACTGTGCCTTCACCCACAATAATCCAGGACAGCACGGTTGCTAACTTATTGGTTGTCAGCAACCTGTTGCGTAACACATTGCCGACTATGGGTGAAGTTGTTGCCCCTAATTACGCAGCGCCAATAGAAGTGGTGTCCCCGGTTACAGTTGGAGGATTGCCTGGTTACAATTACGTTTATTAAAACTATTTATTTTATTTTATAAAGAAAATAAATATTATTATAGAAATTTATAATATGTTATTTCATTTTTACTGAAATTTTTCATTTTAACAAACTTCTATATATATAATTGTGTAATTGTTCGTATCAGTCGTTCGTAGGGTATTGTCTATGTACGTGTATTATGTACTAGCTGTGCCCGCTTGATATTTATAACCTATATGTTATTCTGATGTATAAGCTATATTACTGTAAAGTCCCATCAACTACAACTAAAAATCAACTACGAGGTTCCAAGCTACGTAGACACAGTACTATCCAGCCTCGTAACTGTGCCTTCACCCACAATAATCCAAGACAGCACGGTTGCTAACAATTTAGCGAACGCCTTACAATTATTGGTTGTCAGCAACCTGTTGCGTAACACATTGCCGACTATGGGTGAAGTTGTTGCCCCTAATTACGCAGCGCCAATAGAAGTGGTGTCCCCGGTTACAGTTGGAGGATTGCCTGGTTACAATTACGTTTATTAAAACTATTTATTTTATTTTATAAAGAAAATAAATATTATTATAGAAATTTAAAATATGTTATTTTATTTTTACTGCAATTTTTCATTTTAACAAGCTTCTATATATATAATTGTGTAATTGTTCGTATCAGTCGTTCGTAGGGTATTGTCTATGTACGTGTATTATATACTAGCTGTGCCCGCTTGATATTTATAACCTATATGTTATTCTGATGTATAAGCTATATTACTGTAAAGTCCCATCAACTACAACTAAAAATCAACTACGAGGTTCCAAGCCACGTAGACACAGTACTATCCAGCCCCGTAACTGTGCCTTCACCCACAATAATCCAGGACAGCACGGTTGCTAACTTATTGGTTGTCAGCAACCTGTTGCGTAACACATTGCCGACTATGGGTGAAGTTGTTGCCCCTAATTACGCAGCGCCAATAGAAGTGGTGTCCCCGGTTACAGTTGGAGGGCTGCCTGGTTACAATTACGTTTATTAAAACTATTTATTTTATTTTATAAAGAAAATAAATATTATTATAGAAATTTAAAATATGTTATTTTATTTTTACTGCAATTTTTCATTTTAACAAGCTTCTATATATATAATTGTGTAATTGTTCGTATCAGTCGTTCGTAGGGTATTGTCTATGTACGTGTATTATATACTAGCTGTGCCCGCTTGATATTTATAACCTATATGTTATTCTGATGTATAAGCTATATTACTGTAAAGTCCCATCAACTACAACTAAAAATCAACTACGAGGTTCCAAGCCACGTAGACACAGTACTATCCAGCCCCGTAACTGTGCCTTCACCCACAATAATCCAGGACAGCACGGTTGCTAACTTATTGGTTGTCAGCAACCTGTTGCGTAACACATTGCCGACTATGGGTGAAGTTGTTGCCCCTAATTACGCAGCGCCAATAGAAGTGGTGTCCCCGGTTACAGTTGGAGGATTGTCTGGTTACAATTACGTTTATTAAAACTATTTATTTTATTTCATAAAGAAAATAAATATTATTATAGAAATTTAAAATATGTTATTTTATTTTTACTGCAATTTTTCATTTTAACAAGCTTCTATATATATAATTGTGTAATTGTTCGTATCAGTCATTCGTAGGGTATTGTCTATGTATATTATGTACTAGCTGTGCCCGCGACTTTGGCCGCTTAATATTTATAACCTATATGTTATTCTGATGCTATATTATAGTAAAGTTTTATCAAAATCCGATCAGTACTTATTGCATGAAAGAGTAACAAACATCCATCTACACTAACAAACTTTCGCGTTTATAATATTAGTAAAATGTATGAAAAGGGTATTGGGGTATTTATATCAGTTGTCTAGTATCCATAACACAAGCTCTGCTTAGATTGAGACTAGATGGCATTATTATATATTACATGTTGACAAGTATACATACAATATTTGCAAATATTTATAAATCCTACGTGAATACTAAGTAAGCAAATACAGTTCTATCAAACCAAATGACAATTATATATATTACTAGCTGGCCCGCAAACGATGTTTTGCCATATAAATTAAAATCGCTATTAAGAATAGGGGTTGGTGATAGAAAGGTGAAAATTTAGGATTATATGTATTTTTAATGCCACATTATAAAGAAATAAATAAAAGACACCCTTTATCACTTAGGTGTTAAAAAATAATATAATAAAAATCGGTCAAGCCGTTTCCAAACATACCATTATTTTTTAAATTAATTTTTGATATAAAAAATTTTAAATTACAAAGAGACACTTAACTTTTATTTATTTGTATATATTTACCTACCGTCCTCTGATTGTACTTCCCACAGATGTGTTACTGAAGAAAATGAGTAGTGTAATTATTATCACTTCTACTTTTGCGAGAGTAGTTGGACTCAAGATGGCGGCCTATGAACAGTTACCAGTACAAAAAGGCATTATACGAGCAGCCGCGAACGGAACGGACGAGTTGTGCTCTTGTGTATAATAAAATGAATTTTTAAAATATTCAAACCAATTAAAAATCATTAACTTTAGTTTTTTAACGCTACTTTTTCCGAGTCTTACGGAAATATGTGTAAATACACAAATAATTTATTCTCTATTTTGAGATCGAATGTGAAAAAAGTGGACAGAATGTAAAAAATAACATACAGAGACAGAATATGATTTATTTTTCAATTGTAAACCGATTTTGTTACAAACTTTTATGATGCCTACTAATAGATATTAATAATTAATTAATAATTAATTAATTATTAATATTAATATTGAATTTCATCATAGCATTCTGTTCGTACACTTGGAGCAATCAAAATATCTCTTTAAATTATATGGAACTAACTTTAACTCCTTCTACATAATAGAAATAGTCGTTATTCAAATAAACTTAATATATGTAAGTACTTTTGAATGAATACCAAATGACAAGATTGACAATAGTAAATAGGTATAATAGCTACTCGAGTAACAAAATAAATCAGTCATAGTTATCAGAGCAAGTTACAAGAGTACGTTCACGAGTATGACGTGTGAGCCAGCCGTCATAAAAAATAAGAATCACGAAATATTCTGTAACAGCTTATATATTTTTATACCGCTAATCTTTACATAGTATAAAATCAAGTCGCTCCCACTGTTTTCCTTTATATTATGAACTACGCAACGGATTTTAATGCAGTTTTTAGCAATAGATAGAGTGATTCAACAGGATGGATTAGGTGTATAATATATGTACACCCGTATGAAGCCGAGGCGGGTAGATAGTACGTTATAAACAGTCAAATAAAAATTTGTAGTCGTTATATAGTCTACATTCACGCATGTTTAATATCCGTTTGGCTGTTTAGTCGTGAAAAGATCATAAATAAATAGACAGACAGACACGCTTTCTTATTTATAGTATTAGTATGGCGTAAGGATTGTTATGCAAAATAAAATAATAAGCGACCAAAACCACTTTTGGTTTTGGTCATGGAATAAAAATAAAATTTAAAAAATAAAACAATTTTATTGATACAATAACAACATTCTTAATAAACATAATTTACTATTTTCAAATGTGAACATCAAATACTGCATACGCTTCTAAATTTGAAACTATTAAAACAAATATTTGTATGCAATTACTAATATGGAAACATAGTAATGACGCTAGGAGCAATAAAAATTACTTCAGTAGTGATAATAATGACGTTAGGAGTGACATTGTAAAATTTTGTTCATTCCTGATACTTCGACTTAAAAAAAATATTTTTTATTGAATAGTAAGTAAGGCAGAAAAAGAGATGGTCGGAATATAGCAGGAAAGGGAGTAAATAAAGAGATGACTGCGAACATGGATGAATGAAAGAGAAAAACATATTACGTATCAAACGTGATACTTCGAGTTACATTTATTTAAATATTTTTTATTGATTATAAGAAGGGCAGGACAAGGTAGAAAGAGATGTATGGACTGAATACAGCAAGAAAGGGTGTAAATAGAAAGATGGCTGCGAACACGGATGAATACAAGAGAACAACATATTACGTATCAAACCTGATTTCAGTTGAAACAATTATTATATTAATTTTTAATGAATATAAGAAGGACAGGGCAAGATAGAAAAATAGATGTATAGACTGAATATGTTAGGAAAGGGAGGAAATAAAGAGATGACTGCAAAAAACCTTTAAATAGAAGAAGAAAACACATTACGCTCCAAATGAATGGGATAAGGAAGAAGCAGTTGATGATTATTTCTTATTGAAAAATAGTATTATTATTAATAAACATAGTTAATACCACCAACTACAGGAGATATCAAATCCACTGGAGATGCACAAGCAGGGATCACCACATCGGGTTTAGCAGGTAAAGTGTTACTTAGTAAATTACTAACAATGAGTAACTGCAATGCGTTAGCTAAATTGTTGGCTACTGTACTATCTTGAATAATTGTAGTAGTAGGAACAGCTACAGGTGTTGACACGACGGTTTCTACTATTGGCTGCTCGCAAGCAACGACGCTAGGAGCTACAGGAACGACGCTAGGGGCAATAGGAACGATGCTAGGGGCTAGTTGGTTGAGTAAAAGCGGGTTTGATAGCAAAGCTTCCAATGGTATGATTCTGTTTATGTTTTGGGCGAATATAGCCTGAAAAGAAAATAATAACACATTAATATATTTATTTATTGTATTTTTTTATAATAATAATAATATCTCAGGATGGTTCACAGTGCCATCTAGTCACAAGTTAAGCAGAGTTTGTGTTATGGGTACCAAACAAGTGATAGAAGTACATAGATACCTTTTTTGTGTAAATACATACATATTATAGATAGAGAACACCCAGATCGATACTAACAATCATACTCATGAATACAAAATGTTTGTACATTGTGAGAAATCGAACCCACGACTATCGGCAGTGTACTAAACGGCTAGAGCTCTGAGGTCGTATGACCATTTATAACTTTTATATAAAGGGAATGAAGGAAATATAAAGGAAAGGGAATAAGTGCTATACGCCATAAAAGCTTATACATCATAATAACACATAGGCTATAAATTTCATGCGGGTCAAATCGCGGGCACAGCTAGTATTTTAATATATTACAAACAAAGAAACAGCTGTTATATTAAAAAAACTGTACGTTATAATCGCTAGGGTAATGTGTCAACAGTGCTAACAAAATATAAGGAACTCCAATTTGAAAAAAGCATGATATAGACCAATTATTATTTAATAATACATCTATTTAATACCCTGCTAATAACATAATAAAATGTATTTTTAATTGCATATAAATTAACATATAAATGCGTATGAAATTAACATTTTTATGACTAAATTACCTGAAAAACAACGGCTTGAACGAGGAAAATAGCTAATACACGGCTCGCCATTTTGTAAACTTGCGAATATACTGCTGTTATGAACGAATGATACTAATAAAAAAAACAACGCCGTATATATACTATATCGTTTTCAATATATTACAAAAACAATACTATATAAATTGCGAAGTAAAGGAATTTATGGTAAAGTTACGTAAAATGATAACCAATTAACTAACAATGGCGACGTAGGTTTTGATAAAGGTAATATAGTAGATGGTCATTCGATGAATAATCAAGACTTTTTATTATGAGGTTAGGGCTAACTTGGTGTTTTAGACCTGTAACACTGCGACCTGTACCTATAGATCTAGTTTTTGAACTACTCTAATACAAGATATTAAACAAGATATAGAGTTAAACAAAAATATAAAAGTAAAAATTGTATATAAAAACATAGTTCACAATAAGAAAAGGAACACCGGATCGATACATACGATTTTAGTCTGAGGGCACTGCTAGTTCGAACCTTGGCTCAGGCCGTCATAATTTCGATCCCTGTTTGAATTAGATGAGGGATCGATCGGTGGGGAATACGAGTAGATCCATCGTACTCGCACTTTTTTATAGTTCGCTACCTAGGCCCGTCAGGGACATGAATTGAAGGATATTCTTAGAAGCATTGGTTTTAACATCTCAGAATAGAGTGTGTACTTTCCAAAAGAGATATTTATATCAACATTTATACCCACAACACAAGCTCTGCTTTGTTGGGACGGTAGGGATAAAATGTTAATACCAAAAACTTTACGTTCATAAGCGGCTAAAATGACCTACATGATTTTTGCGCTGTGTGAATAATCCTGAGATATTAACTACTCCTCCCGGGTTGATTTGTAAGCTGTGTTGTGTGTGTGAAAGGTGAGATTTGGTAATGAAATTACAGTTTATGGACGTTTAACAACTTAATTCTCAGAAATGGCAACTCATGAAGAGTATCACGGGCATAAATTGATATTGTCATCCGTTATTAACTAAAGAGAGGTGGTGGGCTGCTCATAATTTTAGTTATACAATAAAAAAACATGTTTTAATATCATAAATAGAGTAAAACACCGCTGTTAGGAAAGTGTATTAAATATACCTACGTGAAGATACTGTGAATATAGTTTGCTGAGCTGAATATCGAGCTAGTTTCGATAGTAGCAACAAAGGAAGACGTGTGAAGGTAGAAGCATATGTCTGCCCATAAAAAAGATTTTATTTACCATCTACCCGGTGCTCTTCAGTGTATCCGTGATTATAGCGGTTGAAATACTGCCGAAATATCGGGAACACAATAAAAAAACGTGGTAAGATCCCGTAATCTTTACTCATTATACGTATAAATATCGCTGATTTTCGAATGATACAGAATAGGGCGAATGCTAGTGGGATGATACATATAGCATTTTGTAAAAGCTGCCTAGGTCATCGTTATAAAAAAAATATTAGGTGACTAGATTCTTGTTAATAAAAGTATTATTTTGAAATATATTATTTTTGCTTTCTCCAGTGATACTATAGGTATTTAGGTATTGCTTTATATTTATCAAATGCGATAAAAATTTTAGCAAGTAATATTACTAACCTGATAACATTAATTTAGTAATTTGACCTGCAATACTATTTTGATGATAAGATATATGAAAAAGTTATGGTTGAATCGAATTTGATCATTCGATTTTCAAACGAGAAAGGGAATATTCTCATAAAAAAATATTATAGTGTTTGAAGAAAATTGTGACTGGCTGGATTTAAATTTTATTAAAAAATATTATATATTTTAATAATAGAAGATCAGTGATAGCACTGGCTGGAAAACTGAATAGCTGTTTATGAACATGGCAGTGGCCTATAATTTTATTTTGGCAATTTGTCTATTCTCTCAGGTATCGTATTTTTTTTATTTATACTTTTTAATACTATAGTAACAAAGATATTAAGTGATATTTGTCTTGATAGTTAAAGGTAAATGTAGATTAATTTTACTATATATTTATATACAGAGGCGTCAGGCGTCCATAGGCTACGGTAACCATTTACCATCAGATGGGCCGTATGCCTGTTTGCCAACATAGTAGTATAAAAAAAAATACAGAGGCCCTTTGGGTACTTGATATATGAACGAGATTCTTTAGTTGATTAAAGTGAAAAACATCTTCCTTTATTATTGTAAAAAAATCTTTAAATATACGAAATTTAAAAAAAACACGAGAACACGTTTACTGGAACTGAATACTATCCTAGCTACTTTTAATCCTATTTAATACAGTAAATGAGAAAGTGTGTGCCTTCATTTACTAGTATATTGTTTTCATTATTCTCTGAACTTACGTTTGGTAATTACGTAGCAAGTTGGGATATAGGACTTAAGCTACCTACTATGACAATCAGAACAAAGTATTGTGTAGAACCTTGTATGAATGTAAAATATAACTATGTTTATTATTGAAATATAATTAGGTTTACTTTTTAATTATCTACTGTTTATTTTATACTGCTATTTACGCGCGGCTTTGTATATCTCCTATATAAAAGATTGCGTTTGTGATAGAACTGATCCCATGTAAAATAGTATTAACATCTGTTCAGCAGTTTAGTCGAATAGTGAAAAAGAATTATATATTTTTTGTTATTTTCTATTTCAGATCACAATTTCCACAACTGGAATAAAACTACAACTCTCCAATTTCACCAGTGAAGTTAAGCCGTTGTTACCCACTCCGGCTACAACCAAAACAACCAATGCAGTGTCTCAAAGACCTTTCATAGACAACAAGTTCTTATCCCCACTTACAAATACTCCAATATCACCCAGATCAGCAATTCCATTCAATAATCCATCATCAATATCTAGAAATATGTTAGAGTTATCAAATCCGCCTACATTTGGTCCGCCTTATCGTGAATTTGGTTCCAGTTCATCCAAAACTGGATTTACTTCACCGTCTTCTACATTGTTTAATCCATTACAAACATCAGAAAGTGTTAAAGCAGTCCCTTCATCGTTTCAAGCAAATCCCTCTAAATTAGATCCTTCAGTATTTTTAAATAATTTTGGTAACATATCTCCCGCACAATCTCATGGACTAATACCACAAGCAAGTCTTCAACTATCTGGACCTTTAGGACAGACAGATAGTCCACTAAAACAATCAGCTTTAAAAGATTTAAATAATATTAATAACAACTTTAGTTCATTTGGGAAACGGCCTCTTATAGATCCTCCACAGAATATAAACACTGTTTACCAATCTCCTAAATTGAATTTTCCATTGTCAAGTCCTGTACCAGATAGTCTGAATGATGTTAAACCATTTATTAATAATAGGCCATTAAATAATATAGATAGTAATATTATTGCAAATAATCCAATTCATAGACCACAAATTCCTTACAATAATAATAAAGTCAAAAACCCTGTAATAACAAAAGATAAAAATTTACAAGCTCAAAACATTGAATCGAATATATTGTCTTCAAAAATTAATAATCATGTACCTTCAATAAATAACGTTCCTCTTTTACAAAATAGCATAAATAATCAAATACGGAATGTAGAAAAAGAAAGACTAACATTATATAACCCAAGTCTTAATTTTAAACCAAGCCTAGAACAAGCAAACTTATTAAATAATAAACTACCAAGTTTAACTACGAATAAAAATCAAAATCCATTATTAACACAGCTTAATTCACAAAAACCAGAAATTAACTTGAAGCCTAAAATGAACATAGCTCCACTTGGTAATGTTGCTACACCATTATATAATAATTTTAAAAATAACGATTTAACTAATTCATTCGTAAACCAAAACCTTAATGGATGTTTTAACAATTTAAATAATAGTTTAGCCTTGCAAAATCCTTCATTTGCTATTATACCCCAACTTGAAGACAAACATTTACCAAATATTATGTCACCAAACTTATCAAAATCCAAATTTAGTGAAACATTTAAGGCTGCTTCTAATATTGAAGACAATGTGATTAAAAATAAACTTATTAATGATAATATATTACCAAGCAAATCTATCGACGGAAACTCAATACAGTCACCAATATTTATGAATAATTTTCCAAACATGAATAAAGATACTATATTACCACATCAACAGTTTGCTCCTGTAATTGCAGATATTAATTCAAATATAGATCGTATATCAGTTTCTCCACTAAAGAATTTTATAAATTCTAATACAATTTCACCAATAGAAAATCAAAGTCATTTGACATTAATGAATCCATTTAATAATTTACAAAAAAATCCAATTAATAGAGCAGAGATTGCAATAGACAAAAACAACATGCCCAGTAATAACGAACCAAATAATATTCCTAACATAATATCTTCTTCCCTTACCCCAATTCAATCTACAGTTAATATACTTCCTAATAACTACATTCCATTCAATCATAACTCGGAGAATGTAGTACCTATAGGTAACACTGATTTTTTTAGTACTTCTAATAACTTAGATTTAACTCACAAAACAAATAGTGTAATAGTTGAATCACCCAGAAATGTATCACCTAATCCTCTAATCGAAAGTCATAAATCAGAAACAGATGAAATAACTAAAATTTCAAAGCTACCGAAGGTCAATGCTCCTTCTTACTTATCACCTTCAACTCCAGTATTATCATACATAAATGTATCTCCAACAAATTCACTTATTCCGTCTTCAGCGATAGAATTGGCTACTGACGTCACAAAGCAAATTTTATTATCTTCTCTAAAAGCAAATAAACCAAAAGGTTCAATATTAAAGAGTAATAAATACTACACTCCAGTACAATTAAAAGAAAAAGCAACACCTACGTTAGCAACAACCGACTCCTCATTGAATACTAAATCTGATATTTCAGCAAGTTCGTTATCTTCTACAGCGGAATCTTCAGAATTTGGTAATATAACGCCAAAAGCTTCACAATATTCAGTTTCTGTATCAACTTTGTCAGAAAGTACTGAAGTAATAGATTCAGATGTTCCATATTTAAGTTCATTAACTGCCAATGTAGTGACTGAAGATTTATCGCCAGCTACAATCGTGCCAACATATACTTGCCCTCGTATTATATATTCACCGTCATATCTCCCAACTCCAAATATTAATGTACCATTCTATCCACCACTTCCAACTGTAATTGAAGCTCCAATTTTCAAAATTGGGAACAGAGAATCAATGGATTACAAGAAATTATTAGAAATAATGGTTATAGATAAAATATTAAATGACAACGAAAGCAATGATCTGAGGACCGCCATTATAGCTATGATGTGTACGGCTTGATCTACATACATACAGAATAAAAATACGTCTACAGACCACAAAAAACCGGCTTCAAGCATATTAATAATAAAAATTATATGAAACTACAATGGAAGAATAACCTTTAAATATAAAAATCAAAATAGATTCACGCAAAATAAAGTTCTGAGGTAAATAATACATACATAAAAACACTGACACATTTAGAACCTCCTTTTTTTTAAATTCAATTGTAAAATACAAAGCAATTTATGCAAGAACATTCCACGATGGACTAGAGCAGTGATTCCCAAAGTGGTCTCTACCCCCAGGGGTCTATGATAAACTGTACGACAGCGGTCATCTTGTTATTTTTATTTCACACTAAACTTTACTACAATTAGAAATTTACAAAAAATCAATACCAGCTAAGAATGGGGGGTTTACCCAAAACCGAAAAATATGGCAAGGGGTCTACGACACAAAAAAGTTTTGGTACCTCTGGACTAGAGGATATATCAACCCAAAAGACCAAGAATATCGATCGTTTCTGTCAACAAACAAAGCGAAACTCTGAAAATAAATGACTGAACAGTTCATAATTAATCGCAAGGTTTTTAAAAATGTTATCAATATTTCTTCTTTAGGTTTATTCAGTTTTATGTACACTCGCTTTTGGTTTCGTATACGTTTACCAATCTGTTACATTACTTAGTTTTTTCTGTCTGTGTATCACTCTATATAGGTATAGAAATCCCTAATATAATTTCGTTATATCTACATATCTAAGTATAGAAATAATGGATGAATATAAAGACTCTAAAGTACTAATGTTAAAATACTTTATTTGAGGGCAATTTCTGAATATTATCATTAAAACGTAAGCTTCTGTTTTATTTATTTAATGTTTATTAGATATAATATAATAAGTGAATCTTAATAAATTATTGTGTTAATAATAAAAAGTATTTTATAGTATTTGTTTTGTTTTTAATTATTTAATAATTTTAATTTTTTCATTTAGTCATTTAATAATAAAATTAAAATTATAAATATGTTTTGTAGTTCATCTAAATCTCTTAAGGTGCCCGAGGACAATTAGACACATACAACAATAAAAAGTAGCCTAAGTAACTCCTTATTACATCAGGTACCTGCCAATAAAAATCCGGTCAAAAGCGGTCCAACCATTTCAGAGATTAGCCGAAACAAACAGACGGACAGATCATTGACAGATCATTGGAGACGGATTGACAGATTCCTTAAAATATGGTCGAGGTTGGCTCATACATCATACTCGTGAACGAGTGCTGCTTGTAAGGACTGGTCTAATCACTACGACTGATTTACTCTTATTTAGTTACTCAACCACTTAGTTGTGTATTTAATGTTTTGACTCTAATAAATTAGTGCTAATTGGTAGTTTGTATTCACACATTTCAACATAAAAAATGTAAAGTTACATCTAAATTATTTAAAAGAGAAAAATGCAACAAATCGTTGTAATAATAATAATCTCAGAACAATTCATACTGCTCTATCTAGACCCAAGATAAGCTAGCTAAAGCTTGTGTCAAGGGTACTGGATAACTGATACAAATAGATATATTTTGTTTCATGAATACATACATATTATACATAGAAAATATCCAGACAGATACAAACAATCATAATCATGAATACAAATGTTTGCGCGCCGTGCAAGGAATCAAACCCGCGACCACAGAAATTAAGACGGTATGCTAAACCGCAAGACCATCGAGGCCGTCATCAAAACACAACAAAAATTCAAACAACACCAAACGTAAATACAACAAATCGTATAAATCAATTTTATTCAGATTACGTGTATACAATATTTACAAGCAATTTATTCCCACTGTTTATAAAGGATCTCGGCAAATAGCGAATACACAGGTTGAATGTTGATTTTTTTCATCCATTCTGTTTTCTGTGCTACGAAAGGTAAATAAATATGTACACATATAACGTTTATAAGACAACTTTCTTATACATTCATAGTACTTCGTACTTAGTTATCTCACTAATATTATAAACGTGAAAGTTTGTAAGTGTAGGTGGATGTTATATTATGAGCGCTGAAAATATTATCTAATTGCACTAAGAATGAGTGCATAGGGGTTTCTATGTTGATTATCGCATGCCTCTTACTTGTTGTTGTGTGATTATGTATTTAAAAAAACTTTTATTCAAAAGAGCAACACATCTTGCTCATTGTTCTTATCGTCATAAAAATAATTTCAAATATATTCCTAAAAAATATAAATAATAATTTGAGCTCACCCAATAGAAAAAAAAAAATAGGGGTGCGCCACCCTCATTACCCAGGAGTATATAATATAGATAACAACCTATTCTCAGACCTACTGAGTATACACATAAAATTTCAACAAAATCGGTTAAGCCATGACGGAGAAGTGTGCCAACTAACACTGTGACTAGAGAAGAAAGATTGTGTCAATAATATACGCAATCAATAAATAAAACTTCAAAGATATAAAATAATTTATAAGACATAGTAATGGTAATGTTTTACCTCTTATTTACTAAAGATTTCATTGATTAAACATCTCCAGATGGTATTGATTTCGCAAACACAAGTACAGGTCTATTGATCAGCGGTAAATTATATTTTACAGTTGTAGTCTCTTCCTCGTAATGATCTTCATTTTGGCCGTATTTTACAACCTTCGACTTAGCAAATACAGTTTCTATATTTGTAGGTTTTTTAGTAGAAACTTTCACATATTTCGAATCGTTGTATTTACTCGATTTTGTATCAGAATAAGATGAGAGCTTGTCATTTGGATTTCCTAAATAAATTCGTATAACTTCATCGTTGTCTTTTTTGAATTCATGCTCGTAATAATGTTGATCATCTATTTTTGTAGATCTATCTACTGGTTTCGTTTCGAAGTTAGGGTTTTCCAAAACAGGTGGTGTTTGAAAAATAGTATTTTCTGTGTAATCATTAAAATCTATACTAATTTCAGTTATTGGATTAGTTATATTTTCGTCACGTTCAGCTATGGCTGTAGATGTTTCAGTGTTATGTGTAACAAGAAATTTATTATCCATATTATTTCTAAAATTGTCTTCATTGCTTTCTATATACTTATTGTCAGCAATAAAATTTGGATAATAATCATCCACAAAATTTTCTATTTCATTGATCGTATCTTCTTCACCTAGATTTGGAATTTTAGGTTCTAAATTGTAAGCAGTAGTGGTCTCGATTAAAACTGGTTGTAAAGTTTTATGTACGTTTGGTATTTGTGTAGTCACTAATACATCTATCAATTTATTTTTTGGAAATAAATCTGTCATATTAGTACTAGTCGTCTTTTTGTTTGTGATATTCGTAATTTTACCAGTATTATCAAACTTTGTAATTCGTTCCGTTGTTGTTGATATTGATGATTGTAATAAATTTACATCTGTAGTAGTATAACCTGGATCAGATATTTCGCTATTAGGCATAGTAGTATTTATTTTATTTTTGTCTTTTATATGTTCCTTATTTTTTCCATTAGAGTTTTGTGATTTACTTCTGTTTTCATCCTTGTTATTGTTTTTCTTATTAGTTTTATAGAACCTGGTATTTTTTGAAGAATCTTGTATACCCAGCTGTTGATTTTGATATTGACGTCTCAAATATGATATTAATTTTCTGATTACTTCTTCTGGAATACCAGGAAATTTTCTATGGATATCTTTAATTATAGATTCATCTCTATTTTTACTGAAATTACTTTTTAGATCATTATCTCCTTTATTATTTTTGGTATTATTGGTTTCATTTGATAATTCATTATTCTTTTTAATAGGCTGAGATTTGTTTATATTTTTCTTATTGGTACTATTTGAAGTTACATTTGTTTTATTTATATTTTTTTCAAAATATTCATTAATATCTGTGTCGTTTGTTGCCTTACTTCCTATATTTTCTTGTTGTTTTTTAATTATATTTTCATTATTTTCCTTTTTTCTATTTTTAGTCGACTTCCTTTTTCCCGACGATTTACTCTTATTTTCTATATGTTCATTTTTCTCTTTTCTTCCAGATTTCCGAGTGCCGCCTCTTTCTTTCTGGCCATTGTCTCTATTTTTGTGTTTAGGCTTTATTTCTAATGGGTTATCGTGATGTCGTGTGTTTGTAATTTTCTTTTTTGATCTGTTACTCTCAGACGGTTTCCTGTTATTATTTACCGAACTTATTATTCTTCCACTTGTATGTTTCGTATTTTCTTCCCTTTGATATCGTTTTGAACTTCTAAGGTTCTTCTTCAAATCTTGTTCAATTGCTTCCAAATATTCCGGAGGTAAGATATAATAATTGTTTATAATATTAGGTACTACATCATTATTAGGTACATTAATAGACTCTGTTAAAGAATCAACTCCATTTTGATTAGGTTTTGCATTTGGTCCTAAAATACGTTGGAACATTGGATTTGTCATTATTTTATTAGCGTAAAGTTGATTAATTGCATTGTCTTTTATACCACCAACTATCGGATTTTGTGGTAATTTATTACAAAAACATTTATCTGGAGACATTTGATTTTGATTCAGAAGTTGCAGTAGATTGTTATTATTTGCCGCCTGTGGTAAATTGGGTACATTATAACCTGGTAGCTGTTGTGAATAAGGTCCATTGTAGCTTGCAGCTTGAGGTAGAAAAGGTATACTTGATGCTGGAGACGAAGTAGGCTGTATAAAGCTATTTTGGTTACAATTTCCTGATAATAGTGGTAGCAGTTGTGTCAGAGGATTTCCAATTGCCTGAAACGATAATTGCCCTGGTTATTCACAATAAAATTATACAGGGTTACTAGTAACTCGACGACTTACTGTCGGGGCGTGAGTTTATTTACAACATAACATATGAATTACCGAAAGTGTAAATTACTAAATTGGTCATAAATTTAAATTATAATTTAGTGTACTTTTTTATGGTTGTACTAGCTGTGTTTATGAATCACAAAGGTAAATGCCAATTTTTCATGTAGTTTTTTTTATTGGCTTTGAATTGTCAAATTTTGCGGAATTTTTCAAAAAATTCAAATATCTCGAACACTATTGATTTTCTATTTATATTGAAACACTGAACAGCTTTATCGTATCTCCAAATATTATAGAAGTTGTTAAATTGGTTAATATATGACAATTAAAAGAAAATGCTTACCGTCGTAACGCACAAGCACAAATAAATAAAATATGCTAACATTTTACGTTCATCATTCACTTATTATACTTAAATTGAAACAAACCTCTTTTTTAATATACGTGATTATTATATATTAACAATTTTAGTGGCATATCGAGTGATTACAGATATTTCTTTTTAATATTATCACTTTTATCTCAAAATCATCTTGATTGGTCACGATATTGCGGGAAATTTATTGATAAATTATTATAAAGTGTAAAATTGGCCCAGGTATAAATTCCCTTTCGACATACTCTTTTCATTTTTATTTATTTTAAACTCATTTAAACCAAAGGTAGATTAAACAAACTCATCTGCGTGTGTACCTAAGTCTCACCTATTTCAGCCACCAAGCAGCTTGCTTTGTATTCGTAGGGTAGAGATTAATAATAACTTGTTATTGTGAGTCTGATAAACCTAACAATAACATGATACAAAACGTACACAAAACGTATTTTTATCTCACTCACACCTGCATAAATCGTAAGGTGTCTCGCTCGCACGCATTACATTAGGACCCTTAAAAACAATTGGCGTAGGATTTTTAAATTTAGGTTTAAATGTAAGTTTTTTACAAATTTTTGATAAAACCCTAGATTGTTACACCTCATCGGATAGCTGATGAAACGTAGAGATATATAAGCACATCTGCGCCATAATATTTTTTTCAGATACAATTAAAGAAAAAGGAAGTTTTGAAAATTTTTATTATATTTTTAGTTTTAATCATCTACAACGACTTACTTATACATTTTACGTGTAATATTGGTTATTAAGGTGATAGAGCATCTTATTTTACATGTAAAAATCAAATAATAGTAATAATATGTAATATTATGTTATCTGTGGTAATAATAAGACTTACACATTTTAAAATATCTAAACTAATTGCCGAAAATCAGGACTTTTTTGTAAAAATCAATTAAATTCATATCTCGAAAACGGTTAGATTTAGGATAGGGTGTCTCATAGTGAAATCTGTCAGAAATGAGAATAATAAATTTATTTGTAATATATTTTGGGTACATACATATATGATGTTATACAAAAACATAGCACTTGCATAATCTGCTTATATCAAGCGAACAAATCTTAAAGTTAATTAAATTATTGATTGTTTATATAATTATGAATTATTGTATGTACATATATGTCAATTTGTAAACTATACACCCCTAACGGGAATAGATCGACTTAACTAGTAACTCTATATATTGCTATTTCTACACAATTAATAGAAATAAATATTTATGTTATAAACTTCATTTTCTACACTAATTCTCATATATACATAAAATACTCGTGTTAGTTACCATACGCCTCCGAAACGGCTTGACCGATTTTTGTTAAATTTTATATGCATATTCAGTAGGTCTGAGAATCAGCTACTATTTTTCATGCCCCTAAGTGATAAGATTTGTCCACCTCCAACATTTTTTGGACAATTCATTTTTACTTTTTAATAATGTGCTTTTAAACAATGCATACAACCCTACATTTTCACCCTTCTAACATCAACCCTTATTGTATAATAGCGTATTTAATTTATATGGCAAAACGTTCGCCGGGACAGCTAGTAATATTATAATACACCAGCTACACGCGTTAAATTTCAATATAAAATAGAACCTATGTGTTATTCTGATGCATAAGCTATATTACTATAAAGTTTCACCAAAATCCGTTCAGTAGTTTTGGGTGAAAGATTTTTTGTCCGGATTACTCTAATGCTGTTGACCACAGCTGCTTTACAGCTTCACCGGATGATCCCCTATCATCCGGTGAAGCTGTAAAGTGGAGCAGCATAGTGCAGTTAGCACCCCAAATCAGCAGAAGGACTTATGGAGCGGCTGAAGGCCAGTTCCCTCCTGACGGATACGAGCTAAGTCTGAGGCCACCGCTAGGGGTTCGAACCTCGGCTCAGGCCGTCGTAATTTCGATCCCCGTTTGAATTAGACGGGCATCGATCGGAGGGGGGCGGGGTGCATGAAAGAGTAACAAACATCCATACTTACCTACAAACTGTCGCATTTATTAAATTAATAATAAAATATTAGGTAATGTATTTAATGCACAGTCAAGCATAATACACGACCTACATTGAAATGCAAATGTTGGCATATTTTGCATAACGTAAATTAACCTCGAATTTTGTTATTTAAACTTGAACCTGAATATAGTATATACTATACTAGTTGTTACTCGCGACGCCGTCTACATATTTTTTATCCTAACTATATATATAACATATTATAAATGCGAAAGTAAGTCTGTCTGTCTGTCTGTTTTGCTTTCACGCCAAAACTAGTGAACTGATTTAAACGAAATTTGGTACACAGATAGTCTAAACCCTGAGAAAGGATATATTTTAATACGAAAAAAGGGTTGTAAGGGGTTGTAAGGGGTTGAAAGGGGAGATGAAAGGTTTTACGATATATACGGTACCTCAATCGTTATTTTTAAAGCTAGAAGCTAGAAATTTTTTTTGTAGGCTGTTTGTTGATTACATATAAATAAATATGACATTCAAAGTTTGTAAGAATTTTACCCTTAAAGGGGTATAATGAAATAGGATTGAAAGTTTTTATTTGAATTTTTGATGCTAGAATGATGAAACTTTTTTATTTGTCTTTTATTGCGTTAGATTTTTTTTTTTTAATTTTTGATTAAGGTCACTATTTTATACGGACGAAATCGCGGGTACAGCTAGTAAAATATAATTTATTCCTGTCCTCATAGCTTAAATCTTGACATCATGAACTGGTCAGCCGTTTACTCGTAAAATGGTATAAAACAAACAGACTGATATACTATAGTTTTTATATAGTTGTCGCCCAGTGCTCGAAATAAGAGTATAGACAAATAACATAAAAGACAATATTAATCTATTCTCAATTTACCACAGACTTTAACACCTCGGTGGTCTAGCGGTTTAGCACGCCGCCTTACTCCCGATGGTCGCGGGTTCGATTCCTCGCACGGCACAAACATTTGTATTCATGAGTATGATTGTTTGTATCGGTCTGGGTGTTGTTTATGTATAATATATATTTACGAAAAGAAATGTGTCTTATGTATTTGTATCAGTTGTCTAGTATTCATAACACGATCTTTAACTAGCTTAACTTAGGTCTAGATTTTGTATCGGTGTTTTTTATAATATATATGTATTTACGAAAAAAAATATCTATATATTTGTATCATTTCTCTAATAACTGGGGTCTAGATGATTCTGTGTGAATTGTCCTGAAAAATAAAAAAACAGCCATTTTGTCATGAAAAGGTAGCAAACAAATGTACAGTCGGTACATCTATGTATATATTAGTATTAATATAGTTACTTAACTTAGTAAAAAAAAATTACGTGACTGCAAATATTAAATGAATATGCATTATTCACATTGCAAACAATTTGCAAAGTTCACGGTCAGATCTTCATGCAGTTAGGTAAACATAATTATATAATTTACTATGTTTTAGTTTCTTGATTATTACAGTTATTTTTTTATGTAATTGTATTGAAAAAAAAATGACCTAAATGAAGGTAAATGGTAGTCGTATATATAAGTATATACCTGAAGAATTCACACAACGTCACCTAGTCCCAAGGTAAGCAGAGCTTATGTTATGAGTACGACAACTGATATAAAAGTAAGGAAGGTCCGTTGCTACTATATGGGCCGGTGCCGACACGGTCATATTCCTTGCTATCAGATATATAAAACAGAAGCGTAAAACAATCATATATGGTAAAGTAATGATATAAATACTTAGATATTACAGTTATATTATACATAAAAAACACGCAAACTGATACAAACAATCATACTCATGAAAATGTTTGTACCGTGCGAGGAGTCGAACCCGCGACATCGGAAATGAGGCGGTATGCTAAACCGCTAAACTACTATCTGTCATGAATAGCACTACGTACTTAATAACACTCAGTCATTGCTATTCCAAAGGATTGAGATATCATGTCTCTTATCCTGGAATTAATCTTAATACACGCGAAAGTTTGTAAGTATAGATGGATCGTTGTTACTCTTTCACACAAAAACTACTGTACGGATTTTGGTGAAACTTCAAAGTAATATAATTTATATATTAGAATAAAACATAGGCTTATTAAGAAGAAAATCTGTAAATTGGGCGAAATATAATGTATAATGTGTATAAATGTCAAGTATGATGCAGACGAAATAAATGGTGTATGATAAAATTCAAAACCATGTATTATTTTTTTTGCCTGCCGTCCAGTTTAGTCTTCAAACCTGATCGATCCCCCGTCCAATCCAAACGAGGATTGAAACTACGATGGCCTTAGCCGAGGTTCGAACCCCTAGCGGTGCCCTCAGACTAAAGTCGTATCCGTCAGGCGGGAGTTGGCCATCAGCCGCGCCATAAGTCCTTCCGTGGGTTTGGAGTGCCATCTGCACTTACTGCATCGTTCGGTAAAGCTCTAAAGGCCAGCTGCGTCCAAAAGCATTGCAATACTATAAAAAATTCGTCCATAAGACCCAAAAATTCGTGTCATAAGATCCAACACGGTAAAGTCGACTCCATTTCTCTGTAGGATTAGTTTGATTATTTCTTACCCGTGATTCCATCACAAGAATCACAAAACTCAATAAAAAAAAACAAAAAATAAACATCTAAAAATACTTTATTTATAATACAATAAAAATACTTAAAGCAACAATTTCTCCAGTTTAACTAGAACGCTTGTTATCAACTTGATCAGATCACTGAGTAAGCCAAATGTACCATCAGACAATCCTGTCAGTAATCCCAGCAGGCGGTACTCGCAGGCGGGTTCACCATGTCATTATCATATATAAGACATGTCATATTTACTGGGATATTTAAATGTAACGAGGTAGGTACGACCCTACTATCTTTCGGATTAGTTTGGTTATTTCTTATCCGTGATTGGAAGAAGTCTCTGTAGACTCAATAAAAAAAGAACAAAACATAAACATCTTAAAATACTTTATTTATAATACAATAAAAATACTTAAAGCAACAATTTCTCCAGTTCAACTAGAACGCTTGTTATCAACTTGATCAGACCGCTGAGTAAGCCTGTACCATCAGACAACCCTGTCAGTAATCCCAGCACTAAATTAAGTACCTGGGAGACCGAACCCATCAACAATCCTGGTGCTGCTAATACGTTTGATCTGAATAGAGAAATCAATACACTTAAATTTAGGAACAGTACTCGCAGGCGGGTTAACCATGTCATTATCATATATAAGACATGTCATATTTACTGGGATATTTAAATGTAACGAGGTAGGTACTACCCTACTATCTTTCGGATTAGTTTGGTTATTTCTTATCCGTGATTGGAAGAAGTTTCTGTAGACTCAATAAAAAACACAAAACATAAACATCTTAAAATACTTTATTTATAATACAATAAAAATACTTAAAGCAACAATTTCTCCAGTTCAACTAGAACGCTTGTTATCAACTTGATCAGACCGCTGAGTAAGCCTGTACCATCAGACAACCCTGTCAGTAATCCCAGCACTAAATTAAGTACCTGGGAGACCAAACCCATCAACAATCCTGGTGCTGCTAATACATTTGATCTGAATAGAGAAATCAATACACTTATATACAAGAACAAAACTGAAGCTAGATCTGTTAAAGTTGCGTACAAAAGAGGTAATGTGCAGCCGAAGTAAGGGAGCAGAGCTGGGGTCAGATTTTGTACAATATTAGATAAATTGTTTAGATTATTGATCAAGTTGATTAGGAAGGGTAATAGGAGACAAGCGAGCTGGTTTGCAATGGGTAACACTGTTGAGATCTCATCAAAGGCCAATCGGAGTGCTGACACGGAATACGCTGGGATCATGGCTTGGCTGTTTTTTACCTGGAATCAAATGTTTTTTTAATTAATAAAGAGTAATCATTACATAGACCCCTATAGACCTTGCGGACAATAATAGATATTGCTAACGTCAACATATAAAAAAACAACTTAAAAAATTGTTGAGCATTCCAGTATTTTTATAATAAGTTATGTTTGTACAGCAAAATTACTGGCCAGCGAAATAAAGATATAGTTGATACTATTTTTATCTTTAAAGAAAATCCCGGAAGATAGCAATAGGTACAAGTTATTGTATTTTTTTTAGAATAGAATACAAATATTCTATATTCAAATAAATTTAAATATAAGCTTCTTAAATAGTCACACCTTTTTAATTTACCATTCAGCGAAATGCAGTTCGGAACAAAAAGAATGAGAAAGAAATTTGTCTATTGCTCATTTTAACAAATATTGTAACATTACATTTTTAAGACAATATGTACGAATACAGACTACTAAATAGTACAAATTTATTAATGTCCAAAATATTAATGATTATGAGCGTTATATTATATTTACTTTACAAATACATCTTATGAGAAAAACAATAATACTTTCACATATAGAAAGTTACATTGTCAGCTTAACTTTGTCTATATTCTGTCAAAAAATTTTTATTCCCGCCAAAAATTCGCATGACGTTTATATTTGTCATTTTATTTTCTAGAAAAGGGCAAAGATATGACCATTACTGTCTTTATATAATATTTTTTTTTGTAATCAATAAAATAAATAAAAATATAATACTAACCAAAAGGATAACAGAGAAAGCGACTAGCACGATATGCGAGCGCATTTTTTTTTATTTTTCTTGTAAACTGAACTTTTTGTTATACTTAAATCCAAATAGGTTAATGTTAAAATGTGTACAAACATACAATATTTATACATTATTTATCTATTATTATGCATTATGTGAAATTGTTACAAAATGTAATACATTTCGTTTAACACTAAATGTAGTACACTATCAGTAAGTTGATAAATATTAAATTCATACAATATTAAGTCATACAATTATACAATTGTACAAAGAATTCTATTGCATTGGTAGGTATCTAGGTTTCGTTTAATTAGGTTTTTGTAATGTATGATAATGGAATGGTGCACCCGCCTGGGCTAACGGTATACGCTGGCGGGGCAATGAAAAATGATAAGATGAATATGAGGTTAGGTCAGTTAGCCCATCGTGACAAATTCTCTTAGAAATTATCATAATGTTTTCCAGGGGGAACCGCCTGAAGGTCAACCTGACGTTACTACAAATGGAGTCATCAGTCCATATTACTAACAACTTCCTTCCCCCCCCCCCCCCCCACCTCGTTTAATATGGTTTCTTTCTTATGAATGCCAATGGAATGGTGTACCCGCCTGCGCTAACGGTATACGCTGGCGGGGCAATGAAAAATGATAAGATGAATGATGGTTTCCAGGGGGAACCCCATGGAGGTCAACCTCGTTTCACATGATTAGTTACATTACTAACAATCTCCTTCCCCCCCCTGTGGGCATGTCAAGTGTGATGACGTATCGATAAGATGAGGTCAATCTGACATGATCCCATTGATAGCATGATTGCTACCAATGGGATCATCAGTCCACATTACTAACAACCCTCCTTTCACCCCCTCGTTTAATTAGGTTAAGCAACTGCTTACTCTAAGAGGAGACAATATAGCTTATTTTTTTTGTAACGGGAATGGCAAACAAGTTTTTGGCGAACACGGAGATAAGTGATAACCGTCATCTATGTGTACGGACGTGACGTCATATGTGATGCCTAGTAACCGACATACATTGCCTACATTAACTAAGATGTTATTCAGTCATACCCAGTAATTTTACTACCGTATCTCACCCGAAACACAGTTTACAATCCGTATACATAGGCGACGGTTATCACTTAACCCCGTATTGGCCAAAAAATTGTTTGCCATTCCCGTTAGAAAAAAAACTATATTGTCTCCTCTTAGAGTAAGCAGTTGCTTAACTTAATTAAACGAGCGAGAAAGGGTATTGTTAATAATGTGGACAGATGACCCTATTTATAGCAATGTACCATCTCAGGTTGACCTTCACACGGTTCGTCCTGGTAACTATCGTGATAAATTCCTGGTGAATTTGTCACGATGGGCTAACTGACCTGGCCTCATGTGTATCCTATCATCCTCCACTGGTGCCCCGCCAGCGTAAACCGTTAGCGCAGGCGGGTGCACCATTCCATTATCACTTCTTAAAGAAAAACCCTTATTAAACGAGGGGGAAAATTAATTATTAGTATCGAATGTGGACTAATGACACCA
Organism: Achroia grisella; assembly: GCF_030625045.1. NCBI lineage: Eukaryota > Metazoa > Arthropoda > Insecta > Lepidoptera > Pyralidae > Achroia > Achroia grisella. The sequence continues at coordinate 1,834,893 of NW_026712626.1, forward strand.
TATATAGCAATATACCATCTCAGTTTGACCTCCACGCGGTTCCTGCTGGAAACCATCGTGATAAATTCCTGTTGAATTTGTCACGATGGGCTAACTGACCTGGCCTCATGTGTATCCTATCATCCTCCACTGGTGCCCCGCCAGCGTAAACCGTTAGCGCAGGCGGGTGCACCATTCCATTATCACTTCTTAAAGAAAAAACCTTATTAAACGAGGGGAAAATTAATTATTAGTATCGAATGTGGACTAATGACACCATATATAGCAATGTACCATGTCAGGTTGACTTCCACCCGGTTCCTGCTGGAAACCATCGTGATAAATTCCTGATTAATTTGTCACGATGGGCTAACTGACCTGGCCTCATGCTCTGGAGCCCCGCCAGCGTAAACCGTTAGCGCAGGCGGGTGCACCATTCCATTATCACTTCTTAAAGAAAAAACCTTATTAAACGAGGGGAAAATTAATTATTAGTATCGAATGTGGACTAATGACACCATATATAGCAATATACCATCTCAGTTTGACCTCCACGCGGTTCCTCCTGGAAACCATCGTGATAAATTCCTGGTGAATTTGTCACGGGCTAACTAACCTGACCTCATGCTCATCTTATCACGCTGTAAACATTTGTATGCATGAGTATGATTGTTTGTATCGGTCTGGTTGTATATTAGGTATGTATTTACAAAAAAATATCTAAGTATTTATATCAGTTGTCTAGTACCCATAACATAAGCTCTGCTTACCGCGGGACTGGATGGCGTTGTGTAAATTGTCCAGGGTTATTTATTTAGGTATTTATTATTAACAATGTACTATGTTAGGTCGACCTCCAAACGGTTCCCTCGGAAACCGGGGAACCGTGTTTAATTTCTGGTAAAGTCGCCTCGCTGGGCTAACTGCTTCACGCTCATCCTGTCATCCTCTACTGGTGCCCCGCCAGTGTATACCGTTAGCGCAGGCGGATGCATCATTCCATTATCATCTCTGAAAAAAAAACCACGATGGTTTCCAGAGATGTCCCGAAGAGTTTCGAACTTACGATCTTGTGTGTAAGTAGGGGTTTCCAACAACTAGGCCACGAGACTCACTGAATAAATAAATAGATGAGTATAAAAAAGGTATTACACAAAAATGTATGCCTAGAAATGGTTTTGATAACAAAAAATTCGTAATAACTCTATGCCTTACATTATGTAATTCAACAATGTTTTAATATCAACGACCACACTTTACAGCATTATCTATAAACCAATTTTGCAATATAACTATATATAAAAACATTAATATTATTATTCAGTACAAAATCACGCAGATATTTGGGCAAGTCATAGGTGTCAAAAAGGATTAAAAAAAAACAGTTTAATTTTAAAAAAATGTCGCTTAAAGTAACTGTCACTTTGTTTGTAGTTGCCGCTTGTGTTTTTACGGTGAGTTCAATATTAACCATAACTATTATAAAAGTCTCTGTCTGACTGTAACCTTTTCGAGCCTAAGCCCCTTTTTTCGGACTATTCCAATGCTTTTATAAACATAAAGCAACGTAAAGGGAAATAATAAAGGGTATCCAAATTTATATGGGGAATTAATAATTTCATAAATGCGAAAGTAACTCTGTCTCGCTTTACGCCAAAACTACTAAACCGATTCAAGAGAAATTTAGTATACAGATAGTCTAGACCCCGAGTAAATAAAAGTAGCCTATAAAGGACATAGGCTACTTTTTAAGGCGAAAAAAGGGTTGCAAGGGGTTTAAAGGGGAGATGTAAGGTTGTATGGAAGTATCGTCATTTTTAAAGCTAGAAGTTTGAAACTTAATTTTTAGGCTGTTGACTAAATATAAATAAATATGACATTCAAAATTTGTATTAATTTTACCCTTAAGGGGGTAAAATAAAATAAGGGGTGAAATGGAAATTCCTCTTTCGCCGTCTATTTCACGCGGTTGAAGTCGCGGGTACAGCTAAAAAGTGTAAAAAATAATGGACATTTATGCGCTTTCGACAAGTAAAAAATATTTTTTTTAATAACTTATCGGGACTAGATTTGCTTATATTCTAGACTGAATTGATACAACTCTTAAGACTAATGTAACTGGCACCAGATAAAGTATTCATCATCATCATTATTTAAAAAGAAACCAGAAATAAATATACATATACATAGCTTATATGTTACTCTGATTATATACTTATTTAAAAAAATGTCATCTCTTGCAGTCGCCTGTCGCAGCAACCGGGGTCCAACTTCCAGCAGTATATCCCCTCGTCAACGTTCTCTTACCTCTTCTGAACAATGTGTACAATCTTCTACTGTCTCTGCTCTCCATCTTTGACACACTACCGCCTTCTATAACGTGCATGATACCTGTTGATTTAGGTGCACTGGAGACCTCACTACTGAAGTTGTACTCTCAAGCTTTAGCAATTGTGAACTTCTTGAGGTCCTTACCAGAGTACGCCGCTGGAGCCAACCCATCAACTCCACCTACAGGCATCGTGAACATCCAAGGATTGCTGACAACCCTCATATCTTCCATCACAGACATAGCTGAAGAGGTCCTGATAGGAATTGGAGGTGGTCTGCTTCCTGGCTTACTCCAATTGGTTCTGTGCGTGGTGCAGACTTTACTGACATTGTTATTGTAATTGTTAGGTTATTGTTATTTAATAAAATGTTAATTGAATATGGTTATGTTATTCATTTATACTTGCATATTCAGAGAAAAAAACATTTCTTGTAATGCTAGCATTTTATGGAAAAGAAATGCAATTTTATTATGGAAAAAAAATTTAGGGGTGGACTACCCCTAACATTTAGGGGGATGAAAAATAGATGTTGGCAGATTCTCAGACCTACTCAATACGCTCACAAAATTTCATGAGAATCGGTCAAGCCGTTTCGGAGGAGTATGGGAACGAAAACTGTGACACGAGAATTTTATATATAAGATTAATTCATATATATTTTTTTGTTCTGGTGCAATAAAGTGTATAAATAAATAAATAAATGATGTAATGGGGTAGTAAATAATAACTACATTGCAGACAATTTATATAATATAACACATAATAATGTTTAATACACAAGTTGCACGCTACGTACAACGAGTCTTATTACTAACAATTATTAATAGAATTACTTGCATACTATTTCTATAAAGCCATTCTAAAACTTAGGCCAATCTGTAACGATTCATACGAGTATAATTATGTCAAAAAGTGTACCGTCAACAAACAAAATGAGTACGAAGAAGATATTTGATATCTTTAACAGTATTTGGAAATATTTTATTTCGACAGAAAAATATTTTTTTTTACTATTATAGAGTATACCTTCAGAAAATATGTAGACGCATCACAGTAGTTAGGCGAAAGTTTTTTTTTTCATTTCATTTCAAAAATACAACAGTGTGTTAAGAAAACCGTGTTATTTTATAAAGTGTTAATTAATATTATTAAAAAAAAATCTATAACATTATTATAGTGATATGTATTTTACCTAGGCACCTAGAATAGTTTGATTCGAAATTTTTACCTAACGTTTATATAGAAAAAGGAAGCGAAAAATAAAGGATATGTTACACTTACTTTAAGAGCAGCTTATAAGTATGATATGTTAAGTATATAGTTTAATATAATAAATTTAACATCAATATTATTAAACCCTACAATTATAAATGCCTCAGCCAGTAAGATATGTATTTGTTTCAATCTTTGAAGACTTAATTACAATTAATGTTTAAATCTAATCATAATTTATTATTAAATTTAATGATTAAACATTAAAATACATTAATGTTAATAAGACGCGATTATTCTCGCAGCGATTACTAATTTTAATAACATTCATAAGTACGAATTACTTTTTAAACATTCATTTATAATTATGTTTAAATCTAAAAACTACACATGTAATTATTTTAATTTAAAATTAAAATCGAAATGATATGTCTTGATTTGTCTATTTTATAACATTTTTTGTGTTTTTTAAACTTTAATAATTTCAAATAAAAGCTTTTGCTAATCGGTCAACCATTATTCAAAGCAATATGTTCATTTTTTATCGATAGCTCTTCGAAATTACGTTATTAAAAATGAATAATAAATCATTATTAAATAAATTAATTTTATCAACAACATAATATGTAAAAATAAAACTATAAACATGTTAAAACTATAATTACAGAAATATATTAAAATTTAAAAACAATATAATAAACTATATCACAATTTAATAATTATAAACAGAGATTATTAATTTTAATTAACGTAATTTCAAAGTTTCCTTTACAATTGAACAAATGTTAATAGTTCTACCAATAGTTGAACATTCCAAAAAAAATAATAATAAATCACTGGTTTACTGAAACAATATTAAATCGCAATATTTTAATTAAATATTATAATTAATTAATTATTCAGTAAAATAAATAAATAGTGAAACGATTAACATTTTTTCAATTGCTATCACCTTTTACTAATAAAAATATATGTGTTATTTATGTATTATTTATCAAAATAACATACATATTATGTATTAACGTCTGCGTATATTTTTATTAGTAAAAGACTTTTAAAGACATTTCACACAGTTTATAATGGACAGTTATATGTTTTAATAATAATATAAATAAATAAATATTAATAATATTCAAATAAATAAAAATTAATCATATTGTTAATAAATTTTTGTATAATGTTAACATTGTTAACATTTCCTAAAGTAAAAATAAACTTTAACAAACTTTAATAATAAATGAAAATAACAATATGAACAACAGAGATGTTGCGACATTTTTGATAACTCTCTGTTTGTTGATCTATACATAAATAAATCTATATTACTCTGTGCAAATAAAATCCCACTGGACTATTATATTGTTTAACTTACATGATGTAAAAGAGGTTTAACTGTCCATTAAATACTGTGTAAAGGAGAATGGATGCATTTAGTGCAGTCTGTAGACACCAACGCGTTTCTCCCCGGCTGTGTGTTGTACAAACTCACGAATCTGATCAGTAGCGACAGGGCCGATGCATACCAAAGGTTCCTTGAAATATCCGCAGCTCTGAAAACAAATGATATACTTTCTTAATATATGATGAAAGTACATAATAATACAGTACCGAGAATACAAAATAATTATCCACGAAATGACGGTAGTTTCGGTTTCGCACACCGCTTTACTTCCGATGGTTGCGGGTTCGATTCCTTGTAAGATGCAAACATTTGTATTCATGAGTATGATTATTTATATCGGTCTGGGTGTTAATATTATAAAAGTTATATAAAAAATTATTAATAATACTGCCCCTGAATACCTTATTCACGATTACGTCGTGAAGATATTTATATATAGAACGTGAATTTCTAGTTCATTACACCCAATTTATTACCTCACAGTTGTTACAACATCATGAATACAAAATGAAGTAGTCAAACGCTGATTTTCAGCTCCCACGCTTATTAAACTGTAAGCGTGCGGCTTCCATATTAATATTAAATGATTCACTCGTCGAGCGACTGCGGTGTTGCCAGCTTTTAGCGTACGTTTACAAAATTATTAAAGTTTTTCTGTATATCAGCTTAGGGATTGTCCTTTAATCACGTGAGGCTTGAAAGGGGGGGAGGGATTTGACAAAAATCTGGACAATATCACAAGAGGGAGGGGAAGCGTGGTAAGATATAGCGTATATTTATTTTTATGGTAAAAATAAAAAAACAACCTGCAACCTAGTGTAGACATTTTTATCATGGTCCTTAATTTCAGATTTATACCTCTATTTAGTTATATTCTAAAAAAATTATGATTCTGTGTAAGCATTGAAAATACACGTGATGTTATGGGATGGATGTTGCACTAAACCTCACTACGTCTCACCAAGGGAGAGGGGGAGATTAAAAAATGCTAAAAAAATATCACGTGATTAACCCCCCTCCTGATACAGTTGGAGAGCTGATAGAGTCGGCCCCTTATGATAGAGTTGCCAATCTAATTGAAAGATTATGGCGACGATGTGACTCACATGTTAAACTTAAGGATAAAATTCACAGGATCATGATCCGGCCTGCTGCCTTGTAACTTAACAATTTTTTTTTAAGTAACTGCTCATTCGTTAATTACCTTCCTTGGCTTCTGTCGGTGCCGGCGCTGCATGATGCAGCAGAGTCCACGAGTGATGTCGCATTCGCTGGACGAGTTGCAGTCGTCGTTGTACTGTTTGTGGCCAGCTGACGGTGGACGGCACACGTGCATCTCACCTGCAAGCAAATCAATTCAATCAGCGATTCCTAATGTGGTGACCTAGAATGGGAAGCAGAAGCGTAGCCCAACCATAGTTATTTATTTGACTATTCAAAAGTGCTTCAATGGAAATTTGTTTGTATAAATTATTTTCTATTCTATTCAAAACCAACTGCCAGATGGTCTGATGCCATTAGGAATCCGTGTATCTGTCCAGGTCGGACCTGACAGCAGGCAAGATGCGCCACAGATCGAACAATGTGGAAAATTATGCAAGAGGCATATTTTCAGCAGTGGCCTAATATATATATGCTGAAAGAAATGAAAAAGAAGAAACAACACCGACTGGGGCATTGTACCTATCCTGCCTACACTAAGCCACCAAGGAACAGGACATTAACGACTTCATACGGACCAGGAGGAACCTCACATTGTCGATTACATACGGACCAGAAGGAACCTGACATTGAGGGTGACGCAGATGGAGTTGAGTCACAATACAAGTTTCATGCCGTTTGTAGCCCGGGTCCCAACCAACATGCTGCCCACCTTCATGAAGGAGGACTACTGGCCGAAGGGTGTGGTGTATCGGCGCTGTCGTGGCAGATTGCCGTCGTCAGTGCCGTGACCACAGAGACTATTTACATTATTATTTTATATGTATGTTAGTCTATAAGCTACATATTTATAATATGGTCCATTAGTAGCTAGGAATATATAAAACAACAGAAATAATGACTTAGACGTGTCGTGGCTTTGTAGATCCTAAACTAAAGATCCGATTTTGATGTGTTTTTTTACATTGCTTGCAATGGCGTCATTAGTCCACGTTACCAACCGAGAACCAACGGGTTTAAACATTGATTTTGATGAAACTTTGTAGTTCGCGCAGACAGATTGAAATTTTCTATTTCAACAGCCCTGAACTTTTGTGCTCTTTGAAAATTAAATATTCTTATACAAATACAATATCGCGAAATACTTCAGCGGACGCCTACGCCTTTCTTTTATGTTTCATAAGATTTCTTCAGACGAATCGAGAGTGAATAAACAATTTATGTTTTACGAAAGCAAAATTTCCCTATAAGTTTCTTTTATGCTTTGTAAAGAACTTTTATTTTCGTTTACGAATTCTTATTTATTAGAATAATTTGTAATTTATAAAATTTTGTAGTGATTTCTTTATGTCATTCGAATGGCAAACAAGCTTACGGCCCACCTGATGGTAATCTATTACCGTCGCCTATTAACATGAACTGCATGATGGACATCACGTTATAATATGATATAGATTACCAATTACTTAGAACAATTCATTTTATTTCCTATTTTTACTTGAAATATATGTATACTATTTATATTACTTAGTAATGTATATTTATTTAATTTATATTAATTATACTATATATGTATACCATATATTTGATTTATTTGATTGATTTTATAAAGATATTTTAAATTTGAATTGAATTTGAACATATATTATAATAATATTTATAATATATGTTCAAATTCAATTAAAATTAAAAATATCTTTATTCATGTAGGTCTATTACAGACTCTTACGAGTATGATATGTCAAATCTACCGTCAGTTCGGAATGATTTCGTGATGAGAAAAATTGACAAGAAACTCAGATCGTATTTTTTTCAAATAAATTTTGTACATGTTTACAATAATACAAATTCATTTAAATTTAAATTTGGGAGAATAAAGTGACCACCGGCATATGCTATTGCAAAAGCAATATGACTCATGAGAATCGAATTATACTACTATCGGGCTGCAAAATTAGATTTGGACCATTAGCGCAGTTGCCTATAATATTCTATTATCACACACAAAAATGGTTACTTCATACATACCTGGTACCACTTCCTCGCAGACTAGTCCAGCATCGCATTGATTCTCCCTATTACATATTTCGCCGAGCTTCCTCCCAGCAAACGCCGGCAGACAACGACCTCCATCATCTGATGACAAAAGAAATAGAAATAGAAATAATTATGAAACAGAAGAAATAGAAATAAACTGATAAATTGATAACAATACACGTACACTTAGATTGTGGAGTGAACTTCCTGCCGAGGTTTTCCTACGAGAGGTTAAGGTTTCTTAAGGGTCGGCAACACACATGTGATACCCCTGGTGTTTCAGGCGTTCATAGACTACGGTAACCATTTACCATCAGATGGGCCGTATGCGTGATTTCCACCATCGTAGTATAAAAAAAAATTAAATTAATTTGGGAGATAAGTGGTGGGTTTGTTCTTTCAGACTCTTCTGTGATCTATGGATAGTTCTATCTATAGAATATATTAATAGAGATAAATCTTTATTCAAATAAACTTAATATAAGCAGTTTTGAATTTAAATTCTATCACTCATTCGGAACGCAGACTCATCACAATAAGAATGAGCAATTGATTTAGGTTCAGTTTTAGCTAGTATGTTATGTTAGGATATTTAAAATTTTGTATTGGTTTTATTGCAATATCATTACATAGTATATAAAAAAGTCACTGCTGCTGTCTGTCCTTATGTGTACTTAAATTTTTAAAACTACGCAAGAAGCTATATTTTTGAATAGATAGAGTGATTCTAGAGGAAGGTAATAAGGTAAAATATAATATAATACCCGTGATACGCCGGGGCGGGTCGCTAGTCTTATATATAAAATTCTCGTGTCACAATGTTAGTTTCTATATGCATATTCAGTAGGTCTGAGAATCTGCTACTACGTATTTATAATACCCCTAAGTGATAAGGGTTGTCCATCCCTTGTTTATATTAGTACCAGTTCTCTAGTACCCATAACACAAGCTCTTTAAAGTCTAAATATTTCTATCACTCCTAATATAAACTTTACTTAGCTCGGGACTAGACGGCACTGTGTAAATTATCCAGGGCGTACACTCGTACGAAGCCGGGGCGAGTATCTAGTTTATAATAAATCTCAATATTATCCTTAAAATTCTGTACATAAATTTTAGGAACATGGTAAGCATGTAGCAAAAGACAAGAATGATTTAAGAGAAAATGCTTCCAGACGTTATCTTCAACAACAGCGGGAACAAGGGAAATTCATCAAGTTTATTGCACCCAAGACAGTTTCCTTTACGTCCAATTTACATCAAAAGTGGCGAACGCCATCTGTAATATCGTTGCCTTGTGTACTCTTACCACAAATATTAGCAGAACGCTGTTTATTTTGTACTAGCAGTACCCGCGACTTAGTCCGCGTCAAATTTAACTTTATTGTCTAAAATAAATAATATTACATTAGCTACCTGCCAATAAAACTCCCGTCAAAATCGGGTCAGACATTTCAGAGATTAGCCGGAACAAACAGACAGACAGATAAAAATTTTAAAATATGTTATTTTAAATATTTTTTAAATTAAAAAATATGTTAGTTGAAATTTAAAGATATATTTTTTTCATTCCTAAGAGTAGACCCATTTACAATTGTATTGGTTGTTAGGTTAAGTTGTTATCTTTTTATTTACTAATTTTTGTTAATAAGACAGGACAATGACTGTCGGTTCAGCTATTGAAGTATAAGTTGGGCCGTATGCTTGTTTGCCACCATCGTAGTATAAGAAAGCAGTTTCACATTCTTTCATTATATAAAGAAAGATTACTTTGACCTAAATAAAATAAGTTTATTATCCAGCCCAAGTGTGAAAATAAAATAATTTCTCCCGCACACACTAAAGTTTGTACGTGAGATTTCCTAATAGCTTCTCGTGGTTTATATTTGTTTTATTGTCACCCAAGTACGTGACAGTCTTATTTTTGTTAAGAAAACACAATCTGTAACTTTTTATTAAACGGTAACTTCTTTCCTTGATAATGGACTTTCTGACTTTGTTTTATCAAAGATTTTGGTGCTTAGACTTGTAGCGTTACGACCTACAAAGATCTATTGTGCTCGCACTTTTTTAGAATTAGCTGCCTAAGCTCGTCAGGTACCAAAATTGCAGGATATCCCAAGATTTACGATTTTGATATCCTCGGGATATAGTGTGTACTTTCCAACGAGATATTTCGTTTATGCATGAGTGGGCTACAACTATATAGGATGTGATGTGGCGTTTTCTCTTCTACTTTGTGACTTACTGATTTCTATTTATATATATTTCGAAATAGAAATAAACTTTATTCAAATAAACTCATTACAAGCACTTTTGAATAGTCATATTTTGATTCTACCACTCATTCGGAATGCAGATTCATCACAAGAAGAATGAGCAAGAAATTTGTGTGTTGCTCTTTTTAATAGATGTTTTTTTTATATAATAATTACATTGTAACAAGTAAGAGGCATGCGATAATCAACATAGAAAAACCAAATAATATTGTCAGCGCAATAAAGTTTAAGTATTTTCTACAATAACATTATTATCGTTAACGAATTCTTCAATTTTATAGTAAGCTTTTTTGCAAAGGAAGTGTTTTATTTGACATTTAAATCTTTTTTCTGGCAGATTTATAACAGACTCTGGTATTTTATTGTAAAACCTTACGCAATTGCCATAAAACGAATTACTAACTTTAGTCAAACGACATTTAGGTAAAATCAGTTTGTTATTGTTACGTAAGCTTTTATTAGTGCAATCACTAACTCTTTTGAAACTGTCTATATTCGACTTAATAATCCTCATTTCTGAAAACCATACCATAGTCTTCAAAGGCAAAACATAGTTACTTGTTTGTAGAATTAAAAAGTCCAACTAAAGTGCCTACTTTTTTATGTAATTGGAATGGTAAAAAAGCTTACTCCCACCGAATGATAAGTTGTGGCTGTCCGCTATAAGCACAAACGCGTCTATGTAGTCCTCTCACAGGTCTAGATAGCAAATTTTGAAAAAGGGCGAGCACAATAGAAATTTGCAGGTCGCAGTGTTACAGGTCTTCGCACCTGACAGTAGCCTAAAACCTCCAATAAAAGAAAAGTATAAATAAATAAAAAATATTTTGTATTGGAAACATTACTCAATGTAAACCTACAAAATGAAGTCATAAGCTTTCCACCTACGAATTTGTCACGCGAAGCGGATATTGAACATTTCCTGGCAAGGCGTTAATTGAACGCCACGCTACCTGGCTATAACTCTTGACACCCTGATAACATATCAAACCTCGGTGGTCTAGCGATTTAGTACACTGCTTTTCTTCAGATGATCGCGGATTCGATTTGTCGGTGCAAACATTTGAATTCATGAGTATGATCATAGAAATTATGTACATAGAAAATACCCAAACCAATATAAACATTGGTTTCGATATTTTCTATATATTCTGCGTCTATATTTACAAAAAATGTATTTCAGTACTTCTATCATTGTTACAAGCTCTGCTTAGCTTGGACCTAGATGACGCAGATATTATTACTGTTTACAGACGCAGAAAAAGTTTGTATGTCGCGCGTGTACTTTCTATATGATTCGCTTCTACAGTACCTCTTTTAAAATGTTCACCTCTAAACTATCTTCTTACGTCTTTGTGATAGCTAATTAATAAATAATAATAATAAATACATTTATTTGTCCCAATCCTTTTAATTTTATTAGAAACAAGAAATTGCAATGTTAAAATTAAACGGTAGTTATCGAATCGAAACGCTCTGGGGACAGTGAGTCCACCGTCTCTTGTAATCTGTTTTAACCATTTTTAGTCAATTATAATAATAAATCAATGCCAATGTTAACTTAGAAAACTTTAAAATTAGATGTTTAAATATAATTTTTCGACAAAAAAAAACATTAATGAATAAGGTCAAAAAATTACTCAGGATAATAAGATAATAGGAACATAGCTAATAATAGCTAAATATTGAAATACGTTTTCCTCTTTTATTCTACGTTTTTGTACCTTTAGTATTGCGTATTCTAAAGAAATCGGAGTATCCTTATTGGAAATCTGTCATATCATATCATAAGATGTTTGAAGCCTACTCTCTAGACAATATACATTACTGATTGTTTGCTTATTCAAAATTATTAGTCTTTGGGAAAGCGTTTGACAAAGTCTTTACCTTTCCTCTATTACTGCTAAAAGTTGGTAAAATATTACGCTTTTAAATATTAATAAAAACTTTTTTTAGAATTAAAGATTATATTCTATAATTTAAATTGACCTATTTCACCTTTCAATTATCGCGTAGGTACCTCAAGGAACTGTATTAGGTCCCAAAGTTTTAAATCTGAAACCTGTAAATAAATTATAATATATTTGATTTATTCTGTTATTTAAGTAGCAACTTATTTATTTAAGTCAACTTTGCTACTTAGCAGTTTGTATTTACATGAAATACATGAAAATGTAATTCTGAACAACATTAATTTGGAAGAGCCACATGTAAATTTATTGCTCATTCTTTTTGTGATGAGATTCCGTGTTGTTCATAAGTGCTAATATTATGGTTATTAGAATAAAGATTATTTCCATTTCCTTGTGCTATAGATAAATTTGTCTACAGCTAGCAGATGAGTCTGAAACAACAAATCTACTCTACTATCTCTCGAATTAATTTGATTTGTTATCAACTTAGCATACAAGTTACATGAAATATATTCGAGCACCTCATACTAATAAAACCCAAGTAGATAAATTATTCTCTAAGGAATAATCCAATAAGATGATAACATTGTCATAATTAACCCTTCAAATTGCTCAATTACGAAGGGTTACTCGTCCTTCGTGTCTGCATTAATTACTATACCAAATTTATCGCCTACCAGCAAATTCTCGCTGCTTCATTTACTGTAAAGCATAATATTATTTCCACGTAATATTACGTCATCTATGTATAACATTTTTTTAATAAGACCAAGGAATAAGCTCCTTTCTTAAATACTATAGCTGAAAGGCGATTCCACAATGTAGTTATGCATGGCAAAAAGTTTCTGGAAGTACGCTTGGTGGACCGCCATTCATCTAGATGAAAGCAGAAGTTAGTCTATCCACAAATTACTGTTCCTTTAGGAGGCTAAATATAATTTTCGGTCCAGTAACGTTTAATCAATTGGGAGAGCCATTAGCCGGGTACCAATTAGTGTCGTTTCATATTGTTATATCCCTTGTGTCCTTTGCAATTGGACGCTACGGACCGTAAAGACTAATATAATAATGTTACGGAGTACTTTGAGCTTGAATATTATGTTACATTTCTAGTAAAGGTTGCTAACCCGTACTATTACGGAGGCGTATAATTTAACCTTCATGCAGAAATAACATTTTATAAATAAGATTTTGTATCTTGATGTACGACAGGTAAAATGTTAAATCAAATTTTATTTTTGTCATGGTTATCCATAATTTATACATAAATAAATGTATGGCTAATAATTAAAGGTTGGTATGGGACACAGTTACCATCAAAATAATAATTGCATTTAATAATGTCTAGTAAGACAAATTCTATATTGTCTACTAAGCACTGCTGTGTCTAAACTGTGTCACCCCACCTTACATTTTCCTATTGTTATTTAGTATATAAGATCATTATTTCTATGTACATATTGTCAGTTTATTACCATCTGTATATATACATCGTCTCGACCAACAACATCGTATCATTTACCTGCAACAGTTGGCAATAAATTCTTTCTTTCTTTGCATTTATCGGTAAACCCAAAGCGTGCACCCAAGAATTTTCATTGAGTTAGTCCGTTCTTTGACTCCCACATTCTCCTATTTCTATCAGTACATAGTTGTTATATACCTACTCTTGTATAAATTTTGTTTGACATAATGAAACAAAGACTCTTGAACTCCTGCTTAAGCAGATGAATAAAATATCACAGATTTCTTCTGCAGTTTGTAGTCGTTATATAGCTACACATATCTAAATGTTGTTTGACATAATCAAATAAAGAAAACAAATCAATAAGAACACGGATCATCAGTCTGTGGGAGGAATGAAAACTTGATAGTTGATGGTATTGTGAATGAAGTCAATTGGTTACATAGTAACAGAAAGTTTATTCAGCTGCTCGATTTCAGCTGTTTCAGTAGCAGCAGCTGTGTTGTCCATTGTACCTGGCAATTGTTTCATGAAATTATTGTTTGATCTCGAGCAAATTTTTATTCGAAATGTTTTTAATTCCAAAGTTTAGCTTAGTTGGACAATTTACACAACGCCATCTAGTCCCAATGTAATGAACTTGAGTTATGGGTACGAGACAACTGACAGAAAAACTTAAATATTTTTTTTGTAATCACAATCATAGAAAACATCCGGACCGATATATACTGTTGGCAACCGACCACCGAACTCCTTTGATATTATTTTTAAATTTAAATATTTCTAGAACAGTTCTTTTTTATATGTCATGTTATTAGATATGTCTTATTATTCACTCATTGTCTTTTGGATAGTTCGCAACTGTATTTAAATATATTTTACTATCATATTCTATACGTGTTTTCATCATTTAGACACCCATACAGTCCACCGATCCATTACACATACATCATACTAATGAATATAAATGTTTATACCGTGTGAGGAATCGTACATGTAACCATCGAAAGTAAAGTGGTGTTCTAAAGCGCTAGATCGCTGAGCCTGTCAAAAAATCTTGAAATTTCCAGTTTAAAAATAAACTACAATAAACCACAAGTAGCAAACTGCGAAGAAATATATTACAGCTTTTACGACACCATTACAGCTTCAATTTACATAGCTCTTTACTCTGAAGCAGTGTTTCCCAAAGTGGGGCTAACTGAGAACAGGGATGAATGAAAGATAAAAACATGTTACGACGATCCCATAAGAATAGGATAAGGAAAAAGCAGATGATGATGATAGTGGTGATGATGAATGTGATAATGATGATGAAGATGTAAATAATAGGTATTTTCCTATTTACTCGTACAAACTATACTCCCGCGTTTGTAAATTGGCGTATTATCCAGTACAAACATAGGCCAATGGATGAGTGTCCAAGCAGCGAACAGCCGGAGCCACAGAGCACCAATTGGGGGGAATTCGAAAATGGACTCTTAATTATAATTATACAGAATGTGAATTTCATTTTTCATTATATGTTTTGAACTTACTTGCTATTTCATTAACAAGTAGTAGTGGAAATCACTAGTGATTTCTCCATAAAACCTATTATTTGTGTTACCTATTAAAACAATTTTATTTTTTAACATTATAAATTATGTATGTTACATATAGGGGTATGGGGCATAAGAATTTTAGAACGGCTAGATGGGTGTTGTCTTTTTTAAAGCTGATTTTCATTTGCCTTGTGAATAGTGGACTTTTATATTAACTTTTAAATTCAATGAAACGATAATGTCTCTTTATGCTTGTATTGTGACGGTTGATTGAAATGTACTTAAACGGTGGCCGGCAGATACATACACAACTAGTTGTATCTATACGTTCTAGTATAGACCAACTAGTACGTACAGAAAATTCAAAAAAACGCCTCACGTAATTTATGGACGCCCCCTAAAAATAAACCAACCAGTGGGCCATGGCACTACAAAGTTTGAGAAACACAGCTCTAAAAGGAATCAGCGGAATACTGTAGACGGGAGTGGAACATTTTTACGATTTATGAACGTTATTTTTCTGTTTATTTGAATATATACCACGATTATTTAGACTAAAATACTTTACTATAAAAAAAAACCTTGAAAGAAATATTTTTTTAACGTTGAACAATTTATATTATACAGATACATATTAATATGTCTATTTAGTCCAAGTTAAGTCTAAAATGCTTTACTTTAAAAATAGTTGGCAAAAATATTTATTTCTTTAATCTAGAACAATTTACATAGATACCAAGATAAGCAATTTTGTGTTATGGATACTAGACAACTAATAGATATACTTAAATAACGGTTAGTAAAAAACGGTTATTTCAATCTAATTTTATTTATATGTATAGATTATTATGATTTTTACCTGTCTCCAAACACAGTAATCCACGGCAACAGTCGCCATTCGTGGTGCACGGGGAGCTGTAGCAGTGAGCCGGTTCATCAATCACGTCATCGATGCGGTTTCCCTCCAAAGCCTCAGCATAGACGTCTTCCGGCTCCATCTGGTGGTAGAATACGGCAACTGTTAGCTTTTACATTTTTTTTAATGGGTGATAATGGATTGGTGCCCCCGCCTGCGCTAACGGTATGCGCTGGCGGGGCACCAGTGGAGGACGATTTTCTTCTAAACTAGCTGTGCACGCGATGTTATTCTGATATAAAAGCTATATTATTGTAAAGTTTTATCAAAACCCGTTCAGTAGTTTTTGTGTGAAAGAGTAATAAACATCCATACTTACATCCATAATTTTCGCATTTATAATATTAATTCTTATTAAAAAGTTATCTTTAACTTTAAGGCACATAAATACATGTACATATGGCGGACTTAATACCTTACTGAATTATGTACCAGTAAACCATAAGTTACGCAGAGAAAGATTGTTAAAAGATATATAAGGTCCTTATATAAAAAGAAAATTAACTGTCTGTCTATTTGTTCTTGCCAATCTCCGAAAGGTCAAGACTGATTTTAAAGGGACTTTCACTTTCCAGCTACCTTTAGCTTGCTAGATAGCTAATGTTATACAAGAGGTAACTGAGGCTCTTTTATTTTGTAAATTTTATGTATTTTGATAAAAAAAGTTAAGCCTAAAAGTTAAGTTTAAGTTGCAACTAGTTATTAAACATGTAGTTCATAATACTAGTATAAATAATAACAATATACATTTGTATACACATTTTTTTATATTGGTAACTTGATTAAAGAGCATTTTTTCGTGGCCATAACATTGCTCTGATTGTTATCTTATCTGTATTTATAAAAGATTTATTATTGTAACAAACATCAGTAGGTACATTATTGTTTTTAATGTATTTAGTAAAATAATACATTTGTCGTGAAAGTAGAGTAAATAAAAATACATATTGTATTAATAAACAAGCTATTGATAAACACATATGAATATTAAAAAGGCAATATTATTATTTATTTATTAATAAAATCTTTATTGAACATAATAAAAAAGATATAGTACATTTAGATGACAAAAAGGATGTTTACTGAAGGAATATTACAGTATTTCTTTTGTTGTATTATTGAAATAAAAAAAACATACTTTGAATGTATTGTACGTTGATTTTAATAATGGCGCCACGGAATGTTCTAGAAGGAGAGCAAAATGTATATAAAATAACATCGAAATGTGTAAAATGTATAAAAATGTATAAAAAATAACATCGATTTGGAACGTCAGGCACCGAACACGGTGCCTGACGTTCCAAATTTCAAATTTCATAAGTTTATTCTTAAGTATATTAGAGGGCTGTTTGCGATCGCAAACAAAGGATTAACTACGAGTATTAAAGTACTGCAACATCTCTTTTATATATCACTACATAGTATAAAACAAAGTCGCTGTCGCTGTCTGTCCGTCCTTATATATGCTTAAATCTTTACAACTACGCAACGGATTTTGAAGCGGTTTTTTTTAATAAATAGAGTGATTCAAGGGGATGGTTTATTGATATCGGGCTTCTCGACCAAATACTCCAATAGATTACTGCAATTGAGTAAAAACAACATATGCATGATGACTGCAAATTGAACAAGCATATGGCTAAGCTAGGCCTATGCACGACAAGTATCTGCAGATTCTGCCAAACTGAAGAGGAAACGCCGCTTCACATCCTATGTGGTTGTAGCCCACTCATGCATAAACGAAATATCTCCTTTGGAAAGTTTACACTCTTTCCCGAGGAGATAAAAACGATCGCTCCTAAGAATATCCTTCAATTCTTGTCCCTGACGGGTCTAGGTAGCGAACTCTGAAAAGGGCGAGCACAATAGATCTATGTAGGTCGCAGTGCTACAGGTGCTACACATCTGACAATAGCCCAAACAACCCAATAAAAAAAAAATAAAAAAAAAGGGGATGGTTTATATATATAATACAAGTACACACGTGCGAAGCCAGGGCGAGTAGCTAGTGTCAATATAAAAAGGTAAATATGTAAAAAACTAAATTTAAACGATAGACCGAGGTACAATGTAAAAAGTCGTCTCATACTTGTCTCTCTGTCTAGGTACTTCACCCGCTAGGCAGCTTGCCTTCTAAGCAGTTTCAGTTAAAGTATGAGATAAAAAGTTTAAAGTGTTTTCCTTGTATATTAAATAAATAAATAACCCCTGGACAATTAACACAGCGCCATCTAGTCCCACTGTAAGCAGAGCTTGTGTAATAGTTATTAGACAACTGATATAAATACTTAGATATATATTTTTTCAAACAATCATACTCATGAATACAAATGTTTGCACCGCGCGAGGAACCCGCGAGCATCGGAAGTAAAGCGGCATGCGGAGTGTAAAACAAAGTCGCTGTTGCTGTCTGTCCGTCCTTATATATGCTTATATCTTTAAAACTTTTAATAGATTGAGGGATTCAAGAGGAAGGTTTATATGTATGATACATGTACACCCGGACAAAGTGTAAACAATAAAACTAACAAATTTTAAACACGATTCTGCGACCTTGGCAACAAAAATGTAAAACGTTTTTAATATGTTTTTTCAACAATATAACAGATACGGTTTCACGATTTTATTATATATCTGTTTGATAGCGAATATATTGTTAATTTTATTATTTTTTCATAAGTCGTGTATGAACATACGTATGTTGTATGTACATTGTATAAGTCAATTTATCATACAAACAATAATAACATTTCTCATACACTACTGTTTTTTTCCGCTCGCTTTATTTATACAAGTGTAATTAGTTTATGCGTATTTTTTTCATATAATAATTGAATATATATGTACAAATTTATTAGTATTATATTAACATATTAATATTTGAATATTTCTATATAGCTTTACTGGTGTAGGTACGAGAGTAGATCATCTCATGGTCGCAGGTTGGATTCCGGCACAGAAGAAATATTTGTGTTTCTGATCATGACTGTTTCTCTATTTATTTGATTGTTTGTTTCTATGTTATATTAGCTGTGCCCGCGGTTTCACCCGCGATAATTTTAAATATAAATATAGCCTATATGTTATTCTGATGCATAAGCTTTACTATTATTGAAAAGTTTCACAAAAATCCGTTCAGTTGTTTTTGCGTGAAATAATGTGGAAGTATCTTTGTTAAAAATACTCACTAACTTTCGCGTTTATAATAATATTAACATTCATCATCATCATCATCATCGCAGCCCGGAAGACGTCCACTGCTGGACATAGGCCTCCCCAAAGATCTCCACGACGATCGGTCCTGCGCTGCTCGCATATTAACATTAATAATAATTTATTTATTTGTTACAATATAGTATTGTACAATGGTAGAAATTGTATGAAAATATTGTTGCTGTTTCTAGCATACAAAAGAAATAAAATATTAATAAAAAATACATAAAAAAATCATTTTACATTATTTCATGAAGTCACAAATTTATAACACTATCAGTATTTCTGTTTTATATGTATATTACTTATATATTTACTGTTTTTTATTGTGTTTTTAAATTGTCTATGATATAAACTCTTGTTAGACTACCGGCGAAGATATATTGTTGTTGTTAAGAGGTTTTATTCAAACTTAAAGTTTTCAAACTCGGTCGCCATCTTGGATCAATACTCAGAGATGAACTTCTTAGCATGGATTCACTCACTCAGAGCAGCTCCCGGGACTTGTGACCCGGGTGTAGGTTTAAGAGGCACCTTGCCGACTTAGGTCGACATCAACGTTTTAAAGAGGAAAACGTTTGTGTGTATTATTGGGCTAGTCTTCGGTATTACCGGACCGATTTTGATAATTCTTTTAGTGTTAGATAGTCCATTTATCAAGGAAAGTTATATGCATCATCGCACTACGACAAATAGGAGCTGCAATGAAAAACGTAATAAAACCTGGGAAATGTATAGTAATCGTAATAAAATGACAGATTAAAAAATTATAATGCTAAAATATGTAATTTAATAATATTCCAATAATAATATAATGCCCCTCTTACACTGACACTATAGCAAAGTCTCTTTACTCGCTCTTTCAATATTTCAACTGTATTTTTTACAGCACAACTAAACTGTACATTATTTGTTCAAATGCACTATTTTCCAACGTCACAACGGTTAAGGGGAATATAGTATATAATTGTATTATGAATAAATTACTATGACTAATAGCATATAAGCTGACGACCTGCCAGATTGTATGAGATTACCATCATCATCATCATCATTTCAGCCAGGAAGATGACCACTGATAAACAATTTCCTGCCTAAAAAAAAGGTTGCCATCGCATATATATATACAAAAATGTACGCCTAATCTTTTCTCTGAATATCAAAATATTTTCAAAAATGGAATATATTTTGAAATATAAAAACAATCATCCTTTGGCTAATGGCAACACAAACCGCCGGAGCCAATAGAGAAAAAAAAAACAATCATAAATTTTTGAAAAGATGGAATATCACGTTTAAAAATGGAATTATTTATTTTTAAAGAATAAGCAATTTATTTATTGTCTTCATTAAAGATTTGTCATTCCAGTTAAGTGAAAAAATAAAAAAAGTAATTACAGAACATTACATTTCAAACTGTTATACATGTTTTTATTAAATTACCAACTTCGCAGGAGGGTCGAGTAACTTCTGAGCATTGTTTCCGATGTAAATATATTATGTAATAAACCAAAAGCTAACAACAAGAAAGTTTCAAACAAAATCTCGACTTGCCGCCGGGGTCGAGGTAGAATTGTAACGCGATTCTGCGGCCCTGGTGATAGAGCAGGTACTGTATATTGTGCTTGTAACCAAAATTACGACGGCCTGAGCCAAGGTTTTAACCCCTCAGACTAAAGTCATATCAGTCAGGCGGGAGTTGACCTTCAGCCGCTCCTGAGTCCCTTCGCGGCTTTGGAGTGCCATCTGCACTCGTTCCATATCGTTCGGTGAAGCTGTAAAGGCCAGCTGCTGCCAACAGAATCCTTACATAGTATAAAACAATGTCACTGTCGCTGTCCGTCGCTATGTATGCTTAAATCTTTAAAACTACGCAACGGATTTTGAAGCGGTTTTTTTTAAATAGATAGAGTGATTCTAGAGGAAGGTTTATATGTATAATACATGTACACCCGGGTGAAGCTGTGGTGAATAGCTAGTTAGAATATAAATTCGAAAACAAAAAAAACGTAAAGCCATCTAATTGTCATCAAATTTGAATGACAGACATTTGAATGTTATGAGCTTAATATATCATCAGAATGTCTTTTCTCCCGACCTGCTATACCTATCTTTTAAATAAGTATAAGTTAATGTAAAATAATCTTTAGATTAAATATTAGAATTATTTTCTAATATGTATGGTATTTTTATTTTTGAATTAATATTATTATCCTAATTGTTGACGAATAATGAGAATGTATATGCAACATCTAAATGATAGCGTAGCGGCTTTTGTATTGATTGCCGTATGCATCCTCATGTAAAGTGCGAATACTGTAACTACCATATAGTAATTTTTGTAGCTGTGATGTGGTCGAGTGGAAGGAGTAGTCATGCTCACTAAAATGTCCAGACATGTGGCGGCGTGGTGGGCCGGTCATTGGGCTCCCTAAAATATGGTCGAGCGCAGTGATGGAGGGCTCATCCGTCATACTCGTGAACGAGTGCTGCTTGTAGGGACTGGTCTGCTCTTATCACTTCGCCTGATTTAATCTTATTGTATATTTATATTTGGCCCAAAAAAATTAGTGTTGGTTGGTAGTTTGTGAATACAAACTACCAACCAACACTAATTTTTTTAGTCACGTGTGAATACACGTTTCGACTTGTAAATGTAAACTTACAAGGATTATTTAAAAGAGCAACATACAAGTTTCTTGCTCGTTCTTCTTGTGATGAGACAGCTTTCGAACGAGTGGTAGATAAAAAGCAAATTGTTATGACTATTCAAAAGTGCTTAAATTAAGTTTATTTGAATAAATTATTTTCTATTCTATTCTATGTATTCTAATGTATATTTTAAAATATCTCAAACCAATCGAATTTTCCTATTGCAATGTTACGTTTCATTAAGACCTATCTTTAAAGAACGGACGATTTGTATCTGTTACCACTTACCTCAATTGGGTTATATTATTAACTATTCCATTAATATAAAAAATGAAAGCTCTACCCCTTAATATTGCATGATAAGTAAATAGAATGCAATATAAAACATCGGCGTACATTTAAAAAAATATTTCCTTCCAAACGAATCGATTCGCTACACACGTGTAACATGTATTTTATTGTACACATTGTTGTTTTGTTCTTCATGTACAACACTTGTTATGGAGACGGTAAGTTTAATAGTGTAGTTTTTTTAAAAATAAAATTAGCTATAATGTTATTATGGACTAATATAAAAAAATAATATAACGTTTATATTACGTGAAGCTAACATTTTGTACCGCTTTTTATAAAAATAACAGACGGAGAAGTATGGAATTTCGCAAACTTATAGTTTAGCAGCTTTTGCCCGCGGCTTCGCTCGCGTTACTTATCCTCTTAGGGCTGGAATTTATCAAAATGCTTTCTTAGGGGATGCCTACGTCATAGTAGCTTTACGCATGCAAAGTCTCAGCCCGATCGGTTTTTATAGAAACTTTCATCCCCTATTTTATCCCCTTGGGGGTAGAGTTAATGAAAATGTGTATTTTTATTTTTTGTTTCTTATTGATTTATTGTATTTTTTTTAAGTATAATCTTTGTTAATAGAATCTTAATAATGTTCAATCGTATAATTTAAGGTTGAATTTCGTTCATTGTGGGATAGCTAGAATAATATGACGTTTATATATTGAAATGTAGGTGGTTTTTAAATTTGTTTGTATTATTTATCTCTTTTTATTTGTCATTTTAAAACGTTATGATTTATAATCGCTCTAATTATAAACCGCTACTTTGTCTGATATTTAAGATAGTGTTTGTTTTAGTGATATAACTTATTTTCGAAGGTTTTATAAGGATCCGTTTAGATGTTTATCTATGACAGATAGATTTTTACATTTATAACTTTAGTATTGATGTTCTAAATGTGAAAATATGTATATTTGAACATTTATTACAGAATACGCTTGAAAAACGAGAGAAATTTCAGTTTTCAGTCCCAGTTAGGATACTTTTATTACCGAAATCACATAAGCGATGCGATACAGTATATACATATATATATACGATACTGTGTATACAGTATATAACTAGTATAAACATATAATTAACTCATTTTTTACAGACAATACATGCTGTTTGCCGTTAGTGACGGGGCCATGCAAAGCGGCTTTCCCGAGGTAAGTTTCGGCTCTACGAATATAAACAAACATACAGTCACGACGGTAATCCTAGATGGGGTAGCCTGAGGTATTGTTAATGTTATGGTGAAAAACACTTGATATGTCCATATTTCGCTTGGTATATTTTGAATCCAACGAAGGACGAGCGTACCGCCGTCGCTCGAATTAATAATTCCTTTGATATCCGAGTTATCTTCACCAGAGAATACTTCACAAAAAATGTAAATTATTAACAAAGTCTTTGTCGTGTCGACCAGTTTTGTACTCATAACCTTTTTGTCGTGATCCAGGGTTTACTACCACTAGGACACGAGGTCTCTAGCGACCAATCAAATCTCAATGTAAAAGATTTACATTCACAGATTTCGACTTTAAAATTTAAAAAGTTACAACGATTATTTAAAAGAGCAATACGCAACTTGATCGTTCTTCTTATGATGAGACACGTTTCAGAATTAGCGGTAGATTAAAAGAAGAATAACTCTGACTATTCAAAAGTGCTTAAAATAAGTTCATTTCAAAGAATTTTTTAATCTTTTTGTACTGTTTTTTGAAATGTAATCAAGACTGAACTGATAAAGAAACTAATGAAAAATAAAATTAATTAGATGTACATTTTTTTTTGTTTTCTAGGTATGGCTATGTCGATGGCCAAGGCTGCACTAAATTCACATACGGCGGATGCCAGGGAAATGCAAACAATTTCGAGACTATAGAGGAGTGTGAAGCTGCCTGTGGTAATATTAACATTTTGTCTATAAGGCATAGATTTATAGAATTATAATAAATAAGACATAGACAATAATTTAGAAAATATATTAACATTTGAAACATGAATTAGATACTATATCTAGACTATATTTAGACGGCCTCTGTAGTCTAGTGGTTTAGCATACCGCCTTACTTCCGATGGTCGCGGGTTCGATTCCTCGCACGGCACAATCATTTGTATTCATGAGTATGACTGTTTGTAACGGTCTAGCTGTTTGTATAATATGTATGTATTTATGGAAAAAAAATCTATGTATCAGTCATCTAGTACTCATAGCACAAGCTTAACCTAGCTTAACTTGGGTCTAGATGGCGCTGTGTGAATTGTCCTGAGATTATTATACTTTCATACTTATTCGTTTATATATATTTACAAATACATCCAAATCCCACACCATCTTACTTCTTATGATAGCCGATTTGATTCTCACACTGCATAAACATTTGTATTTCTAAATCTGATTGTTTGTATAGATCTAGGTGTTATCTATGTATATTATGTACTTATGTATTTAATATATGTATGCATATGTCTTAATTACTTGACTAAATTTGATAAGTATTGTGTGATATTTGAGAATTATTGTTACATTACAAAAGACACAGCATATAATGAATATTGCAAATTTATCAATTAATATTGTTTGTATTTTTTGCAGGTAGCGTATGTTCCTTGCCATTAGTGACTGGACCGTGTTATGCGAATTTCCAGAGGTGAGTTTTTCTTTAGTAAGTGTTTTTTTTTGTTAAGTCAAGTACTGAGACCTGTAGCACTGCGACCTGTATAGATCTACGTGCTCGCCCTTTTTCAAAGTCCGCTACCTAGACCCGTGAGGAACAAGAATTGAAGGATATTCTTAGGAGCAATGGTTTTTAGCTTCTCAGGATAGAGTGTAGACTTTCCAAAAGAGATATTTCGTTTATGCATGAGTGGGCTACAACCACATAGGATATGTAGTGACTTTTCCTATTCTACTTGGCAGACTAGTGGGTAAGCGTTTTACTATTGTATACTAGTATACTACAGTACTATATTGTATTGCCCAAAATTACTTGGACAATATTTTCTATTTTGACTTTGTAATTGGAGTGGCAACCAAGTGAGTTTCCTACCAGTCTTACCCACGCTGACCTAGATAAATATATTGTAACATCATCATCTGCTTCTTCCAGCATATGCTAAGTGTGGGCCATATTGCCAATTAATAACATATATGTGTATGTTATTGTTATTTTATTTTTGTATAATTTCATGTTATTCATTGACAATTTCTTTCTTTCTTTTTCTTTAATCCTTCTATTCCTTTATTATTAATTTGGGCTCGACATAATATGCATTTCTCCTTACTTCATCTCTATTCGTAATCATCTCATTGTTCATTCCCTTATTTGCCATCATCTTGCACACAGTTCATCTCTTTTTCTGCCTTTTTCTTACTTCAACTCTAACTCTAACATCAAACCGGCTTCTAAGTAACTATATTTTTTCAGATACGGCTTCGTTGAAGGCAAAGGCTGCACTAAGTTTACATACGGCGGGTGTCAAGGAAACGGGAACAATTTTGAGACGCTAGAAGCATGTGAAGACGCTTGTGGTAAAGTTTTTAATTTCTTAATACATATGGTATTTACTTCCCAACCTTATCTATTACTGTGAATAATCCATACTAATATTACAAATGCGGAAGTAACCGTTTGTCTATCTATGACACTTTAAACCAAAACTAATGAACTGATATAAATTTAATTTGATAAACACATAGTCGAGAACCCGACAAAGGACTTAGGCTACTTTTTAATGAGAAAACGGATTATACGGGGAGATGAAAGGTTGGAAGTCATTTTTAAAGCTAGTAGCTTGAAATTTATTTTTTAGGTTGTTGATTAAATGTAAATAAATAGTTGAACTTGTCAAATGACGATGCTCAAAATTAGGAAAGCCGAAAATTAAAAGCCCCGTGTGGCTAGGAAGTAGAAGATTAAATATAAACAAATATGACATTCAAAGTTTGTAAATAAACTCGCCTTACGGGAAGAGGTATGGATGTAAAGATTGAATATAAATAAATATGACATTCAAAATTTGTAAAATACCTCGCCTAATGGGAAAAGGTGAGGATGTAAAGATTAAATATAAATAAATATGACATTCAAAGTTTGTAAAATACCTCGACTTGCGGGAAGAGGCGAGGATGTAAAGATTAAATATAAATAAATATGACATTATTTATGTAAATTCGTCTTTTTTGAAGCTAGAAACAGATTTTTGAGGCTGTTGATTAAATATAAATAAATATGACATTCAAAGTTTGTAAATAAACTCGCCTTACGGGAAGAGGTATGGATGTAAAGATTGAATATAAATAAATATGACATTCAAAATTTGTAAATAACCTCGCCTAACGGGAAGAGGCGAGGATGTAAAGATTAAATATAAATGATTATGACATTCAAAGTTTGTAAATAAACTCGCCTTACCGGAAGAGGCGAGAATGTAAAGATTAAATATAAATAAATATGACATTCAAAGTTTGTAAATAAACTCGCCTTACGGGAAGAGGCGAGGATGTAATGATTAAATATAAATAAATATGACATTCAAAGTTTGTAAATAACCTCGCTTTGCGGGAAGAGGCGAGGATGTAGAAGATTAAATATAAATAAATATGACATTCAAAGTTTGTAAATAAACTCGCCTTGCGGGAAGAGGCGAGGATGTAGAAGATTAAATATAAATAAATATGACATTCAAAGTTTGTAAATAAACTCGCCTTACGGGAAGAGGCGAGGATGTAAAGATTAAATATAAATAAATATGACATTCAAAGTTTGTAAATAAACTCGCCTTACCGGAAGAGGCGAGAATGTAAAGATTAAATATAAATAAATATGACATTCAAAGTTTGTAAAAATACTTAGTTGTAAAAAAAAACCTATAAAACGGTATAGTATTCGCCTTAATGATATATTAACATTAAATAAATAAAATACGATATAAAACATCGCTCGCCGCAACATATTTATTATATTTAATGTAATCATTCTCGTTCGACACGAATCGATTCGCAACAGACGTGTAACATGTATAAATTTATTGTGTCCATTGTTATTTTGTTCTTCATGTACAACATTTGTTATGGAGACGGTAAGATTGTTAAATATGTTAGTTTCTTTTTTAATACCGTAGTGGTCTAGTTGTTTACTTGTTATGTCCAAACTTGGAATGTTGTGGGTTCGAATCGTAGACATTAAAAATGTTTGCGTCAATTTTGTCACATGTCAATAATAAACTGGATTAATTTAAAAAAACTTTATGGTACATAACTTGAACTTTAAAGTTATGCACCATTTCACAAATATATATATTTTTATGAGACGTGGTCTGGTATTTTGAGTTGTCATGCTCACTAAAATGTCCCGACTTGTGGCGGCGTGGTGGGCCGGGTCATTAGGCTCCCTAAAATATGATCGAGCGCAGTGGTGGCTGGCTCATCAGTCATACTCGTGAACGGGTGCTGCTTGTGTGGACTGGTCTGCTCTAATCACTATGACTTATTTTCTCTTATTAATTGTTTAAACAGTTGTTGTAAATTGAATGTTTTTTTCTATTTTATTATTTCATTGAATTAGTGCTAATCGGTGGTTTGTATTCACACACTTAAACTTAAATTGTAAGCAAGAATAAATTATTTAAAAGAGCAACACACAAGTTTCTTGCTTGTTCTTCTTGTGATAAGACAGCATTGAAAAAAATGTTTTGACTATTCAAAAGTGCTTCAATGTAAGTTTATGTGAATAAATGATTTTTTATTCTATTCTATTCTATTTATAATTAATGCACTATATTGTTTTTAATAATACTAATACGCCCTGGATAATTTGCATAGTACCATCTAGTCCCAAGCTAAGTAAAGTTTATATTATGAGTAATAGAAATACTTAAATACTTAGACTTGAAAGAGCTTGTGTTATGGGTACTAGAGAACTGGTACTAATATAAACAAGGGATGGACAACCCTTATCACTTAGGGGTATTATAAATACGTAGTAGCCGCTGAGAATCGAACCTACTGAATATGCATATACAAACTAACATTGTGACACGAGAATTTTATATTTAAGACTAGCTACCCACATGTATTATATATATAAACCTTCCTCTAGAACTCTAGATTCACCCTATATATTAAAAAACCTCTTCAAAATCCATTGCGTAGTTTTAAAGATTTGAGCATACATAGGGACAGACAGCGAGAGCGACTTTGTTTTATACTATGTAATGATTTATTATAAATGTCAAGTTGACAAACAAACAAACAGATAGATAAGATATTAAATGTATAACATAATATATAATATTATTCCATTATTTGTTTTATATTGCAGGTGATATCTGTTCGTTACCACTAGTCACTGGGCCATGTAGAGCAGCCATTACAAGGTAAATACATTCAATTCTTTGTTTACAGGAAACATATGTTCACTACCGTTAGTGATAGGGCCTTGTGAAGCCATCTTTCTAAGGTAAGATAACATACAGACAGTTAATTATAAACTTTCCTGTATAGAATGGAATAGAAAATCATTTATTATATATAATAATTTCATTTTTTTGTTATATAAAATCCGTTCAGTAGCATTAACGTGAATGAAAAGATTTAAATGTCAAATAAAACAGTTCCTTTGCAAAAAAGCTTACTATAAAATTGATGAATTCCTTAACGATTATAATGTTTTTATAGAAAAACTTTAAATCCATAGCACTGACAATATTATCTAATTACACTAATAATGAGTGCGTAGCGATTTCTATGTTGATTATCGCATGCCTCTTACTTGTTATACTGTAATTATTTATATAAAAAAAACATCTATTAAAAAGAGCAACACACAAGTTTCTTGCTCGTTCTTCTTGTGATGAATCTGCATTCCGAATGAGTGGTAGAATCAAAATATGACTATTCAAAAGTGCTTGTAATGAGTTTATTTGAATAAAGATTATTTCTTCTAAAATTTCTAAAAATTAGTACCAAACTGCATACTCACAAACTTTTGCATTTATAATATTATATTAGGATTAAAATCTATTGGGGAAGATGGGATTGTTACTATAGGAAACAAGTGGTCCTATTACTAACCATGTACCCTATCAGGTCGACCACCACGCGGTCGTCAATGGAAACTTTCGTGGTTTATTTCTACTGTATTCGTCCCAATGAGGTATATGACCAGACTTCTAATGAAAAGAAATCGGATAAGTTCAGCTGAAATATGTATGTAGTGTATATAAAACAAAAATTTAAGTTTCCGACAAAATATATAAGACCATAAGTAATTTTTTTATTATAACACTAGCTGTTACTCTCCACTTAGTCCGCGTGGAATAACTTTTTATTATAAACTAGCTACCCACCCCGGCTGCGCACGGGTGTACATGTATTATACATATAAACCTTCCTCTTGAATCACTCTATCTGTTCAAAAAGACTGCTTTAAAATCCATTGCGTAGTTTCAAAGATTTAAGCATACATAGGGACGGACAGACAGCGACAGCGACTTTGTGTTATACTATGTAGCACAGATAACATAATATCTATGTAGTAATGATGAAGTCCGTAGTCAAAATAAGAAGTGATTAATATTGTTTGTCTTTAATATTATTTGTCTATAGTTAAATTAATTATAACCGAATTTTGATCGCACAGTGGTCGGACTTTGTTTTATACTATGTAATGATTTATATGCTGCTGTCAGCATTTTCGTTGTGTGTGATGTGTGATGTAATAAATGCTATTCTATTCTATTCTAATTTATTCCAATAAACGTATATTGAAGCACTCTTGAGTAATCACGTTATTTTTTCAATTAGAGAGACAGCTACCGCTCATTAGGAAAGCTGTCTCATAGAATAATAATAATAATCTCAGAACAATTCACACAGCACCACCTAGACCCAAGTTAAGCTAGCTAAAGCTTGTGTTATGGGTACTAGATAACTGATACAAATACATAGATATTTTTTTTTGTAAATACATACTTAATATATATAGAAAACACCCAGACCGATACAAACAATCATACTCATGAATACAAATGTTTGTGCCGTGCGAGGAATCGAACCCGCGACCATCGGACGTAAAGCGGTGTGGTAGACCGCTAGACCACCGAGGTCGTCTAGCGGTCGATAGAAGAAGATATACATTATTTATACTTATTATTAACCGGGTCTTAACACGAATAATTTTACAGCGAGTGCTGTGTGAACTTTCGTTGAACTATCTAGTGATGGTACACGGCACAAACATTTGTATTCATGAGTATGTTTGTTTGTATCGATCTGAGTGTTTCTGTATGTATAATTTCTTTGTTTTTTTTTAATTAATTAAGACTGGGCGACCACTACTTAAATGAAATCTAATTTTTAATTACTGAGGTTTTTTAAGGACTGTATAAGACTTTATATTCTAATTTTAGTTATAAGAGAAACTACGGTCGCTGAAGGTAAAGATATACATTTCAAAATTGATAATAAAAATGGATTTTAAATATACCTATATAAAAAAATACAATACAAAAGTTTAAAAAGGTGCGTCGTACACACCAATATTATTTAAAATTAGATTGTATTTGACTCTAATATTTTTAAATGTTATTTTCAGATACGGTTACGTTGAAGGACAAGGTTGCACCAACTTCACATACGGAGGCTGCCAAGGAAACGCAAACAATTTCGAAACGCTAGACGAATGTGAAGATACTTGTGGTAACTTTATTTATTACTAGATGTGCCCGCGACTTCGTCCGCGTAAATTGTCGATACTTCCATACAACCTTTCATCACCCCTTTCAACCCCTTACAAACACTTTTTTCGGATTAAAAAGTAGCCCATGTCCTTTCTCAGAGAGAACTCTGACTCACGTCAGGTTTTATTTTGAACTATTTTTGTTTGTCTTACAGGAGACTCCTGTTCGTTGCCACTAGTCACTGGGCCCTGTAGAGGTGCATTTACCAGGTAATATACAGTCAATTCTTTGATTACAGGAGATGTATGCTCTCTACCATTAGTGACAGGACCGTGCGATGCTGCGTTCCTGAGGTAACTTCTTTTCTTTTCTTTGTAAACCCTGAACAATTAACACAGCGTCATCTAGTCCCACGGTAAGGAAAGCTTGTGTTATGGGTACTAGACAACTGATGTAAATACTTAGATACTTTTTTTGTAAATACATACAATAATATACATAGAAAACACCAAGACATAAAAACGATCATACAAATTTTTGAAGAATCGAACCTGCGATCTGCGAAGTAAAGCTGTGTGCTAAACCACTAGACCACCGAAGCCGTCAGCTGATATTAATTTAGTTTTAGGAAATAATAAATATTTTTATGATTTCTACCGGACTGGGGATTAGGAGATTGTTAGTAATGTTGACTAATAACCATATTGCTACCAATGTACCATATCAGGTTGACCTCCACGGGGTTCCCCTGGAAACCATTTTAAACCACCAACCAGCCGTTTTAATGTAATTGAAATGGTAGGTCGTGATAGTAAGTGGTAACATACACGACCAGTACTGCCATCATAAGATATTGTCAATAATAATTCCTTTTTAGACCCCGGACTAAAATGGCATGCCTCTTAACCTGTAAATTTCCGGTAGACTAAGACGCCTCTTAAGATGTTATGTATAAATAAAAATTAATACATATGGATGGGTGTTTGTTACTCTTTAACGCAAAAACTACTGAACGGATTTTGATGAAACTTTACAGTAATATAGCTTATACATGAGAATAATACATAGGCTGTAATTCAAAAATATATAATGTAAATTGAGTAAGTGTGATGCAAACGAAGTTGCGCGGTTCACTAGTATTACATAAATTCTTTGAAACGCAAACAACATTATATGTGTACATCTTTAAAGTTTACACTGTTACTGTGAGCGGGAACACAACTACTTATTTTAATAAAAACCAAATACTAGTAAAAATGTGTTTTCTTCCCAAAAGGGCTCACAGCGAGAATGTTAACAAAACAATAAGTTAGTCAAAAGTGACATATAAAAAGTATAAAGTTTAAAAAAATAATGGTAGACAAGCTGCCAGCAACATACACCATAGCAGTTTCAATATAAACCAAATTATCTTATATTATTTTCAGGTACGGCTACGTGGAAGGTGAAGGCTGTACCAAGTTCACATACGGTGGATGTGGAGGGAATGCAAACAATTACGAGACACTGAGCGACTGTGAAAACGCTTGTGGATGTCCTCCTTAGTTCCTTGTTCTTAATTTAAAACTATATTTATTTATTATAAAAATAACAGAAGACAATAAAAATATTAGTTCTGTAGACGTACGCAAAATATGCATACTTATGCAAATTCCAAAAAATCTATCAATTACACCGAGATTTGAAAATTTTAAAGCTTGTTTTAAAAATGCTATGTTAATATTAATTTATTAATTATTTAGAAGAAAGAATTGTTTATCATATATGTGATATGTGTTCAAATTGTTGTTCAAAATTTCAATATTTTCAAATGTATAAATAGAAATGTTGTAAATAAAATGTTATAAATTTAATCGTTTCGTATATTTCTACCAATTATTTTATATAAAGATGAACATAGGCTACTTTTTATCTCCGACAAAGATGCCAGTTTGCCAACGTCGTAACATTAAAACAAAAACAAATGTTTACTGAGGTGTACTTCGTATGAAACCGTCTGCATCATACAGAGTTGACAAACAATAATAATCTTAATCCTGGACACAACGCCATCTAGTCCCAAGCTAAGCAGAGTTCGTGTTATGTGTACTAGACAACTAATTTAAATACATAGAAACATTTTTTGCAAACACTTACATAATATACATTGAAAATACCCAATACAAACAATCATACTTAAGATTACAAAGGTTTACACCGGGCGAAGAATGGAAAACAACGACCATCGGAAGTAAAGCAGTGTTCTAAACCGTTAGACCACCAATGCCATAATATTATACAAATTTATAACAATACCTATTGTAGTATATGTGGGAAAGAGAAAGAGGTATAATGTCATCTCTAGCACACACTGCTGGCGTCATGCGTACATTAAGCTCTGAATGGCGACTGGAACAGTGATGTGTGTTTGAGAGCGAATAATTAGGGAGACCAACAGTACACTTATAAAAGTTTATGTTTATAATACAGGATCACAAGAGAACTATTAAAATAATGTTATGAAAATTAAATAATTACATTAAGAGGCCTTTCACATTTTTTGGCGTAAAAGCGGGGTCTTTGGGGTTCTGGTTCTAAGAAATTAAGAGTCGGATATACATTTTGATTCCTGAATTATATAGATAGATATCTAATCTTAAAAACAACATCTTTGAAATGTTAATTTTCTCTTTGTTAGTCTTCCTAATTTCTAAAATAGTTTATTCAAAAACGCTAAGAGACAGAAGTTTGGGGTCGTCGTTCATTAATAAACAAACATAAATTGATATGATATCTGTACTAAAACTTGATAATTACTTTATAAATTGAGACAGCATCGTCCTTTTTTTCATTTTCAACTTAAATATCTAAAAAATTGATCATAATGAAACCCGAAATTTCAACAAAACTTTGCCATAATCATTTCTAATTTTCTCATAAATACAACGAAATTTTTGCATAAAAAAAACATAATAATAAAGTTAATATACTTGTAAATTAGAAATATAAAAAAAAATATAAGTTTCTAAGAAAAAAATAAACAATAATAATAATTGAAAGTTGTATAAATTCCGTTGCGCCAAAAGTAAATTCTCAGTGCTGCGCTAGCGCTCGTCGAGGTAGTACCTATACTATTTTTTACGACACCGCTACGATAAGACATTCGTAAACATTTGTCAGTGAACATTAGTATAGTGCGACTAAACAATTTTGATAATTTAAGTAATATTTAATTAATTTTGCTAATATATACTTATTTCTACGAATATTAATTTAAAGTTGTTGTTAAATATATATATATAATATTTATTTTAGCATGCCAAAACAAAAGTACAGTTATGCTACAAATAAAACCTACCTACCCTGCTGCACTATAAAAAGCACAAGAGCATGGTATTTCGTCACACTAATGGCAATTAATTGTTAAAATTAAAAAAGAGAACATTTTAGTATTTTTAAAAATAACGCTTATCTGAGAGAAAAATGTAAGGAAATGTAAACCAATTTTACTTTATGTTTATTTTGTAGTTTTTTTCTAAATTAAAATAGGGTTATTGTTTATAAAAATACCATTATTATTTTTACGTACATTTGTCTTGTGTTATATCATCTAGTATGCAATGTGGATTGTAAATAAATTACCAAATTATATATAAATTATATTCCTTAATGTTTAGAGATATTTTATCCAATTTACTTTATTTTATTTTACACAATACAGATACATATTTCTAAATTGCAGCCATTCTGTTATTATACTCGTTGGACTTTCATTACTGTACAGTTATGTCAAATAATTATGCGTGTTTGGGTGAAAAGTCAACATTATAAATGTTTTTATTTAGAGACTAGCTTTTAGCTCGCGGCTTCGCCCGCGTGAATATGGGATATATAGGTTATCGCGCGTTTAAAGATCCGTGTACAGTATTGGGACGTTATATATAAACCTTCCTCTTGAGTCTATCTATTCTATTAACAACGAATCAAAATCTGCGTAGTTTTTTAAGATCAAAACATACATAGATCTATTACATGTGTAGATGATATTTTAACTTTAAAATGGTATTGGCAGATAAGTTGGAATCGTCGGTATTCTTGGTATATGAGCTGGTTGCCCAGCTAACGTACCGGTTATAATGGTCTACAATTAAATTGTCTTTCAATTCTTTAGTAAGCAACATATCCAATGGGACGCCATTGCACATGTTCGGCGGGCTTAAACTTCATGATTGGAGCATGCTTTTGAGAAATTCCTTCCTCAAGTTTGAGCAGTTAGTGTGGGAAATCACTATCTGTGCTTCCATAAAAATGGGTTCTCAAATTTGTCAGTAGTTTTAAACTTTCAATTAAAGTCCATAAGGGAGACGATGTTAATGACACAGAGAGTCTTTCAGAAATCTCCAGCAAAAGTATAAAAGTAATCCCGCCAATGAGAGCAGAGGTGTTTCTAAGGTCTTTTAAGGTTCTGTCCAAAGTCTCTATAGCTCATGGTGATTTCATTCCATATAATCAATGAGGCGTCTTGTAATAATCTATAAAAAGTTTTGATATTAACATGTAATTATTTATCATGAATCAAGAATCGGCCAACCAAGAACGAGAAGCTGCAATATCAGCCAATCATGCGGCGACGTCAATGATGCAGGAACAGCAATGATAGCAGTTGAAGGTTTTTTTATACAACTTAGAATGGCAAACAAGCTGACGGCCCTCCATGCATTGCCATTCCTGAGAATATGATGTTTTATTCCTGAGGTGTTATTCCCCTGTACCCTGTAAATTCACTGCCATATATATACACAGATAGTCTATATAGATAGGTATGCATATACACAGATAGTATACCCTGAGAAAGGTCATAGACTACTTTATAGTGCGAAAAAGGATTGTAAGGGATTGAAAGCTGAGATGAAAGGTTGTATAAAAGTATCATCATTGTTTAAGTGAAACAATGAAACTTTTTTGGGTTATAATCTAAATATATTTCCTTTATTTGGTCAATTTCATTATACCACGTTGACGAAGTCGCGGCCACATCTAATATACATATAAGGATGGGAACTTTAAATCGAAATAAAGCCATGAAAACACAACTATTATATATAAGTAAAATAATTATTTGCCTAAGTTTAATATTTAGAACAAGTGAATATGGCAATAATGCATCCGACTCTTATAATAAATTATCTTGTATTTATTAATAAATAAATTTAATTAATATATAATAAGAATTAAATAGTACATTTATGTTATAGTAATTTCATCTTCCTGTCCTTATCCCAATTATTTGTTACTCATATTACTTAAGGTTTTGGCTTTTAGTTATACAATCGGCCAGCATCCTGACTTCAACCCTCTAGGAATAATATAATAAAAAAATATGGTCATTATTAGCACTTTGATAATTAAGATAAATCACGTTATTTAAAAAAATCCAATAAATAGTTTATGTTACTCAGTTAAGTAAAAACATATTACATTATTAATTAAAATATTACAAGGATCAAAATGGTTCATACTAAATCCACACCGATTGAGCTACACGTTTATTTGCGTCTGTGTGCGTGTATTACTGTATGTGTGCGTAAATCCATACGATTAAACCTAAAGTTGAGCGGCATCATTTTGTAATAGTCCTCTTAACAGTCATAACTTGAACAGCCCGACCAACACAAATAGCGCTGTGCAATGCAATATATTGAAAATTTCATTAAAATAGTGTTATCAAGTAAAACCTGCAAATTATTAATGCGCCTAGACATTTGTAATTAGCAAATGATACGGCAAGACAGCTGACGTGTCTAGATTGTACCATAAACAACACCAAATTGTATATAAAATAATAATTCTTAGTTATATTATAAATTCGAAAGTAACTCTGTCTGTCTGTCGCGCTTTCAAGCCAGCACTACTAAAGCGATTTTAATAAAATATTGTACAAAGTCTAAGACCCTGAGAAACGATATAGGCTTTTTAATGAGAAAAAAGGGTTGAAAGAGGAGATGAAAGGTTGTATGGAAGTATCGTCGTTTTAAAAGGTAGAATCTTGAAACTTATTTTTTAGACTGTTGATTAAATATAAATAAATATGACATTCAAAGTTTGTAAAAACTTTACGCTTAAGTGGGTAAAATAAAATAGGGGATGAAAGTCTGTATGGAAATTCGTCATTTTTGAAGTTAGAACGATGAAACTTTTTTCTTTGATATTTTATAATTAGTCTAAATAATTTAAAATGCTATCCAAGGATTCCAAGGTCACTATTTCACGCGGACGAAATCGCGGGTAGAGCTAGTGATTATAAACAATAAATGTTAATAATGAATCGTTAAACAAGTACGTAACAATAACATAAGTTCTCATTTTTCATTTACATTATTTGATCAACTGGAAAATATTCACTTTATGTTTTTCAATACAATTTTATATATTAACCAATTCTGAAAAGCTTTTGATGTTTCTTTTTGTTATTGATTTTTTACCGACTTCAAAAAAAGTCTATCAATTTTAATTCAATTGTTATGGAATATGTGATGCATTGAATATGTTTGCAGATTTTTACCAAATGATAATGTTGACGGCCTCCCTAGTCTAGCGGTTCAACACATATAGGTTATTTCCGGTAGTTGCAGGTTCGATTCCTCGCTCGGTACAAACAATTGTATGCGTGAATATAATTGTTTGTACTTGCAAGTACGTTGTCGGCCTTTTAAGAGGGAATAAGCTCTTTTCTTGAAGGTTTCAATATTGCGGGAAGTTGATTCCACAATGTAGTTGTGCGTGGAAAAAAGAGTTATTAAAAAGTTGACAAGGTCGCCTATTCAAATTCAAATTCAAAAATCATTTATTCATGTAGGAACTTTTAGCCGCTTATGAACGTAAAATTTTTACATTCTAATTTTATTTTTTTTCCCTACTTATCTATTATCCCTACCTATTTATAGCACTATGGACCCACATCATCAAGTAACACCCGTTGTTTACATGATGACGCATGTTTTGCCAAACAGGTATGTGTTGTTGACATCATCATCATTATCAGCCCACTGCAGTCCACTTCTGGACAAAGGCCTCTCCCAAGGCACGCCATTGGACTTGATCTTCAGCCGATCTCTTCCAGTTATTACCCGCAACCTTACGTATGTACCACCCACCTAGCTGCGAGGCGTCCTACATACGTCTACTTCAACGAGCATCAGTTCTGCGACAGATATGACCAGCCGACTCCACTTCAACTTTCAAATATGAACAGCTACGTCTGTGTCCTTAGTTCTCTGGCGAATTACTTCGTCTCGGAGCTCATTGAGTGACTTTGAGTTGGTGGACCAGTCGTATCGTCAGTGCCCACGTTTCGCCTCCGTACGTCATAACGTGTGTTACACTGTGTACTGTAATTTCAGTACCCCTCACCCCTTAATCGAAACTCGGCAAGAAAAAGCAAGAAGAAAAGTTCGGCACAGAGGCATGGGCATACGAACTCCGCCGCATCTCTATCCCCCAATCTATATGGTCCAAGGTGCTTGCCTTGAAGGAGGCAGCGCCCCATTCAAATGGGCGCGGAGACATGTGCGCCCATATGATCTGCAATTGAGTAGGGCGAAATAGGACGCCCTAAAAATTAGATGGGGCCTGCCCTATACCATCTACAAGGCGTGTTATCACCGTCGGAGCCGCGGTAGAATGCTGACACGATCTTGCAACTCCGGCGATAGCGCTCGTAGGTACAACATGATGTTTTTTAATGTGTAAGAATCCCACACATACCATAGTCACCCCTCATATCAGGCTTCTCGACCAAATACTCCAATAGATTACTGCTATTGAGTAAAAGCAACATATGCATGATGACTAGGGCCCTCACAGGACACTGCAAATTGAACAAGCATATGGCTAAGCTAGGCCTATGCACGACAAGTATCTGCAGATTCTGCCAAACTGAAGAGGAAACGCCGCTTCACATCCTATGTGGTTGTAGCCCACTCATGCATAAACGAAATATCTCCTTTGGAAAGTTTACACTCTTTCCCGAGGAGATAAAAACGATCGCTCCTAAGAATATCCTTCAATTCTTGTCCCTGACGGGTCTAGGTAGCGAACTCTGAAAAGGGCGAGCACAATAGATCTATGTAGGTCGCAGTGCTACAGGTGCTACACATCTGACAATAGCCCAAACAACCCAATAAAAAAAAAAAAATAGTCACCCCTCTGGCATGGGGAGTGTCTTTTGAAGATTTTCCAAATTATAAAAAATAAAAAAAGGTGAGACTGACGACTCGTAACTCCTGCAATTGGGCTCGTAACTACACCGTGTTTTAACATAGAAGCCCACACTTCCCGGCGGAGAGAGAGACTTTTATAAAATTTTCCCCACGACAAAAAACGACCAAAAATAAGGTACATCGTGTGGTTTTATAATGGGCAATGATTCCACACACGACCTTCGATATCCCTCCAGCGGAAGGTGATTCTTTTGAAGATTTTTCCACATGATAAAATTAAATAAAAAAAAGGTAAGGCCCAACTTTGAATAAAATCTACTCCTGGCATCAATTTATAAAAAAATAAACATTATTATAATAAATATATAAAAATAATTACAAGAAAATATGTAATGTATTTTTATTATCGTATTTATATCGTCTTTACTTATTTTAAAATAAATATACATAGGTATTTCGTATTATTTTATACTCATTAGACACGGTAGAGTATTTTATTTTTATTAGTTCAAGTGCATTCTTAGTCATAAATAAGTATTAAGGGGAATAATAATAATTGTCTAACTTGTAAAGACTGTAAAATATATAAATATACAAATTAAATTAAGATATCTTTATTCATGTATTCCTATATTTTGGTATTCTTAAGCTACCGACACATCAGTTTAAAATTTTGTAGTCAATAAATGAATTAATTAATATTAACTAACTGTGCTCGCTCACCTGCGTTAAATTTCATTATAACATGTGCTATTCTGATGTATAAACTATATTACTTTTGAAGTTTCATCAAAATCGGTTCAGTAGTCATCCATACGTAGAAACTTTCGCGTTCATAATATTATTAACATTAAGATAGATTTAATAATAATAATAAACACACACTACACAGGAGTGTGGTCCTACATATCCTCCTATTACAGACTCTTATGATATGTCAAATCTACCGTCAGTTCGGAATGATATCGAGATGAGAAGAACTGACAAGAAACTCAGCTCGTATTTTTTTCAAATAATAGTGGAACATGTTTATAATAAATACAGTAACTCATGAATACAAATGTTTATACCATGCGAGGAATCGAAGAAGCGACCGTCGTACCTGCTATACATCATTCTGGTTGAGATACAAAATGAGATATTCTCTTTAATTGAACACAAAAATTGTGTAAACAAAATGTAATATATAAATTACAACTCGCAGTAATATTTTTACTAAACCCGTATTAGTACAAATCCATACATTATATACGTATAAAAAATGTATAAATATATTACAATAATTTTCATTCTGTTCTTCATCTACAACAGTTGTAATGGAGATGGTAATCGTAAGTTATTATCGTTTATTACTTGATGGCCTCGGTGGTGCAGCGGTTTAACACACAGCCTTACTTCCGATGGTCGCGGTTCGATTCCTCGCACGGTACAAATAATTTGTATTCATAAGTATGTTTGTTTGTATCTAAGTTATTTTCTAAGTATATTATGTATGTATTTACAAAAATGAAATGTATCATGATCTACTTAGCTTGGGTCTAGATGGCGTTGCGTGAATTGTCCAAAGATATCTATCTATCTACCTTTTTTTGCAGAAGACATATGCTCGCTGCCATTAGATAGGGGTTCGTGTACTGGAAGTTTCGTGAGGTAAAACAATCTATATTTTTTAACAAACTCCATCGAAAGTAGAGTGTACATATTGATTCTTTTTTATAAACTTGCAACCAAATTTCATTTACATAATATTAACAGATCTTTTACAGGAATGAGTATTAAATTCTACAATACAATACCATAAGAAATTTTTTTTTCTATCTTATTTTATTATTAAGAAATACTTATTGAATAAAGTAAACGATTATATTACTCTGTAATTACGTCCTGTATCTGTAAATAATTATTAACAGACGACCTTGTATAGCTTTAGTTGTTTAGACAGGCATTTTTTTTATACCATTATAGTGGCAAACAAGCATACGGCCCATGTAATGGTAGAGGGTTACCGTAGCCTATGGACGCCTGAAACACCAGGAGTGTTACGTACGTATTGCCGACTTTAAGATATTATTGATAATTTTCGGTGTTGTAAATATACATAGACATATAAATATAAATAGACATATAAACTGCTTGGACGATAAGTTATTCAGTTTACATATTTACTGAGCAAAGCCTACTCACTAAACGATTATTTGAATGACGAGCGAGCATAGCAATAGTTGTTCATGCACAGGATTTTCATTTAATGTTAGACATAGACACCTATATAAATTCCTATACATCTAAATATATATTAGGTGTACAACTTTGCTTCCGCCGTTTTGAAATAGATGGCTGTAGCGGTAAGTGGTAGTCGAAATAAATAGATCGTAGATGTCATACAATAAGCTTAGGTATTTGTAAACATAACGCCATCGAAATATTAGTCGATTTGTGTCTGCATCACAAAGTTATTCTCTACTAAACATGTCAGCTTACCAGCCAAATTCTCGTCATTTGCGGGAGGTTTTAATTTTCTGCTTTAATATGAAGAAATCTGCGGCTGAGGCTTATCGAATGCTCTCAAATGCCTATAATGAGGCAGCTATTAGTGAAAGAACGTGCCGAGAGTGGTTTCAACGCTTCAAGAACAATGATTTTGACGTCGAAGACCAGCATGGCGGTGGAAGAGAGAAGGTTTTCGAAGATGCAAAATTAGAGGCATTACTTGATCAAGACTCGTGTCAAACGCAACAAGAATTGGCAGGATCATTGGGAGTGATCAACAAGCCATTTTAAAACGCCTGAAAGTCATGGGAATGATTCAAAAACAAAGAAATTGGGTGCCGTACGAATCGAAGCCGAGAGATGTTGAACGGCGTTTGTTTGCTTGTGAACAGCTGCTTGCAAAGCAAAGACGGAAGGGATTTCTGCATCGCATTGTAACTGGGGACGAAAAATGGGTTCATTACGATAATCCTAAGCACAGAAAACCATGAGGATATCCCGGCCATGCTTCCAGGTCGACGGCCAAACCGAATATTTACGGTTCCAAGGCTATGCTCAGTATTTGATGGGATCAGCTCGGCGTAGTGCATTATGAGTTGTTATAACCGACTAAAACGATCACAGGCGATAGTTATCGAACGCAATTAATGCGTTTTAGCCTGGCATTAAAAGACAAACGGCCGCAATACAACCAGAGACATGATAAAGTGATTTTACAACCTGACAATACTCGACTCGATGTTGCGAAGTGGTCAAGACATACTTAGAAACGTTGAAATCGGAAATCCTACCCCACCCGCCGTATTCTCCAGACCTTGCTCCCTCAGACTATCACTTGCTTTGATCAATGGCACCCGGCCTGGCTGACCAGCACTTCCATTCTTATGAAAAAGTATAAAATTCTATCGATTCGTGGATCGCTTCAAAAGATGACCAGTTTTT
The DNA here is from genome assembly GCF_030625045.1 of Achroia grisella. Lineage (NCBI taxonomy): Eukaryota > Metazoa > Arthropoda > Insecta > Lepidoptera > Pyralidae > Achroia > Achroia grisella. Next base: position 1,877,647 of record NW_026712626.1, read on the forward strand.
TTCAACTCGGGATTCGTACGCTGCCTGAAAGATGGGAGAAAGTAGTGGCCAGCGATGGACAATACTTTGAATTATAAATATATAACCAGTTTTTTACAATAAAGCCTCGAATTTCGGAAAAAAAAACGGCGGAAGCAAAGTTGTACACCTAATATAATTCAAAGTATAATTCAAATGACTGACATAGTGATCTATCAACGCACAGTCCAAACCACTGGACGGATCGGGCTGAAATTTGGCATGCAGGTAGATGTTATGACGTAGGCATCCGCTAAGAAAGGATTTTGATTAATTCTACTCCCAAGGGGATAAAATTGAGAGTGGGGATCAATTTTAAACCGATCGGGCTGAGATTTTGCATGCATAAAGCTACTATGACGTAGACATAAAGGGATAAATTAACGCGAGCGAAGCCGCGGCCAAAAGACAGTTGTAAAAAAACTGGCTTTTAAAGAAAAAGTTATTCAATTGAGTTTCTTGCCAGTTCTTCTCAATTGGATCTATATACCGAACTGGATGGTAGGGAAAAAAAATATAATGTGAAACTTGACGTTCATAAGGGGCTAAAATGTCCTACATGGATAAATGATTTTTGAATTTGAATTTGAACATATAAAAAAATTACAATTTTAAAATAAAACAGTTGAGTTTCTTTCTAGTCGTGGATAGATACACTCATGTGTTGCTATTTCATAAAACTACGATGCTTCGAGTTTAGCTTTTTCAACAATATCGACATTTTTTGTTTGTGTATATGATAATGGAATGGTGCACCCACCTGCGCTAACGGTTTACGCTGGCGGGGCACCAGTGGAGGATGATAAGATGATCATGAGGTCAGGTCAGTTAGCCCATCGTGACAAATCCACCAAGAATTTATCACGATAGTTTCCAGGGGGAACCGCGTGGAGGCGACCTAATATGGTACATGGTTATAGTTACTATTTCCCATTACTAACAATCCCCTTCCCCTTGTTAGTTGACAAAGCCTCTGACCACCCCAACTGTCATAACAGTCGTGATTGTATGTTTTGTTCTTTTTCAGATACGGCTATGTTGAAGGTCAAGGTTGCATCGAGTTCTCTTACGGCGGCTGTAACGGAAATGAAAATAATTTTGAGTTCCTATCAGCATGTAAACTCGCTTGCGGCGACTAACCTACAAACATATTTATTACTGGCTGTACACGCGACTTCGTCCGCGTGGAATTTAACTTTATTTTTCTAAAATAAAAGAAACGCTTCTGTCAATATTACAAACAAACACTCCAATTTTATTTATATATATAGATTTCCCATTAGCTGTCTGTCTAAGACGTTAGGTGTTGTTATTTATAAATGTATGCAACTTCATTTTGCTATATGTATCTAAATATATATAACTCAAAGGTGACTGACTGACATAGTGATCTATCAACGCACAGCCCAAACCACTGGACGGATCGGGCTGAAATTTGGCATGAAGGTAGATGTTATGACGTAGGCATCCGCTAAGAAAGGATTTTGATTCATTCTACCCCCAAGAGGATAAAAAAAGGGGATGAAAGTTTGTATGAAACTTTGTCAATTTTAAACCGATCGGGCTGAGACTTTGTATACATAAAGCTACTATGACGTAGGCATCCCCTAAGAAAGGATTATGATAAATTCCACCCCTAAAGGGATAAAATAGGGGATGAAAGATTGTATGAAACTACTGTAAAGTCGCAAAAACTATACCTAATAATAATACTTCTTAACGCGAGCGAAGCCGCGGGCGAAAACTAGTTGTATTATATAACTTTTAAAAAAGAACACAGAACACTAATTTTAAATTTGTCATTCTGAGCTGTATCATTGGAGAGAAAATAGAAGCACTTCAAACCCGCGGAAGGACTTATGGAGCGGTTGACGAATACGACTTTAGTCTAATGGCGGCTGCCAGAGGTTCGAACCTGATTCAGGGGGTTGTAAGGGGATCGTAGGGTAAAGAACGTGATGTGTAAAGGTAGCTATTGATGTAAAATACCCGAGGGGCAGATTACTAAGTGAAATAGCTAAATTTGAGTGTGCTCCTATCTTTAATATTATATATTATTTTAACTAACAAATACAGGATTATTCAATCTACTACCAACAGCAGATTTCTCTATACTTATGGTATGTAGGTATATAACGTAAACAAACTGGTGAAAACAAACATTTTGATTCTGTACTAACTAAGCCTGAGGTTTCATCCGGCGTGAAATTTATAGCCTATATGTTATTCTGATATATAAACTATATGATTGTAACGTTCCATCGAAATCCGTTCAATAGTTTTTGCGTAAAAGAGTAATTTATAATATTAATATTAATAAGATATACAATATTGTATATGTTTAAAGAAACGCCTATTAAATAAATATAGCAATAATGACAAACACCAACTTGCATAAAAATATATTTGGAAGGATTCATTTTATAAACCACTTCGGATTAAAATTGCTAGTAAAATGTACTTGTTTTGTATTTATATATCTTTATCGCTAATATTATATATGTAAAATTGAATTTGTTACTTTATTATCTACCTCTTAGACTTTATAACTCAATTAATTGTTAGAGACCTTAGTACCTTCCTTTTTCCTTACAATATCACGGATAGAAGTAAGTATCAAATAAAATAAAAGTTGAATGAAATCTTACAAACAATATTTAGCAGTTATATTTTTTTAATCAATGGATAAATCCCCGAACATAATAGAATAGAATAGAGAATTATTAATTCAAATAAACTTACACTGAAGCACTTTTGAATAGTCATCACAATTTTTTTTTAAATACCGCTCATTAGGAAAGCTTGTTGCTCTTTTAAATAATGTAGTTGTAACTTTACATTTTTTTACATTTACAGGCAGTACTCGGACTTCCTGTAAAATCGTCTGCCTGTAAAGTCGAATTTGGGAAATAATTTCTTAGGTGATGTACCATTACCTAAGAAATGATTTCCCAAAATTCCTGAAGAATCAGAGACAAAACCGCGGGAAACGCTCTGTTACGAATGTAATGACAACAGACGTCACATCAAAGACCAATTATAGTAATTGACGTCACATAATTCCCTTTATGGATGGAGTAGGCGTTGCAGACGCGATACAATTTCGTCGAAAACAACTTCTTTGACAACTCACTCACGAAAGAGATAATAATAATGTATTGATGCCCTCAGTGGCCTGACAGTTTTGCAAACACACTCTTTAATTTTGATGGGCGCATGTTTGATTCCTCGCACGGTGAAAACATTTGGCTGGAACACGTCAAAACGTCCTAGCTCTCACCTGTAAGGTACCTAACCAAATCTATTTTTTTAATCTACCACAGTGGCAAACAAGCATTCGGCCCATCTAATGGTAAATGGTTACTGTAGCCTGAAACACCAGTGATGTCATATGCGCGTTGCCGACCCTTAAGAAACCTGAATACACCGTTCTTGAAAACCCCGGCTGTAGTCTCGTGAGAAAACCTCGGTAGGTAGTTCATTGCACAATCTAAGTGTACCCGGGAGGAAAGTATCTAAGTACTAACAATGATACTTAATATCTCTAAGAAAGTTCATATTCGACAGTCGACACATAAAATAACATAAGATACAGGGTGCTATAGGGTGTAACAGTTTTGTATGAAGAAAAAAAGCGGGTAAAACGACGGCTATAGTTTACTAGTTACATAATATTTTAGGCTGCTGCCCCACCCTGAGCCTATAGCTAACTACGCCTATGGGTATGATTATTTGCTTTATAGAAATACGTACAGTAAAAATGTATTTATTTCCATCAGTTGTCTAGTAATCATAACACAAGCTTTGATTAGTTTGGGACAAGATGGCGCCTCATCTTGGAGTTTTTAGTGAGTAAGAGTATTACAGTACCTGCTTGCGTGATTCACCAAAAACTCACGTTGGTTTCCAGGAATGTATGACAAATAATGGTTTACAGCTTCAACCCACTTGAGGGAACGTGAATAAAAATAATAGAAAAATAGAAATGGCGACTGTCTGTGCGGTGGTTACGTGGGAAGTATTTAATAAATACATTTGGAACTTTTAAAATTTTGTCTTTAATATCTTTTATTTTATCTTTTTAATCCTTAGGACTCATTTGGCACGAAGACAAAGATAAAATATTAAAGATTTATAATATATATTTATATTTATAAACTAATTTATTTAAATCAGCAACTCCGAAAATTATTGCACGTTCTCCTTGTGATGAGATAGTTTTCCGAATGAGGAGTCGATAAAAAAAATAAGTAAATGCCTAATGTGAGTTTACTTAAATAAATTATTTTGTATTCTATTCTATCTCGTTATCCATAGGATTCTACTGTTGCCCATGATTTTTTTTATCAGACTACTCCAATACTGTTAGTCGCAGCTGACCTTTACAGCTTCACTGGACGATAGGGTGCGAGTGCAGATGGCACTCTCAACCCGCGGAAGGAATTATGGAGCGGCTGAAGGCCAACTCCCACCTGACGGATACGACTTTAGTCTGAGTGCACCGCTAGGGGTTCGAACCTCGGCTCAGGTTGTCGTAATTTCGATCACCGTTCGAATTGGACGGGGGATCGATCGGAGGGGGCGAGGGGACAGTTGTATGGATTGCTATAATTTGTCTAATTATGTCATAAGGCGAATATAACTTTCCCGCCTTATTGCCACCATCTTGTCTTCCATTGCTTACATAAAAACACTAAAAGTGGCGCGTCTGCTACATTTATTTGTATTCTAACTTCTAAAAGATTGTTCAAATGACCTTTACTAAGTGTAATTAAATAAAATTAGATCGACTACACTGTTTTATGTCAACAAAATTGGATTATACACCTTCGAGTCACTGCTGCGGACTCTGATAATATAAACTTAATCTTATAATGAAAAGGTCAACCGTACCCTGTAATTTTACTGTCATCTTCTTTATTGTTTGTCTAACAATATAATATTGTTGAACGAGAGAACTTTTTAAGTAAATTTAACGAAATGTCTATTGGCACATTGTTTTTACGTGTGTCAAAGAATTTATTCAATGCATAACCTATAATAATTATATGTGCCAGTAATTCCAATGACACATTTGTTTTAATTTAATTATTGATTAATTAGAATGATAAATATAAAAAATTACACGCCTGTATACAGGCTGAATACACTGGAAACATACAATATATTTAATCTAAATATATATAACTCAAAGGTGACTGACATAGTGATCTATCAACGTACAGCCCAAACCACTGGACGGATTGGGCTGAAATTTGGCATGCAGGTAGATGTTAAAACGTAGTCATCCCCTAAGAAAGGATTTTGATAAATTCCACCCCTAAAGGGATAAATTAACGCGAGCGAAGCCGCGAGCAAAAGCTAGTAGTGTATATACCTATAAGCACTGTATTCTGTAAATAAATGATTTGATTTGAGTCTGTAACAGATTACAAAATAAGCTGATTAAGCAGATATAGGTGTGACATACTCACGCAGAAGACATAATAAAGTGTCGTTTATATTTATATCTTAACAAGTCATTATCCGTGACTTCATCTACGTTTTTGAGATACTATAGCCTATCTATATGTATCCTATAAGACCATCCTCATGGTATAATGTATCTGCACCTCAAATTATATTATTGAGATTGCTTCAAAAACCTTGTTGCACTTCTTTAAAGGTAACGAAAAGACAAACCGACATATTTTCGCATTTATAATATTAATATGGATATGCACTATTGTGTGTGTATATGTACATATTGTGTTTATGAAAATATTCATAGTAGAATATATTTTTTTCATAAGATTATTAAGGCGATGACATCCTGGTAGTATTATAACGCTATCCATCGCACAGTATCGACAACCACCGTTAACCGTGGAATAAATATAATTTGAAAAACTAAGTATAACCAGAGACCCTCTCCGATCGATCCCCCGTCCAATTCGAACGGTGATCGAAATCGCCCCCTATCGACCAGTGAAGCTGTAAAGGCCATCTGCGGCCGATAGCATTGGAGTAGTCCGAAAAGAAATATATAACCTGAGACGATGATAATTTATTAGTGATGTTGATTTTATTAGTTCAATCTTAAAAAATTTATCCGTTTGTCTTTGTTAAAATTTTTTTTTAATTTATAAACTGCTGAACGGAATTAGGATGACATTTCTACAGAATCATCATATAGGTCATAATATAGGCTAAAAGCTGAGAATAATATTATAGTTTTTGTGATAGATTTGAATTTATAGCGGGTTTAATTTCGGGTGTAACTAGGGGTAGTAAATCACTAGGCACTAAATGTAAATTTTCATTTGATATATATGTAACATTTTGCCGCAGTTCATTTCATTAATACATCGAAATCCGTATCACAATAGGGGTAGATATAGACTCAATAACAGTCGGAATTTGATCGTCAGTGGAGAAGGTGGAAACGCTTCATTTAGCATTGGTCAGGTTTCCGCACTGATTTATTTGCAGTCTCACGGAATTAAACAAAATAATATAAATTCATTAAGTATTTTAATTTGACTCAAAACGCACCGGTCCGCAACGCATCGCATCTCGTTAATAGTAGTTGTTGGTCGGTATCCACCTTAAGTGTATTCCAATAATAATATACTGTAATAATAAATGGCATTGATGTCGGAAAAATAAAACGTTGTTGTCTTTTATCAAGAATAGACAATCACATATGGGTTCGGTATGTTAATATGGAACAAAAACGTTCTATAGTTATTTTCCAATGTTTGATCAGCTGACAAAGTACTTTATTTTTTTTTAACCAACTTAAAATAAGGGCAATACTAATTTTTTCACGTACCATTGTAACAAGCCTACGGCCCATCTGATGGAAAGTGATAACCGTTGCATATTGGGAGAAAAGGAATTGTTAGTAAAGTGAACTGATGATCTTATTGCTAGCAATGTTCCATGTCAGGTTGACTTCCCTTGGAATCCTTCATGATAAATTTCTGGTGATTTTGTCGTGATGCACTAACTGATCTCGTGTTCATCTTAGCATTCTCCACTAATGCCCCGCCAGCGCAAACCGTTATTACCGTTAGTACTAAACTATTCCATTAATATCTGTTTCCCCTGGAAACTTTAGTGGTAAATTACCATTTGCCAAGATGGGCCAACTGACCTGACTTCATGCTTATTTTATCATCCTCCACTGGTGCCCCGCCAGCGTAAACTATTAGCGCAAGCGGGTGCACCATTCCACTATCAACCTTTAAAAGAAAACCGTTGCATATTAGAGGGAGGGAAAGGGGATTGTTTTTTTTTTATGGATGGGCACCAGTAGAGGATGATAAGAAGAACATGAGGTCAGGTCAGTTAGCCCATCGTGACAAATTCACTAGGAATTCAACCTGACATGGTACATTGCTAGTAATGGGGTCATGAGTCCACATTACTAACAATCCATTTCCCCCTGGAAGGAAATTGTTAGTTTTGTGGACTAGTCAACAGTCCACAAAACTAACAATTCCCTTCCTTTCGATAGCTAGAAAAGTACCATGTCAGGTTGGCTTCCACGCGGTTCCCTTGGTGACTTACAGGATAAATTCCTGGTGATTTTGTCATGATGGAATAACTGATATGACCTCGTGTTCATAATGTCATTCTCCACTGCTGCCCCATCGGCGTAAACCGATAACTCAGTGGAAGCACCATTTCTTTATCATCCACTAAAAAACCGTTGGGGGGGAAGGGTCTTGTTAAGTTCTTGAAATTATGCGGACTGTTGACCCCATAACTAGTAAGGTACCATGTCAGATTGACCTCCACATTGATTTCCTTGGAAGCCTTCATGATAAATTCCTTGTGAATTTGTCATAATGGGCTGACTGATATAACCTTGTGTTCATCTTGTCATTCTTCACTGGTGCCCCGTCAGCGCTAACGGTTTACGCCATTCCATTCATCATCGCAGCCCGGAAGACGTCCGCTGCGGGACATAGGCCTCCCCAAAAGATCTCCACAACGATCGGTCCTGTGCTGCTCGCATTCAATGCCTTCCAGCGATCTTGACCAGATCGTCGGTCCACCTTGCTGGAGGCCTTTCCACGCTGCGTCTTCCGGTCCGTGGTCGCCACTCGAGGACTTTACTGCCCCAACGGCCATCTGTCCTACGAGCTATGTGCCCCGCCCATTGCCACTTCAGAGTCGCAATTCTTCGGGCTATGCCATTCCATTAACATCCATAAAAAAATCGTTGCATATGTACATGAACAACATTACAGACAACGAAATTATTTTGTGGGAATAACCTATTGCTCAGGAATGATAATGCTTGAATTGCATTTTTTTTTTAAATGATTCAAATGCTGTTGGTCGCAGCTGGCCTTTACAGCTTCACTGAACGATCACGGGGTCGAGTGCAAATGGCACTCCAAACTAATGAAAGGACTTATGGAGCAACTGACTGCCAACTCCTACCTGATGGATACGACTTTAGTCTGAGGCCGCCGCTAGAGGTTTTGAAACTGGATTTAGACCATCGTAATTTCAATCCCTGTTGGAATGGAACAGAGAATCCACTGTGTGATCATAAACACTATATTGTGGTAATATTCCTATATAAGTGACGTAGATATAGGTGTATCATTCCACTTATATGAGTGATAGAGACAGAGCAGAGGTATAACTCGTTTGCGTGGGTAACTCAGTCTCACCTATTTCAGTCGATTAGCAGCTTGCTTTGTAAGGTACGTTTTGTTTATAGGGTGCAGATTATATAGTGAAACTAGCTCTTCGTCCGCGTGGAATTTAACTATATTTTTCAAAAATAAAAGTCGCCTAAAGAAATAAAAAATATTTTGTTTGTCTTATTTTTTTCTGATAGGTTCAAACTAATACATTTACATTCTGCATCATCCCTTATTTTATCCCCATGGGGGTTGTATTTATCAAAATCCTATTTAAGCGAACGTCTTCATCATAGTAGCTCCAATCTTTAATTTCAGTTCAATCAGTCGAAAATCTAAGAAGATTTATATATACTTTCATCCCCAATTTAATCCCCTTAGGGATGGAATTTATCAAAATCCTTTCTTAGGGGATGCCTACATCATAGTAGCTTTATGCATACAAAATCTCAGCCCGATCGGTTTAAAATTGACAAAGTTTCATACAAAGTTTCATCCCCTTGGTGGTAGAATTAATTAAATTAGCGGATGCCTACGTCATAACATCTACCTGCATGCCAAATTTCAGCCCGATCCATCCAGTGGTTTGGGCTGTGTGTTGATAGATCACTATGTCAGTCAGTCAACCTTCGAGTTATATAGATGCATGACATCTTAGTCAGCATGAGTGGTATCATGATTGGTCACATGATAACGTGATGTCCATTTAAGGCGACGGTTTCCGCTTAGCGATTAAGGGTGTTTGCTTGTTTGTTAAAATATTAAACAAAGTTAATTCTAAGGCAATATTATTTTCATTTCAATTCATTCAATAATTACTGTCTTCGCCTTAATTGCACACAAAAATTGTGCAAATAAAATTGTATATAAAATATCGCCCGCAATAACATATAACATAATCATTCGATTGATACAAATTCTGCAAAATGTATAAATATATTGGACTCATTCTTATTTTGTTCTTCATTTACAACAGTTGCAACGGTGATGGTAAGATTCATACTAATGTTATAAATACGGTTATATTTCTGTCTGTACATATAAATAAAATTGGAGTATCTGTTTGTAATATTGAAATAACCGTTTTTTACCACACGCATATGAATATAAATACGGTACATACATCAAAATAACATTTTTTACAATTTGTGTCTGTCTATCTGTTTGGTCCGGTTAATCTCTGGAATGGTTGGACCGATTTTGACGGGTATTTTTTGGCAGGCAGCTGATGTAAGTTAGGCTATTTTTATTTTAGAAAAATAAAGTCAAAATCCACGTTTGGATGTTTAGGGATAAAATAGAGGATGAAAGTTTGTAAATTTCAAACCAATAGGGCTGAGACTTTGCATGCATAAAGCTACTATGACGTAAGCATCCCCTAAGAAAGGAGTTTGATGAATTCAACCGATAAGAGGATAAATTAACGCGAGCGAAGCTGCGGGCGAAAGCTAGTTCTTAGTATATATTTATTAATGAAATTTTTATTTTTTATTGACAGATAATATATGTTCACTGCCGTTAGAGACTGGTCCTTGTATGGCTCTCTTTAAAAGGTAAGTCATCATTGTTGACTTCAAAGTAGGGTAGATTCGGAACACTTTTCAGTTATCTATACTCGTATATATCAACAAAATTGGAGTGTCTGTTTGTAACATTGAAATAGCCGTTTTTTACTATGTGCGTATGAACATAAATACGGTACATACACTAAAATTTTTTACAATTTATTAAAATTTTTGTCTGTCTGTCTGTTTGTTCCGGCTAATCTCTGAAACGGTTGGACCGATTTTGACGGGTCTTTTTTGGCAGGTAGCTGATGTAATAAGGAGTAACTTAGGCTATTTTTATTTTAGAAAAATAAAGTGAAATTCCGCGAGATATTTCTAGCCTATGTGTGATTCTGATGTATAAGCTTTAAGTTTCATTATAATCCATTCAGTAGTTTTACGTGAAAGAGTAACAAACATCCATCCATCCAACACTTTTTCTATATATTTTATAATATTAGTAATATTTACGTAGATATATACATCTGAAGTTTTCGCCAGTCCTCTTTAGCCAGAGAAAGCCTTTATTATTATGCTCTATGCGTCTTGTTGTTTGTTCATCTTTGGGATTTCTGTCTTAAAAGTATGTTATTGTTATTTTCAGATACGGCTATGTTCAAGGTAAAGGCTGCATCGAATTCACATACGGTGGATGTGATGGGAATGCTAATAATTTCAAAACACTGGGCGAATGTATTGCCACCTGTGGAGCTTGATTTTCCAGCCAATTGTCGACATCAACATATTTTCATGTCATAATCTATACATATAAATAAAGTTGGAGTGTCTGTTTGTAATATTGAAATAACCGTTTTTTACTACATGTATATGAATATAAATAAATACACCAAAATACAATTTTTTACAATTTTTGTTTGTCTGTCTGGTTGTTCCGGCTAATCTCGAAAATGGCTGGACCGATTTTGACGGGACTTTTTTTGGCAGGTAGCTGATGTAATAATGAGTAACTTAAGCTACTTTTATTTCGAGAAAAATAAAGTTAAATAACACGCGGACGAAGTCGCGTGTACAGCTAGTGTTATATATATTTGTTTTATGAAAAAAATAAAGTGGTAAGTTTGGACGTTTGCTAGCTGAGTGTTGTATAAAATCTAATATGCAAATGTTTATTTATTTATTTATTTCTGATGGCCTCGGTCATCTGGTGGTAGTCTAGTGTTTAAGCAGTTCAGGTAATTAAATATTCTTCGCAACCTAATTATGTATGTATTTTTCTAAGATGGTCATAAACATTTTCTATTAGAAATGTATAGACAAAAAAGTAGGCAAGAAAAATGAAACTTGGGAAGCATTTTTTTTTCGGACTACTCTAATGCTGTTAGCCGCAGCTGGCCTTTACAGCTTCACCGGAAGTTAGAGTGCGAGTGCAGATGGCACTCCAAACCAAAGGGACTTATAGAACGGCTGAAGGCCAACTGCCTTCTCGGATACGACTTTAAAATAGATGGTATTTCAAAAGGTCCTTAATCCATTTTTAGTTGACATATACCGTTGGAATCTAATTTTATTTTATTTACCGTTTTATTAAAGGTCATTGCAAAATATAGCTTAAAGACCTACTCACTTGGGTAGAGTTTGTAAAAATTCTGTGTCGGTACCTCTGGTGGATTTCTTTCAGCTTCCTTTATAACTATGTATCAGTTTGAAAGATGAGATATGATATATATAATAATGAAGTACAGGTTTATCTTAGATTTTAATTCACATTTCCTTCACTATTTGTAATTTTTCTTTTCATAAGAACTTTTTTTTATCTTTGAAAATAAATAATAACTTCGGCATATAATGACTATCTATACATATAAATGAAATTGCGGTGTGTGTTTGTAATATGTAAATAACCGTTTTTTTACTACATGCATATGAATATAAAAACGGTACAAACACCAAATTAACATTTCTTACCATTTTGGCTGTCTGTCTGTCTGTTTATTCCGGCTAATCTCTGAAACTTTTATTGGCAGGTAACTGATGTAATAAGGAGTAACTTAGGCTATCTTTATTTTAGAAAAAATATTTTATTATAGAAAATAAATTTAAATTCCACGCGGACGATGTCGCGTGTAAAGCTAGTTGTAAATATAAATTTCTCTATACCATTATATATATTGCCAAATGACTATCTGTTGCCAAAATAATGAAAGAAAATAAACTAAAATACCTAAATTGGTTCAGCTCTGTTCTTTTTTTCCGTTTAGTTAATTAAACATATTATTTAGAGATTAATTTTAATTCAAACGGCACGAAATACCTTTACTTTCGTTATTATATTTAATATAAAAAAAAAACATAATTACATGAGCAGCAATGAATTATTTTTATTACTTACCCTTTCACATCTCGGATTTACCACAAAAATAATTAGACGGAATATCTGCCCGAAGGTTGACTGGTAGAGAATGCCATCAGACATTATTATACAATATTGTGTACAAAAGAATAAATAACCCTGAACAATTAACACAGCGCCATCTAGTCCCACGGTAAGCAGAGCTTGTGTTATGAGTACTAGACAACTGAAGTAAATACACAGATATTTAACATACATAGAGAAAGCCCAGACCGATACAAACAATTATACTTATGAATACAAATATGTGTTCCGTGCGAGGAATCGAACCCGCGACTATCGGAAGTAAGACGGTATGTTAAACCGCTTGACCACCGACGCCATCACGAAAAATAATTAATGTGTAATATTTTTAAGTTAATGTAATCAATGTATCATATCTGTTAGGGAATATACTCTCTGCTACCAAAATGTTAGGGAAAGTACTATGTATATATATATAGGGAAAAACGTCTGTCACGTACCTGTATGGTTCTGCGGATTTCTTGGGCTTCAGGGTCTCGAAGATATCTTCGCTAGCTTTCCAGTTTCACAGTAGGTTTAACACAGTTCTAATTTATTTTAATTCACAACACAATGCGCGCGCGCGTAAAGGCCGCTGTACGGTCAGTTCAGTACTGGGTAAGGGAGGGGAACGAAAGGCGCGGGAACAGAAAACTAACGGACTCTAATATAATAATCTGTGCTTACGATGGTACAGGGTAGATTTTGAACAATATCATATCATTTCATGTCATCAGCAACCCTTCCTTCTTCTCCCGCCCGGCAGCATGTACATACAGTGCGTTACCGTACAGCCGTCAGGATTTTACACCGCTCCGCGTCCATATAACGCCCACACATACCATTTTCCCTTGTGGGAAGGGGATTGTTAGTAATGTGGATTGATAACCCCATTGCTAATGTACCATATCAGGTCGACCTCCGCGCGGTTCCCCCTGGAAACCATCGAGTTAAATTCCTGGTGAATTTGTCACGATGGGCTAACTGACCTGACCTCATGCTCATCCTCCACTGGTGCCCCGCCAGCGTAAACCGTTAGCGCAGGCTGGTACACCATTATCATCCACAAAAAAAAATCATTTTCCCTTCAGTACACCAAATACTCACAAGCAAGCATCAATCCACACTCAATCATCGTGTACTCAATATATCAAGTTGAAAAGCAGCTCGGACTTATCATAACATCTAGATTGAGTGGGTTACAGCAAACTCATACATAAAGTAACTAACCTGATAGTGGCGATAGGGTCCTCGACCATACCCCAAGTTGGCCAGCATATCAGAGCTGAAGCGGTTGAACAAGCCGCCCCAAGCGTGTGCTGTTGCAACGCAACTTAACACCAGGATCGCGCTGACAGCCATGGTGGTGCTGTGGGCAACAATAATAATCATCAATCAATCAATAAACTAAACACCAAGAATTGAACCTCTAAAATCCGATTTAAAACACCTTAGTCAACATCATCATTTCATTTATAGAACATCTCTAGATTGTCCTTAGATCTTTGTCTTCCATTTAAAAAACTTTATTCAACATAATCATTTCATTTATAGTTAAAAAATCTTTACCATCATCATTGCATTTATAATTAAAAAAGTCTACAATTGGTGCTTATCATTACATAGTATAAAACAAAGTCGCTCTCGTTGTCTGTCCCTATGTATGCTTAAATCTTTAAAATTACGCAACGGATTTTGAAGCAGTTGTTTTTAATAGATAGACTTAATTCAAGAGGAAAGTTTATATGTATACACCCGTGTGAAACCGCGCCGAGTAGCTAGTCTATACATATAACTAAATTGAAGTGTCTGTTTGTAATACTGAAATAACCGTTTTTTACTACATGCATATGAATATAAATATGGCACATACATGAGATAACATTTTTTACAATTTTTGTCTGCTTGTCTGTCGGTCTGTTTTTCCGGCTAATCTCTAAAATAGCTGGACCGATTTGAACGGGACTTTTTTTGACAGGTAGCTGATGTAATAAGGTAACTTAGGATTTAAAAGAAATAAACGAGACATAACGGTCTATAACTCAGAGGGGGCAGTGAGTCCACTCTCTCTGCTATTCTGTATTAGCCTATATTAGTATATTAATACAATAAAAGATCAACGACAACAATACTGTAGACTAAGTTACTATCTACATTAACTATCTGAGAGAAAGTACCCTGAATATAGGGCCACTCTTTTCAGAGATTAACAAGAACAAAGCTTAAAAATTTTATAGTTCTAAATTCTAAATGAAAGGTATTCTTCTAAAAATGTAGAAAGAACTTTTCATTTAGATGTTACGAGTATAAAAATCGGGCAAAATCTGGTCGAGTCGCTAGTTAAAATTATATAACTTGGATTAAAATATAAGAACCTCTGTGAGTACATTGAACCCATTTACCTTATAATTGCCATGTAACTTCGCCAAATTAATTTTACGGGTTCCATCGGGATGTCAGAGAAATTTTGACTTTAATTAATTTATAATGGTAGGGTATCTAATAAAATTTACGTGTTTTATTATAAAATTTTGTTCGATTGTTGTTTTTTATGACACTGTCATTGCTAGCAATGTTCCATGTCAGGTTGACTTCCCTTGGAATCCTTCATGATATATTTCTGGTGATTTTGTCGTGATGCACTAACTGATCTGACCTCGTGTTCATCTTAGCATTCTCCACTAATGCCCCGCCAGCGTAAACCGTTAGTACCGTTAGTACTAAACTATTCCATTAACATCCGCTGTTTCCTCTGTAAATTTGAGTGGTAAATTACCATTTATCTAGATGGGCCAACTGACCTGACTTCATGCTTATTTTATCATGCTCCACTAGTGCACCCGCCTGCGCTAACGGTATACGCTGACGGGGCACCAGTGGAGGATGATGAGATAAGCATGAGGTCAGGTCAGTTAACCCATGGTCGGCAACGCGCGACACCCTGGTGTTTCAGGGTCCATAGGCTACGGTAACCGTTTACCATCAGATGGGCCGTATGCTTGTTTGCCACCTACGTGGTATAAAAAAATAACTCGTTTCCAAGTAGAACGACTAGATTTAAATACATATATACAATATGTATTACAAGGACGGATATACGCTCATTAAATTTAAACAAATGCATACATGCAAACAAAGTCATGTAGAATAGTTAGTTATAAAAATTTACGTACTAAGTCTAACCGCATTTATATAAATGTGTAACTAGGACGGATATACGCCCACTTTAAACTTAAAAAACACAGACGATGTCGCGAAAACTGGCTAGTTATAAAAAATTACATAAATTAAGCTTCATACCTAAAATATAGAACGCAGAAGCGAGCTTTTATCAAAATGAATACAACAATTAAGCATCTACGTTGCCGCTTAAGTACTGCAATTAAAAACACATTCACTCCGAAAAAGTGTCCTTATGACGTCACACCGTGAAAGCTCGCTAATTAAATTAATAGCACCGAAACGAAAATAGCGCTTAAAAAAGCTTTAAAAAATTGTTTGTAGCAATTTTATATGCGGTATAAAAACGGATTGTGTTACCAAACGACTGAAATGTGTTTTCCCTATGTTTGTATTTTTTTATGTGTACCCTTGATAGTAACTCTGCAGTAGTATATGTACTATGTTATAGTTTTAATTATAAATTAAGTATATTTGTAAAAAAAATTATGTATTAACTCGACTAAATACACATTTTTTTTTCTATATGCTTTTTCTTCAATATTCGATGACCTCGGTGGTGTGTGTGACCGCTAGGGTCATACACACCGCTTTACGTCCGATGGTCGCGGGTTCGATTCCTCGCACGTTGCAATATTTGTATTCATGACTATGATTGTTTGTATCGATCTGGGTATTTTCTATGTAAATTATTTATGTATTTACAAAAAAAATGTATGTATTTGTATCAGTTGTCTAGCACCCATAAAACAAGTTTTAGCTAGCTTAACTTGGGTCTAGATGGCGCTGTGTGAATTGTCCTGAGATTATTATTATTTAAACTTTACAAAAAAATCTCATCTATTTAGGTAAGTTGCCATCTCCTATCCTTAAGAGGGGCTTAAGGAGAGGAGATGGCAACTTATCCCCGGCAGAAGCACAGTCGGCCAGGGTTCAGGGCCCCAGGAAGAGAAACCGGCGTACAATGCGGGCAGAGGGCATCTAAGAGCACCGCTTTCTGCATCTTTCCTGGGAATGAGCCGCCTCGGAATCCCAACCGTCTGAGATGTTTTCCAGACTGGTTAGGGATAAGGCCGTTCACCGACATAACGATTGGAATGATTTCGGTGGACATCACCCCCCACATTTCGGTCACCTCGTGAGCCAGGTCGAGATATTTTCTCTTTTTCTCGGTTTCGGTTTTCACGAGGTTATTATTATTATTATAATTATTCTAAATGCCTGAAACTTTGTTGTCGACAAGAAACTTTCAGGCATTTAGAATATTAAAGAAAAAGCAATTACAAATACGTAATTTATAATTAATTTGATCAGATACTTCAAGTTATTTCTAATTACATAAGTTATACAATAATCCTTAGCTCATGCGAAATAACTCCAATCAAATCAATCTAATATCCAACATCATTTAATCAGTTATACCGAAAACTGGCTTCAACCCGCGACGTTGTCTGCTTTTGTAAGATATATTGTTGAAATAAAAGTAGCCTAAGTTACTCCTTACATCAGAATCATCATCCATAAAAAGTCCTGTCAAAATCGATCCAGCCATTTCAGAGATTAGCCAGAACAAACAGACAGACAGACAGAAAAAAATTGTAAAAAATGATATTTTGGTGTATGTATCGTATTTATATTCATATGCATGTAGTAAAAAACGGTTATTTCAATATTACAATCAGAGACTCCAATTTTATTTATTTGTATAGATTATTATTATAAACGTGAGTTTGCGAGTAAGGATGGATGTTTGTTATTCTTTCATGCAAAAACTACTGAACGGGTTTTGACGAATTTTTTTTTTTCGGACTACTCTAATGCTGTTTGCCGTAGCTGGCCTTTACAGCTTCACCGGACGTTATGGGGCGAGTGCAGATGGCACTCCATACCCGCGGAAGGACTTATGGAGCGGCTGAAGGCCAACTCCTGCCTGTCGGATACGACTTTAGTCTGAGGGCACCACTAGGGGTTCGAACCTCGGCTCAGGCCGTCGTAATTTCGATCCCCGTTTGAATTGGACGGGGGATCGATCGGAGGGGGTTTTGACGAACTTTACAGTAATATATATATATACTACATCAGAATAGCACATAGCTATACATTTCACGCGGGCGAAACCGGAGCACAGCTAATATAATATACATCAAGTAAACTGTATAAATAATCCTTAACTTGACTTAATCAATTT
Organism: Achroia grisella; assembly: GCF_030625045.1. Classification (NCBI taxonomy): domain Eukaryota; kingdom Metazoa; phylum Arthropoda; class Insecta; order Lepidoptera; family Pyralidae; genus Achroia; species Achroia grisella. The sequence continues at coordinate 1,895,599 of NW_026712626.1, forward strand.
AATCGGATCTACCTAAAATTATTAACGAATAAATATCATCAGAGTACTAATAATAAGTTATTCTATTATAATAATACAGATTATAAATAAGGTTCGAAATCGGTCCACAATTAACGATAAATTGATTAATATTGAAGTAGTTTCGGTCGTATACTTTACGTATTATACAATTTTATATATTATTAATATTATAAACGCGAAAGTTTGTGAGTGTGGATGTTTGTTACTCTTTCTCGCAAAAACTACTGAACGGATTTTGATAAAACATTACAGTAATATAGCTTAAACATCAGAATAACATATAGACTATAAATTTCACACATAATAAAATAATGATGAATAATATATAAGTAAAGTGTATAATAATCCTTAACTTGTTCAGCTGAAGTAACGCCTATATTAATCAATTTAATCGGATCTACCTAAAATTATTAGCGAATTAATATTAGAATAATTGGTTATTAATACTCTGATATTATCAGAGTATTAATAACTAATTATTCTAATATTAATACGGATTAAAAAATAATGTTAGAAATTGGTTCACAATTAACGATAAATTGATTAATATTGAAGCAATTTCGGGCGAATGGTTAACTTATTATATAGTTTTATATCTTATTAATATTATAAACGCGAAAGTTTGGGAGTGTGGATGTTTGTTACTCTTTCTCGCAAAAACTACTGAACGGATTTTGATAAAACATTACAGTAATATAGCTTAAACATCAGTATAACACATAGACTATAAATTTCACACATAATAAAATAATGATGAATAATATATAAGTAAAGTGTATAATAATCCTTAACTTGTTCGACCGAAATAACGTCCATATTAATCAATTTAATCGGATCTACCTAAAATTATTAGCGAATAAATATTATCAGAGTACTAATAATAAATTATTCCATTCGTTTAAAGTGGCCATTTGCGAAATTAATGAATGCAAATAAGTTAGATCTTTGTTGTAATTGAATTATTTATATATTAGATTGTTTTAGGGAATTTTGCGCAATATAATTTTAATTTGTAACTAACTTGTTACCGGCGACTTCGTCTACAAAAAGTTTCATCCCTTTTTCAACCCCTTTAGGATTATTTAACGGTAATTTCGTCTACAAAAACTGTTATGCCTTATTCAACCCTTTTAGGATTATTTCACGGTGACTTCGTCTACAAAAACTGTTATGCCTTATTCAACCCTTTTAGGATTATTTCACGGTGACTTCGTCTACAAAAACTTTCATGCCTTATTCAACCTCTTTACGATTATTTCATGGCGTTTTCGTCTACAAAAACTTTCATGCCTTATTCAACCTCTTTACGATTATTTCACAGCGTCTTCGTCTACAAAAACTTTTATACCTTATTCAACCCTTTTAGGATTATTTCACGGCGACTTCGTCTACAAAACCCCCCTTTTTCTTACCCCTAAGTAATAAATGTTGTCCACCCCTAACATTTATTAATTTTTTTGGATTTTTTTTTATTTTTTTATTATATGACATTAAAAATACATACAACTTTAAATTTTCACCCTTCTATTACCAAACCCTATTTTTAATAGCGATTTTAATTTATATGGCATAAAACCCGTTTGCCGGGTCAGCTAGTAAAATTATATAATTATGTAATAAGAATAAGTGCACTAGTTCATACTCGCGACTTCGCCTGCACGAAATTTTCATCCCTTGTTCCAGATTAATTTTCAAGATACAAGATAGTATATGTCTGGCCGCATGGTACATTCTATTTTCATATTAGAATAGAATAGAATAGAATAATAGCAAGCTTCTTGGCAGCTGAAGTAAATATTTTGGGGGTAGAATAGAGAACACTTTTTAACATCTATCCAAAAGAGCAACACACAAGTTTCTTGCCCATTCTTCTTGTGATGAGTCTGCGTTCCGAATGAGCGGTAGAATAAAAAAATATGACTGTTCAAAAGCGTTTGTATTGAGTTTATTTAATTAAAGATTATTTCTGTTTCGATTCGCTCCTTCGGAAAGCTACATTATAAGAAGAAAGAGCAAGAAACTTGCGTGTTGCAATTTATTAAATTTCATTAAAATCCATTCAGCCGTTTAGGCGAAAAAAGTAACAAACAGATAGACATACGGGTAGATAGGCACTTTTACATTTATAATATTCGTATGGATGGATAGTGGCTTTGCTTCCGGAAATCTGTAGTTTATCGATTCGAACCCGTGACCATGAGATAATAAGGCGGTGGGCTTGAACACCGAGGTCAACAAACGTCGGTAGAATATGGTCTGAATTGTTTTATACTATCTGTGCCCGCGGTTTCATCCGCGTTGAGTTTCAATATATAAATTTCATTAAAAAATATAGCTTATATGTTATTCTGATGTATCATTACATAGTATAAAACAAAAACGCTGTCGCTGTCTGTCCGTCCCAATGTATGCTTAAATCTATAAAACTACGCAAAGGATTTTGAAACGATTTTTGTAATAGATACAGTGATTCTACAGAAAGGTTTATACATATATATATATATATAATACATGTACACCCGGGCGAAGCCGGGGCGAGTAGCTAGTAAGTTATATAACTATAAAGTTTCATCAAAATCTGTTCAGTAGTCTTAACGTGAAAGAGTAATAAACTTTTGCATTTATAATATTATATTAGGATTAAAATTTGGGGGAGATGGGATTGTTACTATAGGAAACAAGTGGTCCTATTACTAACCATGTACCCTATCAGGTCGACCTCCACGCGGTCATCAGTGGAAACCATCGTGGTTTATTACTACTCTATTCTTTACAATGAGGTATGTGACCTGACTTCTAATGAAAAGAAAATCGCTGAAAAATATATATAAGACTATAAGCAATTTTTTTTATTATATCACTAGCTGTTACTCGCGGCTTTCTCCACATGGAATAACTAAAGTAGTTAGACTACATTTATTATAGTTACTCCTTCTAACATTAGTAACCTGTAAGTGAAATTTCCGTCAAAATCGGTCTTTTGATGATTAACAAGATCAAACGGACAGACAAAGGAACAAACATTTTTTTTTAATGTAACTACATATATACTTTTATATGCATTTAATGAATAGCTGTTAAATTGAAATCACATTTAGACACTTCAATTTTATATATTTCTATAAACTACTGGCATGTTTTATTAATATTTAAATCTCAATATAAATCGGTTGTTTTTTTTTTTTGGACAATTCACACAGCGCCATCTAGACCCAAGTTAGCTAAAGCTTGTGTTATGGATCCTAGACAACTGATACAAATACATATATAATTTTTTTTTCCTAAATACCATTTCCATACATATTATACATAGAAAATACCCAGACCGATACAAACAATCATACTCATGAATACAAATGTTTGTGCCGTGCGAGGAATCGAACCCGCGACCATCGGACGTAAAGCGGTATGCTAGACCGCTAGACCACCGAGGTCGTCTGTTTATTGCTTAATCATATCCTTTATACTGTGCCATAGACATTCATAAATTCAATTTCATTCATTAAATCGATCGATTCATTAAAAATACATCACCTACATCATTAACACTTTTTTTATAAAAAAAAACATCGTTATCATCCACTATTTCAGTGCTATTATATACTAGCTATCCGCTTCGGCATCGCACTTATTCTAAATATAACTCTTCCTTTTGAATCATTCTATCTATTGCTAAAAACTGCATTAAAATCCGTTGATTGGTTTAAAATTCTTCATTTTAAACTATGACTACTATATGACTTCATTTTTATATTATTATATTATACTAAAGACACCTGAACAAAAAAAGAAAATGGTTTTTGAAATACCCTTTAAGTTCATGTCAATTTAATTCCAAACGATCAGAATATATAATTTTTTTTATAACCTTATTTTATCAAACCGAGATTTTTAGCGACATTTAGGTTTTTAATAATGGTAAGGACATTAAAATGTCAAAATTTCTGAATTCGAAAATTAAAATAATATTATTTTTTATATTTCAGTTTCAAATTAAAAAACTAAACGCACTCATTGTAAGTTTAATTCTCGAACACAAATATTGTCATTTTTCATTTTAAAATTTCTGAGTTCGAAATTTAAGATTATATTATATTTTTTTTGTTTTAGTTTCAAATTTAAAAACTAAACGCGCTCATTTCATGTTTAATTTTCGAATTTCAAACTAAATAAAGAAAGATCTGTTTTTAATATTTCTTAGTTCTAAATTCAAATATTTAAATTGTATTCTTAATTTAAAAGTTTGGAACGTACGCCTATAAATAGTAGCTGTCATTGCTATTTTGAGGGATTCGAGTCGATAATATGAATATTCTTTATACTTACCGGTGCATCGCGCTGTCTGGTCGGCGGTCACAGATATACTGCTCGGTTCGCGATCTATATTGAAGTTCTTAGTGCGCATGCATGGGTTTTAGGGCGTGTGCATACTGGAGTCCTTCCTATTGCGACGATTCTTTTTTTTTTTCGGACTATTGCTGTTGGCCGCAGCTGGCCTTTACAGCTTCACCATGCGACTACTCGTTATTGACTGCACATAAAATGGACACAGATCCGACATGTGTCTAGCGCTTTAGCGTACCGTTTTACTTCCGATGGCCGCAGGTTCGAATCCTCGCATTTAAACATGATGAATATATTCACAAGTATAATTGTTTTTACTGATCTGGGTGTTATCTAAGTATATTATTTATATATTTCCAAAAAAAATTTAGTCTATCTATCAGTTGTCTAGTACCCATAACACAAGCTCTACTTAATTTGGGACTAGACGGCGCTGCGTGAATTGTTCAGTGTTATTATTTTTAAGTGACGGTCACCACTAAATAGAAATTTCAACTTGTTTAATATTCCAGGTACATAAAAATCAGAATTTTAAAAAAGTTACATAATAGTTACAATTATGAACGCACCCTTATATCCTAGCTTAAGCCAGAACCAACTTAACGCCGACAGCCTGTAGGTCTTACTTTTGTATGTTTTTATATCGCCACCTCCGAAAATAACATCCCCAGACGATCTGTTGCTCCCTAGTTCACCCTTCTATATCTGGCGGTGAACTCATACATAAATACTACTACTCATACATAAATTAGGGGAGGGGGTTTTAGTAATAGGGACTAGTGGGCTCATTGCTAGCTATGTGCTATTTATTTTATTTTATTTTAGGCTATTTTACCCAATTCGTTATTAAAACAATTTCCTTACAATTAATGATAGTAAAATAGAAATTAGTGGGCCCATTGCTAGTAATCTGCTATTTGTTTTATTTTATTTTATTTCAGGTTATTTTACTCAATTCGTTACCAATACAATTTCCTTACAGTTAATGATAGCAAAATTAAAGAAAAATGGAAATTAGTGGACCCTTTGCTAGTAATGTGCTATTTGTTTTATTTTATTTTATTTCAGTCTATTTCGTTAATAATTCAATTTTCTTACTATTATAGATAGTAAATTAAAAAAAATAGTAAAAGAAATAGAAATAATCTTTATTCAAATAAACTTAATACATATAAGCACTTTTGAATAATCACGTTTTTTTATTCTACCACTCATTCAGAACGCAGACCCATCACAACAAGAACAAGCTCACAACTTGAGGTTTTTTAAGAAGGGTATATTAAGGTTTCTTAAGGGTCGGCAACGCGCATGTGACACCCCTGATGTTTCAGGCGTTCATAGGCTACGGTAACCATTTACCATCAGATTGGCCGTAAGCTTGTTTGCCACCATAGTAGTATAATGTTGTTATTGCTCTTTTATTATATATATATATTATGAATTTTAAGTTAGAAACACTTCAATTTTATAATAAGCTTAATTACAAAAAATACGTTTTAAAAAAAAAATTACACAATCTTTTTTCTAACAGATTGAGGACAGATTCTGGCTGTTCGTTGTAAAACCTTGCACAATTTAATTATTACCTATATCACAAGCTCTGCTTAGCTTGGAACTAGATGGCGCTGTGTAAATTGTCCAGGGATCATATTATTATTATTTCGCCTTTATATGAAAGAAATATAAATAAATATATGTTCAGATTCACTCAGAATTTCGAAATTGTTTTCCTGATGACCATCGTATGTGAAGTCAATACAGCCTTTGCCTTCAAAATAACTGTACCTGAAAATTTGATAAACTATATAAGTACGTTATGATGGTATAATACACGAGGTGGAATTACAGCGCGAAGACGAGGGCGTAATAAAGCCGAGTGTGTTAAAAACGCACGTACATATATCGTAAGTTATTCAACACACTTAATTTTAAATAAACACAACAATAAAACTGTGATGCAATCTGTTGCTTTCCCGCCATTTAATTTTTTAAATCAGCGCGCTGCCGTCACTTCGAAATTTGAAAAATAGCAAACAGTTCAATTATGGAATATAACTTCACTATTTGCGTTTATAACGCCAGCGTGTTATATGAGCTGCTTTATATATAGAAAACCGGTGAAATTATATCCACTTCACGAACAAGTGTGAAAGTAACATTTAAAAAGAAATCCGACGTTCTTGAATTTAAAAATAGAATAATAAAAAAAATAATAGACGTTGTTACGGTAACAGAAATTTAAATTAAGAATAAATAGTACATAGCAGGAAATATTAAAATAAATAATGATAAAGATTCGAAATGGAATTAGAACAAAAGAAATATAAAAAGCATAGATCTTTATTTAGGCAACGTAATTTGAATTAAGAATGACTGTTGTCGGGCGGACTCGATCGAACGAACTTGAATCTAAGAAAATAATATTTAAATATAGAATTTAAATAATTAATAGATACTTACAGATATATTTTCGGTAATGGTCACACTTCGAACTATTTATTGTTAGACAAAATTGTAAGTCTGCGCCGTTCGTCTTGCAAACGGTCAAAAGTATCCAAATTTTGTCCGGGCTCTAGAAAAAAATCATCAAAATCGGTACATAGATAATTAACGCTGTATAGCATAATTTGAAGTTAGACTTTGTAGATTTGTCTATTTTTCGGACTACTCCAATGCTGTTGGACGCAGCTGGCCGCTACAGCTTCACCGGACGATAAAGTTGTCTGCGTATGTTTCACCTTACCTATTTCTGCTGCAAAACAGCGTTTATTTATTTATTTAAGACTAGCTGTCCTCGCGACTTTGTCCACGGGCAATTTAACTTTATTTTTCTAAAATCAAAGTAGCCTATGTTACGCCTTATTACATCAGCTACCTGCCAAAAAAAGTCCCGTCAAAATCGGTCTATCCATTTCAGAGATTAGCCGGAACAAACAAACAGACAGATAGACAGATAAAAATGGAAAAAATGTTATTTTGGTGTATGTACCGTATTTATATTCATATGCATGTAGTAAAAAACGGTTATTTCAATATTACAAACAGACACTCCAATTTTATTTATATGTATAGATTACTTGTTTACTACCCTTACACTTTTTGACATCCTTGTTAGTCTAGCGGTTTAGCACACCGCCTTACTTTCGATGGTCGCGGGATCGATTCCTCGCACAGAACAAACATTTGTATTCATGAGTATGATTGTTTATATCGGTCTGGATGTTTTCTATGTACATTATGATATGTAACACCTTATTGGTTGATGATAATGGTCAATGACGCTAAATGTCGACAAAGTGCTGACTCTAAAGTCAGCTACGATATCCGAGACATGCTCTGTAACGCGTGTTTACATTAGTAGCGTCATCGAGTGACCTACATTCTTTTTTATGAATTGCGCAAAGTTTCTTTTTATTATTGAGTGTTTTGGGCTATTTGTCAGGTGCTAAGACTTGTAGCACTGCGACCTGTATAGATCTATTGTGCTCGCCCTTTTTAACCTAGACCCGTGAACAAGAATTGAAGGATATTCTGAGGAGTGATGGTATTAAAGAATTAAAGAATTTCATCATCATCATCGCAGCCCGGAAGACGTCCACTGCTGGACATAGGCCTCCCCCAAAGATCTCCACGACGATCGGTCTTGCGCTGCTCGCATCCAACGCCTTCCAGCGATCTTGACCAGATCGTCGGTCCACCTTGCTGGAGGTTTTCCCACGTCTTCCGGTCTTCTTTATTTAAACCAAAAACAAAGTTTTAACAATAACATGTTAAACAACTACATCAATTTATAAAAAAAACTTATTTTTTTCGGACTACTCTAATGCTGTAGGCCGCAGCTGGCCTTTACAGCTTCACCGGATGATAGGGGGCGAGTGCAGATGGCACTCCAAACCAAAGCAAGGACTTATGGAGCGGCTGAAGACCAACATGAACTTTAGTCTGAGGGCACCACTAGGGGTTCGAACCTCGGCTCAGGCCGTCGTAATTTCGATCCCCGTTTGAATTGGACGGGGATCGATCGGAGGGGTTAAAAAAAACTGTGTTACAGTTATTTCCGATCATTTCCAGAGCTAATGCATACAATCTAAATAAAAACGAATGAAACTAACTGAATATTTCTACTTAAGAACATTTAGAGAAAGACAATGTATGTATATAAAATAAAACAAATGATACTTATAATTTATGAGCATTGGAGCATGTGTGTGTGTGAGTGTGTGGAAGTGTATGTATGTATGTGTGTGTGTGTGTGAGTGTGTGGAAGTGTATGCATTTGTGTGTGTGTGTGTGTATTATCTCCTCAGGATAGAGTATATGTCTTGAACTTTTCCATGTCAGATGAAAATCCAATTGGCATAAAACAAATATTTATATTATACTTGCTTTTACCCGCGACTACGCTTGCATAACTTCATTACCTACTGGCTGCTATTTGGCGCTGTAATAGCAAAATGTTAAAATTTTATTTTTTATAATAAAATACTTGTTTTTTTTAATAAAAAAGTATATATATGTTCATTTCAATATCTCCAAGAACATGTGTACAATATTTCATGATGATCAGTTCAGTAGTTTTTGCGTGAAAGCGTAACAAACATTCATACTTTCACATTTATAATATTAGTAAGGATCTGTATAGTGTGAGGAATCGAACACGCGACCATCGGCAGTAAAGCAGTGTCCTAAACCGCTAGACCATCTAAGGCGTCAAATACTTACATAAAAGAAGTCGCTTCCACTGTCTGTTCACTTAAATCTTTTAAACTACGCAACGGATTTTAATGCAGTTTTTAACAATAGATAGAGTGATTCAAGAGCTTCCTTATGAATCACTCTTTATATGTAAAAGATTTGTAATGACGACCTTGGAGGTCTAGCGGTCTAGCACACCGCTTTACATCCGATGGACGCGTGTTCGATTCCTCGCACGGCACAAACATTTGTATTCATGAGTATGATTGTTTGTATCGGTCTGGGTATTTTCTATGTATAATATGTATTTACGAAAAAAAATATATATATGTATTTGTATCTGTTATCTAGTACCCATAACACAAGCTTTAGCTAGCTTGCTGTGTCTAGATGGCGCTGTGTGAATTGTCCTGAGATTATTATTATAATGATTCCGTGTGAAGCCGGTACAGGCCACTAGTAAATATAAAACAATCTTACCATCTCCATAGCAAGCGTTGTACGTGAAGAATAAAATAATAATGAATGAAAGAAATTTATACATCTTATACGTCCGTAGCGATACGATTCGAATTGAAAGTTAATGTTTTTTATATATATTATATATGTTATCTTATCAGGGATATTTTATATCTTAATATATTTACATATATTGAATGTACAATTTAAGGGGAAGTATTCAGTTTATTATACTAGATGAAAACCCGGCTTCGCTCGGGTAAAATGTGAATAGATATTTCTGTAGTCATCGTTATCGGAATGTTAAAGGTAAGCAAGACATAGATTCGTATGGGTTCGTTCATTGTGTTTAATAAATATAGTAAATAAAATGTGCAAAAGTTATTATACAAATAATTTTTATTCCCTACACACATTTACACACTCTCACGACACCGTCCTCGCCGGCGAAGACGACGACCTCAAACACACCATACCCCTCAGATCGATCCCCCGTCCAATTCAAAAGGGGATCGAAATTACGAATTATGCTTGAATTGAGGTTCGAACTCCTAGCCATACATGAAACAAGTGACTTACTATATGCTTGAGGAATGGTGTCAAAACACTGTTCGACGTAACTTGAAACGACGTAAATCAAAACGATATAATTCGAGGACTACCTGTATTCAGTAGATCTGAGAATAGAAAGTAAACTATTTTCATTTAAAAAAAATATGGTAAGCTCTCTTATTACTTACGGGTCTAGGTAATAAGAGAGCTTACCACAGAGCTTTTTAATTTTGAGCTTTGACACATTTATTTATTTTACTATTAACAAATACATACAACCCTAAACTTTCACCCTTCTACCATTAACCCCTATTTTTGGCAATATAATTAGTTTCAATTATATGGCAACACAATGTTTCCAAAGTCAGCTAGTAGCTAGTAGTGTGTATATGTGTATATGTATGTATATATAAATAAATGACCCATCATTATGTATGAAGGTACTGTAAATGGAAACGTATTTATGGACTCGGAAATAGGTTCCAGTCCCTTCCAGTGGGTACCTACGTAGGTAAATCATGTTTATTTATTTATATATTCAGGGAAGTCAGCACCTGGTAGTAATTAACTATTAATGATTTTAGTTTTAGGTTCATTGTCTTAGTATATATTTTATTTATAATATTAATAAAAGACAACTTAAAGTTCGGCTTTCATGCATTCTCATTTATTAAATAATCTAATTATTAATATAAAATGTAAATTTAATTTTAAAAATTATTTTCAGTGTACCAAATAAACAATTTTCTTTCTTTCTTCTTTCTTTCAAATAAATGCCTATTCATTCACTATTAATATATATACATATATATTTCGCAATTACTAAATATATACTTGCTGACACGCAAACGTTGTTTTGCCATATAAATTAAAATCGCTATTAAAAATTAGGGGTTGTTGACAGAAGGGTGAAAATTGCGGTTGTATGTATTTTTTATGCCACATTATATACCAATAAAAAATAAATAGTCCAAAAATTTTAAAATAAATGTTAGGGGTGGAAATATTTGCTTCTTTGAATTTCGCTTTTAATGAGTCACGAATCACGAAACGATAAATTGCACGTTTTTGTAATAAAATTATATATATATATATATATATATTTAATATTGACTGCATTTTCCTGTAATAACATTTTTATAAGGCTATTTATAATAATACTTTTTTTTGATGTAAAGGGAGGGGACGCCCTAAGAAAAGATGGATGGATTGTGTGAAAGATGATATGAATAAAAGAAGAGTATGTTCAGATATGACGACCGATAGAGAGCAGTGGAAGAGAATGACATACTGCGCCGACCACAAATAATGGGATAAGGGCAAGGCAATGATGATTGATGAATATTTTTATAAGGCAATATAATATGGAAATAACTGGAATATTTTCTCAATATTAGTATTTTTTTTTAATGAACATACTTATGTAACTCTTTTTGCTTCAGCGTTTGCGCTATCTAGTTACTCTCGCTATGATGGAGATATTCAGTGGATATTCAGGACTAAATACAACTTAATCTGGTGTTCATCACAGGTTCACGTTAGATACAACTGTTACATAGCAACGAGAACAAAACTTTAAATGTTATAGATTATACTTTTTATTCTATAATCAATGTGCCTAATATGTTTAGTATAGAATGTTGAATGAGTTTTTTAAGGTCTTTTGTTTTGATATACATTTGTTAATAATAAATGTTATGTTATTATTTGTATCAAAGCAACACTCCTAAATATGCTGTATCCACTCACAGGAATTGCTCCACCAGACGTTCAGCGACAGGAGTTTTGCGAGATAGAAAAAAGGTGACAAGAGACCGATTCCCGCCGCCTGCTTCATAATCACTATATTCCCGATGTCCGCTTAAAAAGCAGGGAGAATAGAATAGAATAGATAATAATTTATTCAAATAAACTTAATTTAAGCACTTTTGAATAGTCAACAGTTTTCAAATCTACCGCTTATTCGGAAAGCTGTCTCATCACAAGAAGAATAAGCAAGAAACTTGTGTGTTGCTCTTTTAAACAATCCTTGTAAGTTCACATTTTACAAGTCGAAACGTGTGAATACAAACTACCAACCAGCACTAATTTATTTAGGCTCAAATATAAAAACACAGTAAGATTTAATCAATCGTAGTGATAAGAGCAGACCAGTCTCTACAAGCAGCACTCGTTCACGAGTATGACGGATGAGCCAGCCATCACTGCGCTCTACCATATTTTAGGGAGCCCAACGACCCGGCCCACCACGCCACCACATGTCTGGACATTTTAGTGAGCATGACTACTCATTCCACTCGACCACGTCACAGCTACAAAAATTACTATATGGTTTTTTAAGAAGGACAAGAACTTTAATCAACGACCCACATAAAGCCAAAGTAGACTTATGGAAGTGAAATCATCCTGCACCTTTGGACTTTATTCAACCAGCCCAACACCTGCCCCCAGGTAGCGACCTGCAATGGCCCACTAGGAAATCGCTTAACAGACTGCGAACCCAGATAGGCCGCTGCTAGTACAACTTGGTAAAATGGGGTGTCGCTTCAAGGGAGGCTTGTGACTGCGGAGCATCCCAGACTATGGCCCATCTATTGACCTGCTCTTTGTGCCTAACATCCTGCACAAAGGAAGATCTAAGAAGTGCTACAGAATGCGCAAAAGTCGTCACAACGTTCTGGTGATAATATATTTAGTTGCCGTTGAAACGAAATAAGAAGAATTTATATGTTGTATGTACGTATAACCACAGATAACATAATATAACGGACTCGGTAGTCAAGTGGTTTAGCTCACCGACTTTGTTCCGACGGTCTAAATGACCCCGTACTGACCTGAACTGAATAACTGACCCTATAGGATATGTATTGTGTTTATATACCATATATGGTGATCACTCGATATGAATAAAAGAAGAGTATGTTTAGATATGACGACTGATAGAGAGCAGTGGAAGAGAATGACATACTGCGCCGACCCCAAATAATGGGATAAAGGCAAGGCAATGATGATGATGACTCGATTCTGCCTAATTTTGAAAATAAAAATGATTTTTTATGAACATGTACATGTTGAAAAGAATCAGAGCTCAGTTTCTTGTCAGTTTTTAGCTCGAATAGTCTCCGAACTGACGGTAGATTTGACATATCATAAGAGTCTATAATAGACCTACATGATCAAAGATATTTCGATTTTTTTTTATCAAACTAACAAAATTATAAGTCATAAGTATCAAGGCCAAGCCAGGATGGGAGACTAGTCTTAGAACGTTAAAATAGAATTGCCACTTCAGGGAAGGAGGGGACTTTGTGCAAAGTTGTTCTATTGTAGCCTCCAAACGGTCCCACAATAACGTTGTTATTGGAAAAACTTCAAGAAAACGGATGTGGATGACGTCAAAAGGTAGGTAATGGGGTGAAAAAGGGGTGGCTTGAGGGGTAGTTATGTTATCCATTCATGCCTCCCCTTTCCCTTTCAATGGATAGCTGTTATTCAGACGGTTGATAAAAATACATTTAAATACAAAGTTTTATCAAAAGAGGTATGTATGAAGAGTATTCTGGGGAAAAGGGGATTATTATAATAATAATATATCTCAGGACACTTCACAAAGCGCCATCTATCCAATGTAATTGAAAATAAATTCTAATCATTACAAATATTATAAATGCGGAAGTAACTCTATCTATCTATCTGTCTGTCTCGCTTTCATGCCAAAACTACAGAACCTGTTCAAATGAAATTTGACGATTTGAATTTTACATTAATTAACCGTTAAGTAATTCAATATCCGGGTAATAATAATAATTATATTATTCCTAATAAATATTTATTTTAATTACAAACTAATATATTTATCTAAATAAAATAATCATTAAAAAATAAAAATTACAATTAATTAAGAAAAAAGAATAATCTTTAAAAAAATATACATTTTTAATTAAAAAGAAAACAAAAATAGAAAAGATTTCTCATTTACATAAAACTCAAAGAAAGTAAACCAATTTGCTTTGTGTTCTTAGAAATTAATTATATGTTTAATTATATCACAATAATAGAAGATAATTATGTTTGTTCAACCGTAGAATACTGGTGGGGGTGGGGGTGGAATAGGGGGGTAGATACCGCCATAACCCCCATAGCCGTAACCATAGCGCACACCCCCATAACCGTATCCGAAGCCGGGACGACCCCATCCTCCAATCCAGTAGCTGTCAATGGACTGAAAAAAAATAACAATAAAATTAGAAAATCCTATATTCAAATGTTTATCTATACATATAAATATATAAATAAAATTGGAGTGTCTGTTTGTAATATTGAAATAACCGTTTTTTACTACATGCATATGAATATAAATACGGTACATACACCAAAATAACATTTTTTACAATTTTTGTCTGTCTGTCTGTCGGTCTGTTTGCTCCGGCTAATCTCTGAAATGGCTGGACCGATTTTGACGGGACTTTTTTTGGCAGGTAGCTGATGTAATAAGGAGTGACTTAGGCTGCTTGTATTTTAGAAAAATTGTTTTCTTTTAGAATAATAAACTTTAATTCCACGCGGACGAAATTGTGTACAGCTAGTATATAATAATTACGTGTCACATTGTTTGTCCGCGATGGATTCCTAAACTACTGAACCGATTACAGATTTGATTTGCACATTGTGTGCAATTTGATCCAACTTGAAAGATAGGATAGCTTACATCTCAATAGTCGTAGTATCGTTTTATTCAAGCCTATTACAGGATAGACGAATTCATAGATGACAACATATCAAGTAAATCATTAGTTTATTAGCATACAACGTTATAACTTAATTTTGTCATTGCTTTCTTGATTTAATTGATTGATTTTAGAAATATGAAAGCGTAGCGGTTTTTGTATTGATTGCCGCAAGCATTCTTATGTAAAATGTGAATACTATAACTATCAGATGGCAATTGTAAGTAGCTTTGACGTAGTCTAGTGTTTTGAGTAATCATGCTCACTAAAATGTCCAGACTTGTGGCGGCGTGGTGGGCCGAGTCATTGGGCTCCCTAAAATATGGTCGAGCGCAGTGATGGCTTGCTCATCCGTCATACTCGTGAACGGGTGTAGCTTGTAGGGACTTGTCTGCTCTAATCACTATGACTGATTTCCTCTTATTAATTGTTTAACCAGTTGGTTATATATTCAATATTTTTTCTATTTGAGTATTTAATTGAAATAGTGCTAATTGGTGGTTTGTATTCACACACTTAAACTTAAAAATGTAAAGTAATAATAAAATTATTTAAAAGAGCAACACGCAAGTTTCTTGCTCGTTCTTCTTGTGATGAGACAGCTTTCCGAACAAGCGGTAGATTAAAAAATGTAATGACTATTCAAAAGTGCTTCAATGTAAGTTTATTTGAATAAATGATTTTCTATTCTATTCTATTCTATTCAAGAACCTTAGCCACAGCAACCGTGGCCGGGTCTGCTAATATTAATAATAATAATAATAACCTCAGGACAATTCACACAGCGCCATCTAGACGCAAGGTAAACTAGCTCAAGCTAATGCTAGATAACTGATAAATGTTTGTTTGTACCAGTCTTGGTGTTTTCTATGTATAATATGTATGTATTTATAAAAAAATATATATCTTTGTATATGTATCAGTTGGCTAGTGCCCATAACGTTTTAGCTAGCTTAACTTGGGTCTAGATGGCGCTGTGTGAATTGTCCTTATTATTATTATTGTTATTATTAAAATGTTTAGTTAAAACAATTTTAATGAAGCATTCTGTTGAATAAAAATAAAAATGTCCGAAACCTAATTATAATTAATTTTTCTTTTTCATATTTTGATCTAAATCCCATTGGCTGCATATATATTACAAATATGTATGTAGCATTAATGCAGACAATGGGAAAACTGGGGATGTTTATCTAAACTTAAAAAGAATACATAAAAAATATATTTCAAATATACTGTAAGAATATAATATCTTAATTGATACAATAAACAGATATCGAAGTCTCATCTTATAAATTTAATTACAAAATCAAAATACTCATGCTGTATAATCTAAATACTTTTGCCTTTTACCTATTTATAACAGAAAATTAAAAACTAACCTGTAGCGTCAGAAAAACGGTGACGAAGAACACAAATAACTTCGTTAATGACTGCATCTTGATAAACAATACCAATATAAAACAATAAAATATATTTTAAATATTAAATAACAACAATAATTATTACAATCTGTGGTCAGACAACTGTACAAAATATTCCGAATTACACAATAATTTGACTTATATATTTCATATTTTACAAACTTATCTGAAGTCAAAAAACTATACTGGTAACCTTATTACAATACAATACAATTCAAATTCGAACTAGTTTAATTTTCCGAGTTGTATTATTGTATGTGTATTGTTGTTTTGACTTTATTCGATTTTGACACATAAGTGTAAAGTGGGGTATTTTGCTTTAGTTTTGTTTTTGTTTTAAATTCAATCATAGAGAATTGAAAAAACTAGTGGTCGACCACTGGCTGATCAAAATTCGGTCATAATTAATTTAGCTATAGATAAATAATATTAAAGAAAAACAATATTAATCAATTCTTATTTTGACCACGGACTTCATCATCACTACATAGTATAAAACAAAGTCGCTGTCGCTGTTTAAGCATACATAGAGACGGACAGACAGCGCTGTCCGTCCCTATGTATGCTTAAATCTTTAGAACTACGCTCTCATTTGGGCCGTTGTGCTTGTAGTGCCAAGACTACTAAAGTAGCCAGCCAAGCTGCTCCCAGAAGCCCAGAAGCCATCTGGTGTCTTCATAGGCTTCACGGAGCGACCTCACTGTTCCGAGGATTTGCTTTCGTTGTGGGGACACTGCAAGCACTCCAGGATTACGTGAGTGGCCGTTTCTTCGGCTTCAAAGCAACCCCGACAAAGGGGACTGTCTGGAGGGGATGAAGAACTGACTGGGAACTGACTGACTGAACTGACTGGACTGAAGAGGATTGTGTGCAGGTGTTTCTTTAAGGGACATTGGCCCATTATTGTCCCTATCATTATTTTAAGGTTTTGGTTTTGTGAGTTTTCTGGGAACTACAAAAATAGTTATTAGATATATCATAATTGTGTTATGGGAGAATAACAACTTATTTAATTAACTAATACCGAAAGGTCACGTAAATATATATAACTAACTCGACTTCGTCCACGCGGAATTTAACTTTATTTTTCTAAAATGAAAGTAGCCTAAGTTACTCCTTATTACATCAGCTACCTGCCAAAAAAAAGTCCCGTCAAAATCGGTCCATCCATTTCAAAGATTAGCCGGTACAAACGGAGAGACAGACAAAATTGTAAAAAAATATTTTATTTTTGTATGTATCGTATTTATATTTATATACACGTAATAAAAAATGGTTATTCCAATATTACAAACAGACACTCCAATTTTATTTATATGTATAAATAACAAAGCTTACTACAACGATTCATGTCTCCCACCTTTGACCTTTTTTCTATTGTTACTTTTATCTGTACGTATAAATAAAATTGAAGTGTCTGTTTCCAGAAAAGCTGTTATTGTCGATACTGGGGATAAGGCCTGTAAGTAATATCGACTAATAACCCAATTGCTAGCAATGTCCATGTCGAGTTGACCGGCCGTTTCCCCTAGAAACCAACCTGATAAATTCTTGGTGAATTTGTCACGACGAGCTAACTGATCTGACCACATGCTCATCTTATTATCCTCCACTGGTGCCCCGCCAGCTTATACCGTTAGCGCAGGCGGGTGCATCATACCAGACTACTCATCTCAAAAAACAACAGCCTCCCCGGGTGCCCCGCCAGCTTATACCGTTAGCGCAGGCAATTCACCATCTCATTGTCATCCATAAAAAAAACAGTTTTTCACTAAATGCATCTGAAAGTACATACTGACATAGAAATAATTTAATAAAATTTTTGTCTGTCTGTTTGTTCTTGGTAATCTGTGAAATGGCTAGACCAATTTTGACGGGACTAACGGAACTGGTAAATAAAACTCCTACAATAAATATATTTTAGCAATTTTATTTATTTCATATTAAAAAAAACTATTTACATTTATTTTAATTTAAAAAAACTAATTTTTGTATCGGTCTGGGTGGTTTCTATATATTTATTATGCATGTATTTACAAAAAAGCTCTATAAGTATTTATAACAGTTGTCTAGTACCCATAACACAAGCTTTGCTTACCTTGGCACTAGATGACGTTGTGTGAATTTTCTGAGGATGTTATTATTATTATACACTAGCTACTCACCCCGGCTTCGCACGGGTGTACATGTATTATACATATAAACCTTCCTCTAGAATCACTCTATTAAAAATAGCCACTTCAAAATCCATTGCGTAGTTTTAAAGATTTAAGCATACATAGGGACGGACAGACAGCGATTGCGACTTTGTTTTATACTGTGTAATGATTTTCTATTCTATTCTATTCTATTCTAATTCTATCTCACTTATCTTTTGAAACATTTTATCTTGAACTGAAACCCGTCTAAGTTTCTTCTGTAGTTCCTTTCCACTAATACTATAGTTAGAAGAATTAACTACCAGTTAACTTGTTGGGAACATGTTGTTAATATTGTTAGGGCATGTTGGTAACAAAGGTTGGTTGGGTAATATAATTAAATGGAAATAGACGGAAAAAATATATATTTAACTAAAATAGATTTTATTCTTGCTTACTAGATGACGCAATATCGTCTGCATTACACTTACTTGATATTTATCATTATACTAGCTTTTGCCCGCGGCTTCGCTCGCGTTAATTTATCCCCTTAGGAGTGGAATTTATCCAAATCCTTTCTTAGGGGATGCTTACGTTATAGTCGCTTTATGCATGCAAAGTCTCAGCCCGATCGGTTTAAAATTGACAAAGTTTCATATAAATTTTCATCCCATATTTTATCCCTTTGGGGGTAGAATTAATCAAAATCCTTTCTTAGCGGATGCCTACGTCATAACATCTACCTGCATGCCAAATTTCAGCCCGATCCGTCCATTGGTATTTGTAACATTTTTTGCCATTTTTTCTGTCTGTTTGTTTCGGTTAATCTCTGAAATGGCTGTACCGATTTTGACGGAACTTTTTTTGGCAGGTAGGGAGTAACTTAGGCTACTTTTATTTTAGGAAAATAAAGTTAAATTCCAACTCACGGAAACAGCTAGTTTTAAATATGGATAAAGGAATATATAAAACATGCACTGGTGACATAGATTTTAGGTGACAGACCGACAAACTATCAGTGAATATATTAGATCCTAACAAAGGGGAAGTACATACAATAATATAAACCATGTTTTCGTCACATATCGAACTATTTAGCGATAATTATCAAGATATATCTAATGTTAAAAAAAAATGCGTCCGCATGTCGTTTATGGAAATTACGATGTACTTACACTTAAGTTTGTGTATCGATGATGTAATGTGTAAATAAACAGTGTCAATGATCTTGATCATTCAATGCTCTAATCATGATCATTTGCTTCTTATTATAATAACTAGCTTTTGCTTGCGGTTGCTCTCGCATTAATTTATCCCGTTAGAAATGGAATTTATCAAAATTCTTTCTTAGAGAATACCTACGTCTTATTAGCTTTATGCATGCAAAGTCTCAGCCCGATCGGTTTAAAATTGACAAAATTTCATACAAACTTTCATCCCCTATTTTATCCCCTTAGGGGTAGAATTAATCAAAATCCTTTCTTAGCGGATGCCTACGTCATAACAGCTACCTGCATGCCAAATTTCAGCCCGATCCGTCCAGTGGTTTGGGCTGTCCTTTGATAGATCACTATGTCAGTCACCTTTGAGTTATATGTATTTAGATAATCCCAGGACAATTCACACAGCGCCATCAGAGTCCCGAGTTAAGCTAGCTAAAGCTTGTGTTATGGGTACTAGAGAACTCAGACAAATACATTATTATTTTGTTCGTTAATACTACATAATATATATAGAAAACACCCAGATCCATACAAACAATTATACTAATGAATACAAATGTCTGTGCCGAGGAATCGAACCAGCGACCAGCGGTGTGCTAAACCGCTAGACCACCGAGGCCGTCGAAGCCTACCTCCTCATCACATTCATTTGAGGTCGGCGTTATATGTTTGTCACTTCCATTCATCCCTGTTCGCAGTCATCTCGTTATTCACTCCCTTTCTTACCATATCATCTTTCACACAGTCATTCCATCTCGGCCTTCCACTGTCCTTATAACCATCCACATTGATATGTAACACCTTCCTTAAAATATTATCTTCATTCCTACGCATTATATGACACTTAATGACTTAATACACATGTTATTTTTGATACAAAACATACCTGAAAATGAAACTGTTTGAATGCCTCGGTGGTCCAGCGAGTTAGCTCATCGTTTTACTTACGATGGTCGCGGTTGCGATTCCTCGCACGGTATAAAAAATTTATTCGTGAATATGATTGTTTTTCGTAAGTACATATTATACATGAAAACACCCAGACTGACAAACAATACTCATAAATACAATAATTGTACCGTGCGAGAAATCGAATCAGCGACCATCGGAAGTAAGTCGGTGCGCTAAACCGCTAGACTACAGAGGTCGTTAATATTTCATATTGATTTTGGTCATCTTCATACAAGTTAGCATTATTTCGTTCAGAATATAAACTGGGACAACCTGGGAGAGCTGCATCGATTGCACTTCCGCGCACTGCAGATGCGCCAACTATACGTATAGTGTTGTACTCTCCTTATATAACGCAATATATCGATATTATCGACTTTGTAACACCTTATGTTACCATTAACCTTCCCTATAACTCAGTACTCTTATGTAAGAAGCACTAATAAATGATGATGACGTAGGCTTTGCAGCCGGCTACCGCAAGGGAAACTCCAAGTAACGCCCGGGACTCGTGACACGGGTGTAGGTTTAAAAAGCCCTTTTAGAATGCATTGACACTCACCTTCACTACTTGCAGCTTCCCTACCAGGCCCAACTAAGACCGGGATAAACTCATTACTAATACAATTCACTTTAGTATCCAAAACACAACCGGCACGCTCTGCGCTCGTCGACTGAATGCAGCGGCTCACCCAACGAAAGAGGATTATTCAACTACCGACCTCCTTATTTATAGACCGCAGTCAGTGTAGTAAGTCGGTCTATAAATACTAGATGGCGCTATTTACAATATTTGTAATAATCTTTACATTAGGTACTTCATTAGTACTAAACACAAACTACCTTTTGCAATAGTTATTTTTAAACTTTCGTGTTTAATATACATTATTTATATTATTACGGATACCGTGAGTGCTGTGTGCCGCGAACTTTCTTTGAACAATCTAGTGACGGTAGATGAAAAAACTGCTGTCACCTATCTACATTGACATCGCTGTTACTCCAGTCAGCTCGTGACCACGGCTAGTGCAACCTAGTCGAAACGTCGAGAGACGTAAATATGGCAAATAAACCTTTATTTGCCATAAAATTTGTTCGTGGTAAGACCCGGTTAATAATATAAATAATGTACAAACTAACAACTTTTAATATCTTTTTAAAATATCGATTTTTTCTACAATATTGATGTGAACTCTAACACTTATAACGCATTTTGACATTATCAGGAGTTATATACTCGAGCACTCCCCATATTCCACTCAAGGAACATCGTAAAATGAAGGAAACTGAGGTTCCACTGCTAGCAGTTTTGTTTGTCATAAGTTTACAGTGCACTTATATTATGAAACTGTCACTTATCGTATGAAATATGTAAGTTTTTATCGATAACAATAAGACATCGATACATGCACATCCCTAACAGTCCTGTTTTCCGCTTGCGTCATATTTGTACTTGACCTATGTTATCTACCTTGCTGAATTTTAATGTATAACAACTGCTATACGATAATCAACCCTACATTGTTAACAATACAGTTGCAAACGTGGTTATATATGTAAAGTCCTAACTAGGGCGTGTTGGGCTAAGATTTAATTATTAACGAAGTCTAGATTAGAATTTCTGAAAGCAGGAAGACAAAGATAAACGCTTTGAATAGTAAGCGGTTTATGCATTTTAAATTAATGTCCGGGATTTTAGCCGACTCCGAAAAGGGTAGGTAAGTGTTGAGGTTTTGTGTTAAATTCTGCCGACTCCAAAAAAAGCAACTATGCATTGAGGTTTTATGGTAATTTCTTTTTCTAAGTCATTTTTTAAAATATAGAATGCCGTATTTTTTAGGTGTCATATATATTTAGAAAATATTAAAAAAACATTTTTTTACTGTTCAGCTTTTATATGTTTTTCTTTTCCTAAAACCAGCCATTCATCGTAAGTTTTCTCAGGTTGAATTATCTACCTTAGATAACAAATAATAATAATCTTTGACAATTTACATAATATATTATAGTATTACTAGCTGTCCCGGCAAACGTTGTTTTGCCTTAAAATAAAAAAAAAATTAGGGGTGGACTACCCCTAACATTTAGGGGGATGAAAAATAGATGCTAGCCGATTCTCAGACTTACTCAATACGCTCACAAAATGTCGTGAGAATCGGTGAAGCCGTTTCGGAGGAGTATGGGAACGAAAACTGTGACACGAGAATTTTGTATATAAGATTTGCACCGTCAACAACTTATCTCTGCACAACTCATGGTTGCCTGGTAGAAAATGCCATTAGGTGTTAAGTCCGCCATATGTATTCTTTACTTATGTATGACGTGTATAAGTAAAGACGTAATTATTTATATGAATATAATAGTCAGTAATTCATTCTATGGTAATTGCGTAAGATTTTATAATAAACTGCCAGAATCTGCACTAAATCTGACAGAGAGGCAATTCAAATCTTATATTAAACAATTTTTATGTAAGAAAGCCTATTACAGGATAGACGAATTCATAGACGACAACATATCAAATAAATAATTAGTTTATTAGCATACAACGTTATAATTTGTATATCTCATTGCTTTCTTGATTCAATTATTTTAGAAATATGAAAGCGTAGCGGTTTTTGTATTGATTGCCGCATGCTTATGTGAAATGTGAATACTATAACCATCAGATGGCAATTGTGAGTAGCTATGACGTAGTCTGGTGTTTTGAGTAGTCATGCTCACTAAAATGTCCAGACTTGTGGCAGCGTGGTGGGCCGGGTCATTGGGCTCCCTAAAATATGGTCGAGCGCAGTGGTTGCTGGCTCATCCGTCATACTCGTGAACGGGTGCTGCTTGTGTGGACTGGTCTGCTCTAATCACTATGACTTATTTTCTCTTATTAATTGTTTAACCAGTTGTTGTATATTGAATGTTTTTTCTATTTTATTATTTCATTGAATTAGTGCTAATCGGTGGTTTGTATTCACACACTTAAACTTAAATTGTAAGTAAGAATAAATTATTTAAACGAGCAACACACAAGTTTCATGCTTGTTCTTCTTGTGATGAGACAGCATTCCGAATGAGCGGTAGATTAAAAAAAAAAATGTTATGACTATTCAAAAGTGCTTCAATGTAAGTTTATTTGAATAAATGATTTTCTATTCTATTCTATTCTATTCTAATAAATAATCTAGTCCGAAAAAAGCAGGGTTTGTGTTATGGGACCGATAAGGGGAAAGGAAATCGTTACTAATGTCGACTGATGACTCCATTGCTGACTGAATTTGATAGGTTGACCTGACCTCATGCTCATCTTATCATCCTCCACTGGTGCCCCGCCAGCGTATATCGTTAACACAGGCGGGTGCACTATTCCATTATGATCCATTTTAACATATATACATAATATATTAAGAATATACATAAAAAATATCTGCATCGTGCGAAAGAACCCGCGACCATCGATTGTAAGATGATGTCTACACCGCTATACTACCGAGGCCGTCAAAATATTAAATACATGTATATCGTCCTAAATATATGGACGATATATATGTATTTAATATTTTGACGTCAGGATATTATATTATATTGTGACGCATCAGGATGCAAGATTCAAACCCGTACCTCATTTATTCACGTAGAATATATTCCCTGATATGTCGTGGAACGAACGCTAAGAGATGATAAATTTTCCATCATCTTTTCCACATGCAATTCATCTCATCTCGAGTTATCGAAGGGTAAATATTTCAATCTAAATATTTACATTCAATATGAGTTTTAAAATCATTTCAAGCACAAATTCTAACCAATATTATAAATGCGAAAGTGTATGTCTGTCTGTCTCGCTTTCACGCCTAAACTACTGAACCGATTTCAATGAAATTTGGTACACAGATAGTCTAGACCCTGAAAAATAATAGGCTACTTAAAAAGGGTTATAAGGGGTTGAAAGGAGAGATGAAAAATTGCATTTAAGTATCGTCAATTTTAAAGGTAGAATCAATACTTATTTTTTTAGAACGTTGATTAAATATAAATAGAACAGAATAGAATAGAAAATCATTTATTCAAATAAACTTAATTTAAACACTTTTGAATAGTCATAACAATTTGTTTTTTATCTACCACTCGTTCGGAAAGCTGTTTTATCACAAGAAGAACGAACAAGAAACTTGTGTGTTGCTCTTTTAAATAATCCGTGTAAGTTTACATTTACAAGTCGAAACGTGTGAATACAAACTACCAACAAGCACTAATTTTTGGGTCAAATATAAATATGCAATAAGATTAAATCAGTCGTAGTGATAAGAGCAGACCAGTCCCTACAAGCAGCACTCGTTTCACGAGTATGACGGATGAGCCAGCCATCACTGCGCTCGACCATATTTTAGGGAGCCCAATGAGCCCACCACGATGCCACATGTCTGGACATTTCAGTGAGCATGACTACTCATTCCACACGACCACGTCACAGATAAATATGACATTCAAAGTTTGTAAAAAAATTACCCTTATGGGAATAAATAAAATAGGGGATCACAGTTTTTATGACAATTCGTAATTTTAGAACGATGACACTTTCTTCTTTGCTTTATATATATTGCCTAAATAATTAAAAATACTCTCCAAGGTCACTATTACAACCGAAGTCGCGACACAGCTAGTGTGTATATATGGTATATGTACAAATGCAAAATGTAAATAACTATTTACACAGTATATTCCTGATTGACTTTCCTGTAATCGAAACAACGGTAACAAACTGAATTCATCCAAGAGCCACGTTTGATTTAAATATACCCAGCGATATGTATGTCTGTCAAATGTTGCATGATGTCATCGACTGCTGATAATACGTCTATCTACTATAGCTATGATAGCAGTCGTGAAGTTAATGTAACGTAAATGTATTTTGAACTCTATTATTCACATTTAGGCTCTCTTTTGGACTGTTATGCATATAGAGCCGAGACTAATAAAGTAGCCAGCCAAGCTACTCACAAAAGCGCAGAAGCCTTCTAGTATCTTCACAGGCTTTACGGAGCGACCTCACAGTTCTGAGGATTTCTGTATGTTGTGTGGCTACTGCAAACACTCCAGGATCACGTGAGCGGCCGTTTCTACGGCTTCAAAACAGCCCCGACAAAGCGGACTCTCTATAGCATCTATTGGGTACAAATGTTTGTTTAGAAGATAGTGGCCCGTTATTATAATCGTGAAGTAATCTTTATTCATATAATGACTTATGTATAGAAGGTACTGTCACCTATATAAATAGCATGAACATTATATTAGACACGCGTTGCCATTCTGAACGACTAAGATATCATACCTCCGTATCTAGTACTTTCAATGCCTTAAAATTACATTTATATTATATTAGCTACCTCCCCTGGCTTCGCTCGAGTGTACATGTATTATACATATAAACCTTCCTCTTGAATCACTCTATCTATTGCTAAAAATGCATTAAAATTCGTTGCGTAGTTTAAACGATATAAGCCAACAGACAGCGAAGGCGACTTTATTTTGTTATGTACAGATTATTATTTACTTTCTAAGAAAAGTAATCCTACAATCGATAAATATCTCCTTTAAAAATTAAGAACGGAACGACTGTTTTTTTAACACAAGCAAAAACGCTAATGTAAATATTATTGCTACTTATAATTGCGCAGGCGCTATTATATCGACACATTTTTATTCGGATTTGTGAATGGCCGAGTGGTTTACTGAATTCATACTATAAAATCAATTATTCATATAGGAGACGTTTTTTATACCACGAAGCTGGCAATCAAGTATACGGCCCACCGGGTGTTAAATGGTTACCGTATCCTTTATGAAACCTCAATATATACCCTTCTTGAAAATCCCGCATGTTGTAGTCTCTAGAGACATCCAGGAAGGAGCACTTTTAACCTGTTATGGAAAACAATTTTTTATCACTGTCCCTACCGTCCAGTTAAACTTGAAGAACTGTGAAGAACTTTTTTTTTCATCAGTTTTAATCTTTAAACACTTTTTATTAACCCCAGAGTTCGTAAGTTCAATTCTAGCACACAAAAAAATTGGAACAATTTATGTTATGACTGTCGACTCGAGTTACCTGGAATATTTTTTATTTAATTTTTCGAACAATTCCAATGTTTTTGGGCACAGCTAGCCTCTGTAGGGGCGAGTAGAAATGGCAGTTTAGAGCATAATCGAACGAATAATATGCGAAAACAAATTATAACAGCAATATTGAAATATTTGTGACGAGTGAAAATTGTATGATATGATCGGAAAATTTCATGTCATTGTCGGTTCGATGACAGAATCATGCTCTCGTTCTATCACTTGATTCATTCATTTACCAGTTGAATTCTTCATACTCGAGTTGGCAGAAATCATATCGAATTAACTCGAATTATGCGCAACTCGAGTTGACACATCTCTACTCATAACCTTTGAGTGCAAGTTATACATGTTTTTAAGTCTTCTTGTTTGGAGAGTTTCACGACTGTTGTCTGTCTTCTTGACTGCTATCAATTGCTAGCAATGTACCATATCTGGTTGACTTCCACGTAGTTCCCCCTGGAAACCACAGTGATAAAATCATGGTGAATTTATCACAATGGACTAACTGACCTGACCTCATGCTCATCATATTTTCCTCAACTCGTGCCCCACCAGCGTATACCGTTAGCGCAGGCAGGTACACCACTTCATTATCATCAATAAAAAAAACTCTTCTTGTCTTGTCTTGTCTACACTAACATATTGCATAAATCTGGTCAACTGCGAGTTAGTCACAGACAGCGAGGGTTCTGGACAAATAATTATAATATACTGTTGCTCGCCTAGTTGTCGAAATTTGACCATATTTTTTTTTATTTTTATTTTTATCTCTTGCAATATATATGCGCTACTTCCAGCGAATGGTCGCGGGTTCGTTTGGTCTCACGGTGCAAATATTTATATTAATAAATATGATTGTTTGTATCGGTCTGTACATGTTAATTTTTTTTTTTATACTACGATGCTGGCAGACAAGCATACGGCCCATCTGATGGCATGTTATGTAGATATGTATTTACAAAAAAATCTATGTATTAATGTTAAAAGTCGAGTGCCCATAACATAAGCTCTGCTTAGCTTGGGACTAGATGGCGCTGTGTGATTTGTCCTGAGATATTGTTATAAAAAAAATATCAAAGACCAAAAAAAAGAAAGAAAGAAAATTAAAGAATCGAACTATATTTAAAATGGAAATATATTATATATACTAATAAACAAAGAACGGAGGGAGGGGGGGGGGGGAGGGGAGAGAAAAGGGGATTATTAGTAATGCACCATGTCAGGTTCGCCTCCACGCGGTTCACCCTGGAAACTATCGTGACAAATTCTTAGTGATTTTGTCACGATGCGCTAACTGACCTGACCTTATGCTCATCTTATCGTCCTCCACTGGTGCCCCGCCAGCGTAAACCGTTAGCGTAGGCGGGTGCACCATTTCATTATCATATACAAAAAAAACACACAACGGACCTCTAAAAAGACATTGAAAATAAACATGTTTTAACATGGCACAGGTTCCCGCTATAATTTATCAGACGATGGCATCCCAAAACCAGTTTTGGTCGTTGACCCGCGAAAGTCGCTCAGTCTGCCAATATATTAGGCTATTGATTTTGAATCTTTTCAGATCTACCTTACCTCTGGCTACCCCGTAAAAAATAAGGTTTGAATATAAATACATTTACTCATAATTGAAGAGCCGCGCTCTTGTGGGTGGAGTTCTTGCCATTTTCCACGATTTTCTATCAATATCTTTAGTTATTGATATGACACACTTTTTCTTTACAAATACGTAATATATAAAATTAATTAAAATAAAAAAAAAGGCTTATATTTCCTAAAATAGCAAAAATATTACATGCTAATGATTTATGTATATATCATATTATTGATCCGTTTATATAATAGATTCTGTTTGTTATTTAATTATATTATATTATTATAGGGTATATATATATTTAATGTAAATAAAACAATATAATAGAATTGTTTTATTTACATTAAATACATGCGATATAAATATATAAACGTCATGATCATCGTAAAAGGTTGTTCTCAGATCGATCCCCTGTTCTCCCTCGATCCCTCATTCAAATGGGATCGAAATTACGACGGCCTGAGCTCAGGTTCAAACCCTGTAAGGTATTTATAATACGTACTAGATAACTGTATAAATACATAGAGATATATATATATATATATATTTCGTACATACAAAACACCGAGACTGACACAATTAATCATACTCATGCATACAAAGTTTGTGCCGTGCAAGGAATCGAACTCGCGACCATCGGAAGTAAGTCGTGCTAAACCCCTAGACCACCGAGGCCGTCAATAAGACACAAGAACCTTTCAAAATTAAAAATTCATAATTCATTTATTGATGTGAGACATTTTGGCCGCTTATAATCGTCAAATATTTTACATTATAATTTTATTTTTTTCCCTACCGTCCAGTTCAGTATATAGATCCAGTTAAGAAGAACTGGCATAAAACTTAATTTTTTTTAAAAGCCAATTTATTTACAATGTATATTTATTTAGGTGTCTATGTCTAACATTAAATGAAAATCCCATACATGAACAACTATTGCCTTTATAGTGTTTAAACCTACAATTTATATTAATTGTAGTCGAATTTCGACCACTATTTATTTATTTATTTATTAAAGGAAACCTAAGGCTGACTATACTAAAATAAAATCAATATAAACGTCATACTAAGCCACTGACAGGCTTTCACTAATAACAACAGACTAATTAAAAAAAGTTGACATCACTACATATAAAGGCAACAACACGTTATAAAATTAACAGAGAATATGAAATTAATTAACAAGACTACAGTAACAAATAGTGAATTTATACAAATATATACTTAATTCAAACAAATAGTGAATATATACAAATATATACATATACATAATCTTCAATAATAATTAATTGTTATTTAAAGAAGGGCTCTATGTAAATATATACCTAGTTTTTAAAATGTGTACAATTATAAACAACCGTAGAAAAAGTTATAAAAGTGTTTGTCATTGACGGCCTGGGTGGTCTAGCGGTTGATTACGCTTTAGTTCCAATTGCCGGTTCGATTACTTGCACGGTACAAACATTTGTATTAATGAGTATGATTGATTGTATTGGTTTGGATGTTTTCTATGTACAATATGAATGTTTATAATAAAAAAATCTATGTCCATGTATCAGTTATCTAGTACCCGTAACACAAGCTTTAGCTAGCTTGACTTGAGTCTAGATGGCGCTGAGTGAATTATATAAAAACTATTTATATCAGTTGTCTGTACCCATAACACAAGCTCTGCTTAGTTTAGGACTAGACGATAATAGAAGATTGTGCAGTATTTTATTATTATTATTACGATATATACGATTACTTGAATGACGAGCATGCATGACAATAGTTGTTCATGCACGGGATTTTCATTTAATGTTAGACATAGACACCTATGTAAATACCTATACATTGTAAATAACTAGCTTTTAAAACAAAAGTAATTCAATTGAGTTTCTTGCCAGTTCTTCTCAATTGGATCTATATACAGGACTGAACTGGACGGTAGGAAAAAAAATTATAATGTAAAATATTTGACGTTCATAAGCGGCTAAAATGTGCTACATGAGTAAATGATTTTTGAATTTTGAATATTGAAAGGTTCTCTAATTTCAAAAAAAGAAATTCAATTGTGTTTCTTGCCAGTTCTCAATTGAATCTGTATACTGAACTGTATAGTCATAAGCAGTTAAAATGTCCTACATGAATAAATGAATTTTGATTTAATTCGTTGGGAGTGACTATTGGTAGCATAACGGTTTAGTTTAATATATTCCTTTATCTTCCAAAGGTGGCAAGTGCGTCTGGATGAATAGCGGTCCTCCACCGTTTACCAGAAACCTTTTGCCTCAGCCACACTGTGGACTCACTTTCCACGAATGGTATTACCGATACGATTAAAACCTTCAAAAAATCAAATCAAAATGTCTTCATGACTCTTATGATATGTCAAATCTACCGTCAGTTCGGAATTATTTCGAGTTAAGAAGAACTGACAGGAAACTCAACTCGTATTCTCAGGGGCGGATCTACCTAAGGGCTTTTTGGGCTGCAGCCCAGGGCCCCGAGGATACAAAGGGTCCAGTCCCCACTGAAACGATATTTAGAATATAAAAAAGTATCTAGAATGTTAAAAACCCTATCATAAAGTTGGCAACCCTTAGATCAATCAACACATGCATGTGCGCGTCT
Organism: Achroia grisella; assembly: GCF_030625045.1. NCBI lineage: Eukaryota > Metazoa > Arthropoda > Insecta > Lepidoptera > Pyralidae > Achroia > Achroia grisella. The sequence goes on from NW_026712626.1 coordinate 1,926,460, forward strand.
ATCGAAACAAACGGGAATTTCTGGTCGCTTGTTTTTGGTCTGTGTATTTTTTTAGTTGAGTAATATAATTAGGTAGGCCTCTAATTAGATTTAGCCTCTCATTTTCACGATCCACCCCTGCGTATTCTTTTCAAATATGGTTGTATATATTTATAATAATACAGATTCATTTTTAAATTCAAATTTGGGTAAAAAAAGAGCATAAAAGGCCGGCAACGCACTTGCAATTCCCTTGGTGTTGCGGGTGCTCATGAGCGGCGGTAATCACTTACCATCTGGCGCTGTAATCACATATCAGGTGAGGCGCAAGCTCGTTTGTCCCTTAATCTATAATACAAAATTCTGGTCTAAATTTCCGTTATGTTATGATACAACATTTACACACTCAAACATTTATAATATAATATAACTTAAATTCTCTCCCATTTGTAATAATATGATCCATAACTTAACTAAAGGTTTTAAATTAAATATAACTCAAATAACACGCCTCTATCTAATTACAGGTACTATAACGAGCTAATCAGTAAATCTCACTTGAAACCCAACAATGACTTTCCGAAACCGGCTGACAGGACTGCGCGCGCGCAGCCTAACGTCATCGAATATTCAAGGCAAGTCGCCAGTCCCTACGCTGCAGTTGTGGCTTTACGACGTGTTACTCGTAATAAGAAAGACTAAAAAACATTGAAACCACAATGTTTTAACTAGTGTTATCAACAACAGACGCCATTTTGTATAAACAGCTGTTGATTTGGAGGTTATTTTGTGGGAATGTTATGTTTATAAGGTGAGTGGTTTTAATCTTACTTTAATTGTTAAGAGACATTTTGAATTCGTATTATCGAATACAACTTGTGTAAGCTTCTTACGGGTGCAATAATAAATATATATATTTTAATATAAACTGTATTTTTTCCTTAGTAAAGTAGCTATTTGTGTGTGAAACATTGATTGAAATCGATTAAGTTTTTTTAAGTTAATCTTTACATAGTATAAAATGAAGTCGCTTCTGTTGACTGTTAGCGAGCCTATTATACTAGTGAACGAATTGTAATACAGCTCTTAGCAATAGATTCAGAGGAAGGTTTATATGTATAATATATACATATTATGGTACAGAAAAGTGGAAAAATTTAAAGATTTTTAATGTGATGTTGTGACTGCATCCATGTGAGGCCGGGGCGGGCTAGCACACTATAAAGTTATATATCCTATGTATAGTATAATGTAAATAATGTTAGGATATAGAGAAAAACAGTTTTAAATATTTAAAGACTTTATATGTATAAAAAATATATTATTTATTACATAGTATTTTAATTATTATTGTTAAGAGAAATTTATTATATTAGACTCTGTTTACATTGAAGCAAAAACGTATGAACATACATGGATGACCATACGAAAAATTTTTAATATCTTTTTTTTTAATTTATTAGACATTATTGAGGAACCATCAGTCAAACAGTACCATTACAAAATATACATAATACACAAAACTGAAACTTCTGTATTTACCTTTAACTTAAAGGATGTTTATAAGTAAACTAGCCTTTGCCTGTGGCTTCGCTCGCGTTAATTTATCCCCTTAAGAGTGGAATTTATCAAAATCCTTTCTTAGGGGATGCCTACGTTATAATAGCTTTATGCATGCAAAGTCTCAGCCCGATCGGTTTCAAATTGACAAAGTTTCATACAAACTTTCATCCCCTATTTTATCCCCTTGGGGGTAGAATTAATCAAAATCCTTTCTTAGTGGATGCCTACGTCATAACATCTACCTGCATGCCAAGTTTCAGCCCGATCCGTCCAGTGGTTTGGGCTGTATGTTAATAGATCACCATGTCAGTCAGTCGGTCAGTTATATATTTATAAATAAATTAGGTACATAAAAAACCATATAAACATCAATCCAGGATATGAAATTCCAGGCTTTCTACTATCTTATTTTCGACGTTTATATTTTATACTAGCTGCCCCGCGCAACTACGTCTGCATCACACTTACTTAATTTATAATTATATTTCGCCCAATTTACATATCTTTTTAAATTATAGCCTACGTGTTATTCTGATGTATGTACTACCTATATGACTGCAAAGTTTCATTAAAATCCGTTCGGTAGTTTTTGCGTGAAAGAGTAACAAACATACATACTCACAAACTTTCTCGGTTATAATAATAATTAGATTTTACATTTGTAATCCTACCTAACAGTTTTCTTAACCTACAAACTACTTACTACGTGGTATTTATTTTATTAATTTTTAGATATTCTTTGTTATCTTTTTTACATTAGGACATTTTTACATATTTTGCATTTTGTACCTTATTCTATTTGTTAATTTTTACATTTTAATTTTCCACAATACAGTGGACCCCCGGTAGTCCGACAATCATTTTGCAGGGCAGTGTCGGACTATCGTATTTGTCGGATTATAGAGTGCTGCTTAAGGGTCCTCTGCTTATAGTCCGGAATTTTTTACAAAAGAGTATCTTGTAATCCGACAAATTACAGATCCAGTGATAAGATTCTATGTTATATATGTATGTATGTATATGCACTCTGAAGTATATTGTCAAAGTAATATTCAATAACAAATAATAGACAATGTCGGATTACAAGGGGGGCCGGATTAGACAGGGGCCAGATTACCGCTGGTCCACTGTAATATTACAGTTTGTATTCTTACATTAAAGGATCAAATATCCTCACCGTTGCCTCACAGTACATTTATAAAAATATTATGTATACAAGGAAAAACTTAGATAGTTTCTATTCTATTCTATTCTTACAATACAACTTAATATTAACTTAATATAGACATAAAAACATTGGAGATAAATAAGTTGAACAATATGCCTACAAAATATTATTGATGTCTGTAATGAGCATTCAATTTATTTTAAACCGTAAGAAATAGAAGTAATCTTTATTAAAATAAACTCAATATAAGCATTTGTTTAATTCTACCGCCCATTCGGAAAGCAAACTCATCACAAGAGTGAACAAGAAACTTGAGTGTTGCTCTTATAAATCAATCTTGTTCAGCATTTGAATTTTAAGATATTGATCAAAGTGAAATAAAAGGATTAGTGATTAAAATAAGAAGACGTAAATGAACCGGAAATTGGCTATATCCCCTTCCTAATATAGATAAATTGCTGTAGAACTGTTTTCAATGAAAATACCATTTGTAAAAATTTGTTGAAAGACTACTTTTAAACAACACACTACTCGTAAAACAATGGAACACATGTACAGGATAAAAAAAATAGTCCAAAAGGATGTCGCCACAAAAGAAGCGACATTATTTCTATAAAATAAAAAAAAAACACACTACTCGTTTAAAAGCACTTTTTCACCATATGAACTTATGCAGCTTTCTTTAACACCTCCCAAAATTTCCAATAATAAATCATAAAATTAAAAATGTATCAATGTTTTTATGTGAATTCGTCACGATGGGGGTAATTGACATGACCTCATGCTCGTCCTATCTCCACTGGTGCTCCGCTAACGTATACCAAGCACAATTGGCACCATTCCATCATCATCCAAATAAAATCGGAAGGCAATTCTTTTAAACATGTCAGACATAGAAACAACCTCGAGTTACATCAACTAATTGCGCAAGAGTCAATGTATTGCGTTTCTAAACTTTTGTGTAAGTTGTTGCGAGTTGTACGCTAATGGCCCATGCTGGCTTTGGACGAATATTTAACAAAAAATACAAAAATATATGTTTTAACACTTACATACGCTTTGATATTAATGTTTTCTCCGATAATTTTTAGAATGTTTTTTCTTAAATGCCAGTGTGAAACTGGCATTTAATATAAAATCAAAAATTGTAAGTTTTAACACTTAACTTTGGTAGTAATGTCTTATACAAAACACACATACATCACTTTACTCTATTATCAGTCATTTTTGCAGTGATCCCGATATCAGGATATCTTTGGTAATTTTTTTACACACTTAATTTCATTATAGAAGTTTTCATATGGATTCTTAACGTTATTTTAAAATATTCTATCGTTTATGTTCATCAGGGATCGTACAAGATTAGAATGTTACACGATCCCTGATGAACATAGGTAAAAGAATTTTTCAAACCGGTCTTCTGTTTTAGATATTTTATTTATTTTAATAAAGAAACAGTTAAATCTTCGCGGACGAAGTCGCGGGTAACAGCTAGTCTATATATAAATATGTATACATTTGAAATTGTCGAATACCAATCGGATTTTCCTACTACCAGGCTGCTAACTTATATTTTGTTACCTTTTTTAATTAATCTAACAATCTTACTATTATATTATATTTTTTAAGGTTTTTAATTTTAGGTTCTTAGTTGTACAATTAAGTTATGGAAATAAAATTAAAAAAAAACGTAAATTAGACATTAGGTATATCTATGTAATATATCTTACTAATATTATAAACGTGGAAGTTTGTTAAGGTGCACGGATGTTTGTTAATCTTTCTCTATTTTATTATATAGCTTATACATCAGAATAACACACAGCCTATAAATATCAAGCAGATGAAACCGCGGACACAGCTAGTATAGAAATATACGATCAACCACCGGACCAGCGTCCTCGCTTTTGCCAGCTACATATGTTTGAGTAGAACCAATATATTATCACCCAAAAAAAAACAATTTTGACGGAAAACCCTAGTTATGAATTGACGTTGCTATCTTGCTACTACGTCGTTTGCTAACATCGTTCTATAAAAAAAAACTTTGCTATCTACAAAAAAAAACAGAAAAAAAAACAATTTTGCCGGGAAATCTAGTTACAAATTGACACAAGAATGAGTTTCTCTGTGGTTCTCGCTCGTTTCTCTATCTATGGCACAACGCACTAAAAACAAGTATGCAATGAAATCTAGCTTTAATCCTGGCCATGTAGGGACAGAAGTCACTGGGACATACACGCTAAACCGGCTCCATTGACACCAATCATCCACCTTCACAGGACTAGTAATGCTGTGAAGAAATTATCTAGGATTTGGCTGCTTTATCTAAAATCAAATTCAAACTTATTATAAACAGATAGAGTCTTTTTTCATGTATACGGTGGTACGAAAAAGTCAGCATTTCCTGCCATACAAAAATCAGTATTTTTTTGTGTATGGAACGGTCTGCTTGGTCTTGTGAATCTCTGAAACCTAGTCCCATTTTTATGGAAGTTTCACTCGCAGATAGCTGATAGTGTAAAGAGTAATTTAAGCTACTTTTATTTGAGAAGATGTATTTATTTTAATAAAAAAAAAGTATAAATCCGTGTGCGTGGATTTCATTGGATTGTGGACAGCTAATAAAATAAAAAAAAGATAAATCGCTTTTCAAACTTGATTTCTTTATTGGAGACGCCATGGAATGTTCGAGAAAAATGTCCATAATTTTTAGAAGAAAAAACAAACCAATATCGCTGTTCACTGTTCGACGTTCCTTTTTCAAAACATGGAATTTTATTTTTAAGAGAAATTAAATGTCTATTCACGATCGCAAACACAATGCAATAAACAATCACTTTTTTTTAATTCACTTAAATATTACAGTTAACCAACATAATTACGAACGACGCCATTTCACATCACTAGTTTCAAAGCACGTAGGAAGTTAAAGCACTCTGTAATTAATTTAATTATCAATCACGGCGCGAGAATCGAACCCGATACGCTCCGGTGAGCGGCCGGCCATGCGCGGACTACTGTACTGTAATATTTAGATTGTTTTATTATTGTACTACAATAGAATATCAGCATCTGTGGAAAATATCTCTTGAGTGTTTATGGATGATAATGGAATGGTGGACCCGCCTGCGCTAACGGTTTACGCTGGCGGGGCACCAGTGGAGGATGATAAGATGACATGAAGTCAGATCAGTTAATCCATCGTGGCAAATTCATTAGAAATTGAACATGATGGTTTCCAGGGGGAACCGAGGTAAACCTGACGCAATAGGGTTATTATTAGAGTTATCTACATTACTAACAATCCCCTACCCAACTTATGAGTGTTGTCCCTGAGAAAAGGGAGAGGACGACCAAAAAAGATGGATTGCGTGAAAGATGATATGTATAAAAGGAGAGTAAACTCAGATATGACGGCCGATAGGGATAGTGGAAGATGAGGACATAATCGACCACAAATAATGTGATAAAGGCAAGGCAATGATGATGAGTATTGTCCCTGATGAGTAAGAGACACTAACAATTGTCAACGGCAAGAGACTCTTCATCATTATCCTCTTGAATGAGTATGAGTGGTATCACGGGTGTCACATGATAACGTGATGTCCTTGGTGCTCATGTATATAGGCGACGGTTTTTTATGGATGATAATGAGATGCACCCGCCTGCGCTAACGATTTACACTGGGGCAGCAGTGGAGGATGATAAAATGAACATGAAGGCAAGTCAGTTAGCACATCTTGGCAAACCAAATTTACACCAATGGTTTCCAAGAGGAACCAAGTGGAAGTCGACCTGATATGATACATCACTGTAGCAATTGAGTTATTAGTCCACTTTACTAACAATTTCCTTCCTTCTAAAGGCGACGTTTACCGTTTACTGTCAGATGGACCGTCAGATTGTTTGCCACCTAAATATTATAAAAAAGCTTGTTAGCCATTTCAATTTCATAAAAAAAATGTTTTGACCCCAAATAATGGGATGAAGCAAGATTTAATATAATTACATTAGGGTGGGATTAAGGGAGACGAATTTCTTAGCATCTTAGATTTACCGTGCGGGAGCCAGGTCCATCGTGTGGCAGAGAAGGAAACTCCGAGCAGTTACCGGGACTTGTGTCCCGGGTGTAGATTTGAGGGGCCCCGACGTACGTGAACACTCACTTCCGAGCAGTTACCGGGACTTGTGTCCCGGGTGTAGATTTGAGGGGCCCCGACGTACGTGAACACTCACTTCCGAGCAGTTACCGGGACTTGTGTCCCGGGTGTAGATTTGAGGGGCCCCGACGTACGTGAACACTCACTTCCGAGCAGTTACCGGGACTTGTGTCCCGGGTGTAGATTTGAGGGGCCCCGACGTACGTGAACACTCACTTCCGAGCAGTTACCGGGACTTGTGTCCCGGGTGTAGATTTGAGGGGCCCCGACGTACGTGAACACTCACTTCCGAGCAGTTACCGGGACTTGTGTCCCGGGTGTAGATTTGAGGGGCCCCGACGTACGTGAACACTCACTTCCGAGCAGTTACCGGGACTTGTGTCCCGGGTGTAGATTTGAGGGGCCTCGACGTACGTGAATACTTACTTCCCAGCAGTTACCGGGACTTGTGTCCCGGGTGTAGATTTGAGGGGCCCCGACGTACGTGAACACTCACTTCCGAGCAGTTACCGGGACTTGTGTCCCGGGTGTAGATTTAAGGGGCCCCGACGTACGTGAACACTCACTTCCGAGCAGTTACCGGGACTTGTGTCCCGGGTGTAGGTTTAAGGGGCCCCGACGTACGTGAACACTCACTTCCGAGCAGTTACCGGGACTTGTGACCCGGGTGAAGGTTTAAGGCTCCTACGTCAACACTCACCTCCACTGCTCTTGTTTCTCTCCCTGCCCGTACACATCTAGTAGGAGACTGCTAGTGCAACTTTAGCTACGCGTTCTAATATAGAACTCACTGCAGTTTTAGACAGCTAGGCCTGTCTAAAACAGCCAGTATCTTTTAGATTGTGATTTAGTGATTTTGCAGGTATACTTTTTGCTCCCACTTCGACCGCATATAAATTAATCACATAGCCATTTCTCCGTTAATTCGTTTATTCGTTCGTAATATTTATTTGATTTTATTGCATAGGCGTTAGGTATATTTGTTTCCTTGGCACAGTGAGCTCTGCCAGTATTATGTTAATATTGTATTATTTATGAATTACCATACAATTTACATTATTATGAAATAATATTAATGATAGTATTATGTTTGTTTCAGATATTAAAAGTGATTAAAACTTGTGAGTGGTGAAAATATAGTGACAGATTATACGGAAAACAAGATGGCGTCGCTTAAATTTCTGTTGTGTTTAAGTTTTATTCACATGGCTGTGGGGAAAGGTGAGTGATTCATTACACTTTATAAATATTGTAGTTAATAAATTATATGTATAATAATAAATTATTATAAACTAACTGTATAATAATATAGGTTGCGTTGGTCACGCATTTATTAACCTCTCGTAACTATATTTTATGGTTACCATAGACTGATTTATTACTGTAGATGTCATGTTATAATCTATACTGATATTATGAAAATACTGATATTAATAAAATAAATTATTTGATTTTGACAATAACTCATAAAGCAAGCTGCTTGATGGCAGATATAATTAATATACAAAAATGATACCAAAGACAACAGCTGTGTGCTTAAACTCTTTGCCTTTCGTATAAGGATAAATAAAAGAAAACAACGAAATAGTTGAGTTTTACAAAGTCTACCTTAATGTTCTTTGTTTGCTTTTTTAATGATAAATATACATAGCAATAGTGCCTTTGTACGGAATTTTCATTTAATGTTAGACATAGACACCTATATTCAACAAAGTAAATAATCTCACTTTTGAAAAAATAATATAGTTGGGTTTTTGCCAGTTCTTCTCAATTGAATTTGTATACTGAACTGGATGGTAGGTAATGAAAAGATTAATACAAAAAACTTGACGTTCATAAGTGGTTAAAATGTCCTAGATGAATCAATGATTTTTGATTTCATTTGATTTGATATGGACTGAACTAACGGTAGTTTAGTTCGTGTTATTACGATAATGTGATAACATTTTGTCTATTTATTACTTGTTTTTTCAATTCGCCACGATGGGCCAAATAACCTCATTCTTCATTGCTGCATCATCAATGTTCATCATTAGCGAATATATCATCATAATTCCATCATCTACCAAAAATTTTTCAAATCACCTCTCCTTTATCGACGGCCTCGGTGGTCTAGCGGTTTAGCTCACCGCTTCAATTCCGAATGTCGCGGGTTCGATTCCTCGCACGATACAAACATTTATATTCATGAGTATGATTGTTTTGATCAATACACTGCCACCTCTGATTAGACTGTTTTGTCTCCTTTTGTCAAAATTGCAATAGCATATGCTGGTTGTCACTCTATTCTCCCTAATTTAAATTTAAAAATAAATTAATAATTTTCTAAATACAGCTTGTACATATTTAGAAAAATACTGATAAATTACATTTGAAAAGAATAAAAGCTGAGTTTCTTGTCAGTTCTCAGCTCGAAAGCATTCCGAACTGACAGTAGATTTGACATATCATAAGAGTCTGTAGTAGACCTACATGAATAAAAATTATTTGTATCTATGTTTACATCAGTTGTCTACTACCCATAACATAAACTTTCCTTAGCTTGGGACTAGATGGCGCTGTGTGAATTGTAATGAGATATTATTATTGTTATTTGCCTCATGTTCAGAGCTTTTGCTGCTTTTTACCAAATAAAGTAACTTAAGTTGACACCAAGTAAGTGCGAGTGAGTGTGTATGAGTGAGTGTGTATGAGTGAGTGTGTATGAGTGAGTGTGTATGAGTGTGTGGGTGAGTGAGTGTGTTATTATTATTATTTATATTTTAAATTCAGGGCAATACCCTGTAAATATTAACCTTCTTTCATTAGCATTTAGGTAGCAAATTTTACCGCCTACAACTTCAATCCATCATCATATAATATATACAACCCACGTGTCGACTGGGGTACCTATTGTTTTTTATTTCAATGACTCAAAGTAACGGTCTTTTAACGGTTATAAACGCTAAATATATGAACCGACTTCGTATTTTTTGTATGCGTACAAACAATACTTTTTTTATGTATCTGGTACCTCTGACGGCTCACCTGATTAAAAGTGGTAACACGTCATCATCGACAGCCTCGGTCTAGCGGTTTACCACGACGCTTTACTTTGGATCGTAGTGGGTTCGATTCGTCGCATAATTAAAACATTGTATTCATGAGTTGTTTGTATTGGTCTGAGTGTTTCCTATGTATATTATTTGTGTATTTACAAAAATAATGTTTCTATGTATATATCAGTTCTCTAGTAACCATAACACAAGCTCTGCTTAGTTGGGGACTAGATGGCGTTGTAGAGTTTTCAAGAAGGGTATATTGAGGTTTCTTAAGGCGCATGTAATACACCTGGTGTGTAGGTAGTCATAGGCTAGAGTAACCATTTGCCATCAGGTGGGCCGTATGCCTGTATGCCACTTTAGCGCGATGGTATCACCTCACCACTACAGCGTTATATATGATGTGATGAGGTATCGCTACATAATATATTGTTTATGTCTATGGGGCACTTGATACGGCACGATGATTTCATGAAAATTATTATTGAGGGGAAAATAGAAGGAAAGAGGGGGAGGGGAAGACCAAGGAATAGCTACATCAAACAAATTGAGGACAAAATGGGAGTCGTGTCGTATCAAGAATTAAAGAGCATGATGGAAGATCGCGGAAAGTGGTAAGAGCTCCACCGACAAGAGCGTAGCTCTTAAATTATGAATGAATGAATGAATGTCTATGTAGGTAGTCAGTATATAGTATGTGAAATAATTGTACTATTTAATGTACAGTAAGTAGTAAGTTAGTAATATGTAAGTTTAATTAGTAAGTTTATTACAAGGTGTGCTACAAATCTTATTAGAAACGCGGATTCATGATGCTGTTTTACATTGAACTTAAATCTATGTTAGTGAAGACGTAAACTAATAGAAGGGTCACTAAAGTTGGCAGAAATAATACAATTTGTAGGTAGGTAGTCCATTTTGTTTTTTTGTATAAAAAAAACAAACTCCATTTTGTTTTTTTTTTTATAAAAAAAAAAGACAAAATTGACTACCTCATTTTTTTCTTCTGTTTCAATTTCTCGCGTTACACACTCTAATAAAAGTGACCGCACCAATTCGCATTGCAAATTTTCAACCGGCCATTAATTTTAGTGGCGTTAAAAATTACCACAACAGTGGGCCAGTGGGTCCATGAACAGAATCAGAACCGTGAAATTGTGGCATTCAACGGATTATAATGTGGCATTCGATACGCATAACGTCTTCAACTGTTTTTAATGCAACTTAGATGTCAAATAAACTGATGGAAATAATCATATTATATACTTACATCAAAAGCCCTAATAACGGGCCACTCGAATCAATACTCCAATAGACTATTGCTATTGAGTAAAAACAAGCATCATGACTAACGTGACCATTTATTCTTTGACACAAAACGGGACATCATTTCATACAGGTCGATTAACAGTAAGTCAATAAAAAAAAATTTAAAAAGTTACTTAAAAGTTATGAATGAAACACATATACCCGATAAATATAAGTAAATATGTTGATTTGCTTTAATATAGCTAGTGAAGATTTTATGTAAGAATGACACTCTTGCAACGTTTTTTTATATTCATCTTATCAACTTCACAATGGGCCGACTACACAACTTTTCGCAGTTTCCGAAAACGGGACAATTTCGCGTCCCAGGTGCCACTTCGGGGACACCGGGAGTCGTAATCATAAAAAGGGACAGTCCCGTTCTAAACGGGACGTCTGGTCACATTAGTCATGACTAGAGCCATCACTGGACACTGCAAACTGAATAAATACATGGCAAATTTAAACCTTAGCTTAACAACAAACTGCAGATTTTGCCAAGCAAAACAGAAAACGCTACTACACATCCTATGTGGTTGTAGCCCACTCATGCATAAACGAAATATCCCCTTTCGAAATTATACACTATATCCTGAGGAGATAAAAAAACCATCGCTCCTAAGAATATCCCACAATTCTTCTCCCTGACCGGCCTAGCCCCAACGCTGTCTCTGTCTGTCCGTCCCTATGCATGTTTAAATCTTTAAAACTACGCAACGAATTCTGAAGCGATTTTTTTTTAATAGATAGAGATATTCAAAAGGAAGGTTTATGTATAATACATGTACACCCATGCGAAGCCGGGGCGAGTAGCTAGTCATCAATAAAAGAAAATCCGTATTCGTTCAGTAGTTTTTGCGTTAAAAAGCAATAAACATACATTTAATTCGGAAATCGCGTTTTATATTAAGTATTTAAGATAAACGATTGTAAATAAAAAAAGAGATACACGTATATACAAAAAACGACGGTTCACTGAACCGGTGGACCGTCAATCATTTCATCATTTCATCATGCAGACATGAGCAGACAATGTACAGGAAAGAACAGCAATTCATCATTTGGATGTCAAGTTATTACATCCAATTATTATCATTTTTGACAAAAAATCGCCGGCAAGGTTTACATTTTGAATACTTTTTGGACGGCTTCGGTGGTCTAGCGGTTTTCGCACCGCTTTACTTTCAATGGTCGCGGGTTCGATTCCTCGCACGGTGCAAACATTTGTATTCATAAGTATGATTTGTATCGGTCTGGGTGTTTTTTATGTATATTATATATGTATTTACAAAAAATATATCTATATATCAGTTGTCTAGTACCCATAACACAAGCTCTGCTTACAAGGCTAGATGGCGCTGTGTTAATTGTTTATTTATTTATTTATTTTTAATTGTTTTACTTCGAAAATATTTGATTTCGTTGTTATCCACGTACAATATTAATATTTGTATTCATATTTTTTTTACTAGGTATAACTAAGCTGATACAATCATACTCATCAATAAAAATGTTTGTGCCGTGTGAGGAATCGAACCCGCGACCATCGGAAGTAAAGCATACTAAACCGATAGACCAAGGGGGAAAGGGGATTGTTGGTAATGTGGACTGCTGATCCTATTGCTAGCAATATACCATCAGGTTGACCTCCACGCGTTTCCCCCTGGAAACCATCGTTATAAATTCTTGTTGAATTTGTCACGATGAGCTAAATGACCTGACCTCATGTACATCTTAGCATCCTCCACTGATGCCCCGCCAGCGTAAACCGTTAGCGCAGGCGCAGGCGCAGGCATAAAAAGAAAACAAAAACGATGGACCACCGAGACCGTAAAAATAAAAAAAAATATATCTACAATTGAATCAAGAACCGCCTTCTTATTAAGTTTATTTATACACAGATAACCCTACATCGTCACGCTCCTAATATTGTTAACAATAGAGATTTTTGTATTAAAATTAGACCCAATGTACTTATCGAGAACAAGATTTTATTGTTCGTGTTTTTATAAAACAATAGCCGGCTATCATTAGACGAAATTTATACTCAGACGACTATCGTGATACTGTAATTTGTATAAAAACACTAGTTGACGCACGCGACTTCGTCTGCATCACACTTATCGTTATATATCTCCCCATTTACATAATATACTTATAAGTACTTACTGCTATGTGCTAACTGACATACCGATTAATCTATACATATAAATAAAATTGGAGTGTCTGTTTGTAATATTGAAATAACCGTTTTTTACTTCATGCATATGAATATAAATAAGGAACATACTCTAAAATACCACTTTTTAAAATTTTTGTCTGTCTGTCTGTCGTTCTGTTTGTTCCGGCTAATCTCTGAAACGGCTAAACTGATTTTAACGGGACTTTTTTTGGCAGGTAGCTGATGTAATAGGGAGTAGCTTAGGCTACTTTTATTTTAGAAAAATTAAATTAAATTCCACGCGGACGATGTCGCGGGTACAGCTAGTATTAAATATATTTAAGTTGCTATTATGTTGTTAACAAAAATTTACTGTAATGTTAATGTTTTAATAAATTAATGTCAATATATTTATTAATTATCCTACAATTTGTATTGTTCTGGATGAATAAATAAATAAAGATTATTAGCTAGAATTAAATATATTTTACCGATATACTCAGGTGATACTGTAATTTGTATAAAAAACTAACCTACCCGCGCGACTTCGTCTGCATCACATTTATCATTATATATATCGCCCAATTTACATAATACATTTTTAATTTATAGCCTATGTGTTCTTCTAATGTATAAACTATGTTACAGTAAAGTTTCATCAAAATCCGTTCAGTAGTTTTTGCGTGAGAGTAACAAACTTCCATGCGTAGTTACAAACTTTCGTATTTATAATATTAGTAAGATGTAAAGCGCATAGTACACTATAGAATAAGTAGGTTTATATTGTCTGTACTGAACTGTTTTTTTTACATGTGAACGCATCTTCGTCTCCGTTGTTTATTACAGCTTCTCTCCTATTATCCTATAAGGTATGTTTTTTCTGTCTGTTTGTTATTTTTATACTACTAAACTGTACAAATATTTGACGTAGATTGTTTCGCTAGGAAGAAGTCTATCTTATATCTAAAAAAAGCTAACGAAGTCATGGTCCCCTCCGACCGATCCCCGTCCAATTCAAAAGGGGACCTATGTTACGTCGACCTGAGCCGAGGTTCAAACCCCTAGCGGTGCCCTCAGACTAAAGTCGTATCCGTCAGGCGGGAGTTGCCCTTCAGCCGCTCCATAAGTCCTTCCCTTGGTTTGGAGTGCCATCTGCACTCGCACCCTAACATCCGGTAAAACTATAAAGGTCAGCTGCGCCAACAGCATTAGAGTAATCCGAAAAAAAAACTGTAAAATGAAATTGTATTCTCTTTTATAAATATTAAAAAATGTTACAGAAGAAGTCACATAACAAACATAGTCTTGTATTACAAGATTTCAACCCACATAGAAGCAAATGACCTTTACATCGAAAAAGGCGAGCTCGAATTAAATTGAGTACACTTTTAATAAACTTTATTATGAAGACATAAAGATCATTTTACGATGACGATGGTATAACTTGTTCATCCCACACTGAACCTTACCACCTACATGTGGTGACTGTATAAATCGGTTCTTTTGGCGAGTCGATTAATAAGTTGTTTGTTAAATATCCTCACAGCAATCTTAAGGTGGATTTATATGTATATGTCTGATGTGTCGTGACATGACGCATCAGAATCGGATATAGAATTTGAAACCGATACTGGTTTCAAATTCAAATTCTATTCAAAATATCTTTATTCATGTAGGTCTATTACAGACTCTTATGATATGTCAAATCTACCGTCAGTTCGGAATGATTTCGAGATGAGAAGAACTGACAAGAAACTCAGCTCGTATTTTTTTTTAATGTTGTACATATTTACAATAATACTATTTCATTTAAATTCAAATTTGGGAGAATAGAGTGACCACTAGCATATGCTATATAAAAAAAATCTATGTGGTTTGGGCTGTGCGTTGATAGATCACTACGTCAGTCACCTTTGAGTCATATAAATTTTAGATAAGTTTGTAACGTGGATGCACTCCTAATATGTCAAGTAATTTATGTATGACCCCTTACATACAGTTATTATTTTCCATACATAATAATCTCCCCACTTCACTTCCATATAATTATCGATAGCCAATGACAGAGTGCGAAACGGGACAAATAATGATGGTGAAAAAAACGTTTAACGGCACACCTGATTAGAGTTATTTAGTATTTATGTGTAATTATCGTACCTATTTTACCCCTATTGAGAATATACTTTTTTGTCTAATTGCAATGACAAACAAGCTGACGGCCCGCCTGATGGTAAGTGGTAACCGTCGCCTATATACACGAACAGCACTACGGACATCAAGTTATCATGTAACACCCGTGATACAGCTCACGTGTTGCCATTCTAGAGGACTAAGATGTCGTGCCTCTTATCCTGTAACTTAACTATCGAATCTACAAACTTCATCTTTTGGGGGAAAGGTGGTTAGTAGTGTGGATTGATAAACCCATTGCAATGTACCTTGTTAGGGGGGAAGGGGATTGTTAGTAATGTGGAGTAATGATCCCATTGCTAGCAATGTACCATGTCAGATCGACCTCCACGCGGTTCCCCCTGGAAACCATCGTGATACCTTCCCGGTGAATTTGTCACGTTGGGCTAACTGGTCTGACATCATACTTATCTTATCATACTCCTCTGGTGCCCCGCCAGCGTAAACCGTTAGCGCAGGCGGAGGCACCATTCCATTATCATCTTTTAAAAAAAAAAAATGTACCTTGTTAGGTTGACCTCCACGAGGTTCCCCCTCGAAACCATCGTGATAAATTCATGGTGAATTTACCACGATGGGCTAACTGACCTGACCTCATGCTCATCTTATCATCCTCCACTAGTGCCCCGCCAGCGTAAACCGTTAGCGCAAGGGGGTGCATAAATACATTATCATTTTTTAAAAAAAAACTTCATCTTTTTATTTTTTAATATCAGCGTCGTTTAGTCCCAAGTTAAGGAGCTTGTGTTATGGGTACAAATACATAGTTTTTTTTTTAATACACATATAGTATACGTTTTAGCACACCACCTTACTTCCGAGGGTCGATTCGATTTTTCGCTTCAATCACGGCTATGATTGTTTGTACCCGACTGGGTGTTTTCTATATATATTATATATGTATTTACAAAAAAATATCTAGGTATTTATATCAGTTGTTTAGTACCTATAACACAAGCTCTGCTTACCGTGGGACTAGATGGCGCTGTGTTAATTATCCAGGGTTATTTATTATTATTAACAACCCCCATCCCCCTCATCGAGTTTACTTAGTTATTGTAGAAAATTTTCATAATAACTCGTTTTGTGAGTAAACAGTCTGGGACATACAGCTATAAATGAATAAGGGGTCTATAAAATGTGACACAATGTGACAAAATGTAGGATAAATCCCATTTTTTTTATGAAAAATAAAAAATGAATATAAGTTTTTAGTCTATAGTTTTATAAAAAAAAACACAGTCAGCCGATTGCGTTATAAGTCATAAGTACATATAAGTAAAGAGAGCGAGTTCTTTATATGGTGGGCAGGTGAGCACACCGCTCCTCGGCCAATAGGACACCAACGCTTTTGTCTCTGGCGAAATATTGTATGCAATTTTACTCACTGATATATTATGTCAAAGACTAGCGACCCGTCCATTTTTACAGCTTATTAAAGTTTTATTAGCGATCTCCATTTAATGAATAATTTTTTAATCTGTGGTCTTCATTAAGTTAAAAATTGATTGAGTCAAAATGGCGGACTACTTATTTTTATGCTATATATGTACTACAATGTTATGATAAGGATTAAGGTATGAAAGGTATAAAAGAGTACTGACAACGCGATAAATAAAATGACATCTTTCAAAATCCAAAATGGCGGATGTAAAATGTTAAAAATCATTATTTATTTATATAGTTGACGGCCTAGGTTGGTCTAGCGGTTTAGCACACCGCCTTACTTCCAATGGTCGCGGGTTCGATACCTCGCACGGTGCATTTCTATTCAGGGTTGTTTGTTGCGGTCTGGGTGTTTTCTATGTATATTGTATATACAAACAAAATATCTAAGTATTTATAATTGTATATACAAAATTATTAATTAATTATGTATATTGTATATACAAACAAAATATCTAAGTATTTATAACAGTACTAGACGTACTCATAACACAAACTCTGCTTACCGTGTGACTAAATGGCGCTTAATTGTCCAGGATTTTTATTTATATACTATAAATACCATACATTTAGACATAAACTATAACTAAAGATAGCTATCTGTCATCGTTGTCCCATCGATCATTCCCCATCATATATTATCACGACAAACCAATAAATAAATACCATTTCTTTGAAACTAACCACTGAGTATTCTTGCGCATGCTCATGAATAACATTATTTAAATGGAGTACTTAATTTTATACCATTCGCCATTCTAAAACGTGAGTGCACATATGCAATACTTTGTAGTGTCTATAGCTCAGTAGTTTGAATACGGAAACTATATTTGTGTGTAGAAATGTTAAAAATCAAATTAAATATATCACGTTTAGAATTAAATTTGAACAAATAATATTATATGTAATTTTCCATTCCGGTTAGCATTTTTTTTAATTATTCAAATTCAAAAATTACAGATTTTTTTTTAAACTTGTGAATGTCAATTTATTTTATATTATATTTTTTTTAATTGAATATAACTGGCAAGAAACTCAAATGAATTTCAGATTTTTTTTTAATAAAAAGGCAGTTTATTTACAATGTTTATTTATATAGGTGTCTATGTCTAACATTAAATGAAAATTCCGTGCATGAACAACTATTGCCATGCACGCTCGCCGTTCAAGTAATCGTTTAGTGAGTAATAAATAGGCTCAGTAAATATGATTTAACAGATGTATTTATTTTTTTACGGGTAATACCAGTATATACTTTAACAATTGACAATCCACATGGATATTTACTAAACATTTTGCCAGTGTATATTATTCTATATTTTAACAAGCAAGAATACCATTATTCAAAAGCGCGCCCTTTATTAATTTATGTTCGGATATTATTAATCTGTGACAACCATAAATCAATGTGGAGCCTGATTAATTTTACGCGCGAATAAATTTTGTATTTGGAACACGGCGTCGCATTAAAATTTGAACCTATTCGAACTCATATTTACCTAAATTCTTATGAATATAAAATATTTAAAAAAATGTTTTCACAGATTCAAACAAAGAATATTTTATTCTAAATGACACCTCACAGAAACCGTAAGATCAGTTTCAATTCCAAGTAAATACTTATTTCAAATAAAGAACACCTTCAAGCACTAACAAATTTTTTAATGGCGTCTGTTTCACTCCTCGGCCTCTGGTCGTAATTTAAAACGTTTTTCTCATTGAAACCTTAATCTGTGCCCGAGATGTCCGGTCATTAGGAAATATTTAACGTTCCCCTGTTTAAGATCTAAGAACATGCCGTACCATTAATTATGAGCACAACAATAAGTAAAATTCCGGGAATAGTGCGCCGGTCACTTGTTGCTCAGTTTTGTTATTTGCGCTAGTGATGCGAGTCTCGATTATATTATTTTCTTATCGATTTGCAAACTATTCGTTTGGTTATAATCGATTACTGATTTAGTGTCATATTGAATATGATTATTTTATATATTAACATTTGCAAATGTAATATATTACAAGGAATTTTTTTTTCAAAATAAAAATATCCAAAGCCAGTCTTATCGGTTTAGCGATCTGATTATATGTATTTTATATAAAATTAAATTTATACCAATATTGTAAATAAAGAGCGAGAGCGTATCTTATGTGAATAAAAAATCAATTTAGAAATTACTGCATCGATTTAAAAATAGTCTATTTATAGTATACTATTTAAGAATAACGTAGACCAGATATTATGTTAATATACACAAAACTCATAAACTTATGACTATACGTTTTAAAGGTGACTCTGTACACGATTTCCCTAGTGTCTCCTAACTACATACTCCATATAGAATCTAAATATATATAACTCAAAGGTGACTGACGTAGTGATCTATCAACGCACAGCCCAAACCACCAGGCGGATCGGACTGAAATTTGGCATGCAGGTAGATGTTATGACGTAGGCATCCGCTAAGAAAGGATTTTGAATAATTCTACCCCCAATGGGATAAAATAGGGGATGAAAGTTTGTATGAAACTTTGTCAATTTTAAACCGATCGGCCTGAGATTTTGCATACTATGACGTAGGCATCCCCTAAGAAAGGATTTTGATAAATTCCATCCCTAAGGGGATATTAACGCGAGCGAAGCCGCGGGCAAAAGCTAGTTAACTCAGAAACAGTTCTTTCCTGACCGCCAAACAATAATTTCAAACAAACGAATTAATTAATTCTAATATGTCACATCACTATTTCGTATAAGGTACTTGTAAATGCTGTCGAACGATTATCGATAAATCGTTGTACCTACCTATTGTAAATCCTCAAACGTTAACGCGTTTTGAATTTTAATAGAACACAAATAAGGTTGACATTTTCATTTGAATTACAACACAGTGTTTAAGATTACATTCCCTAGGGAATATTTATTGGGTATTGTTATCGATGGATTCCAAATTTGAATTATTTAATTTAACAAATTGTCTTTTAAAAATATTGTAATATAGTTTTTTCTTATATATGACGGACGGAATTTATTTTTATACTTGTTTTTTCTAAAATAAACAAAATATCTAAAATAAAAGTAGCCTAAGTTACTCCTTATTACATCAACTACCTGCCAAAAAAAGTCCCGTCAAAATCGGTCCAGCTATTTCAAGAAAGAGCCGGAACAAACAGACAGACAAAAATTATAAAAAATGTTATTTTGGTATATGTACCCGTATTTATATTCATATGTATGTAGTAAAAAACGGTTATTTCAATGTTACAAACAGACACTCCAATTTTATTTATATGTATAGATGTATAGATAATGGAATGATGCACCCGCCTGCGCTAACGGTTTACGCTGGCGGGGCACCAGTGGAGGATGATAAGATGAGCATGAGGTCAGGTCAGTTAGCCAATCATAGTAAATTCACAATTAATTTATCACGATGGTCTCCAGGGGGAACCGCGTGGAGGTCAACCCAAATGGTAAATGTTACATTGCTAGCAATGGGGTTATTAATCCACATTCCGTAATCATACATAAAAAAAAACTACAACAGTACATATATCTTATTAATATTATAAATGCTAAAGTACGTATGGATGGATGTTTGTTACTCTTTCACGCAAAAACTACTGAACAGATTTTGTTGAAACGTTACATTAGTATAGCTTATACATCAGAATGACACATAGGCTATAAATTTCATGTATTTATGTATTTATATGTATATATGTCCTAAACCTCAACAAGTCCGAGTATAGACAAAATAAAATATTCGCATATAAAATGCACAGTGTATTGTTTGATGTTATCAACCAACGGAACGAGATGACCTCGATGGCTGAGTGGCGATGCACTTCGCGTCGCATTATTGTATGTGCAGTTTGAAACACGCGTCAATGTAGTAAATATAATTTTTTAAACTAAAATAGTATTATTTTGTTATTTATTTAAAACTAGCCACTCGCTCCGGCTTCGCACGGATGTACATGTATTATACATATTAACGTACATCCTGAATCACTCTATCTATTTCAAAAAACTGCAATAAAATCCGTTGCGTAGTTTAAAAGATCTAAGCACAAAGACGGCGGAAGCGACTCATTTTGTACTATGTTGAAAATATTGTTATATTGAAAAGTAACAGTTGTTCAAATAGTATTTAAAAAGTCATTAAATTTAATATAATAAAACTAAATATAATATTTCATTTTAATGTATTTATATTATTTTGTTTAATTCCGCTAATGACAAATTTATAAATAATCAGTAATGAAATATACTTCCGCAAAATAACACTTAAGTATTTCAATAAAATATATACATAGCTGACAAAAAAATATACCAAAAGTCAAGGAAGGCTCAATATCAACTTGCACTAATTTAAAAGAAGGTTAAAAATCTTTTTGTGTTTAAAAAAAAAAAGTTGAGAAATGCCGATTTAAAAAAATAAATCCAATTGGTATATCCGCAATTTTATATTAAAATAACAATATACAAAACAAATAACAGCAAGCAACAGGTAGCGGGCGAAATGGCATCCTTCTATGTACATATTAAATTATTTTACTCAACGCCACAAAATAATAGTGTTTATCGACTCGCAATAAATAGTAGCTGTCGACAGATATAAGTAAGTAATGCCTAGAGATTGCAAATAAACCTGTCCGTGAGAATTCCCATCTATGCTGCAACGAAATAATGCTATCGATTCCAAATCGAGTTACGAGTTTCATAGTAGCGGACATGTTGGCGGGAAAAAAGTAAAATTGACAGCGTTTTAAAAATAGAATGCATTCTCGCCGCGGTGCCCATCCCGCTTTCTTTTTTTGAACGACAATATTTTGTTCCCATGTTATACCTGCCAGTGCTTTTCTTTTTATGTCGGTATGTTATACGGGTTATTTATTTTTTATTACACCATTTTATCGTCAACGAGACAATTTTCGTGTAATTTTTTTAATTGTCTATGTTCTTTATTGTTTTCTTTTAAGTTTCAAAGAATATCAAATGATTAGATGTTTTTTTGTTTTTGTACTTTACATTTGTAGCACTTCATATTAAAACAAAGCAATTTTTGTATGATACGGTAATATTTTTAGGACATAACTTTTATAAACAATTGTTTGTTTCATATTTTTTTGTCGTAATGTGAAGGTCACCTCATAAACTAAACAATTGTTATGTAAAGATATGCAAACTTTTCTTTTTTGGATTCAACAATTTGTATACATAGATATTATTTTGATTTTATATCACACTATCACCCCTATTTCTCTCCTTCCAAATAGGAATGATGCTCGAGATGATTTTTAAGATAGAAGGGAGTTTATGTAAATCGTTATATTATGTGTTTTCATATCAAAAATTAGAGAGAAAACAGAACGAACAAATCATTAGAGAAGAAAAAATTCAATAATAAAGCATGAAAAAACTAGATTCGAACTCACGTACAATTTAAATATAAACCACTGGACTACTACTCTTTAACTTGACGCTTTATAATACATAATTACTTAAGTGGCAATAAATAAAAGGATTAATAACAAAATTACATGAACTGGGAATATAAATATTCATTTACAATGACCATTAATATATATACACACGAGTTAACGCATATACGCATATATAAATAAATACAGAATGTATGTCAATCACTTCTTATTACAATCCCTTATCACAAGCCATTCCAATTACACATAAAAGCAAGCTCAGCACATCATGTGAAAAATGGTAACAAACGTCTATAATGAAATGATATGAGATGAGGTGAGTGAGGTGAGATGGCATGAGGTAAGATGAGATTTAATAAGATGCGATGAGATGAAAAATAGTTAATTTTAAACTTTCGTGTTTAATATACATTATTTAAAATATTATCCGGGAGGCGATTGAAATTAAAAAACATCCCAATTTCTACACAGAGGATGGCTTAAAATTATCATCTGCGTGGAATCCAGTCATAAATAAATTCAGGCAAAGTTCAGTAGCATCAATAGTCAATCTAGTGACGGTAGATGAAGAAAAAACTGCTGTCACCTATCTACATTGACATCGCTGTTACTCCAGTCAGCTCGTGACCACGGCTAGTGCAACCTAGTCGAAACGTCGAGAGAGGTAAATACCTTTATTTGCCATAAAATTATTCGTGTTAAGACCCGGTTAATATTTTAAATAATGAGATGAAAAATACATGTACAGCACTACAGCACGTTATCATGGCATACTACATCACGTTTTCAATCTGTGATACCACTCACGCGTTGCCATTACAAAGAACTAAGATGTCACGCCTCTTATCCTATAAGTACACTGCCTAATCTGCCCCAACAACCGAAACAGCTTACAAAGCAAGCTCCTTGCTGGCTGAAACACGTGAGACACGCAGACTTTTAACAAAGGATTGTTAGTAATGTGGACTCATGACATCAGGTTGACCTCCACGTGGTTCCCCCTGGAAATCATCGTGATAAATTCCTAGTGAATTTGTCACGATGAGCTAACTGACCTGACCTCATGCTCATCTTATCATCCTCCACTGGTGCCCCGCCAGCGTAAACCGTTAGCGCAGGCGGGTGCACCATACCATTATAATCCATAAAAATAAAACTAGTCATTTTCCTCATTATTAAAAAAAAAAGTTTGCATACGTACATGACTTTTTACCTCGGCCTTATTGTTAAAAAAAAAATTAGTCACGAACTCACGACCAATGACAAAGGAATTAGCGAGTATTTTCATAATTGGAACACGTAGGCAGCCGAGGCGACAGTAATAAATTACAATAACTGTAATATCTGTAATCCACTGTAATATATTACCATTTTTGCATTTTAATACCGTTTCGTTTAATGAAAATTAAATGGGCGTCGCCCACACTCTTACAACTACGCATGTACTAGTATAATCCACTATACGGTGGGAAGAGGGATTTTTTTTGTATATATTTATTATTGATTACTAGCTGTACCCGCGACCTCGTCCGCATGGAATTTAACTTTATTTTTCTAAAATACTAGCTGTACCTGCGACTTCGTCCGCGTGGAATGTAACTTTATTTTTCTAAAATAAATGTAGCCTATGTTACTCCTTCTTACATCAGCTACCTGCCAATAAAAGTCCCGTCAAAATCGGGCCAGCCATTTCAGAGATTAGCCGGAACAAACAGACAGAGAGACAAAAATAGGATGAGCTTGTGGTAAGGTCAGTTAGCCTATCGTGACAAATTCACTAAGAATTTATTATGATGGTTTCCAGGGGGAACCGCGTGGAGGTCAACCTGATATGGTACATTGCTAGCAATAAGATCATCAGTCCACATTACTAACGATCCCCTTCCCGCCCAGGAGGAGGGAATTATTAGTAATGAAGAAAACTTCGGATTATTTGATTTTATTTTATTTATTAGTTCTTAATAATAATAATAATCTCTGGACAATTCACACAGCGCCATCTAGACCCAAGTTAAGCTAGCTAAAGCTTGTGTTATGCGTACTAGATGACTGATACAAATACATAGATTTTTTTAGTAAATACATACATATTATACATAGAAAATATCCAGACCGACACAAAAAATCATACTCGCGAATACAAATGCTTGTGCCGTGCGAGGAATCGAACTCGCGACCAACGGAAGTAAAGTTGTGCTAATCCGTTAGACCACCGAGGCACTCCCAAATATAACATGTACGTGTAGATTATACAAAACACAGAATCACCCTATTGCTAAATCGGTTAAGAAGGCGTCATATAAATAATTAAAGATGACCCTAGTGCAACTTGGAAAGCAATTTACCGGCTGCATTCCCGACCGGTCCAGTGGTCCCACCCGGTTATTGTAGGCAAGCAGGTTCAAGTCCGCGCCCGATATGTGTTTGTATGTTACACACTTACCATCTGGCACAGTAATGAGCAAGTTTATTTGTCTATGGAAAATAAAAAAAAAAACGACAGTGTTTGTGGGAAAATATAGACGTACTCATATTGAATTCAAATTCAAAATATCTCTATTCATGTAGGTCTATTACAGACTCTTATAATATGTCAAATCTACCGTCAGTTCGAAATCATTTCGAGATGAGAAGAACTGACGAGAAACTCAGCTCGTATTCATTTTCATTTTGAGTATTCGTATCCCTGACTACGTCTAGAAAAAACAAAAAATATCAACATTTTGCTACTTCAGCGCCATCTACCAGCCAGTAATGAAGTTATCTAATCGATTCGAGCGCAGCCGCGGATAAAAGCTAGTAATATTATTAACGCAAAAGTTTATAATTATGGATGTTTGTTACTCTTTCACGCAAAAACTACTCAACGGATTTTGATGAAACTTTACAGTAATACAACTTATACCTCAGAATAACACATAGGCTATAAATTTCATGCTAGTGACACCGTATACATCTATACATATAAATAAAATTGGAGTGTCTGTTTGTAATATTGAAATAACCCTTTTTTACTACATGCATATGAATAGAAATACGGTATATACGCCAAAATAACATTTTTTACAATATTTCTCGGTCTGTCTGTCTGTTTGTTCCGGCTAATATCTAAAATGGCTGGACCGATTTCGATGGGACTTTTTTTTGGCAGGTAGCTGATGTAATAAGGAGTAATTTAGGCTACTTTTATTTTAGAAAAATAAAGTTAAATTCCACACGGACGAAGTCCCGGAAACAGCTAGTATGCAATAAATTTGCGGGTGAAACCGCGGCGCAGTTAATATATAAATAAAATGAATGTGTATCTGTCATTTATAACAATAACAATAGCGTCTCCCAACAGCCTCTCACAGTCACAGATCTGTCACGAGATACGCAGCGCAGACATGGGAACAACTCACTTGATAACCATAAATTGTAGTATTAAAAACTAATCTAGTTTATGGGACCTCCTTGATCTCAATCTGTCTTTTGTTGTGATAAAAATATTGTGGTCACGTCACACAGTGTGATTGTGTGAACATTTTTTTATGTGATTAGAATGGTGAAGCAGGCGGCCAACCTTATGGTAAGTGGGAACCGCTCTCATATGTACACTACTCCGCAATTTTGTCTGCATCTCACTTACTTGACATCATTATATTTCACCCAATTTACATAATATTTTATTAAATTATAGTCTATGTGTTATTCTGATGTATAAGCTATATTACAGTAAAGTTTCATTAAAATACGTTTAGTAGTTTTTGCGTGAAAGAGTAACAAACATCTAAACTCACAAACTTTCGCGTTTACGAATATGTTATTAATATGATACACTAGCTACTCGCCCTGGCTTCGTACGGTTATACATGTATTATATATATAATCCTTCCTCTTGAATCACTCTATGTATCTATTAAAAAAAATCACTTCAAAATCCGTTGCGTAGTTTTAAAGATTTAAGCATACATAGGGACAGACAGACAGCGACAGCGACTTTGTTTTATACTATGTAGTGATGATCAGGCATTTCACAAAAGCGACGCCAAAGCATTATAATTTTCGAGCATCGAACCTGCGACCTTATACACCCAAAAAATAAGAAAATACAAGTTATCACTACGCCACTGACCATCAGGAATGGTCGTTCACACAGATAATGTACCATGCACGATATCTTGTGATTTCAGTTTAAATCGTGCATACGCCGAAGGCGCTCAAACTCATTACTGAACTTACTCACAGTTGGGTAAAAAGTGTATAATCTATTGCAATTTGTAATATTTCACTTGGAATCTCCGACATTATGTAGCATGTATAGGGTTGTCGCTTCTCCGATTCGAAAAAATGTATAGAGAATTTTTGTCTGTCTGTCTAAATCTAAAGTGTCTGGACCGATTTTGACGGGACTTTTCTTTGGCAGGTAGCTGTTGTACTAAGGAGTAACTTAGGCTACTTTTATTCTAGAAAAATAAAGTTAAATTCCACTCGGACCAAGTCGCGTAACAGCCAGTAGTAAATAAAAACATATTTTATTTATTTCAGGCTACTAGGCCCATATTATAAATACCTTATAGACTAACATACATATGAATTTATATTATTATATTAATATATAGAAATTGTATATATGGTCACGGCACTAACACAATCTGCCACGTTAGCGCCGATATACCACACCCTTCGGCCAGTAGACCCGGTAGGACCCGGGCAAAAAACGCCATAAAACTCGCATTGTCTCTCGACTCCACCTTCACTCTCAATGTCAGGTCACTGTCTGGTCTGTATATAGTCGACATGTCCTTCTCCTTATATGCTCGTATATAGTGACAACCATAATTGGAGTACCCCGGGGTATTTCGTGAGTTACAAGCATCAGTTCAAACTTACGCAGCACATCGACGTATAAAAGCATCTACACATGGTCCTACAGGTCGCTATATAGAGTGGTAGGGAGGGCCCTAGATCGTTGCCTAGTTCGCTTCCTATATAGGCAATTTAGGGAAATTATCAGAGAGTAAATATAATAATCAATGCGTTTATTCATTGTTCATCTAGCGAAATTATCAGAGAATATCGCATGCCTCTTACTTGTTATTGTAAAATTATTTATATAAAAAAATACATCTATTCAAAAGAGCAACACACAAGTTTCTTGCTCATACGTCTTGTGATGAATCTGCATTCCGAATGAGTGGTAGAATAAAAAATGTGACTATTCAAAAGTGCTTCCATTGAATTTATTTGAATAAAAATTATTTCTATTTCTAATAAATATAATAATCATTAGAAGGCATTGGATGCGAGCAGCGCAGGACCGATCGTCGTGGAGATCTTTGGGGGAGACCTTTGTTCAGCAGTGGACGTCTTCCGAGCTGAATGATGATGATAATCATTGCGTTTATTCATTGTTCATCCAGGGAATTTATCAGAAAATAAATATAGAATAGAATAGAAAATCATTTATTCAAATAAACTTACATTGAAGCACTTTTGAATAGTCATTACATTTTTTTAATCTACTGCTCGTTCGGAAAGCTGTCTCATCACAAGAAGAACGAGCAAGAAACTTGCGTGTTGCTCTTTTAAATAACTTTATTATTACTTTACATTTTTAAGTTTAAGTGTGTGAATACAAACCACCAATTAGCACTAATTCTATTAAATACTCAAATAGAAAAAATATTGAATATATAACCAACTGGTTAAACAATTAATAAGAGGAAATCAGTCATAGTGATTAGAGCAGACCAGACCCTACAAGCAGCACCCGTTCCGTTATAATATGACAACCCTATTGGAGTGCCCCGGGGTATTCCGTGAGATACAAAAATCAGTTCATACTTACGCAGCACATCGATATATAAAAGCATCTACATATGGTCCTATAGGTCGCGATATAGAGTGGTAGGGAGGGCCCTAGATCGTTGCCTAGTTCGCTTCCTATATAGGCAATCTTGGAAAATTGTCAGAGATTAAAAATAATAACACAGAATAACAAAATAGACCTTGTTTGTTGTTGAATAAGGTTTTGGTAGTCAGACCGATACAAACAATCAAACTCATGATTACAAATGTTTGTGCCGTGCGAGGAATCGAACCCGCGACCATCGGATGTGAAGCGGTGTGCTTCAATTTGCTTTGCATGAGTATATACATGTCATACATGTAACTTATTGAATTTTAGCAAAATGACAATGGTTTACCTAAATAATACGTTACCTTTAAGTTGTTATTGTTTTAATTGTATTTTATTTTAATTATAAATATATTTGTGTAATTTTTGCTAAGTAAGCATATTGGGAAACTGCCAAGCTTGCTTAGGGCTTGGTATCAATAAGTAAATAAACAGTATTAGAATAGTTCGGTCTATAAATAGGTGATATAGGAAAATGTTTAAAGCTCTCCCTACCACTGCCTCGATATCACCACCAATTTTGGAGCCGTCTGTAGACCCTTTCATTGTGCAAGCCACTAGTGCAAGCCCGCGGCGATGCCTAATTAGACATTATTACCTTCTATACTCACGACTGTATTCAAATATGGGATATATAGAGCACTTAAATCATTAGCTTCTTATTTATGCGTTTCTGGAATAGCCAAATAGCTTTGTAGATATTGTGATAGTACTATTTGCTTTTCCCGGCGTTCCCCGTGTTAATACAGGTAAAAAGTTTTTGCTATGTTAATCTTAGATATGATTTATATGTGTATCTAATTTGTATTCGTTATTTTAATTATAATTATTTGCATACATTTTAATTTTTATTGTACTTATAATTGTTTTCCTTCATTATTATGTATATATTTTTATTCTCTTGTTTGCATTACCTACCTGTTCGATATTTAATCCTAGTTTCCCTAAAGTTGCCTTGAAAAGATTGCTTTTCAAGATTGTAGTGTATTGTAATTATATATGTGTACTTTAATATATTGTTTGTCTTTTCTTTACTCTATATTAAAAATAAAGTTAAAAAAAATTCAATATTCAAAATATCTTTATTCATGTAGGTCTATTACAGACTCTTATGATATGTCAAATCTACCGTCAGTTCGGAATGATATCGAGATGAGAAGAACTGACAAGAAACTCAGCTCGTATTTTTTTTTTTTTAATGTTATTAAAAGGTATATTCTATATTTTTTTAAAAGTATATTCTATATACCTATATAATGTATTTAAGTATTTTATCAGTTGTCTAGTACCCATAACACAAGCTCTGCTTAACTTGGAACTAAATGGCGCTGTGTTAATTGTGCAGGGTTATTTATTTTATTTATAACTAGGGAGATCGTTAGTAATGTGGATTGTTGACTCCATGGCTACCGATGTACCATGTCAGATTGACCTTTTTTTATTACGAATTGTGAATCGTGTGAACTGTCCACGGTTATTATTATCTATACATATAAATAAAATTGGAGTGTCTATTTGTAATTTTGAAATAACCGTTTTTTACTACATGCATATGAATATAAATACGGTACATACACCAAAATAACATTTTTTGCAATTTTTATCTATCTGTATTTTTGTTCCGGCTAATCTCTGAAATGGCTGGACTGATTTTGATGGGACCTTTTTGGCAGGTAGCTGATGTAATAAGGAGTAACTTTTTAAGTAAAGTAACCATATAAGTAACCATTTCAGTGCATTTTTGGATGTAAAAAATGATTATTTTATGTTTATTTTTAATTTTGGTAAATTAAGTTTAATTATATGTACATTTTATTTGCTCTTTTTTTTCTCTTGTTGTTTATATTGTATTTTTTACATTGCACTGAATAAATATTTTTCTTTCTTCTTTCTTCTTTCTTAAGCTACTTTTATTTTAGAAATTTCTCTAATTAACTTTTTTGTAAACTCCACGCGGACGAAGTCACAGGTACAGCTAGTTATTAGTAAGATTTGACAATGCTCATGTGCATCCCTGTTACAGCAAGCGTAAACACCATACCGTACCCCACAGTCCTCGACCTGTTTTGATATTTTTTGCTTGCAATCTAAACAGGGTTGTCATCCATCCGGGTTTCCTCGGATTTATCCTAGTTCCTAGTTTAGAGGGCATCCGGGGAGTGTCCGGGATAATGTAATTTTTTTAGGTTTAATATTAAAGTATATTAATAATTTGTGTATTACTTTAAGAAAAATAACAATCGAACTGGTTATTAAAACAAATTGTAACAAACTGTAATAAGTTTCTGTTTTGTTATCTACATTTAAAATGATGATAAAAAATTACTACTATTAATTTTAGGGTCTGAAAATATATAAAAAGGTAATTTATAACATTTTTAACTGTTTTTTATTACGCTCATTATGTTTAAAAAAACCTGTTGATTGTTATCATGTCCGGGTTCTGGACTTGTAATTCACGCGTCTGGTCATGGTTTCCAAATTTTAGAGATGGCAACCCTAAATATAAAAGAAGCAAAACCCATAATGGAATCGTCAACACACGGACACCACAACAAAAAATAACTCGTTATTAAATATTTAGTTCTATTTTTATGGAGGCGTAAAATAATCTGCATTTTTACTGTTTAACTGAGCGACAGCTTGCGTTAAGATGGTAGCTTTAGTTAAGTAGTGTTGTATTGGGCGTTTTCAGTTTTATCGATACTTTATCCTGCTTGATGAAATAAATATATAAATGTTACTAGAATAGGATAAAAATACTGTCCTAAATTTGATGCGGTCGTTATTTATACGTATAATTAGTAAAAATCACGGGATCTTACCACGTTTTATATTTATTTGCTGAGTTCCCGATATTTCGGCAGTGTTTCAACCACCAAGATCATGGTGGTAAGATGAAGAAGACGTATAGGATAAAAATAATCTTAGAATAGAATTGAAATAATCAAATATCCTCACCGTTGCTTCACAATACATTTATGAAAATATCATGTACTTGAAGACAGTACGTGTAAAAATTTACGCAATAAAAATAAGCTAATTATACCTAAATGCCGTCTACACAAAGTAATTGTGTAAGATTTTATAATAAAGTGCCAGAATTTGCTCTAAATCTGACAGAGAGGCAATTCAAAATTTGGCAAACTATCCAGATAGGTAGGTTCAATTTCGAAAAAGAGGTCAATCGTCGAATCGAATTCGGATGGGCAGTGTTCGGGAAGCTCCGATATATCTTTACGTCCAAATTTCCGCAGTGTCTCAAGACGAAGGTTTACGACTAATGTGTGTTGCCAGTGATGACTTACGGCACAGAGACGTGGTCGCTAACTATGGACCTCGTGAACAAGCTCAGAGTCACTCAACACATGTACACCCGTGCGAAGCCGGGGCGAGTAGTTAATACATAGATTACTTTGATAACAGAATTGACAATTATCAATATTGACATTATTTGACATTAATGTTTTGTTACCATTCGTGTAATATAATAGTAGTGTGTGTAATGTTTTTTTTTATTGATTTAATGTATTTTTTACGCATAATTTAAAAAAATATTAGCACTCTGCACTCCTTCTCTATATATTATTAATATTATACCTGCGTTTGTGAGTATGGATGGATGTTTGTTACTCTTTAAGGCAAAAACTACTCAACGGATTTTGATGAAAATTTACAGTAACATAGCTTATATATCGGAATAACACATAGGTTATAATTTAAAAAGATATTATGTAAATTGAGTGATATATAATGATAATAGTGATGCAGACAAAATCGCGCGGGTCGGCTAGTAAACTATAAGTGTAAGCAATTTTCTTCAAAAGGGGTACAATGTTTTTGCTTCACGAAGTAATATAATGATTTATAATACTTACGCATATAAATGCATAATACTAGTAAAACTGTTGTGTAATAACGCATAACAGATTGGTCCTAATGTAATTGTATGTAGGGCATTGTGGTCATTACCGTCTGTTACGATGTCAATGGATTTGATTTCTGTAGGCGACATTTGCCACTTTCTACTATGATACTCTACTTTCTACCATCATCTTTGCTATTATATACACTACATCGAAGGCAATGAAAATGCCGACCATCTGGCAAAGTTAGTGGCAAAAACCGTCCAACTGGGCCCCGAACCCTTCTGTGGTGTGCTTCGTTGCCTAAAACTGGGACATCTCAAATTAATAACCAAACGAGAAGCACTGAATCACTGGCAAGAAATGCCAGGATTCACATTCAAAAGACCTAATATCGGGCTACTCGAACAAATACTCCAATAGACTACTGCTATTGAGTAAAAACAACATATGCATGATGACTAGGGCCCTCACAGGACACTGCAAATTAAACAAGCATATGGCTAAGCTAGGCCTATGCACGACAAGTATCTGCAGATTCTGCCAAACTGAAGAGGAAACGCCGCTTCACATCCTATGTGGTTGTAGCCCACTCATGCATAAACGAAATATCTCCTTTGGAAAGTTTACACTCTTTCCCGAGGAGATAAAAACCATCGCTCCTAAGAATATCCTTCAATTCTTGTCCCTGACGGGTCTAGGTAGCGAACTTTGAAAAAGGGCGAGCACAATAGATCTATGTATGTAGGTCGCAATGCTACAGGTGCTACAAACATCTGACAATAGCCCAAACAACCCAATAAAAATAAATACACTACTTTGTTGCCTAGTCTAAATTTGTCTAATCACTAGGATTAGACACTCCTATGAGCCGAGTTTGTAGAGAATACTATCACACAAGTTTTCCAAGCACTGCTTCCATTCTGTTCTCTTATATTTTTTTTATACTATATATTTATTATTGATTACTAGCTGTACCTGCGACTTCATCCGCGTGGAATTTAACTTTATTTTTCTAAAATAAAAGTAGCCTAAGTTACTCTCTATTACATCAGCTATATGCCAAAAAAGTTCCGTCAAAATCGGTCCAGCCATTTCAGAGATTAGCCGGAACAAACAGACAGACAAAAATTAATCAATATCTGAAATGATAAAAAAAAAATATTTTTGTGTATGTACCGTATTTATGTATGCATGTAGTAAAAAACGGTTATTTCAATATTACAAACAGACACTCCAATTTTATTTATATGTATAGATGACAATGGTAGGGGAGTCTACATAATGATTACGTCATCGGTAATTATTTACTTTTTTACAAGCATGGCAACCCACACACTGTCTTTGCTAAAAAAATAAATATATTAATTGAAAAATGTTTACATAATCATGGGGCGAGGGGGTAAGATCTTTGCTTACTTTTGCTGACAAAGGGGATGGGGGTAAATAATTGTAATCCTAGAAGCATCACAGCCATGTTGCATTTTTTAATGGATGATAATGGAATGGTGCACTCGTTTACGCTAACGGTTTACGCTGGCGAGGCACCAGTAGAGGATGATAAGATAAACATAAGGTCAGGTCAGTTAGCGCATGAATTTATCAGGATGGTTTTTCAGGGTGAACTGCTGAAGGTCAACCTGACTTGACACATTGCTAGCAGTGGTGTAATTAGATCGATAAAAATCTTTATTCGTGTCCCGATGACATAAACAAAGAGAGGACAAACAAAATTCAAATAACACAAGAATAGTGAAGAATTATAAAAAAACACATAACACTTTAACTTCCACGTAAAATAAACATTAAAATACATATTAGGTGCCACAGGGATACGAAAGTGTTGAGCTACTCAGTGAAAAATTTGTAAAAAAACTGATTTTCAGTAGCAGCTCAGCGGTGGTACGATCGCGTGCAGCGACATATTCACTCAACAATCTTAAGGTTACCAAAATTTAATTAAACTCATCCTTAATAAAAATAATAGAAAAAAAAAATAAAAATAAATACAATAAATAAATCAAAATGTATATCAATATAAATTCAAATAACTGTTGATGATCTTTAGGTGTTGGTTTTTAGGTGAAAGGCTTTCAAAAAAAAAAATATAAATATTAGGAAATGTCTAGTAGAAAAAGCTTTATCTTTTTCTTAAATACCAGTTATGAAGTTTAATTAGTTCACATTACAAACAAGCCCCTTTCCCCCAATAGAGCATGTTCATATAATTTCCTATATGTGAAAGAATTTCTAAAATTAGAATAGAATAGAATAGAAAATCATTTATTCAAATAAACTTACATTGAAGCACTTTTGAATAATCATAACATTTTTTTTTAATCTACCGCTCATTCGGAATGCTGTCTCATCACAAGAAGAACAAGCAAGAAACTTGTGTGTTGCTGTTTTAAATAATTTATTCTTACTTACAATTTAAGTTTAAGTGTGTGAATACAAACCACCGATTAGCACTAATTCAATGAAATAATAACGGAATATGGACGAACATTTTTCTATTTTCTGCATTACTAAATATCAGATCGTTTTAAATTTGTCGCGGATATTATTTATACATATAACTAGCTGATGCTACAAACGTTGTTTTGCCATATAAATAAAAAAATAAAAATCGCTATTAAAAAATAGGGATTGGTGATGTATTTTGTGAATAATTCTTTAGTTCATCAATACATTTGATTGATTTATTTTTTTATTGAATTCTATTATACCGCATTTTTGAGCTGTTTTTTTTTTAATTACTTAATATTAGATTGAAACGATATATTTGGAATATATGATGATGAAAAATAGATGTTGGCCGATTCTCAGACCTACTCAATACGCTCACAAAATTTCATGAGAATCGGTCAAGCGATTTCGGAGGAGTATGGGAACGAAAACTGTGACACGAGAATTTTATATATAATATACGATTAGGAAAAATCACGGAATCATACCATGTTTTATTTAGTTTCATTGAGTTAAGTTCAGTATTTTAACCGCCATGATTACGGGTAAACTGTGTTTACTCATAATCATAAAACAATAAAACTATCTCGGTGATCTAGCGGTCTAGCACACCGCTTTACGTCCGATGGTCGCGGGTTCGATTCCTCGCACGGCACAAACATTTGTATTCATAAGTATGATTGTTTGTATCGGTCTGGGTGTTTTCTATGTATAATATGTATGTATTTACGAAAAAAAATATCTATGTATTTGTATCAGTTATCTAGTACCCGTAACACAAGCTTTAGATAGCTTAACTTGGGACTAGATGGCGCTGTGTGAATTGTCCCGAGTTTTTTTTTCTCTCATCTTTTGCTGGTTTTTTTTCCACACTTAAGTGCAGTGTGTGTGTCGTACGCATGTGTGCGTTTCACGTGTTATTATTATTATTAAAACTTGGTAAGATCCCGTGATTTTTCCCAATTGTACGAAAAATATGAGATCATTTCTCTTTGTAAATTTAGTTTGGTAACAAATACATCTTTCAAACTAAGTACATGATACCTTTAAGATCACCGATGAGTGTAACAAATGAGGGTACATCACTCGAGAGAAAGCGATGTCTTAAGGAGGTCGTGACCTTCGATCCTCACGCACTCTCCCAGAATCAAAATAGAATAACAACCTCTTTATTTTGAACTAGCTACTCGCCCCGGCTTCGCCCGGGTGTAGATACACATGTATTATATTTATACATATAAAACTTCCTCTAGAATCCACTCTATCTATTAAAAAAAACCGCTTCAAAATCCGTTGCAGTTTTAAAGATTTAATCATACATAGGGACAGACAGCGACAGCGACTTTGTTTTATACTACACTAGCTACTCTTCCCGGCTTCGCACGGGTGTACATGTATTATATATATAAACCTTCCTCTAAAATCACTCTATCTTTTAAAAAAACCGCTTCAAAATCCGTTGCGCAGTTTTAAAGATTTAAGCATACATAAGGACGGACAGCGACAGCGACTTTGTTTTATACTATGTAATGATAATGAAGTGGTAGCCTCATCGTTTCGGCCAGATTTTCGGCCACAAATGTCGAAAATGAGTTTAGTACTGATGGGTAGCTTATCCGTTATACCCGTGCATTGGTTTCCTCTGATAACTATTACTTATTTATTTTATTACTGTATTAAATTAACTAGCTGTACCCGCGACTTCGTTCGCACAGCGCACGCAACGGAAACCTTGAAGGCTTTTTTTTTTTTTTCGGACTACTCTAATGCTGTTGGCCGTAGCTGGCCTTTACAGCTTCACCGGACGTTATGGGGCGAGTGCAGATGGCACTCCAAACCCGCGGAAGGACTTATGGAGCGGCTGAAGGCCAACTCCTGCCCGACGGATACGACTTTACTCTGAGGGCACCACTAGGGGTTCGAACCTCGGCTCAGGCCGTCGTAATTTCGATCCCCGTTTGAATTGGACGGGGGATCGATCGGAGGGGGCTTTGAAGGCTTCCGTTGCCTGCGCTATATATGAATAATTTTCCCCGTTTTTGCAACAATTTTCGCTGATGCTTCACTCCTATTGGTCGTACCGTAATGTTATATAGCTTAAAGTCTTCCTCGACAAATGGACTATCAAACACAAAAAGATTTTTTCAATTCAAACCAGTAGTTCTAGAGATTAGCGCGTTCAAACAAACATACAAACGTACTCTTCAACTTTACTTATATCAACTTTGCTGTTTGGCTTTTTGTATTCACACAAAATTCTTAAAAGTGTAATATATGACTATTCACAAGTGCTTATATTAAGTTTATTTAATAAAGATTTTTTTTTAACACTACTCTCTACAGTTACGATCCACATTAGTAATTAATTAATTTCAATCACGGGTGATGCCTGACCAACAACTGCCTGGGAAACAGACATTCATTTTGTAGGCCCTATTGCTAGCAATGTACCATAGAGTTGATCTCCACGCGGTGTTCCTGGTAAATTTGACACAGTGATCTAACTGACCTGACCTCATCCTCATTCTAACCTCCACTGGTGCCCCGCCAGCGCAAACAATTAGCGCAGGCGGGTGCCCCATTCCATTATGATCAATTCAAAATAGAACTTACCACTAGATAGCTTTATTTGCTATTCAAGTGGTATAAAAGTACCTACATTTCGCAACATGAAATATTGTAAGAATTTGCATATTATGTATTGCATTTGCATTTTCTACGAATATACGATATTACAGAGATTGTAAGACATGGTAATTCTGAACATTAACTTAACAACATTGTTTGTGTAGAATATTAATGAAGACTAGCTGTATCTGCGACTTCGTTCGCTATAACTTTACTTTTCTAAAATAAAAGTAACCTAAGTTTCTCCTTATTACATCAGCTACCTGCCAATAAGAGTCCCTTCAAAATCGGTCCAGCCATTTCAGAGTTTAGCCGAAACAAACAGACAGACAGACAAAAATTGTAAGAAATGTTATTTTGATGAATGTACCGTATTTATATTCATATGCATGTAGTAAAAAACAGTTATTTCAATATTACAAACAGATACTCCAATTTTATTTATATATATAGATATAATAATAATAGTCCAGGACAATTGCTAAAATTCTAGGAAAAAAATATATTATGTAGCGATCTTAAAAGCTGTACCCATTTATATTTAATCGAATTAGATGTTATTTTGCGGAAGTCCATTTCACTACTTGATGTATTTATATTATTTTGTTTAATTCCGCTACAATTAGCATGTGTGAGACCATAAATATTCGGTGTGGAAACTTGACTACCGTTACGACCTTCTCTAATGGCGATCAAATTGCGACCGTTGTTGAGTTTACACTACCGTTGCCAGACGTCCCGTATTTCCCGGGACGTATTTTTTTTGCCCCTTATAGGCTAAAAACATATCTGGCAACTCTAGTCTACACCCATATTGCGCGACTCGCGGTTTGATCGCCAGTCAACACTAGGCTTCCAAGCTATATCCGAACTCAACGCCTGATGATGCCCCGTTCAGAGGCGAAACACGTCGCAATTTGGGTGTAGACTCAATAACTGTCTGAATTTGATCACCATTAGAGAAGATCGTTCTTGCCAGTTCTTGCCAGTTCTTCTCAATTGGATCTGTAAACTGTACTGGACAGTAAAAGAAGGAAACAATTGAAATTATAATGTAAAAAATTCGACGTTTATAAGCGGCTAAAATGTCCTACATGAATAAATGATTTTTTAATTTAATTTAAATTTCGTAACTGTAGGCAAGTTTCCACACTGAATATTTGTAGTCTCACACATGCTAAGTGTAGCGGAATTAAACAAAATAATATAAAACCATCAAGTAGTACTTATACCCATTTGACAAATATCGATAAAATAAAACATCCCGACACATCCCTACGTCGTACACCTTTTTAGTGACTATAAAAAACGACATATAAAAATGCATACGACTAACCTTGTATATCAGGTTTGAACTGGGCTAGTAACCGCGTACATACAGTTAGAGTATATATTTTACATCCGTGCGAAAAAAAGCTTTAACAAGAAACACTATGTATAATGACGGCCAAGTGGTCTAGTGGATTAGCACGCCACTTCACTTCCATTGGTCGTAAGTTCGATTCCTCGCATGGTGCAAACATTTGTATTCATGAATGATTGTTTGTATCCGTCTGGGTGTTTTCTATATATATAATGTATGTATTTACAAAATTGTATATATGTATCAGGTGTCTGGTACCCATAACACAAGCTCTGATTACCTTGGAACTAAATGGCGTTTTGTGAATTATCTAAGTATATTATTATTATTATTACTTATTTACAGTTAGCCAATTAATAATAGGGGTAGACTATTGTAACCCCTCCTATCGATCCCTCGTCCTATTCAAACGGGGATTGAAATTCGACAGCATAAGCCGAGTTTCGAACCCCTAGCGGTGCCCTCAAACTAAAGTCATATCCATCAGGCGGAAGTTGACCTTCAGCCACTCCATAAGTACTTCCGCGGGTTTGAAGTGCCATCTGCACTCGCCCCCTATCGTCCGGTGAAGCTGTAAAGTGCAGCCTGAATTAAATAAGTAAATAAAATAAATGTATACGTATATGTTGACAACCACGGTGGTCTAGCGGTCTAGCACACCGCTTTACGTCCGATGGTCGCGGGTTCGATTCCTAGCACGGCACAAACATTTGTATTCACGAGTATGATTGTTTGTATCGGTCTGGGTATTTTCTATGTATATTATGTATGTATTTACGAAAAAAAATATCTATGTATTTGTATCAGTTATCTAGTACCCATAACACAAGCTTTAGCTAGCTTAACTTGGGTGTGGATGGCGCGGGGTGAATTGTAATGGGATTATTATTATTATATATATATATTCTTAGAAAATTTCATATCTTCAGTCACTTTATATGAAATATTCATATTTATTGAAAAACGGTAGAAAACCAACTTTGCAGATTCATAAGCAATACTTAATTTAAATTCAAAGCGGTTGGGTAAAACGGAAATAGTCATTTGCACGTTCCATTTACAAATTCGCACATCAAACGGACCGCAGTCGTTGCGGTGACGTCACAGGCTGTCGACCAATCACGTAGCTAGCCACCGGACGTGGCAGGCATAAACCAGACCCTACCAATTAGGGTTGCCATTTCTAATTTCCAAATTTAACGAATTCTGATACGAGAAAGGAAGATGCACGAAATCCTGTCGCCCTTCTAAAGGATACGCTGTCTCGTTAGAACGAGGATCGAAATTGTTCGAACCCCTACCCTAACTCTCAGAGTAAAGTAGAAATAATCCACATTCAAATAAATCTATATATATATAACTCAAAGGTGACTAACATAGTGATCTATCAACGCACAGCACAAACCACTGGACGGATCGGCCTGAAATTTGGCATGCAGGTAGATGTTATGACGTAGGCATCCGCTAAAAAAGGATTTTGATTAATTCTACCCCCAAGGGGATAAAATAGGGGAAGAAATTTTGTATGAAACTTTGTCAATTTTAAACCGATCGAGCTGAGACTTTGCATACATAAATCTACTAATGATGTAGGCATCCCCTAAGAAAGGATTTTAATAAATTCCACCCCTAAGAGGATAAATTATCGCGAGCGAAGCCGCGAGCAAAAGCTAATTTAATATAAGTTCTTGTACATAAAAAAATATAACTGTTCAACAGTCATAATTTTATTTACTCTACCTCTAATTCGGAACGCAAACTACTCATAAGAAGATAGAGCAAGAAACTTGCGTGTTACTTTTTTAAAGAAATGTTGTTCAAAATTACATTTTAATAAATTTGTGAAGTGTGAGTATTAAAATTAAGACAACATAAGCCGAGGTTCCAATCTTTAGCTAGCTGAAAGACTAAAGTTGTATCCGTCAGCCTTATAGCCTTCAGCCCGCTATTTAAATTCTTTCGCATATTTAGAGTTCTCTGTGCACTCGCTCCTATTTTCGTTCCGTGATTCTTTGAAATCATTATCGTAATAGCATTACAATAGTTAAGGGAAAAAGGCCATTTAAATAAATAATAATAAACAGATTTTGATAAAACTTTACAGCAATATCATTACATAATATAAAACAAAGTCGCTTGCGCTGTCTGTCCATCCCTATGTATGCTTAAATCTTTAAAACTAAGCAACTGGTTTTGAAGCGGTTTTTTTAATACATAGAGTGATTCTAGAGGAAGGTTTATATATATAATACATGTACACCAGTACAAAGCCGGGGTGGGTAGCTAGTTATTATATAGATAGTTAAGTTGAATATAGCAAAACGTAAATATTTACTGCAAAATTTCGATATTGCTGTCTCACTTGGTTGAGAGAAAACGCAGGTCTTTGAATAGAGATAGAACTAATATTGAAAGTAACCGTAATGTTATTATGTGAACACGCACTTTTTTTACAAAAGTGATAGACCTGACATTGCGGACAATTTGGCGTAGAGTAGAACTAGATCTATATCTACGAGAATACTATATTAAAAAACTGAAGAGTAGCTGTGTAGTAGCTTATATATCAGAATAACATATGGGCTATAATTTAAAAAAATATTATGTAAATTGGCCGAAATATAATGAAAAATGTCAATTAAGTGTTATGCAGACGAAGTTGCGCGGAAATGTAGTATAAAATAAAAATACCATAATGTAAAATTAAAGAAATATCTAATTTCTTTAATTTTATATTATTGTACACAGTAACTATGCAATATGCAATCAAGAAAGAGACAATTTAGTTGAAATGAAGGACCGGAAGACGCAGCGTGGGAACGCCTCCACCAAGGTGGACCGACGATCTGGTCAAGATCGCTGGAAGGCATTAGATGCGAGCAGCGCAGGACCGATCGTCGTGGAGATCTTTGGGGGAGGCCTTTGTTCAGCAGTGGACGTCTTTCGAGCTGAGATGATGATGATGATGATGATGAAGGATAACAGGAAGTAAAAGAGTTACAGAAATAAAAAATATCTTTCTGAATCTTGTAGCAAATATTTCTAAGTCAATAGAAAGTGCCAGTCGGCTGCTGGTGTCTAATAAATTTCAAACAATGGCCTGTTAAAATCAGTATTAAAATAATAAATTTCTACAGCGAGCGGCCATTTCGAGGCGGTGTCCCTTACTTGGACGGTAAGCGGGCAGTGCATCATTGTATATACACAATTCATAGGCTGTAGCGGATTCATATTTTTTATATTTTTGTATGTATTGCGTGACAGGACTGGCACATTTATTTTTATACAATGACTCGCCAAATTGTTACAGTTTATTACCAACATATAGTCCAGTTCTCTTAATACTAACACTTATCTATAAACATAAATATACATTAATCAAAAATTTATTTGATTAAATTATGTAAAAGTGCTTTTTTTCAGAACTGGTCTGCTAAAATTTTATTTTTTTTGGATTATGTTTATTTTTATTGTATTATTTATGTTTTTTAAATTAATAACACTACATCAGAATGTTTGTAAGAAATATATTTTCGTAATATGGGCGCTTTTTGTTAAGCACAGTCATACAGAATGTTCTTTTTATGAATGAGTAATCAAAAATTCTATTATTATTGTCATTTATCAACGTAAATAAATATATTATTCTTGTTTGTATTTTAGTTTACTAATCCTTACTCCTTACTAATATTATAAATGCGAAAGTAACTCTGTCTGTCTGTCTGTCTGTCTGTCTGTCTCGCTTTCACGCCAAAACTACTGAACCGATTTAAATGAAATTTAGTACGCAGATAGTCTAGACGCCGAGGATGGACATAGGCTACTTTTTAATGCGAAAAAAGGGTTGTAAGGGGTTCAAAATGGAAATACAAGGTTATCTTTATGCGGTTGAATCCTTATTCGTCATATTTTCATTTCACTAGCTAACAACCAATCAACACATCGCGTGCGTTTGCGCCATTCGCCATCTTTTCATTTCACTAGCTAACAACCAATCAACACATCGCGTGCGTTTGCGCCAATAAGGTATCCATCACAGAGAACAAAACCACAGATAACATAATGTAAAACGAAAGATCTTGCCGGAAACATGACGTTGACGTTTAGTGAAAATATTGTTTTTGACACTTTTTTATGATAAAATCGTATATCGTGTGTATGTGTTTTTTCTTTAAACCTGAAATTGGCCGATTGCGAGACAAATTTGGCGATTTTTTTTATCAATTTGTTTTACGGCTCTGGATACAAGCCCAGTTTAGCCCAACTTAAAGTTTTACAATATAAATTACAAAAATTAAAGTCAATATCCAATGTTAAATAATAATAAATGTCAAATGTTGTTTCCCTGTTCTGAACAACTTAAAAAAAAACTATTAAGTTTTCTTTTTAAGTTGTTCAGTACAATCACAATTTCTTCAAATTTTATTATTTACATTTTTTAAAGAATGTTGTGGTGTGGCACTATCCGAAATTAAATTATTTACCCATTTTTGTAGGTTATACAGAAATAATGTGTGGGTGTTTATTTAAAAAGCATTAACACAAAATTAATAAAGTATAGGTATTAATAAATATATGGTTGTTGTATCAAAATAGAATTTTCTTATTTTTCACTAAAATAAAAACTAACTGTCTTTTTTATAAAATAAATGACCTTTTCATTATGCCATATATTATGGAACTATTTAAATTATTTAGCTGATTGTAAGAAACAAAATGTTGGTTTGTAGATTAATACTGTAAAATTATTATTTGTACGGAAACGATAAAAATATATTTTTGTGCTGCGACAAAAACTAATATTATAAATGTGAAAGTAACTCTGTCTGTCTGTCTCGCTTTCACGCCAAAACTACTAAACCGATTTGAATGAAATTTGGTATACAGATAGTCTAGACCCTGAGAACGGACATAGGCTACTTTTTAATGCGAAAAAAGAGTTGTAAGTGGTTGAAATTGGGGATGAAAGATTGTATGGAAGAATCGTCATTTTTGAAGCTAGAAGCTTGAAACTTATTTTTGAGACTGTTGATTAAATATAAATAAAAATGACATTCAATGTTTGTAAAAAATTACCCTTAAGGGGGTAAAATAAAATAGGGGATGCAAGTTTTTATGTAAATTCGTCATTTTTGAAGCTAGAAGCTTAAACTTATTGTTGAGACTGTTGATTAAATATAAATACATATGACATTCATTGTTTGTAAAAAAATTACCCTTAAGGGGGTAAAATAAAATAGGGGATGCAAGTTTTTATGTAAACACGTCATTTTTGAAGCTAGAAGCTTGAATCTTATTGTTGAGACTGTTGATTAAATATAAATACATTGACATTCATTGTTTGTAAAAAAAATACCCTTAAGGGGGTAAAATAAAATAGGGGATGCAAGTTTTTATGTAAAATCGTCATTTTAGAAGCTAGAAGCTTGAAACTTATTTTTGAGGCTGTTGATTAAATATAAATACATATGACATTCATTGTTTGTAAAAAA
Organism: Achroia grisella; assembly: GCF_030625045.1. NCBI lineage: Eukaryota > Metazoa > Arthropoda > Insecta > Lepidoptera > Pyralidae > Achroia > Achroia grisella. The sequence continues at coordinate 1,970,638 of NW_026712626.1, forward strand.
ATTACCCTCAAGGGGGTAAAATAAAATAGGGGATGCAAGTTTTTATGTAAACACGTCATTTTTGAAGCTAGAAACTTGAATCTTATTGTTGAGACTGTTGATTAAATATAAATACTTATGACATTCATTGTTTGTAAAAACAAATACCCTTAAGGGGGTAAAATAAAATAGGAGATGCAAGTTTTTATGTAAAATCGTCATTTTTGAAGCTAGAAGCTTGAAACTTATTTTTGAGGCTGTTGATTAAATATAAATAAATATGACATTCATTGTTTGTAAAAAAATTACCCTTAAGGGGGTAAAATAAAGTAGGGGATGATAGTTATTATGTAAATTCGTAATTTTTGAAACTAGAACGATGAAACTATTTTCATTGGTTCTTTTGGGGTAGATTTTTAAAAACCCCACTAATGTTATAACTGTGAAAGTAACTCTGTTTGTCTTTCTGTCAGTCTTACGCTCCAAAACAAAATAAAAATTTAAATGAAATTTGGTACACAGTTAGTTTACACCCGGACAAAGAATATAGGGTACTTTTGAATGTGAAAAAAGGATTGTAAGGGGGTTGCAATGGTAGGCTGTATGGAAGAATCGTCATTTTTTAAAACTAGAAGTTTGAGACTCATTTTTAGGCTGTTGTTTAAATATCAATAAATATGATATTCAATGTTTGTAAAATGTTTACTCTTAGGGGGAGGCGGGGTAGTAAAATAAAATAGAGAATGAAAGTTATTGTGGAAATTTGCTGTTTGTGTGGTTGTGGAAGCTAGAACGATTAAACTTTTTTCTTTGTCTTTTTAGGGTTAGTTTATTAAATACCTTACTGATATTATAAATGTGAAAGTAACTTTATCTGTTTGTCTCGCTTACACGCCAAAAATACTGAACCGATTTAAATTGAAATTTGAAACAGACATAGATAGACTAGATCCTGAGAAAGGACATAGGTTACTTTTTAATGTGAAAAAGGGTTGCAAGAGGATTAAAAGGGTAGATCCAAGGTTATATAGATGTATCGTCATATTTAAAGCTAGAAGTTTGAAATTTATTTTTTAACCTATTGATTAAATATTTATTTTTACTTTTTATCATTTTTGAAGCTAAAACGATGAAACTTATTTATTTGACTTATATTGTGTTAAATATTTTTTCATTATTTACGCGCACGAAGTCGCGGGTATAGCTAGTTTCTTATATTTACAACACACACACAGATAATCTATACGAATATTATTAGAATAAAGAAAGATTTAATATTTTCAATTATTTTATTTGCAAAAATTATTCCCACAACATATCTTGCAAGTAATGGACTAAAAAAATACTTGACCATTTTTCAAAATATCTTCACCTATAAAATATTACTTTCTTAGCGCGTAACACAGTCCGTATTTCGATACATTTAGTTTTCTATTTGCAAACCGCTATCGCTCCTAACTTACTCCACAGCACAGTTAACTTTAACTGACAATATAAACTGCAAATGGGATGCGAATAAACTTATAATCCTTATATGGTTTATTGGCTGTTTCCTATAAATGTTTATTGATGCACTTTTTTTTAGAGGATGATAATTGAATCGTGCACCCGCCTGCACTAACGGTATACGCTGGCGGGGCACCAGTGGAGGATGATAAGGTGAGCATGAGGTCAGGTCAGTTAGCCCAACGTGACAAATTCACTGAGAATTTATTACGATGGTTTCCAGGGGGAACCGCGTGGAGGTCGACCTGACATGGTACATTGCTAGCAATAGGATAGATCATTAGTCCACATTACTAACAATCCCCCCTGTTGATGCACTAAGCAATAGATAGGTGAGTTTTTAAATCCGAACTTTTTTTTGTTACCTTTTATTATTTACCCTGTATTCAATAGCAATATACGGACTTTACTTCCGATGGTCGCGGGTTCGATTCCTCGCACGGTACAAACATTTGTATTCATGAGTATGATTATTTGTATCGGTCTGGGTGTTTTCTATGTATATTATGTATGTATTTACAAAAAAAAAGTATTTATACCAGTTGTCTAGTACCCATAACACAAGCTCTGTTTAGCTTAGGACTAGATGGCGCTGTATTAATTGTCCAGGGTTATTTATTTATTATTTATTTTATTTATAGGATTATTGGGGAGGGGGATTGTTAGTTATGTGGACTGTTGACCCCATTGCTAGTAATGTACCATGTCAGGATGACCCATTTTTATTTAGATTTTTTTTATTGCGTTATTGACCGCAACCTCATCTGATGTTAAGTAACGATGCGGTCTAAGCTTACACGAAAGCTTCAATAGTGCCTATTCACTCTCGACTTGAAAGACGCGGTTCCCCCTGGAAACTATCATGATAAATTGCTAGTGAATTTAGTTAGAATTTAGCTAGTTATTTAGTTACCATAAGTTAACTGTATATAAGTTAAATGAAATGGATTATCCTGAGGTAGTCCTTAAATTAATAGAATAGAATAGAAAATCATTTATTCAAATAAACTTAATTTAAGCACTTTTGAATAGTCAACATTTTTTAAATCTACCGCTTATTCGGAAAGCCGTCTCATCACAAGGAGAATAAGCAAGAAACTTGTGTGTTGCTCTTTTAAACAATCCTTGTAAGTTCACATTTTATAAGTCGAAACGTGTGAATACAAACTACCAACCAGCACTAATTTATTTAGGCTCAAATATAAAAACACAATAAGATTAAATCAGTCTAGTGATAAGAGCAGACCAGTCCCTACAAGCAGATTAAGAAGAATTAAATATTGATATTAAGTCCAAATGGTTTTAAAACTGAAATACAAGTCTACTGTATTTAGAATAGAGTATAAATTTGAAAAAAAAATTCTTCATTTATTCTTCAAATATACAAATATAGATACACGTTTCCAACATAATATTTTACGTACAATTTAGTCAGATACGTACGTGTATCAAATACAAATCTGTAGCTCATTACATTTATAAATGACAGACGGACTGACACGAGTACAGCTCTCATATAATACTGAAATGATAATTTACTGGTTGTTTCGTTAATACGGTTTAAGATACGGCGACACGTGCGCGACTAATGCGATTATGATCATTAGGCGCGCGGTACACGTTCGTATCCATCAGGCGGGAGTTGGCCTTCAGCCGCTCCATCAGTCCTTCCGCGGTCCATTTCTGATATGATTACGCAGAGAAAATCCTAACATAGCCCTCTCTATTGCCCTCTGAGTGACTTTCAGCTTATTTATGAGGCCCATAGTTAGCGACCACATTTATGTGCAGTGAGTTATCACTGGCAACACACATTGGTCGTAATCCTTTGTCTTGAAACACTGCGGTAATTTGGACGAAAGAAAAGAAGAAACGATGAAAGGAGCTTCCCGAAGCTCATCCGAGTTGGATTCGACAATTGCTGTACAAGCAGCAATATATGATTCTTAGTCCAAGTAACAAACAGCTGATGAAGTTCCACTTTTCTGACGACCACGGTGGTCTAATACTAATCGTCTGTCTTGGTATGGGCATGTAATGCGTAAGAATGAAGATCATATCTTAAGGAAGCTGTTACATATGAATTTGGATGGTTATAAGGGTAGAGGAAGACCGAAAAAGAGATGGATGGACTGTGTGAAAGATGATATGGTGAGAAAGGAAGTAAATAACGAGATGACTGCGAACAGAAATGAATGGAAGAGAAAAACATCCCAAATAAATGGGATAAGGAAGAAGCAAATGATGATGATGGGTAATAATATTGTTTAAAAAACCCTGAATATCCCTGTATTAATTGCAGACATGCAAAATACTGGTAATTCGCTTATGAGACAGCTTTCCGAATGAGCGGTATATGAAAAAAAAATATGACTATTCAAAAGTACTTAAATGAAGTTTATTTAAATAAATGCTTTTCTATTCTATTCTATTCTACAATACTGTTTGCTCAGTATTAGCATCATTTCAATCGGTTCCTAACCCTAAAACATATTTTACACCTTTTTTTTATAAAGATAAAATAGAATAGCAACGGGACGAGATCGTGAGTGAGTGAGGACGAGTGTTTAAATTGAGTTTATTTCAATAAAGGATTTTCTATTCTATTCTATTCTATTCTCCTGTACGAATAGAAAAAATACATATAAATATTCGCTGTAAACGCGCAGTTGTGTAAACAGCCTAAATGTTTTGGAACATTTGTTGATCAAAGCAAAATACCTGCCCCCCACTCATGCACACCGAAAGCTTTAGTAATCCATTTACTAATTAACTTGTTAATCCTTACTAATGTTACAAATGCGAAAGTAACTCTGTCTGTCTGCGTCTCTCGCCTTCACGCTAAAACTACTGAACCGATTTAAATGAAATACAGATAGTCTAGATCCTGAGAAAGAAAATAGGCTACTTTTTAATGAGAATAAGGATTGTAAGGAGTTGAATGGGTAGATGAAAGTTTGTATGAAAGTATTGTCTAATCTAGTATCATCATCATTACACAGTATAAAACAGAGCCGCTGTCGCTGTCTGTCCCTATGTATATTTGAATCTTTAAAACTACGCAACGGATTTTGTAGCGGTTTTTTTTTAATAGAGCGATTCAAGAGGAAGGTTTATACATATAATACATGTACACCAGTGCGAAGCCGGGGCAAATAGCTAGTAATAAATATATTGTCGATGGTCTCGGTGGTCTAGCGGTTTAACACACCGCCTTACTTCCGATGGTCGCGGGTTCAATTCCTCGCAAGGCACAATATTCATCATTATGATTATTTGTATCGGTCTGGGTATTTTCTATGTATAATATGTATGTATTTATGAATATATATATATCTATGTATTTGTATGAGTTATCTAGTACCCATAACAAAAGCTTTAGCTATCTTAACTTGGGAGTAGATGGCGCTGTGTGAATTGTCCTGAGATTATGTTATATCTAAATATATATAACTCAAAGGTGACTGACTGACATAGTGATCTAACAACGCACAGTCCAAACTACTGCACGGATCTGACTGAATTTGGCATGCAGGTAGATGTTATGACGTAAGCATCCGGTAAGAAAGGATTTTGATTAATTCTACCCCCAAGGGGATAAAATAGGGGATGAAAGTTTGTATGAAACTTTGTCAATTTTAAACCGATCGGGCTGAGACTTTTCATGCATAAAGCTACTATGACGTAGGCATCCGCTAAGAAGGGGTTTTGATAATTTCGACCCCTAAGGGGATAAATTAACGCGAGCGAAACCGCGAGCAAAAGCTAGTATAATATAATTGTGTTGGTGACCTAACAGAATTTAAAAAAATCCATTTCACTATGCTTCCAATTCCATCCTATATAAAAGATTACATTAAAAATGTATTTATTCTACATTTTCTACGGAAGTGTATCCACGAGTCGCGGTTCATGGCGCATACTAGTCACGGCTCGTGGGTTTCATCGTTTCTACGCACAAAGATTTGTTATCATAATGTACAAGTTCAATGATAGCTTATGTACGAGTACAGACAGATAATGTAATCTCAAATATTCTCTTTATTCAAATAAACTTAATATAGGCACTTTTGAATAGTCACATTTTTTTTATTATACATATTATCTATGTATTATGTTTTATTGAATAATAATAACAAAATAATAAACAGCCATCATGGGTATGACCGTAATAAAACAGACTTGTAAGGTCAAACCAAACCTAAAAAATAAACTATCTAAGTACTAACTACGATACTTAATATCCGTAAGAAAGTTTATATTCCACAGTCGACACAAAAACTAACATTCAGATACAGAGTGCTAAAGGGTGTAACCGTTTTGTATGAAACAAAATCAGGGTAATATCGCGGGTATAGTTTCGTCTCAGCCCGGAAGACGTCCACTGCTGAACAAAGGCCTCCCCCAAAGATCTCCACGACCATCGGTCCTCGCAGGACTGCTACCTCACCCTGAGCCCATGGTTGGTTACGGTCATTACCGCCATCTAGTCCTAAGATAAGCAGATCTTGTGTTATGGGTACTAGACATCTTTCCTTATGCGTGCAGCTAAGAAATGGAACTGTATCCCAGCATCAGGGTTTCCGGATTCTTTTTGTTTTTAAGGGTTTTGAGCTATTGTCAAGTCCTAAGATCTGTAGCACTGCGACCTAAATAGCTCTATTGTGCTCTCTTTTTTTCAAATTCGCTAACTAGGCCCGTTAGGGACAAGAATTGAAGGATAGTCTTGGGAGCGATGGTTTTTATTTCCTCAAGATATTTTTATATCTTGAGGAAATAAAAAACTACCTGCCTAATTAGCTGAATTCCTGTCTCTTGCAATATTGGGTCTTGCAATGAATAGCCACTTTTATGGGACAGGGGAGTATTAGGAATGAGGACTGTTGATCAAGTAGAGACTATTGTACTAAATAGTCAGGTTGACCTCCACGCTGAATTAGTCATGAAATAAACTGCTAAATGATCTAACTTTAAGAACGAAGAAAGATCTAACTTTAGGTTCATCCTATCATCCTCCACTTCTGTCCCGCCAGCGTAGACCGTTAGCGCAGACGGGGCACCATTTTATAAAAAATGGGCACTATTTGAGCCTCAACATAATAGCTTAAACCGCATCGTCAGGGGGGAAAGGGGATTGTTAGTAATGTGGACTGATGCACTTATTGCTAGCAATGTACCATGTCAGGTTGACCTCCACGCGGTTCCCCCTGGAAACCATCGTGATAAATTTTCTTGGCGAATTTGTCACGATGGGCTAACTGACCTGACTTCGTGCTCATCTTAACATCCTCCACTGGTGTCCCGCCAGCGTAAACCGTTAGCGCAGACGGGTGCACCATTCCATTATCATCCATATTAAAAAAAAAAACCGCATCGTCACTTAAAATCAGATGAGGCTGCGGTCAAACGCGCTCAAATTTTGTAATAATTTTTTTTTTTTATATTTTTTGTAAACACATAATTGACCACTAAATCACTGAGGCTGTATATGATAATGATAATTCCGCTTATCATTAATGATAAATTTTAAATTACTTTTAATTATAATTATATTGTTATTTATTTATTTATTTATTCTTTTGCACACAGAAATGTATACATGGCGGACTTAATGTCTATTGACGACCGCAGTGGTATAGCGGTCTAGCACACCGGTTTACGTCCGATGGTCGCGGGTTCGATTCCTCGCACGGCACGAACATTTGTATTTATGAGTATGATTATTTTTATAGGTCTGGGTGTTTTCTATGTATAATATGTATGTATGTATTTAAGAGAATAAATATCTATGTATTTGTATTAGTTATCTAGTACCCATAACACAAGCTTTAGCTAGCTTAACTTGGGTCTGGATGGGATTATTATTACTATTCCCTACCCGTCTACCATCACGTTGATCAGAGATAGTATGGCGGTGCAATTTTACAGGTATTAAATAGAATAATACAGTAAAAAAATATATAGGTATATATATATATATATATATATATATATATATATATATATATATATATATATATATATATATATATATATATATATAAATATCCCCTTGGGCACTTTGTGGCTCAGACGTGCCGTATAGGTAGTTTTTTGTTGATCCTTTTTCACTTGTTGATCCGGAGGCCTTTTGTTGATCTAATGCCAGATGACCATATATAAATGTTGATCCGTTTTGAGCCACAACTGTCACGACGAGTAATAATAATAATTAAGCGATTTATACACGATTTTATACAAATCCACCTTTTTGGCATACGAGCAGTTCTTGATCCAATTCAAACGGGCCAATCAGGGTGCAGCATTTGCCAAGGGCTTCCTCATTGGCACGTTTGGGCTACTACATTATGGCTACAGTAACTTAATAATGTCTAGCTAGTATTTCAAAAATAATAGTCTACCTAATCTAAATATTTATAGAAATCAGTCTGGAGTAACGTGACTCCAGATCAAAACTCAATACTTGTTATTTTTTGGATGGGAATCTTTTCTTTTGTAACAACGTTACTGAGCGAATAAAGAGAAGACGCAACGGCGGATCCAGGGGGGAGCGTCATGGAGGTCATGGGAGTCATGGGGGCGTCATGACTCTCCCCCCCTTAGCCCAGAACTTAGGTAGACCACTAATTGAACTAAAAAATAATGAAACAGCAAATTTTTTTGCACGATCGGAGTGTTGGTGCAGTAGTATTAATTATAATTAAACATTGTTACTTAAAACATAACAGTTAAAGTACTATAACACTAAAAGCAAAATAGGTATTTTCAAAATACTTTTTCAAAATAAATTACCCTTTGAGTTTTTGTTCAAACCTCAGATATTATATTTATTTTAGGTATATCAATCAATACACAGTATAGCATAGTACAGTCTGTCTGTCTGTCTGTTTGTTCCGGCTAATCTCTGAAATAGCTGGACCGATTTTGACGGGACTTTTTTTGGCAAGTAGCTGATGTAATAAGGAGTAACTTACGCTACTGTTATTTTAGAAAAATAAAATAAAATTTCACGCGGACGAAGTCGCTGGGGCCAGCTAGTCTATAGATATACCGAGATTTAATGTTTAAGTTGCTATTATGTTATTGACAAAATTTTACTGTAATGTTACTATTACGTTATCCTACACAATTTGTATTATTTTGGATGAATAAATAAATAAATAAATAAATAATAATCTATACATCTATACATTTAATAAAAATTGGAGTGTCTGTTTGTAATATTGAAAAAACCGTTTTTTACTACATGCATATGAATATATATAAGGTACATATACCAAAATAACTATTTTTATAATTTTAGTCTGCGTGTCTGTTTGTTCCGGCTAATCTCTGAAATGGCTGGACCGATTTTGAGGGTACTTTTTTTTGGCAGGTAGCTGATTTATAAGGAGTAACTTAGGTTACTTTTATTTTAGAAAAATAAAGTTAAATTCCACGCGGACGAAATCGCGGGAACACCTTGTTTTTAATAAAAACATCTTTTTTATGGTACTTGAGAATGTTGAAGCCTGTTGTTTGTAATATTGAAATAACCGTTTTTTACTACTTGCATATGAATATAAATACGGTACATACACCAAAATAACATATTTTACAATTTTTGTCTGTCTGTCTGTTTGTTGCGGCTAATCTCTGAAATGGCTGGACCGATTTTGACGGGACTTTTTTTGGCAGGTAGCTGATGTAATAAGGAGTAACTTAGGCTACTTTTATTTTAGAAAAATAAAGTTAAAAACCACGTGGACGAAGTCGCGGGAACAGCTAGTGTATAATATATTAGAGATACCTACGTGTTTTTTTATTGATGACTAGCTGTACACGGGATTTCGTCCGTGTTGAATTTAACTTTATTTTTCTAAAATATAAGAAGTTAAATTCCACGCGGACGAAGTCGCGTGTACAGCTAGTTGTCGGTAGTCTAGCGATTTATCTAGCACACCGCTTTGATTCCTGCTTGGTGGTCGAGGGTTCGATTCCTCGGACGCTGCAAACATTTGTATTCATGAGTATGATTGTTTGTAACGGTCTGGGTGTTTTCTATGTATAGATAATATATATGTATTTACGAAAAAAAAAACTTTGTATTTATATCAGTTGTCTAGTACCCATAACATAATCTTCAGCTAGCTTAACTTGGGTCTAGATGAAGCTGTGTGAATTGTCCTGAGATTACTATTATTACTATAATAAATCTTTTCAAATCAGCCGATGTTTATTTTTGCCATAATACGTGCTGTTACCATGTGATAATATTACGTACGTACTTATTACTGTTTTAAATGTGATGCGTTCATTATTTATATTTCCTTTGAATTAAAGACAAATGTAAGTATATATATATATACTTACATTTGCACACTTAGTTGATCCAGCCACGATCCGTAGATATTGCTGATTCCACTGTCTCTCTCTTTCTACCACTATAACGGTAGCGTGGCGGAACGGCAACATGTTGCCGTTCCGCGTTCTACCACTATCTTTGTATTCTAATATGCGATGTTGCCGTTCCGACCGAGACCATGCGTTGTTGCCAAATGTATTCGTCGATAGTAGTAGATACCTATACTCGATATATATTTTTTCAACAATTTCCTGCAATAGTGAATCCGTATCGGCATTTTTTTTAAATGCACAAAGATTTTTTGGCTCTGAATATATTTAAAAATCATTTACTTGTGTGTTGATGAATTTATATACTAGTACATGAAGTACCTAATACTTGTTTTGATTTGAATAGGTAGCGATATTATGAATTTATTATACGTAATCGAAAGATTTTGACGAAATAAAAGTAATTAGTTATCTGTTAACCTTGACTTCATGCTGGCACCAGTATTATCAGATGATGAACATACTCTTCGAAAACTTACAGCAGAAATATCGTGTTTGGACTCATTAGATAGGTCTCGATGAATAGAATTTAAAAAACTTAAAATAAATGGTACATTAGAAATAATGTATAAAAACCCCTTACGTAAAATTCAACCACTTTAAACCTAATAATAATAATAATTAGGAAAAGAGAAAAGCTATACATGCACTGAAAGTAATTGATGCCTTCCACACAATATTTTCAGTATTAAACAACTCTGTTTGTTCAGTAAAAGTGTAAATACACTGGTAACCTTTAATCATATTTTATATGCAAACATTACATATACAAACACTAAAGTTTTATTTCAGAATAGCCAGTAGTTTTCAAGAAATAAGTCTTTGAAATTGTACGTGTAACTTATATATATACCTACTAGTTTTTTCACCATAACAAACAACACCAATATGGCCTAGTTAGTAGTTTACCTGTGTACCAATTAATAATAATAGTAATCTCAGGACAATTCATACAGCTTCATCTAGGCCCAAGTTAAGCTAGCTGAAGATTATGTTATGGGTACTGATATAAATACAAAGATTTTTTTCGTAAATACATATATATTATCTATACATAGAAAACACCCAGACCGTTACAAACAATTTAATAATAAGTTAGTAGTTTAATAAGTACGTACGTAATATTATCACATGGTAACAGCACGTATTATGGCAAAAATAAACATCGGCTGATTTGAAAAGATTTATTATAGTAATAATAGTAATCTCAGGACAATTCACACAGCTTCATCTAGACCCAAGTTAAGCTAGCTGAAGATTATGTTATGGGTACTGATATAAATACAAAGATTTTTTTTCGTAAATACATATATATTATCTATACATAGAAAACACCCAGACCGTTACAAACAATCATACTCATGAATACAAATGTTTGCAGCGTGCGAGGAATCGAACCCTCGACCACCAAGCAGGAATCAAAGCAGTGTGCTAGCTAAATCGCTAGACTACCGACAACTAGCTGTACACTCGACTTCGTCCGCGTGGAATTTAACTTCTTATATTTTAGAAAAATAAAGTTAAATTCAACACGGACGAAATCCCGTGTACAGCTAGTCATCAATAAAAAAACACGTAAGTATCTCTAATATATTATACACTAGCTGTTCCCGCGACTTCGTCCACGTGGTTTTTAACTTTATTTTTCTAAAATAAAAGTAGCCTAAGTTACTCCTTATTACATCAGCTACCTGCCAAAAAAAGTCCCGTCAAAATCGGTCCAGCCATTTCAGAGATTAGCCGGAACAAACAGACAGACAGACAAAAATTGTAAAATATTTTATTTTGGTGTATGTACCGTATTTATATTCATATGCATGTAGTAAAAAACGGTTTTTTCTATATTACAAACAGACACTCCAATTTTTATTAAATGTATAGATGTATAGATTATTATTTATTTATTTATTTATTCATCCAAAATAATACAAATTGTGTAGGATAACGTAATAGTAACATTACAGTAAAATTTTGTCAACAACATAATAGCAACTTAAACATTAAATCTCGGTATATCTATAGACTAACTGGCCCCAGCGACTTCGTCCGCGTGAAATTTTATTTTATTTTTCTAAAATAACAGTAGCGTAAGTTACTCCTTATTACATCATCTACTTGCCAAAAAAAGTCTCGTCAAAATCGGTCCAGCTATTTCAGAGATTAGCCGGAACAAACAGACAGACAGACAGACAAAACTTGTAAAATATGTTATTTTGGTGTATGTACCGTATTTATATTCATATGCAAGTAGTAAAAAACGGTTATTTCAATATTACAAACAGACACTCCAATTTTATTTACATGTATAGATGTATAGATTAAAAAAAAAGTAACAGTCATAAGGCTAGTCGTATGCCTAATATATATAATAATGTAATAAATTCATTTAAACAGAAATTGCGGGAACATTATTTAAATTTGTAACTTTTTTACTGTCCTTCTCCTTTTTTCACATCTTTCTGTTATATCCATATAGTTCTCTCTATATTTTCTGATTTTCTTACTTTCAATTTGAGACTGTACTTATAATTTGATTATCGGATCATTATGTATTTACTTATATATAATATTTATACATTTATGGGTTATATTTAGATATATATTTATGTATGTATATTGTTATTTTTTTATAGAAATGTATATTTTGCTTATCTTTATTATCTTTATAAATCTTTTTTTGACATTTCTTATTTATATTAGTGCACCGCCAATAATCTTTCGCTGCACCACTCATGGTTGCCTACAAATTTTTTTGTGCATTAAAGTTAAAGAAATAAAAAAATACAATACTGTTTAATGAAAATGCGTGTTGTCTAGTGCTTTGAGATGTATCAAAATAAGGTCAACAAAAAAGTCCGTGATGGTATATGTCTATCTCTTAAGGATAACCAACAATAACCATTTTTTATCTTTTACATTTTACGGGATTTTTTTTTATCGTATGTTTCCCTTAAAATCATGTAAACTATGTTATTATGTCATAATCTAAAGAAATAATAATATTTTATAGTGACATATCCACTATAAAATACCAAAAAGTAGCAATGTAATTCGTTACGCGCGAATCAGGTGTTATAAGGTCAAAGGTCGGTGCACCCCGCGTATTTGATAAATAGTGCTTCTCTGGATGTCTTTAAGAGAAAATGGCAGTATGTACGTGTATATGTACAAGTCCTTAAGTGTTAAGTTTTTCAAATGTACATACAGTAAAGAATAAATATTTTTAAGTACAGTACTTACGTACATTAATATAATACCTACTTTTTACTTGTATCTATTGTTATCAAAATTAAATTATAAGTTCTTAACTTGACCACGACTATGTGACCCTCTCTTGGCGCCAAAACGAGTGAAAAAATGAACAGCATACGACGACGACGCAGTACCTATAGAGTGGAGCAACTACTTATTCAGTTTTATTCAACTATTTAGTCCCTCCACCGTTACAATGAATGGAGGCGGATATTACAATGTACGTAGCATTGCGAATATAAAATATCTAGATTAGGTATAATAAATTCATAATTCATAGGCCGTTACGGTATCAGAGCCAAAGTCTTCTTTCTTTGTTTATGTACTGTTAGATGCGACAGCGACTTTGTTTTTATATTACTATGTAATGATTGATATACCTAAAATAAATAAAATATCTGAGGTTTGGACAAAAATTCAAAAGGTACTTAATTTTTAAAAAGTATTTTGAAAATACCTATTTTGCATTTAGTATTTGAAATACAAAACACAAAACTATTTTTGTTTTTAGAGTGACATTTCTATGAATTCACTGTCGATAGCGAGCGGTGCGATGGAAAAAGATAACCGTTTATAAAAATATAATAAATAACCCTGGACAATTAACACAGACTGATACTGAACTGATATAAATAGATATTTTTATTTTGTAAATACATATATAATATACATATAAAACACCCAGACCGATGAAAACAATCGATGACCGATGAGTACAATTGTTTGCACCGTGCGAGAAATCGAACCCGCGACCATCGGATGTAAAGCGGTGTGACCACCGAGGCAGTCGAAATATATAAATAATCTTATGAATTTAATTTATTCTAATTTGTTTGTGTGCGCGGGGTGCGGTGTACGGTGCTCCCCCTGCCTCCACCGTTGCTGGAGCTTGCATGTATGGAGCATTGCGAATATAAAATATCTAGATTAGTAAATTCATAATTGATAGACCGTTACGGTATCTATATATATTCGGATTAAAATAAGTATCGCAATAAGGACCAGTATATAAAGTGATCAACACAATTAATTGATTTTTGAAATATATATACAGAGCCAAAAAGTCTTTGTGTATTCAAAAAATATCTAATTTGTTTGTGTGCGCGGGGTGCGGTGTACGGTGCAGGGGGGACCCTGCCTCCACCGTTGCTGGAGCTTGCATGTATGGAGCATTGCGAATATAAAATATCTACATTAGTAAATTAATAAAGTCATAATTGATAGACCGTTACGGTATCTATATATATTCGGATGAAAGTAAGTATCGCAGTAAGGACGAGTATATAAAGTGATCAACATAATTAATTGATTTTTGGAATATATTCAGAGCCAAAAAGTCTTTGTGTATACCAAAAATTTAGCCGTTCGGAGCCATTCAGTCACGAATTATTAGTAAAAAAAGTGTCGAGTATATCGTACTATCGACGAATATATATGGCCGCATCGCAAAATAGAATGCGACGTTGCCATACCGCCTGAGATATACGCGATAGAGGTCAAGTTATTCAGTGCAAAAGGTGGAATCGGCAAGTGTTTAGGTTGTGGCGTGATCAACAAAGTGCCCAAAGAGGTGTTTATATATATATATATATATATATATATATATAAACGTACAAACATACTTCTAAAATTATATAATTACATAAATAACGAAATATATAAGCTTAAGAATTATTATACAAATTAAATATAATATTAAACTATAATAAATATACAATACACATGATTTCATAACATATATCTTCAGACAGACATATGCCTGAATCCTTTTTATTCGACAGTAATTATCTTATTGTATCGTATGGACAAACTGGAAGCTTTTGAAATGTGGTGTTGGAGAAGGCTGGGAAGAATTAGCTGAATAAAGATAAAATGAAGAAGTACTCCAAAGGGTTAAAGAAAAAAGACAGATCATAAATACTATTAAGAATAGACGGGGGAAAATGTTGGGGTACTTGATACGGCACGACAAACTTATTAAATTATTTATTTAATTAATTAACACAATATAAACTTGTAGCTAATTGCCAACACGTTTATATTTTAAAACTATTATACTTTACTATATATACTACTTGAACTATACAATGAAAAAAATATTCCTATTTTATTTATTATGGAAGGCAAGGTTTCTTTGTATACGTCAGCATTTTGGAGTTTAAATAAAAATTAATTTAATAATTATAATGCTCTCATAGTGGGATAATTATTATCGTAGCTTGTGAGTACCGCAGTTGCAAATAGTCGGACACGATGACGTGTGACACTTCTCACGTAATTCTGTGGAATATTAAATACTATACGTTCTATAACTACGGGATTATCTATTCGGTTGATAATAATATGATTTTGATAATAATATTATCGAAAAAAATATAGATGGAAAGAGAGGAAGGGTAAGACAAAGACACAGCTATATCAAGCAGGTTAAGGAAAAACTTGGAGTCGTGTTATATCAACGACTAAAAATATTGATGGAATATGTGGGAAATGGCAAGAGATCCACCGACAAGAGCTTTTAGTGGCTAAGATGGGGCCGCTATTATTTGTGTTTGTAATGTTCTCTGTAGCAGCAGCAGGAAAGAAAGAGGTGAATAGAAACCAGTCGTGACTATTTACATATGAATATATATATATGAATATAGAAGTATTTACAATTAATATATGTACAAGAAGGCAATTCGGTCTGGAATGACAACTTGTTATTTCCTGCCTCATCGTAACTAGGCGACGGTGTTGCCGCACGATGATAGTAAATTCGCCACAAGCTCTGCATCATTTCACAGTATAAAAGAAAGTCGCTGTCGCTGTCTGTCCGTCACTATGTATGCTTAAATCTTTAAAACTAAGCATCGGATTTTGAAGCGGTTTTTTTTAATAGATAGAGTGATTCAAGAGGAAGGTTTATATATATAATATATGTATACCCGTGCGAAACCGGGGCGAATAGCTAGTAATTTATAAATGAATGGATTTTATTGTTAAAAAAAATGTTCAATTAATCTTCCCTTTACCACACTATAATTAACATAAATTTAATTAAACCATGCTTAATTATATAACATGCTCTATAGGTGTTATAGGTCGAGATGACCACGATTACAATCGCCAGTCGCAGGTTCGATGTCCGTTCCGGTCCGGCGGCGTGCGTCGCGTGTGAACGGGCCTTTATCGTTTGATTTTTTAAAGCCGAGTGTAGACTTTTAGTTTTTTATTGTTTTGAAATTTATAGCTCACTTATACGCCCCGATTTCGCACGGGTAGTAATTTTGTATCTCGAATTACTTGACCAGTATAGACTTTGTCAAATTCGTCTGCATAGGTAACTCAGTCTCAGCGGGGGATTGTAGTAATGTGGATTGATGATCTTACTACTGCAATGTACCATGTCAGGTTGACCTCCACGCGGTTCCCCCTGAAAACCATCGTGATAAATTCTTAGTGAATTTGTCACGATGGGCAAACTGACCTGACCTCATGCTCATATTATCATCCTCCACTGGACCCACTGGTGCCCACCATTCCATTATCATCCATAAAAAAAACTCAGTCTCAGCTATTTCATCCGCCAAGCAATTTTCTTTAAACAGTACCGGTAGAGAATAAATATTAATACAAAAACTTGACATTCATATACGACCTACAGACAGACAAAGTGTTGTTGTATTTGTTGATAGTTAGATATACGAACATACGGGTGATACCAAGCTTTTGAAATATCTGGAATATGAATGACGGCTCCATACCCACTTTGTGCAAGGCGAACACTGCAATCTTATTTTCTTTAACACCCCATCCCACATTTTAATTTGATAATGAACACGAAAAATATATGAAAAGTCGCAAAATCGAAATAAGTTTTTAAAATAATATACATGTTCGAAATTTGAAATAATTAAAAAGTAGAAAAAAAAAATTATGTAACTGTATTTATGTCCAGACTAGTTATATGAATAAAGCTGCACCCGGAAATTAACTTTATTTCTCGAAAATAAAAGATTTTTAAAATAAAAGCAGCCTAAGTTTCTCCTTATTACATCAGCTACCTGCCAAAAAAAGTCCCATCGGAAACTGTCCAGCCATTTGAGAGATTAACCGAAACAAACAGGCAGACAGACAAAAATTGTAAAAAATGTTATTTTAGTGTATGTACCGTATTTATATTCATATGCGTGTAGTAAACAACGGTTATTTCAATATTACCAAACAGACACTCTATTTTATTTATATGTATAGATTAGTTTTGATTTGATATTATTTAAACCCTAGTTTTATGAGGTAACCCGGTTTAAATAAAATCAAACCAAAACTCATTACTAACCACCATTCCCATTGTTTAAGTAATTAGTTTTTAAAATTTGTAGATAATCCAGACATTGCAATACTTGTGTAGTCTGTTAAAACCTAATAAACTCGTTTCAAACATACTGACCTCTGTGGTACATGACGCACAGCTTACATCATCATCGTATCTGCAAGGTCCCATGTCGTTCAACGAATGTGAGAATTGTCGAATCATTTCGAAGGTAACAACAATACAGTGACGGCCTCGGTGATCTAGTGGTTTAGCACCTACTTCGTAATGTCGCGGGTTCGGTTCCTAACACGATGCAATCATTATTTAATATTCGTCAAATAAATAATACTTATATATAATTGGCAGCCTCAGAGGTGTATGGTTTAGCACACCGCTTCACATCCGATGGTCGCGGGTTCGATTCCTCGCACGGCACAAACATTTGCATTCATGTGTATGATTTTTGTATCGGTCAGGGTGTTTTCTATGTATATTACGTATGCATTTACAAAAAAAAATATCTATGTATAATATTTGTATCAGTTATCCAGTACTCATAACACAAGCTCAGCTTAACTTGGGACTAGATGGCGCTGTGTAAATTGTGCAAGGATATTGTATTGTATAATGACAGCCTCGGTAGTCCAGCAGTTTAGCGCACTACCTCCGATGGTTTCGGATTCCATTCCTCGCACAGTAATCAGACTATATGTTTTTTCAGTTTTGAGAATTGTTTGTAAAATTTCAATTCTATTGTTACAGGTTCAGAGTCTCAAATCGAATGCACGCCTGAGGTCATGAGGGTGACCGTGCCAATGGACGGCGACAGACAAATTTCTTACTTAGATCAATTGAAAGGTAAGTTATATTTATATCAGCCATATAAGTTATATTTATAAGGGCAGAGGAAGGCCGAGATGGATGGACTGTGTGAAAGATGATATGGTAAGAAAGGAAGTAAATAACGAGATGACTGCGAACAGGCATGAATGGTAGCGAAAAACATATTACGACGACCACAAATAAATGGGATAAGGAAGAAGCAGATGATGATGATCAATTGAAAGGTAAATTATTTATATACCTTCACGACTATAAACCTAGCGGGGGCAGTTAGAGGCATTGTGCACAATAGATTTATATAGGTCGCAGTGCTACAGGTCCGTGCACTTGACAATAGCCCAAACGACCCAATAAAAAAAATAGAGGCATTGTAAATGGCTGATATAAATAAAGCAGATACATCAGCATCATTACATAGTATAAAACAAAGTCTCTGTCGCTGACTGTCCGTCTCTAGGTATGCTTAAATCTTTAAAACTACGCAACGGATTTTGAAGCGGTTTTTTTAATAGATAAGAGTTATTCAAGGGGAAGGTTTATATATACGAGTATAATATATATACACCCATGCGAAGCCGGGGCGAGTAGCTAGTCATTACATAGTATAAAACAAAGTCGCTGTCACTGCCTGTCTGTCGCTATGTATGATTAAATCTTTAAAACTGCGCAACGGATTTTGAAGCGGTTTTTTTTATAGATAGAGTGATTCAAAAGGAAGGTTTATATATATAATACATGTACACCCGTGTGAAGCCGAGGCGAGTAGCTAGTATAGTATAAAACAAAGTCGATGTTGCTGTCTGTCCGTATGTATGCTTAAATCTTTAAAACTAAGCAACGGATTTTGAAGCGGTTTTGTTAATAGATAGAGTGCACGTTTTAATGTACACCCGTGCAATGCCGGGGCGAGTAGCTAGTCTTTGAGATAAATTATAAAAAGTTGCCTGCGCGGATACCTTAGTCCCACCTACTAGAACTCACTGCTATTCTCCTTCACAATTCAAAATATCTTTATTCATGTAAATCTATAATACAGACTCTATATGTCAAAATCTACCGTCAGTACGGAGTGCATTTGAGCGAAGAAGATTGAGCTAAGAGATGACAGTATTCACTCATTATAATATTTAAATTACAATATGTAATTAATAAATTTATAATCTTGTTACTATATTAAAATAGCACCAAGAATAGGCTCAAATAATTCCAGAACAGGGATGTTATGGATATGAAATTTTGGATACGGATAGGTTTCGGATATAGGAATGATTATTATACCGGATACGGATGCGGATATGAAATTATTTCGGATCATCCGTTAGATTCGGATAATTTCGGTTACGGATATAATTTTTTTATAGAATTTCAAAAGTAAAATACAAATATCTAATAAAATGGGTACATATCGTGTCTCAATTAGGCTCCGACCCTATCCGATATTATCCGAAACTTTTATTTCGCATTTGGTTACAGTTACGAATATTTTTTATATCGGATATCCGATAGTTTTGGTTACAGTTACGAAGCTCCCTAACATCCCTCTAGAATAACATTTGGTATCTTATTGTAACATTTTATAGAAATAGAAATAATCTTTACTCGAATAAACTCAGTACAAGCACTTTTGAATAGTCATATTTTTGACTCTACCACTCATTCGGAACGCAAATTCATCACCTAAATGAATGTTTTTTAATATTTTTAAATTAATAATAATGAATAAATAAATTTTATTTCATCTCCACAAATTATATAATTCCAGTTTTATTATATAAATGCTAACAAATAAAAATCACAAATATAATTTGTGGGAAATCTGGAGCCCAAACTAAGCTATATCCCGTACCTTAGACACCAGGTCTCCCCTTCATATAAATTAGTTATACATCTAGTTTTAAGTTTAAACGTGGAGTGCATATATAAAAGACCTATTGATAGTTTTCATATAACTGAAGGTTTAAAACATACTTAGAAACCTCCAGACCGATACAAACAAGCGTACCCATGAAACGTGCGTGGAGTCGAATCCGCAACCAACAGATGTATGGGGTATAACCACTAAACCAACGAGGCCGTAAGAACATAACGTTTAACGGATTCACTTATTTAAAACACGTGCTATTTATTACAATGCACGGTCTCGAAACTGCGACCGAGTAACTTAAAACGGGACGATCTACATACTTAACTCAGTTAGGGTTGTCAATAAATCGGCTTACGGCCTCGATGGTCTAGCGGTTTAGCACACCGCTGATTCTCATGGTCTCGGGTTCGATTCCTCGCACGCTATAAACATTTGTCTTATAAATTATTTTGACTTTGAACATTGAAATCGAACATAAAAAAACTGAAGAATACACCTACTGCAATAAGACATAGGCCACAAGGATGTCCCCACAAAGAACGCAACAGATATTATAAAAAAAAGTTGAAATTTTTTTAAAAGGTTGGGAAATATCCGTCGATTATTAATTAAAAGAGAATATTTATTTAAAAGAGCAACACTCAAGTTTCTTGCTTATTTTTCTTGTGATAAATCTGCATTCCGTATAAGCGGTAGAATAAAAAAACTTGACTATTCAAAAGTGCTTATATTAAGTTTATTTGAATAAAGATTATTTCTATTTCTAAAAAATATTAAAAGCCCGTCGATAGATCCGTCGTTTCGCCGTCTAATTCAAACGTGGATTATGGCCTGAGCCATGTTTCGGGCCACTAGCGGTGCCCTTATACTAAGTAAAGTCATATCCGTTAGACGAAGTTGGCCTTCAGCCGCTTCATAAGTCTGTCCTTGGGGGAGAAAGAGGATTGTTAGTAATGTGGATGATCTTATTGCTAGCAATGTACCATATCAGGTTGACCTCCACGCGGTCCCCCTGGAAACCATCGTGATAAATTCTTGGTGAATTTTTCACGATGGGCTATCTGACCTGACCTCATGCTCATCTTATCATCCTCCACTGGTGTCCCGCCAGCTTAAACCGTTAGCGCAGGCGGGAGCCCCAATTCATTATCATCCATAAAAAAAAAAGTCCGTTTTGGTTTAAAGTGACATCTGCACACGCCCCCTATCGTCCAAGCTGTGAAGGCCAGCTGCGGCCAACAGCATTAATAGTAGTCCGAAAAAAATAGGTTGTTTAAAAATATTACATCCCTGTTGTATGGCAGCTGACAAACATGAAGTTACAACCCTAATCGCTAATTGCATGTGAGCGGTCTCATTTGCTAATCTGCCACTTTAGCGCAGATTGACAACGGTAATCCTTCTCGTTAACAATGTCATTATATACTTGCGAATTTATACAATGCACTATTAAAACTGTACTTGAAAATTATAATAATAGTTTGCACACTAAACTAATTATATTTGCATACATTGCATTGAGATGTTATCATTGACAGGAAAAAAAATAATTTAAATTAAAAAAAAAAGTTTAAAAAAAAAGTAAAGTAATAATAAATCTATTGGTATTTTTTTTTATTATAGAATAAAGATATTATAAATATACCTGAATTTGTATCTGTTTCTTATTTCGAACGCTATATTATCTATATGCATAGTACAAATAAATAGGTTGTATCACCGGCTAGATTACTAGAGGAAAGAGCCTTCCACCATACTGGCCACTAATAAAAAATATAAGATACCCAAATTTTGAAAAAAGAATTCAGTTGAGAATTGGAACTGTTATAAGGGGGACCCACAATACTGGCCACTAATAAAAAAAGTAAAATAAGTAAATTTTGAAAAAAAAACAAACCAACAAACAAAAATAAAACCAAAACAAACAAAAAACAAAACCAAAACAAAGGGGGACGCTGCGAATGTGCTATTAAAGACTAAAATATTTAAATAAAATTACAAACAATTGCAATTCAATAAAAGAAATCATTATTTTTCAACATAACGCATTATTATCTAGTCTAGAGTATCTGGCCATTAAACTATAGACTACACGTCTGGACATTTCAGAGCAAATATGAAAAAGTTTGCTACATTTGTGATGATCAGTGTTGAAGACGTTCTTCCTAGACGAAATCGTATATGTCCTTCCTTCAACAATTTTTTTTATATAATATATGGACGATTACATTGTTCCACCACCCTTTGTTGCCTCTTTTTCTTGTTCATTGTTGTATGTTTATACATATTCATATATTTCTACATAATTTGTATGTAAATCTTTGTTTTTTTCTCCGTGCAGAGAACAATAAAGATTTTTTGAATAAAATATTTTTCTTTCTTTGTTTCATTCAATTTCATTCATTTCTCAAAACTAGTCAAATCTCACTTTCTCTCTAATTAAAAATATTTCTTTAATGGTTTGTTTCGTGATACATGTTTTTTTTTATATATTTTATTTATGTATGTGTATCTTATTTATATATATATACCGTTAGTATTTGTAGGTATATGTATTTAGTATTCATAATATTGAACTCCCTTTTCATAGTGCGCCACCTACCTTCCCTCACCCAATACTTTTATCTCCCAGGTTGTCTGTAAGAGATCACTTTGAGCGATAAGGCCGAATTCTGTTCGCATATTTTTCTTTCTTTCTTTTTTGTAATTATCTGTTCTTTTTTTTATGTACAATGAGCTTTTATT
Organism: Achroia grisella; assembly: GCF_030625045.1. Taxonomy (NCBI): domain Eukaryota; kingdom Metazoa; phylum Arthropoda; class Insecta; order Lepidoptera; family Pyralidae; genus Achroia; species Achroia grisella. The sequence goes on from NW_026712626.1 coordinate 1,993,518, forward strand.
ATTGTTGTTATATTTATTATTGTTGTTGTTCACTTCATTTCACTCCTTTTTTTTCTTAGTACTGATTCGTAAACCAACATTATCTGTTTGATACGATTTTTCAAATTTGGCATATACATATGTCATTTAATATTATCCCATTTAATTAATCATTATTTTACGCGCAAGTTTTTGGACGTTCTTTTCCGAAGTTGTTTCATCAAAATCCGTTCAGTAGTTTTTGCGTGAAAGAATAACAAACATCCATCCATACTCACAAACTTTTTATAATATTAATAAAATATTATTCGATTTAATTAAGAATTTATTACTTTACACGCGAGTTTCTTGCACTTTCTTCTTGTGATGATACAGCTTTCAGAATGAGCGGTAGATTAAACATATGACTATTCAAAAGTGCTTAAAATTTATTTATTTGGCTTTCAGAATAAGCGGTAGAATTTTGAATTTTGAATAAGGATTTTTTTATTCTATTCCCATATACATATTCTATAGTAACACTAGTAAACAAATGTTACTCTAGGAGAGGCATTTTAAATAACAACACTAGGAAGAAGCGCCTATTAAAACTAGTAAAGAAATATTCTTCGACAGGAAATCTTAATCTCCAATACTGGGTTCTGTATAAATAAAATGATGTTTCCAATTTCCTGGACACCAAACATGGCCGTCACGTTCGGAATAACTGCAATGATATATTGGCTATTTCATTGTTTGCGTGTTACAAGCGAAGCAATTGTTACCATTTATTTTTTCAAAACACATAAATTAAAATAAAAGTAAATAAAAAAAAAGAAAGTAAATTCTTTGGTATAGTTTTTTTTATAGAACCAAGAGTTTATCTAAATATATGTATATATAATTCAAAGGTGACTGACATAGTGATCTATCAACGCACAGCCCAAAGCACTGGACGGATCGGGCTGAAATTTGGCATGCAGGTAGATGTTATGACGTAGGCATCCGCTAAGAAAGGATTTTGATTAATTCTACCTCTAAGGGGATAAAATAGGGAATGAAAGTTTGTATGAAACTTTGTCAATTTTAAACCAATCGGGCTGAGACTTTGCATGCATAAAGCTACTATGACGTAGGCATCTCCTAAGAAAGGATTTTGATAAATTCCATAGTAAATACATAAATGAATTTGTATCTATTTCGTATTCCGAACAACATTACAAAAAATAAATATATGTTTTAGTTGTATAACCTACACAAAGCTAACTTACCTACTAGAGCAAAGACCGTTCCACAATACTGGCCACTAATAAAAAATATAAGATAACTTAAATTTTGAAATAAGAAATCATTTGAGAGAATTGAAACTGTGATAAGGGCGTCTCCTTATCACAGTTTCGATTCTCAAATAAAAATCTTTCTCCGAATGTGATATTTTAAACACGAAAATATAGAAATAATATTATCGTTTTAAAAGTCATCATCATCATCATCATCATCATCATCATCATCATCATCATCATCATCATCTGCTTCTTCCTTATCCCATTTATTTGTGGTCGGCGTAATATGTTTTTCGCTTCCATTCATTCCTATTCGCAGTCATCGCGTTATTTACTTCCTTTCTTACCATATCATCTTTCACACAGTCCATCCATCTCTTTTTCGGCCTTCCTCTGCCCTTATAACCATCCAAATTCATATGTAACACCTTTCTTAAAATATTATCCTCATTTCTACGCATTACATTACATCTTAAAAGTATCTATCTATAAAACTACTAAAGAAATATTCCTCAACAGGAACTCTTACGGTCTTATTACAAAAAATCTGTTAAAACTCGGACGAAACGTGGTCTAGATGGTCGTGGTTTAAACCATTCCTAAAGTTAATACTTGGAATAAACCTAACATTATTACGAATCCAGATCTAACAGAGGACTACTTAGTACTACAGTTAAATCGTTCATTATGTATTCCATACAGAAATCAGTCACTCATGTCTGTCACCGTACAATTACGTTCCATTTTACCAGAAAACTGAAAAGATCAAAAATAATATTAGTTCAAAGAAAAATGTATAAACTAAAAATAAATTTATTTCTATATATCTATGTATTCATTATAACTATTTCATTAATATATAATATTGATTAATGTACTATTAGGCTTAAAATCAGTTTTAAATTACAAGTAGGAGTCCGGACGGAGAAAAGGAACGGCGAGGTATTTTTATTGGATCATTGGATCGTCGAATAGTGACTATTTCAAAGTCAAATGAGTGAAAAAATAACAAATAACGTCTTTTATATACTTTTATTGTCGTAAAATTTGCTTTAAAAATGTTTATTTAATATATTTTCAATTTTAGTTAAAATATTTTTCCAAAAACTACAACTTACAATAGAATTTTTAAAATGGAATTTGTATTTTTGCATTTAGACCACTGTTAAACTAGGGGCATCGCAGGTCTAACTTTAGACCATAGACGAATCACGATTTAGAGATAAACTTCATTTTGTAATAAGGAATACATTGGTGAATGGTTTATTACTAGTGCTAAACCAGGTTTATCTTTTTGTAATAAGGCCGTTAATCTCCAATACTAAGTTCTGTATAAATAAAATGATGATTCCAATTTCCTGAACACCAAACAGGCCCGTCACCTTTGAAATCACTGCAACGATATATTGGCTATCTCATTGTGCGGACGAAGCCGCGGGCGAAGCTATAATAGTTTGCATGTTACTAGAGAAGCAATTGTTACCATTTATTTTTTTACTAGCTGTGCCCGCGATTCCGTCTGCGTAGAATAGTGGCCTTGGATAGTAAATATTTATTAATCTTACTCAAAAAAGCCAAGTAAAAAAAGTTTCATCGTTCTGGGTTCAATAATGACGGATTTCTACACAAACTTTCATCCCCTATTTTATTTTACCCCCTTAAGCGTAGCATTTCTACAAACTTTGAATGTCATATTTATTTATTTTTAATCAAAATCCTAAAAACAAGCTGCTAGCTTTAAAAATGACGATTCTTTCATACAACCTTTTATCTCTCCTCTCAACCCCTTACAACCCTTTTTTCGCATTAAAAAGTATATAGTTGTCTATGTCCTTTTTCAGAGTCTAGACTATATGTGTACTAAATTTCATTTAAATCGGTTCAGTAGTTTTGATGTGATAGCACTTTCTCATTTGTAATATTACTAGCTGGGTCACGCAACTTCGTCTGCACCACTTACTTGATATGTATTACTATATCTCTTCCAATTCATATAATATCTCATTAAATTATAATCTATGCGTTATTCTGATGTATAAGCATTATTACTGTAGAGTTTCGTCAAAATCTATTCAGTAGTTTTTACGTGAAAGAGTAACAAACATCTATCCATACTCACAAACTTTCGCGTTTATAATATTAGTAAAATATGATATATATTTATTTTTATTTATTTATTTAACTTTAATGCACAAAAACAATGTGTACATATGGCGGACTTAATACCTTGCGGCGTTATCTACCAGGCAACCATGAGTGCTCTGCACCACTAAACATCAAAATCAAACACAATCCTAACTATACATATATATACACATATATATATATATATATGTATAGTAAGGAATGTTTTCACATTATTCCGCTTGAGCCTCTCAACTAATCCCAATCGTAGGGCTGCAACAATGTATTACTTTACAGATGGACACGTCAATAGGTCACAAACCTTGGCAGGGCTGCCAACATTAGCAATAGTAATAATGCATTATTTGTACAAGGACATTATTATATAACATATAAATAAAATTAAAGTGTCTCTTTGTAATATTGAAATAACCGTTTTTTACTACATGCATATGAATATAAATACGGTACATACAAAAAATATCATTTTTTACAACTTTTGTCTGTCGGTCTGTTTGTACCGGCTAATCTCTGAAATGACTGGACCGATTTTGACGGGAATTTTTTGGTAGTTAGCTGATGTAATAAGGAGTAGCTTAGGCTACTTTTATTTTAGAAAAATAAAATTCCACGCGGACGAAGTTGCGTGTACAGCTAGTAATAGGTATTTTACACTCGAGATTTTTTTATTTTCTTTTTTGGGTTCTTTGGGCTATTGTCAGGTGTATATAGCACATGTAGCACTGCGACCTACATAGATCTATTGTGCTCGCCCTTTTTCAAAGTTCGCTACCTAGACCCGTCAGGGACAAGAATTGAAGGATATTCTTAGGAGCGATGGTTTTTATCTCCTCAGGATAGAGTGTAAACTTTCCAAAGGAGCTATTTCGTTTATGCATGAGTGGGCTAAAACCACATAGAATGTGTAGTGGCGTTTCCTCTTCAGTTTGGCAGAATCTACAGATTTTTTTCGTACCTCATACTAAAAATCTCGTACCTGTAAGAAAAACCTCGTACGGTCGGCAACCCTGAATGTTGGCTATACATTACATCACGTCTGAATTGATTTACTGCTTAAAATCATGAGAGTCCCATGTCTACCAACATCTACCAACATTTCCAACATTTACAAACGAGGGAGAGATTTCTTGTTGATGATTATTAACTAATCTTAATACCAGATGATTTCCTTTAAGTATATGGAATAAATACAGCATAACAGGTACATAATTGACGACCTCGGTGGTCTAGCGGTCTAGCACACCGCTTTACGACCGAGGTCGCGGATTCGATTCCTCGCACGGCACAAACATTTGTATTTATGAGTATGATTGTTTGTATCAGTCTGGGTATTTTCTATGTATTTACAAAAAAAAACTATGTATGTGTATCAGCTATATAGTACCCATAACACAAGCTTTAGCTAGCTTAACTTGGCTCTTGATGGCGCTGTGTGAATTGTCTTGAGATTATTATTATTATCTCTTAAACTTAAAAAAAAATCTATTCTTCCCTCTTAAGGAGAGGAGATGGCAACTTACCCCCGGCAGAAGCACAGCCGACCGGGGTTCAGGGCCCCAGGGAGAAAACCGGCGTAGATTATTATTATTATTATTTATTTATTATTTTGCGCTCAAAATTGTTTATATGGCAGATGGACTGATGGTATTCTCTACCAGTCAACCATCGCTCTGATCATATATATTTATATAACTACTAGCTACGCGCCTGGTTCATTGAAGTCTAGGGGAAACCCTTCAGCAGCTCGCCTGGAGATGGTACGCAGTTTGCTGGCCACCACGCACCTGACTGTTACCGTCTCTCGACCACCGATGGCGTCTTCTATCACGATTTTGTGGTAGAATGGGCTACTCGCCCCGGCTTCGCACGGGTGTACATGTACTATATATATCTTCCTCTAGAATCACTCTATCTATTAAAAAAACCGCTTCAAAATCCGTTGCGTAGTTTTAAAGATTTAAGCATACATAGGGATAGACAAGGACAGCGACTTTGTTTTATACTATGTAATGATGTACTATAGGTATATTATGTTGTTTATTGCCTACTTATATATTGATAATTAACTTAATTTTAGTAATCAGTTCTTCCAAGCTCGAAAGCATTCTTTTGTGTCTGTAATATATCTACATGAATATTATATTTCGATTTGAATTGAGTAATCTGCGTGGTTACCTCTATCTAGCTTATAAAACAAGCTGCTTGATTGCTGAACGAGCAGCAACCAAGCAGCTTGCTTTGTAAGCTGTTTCAGAAGGCCACATAAGGTAATGATGGAACTCATGGTATGAAGACATAACACCTTAGTGCTCTGGAATGGCAACATCCTTCGGAATGGCAACGTATAGCAAATGAAACAGTCGTGAAGAATTGTATATTTCTTGTTTATTGATGGGTCTGGACTATTGTCATCTGCTTGTTATATACTATGTGTTTATATAGATCTACTAGCTTTTGCCCGCGGCATCGCTTGCGTTAATTTATCCCCTTAGGCGTGGAATTTATCAAAATCCTTTTTTAGGGGATGCCTATGCCATAGTAGCTTTATGCATGCAAAGTCTCAGCCCGATCAGGTTAAAATTGACAAAGTTTCATACAAACTTTCATCCCCTATTGCATCCCTTTGGGGGTAGAATTAATCAAAATCCTTTCTTAGCGGATGCCTACATCATAATATCTACCTGCACGCCAAATTTCAGCCAGATCCGTCCAGTGGTTTGGGCTGTGCGTTGATAGATCACTACGTCAGTCACCTTTGAGTTATATATATTTAGATTGTGCTCGCTGTCTCGAAGGATCATGAAGGATATTTTTTTAGGGTTTACGCTATTGTCACGTGTTCTAGACCACTGCGACCTATATAGGTCTATTGTGCTCGCCGTCTGGAAGGATCATCTATATGTTATATTTCTACTTTCAATATTTACATTGATATACTATCATTTGTATAATAAAATCCACTATGTTAAGTTGCCTTGAAATTATTGCTTTCAATGAAACAATAAATAATCGTGTTTATTCAGATGCGCTTTTATAAATTCTATATTCTTAATTGTGTAATGTAAATGTACCTTTACATTAAACAATCTTTTTATATAATTGGAATGACAAACAAACTGACAGACCACCAAATGGAAAATGGTGACTATGATTAATAGCCTATATTGTACTATATTTAAATAAAAAGCTAATTTGCGTTTCAAATTTAATTTAACTGCTCCCGCCATTTTGCAATACAGACTCACTCAACTGCACAGAGTACGTTATAAAACATCATAAACTATATTTATACTATATGATTATATTAGACATAGATTATACCAAAGACTATATATACATATACATATATGGGAATACATTAGGGGAAGTATGAAAGTGGCACCGGTGTCAGAGAAGTTGAAGAGTAATCGTCTATCATGGTATGAACATGTAATGCGTAGGAACGAGGATAATATTTTAAGAAAGGTGTTACAAATGAATGTTGATGGTTATAAGGGCAGAGGAAGGCCGAAAAAGAGATGGATGGTAGATGGATGGTGGCTGTGTGAAAGATGATATGGTAAGAAAGGAAGTAAATAATGCGATGACTGCGAACTGGGATGAATGGAAGCGAAAAATTACGCCGACCCCAAATAAATGGGATAAGAAAGAAGCAGATGATGATACATATATGGGTCAAAAACACTAAACAGCATATAGGTTTATCAGCAAATAAATGTATAAATTTAGTTTATTTAAACAAATCACTGCCACACCTCATTTGTCAAGCTGAAACACAGGTAATAAAGCAGCAATCTTGATGGCAGAAATAGTCGTTACAGAGGTTTTTTTTTTTTAATTGAATATAATGGAATGGTGCACCTGCATGAGCAGTATACGCTGGCGGGGCACCAGGAGGATGATAGGATGAGTATAAGGTCAGGTCAGTTAACCCATCGTGACAAATACACCTGGAATTTATCAGGATAGTTTCTAGGGGGAACATCGTGGAGGTGGAACCTGACTATGCATTGCTAGCTATGAGGTTATTAGTCCACATTACTAACAATTTCTAACTTTTTCTTCTTTCTAACTTTTCCCCGTTATAAAAGTACCTATTTACACGATTTTGTACAAGTCTTGTTATAAATTTATCTGTTTTTATTTGCAGATTACCAGCCATGCAAGCCGGCGTTGGATGACGGGAAGGCGACATTCATGTTAGACCTTCAGGATCCACACAAATGTGGAGTCACCAGAGTTCTCAATAAGATCACAGTGAGTACCGAATCGTTTAGAATAATGTTGTCTCTAGACAATTCACACAGAGCCATCTTGTCCTAAGCTAAGCAGAGCTCATATTATGAGTAGGTACTAGACAACTGATATAAAATATACATAGAAAACACACATACAATTATACTCATAAATACAAATGTTTGCACCCAGCGACGAATCGAAACCGCGACCATCGGAAGTATGGTGGTGTACTAAACCGCTAGACTCCCGAGTCTGTCAAACGTGCTCCTTTACCAGCAAAAAAAAACATCTTGCAAATGTTTATCTACGCGTAATATTATTATCATCATCAATATTATTATTATTATTACTTTTATCTATTCTTTCTCTTCTTTTATAAATTTAAAAGAAAGTAATACTCACCCACACGGGCCTCAGCCAAGTGTGGGTGAGGTTGCGCTATGTGAAGATATTATTGAGGAAGTCAAGAATTTTCTTATGTTATGAAAATTATGCGACACGTATTTAGTATTATGGTTTTTTTAATAGATTATTATTATTATTAAAAGCACAGCAAATTACATATAAAATCTCAAAAAAGACCTCTTATTTCGCAGGGCAAACGCACATTCTACCACAAAATCGTGATAGAAGACGCCATCGGTGGTCGAGAGACGGTAACAGTCAGGTGTGTGGTGGCCAGCAAACTGCGCGCCATCTCCAGGAGAGCTGCTGAAGGGTTTCCCCTGGACTTTAATGAACCAGAGTAAGTATTTTCTTTATTTATTTCAGGCCACTAATGGCCCATATTATAAATCTTATATATAAAATTCTCGTGTCACAATGTTAGTTACCATACTCCGAAACGGTTTGACCGATTTTTATGATATTTTATTTGCATATTCACTAGATATGACAATCAGCTACTATCTATTTTTCAAACTCCTGATAAGGATCGTCCATCCCTAACATTTGTTTTTGGACATTTTTTTTCTAATGTTTTAAGGCATTAAAAAACACATACAACCAAATCTTCACCTCCCTACCATCAACCCCTATTTTTTAATAGCGATTTTAATTTATATTGCAAAACAACATTTGCGGGGTCCGCTATCTTATAGACATATATATATATGTAATAAAACTATAAATATAAATTGTCTGTGTGGTCACGGCACTGATGACAGTAATCTGTCACGGTAGCGCCAATAGACCACACCCTTCGGCATTTTGACATTCTAGAGGACTAAGATGTATCTTATTATCCTGTTATACTTATATTATTATATACCTCTTAACCTGCAATTTCTCTGTCTAATCGTACCCTACAACCCAAAATACATCTTACAAAACATGCTGCTTGGCGGCCTAAATAGGCGAAACTGATGTACGCTGATGACTTTTTACAGTATTCCTATGATTTAAATAAGTTTAAATTTAACTGAAATTAATACAGTATGTCGAAAGGGAATTTATATTTGGCCCATTATTTTACGCTTTGTAATTTATTTATTCATTTAAATAACTTTAATGCACGTCTTACATAAGTAAAGAGTACATATGGCGGACTTAACACCTAATGGCATTTTCTACCAATTAACCATTTATCTATAATATATAAATTTCTAGCAATATTTATTTATTTAAATAACTTTAATGCACATTATTTCAAAGTACATTGGCGGAGTTAACACCATGCAGCATTATATACCAGTCAACCATGGGTGGTGCAGAGTATAATTGTTGGCAGTGCAAATATAAATAAATTATATAATGGACAATACAAGAGCTACAGATATTCGTTTATACACATCGTGACAAACTTATAATTTAGACCAGAGGGTCTAAAAATATAAAGCTACAGAGTTCTATTTCTTGTTGCAGTGTACTAAACATCACAAGATACGAAGAAGGTCACGCTCCCGAGCCAGTTCTTGGTGCTATTGTGAAGGAGAATGGCAAACAGTAAGTTCTACATTCGTCTTCGTCGTGATTGTCATCATTTGAATTGTTTTTTTAAGTAAATTGATTGACAAAGAAGCTGTGTTAGCACACAAGTTTCTTGCTCATTCTTCTTGTGATGAGCACCGCCTTCTTGAACTAGGCTGGGGCCCTTGGGCACACAACAATTCGGGGCTCTTTTGGAAAGCTCATTAGGTATAAGAACATCGAAAAAAAATCTCATTAGGTATAATAACATAGGAATAGGCGAAGTAATCGGTATAATGGCGTAGTATATGCCTTGTGATAACATTACTGATTTGTGAAAAAAGTGTAGTGCCCGACAAAAATCTTTTGAGAATAAATGTGTGAGAAAAATTGTCAGTTCTTCGCAGGCCCCCTGAGAATGGAGGCCCTGAGCACAGGCCCCGTGTGCCCTTATGTTAAAGACGTATTGATGATGAGACTAGAGGTAGCAGATTAAATAAAATAACTATGACTAATCAAAAGTTCCTAAATTTAAGTTTATTGAAATAAAGGATTCCTTAATTTAACTTGAATATATTTAATAACTGAGAATTGATCTTTAAAATTTTCAGAGTTTCTGGCGAGATCTCGGTGAGTCCAGGAACTCCACTGTCGATGGAAATCTTCCTCGATGAGAAGTCAGCGCCGGTGTACGGGTTACTAGTCAGCTATATGCATGTTACAGACACCGGAAAGCAGCAAGAAACTATTATATTGAATGGGTGTGTATCTAGTAATATTAGTACAGTAATTTCCCCTATGACACGGCAGATTGGATCCGCGTTGTAGGAGTATTTCCTTATAACGCCTTTTTACGACCTTGTATAACGCGTTACGTATAAATTATTCTCGTTTAATCTTCCTGGCTAAATGGGAATTATAAGAATAAACTATATTAAGAACGAAATATATAAGTTTTATTAAAATCAGTACTACATTCTAAATAAAAAACTTATGGATATGAACTAAAAAAAAACTAATTAGAAACAAATCGTTATAAATTACACAGTACAGAAATATAATGTGTGAAATCCCAACGTTATATAGGGAAATCGAAATACATGTTAGCTGAAAATGCGTTATAAGGGGGTAAAGTACCTTATTATGGGAGGATTACTGTAGTATGTAGTGAACATTTTTTTTCTTACTTCTTTCTTTCTTACTGTCTTTCTTTATCTCTTTTTTTATGTTGGCAGTAATGTAATAATTTTTTTAAAAAGTTTAAATTTAAATTGTTGAATATTCAAATTGTAACCGATTAAAAAACACTACTACCTGCAGCTGTTCGGTGGATCCGTACCTCTTCGATAACTTCGTGACGTCTGATGGTGACCTGCTCGCAGCCAAGTTCAGGGCGTTCAAATTCCCGGATACCACATACGTGCAGTTCAAAGGAACCGTCAGCGTGTGTCTGGACAAATGCCAAGGAGTGAGTTTCATGTCCTCAATAAAGTTTTTAGCGCTCTATTTATTTATTTATGCTTTGAATGTGGTACAATGGTATATGTTGGCTTTAAAAATTTTTATATTTGGTCATCACTTAGATTCGGCTAACATTGTCAATTATAAGTCTAAATATTCTTACTAGTATTATAAATCCGAGTAACTCAGTCGGTCTGTCCCGCCATTAGGCCAAAACCACAGAACCGATTTAAAAGAAATTTGGTGACAGATAGTTTAGACCCTGAGAAAGGATGTAGGCTACTTTTGAATCCGAAAAAAATAGTTTTTGACATATAAAATCATTTTCAACCCCTTACAACCCGTAAGGGGTTGAAAATGTTTTAATATGTTGTTAACTAGCTGACCCGACAGACGTTTTGTTGATTTCCTTTTTAATAGTGGTCACCCAGTGGTCGAAATTCGACCATAAATTATTTAAGTTAAGGTTCTATTATCAAAGACTATATATTTCTATGCGTGTATGTCAAATACATGGTAGTGTTTGCAATGACCTTTTTAGTATTTTAATGTATTTTAAAAATATATACATTAGCTTTTTTTCGGACTACTCTAATACTGTTGGCCGCAACTGGCCTTGAGCCTACAGCTACACCGAACGATAAGGGACGAGTGCAGATAGCACTCCAAACCCGCGGAAGAACTTATGGAGCGGCTGAAGGCCAACTCCCGCCTGACGGATACGACTTTAGTCTGAGGGCACCGCTGGGAGTTCAAACCTCGGCTGAGGCCGTTGTAATTTCGATCCCCGTTTGAATTGGACGGGGGATCGATCGACGGGGCATTCTGCGCTCCTTCTATATATGAACCTTCGCACTGCAAAATTTCATAGTTTATGCAATTTTAGTAAAAAGGGGTACAAAGTTTTTGCTTTATGTTAATGTTTTACACATTTCAGGTACAATGTACGAATGGTGCCACTGGTTATGGCAGGAGACGTCGCTCTATCTCGTCTGATGGCATCCCCAATAAAGTGTACGAGGTGTCTCTCACCACCTTCATCAAGGTGGACTCCAACGGCGGAGAGGAGGAAGCTGGTCAGTTATGCAAATTGTATCTTTATTTTATATGGCATAGGGTGCAAACGAGCTTGCAAACTCCTGAACGTATGTGAAGATTTATTTTATTGATGGCCTCGGCGGTCTAGTGGTTTAGTACAACGCCTTACTTCCGTTGGTCGCGGGTTCGATTCGTCGCATGGTACAAACATTTGTATGTGTGAATTATAATAACTGTCCTTATTTTATTACGCAAGTTTCTGGGCACAGAAAGGGTAGCTTCTAAATCCCTGACACATATCACCCCGCCACTAACACAGAATAAAAACAAAACTAACATTAAATACCATTTGATTGCAGAAGACTTCCTCACCCACCTGAAGAACCTCAAAATCGCAAACCAGCTGCTTGGAGATCAGGATGGAACACCTGCTAGCATCTCCGAGTGGTCACAGGAGAAGAAGCTGCTATTACCCGACAAGCCATCATCCCCTGCACTTTCGAATGCTAGCATGTACAACGCATGTTGTATGTTATTATCGTTGAGTGTACTATTGATATTTTTTAAATAATTGACAATTATTCTTTCTAATGAAACGATCTCGTAACTTTGTATTGTACAGTCAACTTGGAATATACATAAATAGAGTCCTAACCTCGTCTAGTGGTTTAGCACGCCTCTTTACTTCCGATGGTCGTGCTCGTTTCCTCGCACGGTGCAAACATTTGTATTCATGAGTATGATTGTTTGTATCCATCTGCTTGTTTGCTATGTATATATTTCCAAAAAAATGTATGTAAGTATTATTATCAATTGTCTAATACCCATAACTCAACCTCTGCTTACTAGATGGCGCTGTCCAGTGGCTTAATTGTCCAGAGTGATTTTTTTATTTAACGCTCACTCAATTATCTTGCAGATACAATTATTTTTTTATCTCAAAATTTTCTTAAACTGAAATGTGGAGTACATTTCAGTTTACTCTCTACTAATATAATGTAGCTACGAGCTAAGAGTCCACCTAGTTAATGGTGTTATTTATTCCGAGTTGAATGTACAACGAAACTTGGAAATTTCACTCCTTTTCGAGTGGGATGACCGATTTTTCAAATTGGGATTGGGTGACGATAGAATGGGATTCACATAAAAAAAAACAGAGACAGTAAAAAATAAACCCTTAGGTACCTTTAATTATATAATAGAAACCTAAAATTTGTAAGTAAATACGACATTTTCCTATTTCAATTAATACAAAATAATTTAAATTCTAATTTGTTGAATTTTGACATAATATTTTTTTATGATAAATTAAACTAATTATAAATCATAAATACTATATTTATAATTAAGTTAATTGTGTTAAAACCCGACAAGCAATTTACAATGAAATAATACGGAAATAAAAACATTTTAATTATTTCATAGATTAGGTGAATCCCTTTCTTTTTTTTTAATACCGAGATAGATAAAATTATCTATAGTCTCTTTATCACAATTACCGACCATTTTCTTATTATTAGTTCATAAGGAAAAGTGATTTTATTAAAATAACCTTAATTTAAGTGACTAATATTAGTTTTAGAAGTTAACTACCTACCTACTGTGAACCTGACTAATATTTTTTTATATATCTACTTATTTACCTACATTCTGTGTTATATACATGTTTTACGACATAGATATTAACACACCAGAAGAAAGTTGACTTTTTGCCATAATAATAACAAACATATTAAATAGTCCCTCCATTGACTCCCGCCCTCAAAAAACATCAGTACGTTTATACCTCTTAAACCGTGGTTTTTCAAATTACATCTTGATAAAAGATCAACTAGTGTTTTGATTCGTATGCGAATTGGTCATGTTTGCAGCCCTGAACATTTAACAAAACTACGTATAAAAGTAAATAATATCTGTGAATGTGGAGAAGATGTGGGTGATCTAAATCATATTGTGTTTTCCTGCTCCTCTTACGATCGTTCTTCATTTATAGAGACACTAATCTCATTAGAAATTCCTTTTCCTTCATCCATTGTATGCCTATTAGCTCATCCTAATCCTATAATTTATAAATCTCTTGCGTCTTTTATTTCCCATAATAACATTAAACATTAAAATCCATGATCACTAATTCCGAGTATATTCAAAATTTAACCCGTACCTTTCCATTATCCCGTCTCGTTTCCTGTTTTTAGTGGCATAATAGGCAACACTAGCCTCTTGCAAACGAAAAAAAAAACATCAGTAGTTACTATATTTTTTGGTCAGAAGTGAAAAGTCAAAGGTACAACACCATACAGTCTTATCTTCTGCATATTCTTTTTTATAGATTTTATTGACGGAATGTTATAACTACGGATTTTAAGAGTTATAAGGTCTGTATATGAAAGATTTCTTGATCACATTATTACGTCTTTTTTATAAAAACTAATAAAATATCTAAACCAGAGATTATATATATTTGCATAAAATATAATCTACCTACAAAGTTTGGCAGTTGGTTTCGCGCCAAAATCCAATAAATAAAAATATCTCTGTCCAAACTATTTTTCCGATATAAGTCAGGAAACTATAGAATATGCCTACGTGTTTTGAAATCACTAGTCTTATCATAATAATGCATATAGTAGCCAGTGTACTTAATTTTTCTTGTTTCATAAACATACTTTTAATTATTGGCGCCATTTTTTACATAGCTAACTAAAATTATATACAGAGTACTTATCAGTTTTTTTTCATTGCAATCATTCACAGTATTACGTAGTAAGACTGAAAAATGTCTGTGGTAAATTTAAAAAAAAACATTGATTTGTTAAAGCACATTAGGATATTATTTAAAATATGTTTTCGTAATAAATTGAAATTTATTCCTAGAGACGAGATTGAACTAGATCTAAAATATATGTATTGAGTTATATTTATCATATATTTGTATAGATTCATATTTAACTCAGTACTTAATATATATACTAAAATGTTACCTATGTGGTTGCCTAACTTAGGTATTGAGTTTTACTTTCTATTAAATCAAATAACTTTTTATATAAGTTTGATATTATGTATTTGTGTAAATTAAAAAAAAAGTTGCATATTGTTAATTATATTCACTTGGAATAAGGCTAACATTATGCGGCCAGCCGTATGCTATAAACTTTATATGTTACTTATTCTCAACTGTACTTATAATTTCAACAAAGTATTCTTTATAACTCCAAAGTAAGTGACATACCTACGTAAAATAATTAAGAGGATTCTGGTCTGAATTTTAATAATGTGCTTATGCCAAGTAAACAAACTACTTTGTACTTAATAAAAATAATTTAATTATTACTGTTTGCTGATTGCGGAATAATATCTATTTAGAAGAATTTTTAATAAAATAATTGATTTCAAAATTAGTTAATTTACCATCTTAAATATACATATGTATACAACTTATCTAATAAAAAATATACCAAACTAATAATTACGTTGTTTTACTACATTACTGACTTTAAATTTGTCTATAATAGATCTTGTATCTGTGTAGGTAAAGGAGTTACCACCCCGTCTTAAGTAAAAGATCGTAACTTCAAATCTTACCGACTTTATAAACGTAATTGTAATAATTCATATTTCTGACTGACTCTCCAGTGAAATTATGTTTTTTCGGTATTGTATCAATATGTTAGCTCTTAGATTAATACAGTCTGTAGGATTCTAAAACAGCCAACAAAATATAAACATGTCAAGTGTTACATTAACTGTGAGGTCGGTTTTTGGACTTCTGAGCAACAGTCGTGACATTTTTATTTACTAACTAGCTTTACACGCGACTTCATTCGCATGGAATTTAACTTTATTTTTCTAAAATAAAAGTAGCTTAAGTTACTCCTTACTACATCAGCTACCTATCAAAAAAAAGTCTTGTCAAAATCGGTCCAGCCATTTCAGAAATTAGCCGGAAAAAACAGACAGACAGACAAAAATTCAGACACTCCTATTTTATTTATATGTATAGATAACCTACGTCCTCATTTAAGAAGGGTAATAAAACAATCGCATTTATAACATTGATTATATGTACTTCCGTTAATTAAAATGAAGTAGAAAAAAATCGTCAGCTCATATTAATATCATAGGACTAATTAATTATGAACACAATTTTTTGTATTGTACCGGAATCAAACCAGTGACCGTAGAGGTAGGTAAGGCACACCTATAATCATATAGGTGCAGAAAATAACAAACCAATCACATTTCAGTCTTTTAATAGAACCATATTAATAACTGCAAGAAAGGGTATACTATAAACTCTTGTAGTAAGCAAAATTGATCAAATCTCAACTCTATTGCTTTTACATACGGTAGCGATTCCATTTTGTTGCAAATTGCATTTATGGATGTTTGATTCGACTATAAGAGCTTATGGTCTAGACCCTGATCAATCTAATAATTTATATACAATTTTAATAAACAAGAAGTTAATAGATAACATACAGAAATTAAAATACAATATGTCTATTTGCAATTATATTTTTTTTATTTTCCATTTGATTAATGACAAAGGATATGACCCCAAACGGACCAATCGTCACAGAAAGAAGAGTCTACTCTCTTTAGAACATTATGTTTGGTCTACTCTGTGAATTAATTAGATCGCGCCTTTTGTGCTGAAATATAATTTAATCTTTCAACTGTTAGCTGTCAAAATGACATTAATGACGCATCTGTGAGAACAATTACAAAACCTTTCACAGATGAGGCTAGTGTCTGCGTCCAATAATTGGCTCCTTCGCAGATGAGAGGAGTGCTTTTCAATTGTGTACTAGCTACGTACTGTTTCTATATTTCATGTTCAATGAAACATACACCGTACGCTTAATTGATACCATAGTGTAAAAAAAATATGTTATCGATTGAGTATCATATTTCAATGGTAGGATTCGAGAAAGTGTGACCTTGTGTGACAAAAGGTCCTTATTTATATCACATTTCAAAATTTATAAAAAATAATTCAACAAATACAGTACAAATTTCAAAATATGTGACGTCACAATATCGCACACCTCCGCTCACAAATGTGACAAAGGCCTCTTTTCTTTTCTTTTTAGTCTCTGTCACATTTGTGAGAGATCACACATTACGAAATTCGTATGACGTATATAGGGGACCCTGCTAACAATGCTTATCTCAAAGTAGTTTGTGTACCAGGAGATCAGGTATAAAGTGGAGGTAACAACTATAGTCATATATACCGCAAAGATCTTGTTTTAACAACCCACACGTATTACAAGACAGATATACATAAACACCGTATACCAGGAGATCAGATATAAGATAGAGGTAACATTACTGTGCCCAAAACTATAAATATATATCAGATACCTTACACTTCACACCGGATCTCTTCATACATGTACTAGGATATCAGATAGTAAAGGTTAAGCCGTCATATCTTTGAAACCATTATTAATTTAATTCCTTAGCAGTAAAATGTACCAGAACGTAAGCATCCAATGAACATTTATAACTGATTTTATTTCACAAAAAGAAATTAATGTATATAACTTAATTATTAACATTTATAGAATAATATCATGACACTAAACAATCCCATAGCATCACAAGAAACATTTAATAATATTATAAGTACCTATACATATATGCAATGTTTTTGTCACTTTCCTGATTTAACTTCAGATGCCCAAATTCCACCAATTCGGGTTTTGCAAAGAAAAATCTCTCCAATAACATTGCTTCTTTAGCTTTTTTGGGCTACAAATGTAATATAATTTGTAGACTTTACTAATTATTTTTATTTAAATTATTCTTGAAAATTGATAATCACACACTGTAGGACTACGTATTACCCATTATATAATTGCTACAGACCCTAATAGGAAGTTTATCTTATAAAACTAATACAATTCAATATTTACAAAATATATTGCTTCAAATGGAAGAGAAAAGACTAGGTTACACAAATGGATAGAGATTTTTTAATTTCAATCGTATTTACGCTTTTATGTATTTTTGTCGTATAAATAATAAATAATTAATAAGAAAAGATTATACTTTTTTATGTTAATATCTATTTAGACAAAAGGTCAAATGAAGAGAACATAATAATACAATAGCTAGAAATGCAAAGTAATTATTGAAATTACAAAAATGTTTTTTTTTCTATAACAAATAGCTAGAATGTTCTAAAAGAGCGTAAATTAAACTTTTAATTCTTATTAATCAAAATAGTGATATATATTCATCACTGCGAAAAAAATGGATCTTTTCTAGTAAAAACTATATAATAATTGAAAATCATCTTCATCAGCTTTCTGTTTCACCAAATATTTATATGATTATATTATTTTTTCCCATATATGACTCATGAATTCGTGATTTTTAATGTTGGTCATTCTTTACAAAAACATCTAATTTTATCTAATTGGCACGACACAGTACACATTCTCCAATACAAATGGAAGGGTTTCTGTCTTCTAATTCTAATGCAAAGCTCATAATTATTTAGGAAATTTCATTTTATTATTTAATTAAAGATTTTTTGTCATTTTTTTTTCTAAATATCTAATAACATTTCGTTTCTATGACAGTTTGAAATATATCATATTATCAACTTTTGTGTGAATAATGATACCAATATAAGATAAAAAAATTGGATAAAATATTATTATAATATTTGTGTAACCTAAATATTTTAGACCAGGAATAATATAAAAACACAATTTTTCCTATACAATTAACAAATAGAATTATTTTTAAATAGCAATTACATGTATTACAATATCAAAGTATACGAAAATTCATAATACTCGTATTCACAAGCGTTATAACTTTTTTATGTCTTAAAAAATTAGTTTCGAGTATTTTTTTAAATCACCAATTGAAAAATTTGCTAGTTCTAACAATTTATTACTAAATAAGAGAGCATTATTTTATTACGAAACGCCCGACAAAAAATTTAGGCCAAAATATGAAATAAAATAAGAAATAACATCGTACGAAATAATACTACATAGCATATTTATATCAACCACTACAGTTCTCTACACATCGACATGAGTTTCATCAATTACAGCATATTCACAGTTACTTAGATATATAGAACACATGGACATAGACAATTCAATCTGTCACCTGTTTCTCTGACCCGCTCTGCCACCCCGAATCCATAGTGTTTGTGTCACTATAACAATGATGATGGTTTGTTTTTAAAATTTCATCCTTTTCCTCCCTAACGCCTTCGTATTGTGAATCTGGTCCTAAGCATTTCGAAGTTTCCGGATCGTTAGAATACATTTGATCCTGTGTTCTAACATCCTCGTCAGACAAAAGTGACTCTTCTGTGTTAGGAGATAAGGGCGAATGTGTAGGCGGAGGTGGCACGAAGAACTCAGGCTTGTTAGAATCAGAACTTGACTGCCTGGGGTGCTCTTTAGGCAAGTTCTTTGGACTTGACCTTGGCACGCGTAATGGACTCATGTGATTCCGCATCTTCGGACTCCCTTCAACCCTTATGCTAGAATTCAGATCGGACATCCTCCTATCTTCGATTCGTTCCAATCGGTCGCTTCTGGTTTCATTCATTCTATCACTAATGCGAGAATCGTTCATTCTCTCACTGATTCGAGAATCGTTCATTCTCTCACTGATTCGAGAATCGTTCATTCTCTCACTGATTCGAGAATCGTTCATTCTCTCACTGATTCGAGAATCGTTAATTCTATCACTGATTCTAGAATCATTCATGCGATCACTGACTCGAGAATCATTTATTCTATCACTAATGCGAGAATCATTCATTCTCTCCATTCGTGATTCGTTCAAACGATCTCTGGAATCATTCATTAGCTCCCGCAGTCTCGTCTCGTTCATTCTATCGCTGATCCGGGAATCGTTCATTCTTTCGAGTCTGGACTCATTCAACCTTTCAATTTTCGAATCGTTCAAACGATCTCTGGAATTATTCATTCGCTCACTCAGCCTCGTTTCATTCATTCTATCGCTTATTCTGGAATCGTTGATGCGTTCTATTCTCGAATCGTTCAGTCGATCTCTGGAATCATTCCGATCACTGACGCGACTCTCGTTTATACCATCACTGATTCTTGAATCATTCATTCTGTCACTCATTCTTATTGAGGTGTTGAGTTGTTCTAACAATTGTTGTTCGGCCATTCTGATAGTGCTAATTTCTTGTCGTTGATTTTTTGTGTGTTTGTCGTTTTGTCGCGGGCGACGTTTCGAACCCACTTGCGGTTGGGGGCGCTGCTGTCGCGTGAGTGTGAACGAACCCGTATCAGATTCAGATGTGGATTCTGGATGGTTCTCTATGGTACCAACTAATGCTGATACATTGGAATTCATGCAGCAGTCAGCCTGGAACCAAATAAAAACAATATGATAATACTACGTAGGATATATTGAGGTTTGTAATTTCAATACACAGAAAAAGAAAAATAATTGTTACTTAGTTTGTTGTTGGTTGTTTACTAGAGAATAAAAATTTTCAATATTAAAACTTAATGTAGATTTCAATATTGGAATTTTCAGACATGGACATTTCCAAACTGAATTATTAGGCCGTAACATATATAATATATACAACTAGCTGTTCCCGCGACTTCGTCCGCGTGGAATTTAACTTTATTTTTCTAAAATAAAAGTAGCCTAAGTAACTCCTTATTGCATCAGCTACCTGCCAAAAAACAAACAGACAGAAGCCAGACAAGAATTGTAAAAAATGTTATTTTGGTGTATTGTACCGTATTTATATTCATATCCATCATCATAGTAAAAAACGGTTATTTCAATATTACAATCAGACAGCCCAATTTTATTTATATGTATAGATTGAATAACTCAAAACTTTCAAATTTCAGAAATCAGACTTTAAAGACAAACCTTTAGGGTGCATTTTCTAAAGTTAGCAATTTTTAAGTTAAACTAGTAATGTACTAGGTATGTGTGTCATTCATTAAACTGTAATACAGCTTCCAAAGTAAGCTGCTTGACGGCTGAAATAGGTGAAGCTGAGGCACACAAGCAGACGACTTTATACAAAGTGTAAGTCGGCAAATTATAACATCATTATATTAATACGTGAAACAAAAACTTTACCTTGACAGAGACGTTGCAGCAACTGGATACGTCTGCGAAGTACACTTCGGATTCCGCATTCTGATTACCATTGCGGTCTTGCATCGAGGACCTGGAAATGATAATAATGTTTAAAACAAACTTTGCAAACATAGATCTTTAAACGGCACGCTCGCACGCACTAACGCATGCACACACGCACGCACTCACTCACGCATGCACACACGCACGCACGCACTCACGCATGCACGCACGCACGCACTCACTCACGCATGCACTCACGCACGCACTCACTCACGCATGCACTCACGCACTCACGCACTCACGCATGCACGCACGCACTCACCCACAATTATACGTTCGCTTACCTTATAGGAGAGTGTTTGTCATTCTGGAAGCCGAGGTTCTCCTTGCCTTGTTTAGGACACGAGTCAGTGCTTTGATCTGAAACTGTATAATTGATCATTTAGAATATTATATAGTTATTATATTATATTATATATGTTAACTAGCGTTGTTGAAAACTCTAACAAAAATGGGTATTAAAACCTCTTCAATAATTTATTTAATAATATTCAAATATACAACGCCGTGTTCTCTATATTACGATTGTCATTTGTTTTTATGTTCTTCAATATTTTTGTTCCATCGCTAATTTTATCGACATTTTAATAAATATATATAATTACGATTTAATTTACAATTTGGTGTTTTATAAATATTTACAACGATTACATCCACGCACGTTGTTGAGATTCTCACAGACGTAACATTGTAAAGGAATAAAATGTTTTTTATTCAAAGAGCTTTTGAATAATCACATATCACTCACTCACTTTGTATATAATTAAATTTACTACTGTATTTAAAAGAACAATAAAGAATATATAAAAAACAATATTAAAATTCTTACCTTTGCTTCCACTTTTTTGATGTAAACACTCAATTGTGACATTGTCATCTAGTCTACAGTCCCTGTGTAGATTGCCAACACTCATGCCTAAGGACCTCTGACAAGCCCTATACGGAACCAAATGACCTCTTAACGTGTTAAAACGCCCATCGGGACCCAAATGTCCCATTTCTTGCATACGAGCCATATCATTCACGTCTGTAGGATACATTTGAGCTAAATGACTCAATTCCGGATTCAAACGGCTCATTTCTGGATTCAAACGGCTTATTTCTGAATTCAACCGACTCATTTCTGTATTCAATCGACTGATTTCTGGATTCAACCGGCTCATCTCCATGTTTTGGGGTGCGTGGTGGACTATGTATGAGTTGCGAGCGCACGCATGAGGCTGTATTGGTAGGTTTGTATGGTCGTGTATGGGCATTGAGTTGCGGTGGACGTCTATATGGTGGTGATGGAGGAGCGTGGTCGCCGCTGGATCTTGATGCAAATGGTGTCTGCAAACAAAATAATAGATTTAATATTATACTGTAAACTGTAACAGAAATAATAACTTCTTTGATTTTTTACAAAATTGATTCGAATATCAAATTCAGAGATATTGAATGAATGAAATGAATGACTGATAGGATGAACTGGACGGTAGGGAAAAAAATTATAATGTAAAACTTGACGTTCATAATCGGCTAAAATGACCTACATGAATAAATGATTTTTTAATTTGATAACATTTTAATGTTGCCCAACCTTTTTAAAAATTACAGAATGATCACTCAACAGATGCGTAAATTATCATATAATTCAAATGAAAATATTATCAAAATAAATAAAAGTGAACTAAAATTATACAGAAAGAGAGCGCAAAAGAAGGTTTTTGAAACTTCTGAACACATATAAAAAAAATCTTTTGAGAGAAAAGTTTTGTTTCAAGAACGACACGAGAATGTTATATGTTAGAAGTTAAAAGTACTAGAACATCATGACGTACCTGCTACCACTTCTCCCTTGAGGACTGTACGGCGGCGGCGGACCCCAGACTCCAGTTTGAGCATCAAAACTTCCACTTGTCTCCCCAAACCCTTCCTGTCCGAACTGAGCGAAGCTGGCTTGACTCTGAGCAAATCCCGCCGGAGTTTGTGCGAAATTCCCCTGAGTTTGATTGAAAGACTGAGTTTGGTTGAAGGCCGATTGTGTTTGGTTGAAATTCGCCGGTTGGTTGCGGAACTGGCTGAAATTGTAGGAGCGATCTTCGTACGCCGGTTGAGGATTTGTGGTGGGTGTGGTATCGTTGTCACAGAAACCGTACGCACTATCGCCCGATTGAGGTACGGCACCCATACGGCAACGAGAACTGAAATATATATCTATATTAATATTATAATGATCAAACGATTTCGCACCACACACCATCGACAGGGAATTCATTCCCAAGTGGTCTCGGACAGTGCGGTTTCAGAGGAGCTTCCTCCAGCGTACACTTACATTGTGGAATGAACTACCTGCCGAGGTTTTGCTAGAGACTACAACATGGGAATTTTCAAGAAGGGTATATTCAGGTTCCTTAAGGGACTCTAACGCGCACGTGACATCCTTGGTGTTTCAGGCGTCCATATGCTACGGTAACCATTTACCATCAGATGGGCCGGAAGCTTATTTCGTTGGCAAACAAGCTTACGGCCCATCTTATGATAAATGGTCGTAGTACAAAAATAACCTTGTTGGTTTAGCGATTTTGTACACCGCGTTACTTCTGTTGAGGATTCGATTCCTCGCACTATACAAACATTAGTATTCATAAGTATGATTGTTTTTATTAGTCTTTAGTGTTTTGTATGTATTTACCAAAATCGATCAAGTATCGATGCATTTATATCAGATGTCTAATACCCATAACACAAGTTCAGCTTAACCTGAGTCTATCTGGCGCTGTATTAATTGTCCAAGGATATTAATCATATTATTAATAATATATATATATCATTATTATAAATAATATTATAATGAACATAGACTCTTTTTTTCCAAAAAAAAACAGACAAGTTCACAAGTAAACACTTGTTATTTGATTATTATATTTCTTTAAGACGATACTCACTTTTGACTGGTATTCCTCGGCCACGGAAACCAGCTCCAAGCAGACGTCTTCCTGCCGGTGCCAGGATTAGGAGAATACAGGTTGCCTATCCTACCTGTGAAACAAAAAAAACTAATGATTAAAGCTTTCAAAACATAGCAGGTGTACCTACATCTCCTTCTCTATCTTTGGCTGTAACCTATTATTGAAACCTTGAGGATTTCAGGGATGTTTGAATGATTAAAAATGAATTTTTATATATTATACATTACACAATACATTATATAAACTAGAATAAATAAAATAAAAAGATAAATATGTATACATATATAAACTTCAACTGAGAGCTAACTGGTGAACTGATGAGCTAACTGACCTGACCTCATGCTCATCTTATCATCCTCCACTGGTGCCCCGCCAGCGTAAACCGTTAGCGCAGGCGGGTGCACCATTCCATTATCATCCATAAAAAAGATATTTAGACTTATAATTAACAATGTTAGCTGTTGCATATCAGTAATAATAAAAGTGAGAAACAATTTTAAAGTCAACCTACCCACATTGAAGACAACGTAAATAAACAAAACAGCGACTCAAATGACAGTCATTAAAACTATTATATTATTGTAAACATCACGAACCTGGTGCCCAGAACCTGTGCTGCAAGCTGATGTCCCAAGCCGGCTGTGTGGGATGGCACTGTGCACAACAACCGCAGTTAGTCTGAAAGTTAATAACAAACAATATTTTTTTCTCTCCACCATCAGTCTTCAGTTATAATCAGATTTATTGATATCTACTTTAATATTTCGTCTATTGACTTGAAACTCTATTATTGTATACTAGCTGTGCCCGCAGTTTGACCCGCGTGTAATTTATAGCCTATATATTATTATGATGTAAAAACTATATTACTGTAAAGTTTCATCAAACAAACAGTTCCGTTTTTGCATGAAACTCCATCCATACACACAAACTTTCGCGTTTATAAGATTAATAAAATAAAGAGTACTTATATTTTGGCCAGACGTTCACTCTCGCATCGCACCCGCGACCATTAGAAGTGAACCGGTGTGGTAAACCGCTAGGCCATCGAGGCCGAACTCTTAAACTCCAAATAGATTTAAAAAAATCTCTCAATATTTTTTGCGAACTACTCTAATGCTGTTGGCTGCATCCGGACCGGATGTTAAGAGGCGAGTGAAGATGGCACTACAAACCAAAGGAAGGACTCATGGAGCGGCTGAAGAGACCAACGATACGATGATACGACTTTAGTCTGAGGGCACTACTAGAGGTTCGACCCTCGGCTCAGTCCGTAATTTCGATTCCCGTTTGAATTGGACGGGGCATCAGAAAGCCTTATTAACAAATTAAATTCTTGCCTGTTATTCTGATTTCAAATTCTTTCAATTACTGAAAGTTACGTTATTATCAAAAAAATTACAAAAAATACATCTGAGGCGTATATCGCTAGTTGGGTATAAAAAGGAGTAAATAAAAAAAACAGTTGTTACCTGCACCGGGCGTCCGGATGGTTGAGCGTTCTGTCCCGCTGGTGGACGGTACAATGATCTGCATCTCAGTTCCAACTGCTCCCAATACATCTTCTTACGTTCATGACTGCAACATAAATATAGCTTTTACCCGCTGCTTCGCTTGCATTGAATCCATTAAGTAACTTCTACTTCTACTGGTTGCTAGATGGCGCTGATTTATAACTTCAATATAGACCCCTAGATGGCGCTGAAGTAGTAAAATGTTGATATTTTATTTTTTGTTTTTTAATAAAAATTATGTTTATTCTAATCTTCCAAGAACATGTGTACAAAATTTTATGATGATCGGTTGATTTTATGATGATTATTCGGTTTTTGGTTGGATTGGGGGAAATGAGATTGTTAGTAATGTGGACTGATGATCTTATTGCTCGCTATGTACCATGTCAGGTTGACCTGCACGCGGTACTCCCTGGAAACCATCGTGATAAATTATTGATGAATTTGTCACGATGAGCTAACTAACCTGACCTCATGCTCATCTTGTCATCCTCCACTGGTGCCCTGCAAGCGTAAACCGTGAGTGCAGGCGTGTGCATCATTCTATTATCATCCATAAATGTATATTTATTTATAGCTTTCATGTATTTATGAGCATCATCAGGCATTGAATAGAGCTCGAGTTAGCTTGGAAGCCCAGTGTTGACTGTTCAGCAACCAAACTGAGATTTATCTTTGAATGACTACTACCCGTGATTCGTCTACTTTTTAAAATAAAAGATGTACTATCTCCGTCCTCGTAATACTATCTATCTTCACACCAAATTTCGTTAACATCTGTTCAGCCGTTTATTTGTGAAAATATAACAAAGAGACAGACCGACCCTGGATATAATATTAGTATAGATGTATAGACATACACGACCTCATTATCTGGCCTTTATTAGAAAAACTATCACACTCTGCTGTCATAGCAACGGATATTGTCTAGGTAACAAGAAAACCAACATAATAAAATCAAACTGGAAAGCATTGAAATTGCGACTCTAAATAAACAAAGATAAGGACTATCAAATTTTGTTATAATCTAAATAGTTTTGTAGAATATACTCTAGCCTCATTTCCCCGCAGTGAATTGACGTATACATTCTCTAATGTTTTGTAATCGGGCGTTACTTAGGTAGTACTAAATATTTTTTATATGAACCTGTGTATCATCTTTTTTTGAACGTAGGATTTTTGTTCAAAAGTTGAAAAAAAAAACGTTTTTATTAATATGTTATATTCTTTCACAAAAACCAGATAGAAAAATAACACAATTATAAAAACTGAATCTATGTTGCTTGTAAAACCGAAAAGTTTGCACAGTTTCATACGAAAATTGTTTACTTTAAATTGATTGCTTGCAATTGCTGATAAAACCTTCATACTAATAAAAATTCATGTTATACAGATTCATAGAAAAAATATTTTGTTCCTAATAACGTATAGATTCAATTTAGACATCGTAGTCGTAAGAATAGTGCCAACTTAAAAACTATTTGTTTAGTGTTAGCCGATTTGACTTTCAGTGTCTTGGCGTTTTTTGTAGTGTTTATTTTTTATATTTTGATGATATACACAAGCAATCATGTCCCAATCGCAGTCACATGCACACAGAAGCAGCATCAGCCAGCATTCCAGATCTGTGAGTCACTTTATTAATGACGCTGATGAATTAACTGATGTAGAATTAATACGACAAGTCAACGATTTGAAACACCAAGTCAAAATATTGACATTGGAGAATGAAATATTCGAAAGGACTATTATAAGGCTGGAACCAGCGTTGATGCATGGAATCCAACAGGCTTTAGACTACGCCAACAAACTGCAGAGTAATTCTTCATTAACCGTTGGGAGTTTCGTCAAGTCGCAGACTTCTAGGATCGGAGTGTTGGAATCGCTTATGAGTCCATCGAGAATGCTAACGAGTCCATCGAGGGTTTCTACGAGACGTGTCGATTCTTCGGGAAAATTAGGCGGCACTGTCATATTCGGAACGGGTCCAAGAATCAACGTGTTAGAACGATCCGAACTCGTGTCAGCCGAAATGGAGATTCTTATAAGCAATTTAGAAAGAGCAAGATATAAGGCCTCTAAACAACATGCGCTGTTGAAAGCGCAGCTAGAAGAAATAGGTGTGAGAGTGAACGATATAGAAAAGGCTAGTGGGTCTTTTAATGCGCAAGTTTTAATTGAAGGTTGGGACAAAATAGCGCAAAGGATTCCAGCTGAAATATGGATAAGGTTTATGACGGAGTGGATGAAAATAGCTGACAGTCAAATAGGCAAATTGAGACTTAGGACCAGTACATTGAATACACAATTCAGCAAATTGAAAGGACAGATAAAAATAAAAGCGGAATTGAGCGAGAGTCTCCGCGCGATTGACTTTGATAAACTTAAAATCGAGAACAACGAATGCATAGAGATTATCGAGAAGAAATTACAACAGTTGGGTGAATTAAAAAAGATGACTGGAGATGCAAATTTGAATTTGGCCATTCATAAGAAAGCAATGATGGAGCAAAATACGTATTTGACAAATATTATGAATAGTATTAAAACTAAAGAGAAATTGACTGCTGAATTGGATAAAGAAAGAGATAGAATACAGGTACAAGCTGACATTTTGGATCAGAAACTTGAAGAAGTGAAGAAAATAAGACAAGCGTATGAAGTACCAGATATAATGGATTACGTCTGTGTGAAGTCTGAAGTGACAGACTTGAAACATGGTATAAAACTTTTGGAAAATAGACTTCATATACAGCAAATAGCTTTGTCGTCGCTTAACAAAAAATTGCATTTAATGTACGTGAAAACTTAACTGTATTATCTATGATTTTTAACATTATCTAGTTAATTATTACTGCAAATTTGTTGTTCAATGCTTGTTATATTGTATACTTAATGAATAAAGTTTGTCTGTCTGTTCATTAGTAGTATTTTCATCTAGTGTATTTTAGTATAGATCTAATACCACAGACTTTGTACAAAGTCGTCTGCCTGTTCTCTTTAGCGAAGCAATTTGATTTGTAAGATTTTAAGAATCGAACCTGCGATCATCGGAGGTAAAGCGGTGTGCTACACTACTGGACCTCCGAGGCTGTCCGTATTTAGCAGTGAAACTACAGGATAAGCAAAACTTTGTCCTCAAAAATGGTGATATTTGAGAGGTTCTAAGAGAAGAGTTTTTGTTGAATGTAACTGCTACGGCAAGCTGATGGTAAGTGGTAACCGTCGCCTATATACGTGAAGCACCACCACGGATATCGCGTCATCGAGTGACAACTAGTCTCATACTTTCTACCCCTGTATACCTATAGTATATTCAGCATGATTGAGAGAGTGATTTATAGATTGATGGATTGGGGTTCTGATTTATTTATTTACTCACTTAAGCAGCAAATAAAGTGATTGATTGATTGACTCACCTAAGTAGCTGATATGCCAGCATACAACTGAAGATGCAGACCAACACAGCGGTGACTGACAAGGCAAACACTCCTCTCAAGCACCAGTAGAGGGCTCCGTGTACAACACCACAATCTTTCACGCCTTCAAACACGCACCGAACTCCTGAAGGAAAGAATATAATATCTGTAAAGTATATGGAATTGTTTTTCTTTTAAATTAATTAATTGGATATGATGGTTTGTGTGAAAGATGATATTTATAAAAGGAGATGAATGGATAGATTAAAAAAAAGATGGATGGATTGTGTAAAGATGACATTTATAAAAGGAGATGGATGGCTTGATTAAAAAAAAGATGGATGGATTGTGTTAAAGATGACATTTATAAAAGGAGATGGATGGCTTGATTAAAAAAAAGATGGATGGATTGTGTTAAAGATGACATTTATAAAAGGAGATGGATGGCTTGATTAAAAAAAAGATGGATGGATTGTGTTAAAGATGACATTTATAAAAGGAGATGGATGGCTTGATTAAAAAAAAGATGGATGGATTGTGTTAAAGATTACATTTATAAAAGGAGATGGATGGCTTGATTAAAAAAAGATGGATGGATTGTGTTAAAGATGACATTTATAAAAGGAAAACTGCGATGAAAAATTCCTTGTGAATTTGCTATGATGGGCTAACTGGCCTGACCTTATATTCATCCTAACATCCTCCACTGGAGCCTCACCAGCGTAAACCGTTAGTACAGGCGGGTGCACCATTCTATTATCTTCAATAAAAAAATGTTGAATATTGAATTATTATGTTGACAGTGTTCAGAAACCTATGTAGCCGCTTAAGCTTAGACATAGAATCCAGATTCTTACCATCATCATCACCCCCATGCTGACCATCAGCTGGCGCGGAGAAACAAGTGCATGTTCGAGTTAACTTCGTGTATTCACATAACTTTAAAGTTTGAAGCCTGTAACAAATTTATAATAATTACTCTATTATTATTATTAATTAGTAATTATAAATTTCGTTGAGATAAAGCCAATAGATCTTTAAGGACATTAAATTCTATATTATTACACTGACGGCCTCGATGGTCTAGCGGTTTAGCACACAGCTTTATTTCCGATGGTCGCGGATTCGATTCTTCGAACGATACAAACATTTGTATTCATGATTATGATTGTTTGTATCAGTCTGGTTGTTTTCTATGTGTATTATGTATGTATTTACGAAAAATATATAATTTAGTATTTATATCATATGTTTAGTTCCCATAACACAAACTCTGCTTACCGTGAGTCGGTAGACGATAGACGACGCTGTACTAATTGTCCAGGGTTATTTATTTATTTATTTATAAACACATTTGAATAGTGATGGACATTCTTTCCTGCGTGATAGCCTATTCCTACGTGAAAGAGCGTACATATAATGGCAGCTAATTTTACTCTTAACAAATAAAAAAATCTTATTTCTCACATAGGGACCGGAATTTTTTTTATTGTTAAATACGTATATTATTTTTTTAATATATTTTCAGTTAGACATTTGAGGTAGACATTATACCCGGTCCCAACGTGTAAAACTTTCGTTGCAGAGTGACCCACCAGTGGGCAAGCGATCTTTCAAGTGTTAAGTACACAAAAAATATATCCCAATTGAGCATTACCTATATTTAAAAGTCAGTAGATATATATACGTACTTATTCATGTGAATAACAGTGGTGGTAATTGTCACCAGCACGCAGGTGAGTGCGCACACGAGACAGCAAGCTCCCACCACTTTGATCTGAAACATAAATATATAAACATTTACACTTGTAATATTTCTGCCAACACTCGACACCCTTCCAAGTAATATTTCTGTCGATTAGTTTACGTCTCTACATAATATAGATTTAAAGTCAGTGTAAAGTCAGGTCAAGCTGAAGAGATAACGCCACCACACATCCTAAGAGGAGGAGGAGAGGAAACCATCGCTCCTAAGAATATCCTTCAATTCTTGTCTCTGACTGGACTATGTAGATCGCAGCACTGCAGGTCTAAAGCACCTGCCAGATTTCCTCAATAAAATCGAAATTCGACCATAAAATATTTATATTAAGGGTCTATTTTCAATTACTTCTATGTATGACAATGTATGTATATGTATTTTTTTTTTATTCTTACATTTATTTAGGGACTTTTATGATAATATGATAATGCCAGTCCCATCGTATCTTATTACTAATCTTATCTTCTACTGTACAATGAAAATAAAAATTTTGCTGGCGATGATACAGGATCAGATTATTGTATCATATAGATGTTGTATCATATAAATATTTTGATGATAAACAGACATACTTTTCTTACCATATAGCTGTATCTGTTTCTTCGTCTCGCCAAGCTCATGATGCAGACCCCAGTTAACACCAACTGTAACAAATGAACTCATAAACAAGGTTTTTCAAGAAGGGATATAAAGGTGTCTGAAGGGCCCGCAACGCGCACGTGACACCCCTGGTGTTTCAGGCGTAGATACACTTCCTTGTATTCTCTCTTTGATGGGGCAATAGACCCGTCTTTGCGGGTGAAAATCACCAAACAGGGACAACAAAAATATTTTTTTTTAAAGCAGCCAAAATTTAAAATTTAGTATTTGGAAACCTTTTTGGAAAAGTATGAAGGTAAGGGTGCAGTGGTTATATTGAGGTTTAATTATTATTAAATCGCTATATATTTTTATTACCATAGCAGCAGGTACAGCTGCCGGCACCGTCTCCAAGTGTTGAGGAGAAGCTGTGAAGAACCTCAGCACTATATGCTGTGCAGCCAGCAGACCACCCAACGCGGCCGCTAGCGCTCCACAGCCCACGCACCACCACGCGTACTTGTGGCGACGGCATGACGTCACGTTGTTGAAACCCACTGAAGCTGTAATAGACGATTTTTCTTTTATTTTTTATTAGGCCAATAAAGGGTACAGTTGTACAAAAATGCTGCGGTGGTCTGGTGGAGTCACGAGACTAGATAGGGTGCAAAATGAATACATCCGCGGTAATTTCAAAGTGGCCCCAATAACGGAGAAACTTACGGAAAGGCGTCTCAGTTGGTATGGCCATGTGATGCGTAGTGACGAGGATTACGTGGTCAAAAAAGCCTTAAGACTACCCGAACGCAAAAAAGGCAGAGGACGTCCTCCAGCCACCTGGTGGATCAGTATGAGCGAGGTTGTCACTGCGGAAAAATTGCCCGACCCGACAACCCAGGACAGATTGTCCTGGCGCCGAAAAATTAGGAGAGCCGACCCCGCATAAAGTGGGACAGAGCTAAGAAGAAGAAGAAGATTAGGGACTTTTGTCCGTTTTCGTATGCTAGTCCTTATCGTACATCATATCTTAATCCTTACTAATATTATGAAAGTAACTCTATCTATCTGTCTCGCTTTCGCGCCAAAACTTGTGAAGCGACTTAAATGAAATTTGGTACATAGTCTAGACCCTGAGAAAGGAAGACTTCTTTTAATGCGAAAAAAGCGTTGAAAGAGGAGATGAAAAGCTGTATGGAAGTATCGTCGTATCTTATTATCTAGGTTGTTGATCAAATATAAATGTAGTATGTGTCGCAATTTTTGGGTCGTGACACCCAAAAATTCTGATGATTCTGAAATCCTGAGGATCCTGATCGAACCGCGATTTGGCGGTTTCAGAGGAGCTTCCGCGTACACTTGTATTGTGGAATAAACTGCCGAGGATTTTCTCAAGACTGGCATGGGGTTTACAAGAAGGATATATTATGTTTTCTTAAGGGTCGGCAACGTGCACCTGTCAATCCTGGTGTCGTACTCCAGGCGTACACAGGCTACGGTAACCGTTTACCATCAGATGGGCCGTAAGCTTGTAGTTTTCCACCACAGTTTAAAAATATATCTCTATAATACAACTATTATAGAACGCAAGTGCCGCTAGATGGCACTGTACAAAGCCCAGCCGACGAACAGTGACATTGTCTCATTTTACATCTAGGAGCGGTCAAGGCAACATCTGCCTGGGCTCAGAGATTTTAGTTTTAGAATAGCATTAACAATTTTCAAAAGTCAATCACATTATATGTATGTTGAGTTGTCTATGTTTTACATTACATTGAAAATAGAATGGAATAGAAAATCCTTAATCAAATAAACTTAATTTCAGCAGTTTTGTATGTAACTTTTAACGGTTAATATAAATAATTTGATTGCAATAATTTAATAATTTGCATCAATGAAACCATCGGTAAATATATTGTTACAAGAAATTAGCTACTTGCACAGATATACAGAAGAGAAAGTTTTAAGTTTGTAATATTATATTATCTGTGGTTCTAAGTTATATCAAATGAAGACAAAACCTCTAAAATGTCTGTATATAAAATTATAAAAACTGTTGCATAATT
This sequence comes from Achroia grisella, assembly GCF_030625045.1. Lineage (NCBI taxonomy): Eukaryota > Metazoa > Arthropoda > Insecta > Lepidoptera > Pyralidae > Achroia > Achroia grisella. Next base: position 2,027,021 of record NW_026712626.1, read on the forward strand.
TCATACAAAAATATTTTTCATTAACTAATGGGCCCGAGTATAATAAATATGTTTATATTTTTTTTTATTCGCGGCATTCAGCTTGATTATATACTGTGATTATGATTAATTACCAAAATAAGGAGGTGGCGGCACATAGTGTTGTGCCACTTCAGCAGCAATTGTCGACTGAGGTGCCGATACCTGATATTGTAACACTTGCATAACACCACACGCTTGCATCACATGCACTTTAAAAAAAAAGCTCTAACATTGAAAATACACACGGGATTCAATAGTTCCAATTCGCGCCATTTTTACACAATTAAAAAAGTTTATTTCTTTTAAAATTCACAGATTATAAAATTATTCGATAATGTTTACAGATGCACTAAAGATACAATTGATACGAAGTTTTGAAATCCGCGCCATTTCGATAAAATCGATATTTCCACCCACGCAAACGTAGGGACCGATGACCCTTTTATGAAAAACAACAATGATGTTTACACTATTAAATACACTGGCATTATGTACATTTTGTATTCACAGCACAAATAAAATCAATTCCATTGTCTATATCCTTATGCTTGGCAATATTTAACACAATTGTCCCCTATTGCTCGATTTTCTAATTGTATTTTAACAATACATGAGTATAACACATTCATTTAAACAAATCACACACCGTACACTTGTTAAATAACTTGAAATATGTCGGCTATAATAATATTTTATTTCAATAGAATTGGGTTACATTATTAATTCAGAGCTGTTACAGAGTAGGTTATGTGTTTTAACAATGGGCTTGCTCCGCGCAGAAGCAATGGACACTTTATGGGGTGCAGGTAAAAAGGTCGTAAACTCTCGTTAACTGGAAGTGAAGATTTCGGATTGTGACTTTATGATAACAATTTGGCGCGGAAATTTAACTACCTGTCTGTATAAGAGCAACCATAGATTATTAATATATTGTAACTATAGATATATGTATAAATGTTATGAAAATTGTTACAAATGTAATTAATTTGTAACAATTTTCATAACATTTTAATAATTGTTGTGTTATATTTTATATGGAATTATGTGCAGATAATATTATCTATACATATAAATAAATTTGGAGTGACTGTTTGTAATATTGAAATAACCGTTTTTTAATACATGCACATGAATATAAATACATACACCAAAATAACATTTTGTACAATTTTTGTCTGTCTGTTTGTTCCGGCTTATATCTGAACCGATTTTGACGGGACTCTTTTGGCAGGTACCTAATGTAATAAAGAGTAACTTAGGTTACTTTTATTTAAGAAAAATAAAGTTAAATACCACGTGGACAAAGTCGCGGGAACAACTAGTCTTCTATAAGATCATATTATTTTTTTTTAATCTACCGCTCATTCGTAAAGTCTCATTACATGAATGATTTTTTTGAGAGATTTTTTTTTAATTTAAATATAAATGTATGGAGTCCGCTATGGGTATTAGGCTTACCTTGTGTCAGAACCATTCATATATATTCGACCAGAGATATTCGCAACAAAAAAAATATACCCTATACAGGTATATTTTTTTCTTTATGCGAACATCTCATTCTTTGTACTTCAGTTACGTGAGAATATTTTTTTTAATAACACCTGCATTATATTTATTTGTAAAATACATTGCACTGTTGCGTTGGCGACAGCGTCATTCATTGTTAACTTTTATATATTCCCCGGAAACCATAATTTTAAATCGACAGGTATCGCTTTTGCAATGTTACTTAAGTTAAATTTTATGAAATAAATGTTATTCTATTCTATTCTATTCTTTTATTGTTATAAACGTATATTTATAAGTTTTATGTATTTATTTATTTATTCTTTTGCACACAAAAATGTATACATGGCGGACTTAATGCCTGATGGCATTCTCTACCAGTCAACAGTCGCGTTGATCAGAGATAATAAGAGAAAAAAAAGAAAAACAAAGATTATAACAAATATATACAGAAAAATAATACATATACATATATAGTTTTAGTAGTCCATATTTATTTTATTTATTTATTTGTACACTTTACATCGATGGTTATAGACCAAATATTAAACAGCTATCCCTGCACTAAACTCAATCCTTGTGTCGCAGGAATCAGACCTTTAAATATATCTGTAACTAGCTGTTCCCGCGACTTCCTCCGCGTGGAATTTAAAATTATTTTTTTAAAATAAAAGCAGCCTAAATTACTCCTTATTACATCAGCTACCTGCTAAAAAAGCCCCGTCAAAATCGGTTTAGCCATTTCAGAGATTAGCCGGAACAAGCAGACAGACAGACATAAATTGTAAAAAATATTATTTTGGTATATATTCCGTATTTATATTCATATGCATGTTGTAGAAAACGGTTATTTCAACATTACAAACAGATACTCCAATTTTATTTATATGTATAGATGTATACATAAAGGAGGTAATACTAAACGGTTACTTAAAGTCATTATTTAGTAGTTTAGTTATAGTACTATCTCCAAATCTATCTAACGTGGATAGCAATAGTGGTGCATGCACGGGATTTTCATTTAATGTTAGACATAGACACCTATATAAGTAGACATTCAGATCATTTTCTTGAAGGAACTAACAGACGGGCCCTGTTTATTTATTTATTAAACCTTTAATGCACAAATACACAAATATAGATGCATACGGCAAACTTAACACCATGAGATATTTTCTCTCAGTCAAAAGTACTCTGTGGGCAGTGCATTAAAAAAAAGTAGGTATACCACTTAAGATAACAATGTAAAAAAAATAAAAATACCTATGATTATAAACTAGTCCATAATCTTATATATATAAAATTATCGTGTCACAATGTTAGTTACCATACTCCTCCCAAACGGCTTTATCGATTTTTATGAAATTTATATATCCATATTCAATAGGTCTGAGAATCGGCATCTATCTATTTTGGATATCCACCCCTAAATGTATCTTTTTTTATTTTTTCGACATAATATTTTATTTTCTTTTTATTATTATTTAGGATTGAAAAATACATACAACCCTAAATTTTCACCCTTCCAGCATGAACCCCAATTTTTTTAATGCGATTTTAATTTATAATATGTATATGGCAAAACAACGTTTGCAGGGTCAGCTAGTTATATATAATACATAATATTAAATAAATATTTACACATGTACTCAATATGTATAAATATAAAAATATACTCGTACATATACATATACACACATACTTTTAAATATATACCTATACAAATCAACAGTGAGTGTTCAGATGCGTAAGTAAAAGAATTGTTATTTAACATTAAAGAAGGAATTATTCTGATTTTAGGAAAGATATTAAGATATTAAGCGTAATTTAGATTTAAATATGAATTTGGTAGTACATCCCGCTCTTCCATATACATTGTTATACATGTTTTTTTTTTAGTGGCTTTAATAATAATAATCTCTCCCTGGGGCCCTGAACCCCGGCCGACTGTGCTTCTGCCGGGGGTATGTTGCCATCTCCTCTCCTTAAGAGGGGAGATGAGAATTTTTGGGAAAAAAAATAAATAATAATCTCAGGACAATTCACACAGCGCCATCTAGACCCAAGTTAAGCTAGCTAAAGCTTGTGTTATGGGTATTAGACAACTGATATAAATACATAGATTTTTTTTTCGTAAATACATACATATTATACAGAAAACACTCAGACCGACACAAACAATCATACTCATGAATACAAATGTTTGTGCCGTGCGAGGAATCGAACCCGCGACCATCGGACGTAAAGCGGTGAATGGCTTTGCTCAATAAATATGATTTAACAGATTATGTTTACCATTATTTCGTCTGTTGGTGGCCGCTAGCACGCTGGTAGGTGGTCGCGGTGGTAAAGCTGGCGGGGTGTCGGTCTTGGCCGGAGGAGGTGGTCCAGGATCGTCTGCGCATGCGTACTGAGCTGACGATGGCTTGCATGTACACGCAACTTGATACTGAAATAATTTAAAACATATTTATATTATATACATTAATTATTTTTTAATTATTTTTTATATTATATACATTATAATACACATTAATTATGTATTTATTTAATTCAGTCTTCTAATGGCCCATTTTTTTATGGATGATAACGGAATGGTGCACCCGCCTGCGCTAACGGTTTACGCTGGCGGGGCACCAGTGGAGGATGATAAGATGAGCATAAGGTCAGGTCAGTTAGCTCATCGTGACAATTTCACTTAGAACTTATCACGATGGTTTCCAGGGGGAACCGCGTGCAGGTCAACCTGACAGGGTACATTGCTAGCAATAAGATCAGCAGTCCACATTACTTACAATCCTCTTCCCCCCAATGGCCCATATAAACATACCTTACAGACTAACATACATATGAAAGATATTAAATTTAATATAAAAATATAATGTGATATAAATTGTCTGTGGTCACGGCACTGATGACGACAATCAGCCACGGTAGCGCCGATACACCACACCCTTCTGCCAGCAGTCCTCCTTCATGAAGGTGGGCAGCATGTTGGTAGAAACTCGGTGAGTATATTAATACGTGAAAAAACTTTATACTCCTTTTTGTTCTTGTCCAATTCAAACGGGGATCGAAATTACGATGGCCTGAGCCGAGGCTCGAGCCAATGATGCCCTCAGACTAAAGTCGTATCCGTTAGGGGACGGGAGTTGGCCTTCAGCCGCTCCATAAGTCATTCCTTTGGTTTGGAGTGCCATCTACACTCGCCCCCTATCGTCCGGTGAAGCTGTAATGGCCAGCTACGGCCAACAGCATTAGAGTAGTCCGAAGAAAATCAAACAAACCTTATGCAAGTCGGAAGTGACAGAGGCGCTAGTATCGCACTCCGGGCACGCCTCGGGCGCTGGTGAACTTCGCGCTGACGTCACATCCGCCATCGACATCTCGACTTTGGACCTGTTAACAAATTGAAACTGTAAGTTTCTTGATTCGAAAATATCGATACTAATCTCATTTTATTGCACATCACTATGAACATAAATAAAGGTAGGAGCTGCACTTTTTTTTAATTACCAACTCCGATTTTAATTTATTTAGTAATTGCTTAATTGGACCTTACTGTTTTATAATAAGGTCTCAAATTGATGGAGCAATATGGTATGCCAGTATCATCTGCCACCTACATCCGGGACAGCTGTCAACCGACTGAGCAAAGGTGTAGGTTTGACATCTGTGCGGGATTTCAATGTAGGTATATTTAGTACATAACTTATAATATTTATCATATATTTGACGACCTCGGTGGCCTAGTGGTTCACCCCGCCGCCTTACTTCTGATGGTCACGGGTTCGATTCCTCGCACGGTGCAAACATTCGTGAGTATGATTGTCTGGGTGTTTTCTATGTATAATATATGTATGTATTTACGAAAAAATATCGATGTATTTGTATCAGTTATTTAGTTCCCATTACACAAGCTTTGGCTTGGGTCTAGATGGCGCTGTGCCAATTGTCCTGAGTAAATAAAGTTCTAAACTTTAGCACATTATTAAATTACGTATATTTACAATATTACAATATTTTTAGTTAAAATGTATATCGAGAGGTAAAGTACTAATATTGTTCGCTTAATTTCTGGCTACCAGCCCTGCTTCGCACTTGTGTACATGTATTACTAGCTGAAGCCACGGTTTCACCCTCATGAAATATAGCCTATATGTTATTCTGATATAAAAACTATAATTACTAGAATCCATTCAGTAGTTTTTGCGTGAAAGAGTAACAAACATCCATTCATACTCACAAACTTTCAAATAAGATACATGTAAACCATTCTCTTGAATCAATCTATTTCTAAAAATTGCATTAAACGTTTTGTTTTCTAGCATTTCTGCTAACAAAACATTTCGAGAATCCACTAGTAATGCAACGCCTGGATTAAAGTCTGGCCGCTCAGAGTTTGCGTTTCTGACAGGTCAGAATCGAATGGGCGATAAAACTTTGAACTGACGTACGTACCTACATAGTTTTTAAAAGTCAAACCACACTGCATTGTTTCAAGGTTATTTGGTCATATCTTGCAAAAACAAACAGTTTATATAAGTTTGAAACAGCGCAGTTTGATGTTTGAACCGAAAACTGTTGCTTTTTACAATAACCCAAAATTAATACTTTTATTGTAAGTTGGAATCATTATTAATTTTTTAATATTATCACACGTTAACAAGGCAAATAAAAGATATTTAAAATTTTGCCTTAAATTGTACGTCAGTTCAAAGTTACATCGCCCATTCAATCCCGACCTGTCAGAAATGCTAACTCTGTATGGACGCAGTTCCCTTTGCCTTTCCGTTAAAGAATAAACAGAATGAAAAAAAGCAAACTCTGTAATGTAAGTTTGTAACATTACACGGTGTCGTAACTTCCCACGCTAAAAACAAAAACCGCAGTCAATCTGTTGACAGCTTCTGACAAACCACATGCACGCGAGCGGGAGCGATGACCGAACGACCGGACCGTTCAATCATTCGTTCATTAAGGCAGCGGTTCTAAAAGTGACTTTCGGTGATTTTTAGTGGGTCACCAGTAATTCCTTACCCACTGGAAGTTTTCTTTTTATGTTTTATATACTATATTTATTACTTGGATAAATAAGTTTGACGGCTAACTTCCCATCTGGTATTAATAAGAGTTATGAAAATCTATGCAAATTAATAAAATTAAAGTATCAGTTTGTAATATTAAATTAACATACTTTAACTAAATGCATATGAAAGTATATAGCGTACTGACATCCAAATATTATTTTAAAATGTTTTAGATAAAATAATACATCATTACATAGTATAAAATAAAGTCGTTGCAGCTGTCTGTCCTAGCGATGTATGCTTAAATATTTAAAACTACGCAACGGATTTGGAAGCGGTTTTTTTAATAGATAGTGATTCTAGAGGAAGGTTTATATATATATATATATATATATATATATATATAATACATGCGAAGCCGGGGCGAATCTAGTTTCATAATAATTGTCAAAACATTTCCTAATAATGGCGAAATTGGAATTCTAAACATTCTTGGTATAAGCTTCAAATTATATTAAACCGTCTTTATAGAAATCAAGTAGTAGGGCCTCATGCATGAACGCCTCGGTGGTTTCGCGGCGTTGACATAAGGTTAACACCCTATGATTGCGGGTTCGATCCCAAGACGGAAAATGCGTTTACTATCAATAGTTACAAAGGTATAATAACAAAAAGGGCTACGAAAGCAGTGGACCGTAGTATATACTTTATATAGAGACGTCCGCGTGGGTAACTTAGTCTCACCTAATACAGGCGCCAAGCAGCTTGCTTTGTAAGCTATTTTGTGCTATTTATTTATTCTTCTTTGCACTATTCCACCTTATGTGGGTTCGACTCTCGTATTGCAGCACTAGGACATACTGTCCTGGTTTGTCGGATCAATTAAAATGGGGTTTTATTAACAACCTCTTCTTCAACCTCTCCTCTTCAACTTGTCTCACCTACTACAGCCGATAAGCAGCTTGCTTTATAAGCTATTTTGTGCTATTTATTTATTCTTCTTTACACTATCTCACTTTATGTAGATTTGTCTCTGCTTTCGCGTCGCCAATACAATCTGTCCGGGGTTGTCGGATCGGTTAAAATAAGGTTTGTCTCCATTACTAACAAGCCCCTTACCCCAGTTTTGGTATTTTTTTATAATAATAATATCTCAGGAAATTCCCAAGTTAAGCAGAGCTTGTGTTATGGGTACTAGATAACTGATACAAATACATAGATATATATTTTTTCACAAATACATACATATTATACATAGAAAACATCCAGACCGATATAAACAATCATGGTCATGAATACAAATTAATGTTTGTACCGTGCGAGGAATCGAACCCGCGACCATCGGTTAGTAAAACGATGTTAAACCACTAGACCACCGAGGCTGTCTAGTGGTTTAGCTTATGGATCATAATGGATGATGCACCGCCTAACGGTTTACGCTGGCACCAGTGGAGGATGATAAGGTGTGCATCAGATCAGTTAGCCCATCGTGACCAATTCACCAGGAATTTATCGCGATGGTTTCCACGGGGAACCGCGTGGAGGTCAACGTGACATGGTACATTGCTAGCAATGGGGTTATTACTTCACATTTCTAATAATCTCCTTTCCCCACACTTAGTATTTTTAAAAAGTCGTGTAAAGGTAAATAGACAGACAGAAATACACAGTTTCATATTTATAATATTAGTACGGACAGTAAACGATATTACGCTGTGCAATGGATCCGTTTTGTGGTAATAAACTAGTGAAAGCCGATTATTAACCTTAAATGTTCCCACAAGTTTGAGTAATTGCAGCTCATTTTTCTTCACACAATAGAAAAAGCTGTTTAGTGTTCAGTGTCGGAGGTCAGTGAAAGTGCTTTTGCATTTTTACCTCGTTTGTAGATACAATTTTTTTATAGTATAAGCAGATAAGATAATAATAATAATAACTTAAAAAAATCTGCAAATTCTAAATATTCGTCCTAATCAGGGGTGGACCTACCTAAGGGCTTTTTGGGCTGCAGCCCAGGGCCCCGAGGATATATAAAAGGATATAAAGGAGAAGAAGGATGACGGTCATAAGAGTCTGTAATAGACCTACATGAATAAAGATATTTTGAATTTGAATTTGAATTTTGAATTTGACCCCAGTCCCCATTGAAACGATATTTAGTATATAAAAAAATATATAGAATGTTAAAAAACCTATTATAAGGTTGATTGAGATCAATCAAGTGCGCGTCTATCGAAAGGAACGGGGAATTTCTGGTCGCTTGTTTTTGGTCTGTGTATTTTGTTAGTTGAGTAAGGTATAGGTAATTAGGTAGGCCCCTAAGTAGATTTAACCCAGAGCCCGACAAATTCACGATCCGCCTATGGTCCTAATAAATCATATCTCTTACAAAAAGCCACAATACTAAATACTTGTCGCATAACTAGAAAAATTCTGATTTCCGCAATAATAACATCTTCACATAGCACAACCTCTCCCACACTTGGCTAAGGCGTATATAGGTGAGTATTACCTTCTTTTAAACCAGTTAAAAGAAGAGTAAAAAATAGTTACATAAAAATAACAGTTATTCTTACAATATATATTAATGTTAATGTTCAATAACGAGCGAGCGAACTAACAAGCGGTGGATAAAAAAAATGTTATGACTATTCAAAAGTGCTTAAATTAAGTTTATTTGAATAAATTATTTTCTATTCTATTCTATTTATTATTATATATAAAATAAAATTTAATGAATGGCCGTAACCCAAATAAAGTCCCTACAAGCAGGACCTATTCACGGAGCAAAAGGCTCTACCACAATTCATTTATTTGTGTAAACGCGCAGTAGTACAAATCGTAAGTAGGTTACACGATATAATGACATCGTTTTATACAATAGCTTGGACAATTAATCAATTAGCTCAATTGTAATACTAGATAATTAATGTACTGTCATCTCCATGGACTATAGGCCATACAAATCGTTACTTAGTCATTTACAATTTCAACAATGAGACAGTTAAGAAAAGTAAGATAGGAGTTTTTTGACCAACTATTCTAATGCTTTCGGCCGGAACTGGTCTTTACAGCTTCACCGGACGAAAGAGGGCGAGTGCCGATGACACTCCAAACCAAAGGAAGGACTTATGCGTACGATAGTGGGCAGTGCAGATGGCACTCAAAGGACTTATGAGGCGGTTGAATGCCAACTCCCGCCTGACGGATTCCACTTTAGTCTAAGGCACCGGTAGGGATTTGAACTTCGGCTCAGCTCATCGAAACACTATTTAAATTAGACAGGGTATCGATCGGAAGGAATGTAGATAGGAGACGGTCATAGAAAAATAACTTTACAAAAACCTTATTCTGTTTCATTGATTCTGCATTTAAAAAACATAAAAATAAATAAATCTGTGTTGTATCTGGCTAATCAGAAATGTATTTATTGTTCTAAATTTGTATTTAAATTTATAGTTAGTTTTTAATTGTACATTCTTATTTATACTATTCTGTCTTGTCAATAGTTTTCGCAATATATCTCAGTCTTTTTCTATAGTTTTCCTTTTTACCTATACACATCTATACATGTAAATAAAATTGAAGTGTCTGTTTGTAATATTGAAATAACTGTTTTACCACATACATAGATATGAATATAAATACGGTACATACACCAAAATAACATTTACAATTTTTGTCTTTGTGTTGTTCCGGCTAATCTCTGAAATGGCTGGACCGATTTCGACGGGACTTTTTTTGGCAGGTAGCTGATGTAATAAGGAGTAACTTAGGCTACTTTTATTTTAGAAAAATTCTTTATAGAAAATAAAGTTAAATTCTACGCGGACGAAGTCGCAGGAACAGCTAGTATAAAATAAAACTACAACATCCTACAATACTATTTGCTCAGTATTAGCATCATTTCAATCGGTTCCTAACCCTAAAACAAATTTTACACCTTTTTTTATAAAAAAAAAAAATAGAATAGCAACGAGACGAGATCGTGACGCTCCGAGATAAACGTGATTCTATAAAATTTTCCGCCGTCAGTCAATTATCTACATTGGTCGTGGTTTAGGGTTTTTAGGGAATCATTGTCCGCGGTTTTTGTAAACATCGAAGTGTTATTTCATCACGAATAATTGACGAGACGATTTGAAGGTAGGTTTTGTCATCATTGCCTTTCCTTTATCCCATTATTTGGGGTCAGCGCAGTATGTAACTCTCTTCCACTGATCTCTATCGGCCGTCATATCTGAGCCTACTCTCTTGAGAAGGTAGGTTTTATATTTTTTCCATTTAATTTGAACAAAATAGAATAGAAAATTCTTTATACAAATAAACGTACATTTAAGGACGTTCTATTTTTTTTAATATACGATTAAGTACTATCATAGATAAGATAATATGACATAGTATTACGTAGAAAGTCGAATAGAAAAAGAAAAAAAAATAGAGAATAGAATAGAATTGAAATTAATTTATTTAGATAAACTTTAATTTAAGCTCATTCGAAAAGCTGTCTCATCACAAGAAGGAATAAAAAGAAACTTTCGTGTTACTCTTTTCAATATTTGTAGTTACTTTACTTTTTTAGGTTGAAATGAGTGAATACAAATTACCAACTAGCACTAATTCATTAGAGTCAAAATATTAAATAGACAACAATATACTCTTTTTATGTAATTATATTTGAGTGTATACTAGCTAATGGTCCATATAATGAACAATGATAAAAATAGCTTACATACATGAACAGCACTACGGATATCACGTTATCACGTAACGTGATAATGTCCTCTTTCCGTTATAGAGACAAACCGCAAACAGATGTGTCTGAAATCGAGAGTACTCTTACCACAATTAACGCCCTTTTTTTAACGTCAGGAAAATGTTCATAGAGGCCCACCGACTTAGGGGCCGAAAGGGGACTGCCGGATTCTTACCGACCAAGAACCTGACGACTATTCCTCCTCGAACATATCGCAGTAGGCATGGAATCGCATATGCATTCTCCAAGACCACTAGCATGGTTTCCATCGAAGGGATCTTTCATGTAGGCGTGCAGGGAATAGCCTCTGCACGCCACCTTCCGGTCCCTAATACCTCCCTGGTGCCCCCACCAGGGAGGGGGATAGGACACTGTTACTAATGTGAACTAGCGATCTTATTGGTAGCAATGTATCATATCAGATTGACCTCCACGCGGTTCTCTCTGGAAACCATCGTGATAAATTTCTGGTGAATTTGTCACGATGGGCTAACTGACCCTACCTCATGTTCATCTTATCCTCCTCCACTGGTGCCCCGCCAGCGTAGACCGTTAGCGCAGGTGGGTGCCATTCCATTATCATCCATAAAAAAAATGCCACTTTGATGAATAACAACCCTACCGAGACTGACCGAGATACAATCCTGCGCGTTCACCGCTAAGAAAACCCCTATTTCATGTGGCTCCGTAATTCTAGAACACATCCATCACCATCTCTAAAAGTATTGGGATTCTCGGTATCGTCCACAGATAACATAATATGTATCGACTCTCTCTCTAGCACAATTAAGTTCCGTAGACACCTCGAAAAAAAGGTCAAGTTGGCGTCCAAAAAGTTCGGTGTGCTAAATAGAGCAGTACCAGAGACTCCTCTCATATAAGTCACAAGTTCGCCCGCATATCGAGTACTGCTCTCATCTGTACCAAATAAACTTATTTTCTTTTCTTTCTTTTTTCTTTCTTTCATCTTTGGGCAGGGCAACACCAGAATACCAGACTCTATATATAAACTCAGAAAGTGATTTAGTTTAATTTTATAAAAAAGTTTAACACCACGTGGACGAAACAGCTAGTACCACAATAAATCGCAACATCAATTTAAACCCAACAGATACCTGTCAAGTTTTTGTATCAAAAACGGCGCAGCGGTAACGCACGAACAGTCGTATGACATACATTTTATTATATCACTTTTCTGAGTGCAATAAGGTTGAAAATACATTAAATTATTAACAATAGCATGCTTTTACCTGCTTACTTTTATGGTTATTTCGTTTTTTTTGTCGTTACCAATTTTGGCAGGTAAGAACATCCTTGTTATAAGGTTATAGATTTTTGGTGTTCAATGGCGGAATTTCAGATATGTGGCCATATACCAATGAGTTGAAATCCTTTCAGACCTTTGACAGACTGGGCGATTATTTGAACATAAAAATCATTGTATTCTTACTCAGCCACGACAAAGTCGGAGTAAATAAACTCAATTTCCTCATTAACGAAGTCACAACGAAAGTAGTAAATTGTCTAGATCGCTTTAATGTATGTATCAAAGGAGATATTGGGCAGAACGTATATATTTACCATTTATAATAAGCATATTCATAAAAATGAAATATTATGTTAATTATTATTACTAAATTTACAATTTATAATAATCATTATCATAAAAATATTTAATATATTATTGATGTTAATTATTATTACGCATAATTTATTAAATTTTTACATATTGTCAGAACGTATTTCCCTTTATAACAATCATATTCATAAAAATATTTAACAATTAACATATTTTTTTTGCTATTTATTATTATGCATAAATTATTAAATTTCTGCTAGTTTCGTTTTAGGACTACTTTCTAGGCTAATGGCATCACTTCTGTCTGTCTGCCTACCCTGTGTGAGTTTTTTTGCGTGAACATAGACAGACTTTTATTTATAAGTAAAGGGGTTAATGTGGGGTGTAATACCCCTAATGGACCCCTATTTTGACGGGACTTTTACTCGGAAATAGTTATAAGGAGTAAACTCAGGCTATTTAAATTTTATACACGTGGTTGAATTCAAGAATACAAATAGATGCTATAAACCTTATTATAAAGAAATATCATTAGATATATATCTTCATACGTAGGAATGAAGGTTATATATGAATGTGGATGGTTATAAGTACAGAGGAAAACCGAAAAAGAGATGGATGGACTGTGTGAAAGATGATATGGCAAGGGAATAAATAACGAGATGACTGCGAACAGGGATGAATGGAGAACATATTACGATGACCACAAATTAATGGAATAAGAAGATCTATGTATGTATGTGTATTATTATTATTATTATTATATTTATTATATGTATGAAGGTATCCGCAGAATACCAGCGTCGTGGCACCCCGTCACGACATATGCTGAGCTGAGACCTATTTGGTACTATAAAATTAATATAAACCTATATAATGCATTATATAATTTTTTTTATTATTGTTATGTACCAAATAAACTTTTTTCTTTCTTTCTTTCAAGAAGAAGCAGATGATGATGACCAATAGGTATGTATCTAGACAGCCGACTGATTTCAACTGTGACTCCCATTCATTATTGTATTGTACCATTTACGAGTAATACAAAAATATGTATGATGCTCAGATGGTACAATGGATGTTTGTTTGTGTGAATGGATATTTGATAGCATTGATGAAGTATAAAAGACCTTGTTTAATTCAGACATAAACGATACACCTCGGTTTCGCCATCTTATATAGTGCTTGTGATTTTAGTCTTTTTATTTTAAACAATTCACACAGAATATTCTAGACCCAAGTTAAGCTATTAAGCTTGTATTATAGGTACTAGATTACTGATACAAATACATAGATATATATTTTTTCGTAAATACATACATATTATACAAGGTTCGAACCCCTAGCGGTGCGCTCAGACTAACATCGTATCCGTCAGGGGGAGTTGGCCTTCAACCGCTCCATAAATCCTTCCGCGTGTTTGGAGTGACATCTGCACTCGCCCACTATCGTCCGGTAAAGCTGTAAAGGCCAGCTACAGCCAACAGCATTAGAGTGTTCCGAAAAAAGTCAAGATTAGTATCTGTAACTTGTCGTGATACAAAGAGAATATCAGAATTCCTCACACGTGCTAAGAAACACACAGATAGAATAATTAAATGTTTGAACCCCTTTTTAATAGTTGTTAGGAATAAAAAATGAGATTCCAGGGACCGGTTTTGCACCTGCCGCGTTGTACTCAATATTTATAACAGCTACAAAGTATGCTTTTTAGGGTTCCATAGCTAATAGTGACAGAGGAACGCTGGGATAACAATGGGCTACTCTACATATACTAACATAGAGTAAAGAGAGAATTTATTTTTTTTAGGTAATTCGAAAGGAAAACTAGGTAACGATTCACTGTGTGGTACGGTAACCGTCTTACTAGCAATGCATGGTACACTGGTAGCAATGGGGTTACTATTTATTTAATTTAGACCACTAACAGCCCATATTATAAATACCTTATAGACTAACATGTATATGAATGATATATTTAGAATAAAAAATAAATATAAATTTATATCAATTGTCTTATAGAGCTAGGGGTGCTAGTTAGGGTCAGACTGAGCTCCACGCAATTCCTCCTGGAAACCATCGTGATAAATTGCTATTTGCTACGCACATTCTATAAATAAGAACAATAATAATAATATCTATGGACAATTCACACAGCGCCATCTAGTCTTAAGCAAGCAGAGCTTGTGTTATGGATACTAGACAACTGATATAAATACTAAAGATATTTTTTTCTGGTAAGTATATAATATACATAGAAAAACCCAGATATATACAAACAATCATACTCATTAATACAAATATTTGAAATTAGTAATCGAACCCGCGACCATTAGAAGTAAAGCGGTGTTCTAAACCGTTAGACCACCGAGGCCGTCAATATATTTATATATTTTATTTTATTACCTTTTCTAACTACATAAGGTCGAAAATACTTTAAGTACAGTATGCTTTTACCTGCATACAATTACAGTGCATACAATCCCGAAAATAGTGCCCTCCTTTCTTCGTAATCGGGTAAACAGTTATATTGTATTTACTAAAAGAAACGGTTATAATTTTTAATAATAATTTTATTATACAGCAACCGTTATGAATGGTTATTTTAACCTAACGTTGTTAGTTTAATAACGAGGCCAAAATGTAACTAAGTAGGTATATACATACTTGCTCATCCATTTGAAAAAAAATATTCATATCCATATCCATCAACTTAACCACCACTAAACATCAACAAATCAAATTAAAATACCTTTATTCATGTAGGTCTATTACAGACTCTTATGATATATGAAATATATAGTCAGTTTGGAGTGCGTCGAGCTAAGAAAAACTGACAAGAAACTCAGCTCTTATTGAACAAGTCAATCAAATCAAAATATCTTTATTCATGTAGATCTATTACAGACTCTTATAATGTCAAATCTACTGTCAGTTCGGAATGATTTCAAAATGAGGAGAACTGACAAGAAACTCAACTAAATGTTGTACATGTTTACAATAATACACAGTCATTAAAATTCAATTAGTGAGAATATAGTGACCACCAGGATATGCTATTGCATTTTCATCAAGAGGAATAATTTAATCAGTAGCTGTAACCCGAATAGACCAATTCCGACAAGCAGTACCCGTTCACGAGTATGACGAAAGAGATGCCAAATAGTGTATTATCAGCTGTCAAATAATAGATGCTGCAGATGTCATTTGTAAAAAATATAATGAAATTGTTATATCATATTATTGACTAGATGATTCTTTGACTTCCATATTTGTTTGTAAACTACCCAACCACAATCTTACTAATAATTAGGCGGTCTAGCGGTCTAGCACACCGCTTTACGACCGATGGTCGCGGGTTCGATTCCTCGCACGGCACAAACATTTGTATTCATGAGTATGATTGTTTGTATCGGTCTGGGTGTTTCTATGTATAATATGTATGTATTTACAAAAAAAATATCTATGTATATGTATCAGTTATCTAGTACCCATAACACAAGCTTTAGCTAGCTTATCTTGGGTCTAGATGGCGCTGTGTGAATTGTCCTGAGATTAGTATATATTATTATATAAACGCGAAAGTTTGTGGATATAGACGTATAGAGTGATGGATGTTTGTTACTCTTCCTCGCAAAAACTACTTAACAGATTTTAATGAAACTTTACAGTAATACAGATTATACAGCAGAATATGCTATAATTTCCATGCGGTAGATACGGCGGGCACAACTAGTTCTAAAATAAAAAATAAAATACCACAAAATGTCGACATCAGGTCATAATACATAAGTTCTTCAGTTTCTATTATATTTAATTACTTTTGTAAATTTTGCAATTTGCCAGTCTGTATTGAACTGTTAATTTTAAACTTTCGTGTTTAATATACATTAATTAAAAACGTCGAGAGAGGTAAATACCTTTATTTGCCACAAAATTATTCGTGTTAAGACCCGGTTAATAATTTAAATAATGTATTGAACTGTATTCAAACAAAATGTTAAATGTGTAAAGCTAAGCAAAATTATATTTAAAAAATAACACACAGCTTCATCACAAGATGAAAGAGGGTTGCTCGTCTGGTGATGAATCTGTTTTACGAATGAGCGGTAGAATCGATAAAACATTATATAATTATCCAAAAGTGTTTATATTGAGTTTATTTGAACAAAGATTATTTTTATTCCGATATAATAGGTACGAAGCATACGACCGGCCGGATGGTATGCACAATGGCAGGTCATGGCCGTTTGTATCGAAGTCCGTTGCCAGATGTGGCTGGTTATAAAAAGAAGCACAAAGTCCCGTAGAGTGTGATGTAACAGTTGCTTACCAAAAACGGATACTTGTAAGACCGCCTCGAGTGTGGACGCCTCAATTTAGTGTTGCCATTTCGAAATATCGCAGTCCAAAAAGGTTTTAAAAAAACACCATTAAAAAATAAAAGGCACTGGATCACAATACAGCCATTTTTAAACTCCGACGCTGTGGAATACAGGCCACTTATTTAGTCTATGATCTATTTATATTTCGAATACCAAAATTCTATTCTAAATTGTCACTGCTTTCTATTGTTTCGTGGTTTGCTTTATCGGCCACAGACGCAAAAAGAGGGACGTTTTAAGTTTGAAAAATCTATGGTATCGTAGCTCCTAAAACCAGTGTAATTATAATATTTTTCTTATTTAAATGCCTCATAGAGATGTTTGTTACAATTAACGTTATGTGTATGTTTACATAATTTACACCTCTATGTAAACTAATATATAGTTAATATAGAGGATGCAGTGCGTAGTGCGTGTAATGTTTTTTTTTATTGATTTAAAGTATTTGTATGCATATCTTCTTTAAAAAAAATATTATCATTCTGCACTGGTTCTCTATTTGAACTATAATAAGTGTACAATTTCATACTCTTCCGTCCGCGGAATTTTCGTAAAAGGTGTATATAAAGTTTTTGCTTCACGTCACCTTTATACAGTTCCAAATTCGCGAAACACTTCAGTCCTAAACAACCAGACTTGTAAATATTGTTTTCTATCATGATGACCTCAAATCGTCGTTACAGTACATCAGCAGTGACCAGCGGAGCCAATGACCGACCAATTAGCCACAGTTACATATACTACACTCGTATTTAATAACTGTGGGATTGTTGAGCATTATGCACTCAATACAATAATTTTCATTATATATATTACTAGCTGTGCCCGCGACTTCGTCCGCGTGGAATTTAACTTTCTTTTTCTAAAGTAAAAGTAGCCTAATTTACTCCTTATTACATTAGCTACCTGCCAAAAAAGTCCTGTCAAAATCGGTCCAGCCATTTCAGAGATTAGCCGGAACAAATAGACTGACGGACAGACAGACAACAATTGTAAAAAAATATTTTGGTGTATGTACTTACCGTATTTCTATTCATATGCATGTAGTAAATAACGGTTATTTCAATATTACAAACAGACACTCCAATTTTATTTATATGTAAAGACTAGCTGTGTCCGCGACTTCGTTCGCGTGGTTATCAAAAACACTATATACACATTTTTGGCTAACTTGAACCGTTTACGCAGCGCACGCAACGGAAGCCCGCAAATATATAGATAGATAGATAGATAAAAATCTTTATTCGTATCCCGATAACAAAGATAGTACAAACAAAATTCAAATAACACATAAGAATAGTAAATAATTATAAAAAGATGAATAATTTTCCCCGTTTTTTCAACATTTTTCACTGATGCTTCGCTTCTATTGGTCGTACCGTAATGTTATATAGCCTAAAACCTTCCTCGACAAATGGACTATCAACACAAATAGAATGTTTCAATTGGAACCAGAACCAACTAACAAACAAACTTTTCAGCTTTATTATACCTATTAGTTTAGAGGGAAGGGGATTGTTAGTAATGTGGACTCTTGACCTATTACTAGCAATGTACCATGTCAGGTTGACCTCCACGCGGTTCCCCCTGGAAACCATCGTGATAAATTCCTGGTGAATTTGTCACGATGGGCTAACTGACATGACCTCATGCTCATCTTATCATCCTCCACTGGTGCCCCGCCAGCGTAAACCATTAGCGCAGGCGGGTGCACCATACCATTATCATCCGTAAAAAAAAACCTATTAGTATAGATATATAGATCTAGTTCTATCATACTCCCCATTCCCCGAAATGTCAGGGATATCATTTTCTTAAATTTTGCATAATAAATGAAATCAATAAAAAAAACCATTACATGCACTACCATGTAGGTATTTGACACAAACACGCCTATATCCTGATTTGTTTGTTTATTATTAAAGTCTATGGTCAAATTGAGAATAGATAAATATTGTTTGTCTTTAATATTATTTGCCTATTATCTTATTGAATGTTAAATTAATTGTAGACGAAATTCGACCACTGTGTGACCACAGAGCACTAATTACAGTAAATTTCTTAATGTATAGCATATGTAGAGCCATACATACGTCCACGTGAAAGTAATATTACTGGCAAAGGCAGTTAATTACAAATTATTTATTATTATTTCTAGACAAGGTTCAAAGCAACATAATCTTTGAAAGCAGTCATAAACTATCTTGACAAATTCAAATCTGTATCTAAACGAAATCGTATCATTTATGGCATTAACGTCATTTGATTTATTTATCGACATTTCTATTTTTTATGTCAATTTTACATAAATTTAATGTTAATATCGAATTCAATTAATATACCATTTGTAATTTCAAGATTTGATTAGAATATGTTTCGTTTAAAAGTAGCTGTTACTTTAAAAATCACGAACAATTTAGCTACTTGTAATCAATCATGAATCATGAACACGGAATCTTTTTAAATATAATAATTACATTGTAATTTAGATGTGTAAGCAAAATTACATATATCTATACATATAAATAAAATTAGAATGTCTGTTTGTAATTTGAGAATTTTGAGAAAACCGTTTTTTTACTACATGCATATAAATATAAATACGGTACTTACACCAAAATAACATTTTTTACAATTTTTGTCTGTCTCTCTGTCTGTTTTTTCCGGCTAATCTCTGAGATGGCTGGACCTATTTTGACGGGACTTTTTACGCAGATAGCTGATGTAATGAGGAGTAACTTAAGCTACTTTTATTTTTAAAAATTAAACTTAAATTCCACGCGAACGTCGTCGCGGGTACAGTAGTATTAATTAAAAAAAAATGACACGATAACTTTTTTCCAATGTAGCAATTATAACATCTAATCGATACATTTCTATCGACAAAAAATCGCAACACTACCCCACCCTCTGTTTGAGAACAAAAAACTTTACGAGCCAAACATCCTTACGTTACAGTTAAGTGCCTAACAAAAATTAAGACGCCTACTTTCCAAACTAGTTTATCTCTTTGTTCAACACCGGCCCCAATAATAGCTGTACACCATCGAAATGTAGTCTCTAACATGCGAAACTCACCATAAATTGAGATCCTGTTTTATAACAATTTATAACTTTTTTTGCACGTATAAACTATTTCTAAAGAGTGCATAAACGTAATCCACGCACAATCATATCACCAACTTAAAGGTCGCAGTCGAACATTCACTTGATACCACAGATAAAAAAATATCATAAACAATAAGTTTTTGTTTGAAACAACATTTTATTAACTATTTCACTTATAAACTTTAGTTGACTGCAACTTATGCGTCTAGCTCGCTACGCGTCGCATCTTGACTGGATCCGAAGATATTTTTACCTGTGTAGGCAAAAAAACTTTTCAACATCGTTGGAGCTTATCGCCTTCACAAAATATTTACGCTCTTATTCTCATGAGTCAATAAGTTCAATATTCTTTGTAGAGTCCCGTTGCATTAGTGTGTCGCTATATTATATTTATTTTATTAGAAACTGAGCGTTATGAACTGCGATGTAAGTGAGATTTTTGTTTGATTCAACGTTATTAAAAGCTTAGGCCGTTTTCTGTGCTTGTATATCGTAAGCAGTTGCTACAGAACACAGTTTCCTAAACTTTAGTGAGAGAAACCAACTGGCTTGTGATATATCACAATGACAGACCTTCTCGTAAATATTGTAACAAAAACATATTCTCTTGTAAATAAACTTCGTAAGAATGTACTACGATGTTTGTATTTTTTTTATCTATATTTTAGACGTTTTTCAAGATTATGGATTGGAATAGAAATCTACCTGATATATTACTATAGATATTTATATTTAACACAAACATTGTCTGTCTGTTTATTTATAACAAAATTCAAAATATCTTTATTCATGTAAGTCTATTACGGACTACAACTAACTCAGTGGAACTAGAGCCCACAACTTTATTATACATATATAAAGAGAATTTTAGAGTTGCTAATATTATAAATGCGAAAGTTTATGAGTATGGACGGACGTAGAGATGTTTGTTACTCTTTCACGCAAAAATTCCTGAATAGATTTTGATGAAACTTTACAGTAATATAACTTACACATCAGAATAACACATAGACTATAATTTAAAAAGATATAATGTATATTTGACGATATATAATGATGTAAAATGTTAAGTAAGTGTGATGCGGACGAACTTGCGCGGGTAGTATTATAATAATAATATAAAATAAATTAAAAATTTGCATAAAATAAGACTAACAACTGAATTTAGGAAAGAAAATTAATTACTAACGAAAATCATTACACAAAATTTAACTAGAAAGAAATAAATTACTTTTATGTAATACTCACAAACTTTTCCATTTATAATGTTAATAATATTTAATCTGTAGTAGTCTCTATATACAGTAGTTATAGTAGTTATATCTACTGTATAATAATAATAATAATTTCTTTCGTCATCACTTTTATCATCATCATATAAGTATGATCTCCCGCTTTCATTTTTGATTTTTTTTTTGGTATGTATGTATGTATTTATGTATAAATTTTTATATGTATATTATTATGTGCTTAAATGTATATATACATGTATTCTTATTTAAGTCTTAGGATATATAAAATTTAATTTATGAATTTTATTATAATTGTACTTTCTTTTATTATTTATTTTATAATAACATGAAATAAATAATAAAAGGAAGTAGGTATTTATATTTATTTAAATGCACCGCCCACTAATCTCCGTTTGCCTTATGGTCGACTGGGAGAAATGTCTTATGGTGTTAAGTCTGCCATATGCACCTTTATTTTTTTGTATTTGTGCATTAAGTTTTTTAAATAAATAAATTAAAAAAAAAAACTCATCCACGCTTGGCTAAGGCCCGCGTGTTTGAAAGTATTATGTTTATTGTATATGAAGGTGCCCGCTGAAAACCAGCGTCGTGGCATCCCGTCACTACATATGCTGAGCGGAGACCTAGTTGGTACTCTAATTATTAATAAATTAAATTTTAAAAATTATTTTCAGTGTACCAAATAAACTATTTTCTGTCTTTGTTTCTATTACCCCCGTAAAAAGGGAGATATATAAAAGAGTAATAATAATAATACTGTATATAGATATACTACAGATTAAATCTTTCCGAGCGAAGGCGAGATGAAATGTTAGTCTGTTATAAATAGAAAACACAACATTCCCGCCAAAATGCAAGCTAATTATCTAAAAATAAATTTCCGTAAACAAGGAACGGTTCAATTCTAATAATGGAACCAAATTATTAACCGATATCGAAAAGTGAAAGTCTAAATAACAAAGTTTTATCTAGGTAGAGTTTGTAAAAAAAACATCTGGGTTGTCTTCCCAGTCTTGCCTCTTCAACCAAGTTTGCTTTTTATGCTGTCTTTCGGTTATAGAGTGCAGATTATGCAGTAAAATAAATTATATGTTTATTTCTCATCATCATCATCATCATTGCAGCCAGGAGGATGTCCACTGCTGGACATAGGCCTCCCCCAAAGATCTCCACGACGATCGGTCTTACGCTGCTCGCATACAATGCCTTCCAGCGATCTTGACCAGATCCTCGGTCCACCATGCTGGAGGACTTCCCACGCTTATTTATTTATATTTATTATTATTCCCGCGCTGTTTATTTCTATCAATAATAATAACCACTACGAGTGATTTAATTATTTTGTATTTAATAATAACAAGTCCAACCAATGCTTTTATTGGTGCTAGTAGATAGTTTGTACTCACACATTTCAATTATAAATGTAAAGTTACAACGATTATTTAAAAGAACAAATTTAAACACGTCATTTTCATACGTGCTGCTCTTTTGAATATAGAATAGAAAATCATTTATTCAAATAACTTATATTGAAGCACTTTTGAATAGTCGTTACATTTTTTTAATCTACCGCTCATTCGGAAAGCTGTCTCATCACAAGAAGAACGAGCAAAACTTGCGTGTTGCTCTTTTAAATAATTTTATTATTACTTTACATTTTTAAGTTTAAGTGTGTTTTTTAAATAATAGTTCTAAGTAAATAAACATTAACAAGGATTAGGCATGCGACAATCAACATAGAAACCGCTACGCATTCAATCTTTTGTTTAATCGGATAACATTGTCAGCGCTATGAATTTTAAGTTAGATTTTTTATACAAAAAATAAATATATATAATCTCATGCCTCTTATCCAAGTTTCTTGCTCGTCCTTCTTGTGATAGCTTTCTAAATGAGCAGTAAATTAAATAATAATAACATAGACTATAAAAAAGTGCTTAAAACAAGTTTCTTTGAATAAATAGTTTTCTATTCTATTCTAATTACATTAATCTCAAGCTGCACTTCTGCAGTATGTCATTCCATTTACAACACAAAAGGTGGTCAAAAGTTTGAGAGCCACTGTCTGGACCCGCGGCGCGCCGAACTGGTTTTATACATGGATGTAATAACTGGCCCCGGCAATACGTATTAACTCATTTCGGTACTGTATCCGCGGAGAACGCAGCCTCCGACCCCAGAGAAACAATCTCAGTACCAATATAATCGAGCAATGATCGAGAATGATGGCCGGCTCTCCGTCATACTCGAGAACGAGGGGAAGGATATATAACTAACAGAATAGAATAGAAAATCCCTACAAGCAGTGTAGGGATTTTCTATTCTATTCTATCAGTTATCCTATCATACATAGGATATCCTATCGTACATAAGATATAACTATTATTATAATTTAGTACACAGACAATACTGAGAAAGGACATAGGTAGGCTGTTTTTTAATGCGAAAAAAGGGTTGTAAGGGGTTGAAAGGAGAGATGCAAGGTATGGAAGAATCGTCATTTTTAATGCTAGATGCTTAATTTTTTTAGGTTGTTGATTGAGTTGTATGTAATTCTATATGGAAATTAATAATTTAATTTTAAACTACTATTTTTAATTTTAACATTAGTAATTTTTGACGCTACAATGATGAATTTTTTGATTTGGCTTCTATTGGTTAAGATTATTAAATATTTTTTCAATATTAAGTCAAGGTTTCTTTTTGTCACGGACAACCACATTGTGGAATCACCTTCCAGCAATGATATTGAAACCTTCAAGAAAAGATCCTTTTTAAAAGGCCGATAACGTACTTGCAATTCCTCTGGTGTTGCAGGTGCTCATGGGCGGCGGTAATCACTTACCATCAGGTGAGACGCATGCTCGTTTGCCCCTGTGTTATAAAAAAAAAAGGTCACTATTTTACGCGGAAGAAGTCGCGGGTACAGCTAGTATTAAAATAAAATGCGAATTTCAGGTGGGCCCCAGACGGAGAAAAACCAGGCTAGGCCACTGGTTACTGATGCCAACTAATGTCTCCAATCCGACTGATAGAAACCAACAAATAAAGATTCATCCGTGAATGTACTAAATGAAAATATTTTTCAGACTACTCTAAGGACGCAGCTGGCCTTTAGAGCTTCACCGGATGATAGGGGGCGAGTGCAGATGGCACTCCAAACCCGCTGGAGGACTTATGGAGCGGCTGAAGGCCAACTCCCGCCTGACGGATACGACTTTAGTCTGAGGGCACCGCTTGGCGTTCGAACCTCAGCTCAGCCAGTCGTAATTTCCAACCCCGTTTCAATTCGACAAGGGATTAATCGTAAGGGCGACCAGGGGAACCGGTGTGGAGCACCTTACCAAATCTCATCTGGAGCATCCAACTGAGCTGGGATTAAAAATATAATATAATATTTAATTTATATTTGATCATCATCATCATTATCATCAGCCCGCTGCAGCCCACTGCTGGATATATCCCTCTCCCAACGCACGCCACTGGGCACGATCTTCAGTATTCTTGTATTTAATAGGCTTTGGATTTTACGAGTAGATTAAAATAGTTATAAAATTTCATAAATAGTTTTATTTCATTTTCTACTTAAAACTATATAAACAAATTAACATTTTCATAACTGATTACAATTTGAACATTCTATTGTTTGTCTATTGCATTCACTGCACAGAGTATATAGATGAGTTACCTTTTTTTATTGTTTTATTTATAACAATTCGAAAACTATCTTTTTCTATTATAACTGAGTTTATTAACATTTTTTTTAAATAGTGTCGACTGTTTTTTTAACAACTTATTCGCTGATAGGTTTGACAGTCAGCTTGTTATTCTAGTTACATAAAAAGCAGTATTAAAATTGCTCGGAAAAAAAGTTACAAAGAAAATTAGGCAGAATTATAAAATTACTTATCTTTCACTTTTAAGGTACTGAATGGATTTTAATGAAACTTTACAATAATATGGCTCATACATCAGAATAACATGTAAGATATAAATTTCACGCGGGTGACGCCGGGGACAGAGCCAGTGTAATAGACTTGGTGCAAGTAAAAAGCGCTGTTACCACTTACTATCAACTTGCAATGAATAAAGATATTTTGAATTGATTTGATTTCCTTGTTTGTTATTCCAATTACATAAAAAAAACAGTAAGGTATGAGGTATGCACAAGTTAGTTAAGTTCTGTTCATGTTTCTTGATTGTGTGGAGATTTTTCTTGATGTTATGAGTACAAGTTACTGACTAGTCTTCGGTTTGGGCACCCAAGCCTCGATCTTGGGTCTGGTCGTGCTGTATGGAGTGTACTGGCCGGTGGTACCGGATAAGTTCTCGGTGAAGTCGCTCATCCATTTGTAGTGGGGTCTGGCGGGATCCTGCAATGGAAGTATTATAAAAGATATAATATTAATACTTATCAATATTATAAATATGAAAATAGGGATGTCAGAGCGTCTAAAAACTACTGAACCAACATCATGAAATTTTGTACACATGTTCTTGGAGGTTCTCGCATGTTTTTTTTTAAGTAAAAAGTATCCTTTGTTCATTCTATAGTAATAGTGCATCCGCTTGCGCTAACAGTTTACGCTGGCGGGGTACCAGTATCCAGTGGAGGATAATAAGATGAGCATGAGGTCAGGTCAGTTAGCCCATCGTGACAAATTTACCAGAATTATCACAATGGTTTCCAGGGAGAACGGAATGGAGGTCATCCTGACATGGTACATTGCTAGCAATGGGGTCATCAGTCCACATTACTAACAATCCCCTTTCCCCCATTTTGTGTACTGTCCAGGAATATTATTTAATGCACAGACAGTGATCAGTGACATTTTTATTGTATATATTTACCTGTTGCGGTGGTAGGTCAGTCTTGTAATGCATCCAACCAAACCACTCAGCTGGGATCTGTAAAGTAAAAACAAAATATATTGAAGAATTACTTACATCTTACTAATTTTATTTTAAGCAATTAACATTGCCTATGTTATACAGGGACAATGTTTTAGACAGTTTTTTTTAGGTCATAAATACATATTATAAATAGAAAATACCCAGACTGATATAAACGATCTTACTTATGATTGCAAATGTTTGTGCCGTGCGAGGAATCGCATGCGCAAACGTCGAAAGTACGGCGATATGTTAAACCGCTACATCACCAAGGCCGTCAAATATAGTGTGTTAGGTATCGGATTTCCGATAATTGACCCGCAATTCATTTTTTTGAGGTTTTCATGTCCCCCCATACACAAAAGTGGGCTTATTTGAAATATTATGATATTTGCTAGCATTTAATATTTGTTAAGAAGTAATGTAATCCTTGGTAAAATTTCACTATTATTTTTATTTTTTATTTTCATTTTGTTAATATGCACTCCCTAAAAACCAGTCACTTAACACATCATTTTTTTTTTTTTAATAAATCTGTTCGCAATGAACTGTGTTAACAAATAAATACCACATTAGTATTGCAATTTAAGCTAATAATTTAAAAAAGGGTCTAGCAAACACGAAATTTTTTATTAACAATAAATTTGGTTCATATTTATATATCTACTTCAGACTCTTACCTGACTACCATCATAGTTCATGTTATAATCATCAGAGAACTCCACCCAGCGGTTCCT
The DNA here is from genome assembly GCF_030625045.1 of Achroia grisella. Classification (NCBI taxonomy): domain Eukaryota; kingdom Metazoa; phylum Arthropoda; class Insecta; order Lepidoptera; family Pyralidae; genus Achroia; species Achroia grisella. The sequence continues at coordinate 2,054,289 of NW_026712626.1, forward strand.
GCCGTAGAAATATCTTGGGTTCTCAAAGTATTTGTTGCCATACTTGTCTTCGCCAACTAGAACTCCATCTTTCAACTCATCTTGTCTATAAATATAGAAATTATGCCCTTACAACATATTGTATATGTTTTTTTGTGGATGATAATGGAATGGTGTACCCGTCTGCGCTAAAGGTTTACTCTGGTGAGGCACCAGTGGAGGATGATAAGATGAGCATGAGGTCAGATCAGTTAGCCTAACGTGACAAATTCACCGGGAATTTATCACGATGGTTTCCAGGGGGAACCGCGTGGAGGTCAACCTGACATGGTACACTGCTAGCAATGGGATCATTAGTCCACATTACTAACAATCCCCCCCCCCTATTTTATATTTGTATATATAATATATTTGAAGAAGGAGTGAGGACCACACCTGAAACAACATATTTAACAAAAATGGAGATGGATTGAAAGGGAAAGGACCAAAAAATATGGATAGATAGTGTGAAAGATGATATGTATAAAAGGAGAATAAGTTCAGATATAACAGCCAATATCCCTATCTGCAATCACATCTGAGCTTGTGAGCTTGAGTGGAAGAAAAGGATATAGTGGTACCACAAATAATGATATGAAGGCAATTATAATATAATATATAATACATTAACATGAAATGGTGCACCAAGCTAGTTCCAAATTTTTTCCAAGTCTATTTTCAATAATGTTTATCTTTTTTCTTTTCGATAAAAACTTGGAGGAGTTTTTATGTAATAGAAGGAGAGGTGAGAGAGAGGGGAGGGAATTTTGTGACGCTATTGCTAATAATGTATCATATCAGATTGATCACCATGAGATCTTCCTGGAAACTAACGTGATTAATTTCAGGTGAAATAGACATGATGTGTTAATTGACCAGACTTCATCCAACTATCCTCCACTGGTGTATCACCACCGTAAACCGTTAAAGCTGGCAGGTGCCCCATGCTATTATCATCTAAAAATACTGTTATATCAAATCAAATAGGTTTCACCGATGCTCCTTTTACTTGAGGTGTATCATGAAATATAGGCTCCGTTTTATAGCGGGAAAATATATTCCTGATGATCCTCAGATACGAAGTCGCTGGTTTTACTATTTATTAATAAATTATTGACAAATTATCAACACAACACAACCTCACAAAAATTACATAATTGTTTTTTTAATTACCTGTAGAGTTTATACAACGAAGCCCTTATACCACCATTTTGGCGGATAATATTGAAAAACGTAGCTACTTTGTCTAGTGCTAATATTTTCCCAATCGACATTTTTACGGATTAATTTAAAGAAATTTTCTGTGCAATTATATTTGTGTTGTATTTTCTTGTTTGATTACTATGTCATTCAGTCAGTAAGTGACAATGACAGAACACGGACACTCACGATATAGCACAGATTAAATAATTAGGTCTTGCTCTCAGTCACAGATAATGACAAGGAATATTAATGTTGCCCTTAGAATATTAACATTGCCAGTATTACTTTCAAACTAAAAAGCAGATCTCACTGCTATCGTAGTTGAGGTAATCAGAGGCATTGTGACCTGACGATGTGGTGAACACAACAATTAGAAATCTCAATAAACATTTCGCTCATTATATTTTAAATCCGATTAGTGGTTAAAAGAATAAGGATATATAAACCATAGTACCTGTAACATGTATTTGTAAAAAAAACTATATACTAGTTATCTAGTATAGTCATAATGGGCTTAATAATGCCGCAGATAACATAATAGTAATGTTATATTGTTGTTAAAAAAAACAAATTGTCATGAACAAAACATTTAATTATGACGAAATAATAGTTTTCTGTTTTTTCTTTTTCTTCTTCTTCATACAATTTTCTAAAGTATCCATTTGCTGTTCCTTTATATCACACTCTGTATCCATAGCAACAATCTCCTCTATGTCACTATTCTTCTTTAATTTCTTAGATTTAGCAATTACATTAATATTTTCACATAATTCACTATTTTCTGTATTTATTTTTTCTTTTTTTCTCTTAGATTTCTTGCTGATACTTCCATTTACATATTTATCAACACTATTTAATATTTCTTCCGTATTTTTTTCCTCTACATCATTAGTCAAATTGCTATGTGGTCTTTCAGAAATGTCCTTCAAAGATTTTTTTTCTAAATTACTTTCACTGTTACAGTGTTTCTTCTTCTTCTTTTTCTTTCTTACCACAGATACATCAGCGTCACTATCTAAATTCGTATTTTCAACAACAGACAGCTCAAGTGGTGATAAGTTTTCTTCCATTCGTTTTCTGTGTGAATAACCGACGAATTGTGGTTCTTTCAACAACGCCTGCTCTTGTTGTGCTATTCTTGCTAATTTTCCAACAGCTTTAAGACCATGACGCGCCCCTCTGTAAAGAAAATTATTTATTTTATATGGCATCACCGACGCCAATTGACAAATTAAATTGCACTTAATGACAACAATAAGAGTACAATTTCAAACAATAAAAATATTCTGATACTCCTACTATTTTCATTTTATTTCAATTGAAGTGTTAAATAAAAATTGAGACAGTGGTAGAAAATAACACTTGATGTTCATTCCACCAAATGTCCTATTTCCTTTTGTATTGTGTGCATCAGTGGCACTCAATGAGGAAGTAGCCATTATTATTGCTAAAAGTTGCATATAGATGGCGTGATTGGTATCGATGGAATTCTTCATAGTTTTGCAAACGTTTTAAAAAACAAAACTGTGTTTTCAAAAATGTTTAATCAATTTTTAAAAAGTTATATATACATGTTAAAATGAAATAATGCGTTTAGAAAAGTAATTTTCATATATTTACTCATTTTGTTATTTTCCAGTACTTAATTACACTTTAATCAGTGCTAATATGGGGCTCAATGTTTTCAAAATGCTTTCATAGATGGCATTGTCGTCATTTGTATCGGCCTAATTAAATGTCTTTTTTATATTTTCCAATAATAAGCACTTAATATATTATTATTGTAAATTAAACATATAAAAAATTTTTAAGTAAATTAAAAATAGCCGAAAAAGCAAGTAATACTATTTCCAATAATACTTATGTATGAAGTGTTGTCATATTAAAAATAAATACATGTATTATCGATTTTTTTTAATAATCGATAACAGGATTTTATTACAGCGCATTATTCGATGATGCTTTTAATGAGTCGTTGTGAACAGTAAATTTTCATTATTATGTATTATAGCAGTGTTCCGTTTCAAAGAACGGAATATAGTAGTACATTATTAGTGTCGTTGGTTATTTACATTTGTACTGAATAATCGATTACATAATAATTTAAAATATCGAGTACGAATCGTAGCTGTCTTCGAATACTGGCAACTGGTAAGATTAAAATAGTATTTAAAAAAAAGAGAGAAATCGACCCTAACTCGAATACCATAAAGTTGATTTTCCTTTCTCATTAATATATCATAGCAGTTTGTTTTTAACTTGCGTATGACTCTGTGGTATGATGTTTAACGTGTATTGTTATTGTACGGTGCATACATTTCAAAAATTATATTTTAATGTAGGTACATACATTTCATACATGTCAAAAATTATCTTTTAATGTAGGTACACACATTTCATGCATGTCAAAAATTATCTTTTAATGTAGGTACATACATTTCTTTCATACATTTCATACATTTCAAAAATGATCTTTTTATGTAGGTACATACATTTCTTTCATACATCTCATACATTTAAAAAATTATATTTTAATGTAGGTACATACATACATTTCTTTCATACATTTCATACATTTCAAAAATGAACTTTTTATGTAGGTACATACATTTCATACATGTCAAAAATTATCTTCTAATGTAGGTACATACATACATTTCATACATTTCAAAACTGAACTTTTTATGTAGGTACATACATTTCTTTCATACATCTCATACATTTCAAAAATTATATTTTAATGTAGGTACATACATTTCATACATGTCAAAAATTATCTTTTAATGTAGGTACATGCATTACTTTCATACATTTAAAAAATTATATTTTAATGTAGGTACTACATTTCTTTCATACATTTCATACATGTCAAAAATTATCTTTTAATGTAGGTACACACATTTCTTTCATACATTTCATACATGTCAAAAATTATCTTTTAATGTAGGTACATACATTTCTTTCATACATTTCAAAAATGAACTTTTTATGTAGGTACATACATTTCATACATGTCAAAAATTATCTTCTAATGTAGGTACGTACATTTCTTTCATACATTTCATACATTTCAAAAAGTATCTTTTAATGTAGGTACATAACACCCCATGTCAGACCCCTTGTATTTGGAAGAAACTTAAAAATAATGCCAAAAATATTAGATGAATATATTTTTAATACGAATATTGCTTTATTTTTGTTCATCAACTTTATCCCTCACTAACAATACTAGTAGTAGTACATAACCTGGTTTATACCGCTAAAGATATTGAAAGATATACGAGTAATTCAGAATGTTATCAAGTTCAAAATAAGCACACATTACTTGCTTAGATAACAGAGTAATATTACTCGTAATAAAAACATTTGTAACACCCATATGTATACTACGTATGTATAGTAAGTACTTACGCTGCGGCGCCGTGGGACTCGTCTACCTCATCTACTAACCAATAGGAGCGCGCCTCTCGTGTTTCCAGAAAGTTCGCGACTAACGGACGATATAGTAGTAAGCAATGAGTGTCCCAGTGACATCATTATAATATTTTCTCGTTAAATTTTATTGTAATATACACAATTTTGCACTAAATAACGTGTTACCCCGTTACACATTTCTAATAATGAAAAACCTAGACTAACCCTGTTTACTTAATCTTACAAGATCTGACTTTAAAAATTACGATATCCTCATATAGCCTTTCATTTCCCCTTTCAATACTTTTTCGCATTAAAAAGTAGCCTTTCTCAGGGTCTACATTATCTGTCTACCAAATTTCAATTAAATCAGTTCAGTAGTTTTGGCGTGAAAGCGAGACAAACAGACAGACTGAGTTACTTTAGCATTTATAATATTTGTAAGAATATCGCTATTAAAAATAGGGGTTGGTGAAAGACGGGTGAAAATTTAGGCGTGTATGTATTTTCAATGTAACATTATAAATAAATAAAAAATTGTCCATAATACAAAAACATATTTTTTCGGGGTAGGCCACCCCTATGACTTAGGGGTATAAAAAATAGATAACAACCCTACCTCAGACCTGGCAAGTGTACATATCAAATTTCATCAAAATGTGGGAGAAATATGGCAACTAACACTGTGATACAAAATTTATATATAAGATATAGCGGAATTCTCATTAGGGAAAAGAGGGGTACATCGTAGAATACATGAGGTATATACCAGTAAATTAATTGTAGCTAAAACCAGTCGATTACACATAACGATTGAAATAAAAAATCGTATAGCCCGATTTTGATACGTACGAGTATAAAAGTATCAAAATCGGGCTATACGTATAGCGCAGACGCGTTACAACATATCAAAAAAATAGGCATGGAATGTAAAATAAACCATAACATAATAGGTATATACATTGGCACATAAGCCATATCTGCAGAGTGTCGGCTAACGATATTATACCTACACATTTACATTGAATCTTGAATCGTCCCTAATGAGGTACACGATACAGTTACCTACATATCTATTATATACATATCTTTGCAAAACAGATGTCATGTAGACTGAATTCACTGCCATCTATTTTCATGCTTTGTTACTAAGCACCCACTAGTAATCCGAACTGCTTCAGATCTAGCGACATCTAGCGGCTACGGTGGCGAAATAAAATAGCCCGAAGAATAGCCCGAGTTAGGAAGGAACCATTTTCTTGTATGGGATGGGGTATCTGTATGTAATATTATGTTATCTGTGGTGTGCATTAAAGTTGAATAAATATACACCACACAACGCCATCTAGTCCTAAGGATGTGTGCTAAACCGCTAGACAAGAGGTTATCACTTATTTGGAACAATTTTTCCATTAAACTGGGAAGTGAATTTTGAAATTTGAATATTCTACCTGGCTTTCTATGTGGTGTACCCCGCTACAAGTAATTATTTACACATAACCAATTTAATAGTCATACTTATGAGCTGTTCGTCCTCCGCAGGCCGCAAATAATTCCTCATCAGTCAATTTAAATACATCTTTCTTCTCCACTTCTTCATCAGAATCGGACTCCTGGACATTCACCACCTGCAACACATGAATTTGCCCAAATAAATAATATAATGTTTTTATAATTAAATTAAATATTTGTAATGGGTGGAAACTGTGCTTGAAGATGTGATGAAGTAAATACTATAAATGACGTAGTGGAGTAACTTGAAGCGGTCATGCTGTCGATGAAATTCGAGCTGAGTTTCTTGTCAGTTCTTCTCATCTCGAAAGCATTTCGAACTGACTGTAGATTTGACACATCATAAGTCTGTAATAGACCTACATGAATAACGATATTTTGATTTAATTTGATTAGAATGTGATTTTTTTATAATTGATGAAAATGGAATAGTGCACACACCTGCTCTAATGGTATACGCTGGCGGTGCACCAGTGGAGAATGATAAGATGAGTACGAGGTCAGGTCAGTTAGCATATCGTGACAAATTCACCAGGAATTTAACATGATGGTTTTCAGGGAGAACAACGGGAAGGTCAACCTGACATGCTTCAACAGTCCACATAATGCTACGTTTACATTCAGCCGCTTCCCCTGCTACTCGCGGTGCCGGCAATATTGCCGGGCGACAACTGAGCGAAAGGGCTGAATGTAAAACACGCTGCCACTCGCGCTGCCAGTCCTTTGACTCGCGCACGAAAAACCGACTATCGAGGGAGCGCCGGCAGCGCGAGTGGCAGCGCCAATGGCATGGGAAGTGTTTCCACTCTCGCGCTGCTCACTTCCCTGCCCACTCGGGCTGAGTGTAAATTGGGCATAACAATCCCTTTCCCCAATCAATCCTGTTAGTCACATCTATTCACATCATCATCTATTTTGACGGCTTCGGTGGTGTAGCAGTTTAGCACACCGATTTACTTCCGATAGGCGCGAGTTTGATTCCTCGCACGGTACACACATTTTGTATTCATGAGTATGATTGTTTATATCGAACTAGGTATTTTCTATGAATAATATGTATGGAGTTCATTTACCAAAAAATGTATTTAAATATTTAAATCAGTTGTTTAAAAATATATCTATATATTCATATCAGTTGTCTAGTACCCATAACACAAGCTCTAGCTTGACAAAACAATAGATAGCTTAACTTGGGATGGCGCTGTGTGAATTATCCCGAAATATTATTATTCAACCACTAAGCAGTTTGCTTTAGAAACTGTTTTTGTAGTACATTGCGATTAGGCCGTGAAATTACAGAGTAAGAGGCATGCTATCTGATCTTGTATCCTTAACCTGACATGGTACATTGCTAGACAAGGAGTTATTAATTCACATTACGGCTTCGGTGGTCTAGTGGTTTAGCTTGCCGCCTTACTGATGGTCGCGGGTGCGATTCGTCGCCCGGCACCAACATTTATATTCATGAGTACGATTGTTTGTCTCGATCTGGGTGTATTCTATGTTTGATATGTATGTATTTACGAAAAGAACTATGTATTCGTATCAGATTATTATTACTAACAATACCATTCCTCCATTATAATGTGCTACCATGACTGTTATTTCAGATGGGGTATTTTTTTTATTCAGGGATTTGGGCTATTGTCAGGTGCTTTAGACCTGTAACATTGCAACCTCTAGATCTATTATGCTCGCACTTTTTCAAAGTTCGCGCCCGTGAGGGACAAAAATTGAAGGATATTAGAATACAATAGAATAGACGTTAGATAGAATAGAATGACAAAGCGTATCCTCTACAAATCTGCAGATTTTTGTTGAGCACATGCCTAAGTTTGGCATGTGATTATTCAATTTGCAGTATCCAGTGAGGCATATATTTTTTTTAATCTTTAGCAATAGGCTAAAGAGTAAAAACAGAGTAGCCGGTTATAAAGGCTTTTGAATGTTCTAAACCTGGCATATTCTGCCAGTTATTCAGTGCTTCCTGTTTGGTTATTAGTTAGAGATGTCCCAGTTTTAGGCAACGAGGCACGCCACAGAAGGCATCAGAGCTCTGTTGGGCGGTTTTTACCTCTAATTTTTCCAATTGGTCGGCATTTTCGGAAAATTCTATCTTCTCCCGCCGATTTAAATGGCTTAAAGAATTCTATGGCCCACTTAATTTGTTGTTGTTGGAAAATCCTGGCAGCTCTGTTCCACGCCTCATGTTCGGGCTTATGTAGATTTGAGCTTAGAGGGTTTTTGTGGAAGTGTGTTGTAGATAGCAACTGTAGGGTATTAGGTACTGGTACCATCGGGCCTTTTTAAAAAGTCCAATTTGGTTTGATTGCCACCACTTTGTGTTTTTGGATCGTTAAGGAGTTTGAGTTATCTCCTCGCAGAATCTACCTATTTTGGCTGTTTTCCGTTTGGGCTTTACTACATTGGGCCATCTCAAAATATCCCTTTTTAGCCTTGTTGGATAATTTGCGAGTTTTTCTACTCAGTTTTTCTAAGACTCTTGTGCCACCAGGTACGGTTGGAGTTTTTGGTCTTAATAGGACAGTTACTCTCGTAGGCACTTAGTATGCCTATTATAAAATTAGTCCATAGCGAGTTCTAGTTTTAGAGGAGATTTGATACTCTTCGGAAGATCCACAATTAGGCTTTTTAGTGTCTCTGTATTTATGCCATTCTGTAGCCTTTGGGTTTCTGAAGAGTATGGGGTTTGAGTCTGTTGCAGCCTCAATCATGAACCTGATGTGTTTATGATCAGACATGTAGTTCTCATTGCTGACATACCAATGAGTGATATTTTCGACCAGTTTGTCGGTCGCGAGTGTTATATCTAATACCTCTTGTCTTGTGGCCGTGACGAACGTCGATGTGCACCCTGTGTTTAGAATCTCTAGACAGTTGCTTAGTATAAAATCATCAAGTAACTCACCTCTGGTGTTGATGTTGGAGTTTCCACAATTTGAATGATGGGCATTTGCATCGGCCATGTGCTTACGGGCGTATTCCACCACTGGCTGTAGGTCGGTTGTTTGATTATTCTTTTGTTTACATCATGTCCAGGATGGAATGTTGAGCAGACTAGTACTTTAGACCCAGTGCATCCACAGAGGTTGAAGAAGGCTGTCACCAGGTCATTAATACATAGTTCTGGAACAGGTTCTAAAATCAAGTTTCTTAACAAAACGAGTACATTCTCAAGGTTGAGTGCCATTGATATTAAAAAAGAATATTACCTGAGACATTAAGGTCTAAAATCGTGGCTTTAAAAGAACCATGACTCATTATGGTTCATGTATCAGAGCAAGGTTCAGGTCATTTTTGAGAACGCCAAAGCATGATGTATATTGACCTGGACAATATTAGCTCTGATACATTTGCTGCGTGTGGACGCTTTATCGGTTCCCTTTCGCCATACCCGTGGGACGTGGGCGTCCCCTTGGGTTGCGATTGGGCACTGAGGCGTACCTGCCGCGAACTTGTTGTCCCGTCTTGAATCTGGGGATCCACGTCTGCGAGGTCCCCTTTGATTGGGGAAAGCTGTCTCTGGCGAATTTGGAGTTGTATTCCTCGCTCTTCGCCGCTTCAGGCGGTGTGGGCATTTCCATGGTGGAACTACCAGTACCCTCTGAAGTAGGCTGTCGTGCAGACGTGGTGTTACCTTTGATTCTAAACTGGACCTTTCTAAAGCCAAGGTTGACTTTATAGTCCTGGGCTTTAATGAAATCAACCGAGAGTTCGTCCATTGATACAGTCAGGATTGTGCCGTTCTCTACTTCCTTGCGGTTCAGAATTTTCCACTGGTCAGTGTTTAGGCAGTCATTTTGGGACTTTAGCAATTTTAGTGCCACCTCGACTGAATTTGTCTCCGAGTTGGGTATGAAGGCCGTTCCAATGGCTAGTTTGGGCATCGATTTCTCGTGCAACACAGAAAGTTCTGCCTCGGCCCAAGGTTTTAAGGTGGGCGTTATGCTTTCCAGCCATTTTTTAGTCGGCTCATTCTGACAGGTGATTAACAGCCAGCCTGGCTTGAAGCTGCAACCTACAAAACGGGGGCCCGTTCCAGCCTCCGTGATTTTAGCAACTTCACAGAGAACTGAGGAGCGCACCATGCTCATCATTTCGTCCGTCATTGGGGTCGTATGTTGGATCCCCACTCGGAACGATTTAAGAGCGTCTTTAAAGGTTGCTGTTTCCTCTTTTGCGTTTACGGTCATCCCTGTAGTCGTTACGCACTGGTTGGGTGCAGGCGTTCGCAACTGGTGGGCCGTAACCGTAGTTCGCATGGCTGAGCTGCTAGTGGCACTTGTTGTTGGTCCAAATTCCATCAAGCTTGACGAGCCACATGGTATCGGAATTGGCTCGTATGCAACCAGAGGTGTCTGAGGTACAGTAGGCACTAGTGACTTTGAAGTTGCCTGAGTACCTTTTCCAGTGAACTTCGGCTGCGTCATTTGTGGCGTTTTGTGCGCGTGCGCCTTTGGAGACACCTCCTCTAACCGTGGGCGCTTAATGGATCTCACCTCTGGAGGCTGCTCTCGCATTGGCTTTCGGCAGAGTAGTAAGGCTTCCTCTGCCTTGATATTAGCGGCTAACAACAGTTTTAGGCGTTTTCTCGCTGCTCCTGTTAGCCTTTTTTTTGGCATCGGCTTTGAGTCCCTTTCGGGCGTTAGACCTAGGTCATCCGCCCCTGTAGGCTGATCAGCCACATCCAAACATTTTCCGTCGTCGGATGTGAGTTCTTGGCGTTCATTATCGTCCAAGATGCTTCCTTCAGGCAGTTTCTCAATATCATTGACAATGTCCATGTTGAGATAAAAGAAAAAGTCGTCCAATCGATGTCCCACCCTCCTCGGAGCCCGCAAATGGGGATGCCGCAATGGCACCAGGATCTTCTCGAGTGGATCTAGGAGCAGAAAGGTGGCGTCTTTGCGCGACATCGGGAGCTCGAACACTGCGGCTAGAGAATTTCCACAGTGCCTCACCCCGTCAGCATGGCCGACTACCTTCTCCGAAGAGACCTTCCCACTCCTCGCCGTGCTCCTGTGACGGTAAAGCACTGGACCATTTCCCTAGCAGTGGCTAGCTGCTCGGGCTGCCGTTTCGCCAGAAATAAGGGCCAAAGGAGGCGTGTTGTCGCCCGGAAGTAACTGCTCCGACCTCCGATTGACTCAACCTCCCAGGATTCCGTCTTCCCCGCTTACGGCGCTCAACTGCGCAGGCCTTAGCGCAGGTAGGTGCTAGAAGCTATGTAAATGAAATAGTATGTACATACATATAAACTGGCTATAATTTACTTAGGTGCTTGCCTAGGCACGTTTTATTTATAAATAAATAAACGGTTGATAAGATATATATATATATATATAAATATGTGCTGCAGTCTCACCTACCAGGTGCAGCTGATTGAAATAGATATGATAGTTTGGAAAGAGAAGAATAATAATAAATATTAATATAAAAATATGAACATTACTTATAAATTATTTTATAACATACATACTTAAACTATATATAAAGACCCTCGCTATTTATCCGGGCTTGGGACCGGCAACTTTGGAGGAGAGGATTTTGTGGTCCTCTCCGACCCAAAGCAGGCTAGGTTAGGGCAGATTGGGTAGCCAGAAGCGATATTCTGGTAAATACTGTACTTGAAATGTCTAAGCTTCAACATTTCTGATTTTTTTTAGTTTGTTGTCTGTATTTCCATCATGATGAGGATTATCTGATTTAATCTCGACTTTAGCGCTTTAGTCAGCATAGTAAACCAGTCCACTACCTAATAATATTAAAACTCTTTATTCTTTATCCATCATACTCGTGAACGGATACTGCTTGTGAGGACTAGTCTGTTCGGGTTATAAAAGCTGATTAGACTATTTTCTTTTGATAAAATTGCAATAGCATATGCTGGTCTCTCTATTCTCCTAAATTTAAATATGCATCTATATTATTTAAAACATGTACAAGCTACTTTGAAAAGAATATGAGCTGAGTTTCTATTCGGTTCTTCTCAGCTCGAAAGCACTCTGAACTGACGGTAGATTTGACATATCATAGGAGTCTGTAATAGACCTACATGAATAAAGATATTTTGATTTGATATGATTATGCTCTGAAAAATAATTACAAAAGAAAACTCAACATAAATGTGCTGAACATAATGCAAAAAAAAAGGTCCCTTGTCGTTTAACATGAATTAATTACTCTTTTATAATTATTATTCAGACTCCAACAAAGTGTTATTTTAACCCATATTGAACATTTTCTATGAAAATTTCATCCTAATTACTCCAGCCATTTTTATACGAAATATTAACACACAAACTGACAGACTTTTTACAATTTCATTGTATGTTCTTGTATAAAGGTATTCACTTAATAATAAAGGACAGTCTTTTTTTACTATTGTTATCATAAGAGATCTATCCCTCCAGACTTCAGCTATGTTATGTTGAGAAGCTAGTATCTAATTTACCATAAAATTATTCCTTTTAAAACTCATACATTAATAATGAATATTCATATTGTTTATTACAGATTTCAATATTCCCAACAATGTTAATAACAAATAAACCCATGTGTTTATTTGTTACTAATAATGTTATGGATACTATTCAACTGATACTTAAATACATACACATACATAGAAAACACAAAACTAATATAAATGATGATACTCATGAATATGAATGTTTGTATCCTGTGAGGATGCAATCATGGGAAGTAAGGTGATGAAATAACAATCCTCCCTCCTCCAACTATACAACCTCTTTGCCAAAGATTCATAAAGATTCGTGAAGATTATAGTCTAGAAGAATAGAAAAATAGATTAGTAATCATAGAATAAAGACATTTGTACCTTACTCCCTCCGCTGGTCAAGACAGCCTTCCTGACGAAATACTCAGAATATTCTCCATCATTGTCCACCTTCTTCTTCTTATTTAGACGCCATGTACTGTTGGTTATCTCAAACTCGTTACCATCCTTGGCAGTTATTCGTTTTGTTTTACCATTCACTTCTTCAACCTGGGAAATATAATTTACTATATATTCAGTTTTCTGACCGACTCCAAAAAAAGGAGTAAAGGTTTTTTGCATGTTACCTTAAACTTTTGCCTATATAAACTGATTTTGATGATTCTCTTTTATTTGAAACCTGTATATTCATCTCAACAGTAGTTTTTGTGTAAGCTCTTAATAATGTGATTGAAATTGGTATTTTTATAGCCTGACATATTACATACATCTCTAGATCACAATGTCATGTTGTCACTAACTAAGCAGAATTTGTGTTATGGTTCTCGACAATTAATATAAATAAAACTCCTATGCATGTTATGACCTTTTTATCTCTATATCTACCATCCAAAGTTCAAGATGTCAGCGTCAGACAGATGGACATCATAGGAACAACTATAATATCCTATTACCTCTATAAGCAAACCTTAGGTTTGTGTATGCGGGGACCTACGCTGTAAAACTGGTTCTGAGTATGTAATTCTGTACACCTATATCTTTTAAAGGTTTGTTTTAAGTTTATAAAATGAGGAAGGATTATCACGTCGCTTGTAGCTGTTGCTGTAGAATATAAATGGTGTATAGAGAACACTGTGAAGTTTTAAGTATAAACAAATAGAAGGGTGCCAAGTGTTGTCAGAAATATTACAAGTGTAGGCACAATATTGTTAAAAGGCAGGCACTGAATTCTGCAAATAAATTATTTGTTTGCAGAATTAGAAGAAACTCAACTTGTACATTTTGTTATATTATTATTATTCTAAATATACACAATACCTGTACATTTCCAGCGGCCTTATCATATAATTGACTCCACCAATGTTCATTAAACTCTGATGCAGCATCATGCCCCACTCCGGTTACGCTACGTTTCAATTTTGGCTTCAAAGCTTCCGAAATTCCATTCTCATGTTTACCTAGGCCTTTACCTGAAAATTTAGAGCATATTTTCAAATAACAATGGAAAAATTAGGAGCGGTGCACTCGTCTACGCTAACAGTATACGCTGGTGGAGTACCAGTAGACAATATTACGATAAGCATAACGATAATGTGACATCGCGCTCCCGATTTGCAATGCATCAGTGGTACCACGCTCCTCGTATAATTACGTGATGTCCATAGTACTGTCCATGTATATAAGTGACAATTGTCTCATAACATTAGGCAGTTTTTGAGCTTGTTTGCCATTGCATTTCATAAAAAAAATCAATTAAAAAACTATTACTCACCATCGGTCCAACCATACTTCTCTAACATTTTACGGGCGAAATCCATTTTGTTAATTTAGTGGTCGTATAAAACTGTAGAGAAATTTGTTATATATTTATATTAACACCTAATTCCTTATGTTCATTTAGAAAATAAAATATAAAATAAATAACCATGTAACAGTATATAACCTATAAAATGTTGTCGTTTATGTTTTTTTTTACATGACACTATGGCCTGCTTTGACCACAGAACACTAACATCTTAAGCAAATATGGCAAACAATCACCCCCATTTATTTTAGTCAAAACGAGTGTTGCTATTATAGATAGTGATGTAAACATAATAATTTATTATTTAATAATACAGATAAGAAAATATTGTAAACAGTATACAATTTTCTAGTCGATTTTATAATTCCGAAAATATATGAAAAAATTATTATATTAAAGATATTTCAAAAAAATACAAGAAGGTCAAAAAGCTCAAATACCCTTAATATATTTTTAAATATCTTATAAAAAATATGTTTGGATTGATTATTATATTTACAAAAACAATTGGTTGATTACTTACAAACTGTTGTTCAGACCGTCTTAGTGTTGTCAAATATTGTGTAACTATTTCTGTTATTTATTTTCAAAATACCCCCATAAAGACAGCCTTTCTCAAAAACCTTTTGAAATATGACCGATTCCAAATATAATAATGTTGTAATTGTTCATAATAGGGAATAGTACCCCTATTGCTGTCAATGCATTCTATGAGATAAACCTCTCGGGGTCTGTTATTTCTGTGTCTGTTATTTCACAAGTAACTAGGATAGTGTAGCGCGGTGATTATCTTCAAAACTGTGGCGTTATATATGATGTGATGAGGTGTCGCTACATTATGTATTTGTTTATTGCAGTATGTAGGTAGTGAATATACCGGTGAAATAATTGTACTATTTATTATTAATATGTCTATTTGATATTGTGTTACATGGCTTATTAATTACGCGTTAACGAGGACTGACTTTACATTTATATCTATGTTATCTGGAGAGATACTAATGAAAGTGTCTCGAGTGTTTGCAGAAATGTAGACACGACAGTAATGAAAGACTAC
Organism: Achroia grisella; assembly: GCF_030625045.1. Classification (NCBI taxonomy): domain Eukaryota; kingdom Metazoa; phylum Arthropoda; class Insecta; order Lepidoptera; family Pyralidae; genus Achroia; species Achroia grisella. Next base: position 2,069,775 of record NW_026712626.1, read on the forward strand.
ATAGATTCATCACATATTTCAATACATAATTATCACCACGGTTTCAGTAGTCGCATAATTAAAATAGAATATTATTATAACGGCCACGATAGGTTAACGGCTTATCACACCGCTATACTTCCGACGGTCGCAGGTGCGATTCATCGCAGGTTACATACATTTGTACTTACTTTTAAACTTTTGTTACACATAATAATATTAATTTAACGATTAATAATATTAGTTTAACGAGTTTTAACACGAATAATTTTATATTAAATAAAAGTATTTACCTCTTTTAACGTTTTGAGTAGGTTGCACTAGCTGCGGTGACGAGTTAACTGGAGTAACATCGAATGTCAATGTTGGTGGGTGCCGGAAGTTTGTTCAACTACCGTCATTAGATTGTTTGACGAAAAATAGCGAAATACAGCACTCACGATATCCGGATTTTATCTACGTATATTATGTATCTATTTACAACAAATCTATGTATTTTATATCTGTTGTCTAGTAACCATAACACAAGCTCTGGTGATCGGGACTAGGTAGCGCTATATGGATTTTCTAGAGACAAAATAAACAATTTCATTTGGTATGTCTGTGTGCGAGTTTAATTTACAAAATTACTCTGTGTAAACTGGTGTACACTAAGTCTCACTGTGGCTATTGGAACAGCAGAAAATATATATGTATGTTACGAAATAAAAGATATTTTTAACGAGACTCCATATATAATTTATTTTCAAAGAAAAACGGTATAAAAGATACACAGTATATTGTAAAAATATAGATAATTAACGGTTTATACGACTTCGTCTACTCTTTTAATAGTATATATCTATTTTATAAACATATATGTATACATTAACTAAATATAAACATATATTATTTTGTTACAATATCATCCAGATCCTCAAAAGTGGATTCATTATTACTGAAAAAAAAAAAAAAAAATGTGAATATTTTATCCTTAATACATTAAATTATAATATTTCTTTTAATATACATACTAACGATATTCTACCTCCGTAACATAATAATTAAAGGTTTGTATTAAATATATAAAACATAAGTATATAAAACTTCGTTCTAAATTATATAATATACAAAGTATATAAATTCAGAACATATTATACCTCTATGACTCGTTTGTTTTTATAACTATGGTTAGTAATTATGCTTTTGGCCTAGGGGTTAGATGGGGGCGAGGGGGCGAGTGCAGATGGCACTCTAAACCAAAAGAACTTATAGAGCGGCTGAAGGCCAACTCCCGCCTGACGGATACGACTTTAATTTTAAGGCACCACTAGGGGTTCGAACCTCGGTTCACGTCGTCGTAATTTCGATCCCCGTTTGAATTAGACGGGGGATCGATGGGAGAGACCAAACTTCAAAGAGTAATGTAAGTATACCAGAACTTCACTCTTCGGGTTTGTTTTTAACAGTACATACATATTAATAATAATATATTTAATGATATACTCAGGTCTTAAATAATTTTCTTAAGCAATTTGTGACTGTATGCGCCTTGGAAAGACACAAGGACTGTTTGAGATACAGGTAGACGTTTTTCCCTCATTTTTTTCGAACCCCATTCTCCTCCCCTTCTTTCCTCACCTAATAGCTTATAATAAATATAAATACTACAATAGTAATTTAAAAAAAATTGCATATCAGTCAAGTTTGGCACGGACTATTTGTGATCTCCCACATGCTAATTGTAGCGGAATTAAACAAACTAATATAAATCTATTAAGTATTTAAGTAATTAAAAACAAAGTAATATAAGACTTAAGACATAGAAGGAGATTCAAGTGCTCTGGTCTCAGTCCTTAATCTCAGCACGATAGTTATAAGAGGGATCTCGCTTAGACCTTTCCATGTAGGGTAGACCGTGACTGCCGCTCGAAGAGTAGTCATCCATTTGAGGCCGAGACAGCAACTCCTGTTTAAAACTCTTGAGGAAATATACCCAGCATTTCATTATTCCTCCCTCAGTTGAATCCCTGAAAAAGAGATATTAATAACGTACTTATATTAATTGCGTATTTTTATTAGTTATATCTTAATATGCAATTGACATTACAAACAGTCTGATTGCCCACCCGATGGTAAGTGGTAAGCGTTCTTTATAAACATAAACAGCACCATGGATATCACTTTTTTTTTTCGGACTACTATAACTCAAAGGTGACTGACGTAGTCATCTATCAACGCACAGCCCAAACCACTGGACGGATCGGGCTGAAATTTAGCATGCAGGTAGATATTATGACGTAGCCATCCGCTAAGAATGGATTTTTATTAATTCTACACCCAAGGGGATAAAATAGGGGATGAAAGTTTGTATGAACCTTTGTAAATTTTAGACCGATCGGGCTGAGACTTTGCATGCATAAATCTACTATGACGTAGGCATCCCCTAAGAAAGGATTTTGATAAATTCCACCCCTAAAGTGATAAATTAACGCGAGCGAAGCCGCGGGCAAAAGCTAGTTATACATATGAACTTTCCTCTTAAAACTACATTAAAATCCATTGCGTAGTTTAAAAGATAGAAGCGAACAAACAGTGATGACGACATATACATTTTATATTATATACATGTAAAGATATAAGTAAATAACAGTGTTTAAACACTTCTATACTTCTATACTTAGCTACATCTGTACGTTTTTGTATATAAAAATTGATTGTAATAATTTTTTTTTGTTTATCTCTTCCTATCTGCAATTAGTCCCAGAACTATGAGCAGATTTTTTGGGTGTGGGAACTAAGAATGGAGGGTCCACCTCAGCGGGAGGATCTACTCCTTAAACATACTGCAAACATTACACACGCTTCTAAATTTAGATTCTAAATTCTAAATAAAATTTTAATTCATAATAACGTAAAATATGTAAAAAAAAAGGGAAAATACAGTAACTTACGACGTTTTAACTTCAATATCATCTATTTCTCTAATATAGTAATTCGGGTGGTCTTCCAATATGTCCAATTTACTCAGCATTGTATTGTCAACTTCATAAATTTCTCCTGTAAAGTTAGTAGAAAAATATTATCATCAGTTGATAGTTGAACTGGAAAGATAAAATATGAAATGAGGCTGTAGTACACAGGGTGAATCTAAAGAGATTTTGAATACTACTGAAAAATAGGTGAGGGAAAATGTTGGAATATCTTTTTAGACTGCTATGGTGGCAAACAATACGACCCATCTGATGGTAAATGGTTATAGTAAGCTATAGATGCCTGAAACACCAGGGCTGTCACGTGCATGTTGCCGACCCTTAATATTGATTTTGATTGATCTTGATAAAATTGGAATGATAAATTTATGAATTTTACTTGATATAAATATTTATTTTATTAATAGACAATGAAAGTATGACTATAGGTAATATTAAACTTATTGCTAATAAATTAAGATAAGTAATCATTGTAAGTAATGATAACTCCTCACAGAAAACCTTACAAAATACATAAATTATGGATGGACCTGGTACCAGCATGGTGAATCCATGGAATGCTAAAAAGTTTGTCTCCCTTCATGACTAATATTCTAGTTATTATATATTATAGTTACATATAATGTGTTTGCTATTTATTTTGTTGGTACATTTTTTTATGAATGATAATAAAATGGTACGCCTACGCTAAGTGTATACGTTGGCGTGGCTCCAATGGAGGTTGATAAGATGAATAATAAAGGTCAGGTCAGTTAGGCCATAGTGATGAATTCACCAGGATTTTATCACGAGAGTTACCAGGCGGAACCATGAGGAGGTGAACCTAACATGGTACACTGCTATCAATGAGAATTGCTAGTTCCCATTACTAAAATCCCCCATTAACTACCCATTCTTTTGTTGGTATTGTCATGTATGTATCTGTTTCCACCACTCCACAATTCCTTTCAGTCATTCAAAGGTTGACTGGAAGAATGACTTTTTTCACTTGAGTTAACTTATTTCTTAAGATTGTTGTATCCTTTTATTTTAAATATATTTACTGTACAATAAAGTGTTATGAACAAACAATTATTAGAGATTTTTATAAAGCCTTTATAGCACTGTTATAGTGGGCTTATAAAGGCTTCTTAAGTTTTATGAATAACACTGTATATATATATAAATATTAAATATACCTTTAACATTATATCCTTGACCAGGACTATAAATAAGGAATGGTATATTATACTTAGTGGCTATTATCAGTGGATACTTTGTCTTTGTTCTTCCCTCAGCGATAAACTTGCCATAACCATTCTCAGGTTTGGTCAGCCAGTAGTGGTTGGGCTCATTACGTTTCAATGTCCCATAAACAAATACTCTATGGGTCATCTGAAAGAAACAAACATATTAAAAATGTACTCATCTAAATATTAAGAGTTTATAATTTAATTATAATAATAATAAAAGTGATGTGGACTACTACTAGACAAATTATGTAAATAATTTTGTTATAAATATATACATAATATACATAGAAAACAATAATGTCTTGAATTCCATATAAAAAAAAAGAAACTATTTTTTTACTGTCCAAATATTAGGTTTAAGAAAAAAATGTATATAACAGTTTCGAATTAGAATGATGAGCTCTATCGATTGGCATGTTTACTTAAACACTTTTTGGCAAAAAATTTAATATTCTTTTGTCGATAATGAAATTCTCGAGTTCTCGAGTTATTACTTACTTTATTAATATATATTGTGCTGGATCGCTTGAAGTAGAATGTAAAACACTGTGACTGAAATAACATTAATTGTTATCCATTGTACCTACTGATAATAACATTAAAATGTACACAAAGATAAGTATGTCAATATAAATTCAAAATATGCGCCATAAAATACAGAAATAGTCTGAGTAACGTCACAGGTTTCTAATTATTATTATTTTTGTATTGAGCAAGTCAGTAATCACTGTGTTTTATTCCTAAATATTAATGAAATCATAGATTCTTATATAAATATTCTACGCGGTGGAAAAAAACATATACAAAAAACATAGGAGGTGTATTGTAAATAGACAAGTAGACATTACCGAATATACTAAAACTTTGAATGACTTTGATTAATGCCATTAAGTGATTGATAAAATGATTTTGTCAATGTCAATCCATTCGGCAATGATTAAAAAAAATGCAAGTGTTACCAACATGGCTCTCTCAAATACATCTCTCAATTTATATATCGAATTAAACTTTGAGTATAATTATACTCAAATTTATTTTTCAAAGGGTTATGTTGTAGAGATTGATTGAGAATCTCAAGTTGAAAATATTTATGGCATAATTTTTGTACTACTTAAATATATAAATACAAAACTATTAAATAAAAAAAATATATACGATATTTCAGAAATTTTCGAACATAAATTTAGTGACTAATATTACTTCTATTATTTACAATATGTTTCTATACTAACAGCGGTACCAAAAAATAGGTGGAGTAATGACGAAACTAGTCGTAACTACTAACATATTTTTACAAGAGATAAATATATTTACAAAAGCAAGTTTTACAAAGGAATTCGGTCTGTAATGACAGTCTTATTGATCCTGAGTCCTGAATAAAACCTTTGATAAAACTTAACAAAGCAACAATGCTGCCGCCCGCAATGAAAATTGGCTAAAAATATTTAATTACAATTCAAGAATATCGAGCCGAGGACGAGATTATTTCGGGTGGCCCCGGGTAAGTAACGAGTGATTTATGATATCGCTGAGGACACCTAAGATGTTAGATTGTAAACTAGTAACTTAGATTTTTAGCAATTTAATACTTAGGAAAAAATTTTAAGATGGCAACCCCCTTAATCACTTCAGTTTTCAGTCAGTTGATTTTTGATCTTCCGATGAACTGTTCGTTTGTTAGTAGAAGATATTCTAAAATTCTCTTGTTTAATGTTGTCTTACTAGAACATGTGTCCGTTTGTTGTTTAGTGACCGTGAATTGATAATAACATTGATAAACATTGCTGTTTTATTTTTTAATCGACGAGTGTGTTTATTAACATACAAAATGAGGCTGGCGGGTGCCATTTTCACAAATGTTACGAAAATGCTCGATTTTTATTCGCAATTTAATCCTTCGCCGCTCTCTATTAAGCAGTTTATTGATTTCGGTAAGTGTTACACCTAATTCATAGTGTTATTTTGTTTGTATGTGTTCTATGGGGCCGCTATGTTACTTCAAGGTCGACGTTGGTTACCATTAGAAAAAAAAAAAACAAACCGCTAGTGCGTACGAGTAAAAAAAAACGCGTATCTAATTAGCATACAGAGTAATATATAATATTTATTTTATATACATTACATAATAATTATTGTACTAATTTGAGATTTGTTACAACAGTATTAAACTTATAAGAAATAGACCTTAGAAATTAGTCTTATTAGATTTTTATTAGATTTGAAGCAACTACGACTACAAAATTGGACACATAAATGATTTATTTGTGAATAATTTTGGATAAGAAAATTATCCTTATCCTCCATTGTAATTTTCTATTTTCTATCTGGAATTGAAAAGTGGCATAAAAAATGCTTGATTTTACATGTGGACTTCTTTTATAATCAATAATAATTATATTATCTATGCATATTTTTGTTGGTAATGAAAAATTAATAAAACACTAGTTCACTTGCTGTTTAGTGAATAAAAAACTTGATAAAAGCTTTCTGTGGTCTAGAATATTCTATAAACATTTGTATATTTATCAACAATAGATGCAAAAAACATTAATAATTTTTTTTAGTATTATAAATTGTAAAATTATTATCAAGACAAAGGAACATCATTGTGATGCCAAAAGAGAATATCCTTGACATCATCACAAGCAGGAAATTTTTGCTTAATCATCTGCAGAGACAACTAGGACCCAATGTGAGAAAGGATTGTAATGAGGACTGATGATTCCATTGCTAGCTAATGTACTATGTTAGGTTGACCTCAACATGTTTCCATCTGGAAACCATCATAATAAACTCCTTATGAAATTGTCACAATGGGCTAACTGACCTAAACTTATGTTCATTCTATAATCCACCACTGGTGGGGACCAGTGTACACCATTACCGCAGAAGGGTGGACCATTCCATTAATAATAATATAGCCTTTTTTCCGAAAGTTAGGGTATATATTGATGTTTGTGAAATGTCCCATAACTTAGTGTGCCTTTTGCCATAGGCATCCTCCAGCTCTCTCCACTGAACTCTATCTTCTGCAACCCTGTTCCAGAACAATCCCAGAGGATGATTTCTTTAATTTTTATTAAATAATGATAATTAAATTTGCAGACACTACTTAAACCGACTAATCCTTACAAGTAACATGATACACATCATGACTGTAACAGATTGGCCAGCTATAAGACTGAGTGGGAACAATCCTCAATTTGTGTATCAACACTATATATCTGAGAATCTTATACATAGGTTTTTTTATGTAATCAGAATGGCGATTATGGTCATAGACCATCTGATAGTAAGTGGTAACTCTACCCTATATATATGTACAAACAGAACATCTCATTATCATATGATGCAAGCAATACCACTCATGCATTGCCATTCGAGAGTATTAAGATATTATGCCTCTTATCCAATAATTTCACTGTCTAATCTGCACCCTACAAGAAAAAACTACATCAGTAGCATTATTCCATGATTGTACAAAAACTACTCCTCAGTTCTTGACCAAAATATTATTACATATGGCAGTACTATGGACATCACATTATCATGTGACGCCTGTCATACAGCTCATGCGTGGGCTTTCTGGTGGATTAATATGTCAAGCTGAACAGCTTACAAAGCAATACGTTTGGCGGCTGAAATAGGTGAGACTGAAGTACATACGCAGACGTGTTTTTATCTGGTAGTGCATACTGTAGGCACAGTATACTATAAATATGAATATTGACTCACTACTTATACATTTGTATGTGGTTTTGTATTACATTTCTAGTAACACGATACTGACCGACCTCGTTACGCTGACAGCGCGTCCGCCCGGCATACCGACCAACAGATATATATTTAACTATATATCTATACTACCATCTATACTAATATTGGATGGATGTGTGGTGTGACGAGGGTAGACAAGATAAAGAATGAATACATCAGAGGAAGTATGAAAGTAGCACTGATGTCGGAGAGGTTAAAGAGCAATCATCTATCGTGGTATGGGCATGTAATGCATAGGAATGAAGATCATATCCTAATGACGGTGTTACATATAAATGTGGATGGTTTTAAGGGTAGAGGAAGACCGAAGAAGAGATGGATGGACTGTGTGAAAGATGATATGGTGAGAAAGGTAGTAAATAACGCGATGACTGCGAACAGAGATGAATGGAAGAGAAAAACATATAACGCCGACCACAAATAAATGGGATAAGGAAGAAGCAGATGATGATATTTATACTAATATTATAAAGCTGAAGAGTTTGTTTGTTTGGCAAAGAAGGCTTTAAGCTATATAATATTACGCTACGACCAATAGGAGCATCACTGAAAAATATTGCAAAAACGGGGATAATTCATATTTGAAGGGCTCCGTTGCATGAGCTGCGCGAACGAAGTTACGGGCACAGTATATTAGATAAATAGATAGATTAGAATCTTTATTACCAACATTAACAAATTGCAGGCGAAGGGGATTGATAATAATGTGGAATATTAGCCCCATTGCTAGCAATGTACATAATTATAAGAGGCATAATATCCCAATAATATAATAGAAATATGTACCCTAAAACATATTTCTAAAAAAAATTAATCAAACGTCATTTTTTTTACCGTCTGCATTACGGTATAGAATTGTATTTTATTAAAGAAAATATTTACAACTAGCTATTCCCGCGACTTCGTCCGCGTGGCATTTAACTTTATTTTTCTAAAATAAAAGTTACTCCTTATTACATCAGCTACCTGCCAAAAAAAGTCCCGTCAAAGTCTGTCCAGCCATTTCAGAGATTAGCGGGAACAAACAGACAGACAAAAATTGTACAAAATGTTATTTTGGTGTATGTACCGTATTTATGTTCATATTCATATGCATGTAGTAAAAAACAGTTATTTCAATATTACAAACAGACACTCCAATTTTATTTATATGTATAGATAGTATGGAAAACAATTACAAAAATTAGTTCTCTTACACCTTTATTAAATAGTATTTACATTTTTATTTCTCTTTGTTTCATCGCTTTCACATACTCAGAAATGGGTTAGAGCTGAAAATCAGCGTTTTGTTCCCAGAACTATCTTCCACACTAAGCTTGCAACCTTTTTGTATTGCTGCGTATTACACATAATTACAAAATTGTTAATATATTTTATCGAATTAGGTGTTATTTTGCGGAAGTTTATTTCATTACTTAATATTTTTGTATTACTTTGTTTAATTCCGTTACCATTAGCATGTGTGAGACAACAAATATTCAGTGCGGAAATCTGAGCACCGCTACCGGAAGTATTATGACCTGCCCCAATAATGTTCAGATTACGACCGTTATCGGACCTACGCCCATATTTTCTTTCTTTCTTTCTTTCTTTCTTTCATATTGGATGGATATGTGGTGAATGTATTAATGCCAGGATTAATACATTCAAAAGACCTAATATCGGGCTTCTCGACCAAATACTCCAATAGATTACTGCTATTGAGTAAAAACAACATATGCATGATGACTAGGGCCCTCACAGGACACTCCAAATTGAACAAGCATATGGCTAAGCTAGTCCTATGCACGACAAGTATCTGCAGATTCTGCCAAACTGAAGAGGAAACGCCGCTTCACATCCTATGTGGTTGTAGCCCACTCATGCATAAACGAAATATCTCCTTTGGAAAGTTTACACTCTTTCCCGAGGAGATAAAAACGATCGCTCCTAAGAATATCCTTCAATTCTTGTCCCTGACGGGTCTAGGTAGCGAACTCTGAAAAGGGCGAGCACAATAGATCTATGTAGGTCGCAGTGCTACAGGTGCTACACATCTGACAATAGCCCAAACAACCCAATAAAAAAAAATAAAAAAATACACCCATATTGCGAAACGTGTTTCTCCTCTAGACGAGACATCATCAGGCAATGTATAGAGTTTAGATATATTTGGAAGTCTAGTGTTGAATGTTCGGCTGTCTGGTCGAGCTATGTATATTAAATATATATGGCGGCGTGGTGGGCCGGGTCATTGGGCTCCCTAAAATATGGTCGAGCGCAGTGATGGCTGGCTCATCCGTCATACTCGTGAAACGAGTGCTGCTTGTAGGGACTGGTCTGCTCTTATCACTACGACTGATTTAATCTTATTGCATATTTATATTTGACCCAAAAATTAGTGCTTGTTGATAGTTTGTATTCACACGTTTCGACTTGTAAATGTAAACTTACAAGGATTATTTAAAAGAGCAACACACAAGTTTCTTGCTCGTTCTTTTTGTGATGAGACAGCTTTCCGAACGAGTGGTAGATAAAAAACAAATTGTTATGACTATTCAAAAGTGCTTAAATTAAATTTATTTGAATAAATGATTTTCTATTCTATTCTATTCTAAATGCGAATGTTTGTGAGTATGGATGGATATATATATTGATGTATGTTTGCTACTGTTTCACGTAAAAAACTACCGTGCGGGTTGTGACGAAACTTTACAGTAATATAGTTTATACATCAGAATATCAATTTCAGGCGGGCACAGCTATAATATTTACAATGGTGTATGATTAGTATTTCTTTAATGAGGGTTTTGGGCTATTTTCAGCTGCTAAGACCTGCAACACTGAGAGCTGCATAGGTCTATTGTCAGAGTTTTTCTACTAGCTACCTAGACCCGTCAGGGACAGTAACTGGAAGATATTATGATAGTGATGGTTTTTATCTCCTCAGTATAGAGTGTACACTTGTGTACACCAAAGGAGATATTCCGTTTATATATGGCTACAACCGCATAGGATGTGTAGTGGCGTTTCCTTTTCTGCTTGGTATGATTAGTAACTATCAAATAGTCGATTTATATATCTATAAAATTTTAAATTTTTTAGCCTTCGTATCAACCCATATTAATATATAATATATTCTGTGAAAACTTCATCCTACACGGTTTTAATTGAAACTTTAACACACAACCGGACATACAGACAGATTTCGCCACGTCACAATTATATATGTTAAGACAAAAAGATATTAGTAGACACGTGGATGTCTATTTCTATTTGGAGGCTAATCCTTACAATTAAATGCACATTTGCCACACGTCTACATAAAGTTTCGTTACATTTAGTGGACAATAGAAATACCACAGAATAAATTTGGCACTGTACTAATTTACACAATAGCTAGCAGATCTATTTTACAATATATATATATATATATATACTAGTTGTGCCCGCGACTTAGTCCGCGTATAGTTACCTGGACCAAATAAAGAAAAAATATTCAATAATATTACCCAAAAAAGCTTCGTTTTAACTTCAAATAGGCGATTTTCTATACAAACTTTCATCCCCTATTTTATTTTACCCCCTTAATATAAATGACTATATGACTATAAAAGTTTCTAAATATTGTTTCCCATTTTTAGACTTTTTATAGTCATACTTATTTTTAATTTAATCAACAGTCTAAAAAATGAGTTGCACGCTTCTAGCTTTAGAAATGACGATACGACCTTTTATCTCCTTTCAAGTCTAAATTTGTATCCGTCAGGCGGGAGTTGGCCTTCAGTCATTCCGTAAGTCCTTCCGCGGGTTTGAAGTGCCATCTGCACTCGCCCTGCCGGCCGTCCGGTGAAACTGTAAAGGCTAACTGCGGTCAATAGCATTAGAGAAGTCCGTAAAGAAATCCAAGATTTCTGCTTAAAACTATTTAGAATTTGAAACAGAATAGTCTGTCGCGTAATAAGTATGTAATTTATTATTTGCATGACAATTGTGTTTTAAAAATGCGCAGGAACTCATTTTTTTTATTGTTTCGGCACAAACCGGTATAATGTGGTAATTAACGGTCGGTATTGGCAGCGCCGCCTCTACAATGACGCACGTGCATCAAATCCTAACACTGAAGATGTGCCAACGTTTTTTTTTGTTAAGTTTACATTCCGAAATGATCTAATGTTTGATAATACTGAAAAAATGCTAAAAATATATACTTCGAATGCATTTCAATGTTGGCTCTCAATGAATAAGTGGTTATTTTTAGATACGTACTATAGCTGTCCCGGCAAACTTTTTTTTTTATATGTTCGCAACTTTTTTTATATATGTATAAATGTCTGTGGAGTTAATCATAACCTGAAGTGATTGATGACCCAGCAAACGTTGTTTTTCCATATAAATGAATCAGTTAGCCACGGCCGAGAGTAGAAAATTATTAAAGTACTAAATATCGCTACTAAAAATAGGGGTTGGCGGTATAAGGCTGAAAATTGAGGGTTGTATATATTTTTAATGCCCTCAACGATGACTGGCTCATCCGTCATACTCGTGAACGGGTGTTGCTTGTGGGGACTGGCCTGTTCGGGTTACGGCCACTGATTAGACTATTTCCTTTTGACAAAATTGCAATAGTATATGTTGGTGGTCACACTATTCTCCTAAGTTTTGAATTTAAAAATGAATCTGTATTTTTGTAAACCTGTAGAAAAAATATTCTCTCTTATTCTTTTCAAAGTACATTTGAAAAAATAAGAGCTGTGTTACATGTCAGTTCTTCTTAGAATGTCAAACTGGCGGTAGTTTTTGACATATCATAAGAGTCTATAACAGACCTACATGAATAAAGATATTTTGATTTGGTTGAATCATAGAAAAATTAAATTAAGAAAATCTTGTTCAAAATAAATTAAATTTTTTGAACAAAATTTAATAATTTTATTATTTTCACTTAGAGGTTTCCATTTCATTACCCTCACCATCTTTACCATTCCAGTCATAATAAAAAAAAAAGCGTTAATGTAACAATAGTCACCTTTGAACGTGTTAATATAACTACATAATTAAACGCAAACAAATGTACAGGACACTAATTAATATACATTAGGATGTAGGTAGTTTAGTAATCATTGTTAATAGCTAATTATGACTGCAGCAACATCGACATGAATTGTTCAGTATGTACATAAATTAAATGATTAACATAACAACTATTACGTAGTTTGACACATTGCTAATTGGTCCCTCCGATCGATCCCCCGTTCAATTCAAATGGGTGTGGGGTCCATACCAAATAAATGCGTTACGAAATCATGAAACATTGAAAACGCTGTATAGACAGCGGCCTCAATACGGCGCATCGTACCATGCGCCGAAACGTGCCGTCGAGTCAGCAAAACTGAAATGTTGAAATCGACCAAAGAACGCTATCGGAGTTGAATCACTCTTGGTTCTAACATCGACCAATTGGCATCTATAATAGTTAATAAGTTAAATTGTAATTTTTATATTTCAATTAAATTTAATATATAATATTTTTTGTTTTTTTTTGCGCCCTTCGGCTGTAGACTTTTTATCTAATGTATAAATAAAATAGACCCTCAACAAATCTATACATATAAATAAAATTGGAGTATCTGTTTGTAATATTGAAATAACCGTCTTTTACTACATGCTTATGAACATAAATACAGTAAAAATAAAATAGTCCAAAAGGCTGTCGCCACAAAAGAAGTGGCATTACTAGTGAAGCATATTACTATAAAATAAGATTTTTTTTTTTTATTTTTGTCTGTCTGTGTGTTTGTTCCGGCTAATCTCTGAAATGGCGGGATTTTTTTGAGCAGGTAGCTGATGTAATATGGTGTAAATTAACAATAAATTGTTTTAAAGAATATGTATATAGAATAATATAATGAAAGAGATATAAAATTAACAATAAAAAAAATTTAAGAAATTGTATATAGAACAAAGCCGTATATTTTATAGATGAACTATGGAACGTGTCTGTCTCGTCTGTAATTGGCCAGTTGTCATGAAAAGAGGTAATGTGAAATGATTATTATACAAATATATACAATACACAATATGGGGATCGAAATTACAATGGCCTGAGCCGATGTTCGAATCCCTAGCGTGATCTCATACTAGAGTCGTGTCCGTTAGGTTAGGTTAGATTGGTCCTTCAGCCAATGAGTTCTCCCGCGTGTTTGGAGTGCCATCTGCACTCGCCCCCCATCGTCCGGTGAAGCTGTAAAGGCCAGCTGCAGCCAACAGTATTAGAATAGTACCAACATTTTTTTTCTAGTATTTTCAAAATTAAGAAATAATATGATATTACCATAATAAATTTTCGCTTTTTATCAGGTACATAAAGGACTATTGTACTATCATAACATTATCACATCTACATCAATTTATTATGCTAGTGACGCACTTCCAATGTTTATATCATGTCATAGATATTGCGAATTTTGTGTTTGTGTGTATTTTTTTTTTAGCACAATTCACACAGCGCTTGCTAGACCCAAGTTACGCTAGCTAAAGCTTGTATTATGGGTACTAGATAACACATACAGGTACATAGATACATTTTTTTCATAAATACATACATATTATACATAGAAATCGCCCAGACCGATACAAACAATCATACTCATGAATACAAATTTTTATGCTAAGAATCGAACCCGCGATCAACGGAAGTAAGGCGGTGCGGTGTGCTAAACCGCTAGATCACCGAGGCCGTTGTTTGAACGTAACTATATTCCAGATGGTAATGGACACACACTTAGACCAATGCAAACATTCTACTCAACCATGCAAATATTTATTTATAAACTCTATTGCATCAAGTAAATTATAAGCAACTCGGAGTAATAAGGTACAAAAGGCGGTCTTATCGTATAAGCAAATATTTGTATTGTGCCAGGATATCGAACTCGCGCCCATCTAAAGTGAACTAATGTTAAACCACTACGGCATTTATAACTTGTATAATTAAATTTATAAAAAAAATATTTTTTTTTTTTCTACAATTAAATTTCTAAAATAAATGTATCCAAGTTATTTCTTACAAAATTGCTATCTGCAAGTGAAAGAACACATAGACAAACATTTTTTTAAATTATTTTTTTAATATAAGTGCTTTATATACATATATAACGTTCACATGCGTTTAGTGAAACGCTAATTAGTTAATTTAAAATTACAAACAGACACTTCAATTTTATTTATTTGTATGTATAGATATATAAACCAAATAAATATAATAGGTATTTAACAATCGTCAAGAACAACTCGTTTTTTGCTTGTAAACTTTTTGTATTACTTGTTTTCAGTTGTACAAACATACCTATAGTGAAATCATCTTTAGAGTTTATGTACATAAAACATGTCATCTTAGACTTTGAGATATTGCCTTTTAAAATTGTTTTGTTTAACGATAAAAACCACAAGTCCAATGTCAAATTAAAAGAGATTTCATGAACATTTCAAGCAGCGTCCTTTTGTCTCAAACTAAGCAGAGCTTATGTTATAAGTACCACAACTTATAGAAGTACTGCCTACGATATAATGGTATGGATGGTAAATATCCGTGATTTTCTTGATTTCACTCATAAATTGTTAAAAGTGCGTCAATTTTTCAATCATAATTTAAGATGGTTCTTCGGTGGAGCTCTTGCCACTTTCCACGATCTTCCACCATGCTTTTTAACTGTTGATATGACATGACTTCAATTTTTTCTCTCATTAGCTTGATGTTCCTTTCCTTCTATTTTTCCCCTCAATAATAATTTTCATAAATTTATCGTGCCGTATCAAGTGTTCTAACATTTTCTCTCGTTTGTTTTCTATAGTGTTCAATATCTTCTTCTATTCTTTGACACTGTGTAGTACTTCTTCATTTCTTACTTTATCTGTACGGGTAAATCTTTCAGTCTTTCTCCAACGCCACATTTCTAAAGCTTCCAGTTTGTCCCTTTCTTTTTGGGTTAATTTCCACGACTCACATGCACACAAAGTTATTATCCAGTATAAATAATGACCTCGGCAAAAAAAACGTACCTTTATTGTTACTTTGTGTGGTTTATCAAAGTACTTTATTTATAGATGTTCTGACCAAGGATGCAATTCAATTTATCGAATACTTTGATAAGATGATAATCGCCTCATACAATCATACATATATGTCGGTAGAGGTGTGTTTGTTTTGTATTATACATAATCTATCTCCTCACCAATGATAAGGATTAATTTTAAATTAATAATATTCAATACAGTAAGTCTACATTTTATAACAACCAGCAATTTCTGCCCAATTCAATACCTATTTTTTACATGTAACTATGCAAAAATATTGCTTTGAAATATACAACTCAAGGATATCACGAATATTTCACAAAATACATAACTTGAGTTATGTATATACATCATCCGAAAAAGTGTCATTCGTCTTAATCTTATTAATATTTTGTAAGTATGAATGTTTATTACTCTTTCACATAAAAACTACTGCGAAACGAAAGTTTGTAAGTATGGATGTTTGTTACTCTTTCACGCAAAAACTAGTGAACGGATTTTGTTGAAACTTTACAGTAATATAGCTTATGCATCAGAATAACATATAGGCTATATTTTATATTGAAATTTAACGCGTATAAATTTAACACATATAGTTCATTCATAATTTAAGAGCCGCGCTCTTGTTGGTGGAGCTCTTGCATTTGAACTTGAATATTAATAATGTCACACACTTAAAATAGTAGTTATTATAATATTAACAATATCAATTTATGTTTTTGTCCTTTCCCACCAACCGCTTTCTGTTACCTAATGGTTAGTTCATAAAGGATGCTATATGGCATTAAGCTCGCCAAATTGTACAATTTTATAAGTGCAATGAAAGAATAAATAAAATTAAATAATGTCATCATTTCTCTATGCAAAAATGATGACATTATTTTATTTTATATGTAAAATAATCTTTCAACTAGTAAAAACACTTATTAATCAGCCATTTCATTTGTCTTTGAAGCATTTTAAAACGAATTAAAATGTATGTATTTGCTTAAAACTATGGTATATATATGTGGTATCAAGGGTTTTCAAAATGAAAATTTGTTGCTTCGTATTACTATGTATTTAAAACTCTTCTTATAATTACAAAAAAAAAATAACACCATTGACCATCTCCTGGGAACACCGTAACAAGAATGAATGACCTAATCTATTGCATCTAATTTTCTATCTGTCAATCTCACTCACTCATGCATATTCTCCTTCATTATACGTTCCATTATAACAAATATTGAATACAAAAATATTTCCTGCATATATTAAAAGAGATTTACGGTTTTTACGGTATTTACGGTTTCTAACTTTTTGTTACAATTGTAAACAGAAAAAAGGCGACACAGCCACACCCATATAAAATGAAAACATGCGATGGAGTCTGTAATGTCAGGGTCAGTGGCGTCCTGACCTAGCGCCACTGCTGTTAGCGTGACGTCATAGTTACGTAAATTTAACATACGTCCGCAGAGCTAAAATCGTCTACGCACGATCCTAAAATTGTTAGCAGGGGCGGGAAGTGCCCTAGATTGTCTCTTAGATCACGTCGTTTCTAGGCATCTTCAAAAGGGTCGTGAGGCAATCTTGGCGTTCTTCGCGATTTTGGGACCAATTCTTTAAAGAGGTTCAGCTTTAAAGTGGTTTATAAAGGGTTTATTGAATTTATATTGGCGATTGCGATGTTTACATCGCATACTCATTCCAGCCCTTGGTTTCGGCTTCAATACAATGCAATATGAATTTGTTATGCCTTTTTAATATTTTTTATGTCTTCTTGAATGTGAAAGGGAGTGTGCATTTTATTTGTTTCATCTCCATTACTTAACCTATCGTAGTATTTAAGAAAGCGAATTTGAATTTAATCAATCTTCTTAGATGAAGACACATGTAAAAGCTAGTTGGTTTATAATCAGGTAATTCTTATCGTTTCTAGTATAAAGTGCACTTTATATCAGTGACACCCATCTGTTTATGAACGGTTCTCGAGATTAGCACACCCATACAGATAAATTATCTTTTTAACACTACAATGCAATGGGATACTAGATATTACCCGTAACTACGTGTACTGTTTGAAGATGGGCGTCTTCCTTGTGATACAATATATCTTTAAATAAAAGAGTGGTTTATTTAAAGATATATTGTATCACGATTGAATTATTGGTTTTGGGCTAGACTTCATAATTATTATTATTTTTGTTGTCCAAGTGCCAGTTGACTAGAGCCCTCACTGGACACTGCAAATTGAACCAACACATAGCAAAATTAGACTTCAGCTTAACCGGATCGGATCGGATCGGATTGGACCGATTTTGACGGGACTTTTTTTGGCAGGTAGCTGATGTAATAAAGAGTAACTTAGACTACTTTTATTTTAGAAAAATTCTTATAAATTAGAAAAATAAATTTAAATTCCACGCGGACGAAGTCACGGGAAGTTTTTATATAATTTTGATTTGAAGATGATTTTGAAGAATTTGAAGTTTTTATATAATAAGGCATACAAAATACATACTACTCAAAATTTTTACCCTTTTATCACTGACCCCTATTTTTCATAGCGATTTTAAGTTATATGGCAGCCGCCAGCCATTATATTGTAATATCTGGACAATTTCAGTATATCCACAAAAAAAAACAGCTCAAAACATTTTTTTTTATAGTCGGTACTTGACATATTTTAAACATTTCGTTATCACGGGTGAACGCGCCGACTTTTTGACATTGGAATTTGTACAATAGACAATGTTTTTTTTTCGTTATCAAAATGACAATATTTAATGATAAACAACGATAAACATACCCCTCCCTCTCTATCTCCTCAGGCGGACGCTTTATCCATATATATATATATATCTATCTCGGCATGTTTGCGTGTTTTTGTTTGAACAAACCTCTGGGCCACGCCCCCTATTATGTTGTAATACAAAAACATGAATGTGATTTCTAAGAAAAATCTATTCCCCGCCGTTTAAGTATACATAACATTGTTATATAAAAACATTTTATATAAAAATTTCGTGACGTTATTTGGCGATGAAATTCGGTGAAATTCTGTTTTTTTAACCGATTTTGACGAAATTTTATATATGATTTTTTTATTGTACTCCCCTCCAATTTTTTTTATATATTAGACAAAACTTTTAAACTTTTACGATGAATATATACAGTATATGTATTTGTATTTATCGGATATCCGTTGTTACTAAAACGAATATCTGGCACATCACTAATCCAAGCATAGCTATTGTTGTACTGTTTATGTGTATAGCTAAAGGTCCATTACCTATCAAGTGGATTGTATGTTTGTATGTCATTCCAAATATTTACAAAGTATAAAACGAAGTCGTCGTCGCTGTCTGCTTGCTTATACCTTTTAATTACGCAACGGATTTTAATGTATTTTCCAACAATAAGAGAGTGATTCAAGAGAAAGATTTATATGTAGAATTGATGCGTGTTATAATAGAAGTCGAGAAATTTTAAGTATTGTAATGCATCCGTGCAAAGACGGTATGGGAAGCCTTGTATTAATTGGAAATGAAATAATTAAATAAGCTATTTTACTTTACCTCAAGACTCAATAGAGACTATCTATTAATTAATTAATATCTTGGATACATAAAAAAAATAATACGAACTCACTGTGCTAATTAATCCTTATGGATATCCGGCTCATGTAGGACCTATCGAAGAAGTAAATTCATTTATTTATTCATTTATTTCAGGCAACTAGGTCCATATTATTAATACCTTATAGACTAACATGCATATAATGTAATATTTAAAAACTAATACATTGATATTGTCTGTGTGATCACGGTACTGAAGACGGCAATCTGCCACGGTAGCGCCGATATACCACACCTTTCGGCCAGTAGTCCTCTTTCATGAAGATCGGCAGATAGTTGGTGGGGACCAGGGCCACAAACGCTTTGAAACTCTCGTTGTGACTCGACTTCAGCTGTGTCACCCTCAATGTCAGGTTACTCTTGGTACGGATATAATCGACAATATCCTGCTCCTTAGTGGCGTAATGGATAGAGTTCTCACTAATACTCAACAAGTACTTAGTATATAATAAAAAAAAATGTATCTTTTTATCGGATATCCGCGGATACTAATCCGTAATCCGGCACATCACTAAATTAATCACAGCGGTATTGCGGCGCATGCCACAGCTATCTGTCTGTGTTGCATGCCCCTACATGCCCTGCCGTCTCGCCACGGTCATACACTTGTTTTCTTTAAATCACTGTCTCTAACCACAGATTAGGAAATCCAACCTATATTTATCAGACCCTTATCAGGCTGTCGAGTGCCAGAAACCTTGATGGTCTGATTATGTGGAAAGCAGATTTATTCATTTATTGTTTGTTGCACAATGAAACTTGTATAAAAGATGAAATAATTATTCTCTAGTGGCTAACCTTTAGGTATAAATTATAACAGAAAGCGTGGGCTAGTTTTTTTTTATGTATGATAATGGAATGGTGCGGCGTGTAGGCGGGTCCTACGCTAACGGTTTACGCTGGCGGGGCACCAGTGGAGGATGATAAGATGAGCATGAGGTCAGGTCAGTTAGCCCATCGTGACAAATTCATCAGGAACTTATCACGAAGCGTGGGCTAATTTTCGCGAAAAACAGTCACCAAGTTATAATTTTATGTGTATTAGTATATATAAATAGACAATATAATATCTAAACGGCGTGGGTTATTTAGCGGTTTAGCATACCGCTTTACTTCCGATGGTCGCGGTTTCGAGTCCTCGCACGGTACAAATATTTGTATTCATGAGTATGTTTGTTTGTATCGATCTGGATATTTTCTATATTGTGTATGTCTAAAAAAATTAAGTATTTTGTTCTGTGTGTATTTAAATAAAAAAGTATCTATGCATGTGTATCAGTTGTCTAATACCCATAACGCAAGCTAGGTTTACCGTGGGACAAATCAGTCCAGTCTGCTATATGTCCAGGATGTTATTATTATGTATTGAAATAACCAAGAAAATGTGATACAGACGAAGTTGCTAGTTTTTTTTTTTAATTTATTCTTTATTGTACACAAAAAAAAAATACAAACATATAATTTATATTAAATAAAGATTAACTCTGTAAGAGTTCTCTTCCAACAAACCCTGAGTGGAAAGGATCATTAATTACCAGCGGGCAGTGTGCCTACAATAATATAAATAAGTGATTTTTCAATACAAACAAAAGAATATGAACTTTAGCTGTTTATAAATAGATGTATGATGTGCTAATTTACATACAATACAAACAATCATTAATATGCATACAGTACAGATATAAAATGCACAATGCATTGGATGCTATTTTTAATATATATTATATTATTGAGAATAGGCGGAGAAAAATGTTGGGGTACTTGATACGACATGACGAACTAATTAATAACATTATTGAAGGAAAAATAGATGGAAAGAGAGGAAGGGGAAGAAAAGAGCAAGACACAACTATATCAAGCAAGTTAAAGAAAAAGTTGGTATTCGTGTCGTATCAATAGGTAAAGACTGATAGAAGATTGTGTGAAGGTGGCGGGAGCTCCATCGACAAGAGCACAGCTCTTAAATTATGAATGAATTAATATATTTTTTAGTAATGTTTGATGTTCAATGAATCTGTAACATTAGTGGGTAAAGGGATTAATCCATTTATTTCGGATTTTTTCCATAGTGGATAACTTATAAACCATGTTAGTAATCGTGAGAATAGTGATTTATAGTAATGGCCTACCCATTACTATAAATCACAACCTTTTGTTTTTTTTTTCGGTGTTAAAAAAATAATTTATTAGAATAATATCTTATGACAATTTCAACAACGCTATCTAGTCGCCAAGCAGAGCTTGTGTTATGGGTACTGGATAACTAACATAAATAGATACACAATATATGTACATAGAAAACACCCGGGCCGATACAAACGATCATATACTTATTATACTCATGAATACAAATGTTTGTGCCCGGTATCGGATCTGCTAGACGCACAACTACCATAGTTGGGTTAACCGAGGCCGTCAGTTTATAAATACAAAATACAAAATATATATATTTACTTATGTAATGTCTATTTTAAATTTATTTATAAAAAAAAAAGTATTTAAGTTTTTATATCATTTGTACCTATCTTTGTTATAGACTCTGCTTACTTCTATCGGTATGGTACTGGTATTGTTATTATACTATTTGATTCTATATATATGGACGTAAAAACTATTTACCTATTTACATAAACATGCAGTCAGTAAACCGAACATGAATGCATTTAGTTTCTAGATGGTTCTGTGTCGAGAGTCGATGAGGAAGACGCCGAGGTCGTCGTTCATAGTCTATAAGTAATAGAATGCATTAGTATATAAGATTTTTTTTAATGAGTGTATTCTTTTTTTTCTATATTCTGAATAAAGAAAAAATGAGATAGGCATAGACTGTCATTCGGAAATTAAATTCAAAATATCTTTATTCATGTAGGTCTATTACAGAATCTTGTCATGTCAAATCTACCATCAGTTCAGAATGATTTCGAGATAAGAAGAACTGACAAGAAACTCAAATCGTATTCTTTTCATATAAATGTTGTACATGTTTACAGTAACACAGATTCATTTTTTAATTTAAATTTGGGAGAATAGAGTGACCACCAGCATATACTATTGCTAAACCAAATAGTCTAATCTGTTTATTGTTCGTAACAGAACAGACCAGTCCCCACAAGCAGCACCCGTTCACGAGTATGACGGATTTGTATTGTAGTATATATTATTTAAAAATAATAGTGATCACTACAATAATTCTTTGTTGAGGTTCATGTACCTACTCAACTTTATAATGGCAGTAGCGATAGTAACAAAAATTGTTATGACTATTCAAAAGTGCTTAAATTAAGTTTATTTGAATAAATTATTTTCTATTATATTATATTGTTAGATCTAAAAAGATACTGTATATATTGTAATTATACATAATTGCAAAAATTCCCTGCCTGAGCCCAGGTTCGAACTCCTAATGGTGCTCTCAGACTAGTCGTATAACTCGTAACTAGTTGCATTCAGCCTTTCCATAAGTCCTTTCGCGGGTTTGGAGCACCATCTACACTCGCCCCCTGTCGTCCGGTGAAGCTGTAAAGGCCAGTTGCGGCCAACAGCATTAGAGTAGTCTGAAAAAAAAACGTAACACGTACCGTGCGAGGATTCGAACCGGCGACCACAAGCCTGAAGGTTACGTACATAATAGGAAATAGCAACATGGACAATTGTAAATAGATATAATAGCTACTTGAGTTGAATAACAGAAGGAAAACTTGAATGAAAGGAAGTTATGACACATTTCTCTGAAAGAATATTTCAGCTATATTTGTTACTTGCGTAAATCTTACGCATCCCGCTATAAATGTATGGAATTTCAGTAAAAAGAAATGACTTTTACTAATGGCGTGACTTAGTCCTGGTTTTTTGCCAAAATACTATTTTAATCTTTACGTTTATTGACTTTTGA
This sequence comes from Achroia grisella, assembly GCF_030625045.1. Taxonomy (NCBI): domain Eukaryota; kingdom Metazoa; phylum Arthropoda; class Insecta; order Lepidoptera; family Pyralidae; genus Achroia; species Achroia grisella. The sequence goes on from NW_026712626.1 coordinate 2,093,305, forward strand.
AGTTGCGTCAGTGATGTTACATAAACAACTAGCAACGTCCCCCGGTTTTGCTTGAGTTGCTATTCTTTGTTTATTTATGCAATTATGTACGTTTTTAGATGTGACTATATATATGTATGTTTTTTCAGACTACCCTTATACTTATATCTATTGTCCAGTACCCATAACACAAGTTCTGCTAAACTTGAAACTAGATGGCGTTATGATGTATGTATGATTTTATAAAACATTTTTTTTGGAATTACAAACATAATAAACACCCAGACCAATACAAACAATCATACTCATGAATACAAATGTTTGTACTGTACGAGGATTCGAACCGGGGACCATTGGCAGCAAGTCGGTGTACCACCGCTAGACCACCGGAGACGTTACACAGAGTGCTCTATTTTGTTCCTATACGAGTAGGAACACTTCTACCTGTCATTTGCATAGTGTAAATGACAAATTAATATGTCGTATCACAATATATGACGCCAAAACACATTATTCCACTTATCAATGTGATCATAATTGTGCTAACACTCGACTGGGTATTAAATACGCTTTATTTTGTTCATGACGTCATATCGGGCACTTAATAACAAATGTGACGGCCCCGGTGGTCCAGCGGTTGAGTACACCGCTTTACTTCCGATGGTCGCGGATTCGATTCCTCGCACGGAACATTTGTATTCATGAGTGTGATTGTTTGTGTTGGTCTGGGTGTCTTCTATGTATATTAATGTGAGTGTGATTTATAAAATCCTACATTAATATATCTATATATATTGTTTTCAATCATATTTGTACGCGTAATTGCAGTAGCAGTGTCTACTACTACTATTCATTTCCTTAAACCTTTGTAACATGTAGGTCCTTCTCAAATAAAGAAATTAAACTTGTAAAATTTGAATTGGTGTTTACAAAAAATGTATGTGTTTATATCAGTTATCTAGTACCCATAACACAAGCTCTGTTTAGCTTGGGACTAGATGGCGCTGTGTGAGTGGTACTGAAATGTTATCTATACATATAAATAAAATTGGACTGTCTGTTTGTGATATTGAAATAATTGTTTTTTTACTACATGCATAAAATAATAAAATGTTTTGTGACGTCATAGTTGGGAGGGGGCGTGTAATATATATGACCAGCTGTGGCAAGTCACAGATTCAAAATTATGCAATTTCTGTGACCTTTTTACTCATGTACCCTTTCTATATTGTACACTTAATAATAACATTTAAAAGTTTATCATTTTTGGAAAATGGACTTACAATTTTTTACTTTAAAATTGATTTTCCAAATTTAATATTTCTAAGTTAATACAGTCATTAAGCAATATACTGAGTTATCCTAATAGTGTTTCCAATTATCTTAATTTCCATCCTAATCAGTAGATTAACCGCAACACGAACCAAATTGTTATCTTGATTTGTTTTGTTATTCGCGTATTAGTAATATACATAGTATGAAACAAAGTCGTCGTTGTCTGTCCGTCCCTATGTATGCTTAAATCTTTTAAACACTGGACAATTTAGGTACTACATAACTGATATAAATATTTAAATATTTTTTTTTGTAGCGCGAGCCAGAGCGATATAAATAATCATACAAATACAGTGGTATAATACAAATGTTTACATCGTGCGAGGTGTCGAACCCACGACCATCGGAAGTAAAGCGGTGTATCACTATCTGTTGCTAAAAACTACATTTAAATCCGTTGCGTAGTCTAAAAGATTTAGCGAACAATCAGTGGAAACGATTTCATTTTATAGCCCATATGTTATTCTGATGTTTAAGCTACATTACTGTAATGTTTCATCAAAATTCGTTCAGTAGTTTTTGCGTGAAAAGATAAGAAACATCCATTCATACCTGAGTATAAATCAGAAACTTTTCGCGTTTATAATATTAAAAAGACAGATCGTTCATAAACTTGCACTTTTTAATTTCTTTATGCACACTTGTAAATACCAAAGTACCTATACTATGGCGCGGGTGACTATTTTCATAACCCCGTATAGATAGCGTAAGTTTATGAGTTCGCAAAGATAAAGACAGACAAGAAATAGTGTTTGTTTTTTAATTAAATGGGCGTGCCAAGGAACAAAGTCCGTTATTGGCAAGTTCAGATATTTGAGGTGTTTCATCCAACGTAAATAATATTGGTATCTATGCGATAAATAGAAATGGAGGCGGGGTATTGGCGATACAGTCGGATGCAATTATATATACATATCTGTATATCTATACTAGTTCTAGCCTAACTCTAATTATAGCGGTTCGTTCGCGTTAATTTATCCCCTTAGGGGTGGAATTTATCAAAATCCTTTCTTAGGGGATGCGTCTATGTAGCTTTATCCATGCAAAGTCTCAGCCCGATCGGTTTAAGATTGACAAAGTTTCGTACAAACTTTCATCCCCTATTTTGCCCCCGTGGGGGTAGAATGAATCAAAATCCTTTCTTAACGGATGCCTACGTCATAATATCTACCTGCATGCCAAATTTCAGCCCGATCCGTCCAATGATTTGGGCTGTGCGTTGATAGATTACTACGTCAGTCACCTTTGATTCACTAGTTAATCAATATAATAATAAAATTCTTGTGTCACAGTGTTAGTTGCCATACACCTCCGAAACGTCTTAACCGATTTTTATGAAATTTTATATAAATATTCAGTAGGTCTCAGAATCGGCTACTATCTATTTTTCATACCCCTAAGTGATAAGGGTTCTTCACCCATAACATTTAATTTTTATATTTTGGACAAAACTGTTTTTTTACAATGTGGCATAAAAAATAACATACCCGATTTTTTAATAGCGATTTTAATTTATATAGCCAAACAACGTTGCGGGGTCAGCTAGATGTAAACACCAACTACAGCGAAGCATTAGAAATGTTCTAAAAAGAAAAACAAAGTCGTTATTTAGAATTTGCTTCAGATTCGAACTCACGACTCTTTAGTCTCAGTAATAGTATTAAACCACTAAGCCACGACGGTGTATTTATTTTACTAATATATTTTTTCTTTATTTCAGGTTTAAATGCGTGCGAGAAGAAGTCATATCTCTTTCTACGTAAAGAGCTACCCGTTAGGTAAATATTTATCTATTTTTTTTTATTGCGCACCATAATTGAGTTTAGTCTTATCAGAATTGAGAAACTACTGGAAGTTAATGTTTACAAGTGCATTATCTGTCTGTTTAGATGTATTATAATTTTTATCATCATGTTTTTTCTATAAATGTAAGACTTATAAGAAATACTTCGAAATACTTGCATCCGGTATGTTATCACTAAATATTATAATATCAACTTGATCTCTTGGTCTCTTTGTAACTGGTACTTCTTGTTGTTTATATAGGTAATTAATAATAATAATAATATTCTCAGGACAATTTACACAGCGCCATCTAGACCCAAGTTAAGCTAGCTAAAGCTTGTGTTATGGGTACTAGACAACTGATACAAATATAAGAGTAGTCCGAAAAAAAATACTTATATATAGTCGCAAACAATCGTACTCATGAATGTAAATGTGGGTACGGAGTGAGGAATCGAACCCGCGACCATCGCAAGTAAAGCGGTTTGCTAATCCACTAGATCACCGAGATCGTCAAAAATAATGATCATAACATTGTTCAAAATCCGAGAGAAGTCGCTACGCGTAGCTAGTTATACTTAAATATACTGATAGGTACGTATGACGCTGTTATCATTCACATACTAAAGTGCATCGTGTCTTATCAATATTTTATGAGCCACACCAAACAAATGCTTTTGTTAATACCGGTTCGTCGCTATGTTGATATTTTGATATAATTGTTATTGTAAGTTACGGTATTTCGTTTATTATGTAATCAACTTTTAAAGGAGATAGCATTTCTTTATTTTTATACTAGCTGTGCCCGCGACGTCGTCCGCGTGGAATAGTGATTTTCTATAGCATAAAATATTTAATCATCTAATCCAAAGAGCCAAAGATAAAAGTTTCATAGTTCTAGTTTAAAAAATTATGAATTTCCATGCAAACTTTCGTCTTCTATTTTATTTTGCACTTTTAAGGGTAAAATATACTTTTTACCCTTAAAAGTGCAAAATAAAATTTTGAGTGTCATAATTATTTATATTTAATTAACAACCTAAACAATAAGTTTCATGATTTAAAAATGACGATACTTCCATAAATGCTGTGCCCGCGACTTCGTTTGCGTGGAATAGTGACTTTGGATAGCATTTTTAATTCTTTAGGCTAATTATAAAAATAAATGAGAAAATTTCGTTGTTATAGCTTAAAGAATAGAATAGAATAGAAAATCATTTATTCAAATAAACTTAATTTAAGCACTTTTAAATAGTCATAACAATTTTTTTTCTATCTACCGCTCGTTTGGAAAGCTGTCTCAACACAAGAAGAACGAGCAAAAAACTTGTGTGTTGCTCTTTTAAATAATCCTTGTAAGTTTACATTTACAAGTCGAAACGTGCGATTACAAACTACCAACCCGCACTAATTTTTTTGGGTGAAATATAAATATACAATAAGATTAAATCAGTCGTAGTGACATGAGCAGACCATGACGAATATCCGTACAAACTTTCATCCCCTATATTATTTTATCCCTTTAAAGGGTTTTTTTTACAAATTTTGAATGTCATGTTTTTTGTATTTAATCAACTGTCGCTAAAATAGATTACAAGCTTCTAACTTTAAAAATGATGATACTTCCATATAAATTTTCATCACCCCTTTTACAGACCTTTTTTTTCGCATTATTATATATTTTTTATTGCACTTTTAAATACAGTTCTAAACTTAAACATATACAAAGTGAGCAAAGGTGGACTATTATACTTATATATTAATACTTTACATATAAAAAATGTCTTTACGGGACGATTTACCATATCCGAACATGGCGTCTGTCATAGTGTTTTCATTACTTTTAATCTCTCGTGTTTCAGATTGGCGAACATAATGAAAGAGATAGCGTTACTGCCAGAGAATTTACTGCGGATGCCGTCGGTGGGGCTGGTCAACCAGTGGTACGAGAGGTCGTTCGAGGAGATCACAGAGTTCGAGAAGATGGAGCCGGATCCACCCATTTTGACAGAGTAGGTACTATTTTAATTTATTCTGATACAGAGGCGGATCGTGAAGATCGGCCCTGGGCTAAATCTACTTAGAGGCCTACCTAGTTCCTTTCGACCTACCTACCGAGTTCCTTTCGATAGACGCACTTGAATGGGTTGATTGATCTCAACCAATCTTATGATAGGTTTTTAATATTCTAGATATTTTTTTATATTCTAAATATCGTTTCAGTGGGGACTGGAGTCCCTTTGTATTCTCGGGGCCCTGGGCTGCAGCCCAAAAAGCCCTTAGGTAGATCCGCCTCTGATCTGACTATTGTAGTTTCTCAACAACGTCCTGGTCCTGGTGATCTAGGATTCTAATATTGCGGGTTCGATTCCTCGCGCGGGATAAACATTTAATCCTCGTATGTACCCTTTAATATAATTTTGTGCAAATATAAATGAATACCGTGGGACTAGATGGCGCTGAGTTAATTGTTCAGGGTTATTAATTAATTATCCAGGGAGATTGTTTATATCTCTATCGCCATCTAGTCCTAAGCTAAGCAGAGCTTGTGTTATAGGTACTAGACAATTGATATAAATACCTAGATTTTTTTTTAATACATACTTAACACGTTGGGGGTATTGAAAAATCTTATTTCTTTCATAGAGTATTTATTTATTTATTTATTATACAGGTTCTGCGAGCGTCTAGTTCACATACGGAACCGTCACGCGGATGTGGTTCAAACGATGGCTCAGGGTGTCCTGGAGCTGAAGGAGTCCCACGAGGTGGACACCGGCACGGAGAACTCCATCCAGTACTTCCTCGACAGGTTCTACATGAGCCGGATATCCATCAGGATGCTCATAAATCAGCACAGTGAGTTCTCGTTTTTTTTATGTCCCCAGGATGTAAATGAATTAATAGACAGTTTTTATTCTTGAGGTTAAGTAATTAAAAACGTTATTTCATTGTTAAATAGCGACCTGTACCGGCTTCGCAAGAGATTACAAATGTTTGACATTCTCGACTTGTTCTATACTTATGTCTTACTTTATATCTCTACTATACTATGCGTGTTATACGCATATATTACACTACGTGTGCCCGCGGTTTCACCCAACTTCAATAAAAATGTGTTATCCAGATGCATAAGCTATATTACGGTAAAGAGTAATAAACATCCATACTTATAAACTATCGCGTTTATAGTATTATATTATTAAGATATAAACCTTACTGAGCTTGCGTGTAACAGATGAAGATGACCGCATCATCACATCAGACGAGATTACAGTCACTCTCACACTCGCTCCAATTCTTTATAATAAAATAAAGGAAACACCCAGACTAATACTTATACTTATGAACAGAAATGTTTGTACAGCTCAAAACATCCGAACCTGCGACCGTCTGAAATAAGGTCGTTTCCTAAACCGCTATATCAACAAGGCCGTGATTTTTTTCCCAGTTGAGATTGCGGCGCTGAAATTTCGTAACAAAAATAAGGAAACACCCAAACTCATGAATAGAGATGTTCATACTGCTCGAGATATCGAACCGTAAGAGAGTGTGCGAAATCGCTAAACCACAGTCATCAAATGTTAACTTTTAATATGCTAAATGACTAGTTTTTCTTCCAGCCTTGCTGTTCGGGGAGCAGCTAGGGGGCAGGCAAGCGTCAGTAAACGGAATCGGGGCTGGAGGTCGACATATCGGTTCCATCGACCCGGCGTGCGACGTGGTCGCGGTTGTTAAAGATGCTTACGAAAACGCGAGGTTCCTCTGCGATCGGTACTACCTTGCCTCACCCGAGCTGGAGATAATGCAGGCAGGAGGTAAGATTTTAATATTATCTTAAAAAAATGTGATTATGGTGACAGTAGGATGGATGGCTAACGCTTTAGAATCAATACTCCAATAGACTATTGCTATAAAGTAAAAAGTATATATGCATCATGACTAGGGCCATCACTGGACACTGCGAATTGAATAAAGACATGGCGCAATTAGGCCTGAATTTACCACATCGGATGTGTAGTAGCGATTCTTCTGCTTGGCAAAATCTGCAGATTGTTAAATTGACATGGGCTACAAAGCCCACTCATGCATAAACGAAATATCTCCTTTGGAATGTATACACTATATCCTGAGGAGATAAAACCATCGCTCCTAAGAATATTCCTTCAATTCTTGTCCCTCACAGGTCTAGGTAGCGAACTTTAAAAAAGGGCGAGCACAATAGATGTTTGCAGGTCGCAGTGTTACAGGTTTTAGCACCTGACAATAGCCTATAATAAAAAAATGTCCTAGAGTGCACCACACGTTGGTGACAAAGTCCAATCATCGCTGGACACTACGTTCCATGATGCTGGACATTACACAAAAGACACAGATGGAGGAATGTAATCACAGAGAAATTAATTCTACGACACTGTTACGATCCTCACATTTCAACCTAAATCAAATAAAAAAAAATCGTGTATTCATGTGACATTTTAGCCGCTTATGAACGTAAAATTTTTGGTATTAATATTTTTTCACTACCATTCAGTTCAGTATACAGATTTTATCGAGAAGAACTGACAAGAAACTCAATTGAATTTTATTTTTTTAAAAAGACAGTTTATTTGTATTTTGTACTTATATTAAACTGTTGCCATGCATGAGAGTAGGTATTACGTGCGCGTTTTTATCAATATTGTACTTATAAACATCTTCTCATGTTGTTTATGAATTAATATTAATATATGTAAAAATAGATACATGACGTCGGTGACCACGGTGGTCTAGCGGTCTAGCACACCGCTTTACGTCCGATGGTCGCGGGTTCGATTCCTCGCACGGCACAAACATTTGTATTCATGAGTATGATTGTTTGTATCAGGCTGGGTGTTTTCTATGTATATTATGTATGTATTTGCGAAAAAAAATGATCTATGTATTTGTATCAGTTGTCTAGTACTCATAACACAAGCTTTAGCTAGCTTTAGGGTCTAGATGGCGCTGTGTTAATTGTACTGAGATTATTATTATTATTATATATTTTTTGTAAATAATTCCAGTGTCCAGCGAGAAGCCGATGCCGGTAGTGTACGTGCCTTCGCATCTCTACCACATGCTGTTCGAGCTGTTCAAGAACGCGATGCGAGCCGTCATGGAGCATCACGAGGGCAGCCCGCCGCCGATAAAAGTCAACCTGATACAGGGCCGCGAGGATATATCTGTGAAGGTGATTGTTTTTATAACATAGAAATAATACAACTTTTTTTTAATCAACATAATCTAGGATATGTTTATCCTAAGTTACTCCTTACAGTTTACTCCGAAGTGCGATTAAAAGTCCCGTCAAAATCGGTCCAACCATTTCAGAGATTATGAAGAACATACAGAAAGACAGATATTTTTTTTATGTAAGTGGCGTATATACTTTCTTATGCGTTTATAATAGTATTTATTATTATATGCGATTTTAAACGCATATATATAAATATTAATTGCTACAGTAGACTAGACCTGTCCTGCAAGTATCAAGTATAGGAATTTTCATGTACAATATGTATATATTTACACTATGCGAAATACTTATGTTTTCATCTTACCTTCCATGCCTGATGACGACATAATATCTTCAGATGTCAGACCGCGGTGGTGGCATCCCCAGGAGTGTGACAGACCTGCTCTTCAAGTACATGTACAGCACAGCACCGCAGCCGTCCAAGTCGGATTCACACACGGTGCCTCTTGCTGGTGAGTTCATTTTATATATTACTAGTTACCCGCCCCGGCTTTGCACGTGTTTATATGTATTATACATATAAACATTTCTCTTGAATCACTCTACCTATTGATAAAAACTACATTATTAGATCTAAGCGAACAGACAACGGAAGTAACTTCTTTTTGTGCTATGTAAAGATGTATTTGACCAGTTGCTTATAATAATAATAATAATGTTATGTTTGCGTGCCCTTACAGGCTCCATAATGATCTAAAACCAATTATGAACATCTTTCATTGTAATATTATGGAATGCAATAAATATTGAGTATTGATTAAACAGCATTTTCCGCTTCCCCTCCCCGACCTCGGTGGTCTAGCGGTTTAGCACACCGATGGTTGCCGGTTCGATTCCTCGCACGGTACAAACATTTTGTATCCATGAGTATAATTGTTTGTATCGGTCTGGGTGTTTTCTATGTATATTGTTATATGCGTTTACACATAAAAATGTCTAAGTATTTTTATCAGTTGTCTAGTACCCATACCACAAGCTGTGGGAATTGTCTTCAGTTTTTATTATGATTATTATTTACAGGATACGGATATGGTCTGCCTATATCCCGCCTGTACGCGAGGTACTTCCACGGTGACCTGGTCCTCATGTCATGTGAAGGTCACGGGACCGACGCAGTCATATATATGAAGGTAAGTCAACAGCCTTACCAGAAGTGGCAATGGCATAACTATAAAAAGCAATAATAACAGGGGTTATAAATTTAGTTTTAAACTTAGCAGAGGTAGACCTTAAGAACTCGTCTCCGTGTGTACCTCAGTCTCACCTATTTTAGCCACCAAGCAGCTTGCTTTGTAAGCTATTTTTCAGTTGCAGATTAGCTAGTCAAATTACATGTTAAGAGACAGGACTTCTTAGACCTTTGGAATGGCAACGCTGGTGGTGATGGGTACATGATGACATGATGTACGTACTGTTCATGTGTATAGGCAACGGTTATTGCTTACCATCAGGTGGGCTGTCAGCCTGTTGTTGAACTTTTTACAACATTTTTTAGAGGATATTCTAATGGCTTATTATTGTAATTCTCTTAGATTAGTAGTAGCTAGTCTCTCTCATTTTCTCTGATCAAAAAGTCATATAATACACTCAATGGGTACCGCTTTCTATCGCATATATACTTTGATTGCCTAGATAGTCGCGGATTTGATTCCTCGCACGGTGCATACATTTGTATTCATGAGTATGATTTTTATTATATTATGTATGTATTTACAAAAAATAGTATCTAAGTATTTATATCAGTTGTCTAGTACCCATGACACAAGCTCTGCTTGCAGTGGGACTAGATGACGCTGTTTTAATTGTCCAAGATTATTTATTATTTATTTATTTATACATAAACTATAAAAGCATGCGACTAGAACGTCAGCAACAGATAACTTTTCTGTAACAGCAACTCTCTTACAGGCGTTAACAAATGAAGCCAACGAGTTCCTGCCGATCTTCAACAAAACATCGTCCAAGTTCTACAGACCAGTAGCGCAGCTAGCCGACTGGTCGGGCCCAGTCAACACCGCCGCCCACGCCAAGAACAAGGAGAAAGTATCGCCACTATCATCACATACGCCCGTGTCGCATAGTCTATGATGCGAGACCGAGGAGTGAACCATAGATAATTTAATATGTACAGAATGAATTCTTGAGCACTGGTGCCATGTGGAATGTAAAGTTTTTGTTTAATTTATATTATATGTATAAAAGTAATACTTAAGTTGTATAAGTCGAAATATAACTTTACGTTTCGAGAAATTATAAATTTTAAACAGAATATTGTAATATATATATTATTAACTAGCTAACTTCGCCTGCATCATACAATTGGTTGTACCATGAAGACAATACTATATCTTTGTTTGAATGGGCTAACACTAAAATATATTCAATCTTGAAACAGTTCATGAGATTAGCTCGTTCGTCAAACAGAAATGTCACATTTATAATATAATTTAATGGCTGTAAGAAATGCTGGAACATGTTTAAGAACATTTGTCCTATCTGCCGGAATATACATAAATATTTTATCAATCTCATTTATTATTCACTATTTCATTGTTTTTAAGCGTTACATAGACAATAGTTTATAGTTATTGTTTCTATTTACTGACTTAACATTCCATTATGTTCACTAAGTAAAAAGTTTTCTCTCTGTATATAATTATAATCCTTGGTAATGGTCATTCCTGAAACACGCTAACAAAGTTTTTTGTAACACAAGTATAGATAAAATTGTACTTGTAAGTGTTACAATATATAGTTCATATCCTCGACAGAGTCATGTATTTCAGTGTGATTGAGAGCTAATTATTTAATTAATCTCTAATTTATGGTAAATTATTTACCTATTTATAGGATTTAGAAATGTATAAGTTAGTGTTGCGAAATATCGATTTTCGACTAATCGATCGATTTTATAGTGATTATCCCAAATCTTAAAAGTGTATAATAGATTTATATTTATTATAAACAAGCAATTTGATTCATTTTCTAAAAATAATACATCAAAATTATACTACAATAGGTTTAATATAATACAAGAGGTTTTAATCGATTTCTACGTTTATAATGTTGATATTACGTAAAGAGTAATGTCGGTAGTCGATTTAGAGAATAATCACACAAAAAGAACATTATAAAATAAAGTGTACCTACAGTTTACAAAGATTTAAAGAGCACAATAACTGGTATGGAATGGTATTCTTACCGGCGGAAGTCATATTGTATGATCTTTAATAGATTTATTTACACTTCCAAATTTTAAAAACAGCGAAAATTTGGAAAACAAGATAACGATAATTAAAAATTGAATCAGTTTACAAATAAACTAGTTTATTTGTTAAAAAAAATCATTCATTAAATAAAAGAAATTGAACAAAATTGTACGTATTTTTACGTATTACTAATATTTTCTAGATCATTCCAATGCAATGGTTTGTTCTGTATTTGGTGATACTCACACTGGGTATCAGAAACCTGAAACGCGCTATTGAAGTGTTTGTTTAGGAATGATATAAATATAACCAAATTTGATTCGTAGTCAAACTACAGTGAGTTCTATTATAGGATTGATAAATTACTAAGTAATGTCTATTCAAATAGCGTGGAACGGATGGATATAGTATGTATATGTAACTAAATAAATAACATTCATGTCTTTCCAGGAATACTATCGCAAGATATAGCAATAGATGAATAATGTCGACATTTCCGCCAGTTTGTTACGTCATAACTTGGCTAGTGGCACGCCCTGGCTTAACATGTGTAAAATGATTGTAACCATATAATCATTAAAAAAATATTTATAAACATGGAGCCATGGCTTAAAGCAATCTCTCTTACATATAACATAACGAAACTCTATGTTATGAGCAAACTAGCGAAGCAGAGTCGGGCCATTATTATGTTATGTCACTATATCCATCTCGTTCTCGCTTACAGAATACGTATATGTAGAAACGAGACGCCTTTAATGAAAATTGCTGCAGGTATATTGTTTTTATATTTTCATTTATGTGATATTTGTTTTAGGGTTGCTTTTGAATTGTGCCCGAAAATGGACTGATAAAAAGAGTTTTAGTGTTCCGCATAGTTTTGAATCAATGTTATTTATGTATTTATTGTCACGGGCGCAATTGTTGTAGGGATCTCTATTATTTTTAAATTAAAAAAGCCCGTGATTTTTATAAATGACACGCGCAACTACGTCTGCATCACACTTGACATTTATCATTATATTTCGCCCAATTTTAATAATATCTTTTTAAATTATAGCTTATATGTTATTCTAATGTATAAGCTATATTACTGTAAAGTTTTATAAATACCCGTTCCGTAGTTTTTGCGTGAAAGAGTAATCCATTCATTTATCAATCCATACAAACATTCGCGTTTATAATATTAAAGTAAGATGTAGACTTCCAGTTATATTTGTCTCACAATTTTCTACTGTCATCCAAATTGTATGTATATGCTTTATTTGGATAAACTACAATAAATAATATAATATCTCAAAATAATTTACACAGCGCCATCTAGTCCCAAACTACGCAGAACTTGTGTTATAGGTAATATACAAACTGATACTAATACCGAAACTATACAAACAATCATACTCATGAATACAAATGTTTGTACCGTGCGAGGAATCAAATCAGCGACCATCGCAAGTAAGGCGGTGTTCCAAACTAAAAATAAAAAAAAATATATTATTAATTTTAATAAAGTGATATTTTAAATTTGATTCAAAACTATGTCGACATTGTAAAGATATTAAATTACTTTATAATATTGTTAAAACGAAAATGTATAATTTTGTAGGATTGTTAGAATATATAATACAGTATGACTGTGTATGTATGATGTATGTGTATGAGAGTTCATACAAAAAAAGTATATCATTATTATTAGGATAAATTTGTCGAAAAGACGTAAAAATAACAGATAAGCCAAATAATAGCCGACAACTAATTTACTGTTATTGTTTTATTTTAATGTAATAAAAACATAATAATAATAAATTTTGTAAAATCGACTCTAATGGTGAATCTTTAAAGTTTATTTCATAAAAATATTATGTTTGTGTTAATTCAGTTTAATATTAACTAAGCGATATGTTTAAAACTGTTAAATTTAAGTACAAAATAGATATTTTTTTGTAAACTAGATCTTAAAGTTCTAATATTAAAGTCTATTTTACAGATTACAAATTGTAATGTGAAAATATACACTATATACCATTTTTTTTTTTGTATTCTACAGTTATTCAATTTGTACACAACTTGAGTACATAATTTTTTATTCTCTATAAGGATTTCCTGTGTAGTAACATTATATAATAAAAAAAAACTATTTTATTTACGAACTATCTAATACTGTTGGCCGCAGCTGGGTTTAACCGATGAAAATCTAAAGGGCAGTCTATTCCCGCTTTCTTCTTTGTCGGTACTTGTCAGATACGACCTAAGTCTGATGGCACAGATATAGAGGTTCGAATTAAAAATAATCATTACACAAAAAAAATTATAACTAGATATTTTGAATGAAAATCATTTATATTAAAAAGTCAGCAACATAGACTAATCAGTGATCCAGAAATAGAATATGTATATATACTTCATTATAATTAAAAAATGCATTTGTATGACCGGCCGTGGGGCCAGATGGTTAGATAGTGTCTTCTAAAAGAATATGTATGTAATAAAAATTATTGTCATGTATTTATTTTGAGCAAATTTTTATTAAAAACAATAAATTGAGCTATGATTTGTATACGTTTAGATAGGTACAATAGTACGTATGTAATACGTTAGTGCTATTTTTTTATATTAATCTCAAAACAAACTTAGTTATGGGTAAAATATACAATGTAAATGGGTATAAGAAGTTGTAAGCCAATGAGAATACCCATAAAACTGGACAAACTGCAAAAAGCAAAAGGGACAATTAAAAAAAAACAATACATATAAACTGCCACCGTAATCAGTCTAGTATGAAAGTTTAATTCAGATTTCCCGCTTTGTCTTTTTTTTTTTTTTTTTTGTGAGTGTTGTCCAATTTCATGATTTCTATCTAGCTTTTGACTTAAGTATACCTCTTACGATATTTAATTAATTTTTCTTCAAGATGACACGAATAAATATTAATATTTAATTTGCGAGATGACTATAACATCTAAGCAAGTCCCATCATAACTTTATTTCTCTAAAACTCGTAACAAACCTATTCTTATTACTGAACAGTTGTGTCTTTTTTCTTTAAAGTGGTTTTATTCATTTGAAAGAAAGGGACGTAATACCGTTACTAACTCAATTGTGGCAGTTTTTAGTTTTTGTTTGTAAGAGTAATGTTATATTAATATATTCATTGCATTATATAAGTGAGTATTAAAGATTAATACGGTTTTGTTAATAAAATACAAGATATGTATGTTTATAATGTAAAAGAATACGAACTGAATTATTACAAAAAAAAAAATAGTACTGAAAATTCTACCATTAAATAAAACTAATAACAATAGCTCATGTTTTTTAGAATGTTTTTCTAATATGCCTCTAAACTTTGTATCATATATACAGAAGTTGATTTGTTGATCAATTTCGATTTCAACAGTTTAAAATCGATAGATTATAATTTGTATGAACAATTGCAGTCAAACAAACTTAAGTCATACAGTTTAGAAGTCTTAACTGAAATGGACAACTTTCAAATTTTATGACGATAGTTTGCAATTATACACACAAGAGACACTATATTCTCTTAACTCAATTACTCACTTGCATTTTATATACTATGTTATATCGACTTATGTTATTGTAAGTTTTATTCCAAAATCGTTGTTTGTGATTATAAATGTGTAGAGACAAAACATTCAATTTTTACAAATAAAGTATTAAAACTTCTTTGGTTTTCATTGTTATCCAAAAAATCAGTCAATAAAGATAAAGTATAATTTGGTATGATTTAGACTCATCTCATATGTTCACCGAAGGTATCATATAATGAAATCTTTTGGCGGGAATAAGGAACTAATTAATCTATGCTGTTTTGGTCTGTCATTGTATAGTTAGTATGGTTGTTGTGCAGTATATTCTCCAGATGGCGCTATCTCAAAAATGCAGTCTTGATCAAATAGGCATGATAATGTAATACTCCCCTCAGATACCGAAGATGTTGCAAAAAAAGTACAAAATTGCATCATCATTGCTTCAAAAATTATAATATATTACTGTAGTAGAGTGGTACAGGTACCAAGGTCTCACGGTTTGTCAATCTGACAGTACTGATAAACAGTTGTCAGTCTATCATAAACTACGTCACAATTACGATTCGTGTTCCCAGATTAAGTGACTTTTTGCTAATTCGGCTATCTCAATGTAAAACGAAACCTGCAATTGATATAATTATAATTATTTAATAACTAGATTTTATATCCATCTCTTTAAATTTATATATTTTGTTAACAAGGAATGAATAACATCCTCTAATTTATTGAAATCTTAAGTTATGTTTTAGTAAATTTTAGATTTTTATATGTTTACAAATGTAATGAAAAGTTATTGATAAATATTCTACTACTTAAAAAAAATTGGCGACCGTAGGGTAATAGGCAAAAATAATTTGGCAAATTGAACTAAGTAATATCTGGCAACATAGCTAACAAAAACAGTTACATACGTATATATAGCAAAATAGTATAAATTTTAATTTATTCTTGATTTGCCAGGTGGATAACCTTTAGGGTTATGATATTTTCATATTTATATTTCCGCATTATCGTATAAAGAGATAAATTTAAAATGAAGATATATACAAATGAAAATAATACGTCCACGCTAAAGTTGCTAATAGCTGCGAATTTAGCGGGAAAAAAAGTTGAACTGCATAATGCATCGCTTACAGGTATTTTGATATTTATATAGTTTATTTCGCTTGTTAATTGAAATAAGAATAATTGGCTAAAATATTATTTCAATATTTATTTGTTGTGTATGTCAGTTTTTTTTTCTAAGTTGTTTTCTAGTGTTTTAACATATTTTTGAAAGTTTCATCATTCTGTCACATGGGGATTACCAGGAAATTGTGAATCAGCAACGTACTGGGTAAACCGGCGTAGTTTAATTTTATCATGTGTTATGTATATATGTTATCATGTTATGTATTGAAATTGTAGGTTAGTAGTGTTATTTGGTAGACATTACAAACTTACATTGATGTAATAAAAAAAATCCTTCACAACTTATATCACAGACAGGGTAGACAGTATTCTCAACTGTTGCGGTTGGGATTAACCTAATGCAGGTTGTTTTAAAATAAATATTTAGAAAAAACGATTTATTTTTTTCTCCAATTATGCATGTTCGGATTTTCATAAATATGATATTAATATTCCTCTCTAACTCAAATATATGTAGTATGTTTACTTATAGTATAATAATAGATGAGTGGATAAGGTGTTGAGGTGTTACAGACAAACTAAACTGAAACTGTTGATTGAACTGGACATTATTATTTAAAATCAAAATTGAAATAAAAAATAATTTATTTCTATAGGACATTATACGCTTATGATTGTCAATTTTTTTTGTATTATAGTTTTTCCCTACCATCCAGTTCAATACACAGATTCAATTGAGAAAAACTGCCAAGAAACTCTACTGAATTTTTTTTTTTACTTATTTACTTATTTCGATTTTGTGCTTATGTAGGTGTCTATGACTAAGTTTAAATGAAGAAATAAAATAAAACATTTGCCATCCTGCATACTCTTTGCAGATTTTTATATATTTATTTTGAACCAATTTTGAATGAAATTATGTTAATTAATAAAAATCCCGTTAAATAGCAGTTTCACCCGCGTTAAATTTCAATATAAAATATAGCATGTGTTATTCTGATTCATAAGCTATATTACTGTAAAGTTTTATCAAAATCCGTTTCATAGTTTTTGTGTGAAAGAGTAACAAACATTCATACTTATAAACTTTCCCATTTATAATATTAATAATAAGATAGAGTGTCAATTTTAGTTAGATTCAAGAG
Source organism: Achroia grisella (assembly GCF_030625045.1). Classification (NCBI taxonomy): domain Eukaryota; kingdom Metazoa; phylum Arthropoda; class Insecta; order Lepidoptera; family Pyralidae; genus Achroia; species Achroia grisella. The sequence continues at coordinate 2,110,718 of NW_026712626.1, forward strand.
TAATTGTCTGTCATAGTATGGGCATGTAATGCATAGGAATGAAGATAATATTTTAAGGAAGGTGTTACATATGAATGTGGATGGTTATAAGGACAGACGGAGGCCGAAAAAGAGATGGATGGACTGTGTGAAAGATGATATAATAAGAAAGAGAGTAAATAACGAGATGACTGCGAATAGAGATGAATGGAAGAGGAAAACATATTATGCCGACCACAAATAAATGGGATAAGGAAGAAACAGATGATGTTTTAACATATTTTTGAAAGTTTCATCATTCTGTCACATGGGGATTACCAGGAAATTGTGAATCAGCAATGTACTGGGTAAACCGGCGTAGTTTAATTTTATCATGTGTTATGTATATATGTTATCATGTTATGTATTGAAATTGTAGGTTAGTAGTGTTATTTGATAGACATTACAAACTTACATTGATGTAATAAAAAAAAATCCTTCACAACTTATATCACAGACAGGGTAGACAGTATTCTCAACTGTTTGGGTTGGGATTAACTTAATGCAGGTTGTTTTAAAATAAATATTTAGAAAAAACGATTTATTTTTTTCTCCAATTATGCATGTTCGGATTTTCATAAATATGATATTAATATTCCTCTCTAACTCAAATATATGTAGTATGTTTACTTATAGTATAATAATAGATGAGTGGATAAGGTGTTGAGATGTTACAGACAAACTAAACTGAAACTGTTGATTGAACTGGACATTATTATTTAAAATCAAAATTGAAATAAAAAATAATTTATTTCTATAGGACATTATACGCTTATGATTGTCAATTTTTTTTGTATTATAGTTTTTCCCTACCATCCAATTCAATACACAGATTCAATTGAGAAAAACTGCCAAGAAACTCTACTGAATTTTTTTTTTTACTTATTTACTTATTTCGATTTTGTGCTTATGTAGGTGTCTATGACTATGTTTAAATGAAGAAATAAAAAACAACATTTGCCATGCTGCCAACTCTTTGCAGATTTTTATATATTTATTTTGAACCAATTTTGAATGAAATTATGTTAATTAATAAAAGGCTTTGCCCGCAGTTTCACCCGCATTAAATTTCAATATAAAATATAGCCCATGCGTTATTCTGATGCATAAGCTATATTACTGTAAAGTTTCATCAAAATCCGTTCAGTAGTTTTTGTGTGAAAGAGAAACAAACATCCATACTTATAAACTTTCGCATTTATAATATTTATAATAAGATAGAGTGTCAATTTTAGTTAGATTCAAGAGTAATTGTCTGTCATAGTATGGGCATGTAATGCATAGGAATGAATTAATATTTTAAGGAAGGTGTTACATATGAATGTGGATGGTTATAAGGACAGAGGGAGGCCGAAAAAGAGATGGATGGACTGTGTGAAAGATGATATAATAAGAAAGGCAGTAAATAACGAGATGACTGCGAACAGAGATGAATGGAAGAGGAAACATATTATGCCGACCACAAATAAATGGGATAAGGAAGAAACAGATGATGTTTTAACATATTTTTGAAAGTTTCATCATTCTGTCACATGGGGATTACCAGGAAATTGTGAATCAGCAACGTACTGGGTAAACCGGCGTAGTTTAATTTTATCATGTGTTATGTATATATGTTATCATGTTATGTATTGAAATTGTAGGTTAGTAGTGTTATTTGGTAGACATTACAAACTTACATTGATGTAATAAAAAAAATCCTTCACAACTTATATCACAGACAGGGTAGACAGTATTCTCAACTGTTTGGGTTGGGATTAACTTAATGCAGGTTGTTTTAAAATAAATATTTAGAAAAAACGATTTATTTCTTTCTCCAATTCTGTATGTTCGGATTTTCATAAATATGATATTAATATTCCTCTCTAACTCAAATATATGTAGTATGTTTACTTATAGTATAATAATAGATGAGTGGATAAGGTGTTGAGATGTTACAGACAAACTAAACTGAAACTGTTGATTGAACTGGACATTATTATTTAAAATCAAAATTGAATTAAAAAATAATTTATTTCTATAGGACATTATACGCTTATGATTGTAATTTTTTTTTGTATTATAGTTTTTCCCTACCATCCAGTTCAATACACAGATTCAATTGAGAAAAACTGCCAAGAAACTCTACTGAATTTTTTTTTTTACTTATTTACTTATTTCGATTTTGTGCTTATGTAGGTGTCTATGACTAAGTTTAAATGAAGAAATAAAAAACAACATTTGCCATGCTGCCAACTCTTTGCAGATTTTTATATATTTATTTTGAACCAATTTTGAATGAAATTATGTTAATTAATAAAAAGGTTGCCTGCAGTTTCACCCGCATTAAATTTCAATATAAAATATAGCCCATGTGTTATTGTGATGCATAAGCTATATTACTGTAAAGTTTCATCAAAATCCGTTCAGTAGTTTTTGTGTGAAAGAGAAACAAACATCCGTACTTATAAACTTTCGCATTTATAATAAGATAGAGTGTCAATTTTAGTTAGATTCAAGAGTAATTGTCTGTCATAGTATGGGCATGTAATGCATAGGAATAAATTAATATTTTAAGGAAGGTGTTACATATGAATGTGAATAGTTACAAGGGCAGAGGAAGGCCGAAAAAGAGATCGATGGACTGTGAGAAATATGATATGGTAAGAAAGGAAGTGAATAATGGAATGTCTGAACAGGGTTGAATGGAAGAGAAAACATATTACACCGACCACAAATAAATGGGATAAGGAAGAAGCAGATGATGAATAATGTATCAAATTTGTGTATTTGTATCTGGAAGGCAATAAATAATATTGTTCAAACAAACAACAACTATTTGACAAATTATTATGTTTTAAAAGCGATAGTAACATTCAAGGAGGAAAAAGAAACAGTAATAATAAAGGCATAAAATAACTACAAAATCGCCGTTACTTGTACCTAACAAAATTCAACAGAATATTTATAAAATAGGTACATATTACATTATAGTTTGTTTCATTGTTACTTAGTTTTATTATTGTATTAATAATGTAGGACTAGGTTAGAATATACCAAAACTTGTATTATTAAGCTCAATTTTTTTTGTATTTTAATCATTAAATATATGTAGGTATTTTGTATAATATGAAAGAATTATAATCTTATTAATATTATAAACTCGAAATTTTTTGGGTATGGATGGATGGATGGACATTTGTTACTTTATCACACATAGGCAATAATTTATTTATATAGAAAGATAAGTAAAAACATCAAAATGTACTTTAAATATTATTAGCATATAAAAATTACGGGTTTTTTTAATTTAAAAATAATAGAGATCCCTACAACAATTGCGCCCGTGACAATAAATACACAAATAACATTGATTCAAAACTATGCGGAACACTAAAACTCTTTTTATCAGTCCATTTTCCATTTTCATTCAAAAGTAACCCTAAAACAAACCATATAAATGAAAATATAAAAACAATATATAGAGGTTAGAGTGTAGGTATATATAGTGAATAATAGCTATCTTCCCCTAGTTAGGTACTAGATAATCCTATATAAGTTCTCCATAGTCATTTATTTATTATTGCATATGATAACATTTTTTAATTAATGATAATGCAATGCTACACCCACCTGAGCTAACAGTATCGCTGGTACCCCTCTATAAGTGGATTATAGGATTACAATAATATCCTTTACAATTCACGAAACTAGTGGTCTAGTGGTTTAGCACACCGCTTCACGTCCAATGGTCGCGGGTTCGATTTCTCGCACGGTACAAACATTTGTATTAATGAGTATGATTGTTTGTATCGCTATGTTTAATATTTCCTTTTTATTAAAATTTCAAACTGATCAGCCAGTTGCAGCGGGCTGATTTAAAAAAGTAAAACGGCTGGAAAGTAACCGTGTGATGCACAGCTTTATGTTGATTTTATTTTATATGAAGTGTAGAATAGAAAATCATTTATTCAAATAAACTTACATTGAAGCACTTTTGAATAGTCATTACATTTTTTAATCTACCGCTCGTTCGGAAAGCTGTCTCATCACAAGAAGAACGAGCAAGAAACTTGCGTGTTGCTCTTTTAAATAATTTTATTATTACTTTACATTTTTAAGTGTGTGAATACAAACCACCAATTAGCACTAATTCTATTAAATACTCAAAATTCGTGTGTTGAAAAACATACGATATACGTGCGTATTTAACATACTCGGCTCTATTGCGCCTTCGTCTTCGGCTGGAATTTTGCTTCGAGTATTATAACTCATTACACATTTATATCGCAATCTTTACTATTCTATATATGGATTGGTGGAGGGGTATCCTTACTAATATTAGAAATTCGAAAGTAATTCTGTCTATCTGTCTGTCTGTCCCGATTTCACGTACCAAATTGTATTTTTCATTCGTTCCTCGACAAATGAACTATCCAACACAAAAAGAATTTTACAATTCGAACCAGTACTTCCTGAGATTAGCGCGTTGAAACAAACAAACATACTCGTCACCTTTAACTTTGTACAGATTATTTATTTACCTATATTTTATTTTATTTATTTATTTATTTATACTAGTCGACCAGCGCAACTCCGTTTGCGTTTTATTTCCCCACCTTTTGCAATATTTTTCATTGCAGCTCCTCTTCTATTGGTCGTAGTGTAATGTTATACCTATAAATTAAAGCCTTCCTGGACAAATGAATTATCCAACACAAAGAGATTTTTTCAATCCTAAGCAGTAGTTCCTGAGATTAGCGAAACAAACAAAAAAACTCTTCAGCTTTATAATTTACTAGCTGTTCCCGCGACCTCGCCCGCTAGGAATTTAACTTTATTTTTCTAAAATAAAAGTAGCCTAAGTTACTCACAAGTTATTACATCAGCTACCTGCCAACAAAAGTTCCGTCAAAATCGGTCCAGCCATTTCAGAGATTAGCCGGAACAAACAGACAGACAGACAGAAATTGTAAAAAATGTTATTTTAGTGTATATACCGTTTTTATATTCATATGCATGTAGTAAAAAACTGTTATTTCAATATTACAAACAGACACACACACCAATTTTATTAATATGTATAGATAGTCACATTGTGTATGTGCAAATCAAATTTGCAATCATTTCAGCAGTTTAGGAGTCCATCGCGTACAAACAATGTGACACGTAGGTAATATATATATATAAAAATTGAATTGCTGTTCGTTAGTCTCGCTAAAACTTGAGAACGGCCGAACCAATTTAGATAATTTTATACTTGAAATGTTCGGGGAAGTCCAGGGAATGTTTAAATGGTGATAAAATATGAAGGAATTGCATGTGAAATAGTAAAAACAACAATTATAATTTCCCATACAAACTACTGAAACCTGTCAAACCCTGTTTGACAGGTTTCAGTAGTTTCAGCGTTCAGAACATTTATTGCGTAACGAAACTTCAAAAAACCTTTGACATATGTATATAATTGAGGCTGTGTGGAGTGCGCGAGGTCAGCTAGTATATATATATAAAGATAAATATATATAAAGTTTGTTTGTTTCGCTAATCTCAGGAACTACTGGTTAGAATTGAAAAATTCTTTTGCAATTTGATCCAACTAGAATCCTTTCTAGTTGGAGTGACATTTCAATTTATAGTCGCAATATTATTTCACCTTAGCCACAGCAACGCGTGCAGTATCAGTATAGTCTATTTATATTGTATAACAATATTATTGTAATGCTTCTACTAATCCGGGTTCATGGTACTAAGCGTTCGGTCTGCTTACAGACGATATATTCACAGGACCGCGGGCCTTGCCGCTCCTAGAGGTAGATGAACAGCTCTCATTCTTCTCCAGCAATGCGGCTGTACAGTATTTATTCCCCATATTGGATCTGAGCGAGAATGGACAGTGGTAAGAATATTACGACCTTACGTTCTGTATAGGGACCATTTATAAATTAGGTCACACATTGAGGACGAAGTGTGACAAGACGTGGCGTTACGCGGCAGTATAGGGGCCATTTATAAATTAGGTCATACTTTGTCACACATCCACGAAAAATCCACAGTCTAGTCCAGTTTAGTCCACATTAGTAATAATCTCCTTCCTTCGTGTGCACTATACTTTGTATTTTAACTAGCGACCATACGCGGCTATATAGGAGCCATTTATAAATTAGGTCACACATTGAGGACAAAGTGTGACAGTGACGTGGCGTTATACGCCTTGTCACACTTTGTCACACATACGAAAAATTCACAATCCAGTTCAGTTTAGTCCACACTAGTAACAGTCTCCTTCTCCCTCTGCACTATACTTCGTATTTTACCTTACGATCCACTAAGGCAGAGGATCTCAAACTTTTTTGTGTCGTAGACCCATATTTTTATTTATTTTCGGTTTTGGGTACACTCCCCGTTCTTACCTGGTATTGATTTTTTTGTAAATTTCTAACTGTAGTAAAGTTTAGTGTTAAAAACAACAAGATGACTGCTGTTGTAGACCCCTTTCAGTTTGTCATAAACCCCTGGGGGTCGATATAGACCACTTTGGGAATCACTGCACTAGGGCTTTACGCGGGGTGTATTTGGGATATTCATATAGTAGGTCACACACTGAGGACAAACAATCGATATCTTTTTTTCTATTATACCACGATTGTGGAAAGCAAGCATACGGCCCATCTGATGATTGATATCGCTGTTTCCTTCATCAGAAAGTCAGTCAGAAATATAACATACACGTGACACCCCTGGTGTCTGAGGCGTCCATAGGCTACTGTAACCGTTTACCATCAGATGGGCCGTATGCTTTTTTGCCACCTACGTAGTATAAAAAAATAAGATAAAACAAAATAAGCAGTAAAATTATAAATTGTTGTACAGTAATATTAGAAAATTCTCTTCACTACAACATTTATTCTTCTAGAAGTCTACATAAAAGAGTAATAAAAAAATCTTTGTAGAATCTACACTTGTTTGCTGTCTCTTTCAGCCAACAAATGCAAGAGTGGGAAGCAACACGTCTGTTGCCCGCTGTTGCAACAGTGATCACCAGCAAGTCGGTACCATCAGACCTAAAGCAAGCCCTCAATTCATTATTACAGACTATTAACGAACACCTTGGAAAACATAAATATATACTTGGTGTAAGTATAGAATATTATATTTATGGTAACGGTCTCTGTAGTCTAGCGGTTTAACACGCCTCCTATGGTCGCGGGTTCGATACCTCGCACGGCATAAACGTTTGTATTCATGAGTTGTTTGTGTCGTTCTGGGTATTTTCTATGTATAATATGTATGAATTTACGAAGAAAAATGTATTAGTATCAGTTATCTAGTACCCATAACACAAGCTTTAGTTGCCTTAACTTGGGTCTAGATGGCGCTGTGTGAATTGAGATAATAATAGAAATAGAAAATAGAAATAATCTTTATTCAAATAAACTTAATATAAGCACTTTTGAATAGTGAAGTTTTTTTATTCTACCGCTTATTTGGAATGCAGATTCATCACAAGAAGAATAAGCAAGAAACTTGTGTGTTGCTCTTTTAAATAAATATTGATTTATTTATATTTAATTAATAACAAGGATTAGGCATGCGACATTCAACATAGAAACCGCTACGCATTATTATTATTATATAATAGAAAGATCTTCATACATCATCAGTCATAGATATTTGTTTAATCTACCTGTCATTCGGAATGCTGTCTCCTCACAAGAACAAACAAGAAACTGTTGCTCTTTCAAATATATGCTGTAATTTTATATTTTTAAGTTGAAATGTGTGAATACAAACTACCAACTTGCACTAATTCATCAGAGTCAAAATATTAAATACACGACCAACTGGTTGATTAACTAAATAAGATTAAAGACCTAAATTAAAGCTTCTGTTCTGAGTACTAGATCACTGATACAAATACGAAGATATATATATACATATTATACATAGAAAACACCCAGACCGACTCAAGAATACAAATGTTTGTACCGTGCGAGAAATTCAAACCTTTGACTATCGGAAGAATAGCGGTGTGCCAAACAGCTATACCACTGAGGCCGTCATAATAAATACAACATGACTTTCCATTTATTTTAATAATTTCTTAATTAAGTATACCACGTGTATTTGTTATCAGCTTATCAGTGATATATTTATAGTAAGTTTAGACATTTCTTTGAATTAAGTTGTTAGTACTGGTTATTATAGCTATTATGTTATCTACGCAGTTAGTGTTTGTACGTCTCATGCTCAATAGTAGGGATTTTACCTATATTTTTTTATACTACGATGGTACAATAGGCATACGGCCCTTCTGATGGTAAATGCAGGGACGCGATGTCCCCATACAGCGCCTGTGTGCGAAACCTATCAAGCGCCTATTTTGTTACAAATAATGTTGACCGAAATAAATGAGAAGTAAATTACTATAATAGTAAAATACTATAGTATTATAATGTTAAATAAATAAGTAAGCGTAAAAAAGTAAAATAGTATAGTTTAATAATCTATCTATTGACTATACTATACTAGTACTAGACGCACGTGTGCACGCACCATGGAAAATTAAGAAATTTGCTCCGTTAATTAAAAATATACATTTATACTAATATTTTCATGGTGTATTTTGGTGTTGATTAGAAAATGAAAGTAAAAATATCTATAAGTATCGATATAATTTGACTGAGCATCGATATTTTTAAAACAATGATGAATCCTTAGTAATCTACAAGTCTCTACAGATAGAAAAGGTTTTTTTTATTGATTATAATGGAATGGAGCACCCTGCACTAACTGTTTACGCTGGCGAGGCACCAGTGGAGGATGAAAACTTGAATATGAGGTCAGGTCAGTTTGGCCATCATGACAAATTTGCCAGAATTATCATGATGGTTTACAGGGGATCCGCGTGGAGGTCAACCTGACATGGTACATTGGTAGCAATGGGATCATCAGTCCCCATTACTAACAATCCCCTTTCCCTCCGACAGAAAGGTAATATCATCCATTCTCGGAATAAAACATATTATTATTGCTGGCCTCGGTGGAGTAGCCGTCTAGCACATAGCCCCAGTTCCGATGGTCACGGGTTCGATTCCTCGCACGGTGCATTCCGAACTGACGGTAGATTTGATCATAAGAGTGTAATAGATCTACATGAATAAAGATATTTTTAATTTGAATTTTGTGTAACAAATGAATAAAATTTCATTTCTTTAATTTCATTTGACTATCATGTATATTGTATAATGTTATGTTGTAGGAGAAGCTGTCAGCCGTGGATATATCAGTGTGGAGTACACTGTACCCTCTGTATTATAACAAAGACTACAATCAGCAATATTTGAGCGAGTTCGTAAACATCAAACGCTGGGTGGAAGAGCTAGCTGGAGCCAAGGCTGTGCAGGTATAGTACACGTGTTTAAGATATTTTATAGTTTAAGGGTCGGCCACGCGCACGTGACACCTGGTGTTTACCATCAGATGGGCCGTATGCTTGTTTGTTTGCAAACATTGTTTTGTCATATAAATTAAAATCGCTACTAAAAATAGTGGTTGGTGATAGAAGGGAGAAAATGAGTGGTTATGTATTTTTTAATGCCACATTATAAAAAAATAAAATTTTGTCCAAAAAAATAAAAATAAATGTTCGGATTGGACAACCCTTATCACTTAGGGGTATAAAAAATAGGTAGTAGCCGATTCTCAGACCTACTGATACATATGCATATTCATAAAAATCGGTCAAACCGTTTTGGAGGAGTGTGGTAACTAAACATTGTGACACGAGAATTTTAAATATAAGATTTTAAATATGTATTATAGGACCTGATCAATATAATGCTCAATCGTTATTATAAAACAAAATGCCCATATATTTTGTAGTATTTTAATCTTATATATAAAATTCTCGTGTCACAGTTTTCGTTCCCATACTCCTCCGAAACGGCTTGACCAATTCTCATGAAATTTTGTGAGCGTATTGAGTAGGTCTGAGAATCGGCCAACATCTATTTTTCATCCCCCTAAATGTTAGGGGTAGTCCACCCCTAATTTTTTTTATTATTTTAAGGCAAAACAACGTTTACCGGGACAGCTAGTTTTAGTATAATATAACCTCGGCCCGCGGTTTCACCCGCATGAAATTTTCAGCCTATGCGTTATAAACTTTACATTATTGTAAAGTTTCATTAAGATCCATTCAGTTTTGCGTAAGAGTAACAAACTTACATCCACACTCACAAAGTTCCGTGTTTGTAATATTAGTTTTTATATAAATTTTATTTTAAAGCGAATTTATTTTAATTTCATAGTTAGAGATACAGGTATTCCTCTCTATTTGATGCGGGTGACGAGTAACTGATCTTTGTGACTGAATTTGTAATTTTAAAATAGCTGGACCCGCGACTTCCTTACCTTGGTATTGGATTGGTATAAAACGAACATAAAATTTTAAGTGAAGTCTATAAGATTACATTACTGAAAACCACATCCACATTGGTGGAGCCGTTTTTGAGAATATCGCGCACAAACGCATAGTTTAACTAAAGCTACGATAGTTTAATAGAATAGAATAGAATAGAAAATCATTTATTCAAATAAACTTAATTTAAGCACTTTTGAATAGTCATAACAATTTGTTTTTTATCTACCACTCGTTCGGAAAGCTGTCTCATCACAAGAAGAACGAGGAAGAAACTTGTGTGTTGCGCTTTTAAATAATGTTAGTTGTTTAGTTAATGTTATAAGTAGTAACTTAGGACATTTTTATTTTAGAAATTTTATTTATTTAATGGAAACAAAGTTAAATTTGACGCGGACGAAGTCATCAGTATCAATAGCTAGTTAGGAATAAACATGTTTGTATTGTGCGGTAATCGAACCCATCTCTATTTGAAGATGCGGCTAAACCGCTACTCCACTGAGGTTGTCATAATGATATCGAAAATCAGTATCGTAATTTATCTAGCTATCTTGACTTGTAAATGAAATCGAAAGCCTCTGTCTATACACACATCTCTTGTCTATTGCATCATCCACATTGTTAATCTATTTTATGATTTCGGAGAAACCCGATGTCTAATGGAGGGGAAGGAGGTGGAGAGGGGGGGGGGAGGAGGGTATGGGCATATGCAGAAGGGGGGGGGGGAACAGGAACGAACGGTTCAGAGCAAATCAAAAATAATTTATTCAGGAAGCACTTTTAAGCCGCTTATGTACATCAAATTTTTGTATTATATTTTTTTCCCTACCGTCCAGTTCAGTATACAGATTAAATTCAGAAGAACTGGCAAGAAACTCAATTGATTTTTTTTTAATAAGCAAGTTATTTACATTGTGTAGTTATGTAGGTGTCTATGTCTGACATTAAATGAAAATCCCGAGGTGGAGGGGGGGGGGGGGGGTATGGGCAAATGCAGAAGAGGGGGGGGACAGAAACGAACGGTTCAGAGCAAATCAAAAATAATTTATTCAGGAAGCACTTTTAAGTCGCTTATGTAATTCAAATTTTTCTATTATATTTTTTCCCTACAGTCCAGTTCAGTATAGAGATTAAATTGAGAAGAACTGGCAAGAAACTCAATTGATTTTTTCAATTGATTTTAAGGCGACGCCGTGATAAACTATTACTTCAAAATCGGGCCCCGCGCTCTGCGCACCTCATGCACCCCGATAGTTTTACGTGTCGCCGATCGACTGCCAGCGCTCGCTCTTCCTGTACCATACTTTCGAACACGCGTCCGTGTTGCAATGTAACGCGTGGTACAGGTAGACGACACTTCAGTCCCCAATTGAACAAAACTATTACAGAGTCTTCCTGTTTGTTTATATAATTTATATTTATGTATGTCATAAAAATCCCGTGCATGAACTACTATTGCCATGCACGATTGTCATTAAAGTAATCGTAGTATGCTTTGCATAGTAAATTTGTTTTAACAGATGATTTGAATTTATTTAAAGGTAATTAGTATATCCTTTGGTATCATTACGTCCCGCATCCCTTTTGTTCAGTATTTCGTTAGTCAGGACCAATTTACTGCAATATTCCCCCTTATTCCTTGCTTTAGGATAGATAGCTTTAGAAAATTGTTATTATTTATTACCTGTACCCGCGAGTTCGTCTTTGTGAATTATATATCTTTATTATTCTAAAATAAAAATAAGCTAAATTACTCCTTATTACAACAGCTACCTGCCAATAAAAGTCCCGTCAAAATCCGTCCAGCCATTTTAGAGATTAGTCGGAACAAACAGACAGACAGACAGACAAAAATTGTAAAAAATGTTATTTTGGTGTATGTACCGTATTTATATTCATATGCATGTAGTAAAAAACGGTTATTTCAATATTACAAACAGACATTCCAACTTTATTTATATGTATATATTCATCCGAAGCAATATATTGTGTATGACATCATACAAGGTCGGTTGGGATTGTTAGTAACTATTAGTTTTAGTGATTCTGATATTGTTACACTGATTATTATTATTATTAAATGCAAAACTACCTAATATTGAACGTTTAATCATTTTAATCTACTCCAAAGAAATTCTACTGAATCGATAATTCTGGTTTGATAAAACAATATATTTTAGTTACATACTGATATACAATTGAAAAATTGAAGGATGCAAGTACCAGAGACCTTGACTGATACAATTTAAAACAAAATTGTTTGATAAAAATTACACAGACACATTTTGTTGGGGTCCTTTCTATGACTTCTTGATCATTTAGTTCAAAGAATCAACAATATTTGTTAGGGTCCTTTCTATGACTTCTTGATCATTTAGTTCAAAGAATCCAACAATATTTGTTAGGGTCCTTTCTATGACTTCTTGATCATTTAGTTCAAAGAATCCAGCAATATTTGTTGGGGTCCTTTCTATGACGTCTTGATAAATTTAGTTTACAGAATCCAGCAATATTTGTTAGGGTACTTTCTATGACTTCTTGATACATTTAGTTCAAAGAATCCAGCAATATTTGTTAGGATCCTTTCTATGACTTCTTGATCATTTAGTTCAAAGAATCCAGCAATATTTGTTAGGATGCTTTCTATGACTTCTTGATAAATTTAGTTCAAAGAATCCAGCAATATTTGTTAGGGTTCTTTCTATGACTTCTTGATAAATTTAGTTTACAGAATCCAGCAATATTTGTTAGGGTCCTTTGTATAACTTTATTCCCTATTTTATTTATACTCTTTATTGCACCAATTACTGAAAAAAAAATAGTAAATATACATAAACTGATACAAAAGGCGGTCTTATCGCTAAGCAATCTCTTCCACTTCCTTGGGTCTTTGGGTGGATAAAAATTGCAAAATTAAAAATAAAATCTTTATGTTTTATTTTTTGTAGTTTTAGTCGTTTATTAACGTAAATTTTTTTATCTTATATTTTTTTTCCTACCGTCCAATTGACTAGCGTGCGCGAAAGTAAAAATACGAAAAATAAATTAAGTAATGTTGTTTTTTTGACAGGAAGCACTCCTGCAATGGAACGGTTCACCAAGTGGCCCCTTCGGCGTGTCATCAGCTCTGGGCATTCCTTTATTACCCAGCTTCATCTCTCCTGTAGGGTTAGTACTTTATTTTTTTTTATAGTTTAATTCGTTTTCTGTGACTTCGGAACTGATACGAAATTGAAACCTTCAAGAAAATAAATTATTCCTTCTTGAAAGGCCGGCTTGAAATGCACTTGCAATTCCCCAAATGTTACGGGTACTCATGATCACTTACCATCAGGTAAGCCGCAAGGTCGTTGGTCTCCTGTGCTCCAAAAATAAACTTTACGTGCACTATGCACACGCGTTAGGATTACATATTTCTTTTTTAATTATATTAGTGACTAGCTACCCACCCCGGCTTCGCACGGTTTATCATGTATTATACATATAAACCTTCCACTTGAATCACTACATCTATTTAAAAAAACTGCGTCAAAATCCGTTGCGTAGTTTTAAAGAGTTACATAGGGACGGACAGACAGCGATATTGTTTTATACTATGTAATGATTAAAAAAACCTAATGTCCTCTATAAAAAAAGAATCGTCTTCCTATTAATGATGGTTTCTTAAATGTTTGTTAATTATCATCGCTAACGGCAACCTATCATCTGGGCTAACGGTTTGCGCTGGCGGGGCACCAGTGGAGGATGATAAGTTGAGCATGAAGTCAGGTCAGGTTAGCCCATCCTGGCAAATTTACCAGGAATATACCACGATGGTTTCGAAGAGGAACCACATGGAAGTCAACCTGACACAGTACATTGCTAGCAATAGGATTATCAGTCCACATTACTAACAATCTCCCTAATAGTGATGGTTTCGTTCAGGTCCCCACAAGAGGCCGATGTGGGCGTGTCAGCAGAGGAAATAGAGGCGGCCAAAGACAATTGGATCAACGGATTAAGCAAACTGGATAAACCACTCATACAAGAGAAAGTCGTGTAAGTATAGTATATTCCACATAAAAATTACTATATATTTTTTTTATGTATGATTATGGAATGGTGCACCCGCCTGCGCAAATGGGACACGCTGGCGGAGCACGAGTGGAGGATGATAGGATGAGTATGAGGTCAGGTCATTATCTGGATGAATGGCAGTTTTGCACCGGCGTCTTTCCATAAACTTTTTGCCACGCACAACCACATTGTCGAATAACCTTCCAGCAATGGTATTTCCGAACCGATATGATATTGAAACCTTCAAGAAAGAGGTTATTCTTAAAAGGCTATCAACGCACTTGCAATTCCTCTGCTGTTGCGGGTGCTCATGGGTGGCGATAATCACTTACCGTCAGGTGAGCCGAAAACTCGTTTGTCCCCTATGCTATAAAAAAGTATATCACAGTCAGTTAGTATATGACAAATTAGTCGCGTTACGATTTTACAATTGACGTGTAATGTGTATGAATTTTTTTCAAATCAAATATCATTTGTTCATGTATATTGTAGAACATTTTATGTATCAATTTTACAATTCACGTATGTGTTTTTTTTTTTAATCAAATCAAATCAAAAATATTTTAATCATGTAGGACATATTAGCGGCTTATGAACGTCAAGTTTTTGTATTATCATTTTAGTGCCTATGGTCCAGTTCAGTGTACTATATATTCTTTCAGATTGCCGTTAAAAGACCGTAAGAATGTGTTGATCACATCAGCGCTACCATACGTCAACAATGTCCCACATCTCGGTAACATCATCGGCTGTGTTCTCTCAGCTGACATCTTCGCCAGGTACGTATATATATTTGTATAGGGAACACGGTATTTCATTACACATTTATATGTGTTACAATAAAACAGTTGGTGTTACTGGAACACCTGTCGTCCTACTAATATTTTAAACATTTTTTTTCTTATGGATGATAATGGACTGGTGCACCAGCCTGCGCTAACGGTTTACGCTGGCAGGGCACCAGTGGAGGATGATAAGATGAGCATGAGGTCAGGTCAGTTAGCGCATCGTGGTAAATTCACCATGAATTTATCACAATAGTTTCCATTTGTTTTAATTAATTAAATTACTTCACTGACTCCTTACATATAGCTTGTTCATAGGTGATGTTTTCATAATTATATACTGTTGTAGGTATTGCAGAATATGCAATTATAACACATTGTTCATATGCGGCACGGATGAATATGGAACTGCGACTGAAACCAAGGTATGGTTTATAAATACTTTATACATAAACATAGTAATAATCACTGTATCTTACCATGTTATACCCCATGATCATGGGTAAACTAAGTTTACCATATCATGGTTGAAACACTGCCGATATATCGATAACTGAATAAAAATAAATAAAACGCGGTAAAATCCTATCCATCCTTTACATATAATATTTATTGATTAAAAATTGCGAGAAATAAGTTTATTTATTTATGATATTGTCATACACAGTTTTCAGGTAGTTTTGTACAATAAAAAAAAAATATCTAAGATTCACCAGAAGGATATAATACTCACAATATTAAATTAAAAAAGCATGTATTTTAATTTAATTGTTGTGGAATACTTTATTACCTACTGCTCTTACTACAAAACTGATACCAGTTTAACATTATGTTAAACTTTGAGTATGAGTTACCTAAATATGTTTACAAACATTGATATTTATAAATGTAACAATCGTAGAATTGTATTTATAACAATTGCAATATTTACTACATTTCTTAGATAATTTATCTGTAATGTTTACGGCACAGATAAGATAATACATTGCTAGTAATCCACAGATAACTACCTAAACATAGACTATAACTATATAGTCTACTGGATTATTAGTATAGTATAATCTTATCTATATAGTATTAGTATTATTTACGATCTTATTCATAAAAAATCTTATTGTAAATTTATGGAGATAAAACGTCAACTAATACCGATTGTTTAAAACCGTGCATAATTGAGGAACTAGCTTCTGACCATCATTACATAGTATAAAACAAAGTCGCAGTCGCTGTCTGTCCGTCCCTATGTATGCTTAAATATTTAAAACTACGCAACGGATTTTGAAGCATTTTTTTTAATAGATAGAGTGAATCAAGAGGAAGATTTATATGTATAATACATGTACACCCGGCCGAAGCCAGGGCGAATAGCTAGTGATAGATAAATAATAATTTTTACTTAAATATTAGTACGCACATATAGGTTTAATTATAAGTATTTAATAAGAATAATATAAGCCAGTTTTTTTAATGGGTGATCATGGAATGGTGTACCCGCCTGCGCTAACGGTTTACGCTGGCGGGGCACCAGTGGAGGATGATAAGATGAGCATGAGGTAAAGTCAGTTAGTCCATCGTGACAAATTCACCAAGAATTTATCACGATGGTTTCCAGGGGAACCGCGTGGAGGCCAACCTGACATGGTACATTTTTAGCAATAGTGTTATTAGTCCACATTACTAACAATCCCCCTGTTTGCAGGCGTTAGAAGAAGGCGTCACGCCGAGACAGATTTGCGACAAATATTTCGCAATACATGACGCCGTATACAAATGGTTCAACATCGGCTTCGATTACTTCGGCCGGACCAGTACGGAAGAGCAGACAGAGTGAGTTATGAAATTGTTGTGTTCACTTATTTATTATTTAAGTCTTGATATCTCCTGGTATATAAGTTGTTATCACCATAACATCCGCTCGTTAGCCACAGCTACACGTCTTTACACGTATATTTCGGACTACTCTAATGCTGTTGGGCGCAGCTGGCCTTTATAGTTTCACCGGACGATAGGGGTCAAGTGCAGATGGCGTTCCAAACCAAAGGAAGGACTTATGGAGCGACTAAAGGTCAACTCCCGCCTGACGGATACGACTTTAGTCTGAGGCACCGTTAGGGATTCGAATCCCGGCTCAGTCGTAATTTCGTTCCCTGTTTGAATTGTATGAGGAATGCACAATTTTTGTAACAATTAGTACAAAGTTTTTTCTAAGTATATAATGATTACCGAAATGCTATTTAACTGCAGTACCTACCTTTTAACCAGAAATTAGATAATGTCTACCTACTCTGCAGTCATCAATCAGATTACTTTTGTCATTTTACGGTTAACCCTGTACAGTAAACAAGATAAATAAATAACCTACTATCGTATTGTTGGTAACGTGGATGATGTACCTATATCATCGTAGTTAATTCGCCAGGGGGGGGATTGTTAGTAATGTGGATTGATAACCCCATTGCTAGCAATGTAACATGTCAGGTCGACCTCCACGCGGTTGCCCCTGGAAACCATCGTGTTAAATTCCTGGTGAATTTGTCACGATGGGCTAACTGACCTGACCTCATGCTCATCTTAGCATCCTCCACTGGTGCCCCGCCAGCGTAAACCGTTAGCGCAGGCGAGTGCACCATTCCATTATCATCCACAAAAAAAAAATCGCCAGGGGGGGGGAAGGTGATTGTTAGTGATGTGGATTGATGATGGATATGAATGTATATACGGCACTTACATAAAAAAATAGTTTCGATACTTTTGGTCTGTTTGTTTGTTCTTGCATTTTTTTTAAACGATTTTATCAATTCAACCAGACGTTCACTCGCAGATAGCCAATGTTATAAGGAGTAAAGTAGGTTATTTCTATCTTTTCTTGCTGGGCTACACCTTCATCTCACGATAGGGGGCGAGTGATGGCACTCCATACCCGCGGAAGGACTTATGCAGCGGCCAACCCCCGCCTGAGGGATACGACTTTAGTCTGAGGTGCTAAGTGTTTGAACCTCGGGCTCAGGCCGTCGTAAATGCGAATTGGACGAGGGATCGTTCGGAGGGAGGTGCTAGTATTAATATAAATTTATTTCTCTTTTTACAGAATTGCACAAAAGATTTTTGTGAAACTAATGGATAATGGATTCGTGAGCAAGCAATCAGTTGAGCAGTTACTTTGTGAGAATTGTGATAGGTTCCTCGCCGACAGGTCAGTGGTTCGATGCTAGTTTACGAGTTTAGTATAATGCCAAAACATATTATTGACTTCAAATGAGATGGGATAAAGAAGAATGCGAGTTTTAGTTTTAGATGATATTTTTTTCTAATTCTAATGATATTGGCCGCAGCTGGCCTTTACATCTTGACGGGACTATAAAGGCCTCTTCGCCTTTCGAGGCGGGGAGGGGGACGGGTAATAACTATTCATAAATGCTTATATTAAATTAATTTGAATAAAGATTGTTTCTATTATATTATTGTTGATAAGTAGAATATGCATGTTTGTATCGGTCCGGGTGTTTTCTATGTATCATTACTACATAGTATAAAACAAAGTCGCTGTCGCTGTCTGTCCCTATATACATAGCTTATATCTTTAAAACTACTCAACAGATTTTGAAGCTGTTTTTAATACATAGAGTGATTCAAGGGGAAGGTTTATATGTATAATACGTGCATGATATTGTAGATAAATTCTGATAAATTTAGAGAAGAGAGTGATGTTGTAAATAAACTAATTTTTTTCGCTTCATTGCAAATGCTGGCTGAACACTACGAGATAAAACAAAATAATGTACTACAATATTGTACATCTTAAAAAGGTCAACATAAAGTCTGCGATGGTATATGTCTATCTCTTAAGGATAACCCTCAATAATTATTTTTTATCCTTTACATTTTACTGGAAAAAATCGCTTATTTACAATGTGATTTTAAGCAATACAGCATTAATATTTATCCAATTAAGTACCTTAAATACATTGTCCATTTATATAAATCAATATGGCCCGTTACAGCATGTAATTTAAATGAATATTTCCGAAGATATTACAGATTTAAAATGCAGGACATAGCGGCGGCGCTAAACAAAACGTGTTTGTACTGTCTAATGACAAAAAAGTTGTAATCGTTGTTTATAAGGACATTATGTAGTAGGTAGGTATATTTAGTATCGGCATTGCGAAGCTGGGGCAAGTTGGTAGTTTACAAAATAAATGTATCTAAGTATTTATCTCGTACCCATAACACAAGCTCTGCGTACCGTACGACTAGATGGCGCTGTCTCAATTTATAATTATCCTATACTAATAAGTGTTTTATTTTAGGTTTGTAGAAGGCATATGTCCACATGTTGGCTGTGGATATGAAGACGCGCGCGGTGACCAATGTGACAAGTGTGGTAAACTGATCAATGCGATAGAACTGGTGGAACCTCGATGTAAGGTCTGCGGCCACCGTCCGATCGTGAAGCCCAGCGAGCAGCTGTTCATAGAGTTGGGAC
The DNA here is from genome assembly GCF_030625045.1 of Achroia grisella. Classification (NCBI taxonomy): domain Eukaryota; kingdom Metazoa; phylum Arthropoda; class Insecta; order Lepidoptera; family Pyralidae; genus Achroia; species Achroia grisella. The sequence continues at coordinate 2,130,465 of NW_026712626.1, forward strand.
AGGTGAGTGTGACCAATGTCATCATCATCATCATCATCATCATCATCATCATCTTTATCATCAGCCCACTGCTGAACATAGGCTATATAACATCTAATTCTATAAAATGTGTATTTATTACAGTTGGAATCGTCTCTCCGGTCGTGGATCAGTACTTCAGAGCACCAGTGGTCCCCACCGGCTAGGGCTGTCACCCGCGCCTGGTTTAGAGAACCGCTGCACGCCAGGGCTGTCACCAGGGACCTCAAGTGGGGAGTGCCAGTGCCTATTGATGGGTTTAGAAATAAGGTGAGACTAGCTTGGATTGTATGTAGCACTTGCAACCCGGCCCCGGCTTTACATGCGCCAAATATTTTAAGTTACCACCCATCAGAAATTAAAATACTATCCTGATCGTCTGAATGAATAGGCACAACCACATTATGGAATCACCTTCCAGCAATGTTATTTCTTAACCGATACGACATTGAAATCTTCAAGAAAAGAGCTTATTCCTTCTTAAAAAGCCGGCAACACACTTGCAGTTGTGTTGGTGTTGCGGGTGCTCTAGAGTGCTCAGAGTGCTCAGAATAAAAACTGACTGTGACTATTCAAAACTGCTTATATTGTAAAGGTTGATTGTTGGGAGGACAAATGGCTCCAGAGTTTGGATATTGACTATCTTTATTAGTATAAATACGCGTTATATATATGATTCATGATGTACTATACACTAGAATATTAAGTTTATTTGATTAAAAATTATTTCTATTCTATTCTTTCTAGGTGTTTTACGTATGGTTCGACGCACCGATTGGATACGTCAGCATCACACAAACTGCAACGAAGGCATACGAGAAATGGTGGAAGAAGGACAAAGATTATGATGTGAGTGTTTTTTATGGATGATAACGGAATGGTGCACCCGTCTGTGCTAACCGTTTACGCTGGCGGGGCACCAGTGGAGGATGATAAAATGAACGTGAGCTCAGGTCAGTTAGCCCATCGTGACCAATCCGGCAAGAATTTATCACGATTGTTTCGAGGGGAACCCCGTGGAGGTCAATCTGACATGGTACATTGCTAGTACTGAGGTCATGAGTCCATATTACCAACAATCCACTTTCCCCTATGATGTGAGTATATCATATTATTGTGACTAGCTGTGCCCGCGACTTCGTCCTCGTGGATTAGTGACTGGAGAGCATTTTAAATTATTTATGCTAATTATTTTACAAATAAGACATGCATGATATCGTTTTAGCTTCAATAATGACGAATTTCGATGCAAAGTTTCATTTTACCTACTCCTTTCCCTATTTTAATTTACCCCCTTAGGGGTTAGATTATACAGAAGATGTATTTTTCAACTACCTAAATAATGTTAGAGTTCACATCAATATTGTAGAAAACATCCGATATTTTAAAAAGATATTAAAAAAAAGTAGTTTGTGTTTAGTACTAATGAAGTACCCAATGTAAAGATTATTATAAATATTGTAAATAGCGCCATCTAGTATTTATAGATCGACCTTCTACACTCTTCGGTCTATAAATATGGAGGTCGGTAGTTGAATAATCCTCTTTGGTTGGGTGAGCCGCGGCATTCAGTCGACGAGCGCAGAGCGTGCCGGTTGTGTTTTGGATACTAAAGTGAATTGTATTAGGAATGGGTTTATCCCGGTCTTAGTTGGGCCTGGGGGGAAGTTGCAAGTAGTGAAGGTGAGTGTTAATGCATTCTAAAAGGGCCTTTTAAACCTACACCCGTGTCACAAGTCACGGGCGCTACTTGGGGTTTCCCTTGCGGTAGCCGGCTTCAAAGCCTAAGTCGTCATCATTAATTAGTGCTTCTTACAATAATAAGTTTCAAACTTCAAGCTTTAATAATAACGATACTTTTATACAAATTTTCGTCACCCCCTTACGGCCCTTTTTTTAACATTAAAATGTAGCCTCAGGGTCTAGATTATCTGGGTATCAATTTTAATTTAAATCGGTTTAGTAGTTTTAGCGTAAAAGCTCAACAGACAGACAGATAAAGTTACTTTCGCATTTATATTATTAATATTAGTTGTAACTTTTTGAACTATGTATGACTGGGGTGGATTAAATGGTTTTTAAGCTATTAGTATTTCATTAATGTAAATTTTATATTGTAGGTGAAGTTGTACCAGTTCATGGCCAAAGACAACGTTCCGTTCCACGCTATTATGTTCCCGGCGACGTGCCTGGGAATCAACGAGGATTACGTGCTCGTCAGTCATCTGTACGCTACAGGTATATATTAATACTAGCTGTGCCCGCGGTTTGACCCGCGTCATATTTATAGCCTATGTGTTATTCTGATGTATAAGCTATATTGTAAAGTTTCATTAAAATCCATTCAGTAGATTTAACGTGAAAGAGTAACAAACATCCATCTATACTCACAAATTTTGGTGTTTATAATAACAGTAAGATAATACGTGAAGTTTTTTACTTTTAAAAAAACTTTGCTTTTTACCAAAATTGCGCGGACGGACAAGTATGCAATTTTGCACACTTATATACATTTTATTTAATTTTACTTATTTGTATTTATGTTATAACTGAGAAGCACTAAATAAATGTTTTTTCTTTCTTCTTTAATACACATTGGTGTAGACACAGTTTTTATACGACACGTTCTTTCACGCGCGATAGAAGGGCGTTAGATTAATGGAGGAAAGTGCACGCGCGCAATATGATTATATTTTGTTTTAATTTTATTTCGATAATATTTCGTTTTTATTTCCCGTAGACGTAATTTTCAAATTGTTTTTGCTCCATAGGCTCATGTTCGCCATTTTTCATCAATAACATTAACAATTTCAGAGTATCTTAATTACGAAGAGGGCAAGTTTTCAAAATCGAGAGGTGTTGGTGTGTTCGGTACAGATGCACAGGTAATTTTATATATATATAGTAACTACCCACCCCGGCTTCGCACGGGTGTACTTATATTATACATATAAACCTGCCTCTTGATTGACTCTATTTATTAAAAAAAACGCTTCAAAATCCGTTGCGTATTTTTAAAGATTTAAGCATACATAGGGACGGACAGACACCGACAGCGACTTTATTTTATACATGTAATGATATCTACACTTTTTTGAAGTTGGTTAATTAATTAGAAACAACAATGTGCCAAATTCAAACTTACACCATTGTGAGTATAAGTCGAGTTACTATGTGTTACTATGATTTCTAACATTTATTTATTATCTATACATATAAATAAAATTGGAGTGTCTGTTTGTAATATTGAAATAACCGTTTTTTACTACATGCATATGAGTATAAATATGGTACATACACTAAAATTTTTTTTTTACAATTTTTGTCTGTCTGTTTATTCCGGCTAATCACTGAAATTGGTGGACCGATTTTGACGGGACTTTTTTTGGCAAGTAGCCGATGTAATAAGGAGTAACTTAAGTATCCTAAGTATTATTTTAGAAAAATAAAGTTAAATTCCACGCGAACGTAGTCGCGGAAACAGCTAGTGTAAAATAAGGTTAAGAAATAGTTATACTCATATAGATATACAACCACCTTTGTGCAGGATACGGGTATACCATCAGACGTGTGGCGGTTCTACCTGGCCAGCGTCAGGCCGGAGACATCCGACTCCAGCTTCAGTTGGGCAGAACTGGGCACCAGGTGAGGGTTTCTTTGTATTTTGTTGAATTTAATTGTATTAAAATGCTAAAATTAATCGATTGAGTGATGTAATAGATTTTTGTCTACCTACATATATATTTATATTGAGGTTGACCTTGTTTTTTTATAACCGCTGTAAGACGGTCCCTCGCTCTTGCTTGGTACAGTGTTAAGAGCGGACACATATTGGTTTCCTAGTATTAAAGTAAAAGATAAATAAACAAGTGACAAACACACAGTATACACAAATTAAAAAATCATTTATTCATGTAGGACATATTAGCCGCTTATGAAGGTAATTTTTTTTATATTATATATTTTTTTCCACCGTCCAGTTATATATAGATCCAATTGAGAAGAACAGCGGCCTGAGCCGAGGTTCGAACCCCTAGCGGTGCCCTCAGACTAAAGTCTTCTCCATCAGACAGGAGTTGGCCTTCAGCCGGTACATTCACAAGAAAAGAATTAAAGTTATTAAGTAATATTTATAAATTAACTAGCAGACCGGGCCGCATGTAGCTGTGGATTAAGTTAAATGATATTGTGATGTAAGCTATCCTATCTTTCAAGTTGGATCAAATTGCACACAATGTGCAAATCAAATTTGCAATCGGTTCAGTAGTTTAGCAGTCCATCGCGGACAAACAACGTGACACGTAATTTTTATATATAAAGATTTTGAACAGAAACAATTCTGAGCTGCTGAACAACCTGGGCAACTTCTGCCACCGCTCACTGAGCTTCTGCGCCAACACCTTCGGAGGCACGGTGCCAGAGATCAAGCCAACGCAAGCGGACTACGAACTAATCGCATTAGTCAACAGGGAGATTGCCGGTGAGTTTATATAGATAGATAAATTGGCGCAGGCAGGTGCACCATTCCATTATCATCCATCAAAAAATATATATTATTTATACATTACATTAATAGTATCACTGTATTTTTGTGGACCATCATATTTATGTGTACATATGTAACCTGTGAATATTGTACAGCATACGTGCAGCACATGGAGAAGGGTCGTCTGCGAGAGGCTCTCAGGAACGTGCTATCTGTCTCCAGACTTGGTAACCAGCACATGCAGTCAGAGCAGCCCTGGGTGCTGCTCAAGGGCTCTGATGATGACAAGTGAGTCATACTCTGGTATTTTTTATTCTTATTATTTTTATTGGTGGTAAGTGTATACTTTTATTTCTTTCGCAGTCTTTGAATTTATAAATTCTTAGGCACCCATTACGATTTGTAATGTGAATCACTGTAGGATATATAAATATACATATATTAAAGTCCGGCCGCTCAGTTTGCGTTTCTGACAGGCACTGTAGGATATTTATATTAAATTCTCTCTTAGTTTGCGATGACAGGTCGGGATCGAATTGGCGATGTAACTTTGAACTGACGTACAATTTACAACAATATTTTAAATATTTTTTATTTGCATTAACAATTAATGATAACAATAAAAATTTAATAATTATTCCAGCTTACAATAATATTTAGAGATAAGATTAAGATGTTATATGTGTCAGGGAGCGTGGTGCGACGGCAATAGGACTGTGCTGTCAACTGGTGGCTTTACTGGCGACCCTCCTGTCGCCATACATGCCTGATACCACGCGCCGTCTCCAGGAACAGCTGAAGCTGGACCCCACCGTCCTCAGGCTGCAACCCAAGTGAGTATACTGTAGAACTATGCATTGACCAGCGTTTGTAAGACATCTGGTGACAAATAGACGACTTGGGTAACGACTATGTATTATAGCTGGTATTGTGTAACTAATTTGATATTGACATTTATAATAAGATTATTTAATTATGAGAATAACATGTAATTGTTTTTTTTATTTCATTTATATTAATTTGGTTAGATCCGCTACTATAAGCATTTGTGAGACCACAAATATTCGGCGAGCAGGCTACGACTTAGACGAATTTATTGAATAAAAAATGTTATGTTTCAATAACATTGATTAAATTAATTCCTATCGAAAAATGTCAACTTTGTTATGTGGCAGTATATATATTCACACAAAATTCCAAAAAATGTAATTCTGAACAATATTTCTTTAAAAGAGCAACACGCAAGTCTCATGCACGTTCTTCTTGTCATGATTATGCGTAAGAACGCAGACTCATCACATGAGTGGTAGACACTACTCATGAGTGGTAGAATAAAATATATGACCATTAAAAATTGCTTATAATATAATATAAAATTTATAACGTAAACGATTGTTCAAGTAAAGAAATATTTAAATTTAAATTGAAAAGATGGTTACTCGAGAAAATGCATTAGTATAAGTTCTATATTATAGTTAAATTGTAAATTAAGTATAAGTAAAAATGAGTGTCTTTATTCGCCAACAAACTGCAAAGCAGTTTGGCGATAATTGTAAAAACAAATTGTATATATGTAATACTTATAAATAAAATTAAAAAAATAATATAAGCACTTTTTAATGGTCATATATTATTATAGTTTATTGGTATATAAATTATTTATATTTGTTGTTTTCTTTTTACAGTAACCCCTCGTTCCTCCAGTACTTGCCAGTCGGCCACACGATCGGTAAACCGGAGCCGTTATTCGTGAAGATCGAGGCGGACCTGCTCGATCGGTTACGTGTCAAGTACGCAGGCACGCAGAGCGAGAGGGCCAATAAGGTAGTTATGAATTTTTCAACACACTCCTAATAGCTTGTGTAAAGGCAATACTTTCGCTGAAAAGGAAACTGATGGAGATATTCAGTGGATGTACAGCAGTAAATATAATTTAATTATAATTCAAAATATCTTTATTTATGTAGGTCTAGTACAGGCTCGTATGATATGTCAAATATACCATCAGTTCGGAATGATTTCGACTCCCTGACGGATCTAGGTAGCCGAGTTTGAAAAAGAGCGAGCCCGATAGATCGCTGAGAGAAAGTCGCTGTCGCTGTCTGTCCCTATGTATGCTTTCTTTAAAACTACGCAACGGATATTGAAGCGGTTTTTTTAATACATAGTGATTCAAGAGGAAGGTTTATGTCTAATACATGTACACCCGGGTAAAGCCGGTACGAGTAGCTAGTGTATAATAAACAAGAAATAGATTCTCTAAGACATCTATTCTCGTAAGTCTACATATTTTTTGTAGACTAACGGAGAATAAATGTAACAGAACAAATATAAATTTTTGACCTCTAAATTTCAAATCATTATTGTTACTGTGCAGGCAAATGGTGAAACTCCAATACTGACAGCATCGGAATTGGAGGCAGCCATTGCGAAACAGGTAATTATGGTTTTTTTTTACCGCGTAAGTTGTCGATTCCTATTTTTGCACGATTCAATCATTTATTAGTATAGGTATATTGTATTGGGGTATTTTCTACGTATATTATAATACCCTGGACAATTCATTTAGTCCCAAGCTAAGCTAAATAGAGCTTGTGTTATTACGATACTATACATACTAATACATATACTTATGTATATTTTTTTGTAAATACATACATATATATATATATATATATATATATATGTATATATATATATATATATATATATAATATGGGGAATGGGACTGTTAGTAATGTGGACTCTTGACCCCATTGACCTCCACGCAGTACCCCCTGGAAACCATCGTGATAACTTCCTGAACTTAAAATAAAATTAAGTAATTATCGGTTATCAAGTGCCCATAACATAAGCTCCGTTTAGCTTGAAACTAGATGGCGTTGTGTGAATTAATAATTTGTGACATGGATTATTATTAATTTTTATAATTTAAACAGGGTGAAGTGGTAAGAAAGCTGAAAGAAACGACAAAGGATAAGTCAGTGTGGCAACCGGAGGTGAACAAACTGCTGGAATTGAAGAAACAGTTGGTCGCGGTGACAGCAAAGCAACCAACCAACCAACAGATCAACGGCCCCAGTGATGTGGCCAGCCTAGAGAAGGCCATTGCAGAACAGGTTCGTTATTATTATCATTACATAGTATAAAACAAAGTCGCGGTCGCTGTCTGTCCGTCCCTGGCAACTGATATAAAGACTTAGATGTATATTTTTTTGTAAATAAATACATATTATACATAGGAAACACCCAGACCGATACAAACAATCATATTCATGAATACAAATGTTTGTACCGTGCGAGGAATCAAACCCACGACCATCGGAGAGTAAAGCGGTGTGCTAAACCACTAGACTACCGAGGCTGTCTGATAGAATAGAGTTCGATCAAAAGAGATGTAGCTATATTTTTTCACCAGATTTTTTTTTTAATTCAATTTTTGATGTAAATTCTTTACTTAAATACTTTAATAAGAATTTAAAACCTGTTAATTTGAAATTACAAACAGACACTTCAATTTCATTTATTTGCATAGATACGACGAAAATAAGATTTTTTTCCTTTTTTTCCTCAGGGTGATAAAGTAAGGAAATTAAAGGCGTCGACCAAAGACAAAGCAGTATGGCAACCGGAAGTCAACACACTACTTGATTTGAAGAAACAACTCGCTGCGTTACAAATCAACAAATAAATATGTATTATAATGATATAATATGTATTAATGAAATAGCAGTTACATATGTGCGTACGTACTGTATTTTGGCGACGCAGGACTATCACAGTCACGTTATAACGTGATGGCTGTGATGCTGTTCATGTATACACGCAATGGTCACCATTTACCGTCAGGTTGTACCGTTAGCATGTTTGCCGTTATAATTACAACAAAATATGTCGATTTGTATGTTTTGTAGTTACCAATGGTCCTTTATTATGTAAGTTACTATTAAAATATGGAATACTAGACACTTTACCCGGCTTTGTATGAGCGCAATTACAACTGGGATTTGAAAACAAAATACAGGTAAAGTTAATTTGTGATAAAGCTTGCTGTAAATGAAAGAAAATATATCGGAAACTATAAAAGTAAAATGTGGTAAGATCCCATGTTTTACTAATTATACATATAAAAGAAAAAATTTAATCGGTGAAGTATTTTTGAGTTTATCGATTATAAATGTGAAAAAGTCAAATTTGGAAATGTAAAGTTGAGATTTAGGATTTAGGAAAATACATACTGTTTGTATTAATTTTTCTGTTTATGTATTTATTAAAATAAAAAAAAAGTTTATCAGAATTTAAACACAAAGTAATATTAGAATCGGTGTAGCCGTTTTATAAGGATTGGATTGACATATACACGGACAGAAAAGATAGAATTTGCCACTATCGTAGTATAAAATAAAAATTTATAATTATTAAGTAACTACTAACGGTATTGTTTTTATAAACAACACCTTAGTTAGTTCTTAGTTCCCGAGGTAAAAACACTTACAGCCGAAGGGCGCAAAAAAATATCTTTTTTTTATATAAAAATTACGTGTCACGTTGTTGATCCGCGATGAACTCCTAAACTACTGAACCGATTGCAAATTTGATATGCATATTGTGTGCAATTTGATCCAACTTGAAAGATAGAATATCGTACATCTCAATTTATAGTCGCAATATTATTTTATTCAAGAACCTTAGCCACAGCAACGCGTTGCCGGGTCTGCTAATAAACTTATAAATTTAATTTTAATTACAAGTTAATAAATAAAAATAAAAGTTATTAGATCCTCGAATGTTTGTTTGGACCCGTATTTTTTTTATTAAATTAGTTTTATCAATTTATTTATTGTGCTTTATAGTATTATTCTAGATCGCTAACTATTGTTTCTTAGTTATAATAATGTCGAAAGCATTTATTTGTAAAATCTCGACATTGAATGTCGAATAAGACATTGATTTATATATGTGGGTTAATTTTTTATGTTTATTCCACGAAAGTTATTTGTTGGGTTTTAAAAAAGAGATCCTTAGTTGTTGGTTTGATACTAATTTTTATTTCTTTTATGTTATGATTTTATTATTATTTCATATGTATTTTAGTCTAAAAGATATTTGTAAGGACCATATAACCAAATTTTTTATAATTCAGGCTATATGCCCAAATACCATAGATACACAGAAAAAACCTTATAGATTAACATACATATGAAATAATCGTATAATATAAATCGTCTGTGGTCACGGCACTGATGACGGTAATCTGCCACGGTAGCGCCGATACACCACACCCTTCAGCCAGCAGTCCTCCTTCAAGAAGGTGGGCAGCATGTTGAACCAGGCCACTAGGCCTCACAGAGAAGCAATAAATGAAAAGTATAAAATAATATATATGTATAATGAGCCCTGTTGGGAAATATACAAACCTATGCAATTATTCAATTGTGGGTTCGATCCAGTGATTTATTCATATATATTCTCTTAAACAATATTTTTATTATATTAAAAATAAGTTGTCAAGCTGCCTTCAACACTAAGTATTGTATTGGAATTGCTTTCGTGGAATGAAGTCTTAAGTTATTTTTATTTTTTATTCAGAATGGTAATTTTTTAAGTGAAAATTGTCCTATTACTGAATTAAGTCACAAGATGTACAATTGTGAAGTGTAAAACTTATTATATTATTGTACAGGTTTAGTTGTAAATGTATAAGCAGAAAGGCATGAAAGTAAAGCAAATTGAACTTTGTAATATTTTTTTACATATTTTTCAAGCAAAATGACGGCCCATAAGATGTTTATAAGCGGAAACTAGGTAAGAAGCTCAAACGAAACAGGTATTACCCAATGGGTTAGAATGCGCACTGAGAACTACTATTTAGTCCAATGCTAAGAGGCATCACTGGAGCAAGACAAACTAAAGCTTCAAGCTTATTTCTTTCTATGTTCTTTATGTAATAATTATTATTTTCAATATAATTGTTATTCTAAAATGTTTATAAAATGACAATACTATCAAACATACAATCTCCACCGTTTGATCCCCCATTCAAACGGGAATCGATTACAACGGCCTGACTGAGGTTCGAATCCCACGCGGTGCCCTCAGACTAAAGTCGTATCAGTCAGGCGGGAGTTGGCCTTCAGCCGCTCCATAAGTCCAACCTTTGGTTTGGAGTGCCATCTGCACTCGCACCCTATTGGTCGGTGAAGCTGAAAAGGCCAGCTGCGACCAACAGTATTAAAGTAGTCCGAATAAGTTTTTTTTGTAAAACACGTGATCAATGTAGATTTCCTTTTTTTTTTTTAGTAAAAATGGTCCAGTTTCATTAGTATACTACGTGGCCATTTGGCTTTGTATACCCTTTACAACTAACCCTGTACATGTAAGGTGCTGAATTTCACGTCGCCTTTTTATTATTAGTTATTTTGTTGTACGGTCTGTCTGTAACTGCTATTTCGTCACGTGTAATTATTAAGTATAGATAGGTATATTTATTTCCCAAAGCTTGTGATTGCAATATTTTATGTTTAAAATTAAACGAACATTAAATGTCCTTATTAAATGATATTTTGTATTATTATAATAGAAATAACAATAACAATAATAATAATAAAATAAATGATTCTTCCATTTAAAAGATCTTCACCAACATCATTTCTGTTATGCTACGTTTACATTCTGCCGCTTCCCCTGCCATTCGCGCTGCCGGAAATATTGCCGGGCGACAACTGAGCGAGAAGGCTGAATATAAGAACACGCTGCCAGTCCTTTTGACTCGCGCACAAAAAAACCGACAATCAAGGGAGCGCCGGACAGCGCGATTGACAGCGCCAATGGCATGGCAAGTGTTTCCACTCTCGCGCTGCTCACTACCCTGCCCACTTGGGCCGAGTGTAAATTGGGCATTATGCTTGTCATTGTATATTTAAAAAATATCTAAAATATATTTATAAAAAATAATAATAATATTTATTACAGCCATCAGAAAGGAGAGGTTATAAAGAATATGCAGGAAATGACACAAAATTATGAATTTATTGACAAAAATATTTGAATTCGTTGACAATTTTTATAGCTTAATATAATAACTCGGGACAATTTATACAGCGCCATCTAGTCCCAAACTACAAAGCTAAACTTAGTAATATAATACATAAGAGTTTTACAAATGAGGTCGTGGGTTCGCATCTCTGCGCAATGCAAACATTTGTATCGTAATACAATTATATGTATGTATATATATTGCTTGATATTTTATAGCATAGGGGACAAGCTTGTGGCTCACCTGATGGTAAGTGATTATCGCCGCCCATGAGCACCTGCAACACCAGTGGGCTAATTATGTAACACGATATGAAATTGTTTCTGTTAAAGTTATGATGCAATATGAAATCATTTCAATTTAAAAAATGCGATCAAGTAAGGTCGAATGACCGCAACATAAATCATTTCTATCGATAAAACACTACTATGAAGTTGCAGCGGAATATTGTTAATCCGACCAATTTAAAAAGTCAGTACATTAGATAGCTTATACCTTTAGAGGGATACATTTTAATTTATCGGGTTGTTACACTAGTTGGTTGATTTGAAACAATTTTTATTGCGTTCAAAAATTACAAAATATGCTGCAGCGTTCACTTGTTCTTTTATTTTAATTTTATTAATAGACATTTAATAAAATAAAATAAAGAAAGTCTATTCTATTCTAATGAAAAAATAAGGTTAATAATTTTGAATATAAAAGCATATTTTATACAAACTATTTATAATCATTAATAATATTAATCTAACCTACAAATTAAATTTTCTTTTCTGCTATAGATACCTAGGTAAGTACGTAGGTATCCATATAAATTTAAAATGATATGGGCACATCTTTTTAAATCTGTACATAATTGTAAAAACTCTAAACAAATAAATTTATTTACTTTAAACAAATCACAGAGCATCATAAACGTAGAGCACCGTATTCATTGAAATAGTTTTTTAATTATATTAATATCATAATCAACCCTAATTTTATATTAAACATTTACTCTAGTTAATACAACATTCTATGTGATTTGGGACGAAAATAAAATATCGAATTGGCAACACTGATGTCGTGTTGTGAGTCGTGACAATTTTCCCATTTTAATAAATTTAAAACCTTTTCACGACTTTCTACGTAATATTTAATATAATAAAAATATATGTAATACTGAAAATTACCAAAACAAGATAAATAATGCTGCTAATGCTGATATTTTAAAGATTGTAACCAAAAGAAACACCTTCTAAATTGTTTCTCATAATATAAAAACCGTTTCAAATCCACGCTGTCATTTCGGCAAAATAGCGATTACGTGACGTTACAACGAGGTTACTAAATCGACATTCGATAGAAATAATTTTTATCGATATGTAAAGTTGCGTTTACGTTGCAATGCTAGTTGACAGCGTCAAATGGCGTCTATATGATCGCATTATTGACAGATGACGTCATTTTCACTACGTTACATACGAAAATCGTTGCGTACGAAGTTACATAATTAGCCCACAGGGGAATTGCAAGTGCGTTGACGACCTATATGATTTATACAAACAGACGATCTGCTCATAGTTCAGGATTAGATGGCACTATGTATTTAAAGGTTAAATAACAAGTTCTGGTTCTGGTTCAACCGCGGTTTCAGCCACAAATGATACAGAACATAGATTATAAATATATACAGAGATTGATGCGCAAATAACATCAATTTTAATTTCATACTGACATCTGATTCGCAAGTGTGAGTTCGCAACTGCAACTGTGATATCCATCAGTCCATAACTTCATACTAACATCCTGGTATCCAAATTTCATAGATGCCGCGACAGAGTATACCGTAAAACAAAGGTTTATTTCGTATTATTTAAGAAAATAATGTTTCAAAATAAAATTTCATTTCATTTCAAATGCGAATTCATAGCTTCCAACAGCCACTAACGACTGTCATTAAGAATTACTAAACTGCCACATCCTGTAGTGTCCACAAATTCATTTTTTTTCCTTATATAAACACAGGGTGTTCATTTTATATCCATTAAGAAAAATCTGTTTTAAATTAGAATTCTTAGCTTCCAAATCCACTAATGACTGTCATGAAGAATTATGAAACTGCCACATCCTGTAGCGTCCACAAATTCATTTCTTTCTCCTTATTATGTACCTTAAGGTGAGCTTTCAAACTGGACGCCTTCCTGTAGGCCTGTCCACAAGTGTTACATACATACGGCCTCTCGCCAGTATGACACCGTATATGACTGATAAGGTCATTCCTTTGAGCGAATGCTTTTTCACAATGCGAGCATTGGTACGGCTTTTCTCCAGTGTGTGTTCTTCTATGATTCGTCAATGTACTTGAAGCTTTGAACCTCATCGGGCAGAACTCGCAGGAGTATGGACGTTCCCCGGTATGTATGCGGCGGTGCTTGACTAAGGAGCTGGAGGTGGTGAAGCCGTTCCCACAGTCATCGCACACGAATGGGTGTGCGCCGCTGTGCTTCCTCTTGTGTGCTTGTAATTCGCCTTTAGTCACGAAACTGTAAAAATTAACATGATATTAAAATAGATCTCTTCAGGGAGATCTTTTTTGTAAATGATAATGGAATGATGCATCCGCTTGCGCGGTTTACGCGGGGCATTAGTGGAGGATGATAGGAGACAAGTCAGTTAGTTCATCGTGACAAATTCATCAGAAATTTATCAGGATAGTTCCCAGGGGGAGCTTTGAGGTCAACCTGACATGGTACATTGCCAGCAATGGGGTTATAAATCCACATTAACAATCAACAATCACATTTCCCTACAGGAGATATATTACTATCTGACTTTGCAAACATTGTTTTGCTTTATAAAAAAAAATGCTATTAAAAGTAAGGGTTGATGGTAGAAGGGTGAAAATTTAGGGCTGTATGTATTTTTTAATGCTAAATCATAATAAAAAAAAAAAAAGAAAATATTGTCCAAAAAAATAAATCAAAATGTTAGGGCTATAGTAGCTGATTCTCAGACCTACTGAATATGTATATAAAATATCATAAAAATCAGTCAAGACATTTCAGAGGAATATGGTAACTAACATTGTGACACGAGAATTTTACACATTATATAATATAGATTAGAAGCGGGAGGAACAATATACATGATTGAAAAATGATGTGTCAACTGCTCTAATTGATCCATGTCCAGTTCAAACTAGTGATCTTACCATTAAAATTCACTGCCTGAACTACACCCTACAACTGAAACAGCATACAAAGTCAGCCACTTTGTACCTTGTCCAATCTGCATCTGGTATATATCAAATATTTGTAATTTAGAATTACCTTCTTTCACAATCGTCACATTTAAATGGCTTGTGCCCCTGATGCCTCCTCACATGTTGTTGCAAATTATTGTTCTGGCTAAATCCCCGGCCACATATTGAACACAGGAACGGCTTCTCACCGGTATGTGTGCGTATATGATCCGTTAGAGTAGACTGCATAAAAAACAACTTATTACAAATCTTACACTGATATTTCTTCTCTGTTTTATGACTTTCCAAGTGCAACTCTAAACTTTCTTTAGTTGTAAAATTGTTATTACAAAATGTGCATGTAATTCCTTGTTCACATGTGTGTACAGCTAATATATGATTGTCTAAATGAGCCTGATGCCTAAATTCCCGTTTACAAGTTATACAAGTGAATAGAACACCATCTTTCACTTGGTGTTGCCGCAAATGGTTGGATAGCGATGATTTCCTCGAAAACTTTCGGTTGCACATTGAACATTGGTACTGCAGTTCATCATTTTGATTATTGGAATGCACCTTCCTGTGCAGTCTCCACTCGACTACACTATCAAATTTTATGTCGCACCTGAGGCACTTGTGTACTTTTTTGTTGTTAGAAACCAGTTTATCCAGTATTTTGTTTTTATTCTCTGTTTTCACATCTTCAACTTCATGTTTCTCTGCTGAATCGAAAGTGTCATCGAAGTCGTTTGAGTCACCATCGTGCGAGTCAATATCCTTTTTGAATTCTTGTTTTATCGCAACTTTTTTGTCAAACTCTACTGAAACAGTTTTCAGAACAGTTCTGCGTTCAGGACATTGATTTAAACTTAATTTATTTTTACTTTCCCCCTCATTTATTGTTACATTTGAATGCAATGGCTGCTGCACCACTATGTCGAAGGTTTCTATTGGTATTTCTTCTTTAATTACTGCATTTTGAAGTGTTAGAGTCTTGTCTAATTCGTATTTGTAGGAATTAAAAATGTCATTCAAAATATTCTCGGATTCAATGCAGCGACGTTTAAAATCGTCGGCTTTAAATAAATTGTCTTTGCAATCATTACATAGCTGCTTGGGAAGTTTATTACACATTCTAATGTTAATATTGGATACGAAATTTAGCACCTCCACTATCGTACGATCACTGTCTCCTAATTTAATCAATAAAGAGGTCATGTTTGAAGATTCAGTTAAACAGACCCTGCAGATATTCATAGTACACGGTTTTATCTTGTTCGCCATCACTTTTTATGTATAAATTAAACAGTATCTAATGTTGCATCTAAAAGGACAAGATATTCAATAATGCTTTCATTTCTTTACAATTTCTAGGGATGTTAAAAAATAATCGATTATTATTTCCTTATAATCGATTGTCATTAATTGATTTTTAATAAATCGATTATATAAATTATACATTTTAATCGATTTTAATAAACAGCGTTTTCACTTTTTAGTTTCATTTTATTTTAATATTACTTTTACGTAAAACGAGATTGAAAATTAGTGTCAATAATTATTTTTGGTCTTTTGATTGTTTAAGCTTAAAGATTAACGCAAAATTTGTTTTATATTTTAGTTTTTGAGGCTACAACGTAGTTGTTTAGTTTTTTAATTATCCTTTTCAGTATTTCTTTTTTAAAACTAGTCGAATGTAAAATAGTACTGGACATTTATAGCAATTTTTTTTATTTAATTTAGATTTTAGTTTTGAGGTTGCCATTTTGCTGAGATGCTTATCGTTTCATTTTTATTATAATAAAACGTTTAATGATACTAAAAATTTGTATAAATAACGTTATTTCGTTTCCTTATTCCTTACATTGAAAGATGAAAGTACCATTAGCTTCGATTTTTAGTTTTGAATTGATTATTTCTTTATTTATATCCTTTTATTTGATTTTTAATGCAATACATTGTTAATATGATTATCTTAGGAGTATTATTGGAATATGAAAAGCATGTACATTTCTACGCAAAAAACGATTACTCATTGAAGTAAAATCGATTAATCGATTATTTTCCATTAATTTACATCACTAAAAATTTCTCGTGAGTGTTGCTAATATATTCAACTGTATCCCTAAGTTTAAAAAAGGCAAAAAGGAACAACAATCCCCCTCAATACAGAATGTCTGTATTCTTAGTGAGTGCTCACTTCCAAAAAAATATGTTACTTTTGTAGAATTTTACTTTCGTAAAGTTTTACTTACCACTCTGTAGTCCTTAGCTTTTTTTTAGTTCTTATGAGAAACGCTTAACGTTTTTGTTAGTTTCCAAATTTTACTCCTATTTCTGATCATGCATTTTTAGTTGAGTTGAATATTCATTTACCCCAAATTAAATATTTTGTCATTATCGCCATAAAATTCTCCCGAATTTAGGGGAAAATACCAATCTGGTATGTAAATACCGAAGTTCCATTGACATTTTCTGAATTATGAAATTGAGATCAAGCAGCGTATTTGATGCCATACTATTTTTAAAAGGCAAAGGAAATTAACAGTACAGCTATGTTGAATATTTAATTCTTATGAAAAAATATTAAATTTAATAGCATTGCGTATAGACGATTAATACAAGGTCATATATAAAAAGCAATACTAGTAATGGGGTGATATGCGTTGACTGTAGATATACAGATTTTATTATTAAAATAATAACCCAGGACAATTCACATAGCGCCATCTAGTTCCAAACGAAGGAGAGCTTGTGTTATGGGTATTTAGTACCCATAACACAAGCTCTCCTTCGTTTGGACTGATATAAATACTTAATAACATTTTTTTTGTAAATACTTATTCCTGGAAAACATCCAGATTCCAGACCGATACAAATAATCATACTCATTAATAAAAATTGTGGTGAAATTCCATCGTACTTTCTAGAAATGTGTCAACTCGAGTTGCGGTGAATTCGAATTAATTCGAGTTGAATTCTTACAACTCGAGTTGGAAGTATTCAACTGGTAAATGAACGAATCAAGTGAGAGCGAGAGCATGATTCTGTCGTCGAACCGACAATGACATGAAATTTTCCGATCATTTCATATCATACAATTTTCACTCGTCACAAATGTTTCAATATTGATTTGAGGTCATAATTTTTTTTCGCATATTCGTCCGGTTAAATTTTCCTTAAAATGATTATGCGTTCCATAAGTCCTTCCGCGGCTTTGAAGTGCCATTTCTACTCGCCCCCTATGGTTCAGTGAAGCTTTCAAATTAGCTAGCTGCGGCAAAAATATTAGATTTGTTCGAAAAATAAAAAATAAACTGTTTATTCCAGGTAACTCGAGTTAACTCGAGACCTGAATTTCAACTCGAGTCAACTCGAGTTATGTTTATTAAGAGTTAGCATATCTCTAGTACTTTCCATTGAAAAATAATATATAAAATTTTGTTTATCCTACTAATGTTTTTATCGTGCGAGGAATAGAACCCATAGACTAACAGGACTTTCGATAATAGGGTGGTTTGTTAAACCGTTAGGCCACAAAGCCCGTTAATTGCAGCTTAGGCCGGTCGGGATACGAACTGGAATAAAATATATCGGAACAGAAAATAAATTCTTTATTTAATTTCAATAATATCCAATTTAATTAGATTAACTTAAGTGATCCAAATAAAAATTAATACATACATATTTAATTACATTACATATTGCAGTAGTTACCAGAGTTAAAAATTAATTTTACTTGTATTGAGATCGTAAATACATCACATTTAGTAAAACGCTATTTAAAATGGTTTAGATATATTGCCATAAACCCTCTTACTTGTAGAGTTGCCAGTTTCAAAAATGAGCATTACGTACTGGGTGCAACGTGTAGAGTATAAAACCCTTGTTCGATAATCAAACTTTTCCGTTTCTAATAATGTCACTGGCAACATTTTGACACAAATAATAATAAAAGAAGGTGTAAGTCGCCCTCGTATAAAAATGTTTTCTAAAAAGTTAAACCTACGGCCTATATATTTACAATACACTGTTTGTCTGAGGTAATATTTATTATATCTCGTTTGTCCCTTTGTACTGTATATATTTAATTTGTATACGCCCTAATAATATCATAATAATGTCGAATTTATTTTTCCGTATTCGTACTAACTTACGTATTTCTCGCATCTAATATAAAACTTATATATGTAATAACTAACATATATATATTTAATTACAATTACATTAACAATGGTTTCTGATTATTGGCACTGACTATAATATATAATTATATGACGCTGTTAACCTCCCTTACAAATAAAAAAAAAATATAAAAAAATAAAACCGCATAATAACCACTAATACAATGCGTTACAAACATTTATATATATAGATATATAAATCAAACGCACCTAAACTAAATAATACATGTACAATTTTTTTTTAAATGTACGTAATATTTTTAATATAAAAATATTAACCGAATGTTAGGTCGTATGCGGTATTAATTTTGCATTATATATCACCAGATAACCATAAAATAAGTAGATAATAAATATTTAACCTCTAAGTAAATTATCTGTACGTTTTTAATCTGTCAGTCAAGTTTGGAGTAAATTTTTTCGCGGGAAAACAAATACTGGTCGAAACAAACGCACAATCCCTAATTCCCTGTAACTATTAACCTTCCTCATATAATTATATATTTACTAAGACTAGGTTACAGTTTTTTTGCCACGCGCTGTCAAAAGTACGTTGACCCCCAAAAAATTGGGTATTAATATAAATTCTATCAAAGTCCACAGACTTAACTAAGTACTAAAAACATTAAAAATATAACAATATTACAATTTGGCAGTTTTCAATTTTAATAACAAAAATATGTAATTATACGTTAGCTGCCATAAAATAATCATAATACTATAAAAAATAATATTGCTGCTCTGTGCAGCGAAAACATGGTTAGCACTGAAGTATCAAAAAAAAAAATAAGCATAAACTATTTTGCTTATAACAATCTCAATATTGTCTATACCTCAATGACTAACCTTCATGTATTAAAGTCTCTATAACTAAAAAAATAACATTAAAATAAGCTATGAAAATAATGTTTATAAAAATAATAATGTACTCTTTTCGATCACATTTCAAAACCCATTTGGTACAATTATTAATACTTTGATTGTTCAAAATGAACAATTTTGTACCAATACTTTCAGACCATAGACTATACCGTCATACTTTTTAAAAGGCAAAGATGTTTATCACCGTTCGGTGGTGTACATGTAAAAATATTTTACATAAGAAAAATCATTTTATACATAATAATTACACAAGAATCATGGCACTCTATGACTATTTGCGCAGTCGGATGTGTGGATAATTTCTTTTTAATAAATTCAAATTTAGAATAAACATGGAAGACAAATTCATAATGAACATCAACCAAAAAAGTCATTTAAAGACTAATTAATGTAAACATTTTCACAAAATCCACTCTCCGACTTTGCGGCTATCTTCATTTCATTCCAACCTTTTCTAAAAAATCCATTTTCAACTTTAAGTCAATCATAAAGAGTTGTTTTTGCAATGAAAATATCTCTTCTTTCTGTTTCAATTCTTGATTTAATATTTTCATTTTCGCCTCGTGCTCCCATATGGCGTGTTGCCGCTTCGCACTGAAGTATAGTCTTTCCTCCTCGGTTGCCGTCCCGCAGTCGTGTTTAATTTGTTCGTCTTGCTTCTCTTTCACTCTATCGTGTCCATTCTTTCTTCTGTCTTCATCCAAGTGGCTTAAATTTAGGGGAGTATTAGAAAAGTCGTTCAATTTATGAATTAGGGTTTGTTGTATGCGTGCTTGTTCGCTTGCGTGTAAGGTGCTGGATAGGACTGTTATGTGGGGATTTAGGGGGTTGTGGGGTTTGTGAGAGGGGGGCGTTGGGGGTGAATGGTGGATGATTTGGACTTGGGGTTCAAGTACGTTTGGCATCGTGTCGTCGCTATCGTTCGTGCTGGATAATCGGCCGTTTGACATCTGTAACGATAACAATAAATAAATAAACCTAGACGATTAATACAGCGCCATCTAGTCCCACGGTAAGCAAAGCTTGTGTTATATGTACTAGACAACTGATATAAATACTTATGATATTTCTTTTGTAAATACATAGAAAACACCCAGACCGATACAAATAAACATACTCATGAATACAAATGTTTGCACTATGCGAGGAATCGAACCCGCGACCATCGAAAGGAAAGCGGCGTGCTAAACCGCTAGACCACCGAGACCGTCATATAATCTGGAGAGGTGAAATAATGGAAGCAAGAAACTCAGCTCACTACTACTCAGTGGACACCAGCATAAGCTATTGCAAATAAAGTAAATAGTCTAATCAGTATTCGTAACCCGAGCAGACCAGTCCCCTCAAACCGCACGCGTTCACGAGTATGACGGATGATTCTAGTTACATAAAATATTGTGTTTAAAAGAATACTCACGTTAACCGGTAGGCAGTCGTCATCTTTACCGCTGTGGGCTAGTTCCGCGCTGGCCGTGGCCTCTCCCTCCTCCTCTGCCAATAGCGAAAACGGTTCTTATGATAATATGTGGAGACTCACAAATCATCCCCATTCATCCCAAATTATTGATCTCTTTCTCTTGTGGCGAATTTACTATCATAGCATGGCAACACCGTTGTTTAGTTAAGACGGAATTTTATGAATAGAGAAATGTTAGACATTGAAAACAAGAACAAAACTTCGACTTTAGTGTACTTGTTAAAGTAGGGCTCAAAAGGACATGAATCCAGAGCCGTAAAACATAATGAAGAAAAAAAAGTTAAGACAGTATTAGGATAATGACAAGCCGGTCATTAGGGATCGAATCTTCTTGTATTATATATCACTAGCTTTTGCCCGCGGCTTCGCTCGCGTTAATTTATCCCTTTAGGGGTGGGATTTATCAAAATCCTTTCTTAGGGGATGCCTATGTCATAGTAGTTTTATGCATGCAAAGTCTCAGCCCGATCGGTTTAAAATTGACAAAGTTTCATATAAACTTTCTTCCCATATTTTATCCCTTTGGGGGTAGAATTAATCAAAATCCTTTCTTAGCGGATGCCTACGTCATAACATCTACCTGCATGCCAAATTTCAGCCCGATCCGTCCAGTGGTTTGGGATGTGCGTTGATAGATCACTACGTCAGTCACCTTTGAGTTATATATTTGGACTAGCTGTCCCGGCAAACGTTGTTTTGCCATATAAATTAATAACGCTATAAAAAATAGGGGTTGATGATAGAAGGGTGAAAATTTAGGATTGTATGTATTTTTGTATGTTGTATCATAAAAATGTGGAAACTAAAAATTTTGTCTAAAAAATAAAAAAATAAAAATTAGAGGTGGACTACCACTAACATTTAGGGGGATGAAAAATAGATGTTGGCCGATTCTCTGACCTACTCAATACGCTCACAAAATTTCATGAGAATCGGTCAAGCCGTTTCGGAGGAGTATGGGAACGAAAACTGTGACACGAGAATATTATATTATATATAAGATTTGTAAATACACATACAAATATAAATGTTAAGGAAGAGGAAGCTAAAGAGTTGAATGATACAGGTTATTGTCTCATTCAACTCTTTATTGCTGATGCCGCTGTCACAAGTATATATTTTTTTATTTATTTTTGCACTTTTTTGCACCAGTTACAGAAAATATTAATTACTATAAAAATATGTATAACAATGACGAGTACAAAAGGCGGCCTTGTCGCTAAGCAATCTCTTACAGGCAACCTTTAGGTAGTAAGTACAGTACAGTTACTTTAGACAGTGAAAATATAAGAAAAAGAGTAGGTGGTACAAATGACAACACAACTAAGATGGGTATAAATAATACATGCAAATATACATAACTATATATAGACATACATATGTACATACCTACATAAACATACATAAACTTAATAATACACATATCCATGGAAAGTTTGAAGGAAAGAAAGGGACTATAAGAAAAAGGAAAAGTAGAACTAAAGGGAAAGGAAATGAGTTTTTACTGATGCTTTAAAGCAAGAGATTGAGCGCGCCGAATAGGAGCGGGAAGCGGTATAAAGCCGAACACAAGGCAAAAGAAGATTTGGACATTGAACTGAAGAGTATGGTAGTACCTTTAACATCTAGAGGATGCACGTTCTGCCAGAGCATGCCGTCTAGCAGATTCTGAGGGTCGGCTGGTGGTTGCTGTAACAATACCAACATGAACTTTAAGAAAATTGTAGTTTAAAATAATATATGGTATATGATCATCATCATCATCATCATTCAACCCGGAAGACGTCCACTGCTGAACAAAAGCCTCCCCCAAAGATGTTACGACGATCAGTGCTGTGGCAACGCCTTCCAGCGATCTTGACCAGATCATCGGTCCAACTTGCTGGAAGCCCTCCCACGCTGCGTCTTCCGGTCTGCGGTTGCCATTCGAGCACCTTACTGCCACAACGGCCATCTGTCCTACGAGCTGTGCCATGCCCATTGCACTTCAGTTTCGCAATTTTTCTATGGCGGTCACTCTGGTTCTACTGCGGATCTTTTCATTTCCGATACGATCAGGCAGAGAAACTCTAAGCATAGCCCTCTCATATAATAATAGTTACCGGGGTTAGTTACTATTTACACTGCGCCATCTAGTGCCAAGATAAGCTGAGCTTATGGGTACTAGACAACACATTTTACCTTAAATACATTTATTTTATATTATTTTATTGCAAAATCCTAAGATAACTAATATTATAAACACGGAAGTTTGTAAGTGTCCAAAAATAAATGGATGGATGGTTTGTTACTTGTTCACGTAATAACTACTTTTTATTTACTGAATGCATTTTTATAACAGATTACAATAATATAGTTTCTATATCATAACTTGCTTTTGCCCGCGGCTTCGCTCGCGTTAATTTATCCCCTTAGGGGTGGAATTTATCAAAATCCTTTCTTAGGAGATGCCTACGTCATAATACCTTTATGCATGCAAAGTCTCAGCCCGATCGGTTTAAAATTGACAAAGTTTCATACAAACTTTCATACCCTATATTATCCATTTGGGGGTAGAATTAATCAAAATCCTTTCTTAGCGGATGCCTACGTCATAACATCTACCTGCATGCCAAATTTCAGCCCGATCCGTCCAGTGGTTTGGGCTGTGCGTTGATAGATCACTACGTCAGTCACCTTTGAGTTATATATATTTAGATAAGCCGCGAGGACAGCTGTTCCCGCGGTTTAATTAGTATAATTCTGTGAGAGAATTATAGTAGTAGTAATTAATTCTCGATTTCTCGAGTTCTCCTTCTTGATTTTTCTCGACTCGAGAAACCTCGAGCAAAAACCTTGGTAACCCTTGTCTTTCATTCCGATGAGGTAAGAAACCGTACCTGTGTATCGTGGGCGCGCATTTTGCACTTCTTCTTGTAGTTCTCGTACCACATCTTGACCTGCGCGGGAGTTCGCGGCCGCTCGCCGCCGCACCGTTTGTTCACCTCCTCGCATATGGTCGACCACACCAGCTACAACAGGACAAAATAATCACTATTAGTTTAAATATATTGCACCTTAAAAAAATACAAAAAAGAGAATACTTAGAAGATGTAGGTAAAAAAGCCCTTATCAATTTTTTAATTAAAAAAAATTAAAAAAATATGGTAAGTTTTGGGCTATGGTTAATTGCTAAGACCTGTACAGATCTATTGTGCTCGCCCTTTTTCAAAGCTCGCTGCCTAGACCCGTAAGTCTTATCGATTAAACGATCGCATATTATATTAGCTGTGCCCGCTCTTTCGCCGGCATGAAATTTATAGCCTGTGTTATTCTGATGTATAAGCTATATTATAGTAAAGTTTCATTAAAATCCATTCAGTAGTTTGTGCGTGAAGAAGTAACAAACACCCAAACTTGCACGTTTATAATATTAGTAAGATTCCATGAGGTGGTCTACCGACTTAGAACACCGCTTTACTTCCTATAGCGGGTTCGATTCCTCGCACGATGCAAATATTTGCATTCATGAGTATGAGTCTTTGTATCGGTCTGGGTATTTTAAATACATGTATCAGTTTTCTGTATTAAATATGTATGATAATGGATGGACGCTGGCGAGGCACCAGTGGAGGATGATAGGATGACCATGAGGTAAGGTCAGTTACCACAAAGTATTGAATTCACCAAGAATCTACAACGATGGTTTCCAGAAGAAATGTGGAGGTCAACCTGACATGGTACATTGCTAGCAATGGAGTTTATATTTAGATGATAATGGAATGGTGCATCCGCCTGCGCTAACGGCTCTCGCTGACGGGGCACTAGTGGAGGATGATAAAATGAGCAAGAAGTTAGGTCAGTTAGCCCATTTTGGCTAATGGTAATTTATCACATTCCTTCAGACCGCGTGGAGGTCAAAGTTATATAGTAGGTACATATCATCAATCCCCTCCCCCCGCTAGCAATAGGGTTATTAGTCCACGTCCCCCCCCCCAGATATGACTTATCATAAGCATGACTAATATACCTACATTAACAAAAAAAAAAAATACATATACGCCGAAAGGTTGTCGCCGAAAAGAAATCGGCAGAATTTTAACAAAACAAAAACAATGTTATATGTATAAAGATATTTTGATTGGGTTTAAACAACTCACATAGTTATATAACTGGCTTTGAGGATCCATATGTACCACAAAATTGTCACTGTTTGTCAATTCAATACTCTAAAGAGAATTTAATGCATGCATTGATTTATGTCAAAGATTAATAAAAAAAATTACACAGACGGGTATTGCCTACTACTACCTACCTATTTTTTTTCGGATTACTCTAATGCTGTTAGCCACAGCTGGCCTTTACAGCTTTATCGTACGATAGGGGGCGAATGCAGATGGCACTCCAAACCAAAGGAAGGACTTATGGAGGGGCTGAAGGCCAACTCCCGCCTGACGGATACGACTTTAGAGACCCTACCTAATAATATAAATAAAATAATCATTCTGATTACGACTGTTGTACAAGATGGGATATAATATACATAGAAAACACCCAGACGAACATAAACAATCATACTCATACTACTCCTTATACAAATGTTTATACCGGGCGAGGAATCGAAATTAAATACATATAAAATATACATAGAAAACATCAGGTTTATATGTAGACTTAATTAAAATAACTAAAAGTTCAATTATAAAAGTTTACTAAGTTGTTCCTTATAACATTCGCTATCTGCCAATGAAAGTCCCATCAAAGACCGTTTCAGAGATTCGCAAGAACATACAGGAGGACATTTTTTTTATGTAAGTACCATAAACTTTCATTAGAAATTAGAAACTTTATTTTATTTATTTATATAGTTGACCAGCTTTCCGAATGAGTGGTATATTAAAAAAAAGTATGATTATTGAAAAGTGCTTAAAGTTAAGTTTATTGAAATAAATAGTTTTCTATTCTATAGATAACTAGCTGTACTCGCGACTTCGTCCGAGTGGATTATTCTAAATTATAGGTTTTTTTCTAAAATAGCCTAAGTTACTCCTTATTACATTAGCTATCTGCCAAAAAAAAGTCCTGCCTAAATCGGTCCATCCATTAGAGATTAGAGATTAGCCGGAACAAACAGACAGACAGACAGACAAAAATTGTAAATAATGTTATTTTGGTGTATTTGCCGTATTTATATTCATATGCATGTAGTAAAAAACGGTTATTTTAATATTACAAACAGATACTCCAATTTTATTTATATGTATAGATTACGATATACTGGGGCTACGTAAAATGTACACACAAAAAACAACACATCGCTTTCTTCCAGTCACCACATAGAGTAGGCATTCATAAATTACCATTTCGCACCGTCTGTTCCATAATCTATGGCTTACACGAGTCAACCGAAGTGCAGTATCAGCAATAAACATAGTGTTATATTACATCGCACCGATGGTGTCACAGACTACAGGTGTCATATTATGTTTTACCGCGCAGTTATAATTGAAAACAAGTTTGGAAATTGTTACTATGTAGGTAATATTATAACCCAGGACAATTAACACAGCGCCATCTAGTCCCAATTTAAGCAAAGCTTGTGTTCTATGTACTGGACAACTAATATAATTACATAAAAATCTATTTTGTAAATAGAATAGGAAATTCTTTATTCAACTATACTTGAATTTAAATAGTATAAAATAGTCATTACTTATTTTTTTTAATTTACCGCTCATTCGTAAAGCTGTCTCATCACAAGATGAACGAACAAGATTGCGTGTTGCTCTTTTAAATAATCGTTGTAACTTTACATTTTTAAGTTATAATGTGTTAATACAAACTATCAACTGACACAAATTCATTGGTTTCAAAATATTAAATAGACAACCAACTGGTTGAGTTTGAAAATAAGAGTAAATCAGTCGTAGTGATTAAAGCAGAACAGTTTTCACATGTAGCACTCGTTCACGAGTATGATGGATGAAAATACACACTTATGTGTGTATACATAGGAAACACCCAGACCTATACAAACAATTATACTCATGAATACAAACGTTTGTACTTTGCGAGGGATCGAACCCGCGAGCATGGGAAGTAGGTGGTGTGCTAAACCAGTAGACCACTGCTACCACTGATTTGAGTCGTACAGAGAAACTGTCGGACTACTCTAATGCTGTGTTGTCCGCAGCTGGCCTTTACAGCTTCACCGGACGATAGATGTCGAGTGCAAATGGCACTCCAAACCAAAGGAAGAATTTATGCAGCGGTAGATATCTGTGCTAAATATTATGAGGGGATATTAAAAAAATACATTAAAACGTGGTAATCCATAGTACATATAACAATATTGTTTGTTTGCCCTGGAGACGTTGAATCCTTGGAGGCCGGAAGCGAAATTGTATTTGACGAAAATTTCAGAGCAGCCCATCAAAGTTACTTGTGACCCGAGAGCTGGTAGCTACTTTGCCCAACGGCTATGGCCATTCAGTATCTTGGGTACGCTGCCTCGATGTGCCGCGATGGATTACGTTGTTTTTTTTTAATGTGTTAATAGAGAAAATAAAAAAATATTAAATTCCCATTCCTGTTTTAGACTTTTTACAAACTATCTCTTTACTCAAATGTAGAGCAGAAGGTAAAATACGATAAACATAATCGGAGGTATGTAAACCGTTACGCGATAACTCGATATACGTAGGAAGGTCGTATATGACCAGCAATTATCTAATTTAACTAACGTTTGACCATTTTAGGGTACCGTAAATCTTTTTATACTTACTTAAAAAAAAACGACGAATAAACTAAAAAATTCTAAATTCAAAACTCATTTAGTCAAGACACTTTAGCCGCTTATGAAATTTAAGTCGCCGTCAAATTTCTTATATTATAATTTTTTTTTCCCTACCGTCTAGTATATACAGATACAATTGAGAAGAACTGGCAAGAAACACAATTGAATGTTTTTTTTCTTGTATCCAGAGCCGTAAAATATTAAAAAAAAAAAAGATTTTTTTAAAGCCAGTTTATTTACAATCTATATTTCTATTAAATGAAAATCCCGTACATGAACAAATATTTCCATTACGCTCAATTCGTGTAATTGACTCCTTGATAAATTTCTATATTATTTTTCAATTTTATAATCATATTTTTGTTAATGTTTTTTTTTTTATATATCTCTGTTGTATTAGTAGCATTTATAATTATCTCCGCATTTTTCCTTATAAAACCTTCAATAACTCTCACTCATTAGGTATTTCAGACCCCTGTTTCAATTTAAATGCATTTTTTGTATGCTATAGAATAGGTGGTACATGAACAACTAAACATCTAACTTTACTAATATATATTTGACCATTTTAGAGTACCTTAAGTTTATTTAATGGATTTATATTATTTTGTTTAATTCTGCTACCATTAGCATGTGTGAGACCACAAATATTTAGTGCGGAAACCTGACCACCGCTACTGGAAGCGTTACGACCTTCTCTATTGGTGATCAAATTACAATCGTTATTGGATATAAACCCATTTTTTTATTGGGGGTTTTGGGCTATTGTCAGATGCTTAGACCTGTAACACTGCGACCTGTATAGCTCTATTATGCTAGCCCTTTTTTCAAAGTACGCTACCTAGACCCGTTAGGGACAAAATTGAAGCATATTCTTAGGAGCGATGGTTTTATCTCCTCAGAGTAAAGGTTCGTTTGTGCGTGAGTGGGCTACAACCACATAGATGTGTAGTGGTGTTTTCCTTTGAGCTTGACAAAATCTGCAGATTTTTGCCGAGTACAGGCCGAAATTTGCCATGTGTTTTTTCTTGTGAATAATTCGAAAAAAGTATAAATATATTATAAGTTAAAATGTAAGTACAGAACCCAGTGTGCGTATGTACACATTCACTCGTGACCATAAAAAACGTTTATCAACTATTACACGCTGTTTATAATCACAGTATCTTATATATAATTGATAAGTAATGTAGTAATTACTTACATATTATGTTTTCCTATAACTAATTAAATAGGAATTCCTTTGTTTTTTTCTATCTTATGATTAAACTAATTAAAGTATTTGACAGAAACCTACTTTTCATACCGATTTCAAAAAAAGGACAACTTTCACAATTGGCAGATTTTTAAAAAGTAATTCTTAGGAATGTTCTTATCTTAGAACTTACTTCTATGTGAACCGATTTTGATAATTCTGTTTTTAGTTCAAAGCCTATATTTGTAAAAAGTCGTCTGCATAGGTACCTCAGACTCGCCTATTCCAGCCGCCAAGCAGCTTGCTTTGTAAGCGGTGTTTTGGCTTGACATATTAGTCCTTTGGAATGGGAACACATGAGTGATATCACGGGCGTCACATGATAACCCGATGCCCGTAGTACTGCCATATGCAAAGGTCATATTTAGATCAAGATCTGACTAGTTAAGGGTCGGGCCCTGAGGGCCCCACATAAATTACTAAATTTGTGATCGGTACTTATTGAATTATTTTAAAATAATGTTATTAGTGTTGTTTTTTTTTGGCCTGTACACGCTATTATTACAAACAATATAGAAATAGTATTAAAATATAAATCAATTTCATACACATTCTAAATGTAACATTACAAAAAAAATCATTCAGAAGATTTTTTTTGTAATGTTACATTTAGAATTCAGCCAAGCATGAGCAGAAACTTGGCTGGTGCTTTTCTCTTCTTTTTCAAACGAGTTGTGAACATAATAATGTACTAACATTAACTAAAATTTATTTTAAATCTTTTAAGTTTAACATAGTTTTCCTATTTATTACCGTACACCTTTACCTATTGACAACTTACTTAACTACATTTATTTAAAAGACCTACACGCAAGTCACATGCTCGTTCCTCTAGTGATAATAAGTCTGCGTTCCGAATGAATGGTAGATTAAAAAAAATGTGACTGTATTAAGTTCTATTTGAATATACATATTTGTACTATATTTGTATGTAGCCAATGGGTCGACCATTGGCTTTGCGGCGTGATATTGCATCTGTGCATTTTCTACCGCATATATCACGGGGAGTGTTCTGAGGAATTGTTCGGATTAATACCAGCTGCTGAGTTTCACCACCGTACCACCCGCCAGAAACTGAAATATCCTGATCATCTGGATGAATGGCGGTCTTCCACAGTGCGGTTTTCTAGAAACTTTTTGCCTCGCACAACCACATTGTGGAATCACCTTTCAGCAATGGTATTTCCGAACCGATACGATATTGAAACCTTAAAGAAAAGAACTTATTCCTTTTTAAAAGGCCGACAACGTAATTGCAATTCCCCTGGTATTGCGGGTGCTCATGGGCGGCGGTAATGACTTACCATCAGGTGTGCCGCATGCTCGTTTGTACCGTGTTATAAAATATTTTTTTTTGATTTTTTCTTGAGTTATAATCATGAAGGTTCTACAAAGATGTCTACGAAAGAAATTCATCATGGTTTCTAGGGGAAGCCGCATGGATTGCTAGCAATGGAGTCATCAGTTCACATTGCTAAATGATAGTTCGTCGAGTTACCTATTTACTCCGGTTGGTGGCGCTGTTAGAGCGCTCCTGGCGGAACACGGATCTATCAGACATGGTACGTTGCTAGCAATGGGGTAATCAGTTAACATTCCTAAATGATAGATCGGTCGAGTTACCTGTTTACTCCGGTTGGTGGCGTTGTTGGAGCGCCCCTGGCGGAGCACGTCGCGGTGCCTCGCGATCAGCTCGAGCACCGTGCGTTTCTCCAACTCGGTAAAGTTTTTGGAGCGTTCCTTGTGACCGCGGCGGGCCCGGAGCGCTGTAGCTCCGCTGCGGGTTGACATGTCAGTCTGTAACATACATACACAACCATCACATCTATACAAAGTACAGTGCTGTATTATTTTATTTACTAACAACCCGTCCGCAACGGCTTCGCACAGGCAGAATATTTGAGGTTCTTCTTTTATTAAAATTAAAATATCTCCTAAAATGTTCTTTAAAATCATTATTTTATTTACTACTTATTACGGGCATCGCACGGGTCCAATATTTGAGGTCCTTCTTTTATTAAAATTAAAATATCTCCTAAAATGTTCTTTGAAATCATTATTTTGTTTACTAGTTATTACTGCCTTCGCACGGGTTCAATATTTGAGGTCCTTCTTTTATTAGAACTCAGATATCTCCTAACATTTTCTTTGAAATCATTACTTTATTTATTAATTATTACTGGTTACGCACGGGTTCAATATTTGAGGTCCTTCTTTTATTAAAATTAAGATACATTCTTAAAATGTTCTTTGAAATAATTATTTTATCTACTAGTTATTACTGGCTACGCATGGATTCAATATTTGAGGTCCTTCTTTTATTAAAATTAAAATATCTCCTAAAATGTTCTTTGAAATCATTATTTTATTTACTAGTTATTACTGGCTTCTCACGTGTCCAATATTTGAAATCCTTCTTTTATTAGAACTCAGATATCTCCTAAAATGTTCTTTGAAATCATTATTTTATCTACTAGTTATTACTGGCTACGCATGGATCCAATATTTGAGGTCCTTTTTTATTAAAATTAAAATATCCCCTAAAATGTTCTTTGAAATCATTATTTTGTTTACTAGTTATTACTGCCTTCCCAATATGTGAGGACTTCTTTTATTCAAAGTAAGGTATCGCTGAACATTTTCTTTGAAATTATTATTTTATTTACTGGCTTCGCACGGGCCCAATATTTGGAGGTTTTTCTTCTATTAAAACCAAGATATTTCGTAAAGTATTCGTGAAAATCTTGCTTGGCACGGGCCCCATATTTGAGGCCCTTCTTTAATTAAAACTGAGATATCACCTGAATCAAATCTTTTTTTACTAGCTATTACTGGATAGAAGTTTGAAACTTATTTTTTAGGCTGTTGATTAAATGTAGATAAATAGGACATTCGAAGTTAGTAACAAATTTACCATTAAAATAGGGGATGATTTGAGATACTTTTTTTTTTACTTTGTTGATTAGATTATTAAATATTATTTGGTTAAGGTCACTATTCCATGCGCACGATGTCGCGGACACATCTAGTACTTCCTATCCGCATTGGTTTTTTTTAAAGTCTCACAATCAGATAAGGCAATTAGGATATTACGCATGTAACATACGTACAAATTGTAATCTATTGGTGCAATTCTATTAACCTACTAATGACGAGCTCGGTGGTTTAGCGGTTTAGCACACCGCTTTACCACCGATCGTTGCGGGTTCGATTCCTCACACAATCAACATTTGTATTCATGTAATGTATGTAAAAAATGTAATATATTTTTTTTTATTCACACAGCGCCATCTAGTCTCAAGTTAAGCTATCTAAAGCGTGTGTTATGGGTACTAGATAACTGATAAATACATAAACATTTTTTTTTCGTAAATACATACATATTATATATATAGACTGATCACACAATCATACTCATGAACACAAATGTTCGTACCGTATGTGGAATCGAACTCGCGACCATCGGAAGTAAGACAGTGTGGTAGACCACCGAGGCTGTCAAAAAATATTTGATTTCATATTATTGATATATAATTTCGCAAGAGGGATGTAAAGATATTTTACGTCCTGCTCTGACTCACAGCTTTGTAAGTACGTGTAATCGATTTCTGGTGACGTCACGATGTACCTATCTTTATCACTCTAGGTGGTAAAACGAATATTAAAAAAATTAATTAGAATAATAGACTGATTGATTGATAACACAATATGATAAGTCTATTGTTTGTGTGATGCGTTATTCTTTGCGTACCTTCTCCAATATCTTTACCGACATCAAGAATAATAACTTTCTGTGCCTGCGGTTTCCCCCGCATGAAATTTTTCCTGGTGAATTTGCCACGATGGGCTAATGTTTGTATGACAATAGTCTATTGTTTGTGTGAGTCGTTATTCTTCGCGTACCTTCTCCAATTTCTTCACCGACTTCGAGAATAATAACTAGCAATGCCCGCGGTTCCGCCCGCATGAAATTTTTCCTGGCGAATTTGCCACGACTAATTGACCTGACCTCAGATTCCTAGCTGTGCTCGAGGTTTCATCCGCATGGAATTTATAGCCAGTGTTATCTGATGCATAAGCTATATTATTGTAAAATGTCATCAAAATCTGTTCAATAGTTTTTGCGTGAAAGAGTAACAAACATCCATACTTTGACGGTTTCGACGGTCGAGTGGATTAGCACACCGCTTTACCTCCGATGGTCGCGTGTTCGATTCATCGCATAGTACAAACGTTTGTATTCCTGAGTATGATCGTTTGTATCTGTTTGGGTGTATTCTATGTAAATTATGTACGTATTAAAAAAAATACGAGTATTTATATCAGTTGGCTAGTACCCATAACACAAGCTTTAGTTTTTATGGGACTAGATGGCGCTGTGTTAATTGTCCAGGGATAATTATTTTTATTTAATTATATAATTTTTTTAATTATACCATTCTATTAATATTTACAGAACTTCAGTAACAGTAAAAATCGTGTAAATATTAATAAAATGGTATATATATATATACATATATAACTTTATACTTAATTTTGTACACAGGCTTTCCTAGCGCAGGTTCCATAGCATCATCCTCAAAAGGTGGATGAATAGGAGATGGCCACTGACGTACCGCATGACACAGATATTGTCCGGGCACGGTTGCTTCGGGCGGTATCTGTGTCATGTGGCGAGGAAGGAGCCGACGACCGGCTGCCACGAGTGCGGAGGTGTAGAGGACACGGCGCAACACACGCTGGAAATATGTCCAGCGTTTGAGAGTGAGCGCCGTGTCCTCACACGAATAGTGGGGGACGATCTCTCGCTGCCGAATTTAGTTCGGAGGATGATCAGTAGCGAGAGATCGTGGCTGGCGGTGAGCTCCTTCTGCGAGGAAGTTATCTCGCGGAAGGAGGCGGCGGAAAGGGAGCGGGAGTCAGCTCGTCCCGCTTCCCTCCGCCGCAGAAGAGCCAGGCCTAGAGGTGGGGGCGTATCCAACTTCACCCCCTTCTATCCCCCACTGGGGCCGGGGTGACTGCCTTGAGGGAGGCAATCCCCCCAATCCAAAGGCCCCGGAGGTGTGCGCGTGTACCCACACGCCTCCACAATGGAGTAGGGCGAAATAGGTCGCCCTAACCACATAGCGAGATGGGGCCTGCCCTACAACATCTACAGGGCGGGCCGTCGCCGTCGGAGCTGGGGTAGAAATGCACTCGCGAATCCCCTGGCTCCGGCATAGGCGCTCGTAGGTACACCGTGTGGTTTTTGGTGAGTACAAATCTCACACACTGCCCCGCCCTCCCTCCGGCAGGGTGACGGTCTTTTGAAGATTTTCCACACGTTAAAAAAAAAAAAAGGTTCCATAGCATCCTCTTATTATTATATTTACACGATTCATGGAATTAGGTGTTATTTTGCGGAATATTATTTTGTTTAACAATTTAAAAAATTATTATTATGTGTGAGACCACAAATATTCAGTGCGGAAACTTGACTACTGTTACGACCTTCTCTATTGGTGATCAAATTCCGACCGTTACTGAGTCCATATTGCGACACGTGTTTCGTCTCTGAACGAGGCAGAAGCTTGGAAGCCTAGTGTTGACTATTTGCTGCGACTCGCAATTCGGTTGTTTGGACAAAATGTTTTTATCGTGGGAGAAATCGAAGCCGCGACCATCGGAAATAAAATGGGGTGCTAAACCACTCTACCACCGAGGCATCGATCAAACGATTAGACTGCGAGTCGTAGTTTGGTTTTATGGACAAAATTTGTATCGTGCGAGGAATCAAACCTGCAACCAACGAAAGTAAAGCGAGGTGCTAAACCATTAGACCACCGAGGCATCATCAAACGACCAAACTACGTGTCGCAATTTAGTCGTTTGGACAAAATGTTTGTTTCTGACGGAGGAATCGAACCCGCGACCATCGGATATAAAGCGGCGTTCTAAACCGCTAAACCACCGAGGCCGTCAAGTATTACATAATGCGATATGTTTGAGATATTTGGATGTTATCAATTTCAACATTCAAATATTTCAAACAAGTGCGAGTATGGTCCGGTATGCAAATTCATAATAA
Source organism: Achroia grisella (assembly GCF_030625045.1). NCBI lineage: Eukaryota > Metazoa > Arthropoda > Insecta > Lepidoptera > Pyralidae > Achroia > Achroia grisella. Next base: position 2,165,868 of record NW_026712626.1, read on the forward strand.
ACACCTGTATTATATTAGTTTACATGCCATTTGACATTATCTGGCGTTAAACTAGCGAGATTTTTGCATCTGTGGCAAAAACAGCGGTGGCCTTACTCCTTGCGAGGCTCTGGGCTTTGCGCCTTTCGCATAGGGCCCCCTTTGTCCTTTTTTTCGGACTACTCTAATTCTGTTGGCCGCAGCTGGCCTTTACAGCTTCACCGGACGATAGGCGGCAAGTGCAGATGGCACTCCGAACTAAAGGAAGGGCTTATGGAGCGGTTAAAGGCCAACTTGTGTCTGACGGATAAGACTTTAGTCTAGGGGTTCGAACCTAGGGTCGGCCGTCGTAATATCGGTCCCCGTTTGAATTGGACGGGGGATCCATCGGAGGAGGGGCCTTTGTCCTACGTGAAAAGTATGTGATGCGAACTATTATGCGGAAATCCACTGATTCAAGAAAACTATGCCTTAATTTACATTTTTTTAACACAGTGAAGATCACACTGAAAAATCTTATTTCTGACATGGCATTATTTATTATTTATTGTTACTGTTGGCGACTGACCGCCAAAAACTTTTGATATTTTTATTATTTTTAAATGTATATTTTTGAAGAGTTCCTTTTTATATGTCATGTTATTTGATATACTTCAATTTATTGTATTATTCTCTCATTGTCTTTTGGATGGTTCGCAATTGCATTCTAATATATTTTACTATCATATTATATACGTGTTTTCACCATTTCAATACTCATACAGTCCACCGGTCAAATTACAGTTACTCTATTCTTGGTCACTCTATTCTCCCAAGTTTGTATTTAAAAATTAATCTGTATTATTGTAAACGTGTATAATATTAATTTGAAAAGAATACGAGCTGAGTTTCAGTTTCAGTTGTCAGTTCTTCCCATCTCGAAATCATTCCCAACTGACGTTAGATTTGACATATCATAAGAGTCTGTAATAGACCTACAGGAATAAAGATATTTTGAATTGTGATTTTTTTTTTAATTTAACAGTATTTTAAAGTTAATTAGAGAATTTCCTAAAATAAAAGTAGCTTAAGTTAAATATTTATTTGGCGCATACAAAAAGATTTAAATGAAATTTGGTACATAGATAGTCTAGACCCTGAGAAAGAATATAGGCTACTTTTTAATGCGTAAAAAAGGTTATAAGGGGTTGTAAAGGGAGATGAAAGGTTATATGGAAGTATCGTCTTTTCACACGGACGAAGTCGCGGGCACAGCTAGTAATTTATATATCTATAACTAGCTGCCCCGCGCGACTTCGTCTGCATCACACTTACTTGACATTTATTATTATATTTCGCCCAATTTACATAATATCTTTTAAATTATAGCATAATACCTGTGCCCGCGGTTTTATTATAAACTAGCTTTTGCCCGCGGCTTCGCTCGCGTTAATTTATCCCCTTAGGGATGGAATTTATCAAAATCCTTTCTTAGGGATGCCTACGTCATAGTAGCTTTATGCATGCAAAGTCTCAGCCCGATCGGTTTACATTTGACAAAGTTTCATACAAACTTTCAACCCCTATTTTATCCCCTTGGGGGTAGAATAAATCAAAATCCTTTCTTAGCGGATGCCTACGTCATAACATCTACTTGCATGCCAAATTTCAGCCCGATCCGTCCAGTGGTTTTGGCTGTGCGTTGATAGATCATTATGTCAGTCACCTTTGAGTTATATATATTTAGATATAGCATGTGTTATTCTGATGTATAACCTATATTACTGTAAAGTTTCATCAAAACCCGCCACTACTTTTTGCGTGAAAGAGTAACAAACATCCATCCAAACTTTGAAATTCACGTTTATAATATTAGTAAGATATTGCCAGCAATTGTTACAATCAAAGTAAAAGTAATTCACGAATAAATTTGACAAAGAAAGGCCAAGGGCATCTTGATTTCGATAGCAATCTATTCTTTGTCTTCAAGTGTTTGTATTTTTATATTAATATCGATATATACTCAGTTTTCTTTCTTTGTTTACATCTAAATATATATATGTACTAGCAGACCCGGCCGTGCGTTGTGGCTAAAGTTCTTGAATAAAATAATATTGCGACTATAAATTGAGATGTAAGCTATCCTATCTTTCAAGTTGGATCAAATTACACACAATGTGCAAATCAAATTTGCAATAGTTTCAGTAGTTTAGGAGTCCATCGCGGATAAACTACGTGACACGTAATTTTTATATATAAAGATATAAGTTAATATTTTTATATACTGTTTTAAATTTGATGCTGTCATTATTTATAAATATAATTAGTACGTACGATACGTAGAAGTCAATAAAAATAAAATGTGTTAAGTTCTCGTGATTTACTAATTATATGTATTAATAATTTTAGTTTATTTATTCTTTGAATTATTTGTAATTATTAATGAGAATAAATATCTAAAACAAAAAAAAAATGGCGGAAATATATATTATACATACCTACATACATAGATTTTCTGTTTTTTTATAGTAATTGCTTTGTCTATATGACATTAGTCTTGTAAAAAAAATATAATCATTGGTGCTTCTTTGTTCGTCAAAGGAGGGATACCATCCTTTACAAATAATTAAGAAACAAATAACCATGGACAATTAACACAGCGTCATCTAGTCCCAAAACTTGTATTAGACAACTGATACAAATAGTTTACAATATACTAGTTTGGTAGTTTTAATAAGGACGGGTCCTAGGCACATGCCTAAATATTCTAGTAGATTCGTTTTGAAGGGACCTTCATAGGCAAGTCCAAGTCCGCCTCGATCTTTGTAACAATTTGTAATGATGGCGCTGTTTGAATAATTTTTTTTTATTCTTTTTTATCTTTTAACAGAAAGGCAAAAGGAACGGCGCCCATACAGCTATGTCTGCATGTTTTTGATGCTCTTAATTTTTTTTTAATTTTATATATCTTGAATTTTTAGGATAAAGTGACTACTCTGACTTATTACATTAGATACATACGACTGTACAGTTAAAAAAAAGTTCATGAGTAAGAGACTCAAGTAAAATCAATAGCAATAAAGTAAGTAATTGCAATAAATCTGCTTACGTAATACTTAAACAGGCCCTATGCAGAAAATGTCTATGGTCTATATGAGTATTTAATTGAATTAGTGCTAATTGGTAGTTTGTATTCACACACTTCAACTTAAAATGTAAAGTAACAATAAAATTATTTAAAAGAGCAACACGCAAGTTTCTTGCTCATTCTTCTTGTGATAAGACAGCTTTCCGAATGAGCGGTAGATTAAAAAAAAATGTGATGACTATTGAATGAATGAATGAATGAAACTCTTTATTGTTCCTCTCACAGAAAATACAATTATGTATAAAAACAGTAAAAAATATTCAAAAGTGCTTCAATGTAAGTTTATTTGAATAAATGATTTTCTATTCTATTCTATTCTATGGATAGAAAAAACCGTACAAATGCCCAGACCAAACTATTGACGCAAGTTTCCGGTGAACTTTAGGTATTGGAATCTAAACTTAAACATTTATGAGACTGGCTTATTTGACATTCACTACGGTCAAAACGACTCTTAAGTATATTAAAAAAAAGAAAATTATATATTTATTATTTATAAAACTTGCTGGTTAAGTTTATTGGGTTGTTATCTTGTTAGTAATCATAAATATATAGGTAAAATATTACTTCTTTTCTAATAAAATAATCGTTTAACATGTTAAACATGAAAATATACTAAAGTCGTTTTGTAACATGGCCGTATATATATAGTTTCCATTATTGTCTTTCACCTAACATTCGAAATCTAAATATCTAAAATTCTTTTTTTAAAACTATCAAAATTTAAAAAAGGTTAGATTTTTTTTTAATAGCTTGGCACATGGGTGCAAATAACGTTCTATATATAACTATTAAAAAGAGCGGGAAAATATTAAATTTAAAAATAGAAGAGGACTAATCGAAAACTAGTAACGCAAACCTGAAGTTCAAACAGTATTCGAATCTAGTTTTTTTTAGTCAATGTTAATTTTACGAGTGAAATAACCAGTTATCGTAACATTTCAAAAGCGGTTATTATTACCTATGTATGTCTGATGATCTTGAACTTGTGGGAAGGTATCGTGGATGAATTTTATGTATGGAAATCCACTGATACTTTTTTTTAAGCAAACGGCCTGCCTGATGGTACGTGGTAACCATCCCCTATAGGGGAGAAAGGGGATTTTCTTATGGATGATAATGGAATGGTGCACCCGCCTGCGCCAATGGTTTACGCAGGACACCAGGAGGATGAGAAGATGAGCATGAGGTCAGGTCAGTTAACCCATCGTGGTAAATTCACCATGAATTTGTGTGGAGGTCAACCTGACATGGTACATTGCTAGCAATGGGGCTATTAGTCCACATTACGGGGATTGTTAATCCCCTTTTCCCCATAGGGAAGGGTACTATTAGTAATAGTAGATTATCTATACATATAAATAAAATTGGAGTGTCTGTTTGTAATAATGTAATAACCGTTTTTTACTACATGCATATGAATATAAATACGATACCACACCAAAATGACTTTTTTTACAATTTTTGTAGGTCTATTATTATCAAATTCCGTTTGTTCCGACTAATCTCTGAAATGGTTGGTCCGATTTTGACGGGACTTTTTTTGGCAGGTAGTTGATGTAATAAGGAGTAAGTTAGGTTACTTTTATTTTAGAAAAATAAAGTTAAATTCCACGCGGACGTAGTCGCGGGTACAGCTAGTTACTAATATAATTAGAAACCTAGGTATCTACATGTCATTGTGTATATAATCGGTAAGTTGACAAACTTTTGAAATGGCGAATATATTGAAATCATATAAATTGTTTATGTAAATGTAGTAAAGTCGGAGACGAGAGTCAAGTATGGTAATTAGAGATAATATATCTAGATAGACTAAACAACTGTTCATAGTTAATATTCAAAATCTAGACTTGTTCAATACAAGCTTTACTCACGAGACTACAGCGTGGGGTTTTTCAAGAAGTGTATATTAAGGTTTCTTAAGGTGCCGATCCTTACGCGTACGTAACACCAGGGGTGGATCCTGAATTTCAGGGGCCTTGGACTAAATCTACTTAGAGATCTACCTAATTATATTACTCAACTAAAAAAATACACAGACCAAAAACAAGCGACCAGAAATTCTCCGTTCCTTCGTATAGACGCGCACTTGCATGGGTTAATTGATCGCAGGGTCGCCAACCTTATGTTAGGTTTTTTAACATTCTATATATATTTTTTATAGTCTAAATCGCTTCAGTGGAGACTGGGGTCTTTTGTATCCTCGGGGCCCTGGGCTGCGGCCCAAAAAGCCCTTAGGTAGATCCGCCCCTGCGTAACACCCCTGGCAGTGGCGGGTTTAGGGGGTGGCAAACAGGGCAATCGGGGCCCCACTCTTGCAGGGGCCTCGCGTAACAACCGAAGTAAATTTTGGAAAACTAGTTAGTGACATTTTGCCTAATGACAAGTTGCAAAAAAACTGAACGCAAATGAACAAAATTACCAACACTAAAATATCGAAATAAAAATTAAAAAAATGTACATGAACCATTAGATAATAATAATAATCTCCCAGACCGATACAAACAATCGTACTCATGAATACAAATTGTTCCGTGCGAGGAATCGAACCCGCGACCATCGGACGTAAAGCGGTGTGCTAAACCGCTAGACCACCGTCGTCATCCGTATCAATAGCAATCAAGCATTGCCACTATTGGTAGTGAAATTACAGGTAGACATCTTAGTCTGAAGTGGTATCACGAGTGTCACATGATAACGTGATGGCCGTAGCTGTTCATGTATAAGACGACGGTTCACTTACCATCAGGTGGGACGTAAGCTTAATTATTATTACCAATCTGGTTGTAAGGAGTGAGCTGTGATACTGCGATACTACAGTGAAAGTACCAGGACAACATGAAGTCATAGATGGTTTGGAGCGTGATGTCCGTAGTGCTGTTCATGTATAAGACGACGGTTCACTTACCATCAGGTGGGACGTAAGCTTATTTGCCAGTCTAATATAAAAAAAATCTCCAAATCAAGCATAATTGTAAAAATATTGCTAGTAATCAGTCGCTAGTTTCCATTACTACTATCCCTCCCCTATGTGTAGTAAATATTGGATATATCACGCTGTATCTTAATCATTACATAGTATAAAACAAAGTCGCTGTCGCTGTCTGTCCGTCCCTTTGTATGTGTGAAGGATGGAGACCGAGACGACGAGCAAAAGTAAAACGGCACCGTTGTAGTTGAAGAATATTGTTTGTATTAAATTGACTTATGTCATATAAAAACAATATAATATTATAAAAAAACATGATAATAAAAAAGGTATAAAAATAGTTTCTAACAGTGTGCTTAAATTTTCAAAACTACGCAATGGATTTTGAAGCGTTTTTTTAATAGATAGAGTGATTCAAGAGGAAGGTTTATATATATAGTACATGTACACCCGTGCGAAGTCGGGGCGAGTAGCTAGTACTATTATAAACGCGAAATTTTATAAGTATGGATGTTTGTTACTTTTTCAGGCAAAAGCTACTGAACGGATTTTGATGAAACTTTACAGTAACATTACTTATGCATCAGAATAACACATGGGCTATATTTTATGTTTAACATTAACGCGGCTGAAACCGCGTGAACAGCTAGTATAAGATATAAGGAACTTTCCAACTTTGAAATTGGTTAAATTCTCAATCTCCTAACACCTCTTTGTTCCCAGTCTAATTCAAACGGAGATCGAAATTACGACGGCCTGAGCCGAGGTTGGAACCCCTAGTGGTGCCCTCAGACTAAAATCGTATCCGTCTGGCGGGAGTTGGCCTTCAGCCGCTCCATAAGTCCTTCCTTTGGTTTGAAGTGCCATCTACACTCGCCCCATATCGTCCGGTGAAGCTGTAAAGGCCAGCTGCGGCCAACAACATTAGAGTAGTCCGAAAAAATAGTCATAAACAGGTATAAGCTGATAAAATATTAAATTAAACTAGATTTAAACTAGTTAAGTGAGTCGAATATTTTAATTATCGCGTTACGCATATTATCGTTTCGTAAAAGTCCAATCAGCCTTGTACAAGCCTTATCTATTAGTTATTTATCAACGTACAGTCCGGTATTAGGTTTTGTGTTGGTCTCCATTCAAATTATTGTCAGTTTTGGTACATAATTGGAGTTTGTCTTTTTCTATTTAATAAATAATAATAATAATAATCTCAGGACAATTCACACAGCGCCATGTAGACCCAAGTTAAGCTAACTAAAGCTTGTGTTATGGGTACTAGACAATTGATACAAATACATAGATATATTTTTTTTTTTCGTAAATACATACATATTATACATAGAAAATACCCAGACCGATACAAACAATCATACTCATCAATACAAATGTTTGTGCCGTGCGAGGAATCGAACCCGCGACCATCGGACGTAAAGCGGTGTGCTAGACCGCTAGACCACCGAGGCCGTCAAATAAATAATTTCCGTCCGTAATAATCCGTCAATTAAATAAATAATTTACTAATGTATGTAATATGTATGTAAAATTAATTGAATGCTCAATGGTCCTCGGTGGTCTAGCCACCGCTTTACTCCCCACGGTCGCGAGTTCGATTCCTCGCACGGCACAAACATTTGTATTCATGAGTATGATTGTTTCTATCGGTCTGGGTGTTTACTATGTATAATATGTATGTATTCGCAAAAAAAAATATCTATGTATTTGTATCAGTTGTCTTGTACCCATAACACAAGCTTTATATAGCTTAACTTGGGTCTAGATGGCGCTGTGTGAATTGTCCAGACCTGAGATTATTATTATTATTATATTATACTTTTAAATAGACTCAAGTCATCTCACAAAGCAAACTGCTTGGCGGCTTAAATAGGTGAGGAAGATGTACCTACACAGACAACTTTGAACAAAGTATACTTTTTTTTATACTGTACTGGCTAATCAGAAATGTATTTTATATTCTAAATATGTATTTAAATTTATACTTCTTTTTATATTATTCTTTATATTTCAATGTCTTGACAATAATCTTATATATCTCCGTATTTCAAGCTGTATGTGACTGAAAACTAGCTGTATATTCATATAGGACATACATTAAAGCTGAGTGGAGCCATTTCAGTGCCTATGTATGTAAAAAAAAGATTATTTTATAATTATTTTTAATTATTTACATGGTAAATTAAGTTTAATTATATATGTTTTATTTGATCTCTTTTTTTTTCGTTTGTTTGTTTTGTATATTGTAACATTGTTGAAAAGCACTGAAGAAAATATTTCTCTTTCAAAGAAGAAAAAAGTCTATTTCTGTAATTTACTTATATATGCATATAAAATAATACTGCAACATACATAAATTCTGTTTTGTTACTTTGGAGTTTGGCATATCTGATATTTTAAAGTATTAATATTGATGGCCTCTATAGTGCAGTGGTCGCAGCCTTATTCCAGATGGTCACGGGTTTACTACTTTGCAAGCCACAAACTTTTGTATGACATGATTGTTTGTATCGGTCTGGGCGTTTTGTATGTATAATATGTATGTATTCTCAAAAATAAAAATAGGTATCAGTTGTCTACTGCCCATTGCACAAGCTCTGCTTAGCTTGGGACCAGATGGTGCTATGTAAATTGTCCAGGGATATTATTACTATTTTTTTATATATATATTTCATATATCTCCCTTTGATGGGATGATAATCTTGTCATTGCGGATGAAAATCACCAAACAATTACAACTTATAAAAGAAATTATTATGATGACTAAAATTTGTGGACTATCAACATGTGTACTTTTTGGAGAAGTATGAAAGCAAGAGGGTGAAGTTGTAATATCTTGAGGCTAGTGTGTAGGGATGTTCAAATGATATTTGAATTTCTGTTGTATTTTCAAATACTATGTGTCAATACAGTAGAAAATCAGGCAAATATGATTTGTGAACACAAATCTTGATACCTATTATTATAATATTTAATGCCCCTTTTATATTTGCCAAGATAAAAAGAAATATCTATTACTTGAGGTTTTTAAACAATAATCTTTAGCTATCAAATAGGTATTTCATGTAAATTTCACTGATAACAATGTATGATGCATAATAAATTATATATATAATAGGTACTTATACTTATATTGAATAGTTAAAGGCAACTAAATGTTGTATAAACCAACAAGCAGTAATAAAACCAATAACACTAAACAATTTTGCAACATTTATATGTATGTATGGGATGAGGCACTTGGCCTCTCTATTAAACTGTAAGCAATAAAAAAGAAATAAGAATATTTTTGGTAGAAATCAAAGAGGTATTAGAGATAGGATGTATGATTTTGTAACTTTGTCTTTCCATTCTTGAAAAATATAACAATTTAAAAAAAATACATGGTAATTTATATATTATAGGTATCATGTAATATCAATCAGCAAATATAATTAATGATGACTAATATGAATGATGAAACAAAAAAATAAAGCCCTAAAATTTGTATTTGGAATAAAATAGAAATAAACAATAGAAAATCCTCTAAAATTTGTTTATCAGTAAAAATAGTTGCTGCTCTACATTTCATTTATATGGAAATCAGTTTTATCTATATAATCTCATGGATATCTAGTTTCACAAACCAGTAGCAAGCATAGGTAGTAACAGGTTCATTTTATTAGATAGAGGTAACATAAGATATGTAGCAGTTTTTTATCTATAGTTAAAGATTACCAAGGCCCAATGTGCCAGTGTCATTAATAAAGCCTATTATGTGGCCACTGCCAATTTAAATTCCTTCACTGTATGGCAGTTAAAAAAGAAACAATTTATTTCTGGCTGGTTTACTTGTATTAATGTAACTGTAAAATGTTTAAAAATAGTATTAATTATAAGTAATTATTTATCAAATAAATAATAATTTATTTTGACAAATCTTATTTTAGTCCATAGACTCACTGCTGGCAGGTTACATATTATTACTGGTGAGAAATTTTAAAAATAAATAAAGTTAATACACATTTAGAATAAATATTTAAAATTAGAATACAAGATTTATGTAGTAAAACATACCTTATAAATAGCACCATATGATACAAATATCAACCCTCCGAAAGCGCGGTATCACTCAATTACACAATGGTACACCACATAATCAATTCAAACATCTGATTAGAATATTTTTTTTGTAAGTAATATAAACCGATAACTATGCATTAGTAAAATTAACGATAATAATACACAGTTTATGCCCAATCAAAGGTTTAAATGTGAATTTTGTTCTAATATAGATAACAAAACAATTTATGATAAGTAATGATTACAATTTTTTTTAACAATTTCGATCGGCCGAATACAAATCTTGAGTACGGTTAATGTGTGCTATGCGGCGACGAACGGAATCGTAATAAAATTAAACACGACACAGCGTCAAATTACGCGTCTACCACTTTCAGTTAAAAGGTTAACAAGCAATTGACTACAGTTTTTTTTAATCAGTTATAAATAAGGACATTACTGTTAGTTAGTAGACGTTTTTAAATTGTCTCACCGATGCTAGCGGTGCGCATTCCACCTTTCTCGAAGTGCGTGGGCTCTTATTTTCATCTTGTTCACGTAATACCACTTTGCGAATAACTAATATTTTGGTATCAAAATGCAAGGAGGTAAAAAAATACGATGACCACTGGTTACATTAGAACTGTCAAATTGAACTTCATTCACTGCCAAATGCCAAATAGCATAGACAAGGTTACACTATATAAATAGACTTTAGTTTCGCTATTCGACGATAGATGGCGTTACATGTATCTTTCATTTAGATTTTAATGATTTAGAAATGAATCTAATGATCACAGACAGTGTGATTTCAAGGGAGCTCTCTCCCGCGTACACTCAAATTGTAGAATGAAATACCTGCCGTGGTGTTCTCGTGAGACTACAGCATGACATTCCGCAAATAACACCCTTGGTGTTTAAGGCGTTTAAAGGCTAATGTAACCGTTTACCATCAGATGGGCTCGTATGCTTGTTTGCCACCTACGTAGTATAGAGAAAGTAATTCAAAGCTGGTAATGGCAACGTAAAGTCTAAGAGGCAGGTTAACCCATTGGGATTGCGGAGATACATTATATCTCTGTGTTTTTTTCTATGTAATACACCACGGAGTGTGTTTTGAGGAATTGTTCAAATTGATACCAGTTCCTGAATTACATTAGAAGCTATTCATAAATAACGTCACACGTTAAGGTCAACAAATTGTGACATTATGTGACAAGGGATAAAAATGCTCCTAAATTTCGTACCTAATCTAATATACCTAAGTATCAAAACACGAAGTAGTTAGATAAATCATTAATTTGTACTTTCAGCACGCACACAATAAAATTATATATATAATATATAATGTTTATCTTTATATGTAGGTATATAGATAATAAAAAAATTGATTTAGTAACGAAAAAATTAAAGACAATTATATATTAGGTATTTAAAAAAACTTGCATAGTATGTGATATCACACAGAGGGATGAGGCTTACAAATTAGAAATAGACAAAAACTGGGAGATTGTTTATATATTCTTTATTGCACATTTAAATACAGTAGTAAACTTAAATATATACAAAGTGAGCAAAGGAGTATCTTTCAGAGATATGTCCATATCTCTAAAAGAGATCTCTACCAGTCAACCTAACAGTGTGACATAGCTAGTAGTAGTGGGTAACACTAGTGCAACTAATAATATAATGTTGAAATATAAAATAACCGTTTAAAACTCAACAAATTAAATAACATTCTAATATATCATTATAATAAAATACACTATATATATGTATGTACGAAAAAAAATATCTATGTATTCAGTCATAATTTAAGAGCTACGCTCTTGTCAGTGGAACTCTTGCCACTTTCCGCGATCTTCCATCATGCTCTTTAATTATCTAGTACCCAAGTAACACAAGCTTTAGCTAGACATAGCTATTAGTGAGTGATAGTGATAGAGAGTCATAAAATTCTGTGACTACATGTAAGGCCTCTCGTACTAACCCGTCAGATATTGAAATACCATCCTTATCATCTAGATCAGAGGTTCCCAAACTTTTTTGTGTCGTAGACCCCTCCCAAATTTTTCGTTTTTGGGTAGACCCCCCATTCTTAGCTAGTATTCATTTTTTGTAAATTTCTAACTGTAGTAAAGTTTAGTGTTATAAACATAAAGTAAAAACGAAATGACCGTTGTCGTAGACCCCTTGCAGTTTGTCATAGACCCCTGGGGGTCGATATAGACCACTTTAGGACTTACTGCTCTAGATCAAATGGTCCTCCTCCACCTCCGAATTGTCGCCTACAATCACATGTGTAGAATCAATTGCAAGAGTAGTAGTAGTACTTTAGAACTGTTACCAGATTGAAACTTTCAGGAAAAGAGCATATAGGTACTCTGTTTGGTTCGTAGTCGCTGCTCATATTTGGGTGGAAGGATCACGTAGAATCTTTAGAAGTTTTTTTTAAAGGAATTGTTGTAAACTCTTTGCACTTATTTATATGTTTATTTTTCTATCAAATTTGAATGTATTTTTTTTTTCGGTTCCGTTTTTCTCTTTTCATGGAAGGGCAAAAGGACTCAGCCCATACATAGAATTGTCATATTTTTGTTTGTCACTTTTTGCCTTGCAACTGTTTGTACTATTGTCTATCCATTGATTGATTTATATCATGCGTACAGTCATTCTATCAGCTAAATGAATGATAATGGAATGGTGCACTCGCCTGCGCTAACGCGTACCTATACTACGCAGCGGGGCACTAGTGGAGGATGATAAGATGGTTTCCAGCGTAACCGCTCGGTGGTAAACCTGACATGGTACAAGGCTAGCAATGAGGTTACTAATCCATATTACTAACAATCCCCTTCCCCAAATGACTTTTTATCTTTACAGATTTTTTTATGGATGATAATGAAATGATGCACCTGCCTGCACCAACGGTTTACGCTGGCGGGGTACCAGTAGAGGATGATAAGATGAGCATGAGGTCAGTTCAGTTAGCACATCGTGACAAAGTTATCAAGAATTTGTCACGATGGTTTCCAGGGGGAAAAGCGTGGAGGTCAACCTGAATTGGTACATTGCTACCGATGGAGTAATTAGTTCACCCTAATCTTTGTAGATTTAGATAAGTGGAGTGTAGCGTTAGGTCATAAAAACAATAAATACTAAGTTAAAACGATGCAATAGTACAAGCCACCGGGATAAGTAATTTTTTTTATAAAGCCATTTTATTAACAATGTTTATTTATATACGTGTATATGTCTAACATTAAATGAAAATCCCGTACATGAACAACTATTGCCATGCACGCTCGTCTTTCAAGTAATAGTTTAGTGAGTAATAGGCTTTGCTCAGTAAATATGATTTAACAGATGTTTTGAATTTCTTTAAGGGCAATTCTGGTATATCCTTTGGTACATTATTAATTTTTATACCCATTCCCATAAAAGACCCATTGACTTTTTCTAAACGATACTTAGGAACAGCCAGTTTGCCTTCAAATCTACACTCGCGAGCAACCAAATCAACACAAGCGCTACCTCTATATTCAAACAATGTTTTAAATAAAAGTATACAACATTTAAATAAAAATAATATGTCATTTGAAAGCTCGAAACCTAAGCTTTAAAACAAATATCAACACCATTAAATAAAACAAGTACCAACGTGTTCATTTGCGTAATTAGGGTGTATGGGACAAATTACTCACTACGCTACCTGCGAGTTGCGCTACATTGTACCCTTATAAATATGAGAAATACTGTTTGATACCTGTAGATGGCTACAACCACAGATAACATAATATTACATACTACAACTACGAGGTAATTATGAGTATGGTCTTTTTTATAATTACTCTGCCGATACCTATTAATAGTTCATAGAATACAATGATCCTTTACACAGTGATAATCGGACAAATTTCCATTTCTGGCTGTTGCCAAACATGTCTTGTACTATGCTAAACGGCAAACGATACCATCATTATTGTCTATGACTGTTCCAATTTCAAAATGTAGATTTAAAACTCCATGGAGACGTCTACGTATTTACTACATTTTTTATATTTTGCTTAGTATTATATTTGTAAAAAGCCACATTCCTTTTTGCTTTGTAAGGTATAATTCTTACACACTACAGACATTTGTATTCATGTACATATGCTAAAATTTACTTCAATTTAGGACTTTTATTAAAGGGTAATAATATTGGAACTTTCTTATTAAATTTGTATTTGTTACTTCTGAATAGAAGACATCGTAATTAGAATTTTATATTGAAAAAGATATTGAATGTATAATATATATTGATATGGTTTCTGTTGTTTTGTGGGTTTTGTAGAGATGGCATTGTAAGTTGTACTAAATATATTTTATTATGTTATCTTTATAATTCTCAAGTATTTATGTACACTGCGGATTTAACTTCTACGGATAATAGTAAATATTTAGCTATAGGTCCATCATACAGCTTATATAGCATCATATAGTATATAGCTTTCTATTCTAGCATTTGTTTAGAAATTAGCCAGAATGAAAGCATGATTCCAATTGGTTCCTAGTATCCCGATTTATATTTTTTTATATCTAATAAATGCAACGCTACTCCATAGATCCCTTACTTTTTACAACCAATAAAATAACATGGCGGCGTTCTAAACAACAAATTGGTTCGATGACGCTGCACAATAGCTAAATAATGATATTTACATATTGTTTTGTCACTTTCCACTTTATTATTTATTAGTGTTGTTGTTTTTTTTAGATAATATCGTGGTCGTATCTGTAGTGCGTTTGTTTGGAAATTTGGCGCGATTGTCTATGGGTTATACGGCCATTGTTTTGTTTTCGGCCAGTCATGTTTACGAGGATTATTTTCATTGACTGTTAAAATGCGTGTTCACAACGTAAAGTTTGCGTCCGGTTGGATTGATAAAATCGATTGCTTATAAACTAAATGCGTTGTAACTTTAACACCTGGAAATTGTTTCTTTAATATAATATGCCCACCAAAAAACTATTGTACTGTATGACGTACAAAATACATTGATATGAAGTACATTGTAAAAAGTCTTCTGCGTGAGACTGAGGTAACTCTTACATATTTTATCCGCCAAGCAGATTTTTTTTAAATGAGAACCTGCTGCTGTCTATGATTATTATATATATGCAAATATTCTGACGCAAATTATGATTGACAAAATTTCAGATAGCTTTATCAAATACAAATTATCAGTCGTATCAAAATTAATTATAATAATGTGACGCATCGTGTCGAATAATATCATTTGTCACTCAATTATCATTTTATGGTATATTCCCACAGTTTATTCTTGTTCTATTTCACCTATCAAATTTTATCGACTTATTTTGCATCGTAGATTAAAAATTATTTAGCATCACTACTGAATTTAAAAAATCAATTTTTTTTTCTTTAATCATGCACAAGATCATTTGAAATGAATGAATGAACGAAAAACTCTTTATATAAAGAATATGAGCTGAGATTTTTCTGTTCTTAGCTCTAGATAATTACTGCGGGGATAGAGTAAGAGATATTGTGTGATAGTACGAAATTGCAATAGCATATTCTGGTGGTATTCTCCCTAATTGAATTTAAACCCAACTGAAAATCAGCGCTGGTAATACGTCCAGCATTATGCTGAAATGTGGTCCTCATTGACTCTGTTTTTTTAATGTTTGTAAATTATTGCTCGTATTTTTTGTAACAATTGTTGTACTTGACACAACACAAAGAGTCAATAAAATATATTCTATTCTATAATTTAAAAAATAATCTGTAAGTTTGTAATCTTGTACAATTTTATTTGAAAAGATTAAGAGCTGAGTTTCTTGTCATTTCTTCTTAGCTCGTAAGCACTCTGAGTAGATTTGACATATCATCTTATTATAATAATCTCAGGACAATTCAGACAGCGCCATCTAGTCCCAAGTTAAGCTAGATAAAGTTTGTGTTACGGGTACTAGATAACTGGTACAAGTACATAGATATTTTTTTTCGTAAATATGTACATATTATACACAGAAAACACCCAGACCGATACAAACAATCATACTCATGAATACAAATGTTTGTGGCTTGCGAGGAATCGAACCTGCGACTATCGGACGGACCATAAAGCGGTGTGCTAGACCGCTAGACCAGCGAGGTCGTCGGTGTTTTCGTCCACCGAGGTCGTCGGTTATTACAAATATATAACATGACATTTATATAAAAACATATCAAAATTAAAGTATATTATTCGTGTAGGTCAATTACAGACTCTTATGATATGACAAATCTACTCAGAGTGCTTTCGAGCTAAGAAGAAATGACAAGAAACTCAGCTCTTATTCTTTTCAAATGAGCTTGTACATGATTACAAAAACACGTAATAATCACGTACGTGTTTAATTGTTAAATATTGGATTTATTAAAACGATAAGTTATCTATGATTTTCTAAGTAGGTAATATAAGTACTTAGATAATAAAAATGTAATGAGTCGTAAAAGGAAGTGGCAGTACATAATTATTTCTCTGAATAGAACAATAGATGAACTTCTCAGTATCTAATATCGCATCAAACAATGGAGGTTGATAGACATGCCAACGCGTCTTTATTTTTTTTCTGAAATCATAGACAATTGACGCCATTTTCTTGGCGGGAAATCGGGTGCAATATGGCCGTCATAATGAAATTTATATATAAACACCTCTTTGGGCACTATATATATATATATATATATGATTTGAATCAAAATGAAAATTTGTTTATTAATGTAGAATATTTTAGTCGCTTATGAATGTCATTTTTTTTTATATTAATACTAGCTGATAGCGCAACATTGTCTGCATCGCACTCACTTTGTATTTATAATTATATTTCGCCCAATTTACATAATATATTTTTAATTTATAGCCTATGTGTTATTCTGATGTATAATCTATATTACTGTAAAGGTTAATCAATATCCGTTCAGTAGTTTTTGCGTGAAAGAATAACAAATATTCATCCATCCATACTCACAAACTTTCGTATTTATTATAATAATATTAGTAAGATTTTTTTTCTACTGTATATTAAGAGTCTCACTAGTTACTGGGGCGTGAGTCGGGCAACCTCCTCGTATGTTCCTACCATTGGGAGGCTTCCCCATCCTCGTGGATATGTCCGCGGGGATCGGTGGCCGAGCAATAGTTTGGTTCTGGTACGCCCTGGGCGGGATAGTAGTAGTTCCTTCGGGATATTGCTACTATGTCGGCTGATAGTCCGGCGAAGGGGGTCGGCGCAGGCTGGGACAATGGGCCCAGGTGGGGCCCGCGTCGCGTTGGTGGCCCGCTCCTGCTATGACTCTACTCTTGTAGAGACACGTGCGGAGCGGGCGCGGCTCTGTGTGGGCGGCAGTCTCAGGGGTTCAAGTCTGCCGCTCACACAACAGGAGCCGAGATGGGGGGGAGGCGCATCCCGTATTCCGGTGCGTCATCCCCAAGGTGGGTGGAGGCGGGGGAACTGGGAAGAGTTCCCCCCATGAGTTGAGGAAGGCCCGCTTGCGGGCAACCGCCGCTGGGGTCGCGGTTGATTGCCAGTTCGATCCCGTGACCCTGGCAATTTGGCGGCGAGGAGGAATATCGTGGGGTTTTTGATGAGTAGGAGTCTCACAGTACCCGTCCGTCCAACCCCTGAGACGGCCGGCTCTCCATGAGCAATTTTCCCCACGTAAAAAAAAAAGGTTGGTAGTTACTGTATTAATTAAATGTATATATTAATGAACACAATCATATTATTGTTAGAGTTTGATGTATGGAGACCCGCCTGTCTCCCCCGGGGCGGGCGGGACTCCATGAGGGATTTTCTCCGAGTAAAAAAAAAAGGTTGGTAGTTACTGTTAGGTAGGTTTTTACTCATGAGACTACAGCATGGGGTTTTTCAAGATAAGAAGATCCAAGAAGACAAGAGAAGGGTATAACCCTATATTAAGGTTTCTTAAGGGTCGGCAACGCGCACGTGTTACCCCGTGTGTTTCAGGCGTCCATAGGTTGCTGTAACCATTTACCATTAGATGGGCCGTATGCTTCTTTGCCACCAAATTAGTATAAAAAAAATATATTAGTAGAAGCTGTATTTATATATTCAGGTTTGTTGTGCATATACGTAGTTTATTATAATAAAAGTAAATTGCAGACGTATAAAGTTGTAATCAATAAATTCAAAACATTTATTTAATCATATTTAGTGAGCAAAGCTTATTACACACTAAACGATTACTTGAATGACAAACGTGCATGGTAATAGTAGTTCATGCACGGGATTTTCACTTAATGTTAGACTTAAACACACAATGTAGGTAAATAACTTGGCTATAAAAAAAAAACAAATCACTTGAGATTCTTGCCAGTTTTTCTCAATTGAATTTGTATACTGAACTGGACGATAGAATAAAAATATTAAAACATAAAAATTGACTTTCATAAGCAGCTAAAATATCCTACGTAAATAACTGCTTTTTGATTTTGAAAACGGAATAAATAATTAAGAATTAAACGGAAAGGAAACGGAATAAATAATTAATTAAGAAGAAAGAAAAAAAAAGAAAAAAGAGCACAATAAAATTAGTATGTTTGATGAAGAAGCCATTTTTAAAGTCTTATTATTTTCCCGCGCAAACGTAAAAACACCACAGATGCACAATATTGCACGGCCGCGGCGCGCAGCCGCAGTAGGATGACGAGCGCGTTATGGCTGTATGCGCGATGTTAATACTAGTACGAGTATTCACATTAACTAACCTTTTGTTTTTATTGTTCGCAGTAAACTCCTTAAAGTTACGTGTAGGTACGATTTTATTCGCGTCATTTTATTGTACTTTATACGTGACTTACAGTTTTAGATCAATCGATAAGACAGACATTGGTCTACTTGTAATATATTTATTTGGCCCGGCTTTCATCAGACTGTTTCTTGTAGTACTGTTTGTTATAGAAATACGTTGAAAGTTCCATATGAAGTTTTTCTAAATCAAATATTGCTAATTATATGCTATTTCAGTTATCAAACAGCTTACTTTCCGAGCTGTTTCAATTAGGCATGTAGCTAATTTCCGGTGTCAGTTAATTAAATCAAAGTAGGTTTTTAAAAAGTCGTTTGGGTGGGAAATCTATACTTATAATAAATCTGTAGAGAGGTCAATTCTGTACATGAAATATATTTTCAAAATAACTGTCAGGGGGTGATTCGTGACCGATACTGATGCCAAAAATGCAATCAGTAAAATTTTTATCTGTCTGTCTGTATGTTCGTTATAGAAAAAAACTACTCGACGGATTTTAACGAAACTTAGTACAATTATTCTTCATACTTCTGGGCAGGTTATAGTATACTTTTTATCACGCTACAATCAATAGGAGAAGAGCAGTGAAGGGAAATGTTAGGAAAACACATCGAAACCACTGAACCGTGAGGAAGGACATGGGCTACTTGTTTTACGAAAAACGACGGAAACGCAGACGAAGTCGCAGGCAACAGCTAGTAATAAATAATAGTAATATGTCAGGACGATTCACTCAGCGCCATCTAGCCTCAAACAAGAGCAACATTAGCAAGAGATAGTGACTCTTTGGAAACATTTGGAGAAATATTTTACCGTTAAAGCCGTCCTTGTTTCTAAATATATTTGTTTGGCAAGTATTTGTATTGCTTGCAATTTTTTTGTTTCGTATATATAATTTATTAATTAAAATAGCAACACGCGAGTTTCGTGCTCATTCTTCTTGTGACGAATCTGCGTTTCGAAAAAGTGGTAGAAAAAAAGTAACTATTCAAAAGACATATCCTATACCTTAATTTTTTTTTTATCAGGAACAAACAAAGCTAGCGGCACAAGTGATTATAGCTGCCTATTAGCACCCTCAACACCAGGGGAATTGCAAATGCGTTGACAGCATTTTAGGAGCAATATCTTTTCTTGAAAGTTTCAATATCGTAACAGTAAGTAAATACCATGGCAGGAAGGATTTTCTATAACGTTTATTTGAATGAAGATTTCTATTTTTACTTGTCCCTTCAAATGAATCGGTATCTTACAAAGTAAGCTGAAATGCTCAGTGTCTTGCGAGTGAGGATGGTCATTTGGATTTTTAATAAAATAACAAAGATGGCAATTACCTATATTATTTTCTTTACTTGAGCACCGGAAATAATTAAATTACTTTTTTTAAATCTTAGGTAACTGGATACTCTAACACACATGATCTCACGCAGTCATTTTAGAAAATATAATTATTCTAATATTTATGTAATTGTGAATAAAGAATTTATCTATCTCTATCTATCTATCTATCAATAGATTGAACACTATAAATTAAGCGTACATACAAACTAACATACCACATTTGTTATATTAGTCATCAAAGATTATACATAATGGTGTATGAATCAATATTAGAGTTTATAAACCATTTAAGGCAGTGAATTCTCTTTAATTAAGCACCAGAAACATTAAGGAATAATACAAGCATAGAGTACAAAAAAAATTAAATTACTTTTTCTAAATCTTAGGTACCTGGATACTCTAACACTCAAGACCTCACGCAGTCGTCATTTTAAAAAATATAATTAATCCCATAGATTGAGCACTATAAATTAAGCGTACATACAAACTAACATACCACATTTGTTATATTAGTCATAAAAGATTATATGTATAGATGTATGAATTAATATTAGAGTTTATAAACCATTTAAAGCAGTGAATAACCTCATTATAAAGCGTGGCATGATTGGATCGGAAGCTATGGTCTTCATAATACTTACTTCCACCGCACCTGTTGGTAATATAATTTTATGGCCTTGGCATATATCTAGTAGTAGAATACAAATATGCATAGACAATTTTTTTTTTTTTGGACTAATGCTGTTCGCCGCATCTGGCTTTTACAGCTTCACCGGACGATAAGGGGCGAGTGGAGATGGCACTCCGAACTAAAGGAAGGGCTTATGGAGCGGTTAAGGGCCAACTCGTGTCTGACGGATATGATTTTAATAAGTCTGAGGGCACCGCAAGGAGTTCGAACCTCGGTTCAGGCTGTCCTAATTTCGACCCTCGTTTGAATTGGACGGGGAATCGATCAGAGAGGACAGTCTTAGGCCACTTGATAAGTCCTTCCCCAGTTTTGGAATGCCATCTGTACTCGAGCTGTAACGTCCGGTGAAGCCGTAAAGGCCAGCTGCAGCCAACAGCATTAGAGTAGCCCGAAAAAAAGGCAGTTGAAGACATTACTACTAAGGAATGCGCAGGATTACGTCACTAGTCTTTGTCGGCGAGTACGCATGATCGAGGACGATCGGTAACCAGCGCACGCGCACCGATTCTAATGAATCGGCCATAAATCAAATATAGCGACGGTTGCAGCCGATTAATTGGTAATAAAAGATTTCTTAAAAAGACACAATTATTATTACTGGTTGCCTAATGGTCTAAATTCGACCATAATTAATTTGAAGTATAAGTTTGAACATTATTAAGGCGCTTTTGTCAAAGACTACTAGTGGTTGCCTAATATTCAGCATTACTATGTAATATTATATTATCTGTGGCATTACCTACATATTTTGGATTCTATGTGAAGAGTCTTAGGCTTTTAACTTTTTTAATTTAAAAGTCTAGGACGCTGCCTAAATCTATTCGGGACGTCCCAGGACAGTATAAAATTAGAACATATCCTGTGAAAAGAGGACGGTTGGCTACTCTACATTAAATACAATGAGTTTTATAAACTTATACAAGGATTTATTGCAATTGTCAGAAAGTCTAGACATATAAAATAGTTATAGCTCTATTAAAACATATTTCTTGAAAATAAGATATCTATACAGCTAATAAATCGATTTGCATTCGATATGTAGACAACACTAATCATTCGACGCACCAACTTTTGCATACAATTGATTCTTAATCATATTCGGCGCGCAATTGGTAGGTAATTGTCCGCCATTTTGGTGGCGGCCATTTTTGGCGCGTATTGTCTACGGTCCGGACTAATTTGATAATAATGGTGCATATTGTCTATGGTCTAATTTGCCGCAACAATAGTAGCGATGAGATGATTGACAATTATCATTTAATACGCTATTAATTTGTAACATTTCGAGTTTGCATAATGTTTGAATCGTCATTTCCTGTAATAAACAAGTGGCATTTTTCTTCTTGATTAATTAATTTATTTATGACTGTTACATAAGACAATATAAAGTTATATTACATCCGTAATATATAAGGTGAAACTCTGTTCCTTAAATAGAAATAAGGAATGGTTCATTCTACCAGAATCAATGTCGCAGGAGGGTCCTGCGACAATGATTCTGGTAGGGTAATACCCTACCAGACCCTATGATAAGGCTAAATTTAGCCAGTCATGTCGAATTAACAAGGATTTTACTAAGAAAGAAAGAAAATTGTTTATTTGGTACACTGAAAATAATTTTTAAAATATAATTTATATTTTATATTAATAATTAGAATACCAACTAGGTCTCCGCTCAGCATATGTCGTGACGGGGTGCCACGACGCTGGTTTTCAGCGGACACCTTCATATACAATAAACATAATAAAATAATAATAATAATACACATACATACATAAATCCAGGCGAACAACACAAAGCAAACATTTACGACATACTACCATATATAAATAAACATCAAACATAAATTATAATTATAAACTACGATCATGAGGTTAACTTAACATGGTACATTGCTCCAATTAGGTCACTAGTACCATTAATAATAGGGGGAAGGGGATTGGTAGTAATGGGAACTAGTAACTCCCATTGCTAGCAATGTACCATGTCAGGTCGACCTCCACGCGGTTCCCCCTGGAAGCCTTCGTGATAAATTCTTGGTGAATTTGTCATGAACATGAGGTCAGTTAGACCTGACCTTATGTTCATCTTATCATCCTCCACTGGTGCCCCGCCAGCGTAAACCGTTAGCGCAGGCGGGTGCACCATTCCATTATCATATGTACGTTTTCCTTTCTGAGACGGTGAAAATTCTATATGGTGCTAGCGGAGGGTCCTGGTGGTCTGGCGGTTCAGCTCACTGCCTTACTTCCAATATTCGCGGGTTCGATTTCTCAAATGGTCTGATACAAACATTTGTATTAATGATGAATGAATATAAATACAGTACATTCACCAAAATAACATTTTTTACAATTTTTGTCTGTCTGTCTGTTTGTTCCGGCTAATCTCTGAAATGGCTAGACCGATTTTGACGGGACTTTTTTGGCAGCTAGTTGATGTAAAAAAGAGTAACTGTAAATGTGATGATGTATAAAAGAGTGAATGTTTGTATTGGTCTAGTGTTAATTATGTATATTATGTATGTATATACAAAAAATAAATGTATTTTCCTTGTATTAGTTGTCTAGTATACATCTATAACACACGCTCTGTTTAGTTTGGAACTAGATGGCGCTGTGTTAATTGTCCGGGGTTATGAAAGATTCAAATGTCGTATAAAACGTTTCCTCTGAAAAGTGCTTACTATTGGTTGTTCTATATCGGACCGCAGTTATAGTTATAATATAATAATAATAATAATAACTTTATTGTGCAAAAAAACAAATACAAAAGGGACTTAACTAAGGTTATATATGTATATTAATTCATATATATACAATAGTTCTTAAAACTATTTAATATCATGTCCAGTGCAGTAGTGTCTAAACTAGGCCTAGCCTGTATCTCAGACACCATTGCCCACATAAAGATAACATGCTATAAGATTCTTTAGAGGTGAACGAAAAAATAAGACAAATGTAGGGTATACTTAAAAATAAAATAAATCGTATCGTTGAGGCAATGAATGCGTCACATCGTATGGTCCAACTACAATCGGTGCATAGATACTTGCAAGTGCGACCACTAAATGTAGAAACTTATCTTATATTATAATAAAACATGTTTTTTACAAAAAAAAACGGTTATACATATATTTATATGTTACATATACGCACAACCACATAATACATAAGTGTTGTTTATATAGTTATGTGTGTTTCTGCCGGCCGGCCACCGTTTGTGTACATTACAATCAGTCGCCAAAATACAACCGTGAAGACACAACGTCGTTTCATTTAAATTTAAGTACAAAATTTCCACTTCTCCCAAAGTAAACAGAAATCAGCTTTAACACAACCAACATAAAAATTAAATTAATATAAAAATGAAGAGTTTGTAAATGATAATAATGTTTTTATTAAAAATACAGTCTTTAGAAACATCAGTAATTTTTATTACTAAGGTTTCTTAAGGACTGTATTTTTAATATATTTTAATTTTAGTTCTAAGAGAAACTACGGTCGCTGGAGGTAAAGACATATATTTCAGAAGTGACAAATAATAGAACAATAGAAAATGGATTTTAAATATATATAAAAAAATACAATAAAAGTCTAAAAAAGTGCGTCGTGCACAGTTTTTGTAGACAAATCTTACATTCTGAGAGATGACAATATTATCTGATTGCTCTATGAATGAGTGCGTAGCGGTTTCTATATTGATTATCGCATGCCTCTTACTTGTTTTTGTGTAATTATTTATTTAAAACTAGCCACTTGCTCCGGCTTCGTACGGGTGTACATGTATTATATATATAAACCTTTCCTTGAATCACTCTATCTACTAAAAGAAACCGCTTCAAAATCCGTTGCGTAGTTTTAAAGATTTAAGCATAGATAGGGACGGACAGACAGCGACAGCGACTTTGATTTATAGTATGTAATGATAACATTTATTCAAAAGAGCAACACACAAGTTTTGCTTAATCTTCTTGTGATGATCCTGCGTTCCGAATGAGTGGTAGAATAAAAAAATATTACTATTCAAAACTTGTATTGAGTTTATTTGAATAAGAAATATTTCTATTTCTATTAATTTTACTATTTTCTTATTATTTAACAAGTAAAAAACTCAATCAGTCAATTGATTATTTAGACAGAGTGTGTTGTCTATGGTAGAGTTGATAAATTTCCGTTTGTCTCTATAACATGCCATGTAATAGACAATTATCATAATAAAGAGATTTATTCGCTTTGTAGATGGTACCGGACGAAGGCGCCCGTATGCTATCTACGAGTTTATGGTACGGTTAGCAGAAAAGGTATATGTAGGTGTATATATAATACATACACATGTACATACTCGTTGCTGGCGGCTTGTCTACCATCAAAATATAATCTGTCTGTGGTCTGAGAATAGGCCATCATCTATTTTTCATCCCCCTAAATGTTAGGGGGAGTCCACCTCTAATTTTCTTTTTTTATTTTTTAGACAAAATTTTTAGTTTCTTATTTTTATGATACAACATATAAAATACATATAATCCTAAATTATCACCCTTCTATCATCAACCCCGATTTTTTTATAGCGTTATTAGTTTATATGGCAAAACAACGTTTGCCGGGACAGCTACTCTAAATATATAACTCAAAGGTGACTGACGTAGTGATCTATCAACGCACAGCCTAAACCACTGGACGGATCGGGCTGAAATTTGGCATGCAGGTAGATGTTATGACGATGTTATGACGTAGGCATCCGCTAAGAAAGGATTTTGATTACTTCTTAAGGGGATAAAATAGGGGATGAAAATTTGAATGAAACTTTGTCAATTTTAAACCGATTGGGCTGAGACTTTGCATGCATAAAGCTACTATGATATACCATGTCAGGTTGACCTCCACGCGTTTGCCCCCGGAAACCATCGTGATAAATTTCTGCTAAATATGTCACGATGGGCTAACTAACCTGACCTCATGTTCATCTTATCATCGTCCACTGGTGACCCGCCAGCGTAAACCATACCATTACAATCCATAAAAAAAAAATCTACTATGACGTAGGCATCCCCATAGAAAGGATTTTGATAATTCCACCCCTAAGGGGATAAATTAACGTGAGCGAAGCCGCGGGCAAAAGCTAGTTCTTTTTATTAACTTTGTATCTTTGATATCTGATTGCGCCTGTGTACCTATTTTCCTTGTACGATGCTGCACCATCACACTATGACATTAAACAAACACCAATATTATCTATATGTAAATCTACGAAATTAATCTATATATTGTCCAAAATCTATTTGAGTGTCTGTTTGTAATATAGAAATAACCGTAAATAACTAATATATCATTTTTTACAATTTTTGTCTGTCTGTTTGTTCCGGCTAATCTCTGAAATGGCTGGACCTATTTTCACGGGACTTTTTTTGGCAGGTAGCTGATGTAATAAAGAGTAACTTAGGCTACTTTTATTTTAGAAAATGTCGCGGGTACAGATAGTAATTAAATAAAATATATGGTTACAATTTGTGTGCTGACGTTACGAACATCGTGACGGCATGCCAGGATCGCCCGTGTATTGGCACGTACTGCAACTCAATGTTCTAGTACCTTCTAGCACGTAAATTGTGTTTAATAAGAAGTCCGTTATAATATCCTATTTTTTTGTTATTGGGGGGTTTTTGGCTACTGTCTGGTGTGACCTGTAACACTGCGACCTGTATAGATGTATTGTGAGCTCCTTGAGTTTGCTACCTAGACCCGTCAGTGATAAGTATTGAAGGATATTCTTAGGAGCGATGGTTTTTATCTCCTCAGGATAGAGTGTATATTTTCCAAAGGAGATGTTTCGTGTATGCATAATACTCTGTTATCAGTTTAGCATTAATATTTAACTCAAGGATATTAATTTTCAGGATATTTATTAGTTTTTTATCTACTATTTTTACTATTTACAGTCCCAACTCCTAACAATCCTACCTAACAATTATCTTTAATATTCAAATTTCAGGGGTATTTATTTTATTTCTTCTAAGGTTTTATTATTTTCATTACATATAGACATTTTTCACAACTTATATATATATAGTTTTTCTAAAATAAAAGTAGCCTAAGTTACTCCTTATTACATTAGGTACCTGCCAATATAAGTTCCGTCAAAATCGGTCCAGGCATTTCTGATATAAGCCGGAACAAACAGACAGACAAAAATTGTAAAATATTTTGGTGTATGTACCGTATTTATATTCATATGCATGTAGTAAAAAACGGTTATTTCAATATTACAAACAGACACTCTAATTTTATTTATATGTATAGATTAACTATATTACAGTTTGTATTCTTACAATACAACTAATATAGACTTATTTACTATTTTCTTTTACTACCCTCTACTTTAATCACTCTTTTACAGTAGGTACTCTATGTACTCTTTATATAATTTTTGTATCTTTTTTTTCTAACACAGGGGACAAACGATCTTGCGGCTCACCTCATGGTAAGTGATTACCGCCGCCCATGAGCACCCGCAACACCAGGAGAATTGCAACTACGATGTCGGCCTTTTAAAAAGGAATAAGCTCTTTTCTTGAAGGTTTCAATATCTTATTATTCTAATATCAATCTATAATAACATCAATCAATCTATAATAACTAATAATGAATACAAACTACCAATTAGCACTAATTCATTAGAGTCAAAATATTAAATATACAACTAACTCGGTAAAGTAACTGAATAAGATAAAATCAGTCGTAGTGATTAGAGCAGATCAGTTCCTACCCTACAGTCATGACCCCCCCCCCGAGCCCAGGACTTAGGTGGACCACTAATTGAACATAATGATTTTATTTAAGTATTTTGACACCATACAAATTTTATTAATTTTTTTAAGTACAGTACGTACGTTTATAAAATACCTACTTTTTACTTGTATCTATTGTTATCAAAATTAAATTATAAGTTCTTGACTTGACCCCCCAGACCCTCCTGGCGCCAAATCTGGATCCGCCCTTGATTTTTTTTTTATTTTATTTAGGATCATCAAAAATTGTTACAATTATACAATTAATTTATTTTCATTAGAATCAAAATATTAAATACACAACCAACTGGTTAAGTAACTAACTAAGATTAAATCAGTTCTGAATAGAGCAGACCAGTCCCTACAAGCAGCACTCATTCACAAGTATGACGAATGAGTCAGTTATCACTGCGTTCAAAGATAATGTATGGAGAGAAGTAAGAAGTGAGAATTTTAAAACTCATACACTGTATATTTCATTGTATTATAGATACATTACTTCATTAACGAAACATTTAAATATTGTCACGAATAATACTAATTTGTATTTATGAATTCTAAATGCTTTGAACCGCCGACTCATAGACAATGCAGTACAGCATACCTACTCTATGGTTCCATTTCTTTTTAATTTCTTTAAAATGCCGCCGCTGGTCAGTCTAGTCATTTGTTTCGAGGAATAATCAAACGCGTATTCGTGTTCCGCATGCGGCATGCATGCAATTGTCTTTGGCATTAAGCACTAATTGTAATTTGTCTATGGCGAAAGTTGTTTTTTTTTTCTAACAAATATAATGTCGAATTAATTTGTACATTCCTATTAAGGACATATTAATTTGTAATTATAGATATTTATTTAATTATAATAATAATAATAACCCTGAACAATTAACACAGCGCCATCTAGTTCCAAGTTAAGCAGAGCCTGTGTTATGGGTACTAAACTACTGTTATAAACACGTAGATATGTATGTTTTTGTAAATACATAGGAAGTAAAGCTGTTTATAATTTGTTTATATATTTATTATTATTATTTACGTAAAATTAACATTTTCTTTCATTCCATTCACGCAGTCTAATTTCTATATTTAAATAGATAACAAAATATTATATATAAAAAATATTTAGCAAGACAAGTTTAGACTGTATGGTTTAATATCTTTGCTTCTCTACTTCTGAATAAAATGTGACGCCTTCTTTATGGTTATGCTAGAGCTCTATATAGACTGGTCTTTTTAAAATGTCCCGTGCGTTTGTACAAACGTTGTTATGCTAATATAATAATTGGAATCGGTCTGTCGGCGCGTCAAAGTGCAGTTTTGCCGATAAAATAAAGACCCGATTAAATAAATGTACACGTCATTTCGTGGAATAAGTCTCGCTTGGGAAATCGGTTCCCGCCATTTATTGACCATCGACAATCTTTAGTTTTTATTCCACACTTACATTATATGATAAATTTGTGGTGCTATTCATGTATTCGCATAGACAAGGATTACCACTAACTACTAAGCGGGAGGTTTGATATTCCACTTACGTAAAAAATGTATGATAAAACAAATCGATTACACTTTTTCTTTTATATACCTAATTGTCCTTGACAACTATGACCATAGTATTCTGTATCTATACATATGTATAAATAAAATTGGAGTGTCTATTTGTTCCGGCTAATCTCTGAAATGGCTGGACCGATTTTGATGGAGCTTTTATTGGCAGTAGCTCCTGTAATAAGGAGTAACTTTGGCTACCTTTATTTTAGAAAAAATATTTTATTTTAGACAAATATATTTGTAGTATAACTATATATTCCGACTTTTTTACCAAAATGGCATACTGCATCTAGCGTCATACTTAGGTACCACAGAGCACAAACATTTTATAAGAGCACCTAATTAGAATTGAATCAAATCAAAATATCTTTATACTACATATGCATTCGCTTGCAATAATGGCGGCTGATATAATATTGTTACACAGATTCATAAACGTTATTTATGTTTCCAGTGACGGTAGCCGTATGATATTGTACCGGTCGTGAGTCAAACTCAAACCAAATCAATTAAAAGTGCATTGGGCATTCAGCACGGAGGGCCTTTTGTATTGCCGACGTACGCGCCACGCATACAGCTATGTTCATGCCGCGATTAGATATTATAAATTAAAAATGTATTATTTTAAATATGGAATTTTATTTTTTTTTATTACAGAACATTGTCCTAATTTTTTTTTTAATTTATAGTATTTAATCGCAGCGTGAACGACGATCTGGTCAAGATCGCTGGAAGGCATTGGATGCGAACAGCGCAGGACCGATCGTCGTGGAGATCTTTGGGGGAGGCCTATGTCCAGCAGTGGACGTCTTCCGGACTGCGATGATGATGATGATGATGAACATAGCTGTATGCGTGGCGTGTATGTCGGCAATACAAAATAAGTCTCTGCAAACCAAACGATGGACATATAATTATATAATATGAATTGTATATATTCTATAAAAAATATATATTTATACATATTTATACAATAATTGATAGAATAGAATAGAAATAAAAAATCATTTATTCAAATATACTTACATTGAAGCACTTTTGAATAGTCATCGCATTTTTTTTAATCTACCGCTCATTGGGAAAGGTCTCATCACAATAACGAGCGAGAAACATGCGTGTTGCTCTTTCAAATAATTTTATTGTTACATATTTAAGTTGCAGTGTGTGAACACAAAGTACTAATTAGCAGTAATTCAATTAAATACTCAGATTATTATAGAACCGATGGTTACAACATATAATAATGGAATGTCCGTCATTTGGTTTGCAGAGACTTTTTTGTATTGCCGACGTATGCGCCACGCATACAGCTATGTTCATGCCGCGATTAGACATTAGGTATAAATTAAAAACATAAATTGTTTAAATATGGAATATTTTTTTTTATTATAGAACATAGTTGGTTCTACGTACGGTCATTGTAGTTTTTTTATAATTTTTATTTTATATTTTTAAAAACTAATTTATTATAAAATTTTTATTATTCGTTCGTCAAATTATTGTAAAGAGTATTTTTTCCTTGATTTACTAAATTATTTCTTAATTTAATAGAGTATACACAATTAGTACATTTCAATTGGAAAGTGTCATTATCTATAAATCCACTCGTCCTATGTACCTGCTCAGAACCTGCTGCGGAACTCATAATCTTCTATGAAATCATATATTTCTATGTGACGTTTATTTCAAAATTTAGAATTAAAACTGCTATCTGATAATCAGACAAGGCTGTATGGGCACAGTTCTCTTTGCTTTAAGGAATAAACAAAATAAAATCTGATTTAATCTATGAATGGACTTGAATTCACATTGGATTCAAATATTCCCAGCATTAATGTACTATGTAATCCTCTAGCAGATCTGTATGCTTTTAAATTTAATCGTAATTATATATTTTTAATCTTTACATAGTATAAAATGACGTCGTTTCCTGTATCTGTTCGTTTAGGTCTTTTAAATTATGCAACGGATTTTAATGCAGTTTTTAGCAATATATAGAGTGATTAATATATAACAGTAAGATATAAATGTATAATACATCTACACCCATGCAACGCCGGGGCGTAGCTAGTATAGTATATAACAACGGTGTTTCAAAAATGTGGGGTGAATAAAAAAATCCAATCACTACAGAAGAGTGAGATTGATACCAGGAAAGCAGAAAAAGTACAGGGTATAGGCATGACATCTTAGTCCTCCAGAATGACAACGCACGAAAGGTACTATAAGTAGAGTTGCCAGATTTTTTTTCAGCCTATCTACTTAGCCTCAGGGGCAAATGTTTAGATAGGCAAAAAATACGGGAATTTAGTTTTTTACCCAGGACAAATTATTAAAGAACAAATTGTGTAGCATAGATCGATCGTTTTAATAATAAAAAACGGAGCACAATTCGAATACGGGACAGAGTCAGTCCCGCCGGGACATATGAAACTAATACGGGACGTCCCAGGAAATACGGGACGTCTGGTAATGCTAACTATAAGTCATGTGATGACGTCATATCCGCGGCATTCCTGCAAGCAATTATATAGGTCATGGTTGCCACTTACGATTAAGGTGAGGTAAGATGCTTGCTATTCCAGATACCTAAAAAAATATAAAAACTAATATTGCTGGCCACTTCCCGACAAATTACGGATCTTGTCTATGATAATATCTTTTTAATATTAACATTTTTTTAATCTACATATCTAAAAGGCGCCAAGAACAACGCAGGTTGAATATTAAAAATGTTAAATCAGAACACAATAACACAGTTTTTAACGTTATTGTTTAGTTTTTTTTCCACAGATTCGATAAGATTAGTGAATAAAAAAATGGTCAGGTGCGAGTCGAGTACGTTTTTATAGGTTCCGTTTAAAATGCACAAAATATCATTGTATTGTTTTTTGATTTGTCAGCTTGTATGTAATAGAAACGTTTCAACTGTTCATATAGAATCTTAATATTTTAAGTTAAATTCGGTCTAACGTTATGCGATATAGAAAGTTACAGTACACACTCTATCCTGAGGAGATAAAAACCATTGCTCCTAAGAATATCCTTCAATTCTTCAGACGGGGACTAGGTAGCGAACTCTGAAAAAGGGCGAGCACAATAGATCTATGGAGGTCGCAGTGTTACAGATCTATAGCACCTAGCATAAAGGATCCATAACATATTCATGCATTATATTACACTGTTGTTGTTAGTAGTTAAAAAGATACGCAGTTTTATATAATTCACGTACAGAATTTATTTAGTAGAACAAAGGAACAGAACATGTCACTCAGTACAAGGATTTTACACAAGAGAGATGGAACAAGAAAGAGATAGTATTACATACCCGTATCCTGCCCATATTAATCATATGCTACTATGACAGATTATAAACAAAGTTTTTATGTCCTAAAATATGATAATTGAATCGTGCACTCGTCTGCGCTAACGGTTTACGCTGGCGGGGCACCAGTAGAGGATAATAAGATGAACATGAAGTCAGATCAGTTAGCCCAACGTGACAAATTCACCGGGAATGAATCACGATGGTTTCCAGGGGGAACCGCGTGGAGGTCGATCTGACATGGTACATTGCTAGCAATGGGATCATTAGTCCACATTACTAACAATCCCCTTATTATAGGGAGATACAAAGTTAGGGTTGACATACACGTCCTAAGTAATTATAACAAAAACAATACAACTTTTAACATATTTTACGCCGACCAAGTTGTAGGGTAAAACTAACTACTAATAGCAGTAAGAATATTGAGAAAACTTTTTACTATTGTAAGATATATCGACGCGGTCTTTCAAGTCAAGAGTAAATAGGCACTATTTGAGATTGCGTGTAATAGCTTAGCCACAGCATCACTTAATATCAGGTGAGATTGCGGTTAAACGCGCTCAGATTTTAATATAAAAAAATAAAACGGAACCCTAAAAATGAATATTTAATCAGTTATTGTTCGTTTTTGTGTAAATCCGCTGGGATTTGTGTTCCAAAAACGAAAGTTCTATTATACGATACCGTGGCGCCATGTGTACGTGGTTTGAAATAATTTAATTCATTCATAATTTAAGACTACGCTCCTGTCGGTGGAGATCTCGCCATCATCCACGATCTTCCATCAATCTCTTTAGTTGTTGATACACGACTCCAACTTTTCCCTTAATAACCTTTTTATAGCTGTGTCTTAGTTTTCCCTTTGCCTCTTTTCTTTTCTATTAATAAAAAAATATAATTTTGCATCTATCTGACCCGAAGATTGAATCGTTCCATAATTAAAAATTGCTGAACGCATTCTTTTTGCCAGATAAAGAATTTTTTGTTTAGTTAGACATGTAACACTTGTAGAGATTATTGTAACATGGGAAACAAATATAACTGGAGACCATGCAATAAAAATAAATAATATTTATTTATTTTTATTGCGAACTATAGTAATAAACATAATTCGTACTAAAAATGGAAATACGGTTAATACATATGCGATCGAAGTGGGAGTGACAGGTATACCAGCGAAATCTCTCTACAATCTAAAAGATCTTGGCCTGTCTAAAACTGTAGTAAGTTCTATAGAACTATCCAGTATACTAGAACGTATATTTAAAGCTGCACTTGCAGGCTCCTACCAGATCTGTGTGGGCAGGGAGAGAAACACGAGCGGTGAAGGTGAGTGTAGACGTATGTCGGCAAGGGGCCACTTAAACCTACACCCGGGTTACAAATTTCAGGCACTGAGAGTTCTCGGAACCCGGAAACTCGGAGTTTCCCTCTCCGAGATACCAGGTCTATCGTGTGGCCTCTGCCACATGATAGACCTGGCATCCGCACGGTGATTCCATGGAATGCTATGAGGTTTGTCTCAAATCTGATAAATTCCTTGTTAATTTGTTACGATGGTCTAACTAATCTCATGCTCATCCTACCATCCTCAACTGGTGCTCCGCCAATTGTTAGCTCAGCCGGGTTGATTAAACATTTATTGCCAACATTAAAAATTACAGAGAATACACTAAATAAAAAAGAAAAAAAAAACATACAAAATTGTCGATAGGAACTGGTTCAGTTGCAGATATAAGTTCAACCTCAATGAGGTACACCCATACAGAGCTGGTTTCCAGGCAGCCTCCATAACTCATTAAGGAAACATTACAAACGTATTACACTGTTAAGTACAATAGATGCTAATAAAATGGCCATTATCATACACAAAAAAAAAACGTCGACTATGATCAGTATTATGGACATCACATTATCATGTGACACCCGTGCATTGACTACTCATGCATTGCCATTCGAGAGTACTATGATGTCACTCTACGATGCCTTTTATTCCGTAATTTCACTGCTTAATCTGCAACCTGCAACCAAAATACAGCTTACAAAGCAAGCTGCTTGAAGGCTGAAATAGGTGAGACTGAAGTAAACATGCAGAAGGCTTTTTGTTTATTTGTATGAAATTTATTTCTATACGTACTCATTCTTAATTTGCCATCTTATATAAATGTATTCATATCAAATTATGAGTTACCAAATATAGAATTTCCCCCTTTCCGTTGGGTATCCGAGAATGGTATGAATTTTACACATCAACAGATTTATTCAGAGCAGTGTTGTGTTGTGATGGGAGGGGAATATTATATCGATATCGATTACTCAGCTCAGATAAGTTTGGGAAATCTAGATGACTACGTGTGACTTATCCAAATAAATATTTGTTGACTAGTTATTGTTAAATTTTATCATTTCTTCAAATTATTCATTATACTAGTGTTACTAAATAAAATAATACACAGTACAGTATTACCCACTCACTGCAAAATTTCTGCTGTATTTGAGTTGGTTGGAAAAGATCTCATTTAAACTTAAGTCCGTTTCTAATTAGTATTTTTACTGTAGTTAGTTAGTTTTTTTACTGTACTTAATAGTGCAATAAAGCAATTATATTATTATTTTTTAGATTTCAACCTACTTCAAAAGGAACTTTCTTATTTGATTGTATTTTTTAGGTGTACCATCTTGGAACTTATCATTATCTGCGTGAACCGATTTTGAAAATTTTTCTTGTCAAAACTGTCAAAACTGGTGGTTCTCATAATATTTACACTAAATCTCTTATTTAAGAAAATTACAAACTATGAATAAAGAATATGCTTTGTTTGCATTATACAATGATAAAATATATGTATAGATACAATTAATATGTAAATTAAACATATGTATAATTACAATAAGGCGGGCTTAGTGCTGAAAACAATATTTTCAATATACATAATATTTAGTGTTACTGAGTGCAATATGTTGAACATTATATATATTTAAAAAAATCTATCGATAATACATCCCCCATCACTACAGTCACAAAGAGCAAAATTTGGTATACTCAAAATGACGGCATTAGCATAACAAAATGCAACACGAAAATAGATTTAAAACGACACGCGGATTTGCAAACACGCCGCTATTAGGGGGACGCTGGGGGACGGGGGTGAAGGGGGCTGCGCTAGGGGTAAGACGGGGGTCCGTCAATTGTTTGACAACTAGAGTGGTCCAGGGTGTTATGTCAGTTATAATTTTGCATTTATTGAACGAATGCTATTTTAACCGACTTCTGAAAGGAGTGGCTCTAGATTTTTCTTTAATAATGAATCAAATCAAAAATCATTTCTTCATGTAGGATATTTTAGCCGCTTATGAACGTAATTTTTTTGTATTATAATGTTTCCCTACCGTTCAGTTCAGTATACAGATTAAATTGAGAAGAACTGGCAAGAAACTCAGTTGAATTTCTTTTTTTTTTTGGTGTCAGTTTATTTACATTCTGTACTTGTGTAGTATGAATGAAAATCACATGTATGAACAATTATTGCCATGCACGTTCGTAATTCAAGTAATTGTTTAGTGAGTCATCATTATAATCATCATTTCATCCCCGAAGACGTCCACTGCTGGACATAGGCCTCCCCCAAAAGATCTCCACGACGATCGGTCCTGCGCTGCTCGCATCCAACGCCTTCCAACAACCTTGACCAGATAGTCGGTCCACCTTGCTGGAGGCCTTCCCACGCAGCGTCTTCTGGTCCGAAGTCGCGATTCGAGGACTTTACTGCGACAACGGCCATCTGTCCTACGAGCTATGTACCCTGCCTAATGCCACCTCAGTTTCGCAATTCTTCAGCCTATGTTGGTCACTCTAGTTAGTAATGGGCATACAGATGTAATTTAGTAAGTTAATTAGATAGTGTGTTTTATATGGCTTATTAGTAACGCGTACATTCGTCGAAACGTTTTCCTAAATATATACATATTATACATAGAAAACACCCAGATACAAAGAATTATTCTTATGAACACAAATGTTTATGCCGTGCGAGGAATCGAACCCGCGACCATTGGTAGTAAAGCGGAGTGCTAAACCGCTAGACCACCGAGACCGTCAAACGTATCTAATACTCGCACAGTTATGAGCAGCCGAGCAAACCCGGGGCGGGACACTAGTGACCATATAAATTTCCAATAACACTAGGATTATTATCAAAAGCTACAAAGTCACCCCAATAATGCACTCCGTAAGCGCACCATAATGCATCAAATTGCAAATGGCGACCACGCCCTCTTTTCTACAATGGTGGGCCCACCCGGCGTTGTTCATTTTGTTAATTGTTCGTAATTTTTAGATCGTCACAGAGCACTGTCGATAATCGCAACTGTAGATAGAGAAATGCAAATACTTGCATTCTACAATACAGTTTTGGTATTCTGTAAGCGTTTTATCAACTCATGTCATCGCTCAAGGCACATGTACCACTTATCAAATATAAAGTTTCTACTGAGCTATTGAGTTTGCCTATATTTCTTAAAAAATCTCTAGTGCCTGTTTTACCTCCATCATCTAGAGGACGGGTCTTCAACCCGCGGCCCGCGAGCTGCTTACGGCCCGCCGATGTGTTTTCTGCGGCCCGCCAATAGCTTAGGCCCACTCTCAATAACGACAACAATTAAGTAATAATAAACCTTTAATGTAAAGAAGTCCTTCTAAAAATACCTATGATGCGGCCCGCTATGCGGAATAAAATTTTTTCGGCCCTTGATTTGTCAAACGTTGAAGACCGTTGATCTAGAGCGTGTGACACTGCAGTCGCTATCAAGTTTTACCAATGTACAATCTCACCGCGGATTAGGTTTCGAATTCGTAGGCGAGGGGGGAAGGGGATTGTTAGTAATGTGGACTGATGATCCCACTGCTAACAATATACCATGTCAGGTTGACCTCCACGCGGTTCCCCCTGGAAACCAACGTGATAAATTCCCGGTGAATTTATCACGATGGGCTAACTGATCTGACTTCATGTTCATCATTTCATCGTCCACTGGTGCCCTGCCAGCGTAAACCGTTAGCGCAGGCGGGTGCATCATTCCATTATCATCCACTAAAAAAAAAATCGTAGGTGATGTTTACAGAATAGCTCTACAGTTATGTGGTAGCATGTTGTAATGCATTTAGGACTCCCCCTTCAATCGATTCCTCGTCCAATTCAAACGGGGATCGAAATTACGACGACCTGAGCCGAGGTTCGTTCTTCTAGCGGTGTCCTCAGACTAAAGTCGTGTCTATCAGTCGGGAGTTGTCCTTCAGCCTCTCCATAAATCCTTCCTTTGGTTTGGAGTGCCATCTGCACTCGCCCCCTATCGTCCGGTGAAGCTATAAAGGCCAGCTGCAGCCAATAGCATTAGAGTACTCAAAAAAAAGCATTTAGAAGTAGATCCGTAATACATGCCATGTCGTTGTTTCGGACCCTTAAGGTGATTGAGTTGAGGTCCAATAACCTTAATTTGTTGTGAAAATGAATCTTTGATGCCCTCGGTGGTCTAGGAGTTTAACACATCGCTTTACTTTCGATTACAACCATCGGAAGTAAAGCGATCTTTCGTAATCTCATTTAATAATTAATAACAATAATTTCATTCCCAGCCAACCCTCCCAACTAACATCATTTACTTTTCCTTATACCATACTAGCTGACTCGTGCAACTTCGTCTGCATTATACTTACTTGACGTTTACCATAATCTTGCGGAATAGTAATACGATGTTGGAGATTTGCGAATGTGGATGGATGGATGGATGTTTGTAACTATTTCCTGCAAAAACCACTGAATGAAACTTTACACTAATATAGCTCATACATCAGAATAACACTATAAATTAGTGTTAGTGGGCTATAAATTTAAAATGGGTGAAACCGTCGACACATCTGATCAAAAGTAAAAAAAGTTGGTGGATTCTTTTAAAGGTATTTCGAAGGAATAAAAAAAAATAGATGTTTGACAAAATGGCGGCTATTTAAAAAATTATTAATAATATTTTTATTTTAACTTTTAATTTCATTCACCAACATTTCCTTCACATTATATTACTTGTTTATGCCCAAGTCGAGTAACCGCCAGATGTGCAGTTAATGCGGCACATTACTGCCGCTAATCTGTGGGCGGAGTCGGGTGACAAACTGCTAGTTTTGATGGGCGTGCGCCATTGTAACCGAGTCGCGATTGTTAAACTTTTGTATGAATTAAATGGCGATCGTTTTGATGATTTCTGATGACAAAACGAGAGAACTTCTATAGGGCAGTTACTTAGATACTCCAAAATCATCGCATCAGCAATAGAATTAATTAAAGCCAATAAGACGTAACACTGCGACCTACATAGATCTATAGTGCTCGCCCTTTTTCTGAGTTCGCTACCTAGACTCGTCAGGGACAAGTATTGAAGGATATTCTTAGGAGCGATGGTTTTTATCTCCGCAGGATTGAGTGTAGGTATATTGGTATTCTGTGACATTTTGTATGTGTAATAAGTGTTATTGTAATTATATATTTTAAATAACATCTATTCAAAAGAGCAACACAGAAGTTTCTTGCTCATACTTCTTGTGATGAGTCTGCGTTTCGAATGAGTGATAGAATAAAAAAATATGACTATTCAAAAGTGCTTGTATTGAGTTTATTTAAATAAAGATTATTTCTATTTCCTTATATTGTTTTTTACTTTTTTTATAGCACAGGGAACAAATGATCTTGCTGGTCACCTGATGGTAAGTGATTACCGCCGCCCATGAGCACTCGCAACACCAGAGAAATAGCAAATACGTTGACGGCCTTTTAAGAAGGAATAAGCTGTTTTCTTGCAGTCCCAATATCGTATCGGTTCGGAAATACCATTGCTGGAAGTTGATTCCACAATGTGATTGTGCATGGCAAAAAGTTTCTAGGAAACCGCACTGTGGAGGACCGCCATTCAGCCAGATGATCAGGATGGTATTTTAGTTTCTGGCGGGTGGTACGGTGGTGAAACTGAGCAGCTGGTATTAATCTAAACCATCTTTAAGAACACTCCCCATATGCGGTAGAAAATTCACAGAGTAGCAATATCTCGGGAGCTAATGGGTCGAGTCTGTCACAAAGACGTCGATTTCCAATGATTGGCTGCTTCGGTTCTGAATACGGTTAAATGGATGAATATTTAGTATGTGTTGGATATAAACCTCCTTTGTGTTATGGACATATATTATTGTACATATAAAAAAGAGAAAAGAAATGTTTGCGGATGGTGTTTCCTTATTTGCCCTCTACATAAATAAAATCGCAATAGTATGTAGGTAAGATCAATATTGTAATGTACATTTGGTCAGTACATTCTCATCTGTTAATATACATCTCAACTTACGTCTATTTTTTTTTTCGGACTACTCTAATGCTGGCCGCAGCTGGCCTTTACAGCTTCACCGGACGTTAGGGGGTGAGTGCAGATGGCACTCCAAACCCGCTGAAGGACTTATGGAGCGGCTGAAGGCCAACTCCTGTCTGACGGATACGACTTTAGTCTGAGGGCACCACTGGGGGTTCGAACCTCGGCTCAGGCCGTCGTAATTTCGATCCCCGTTTGAATTGGACGGGGGATCGATCAGAGGGGCACTTACAACGACGTATTACTATCCCGAAACAGGGGGAAAGACATCATGAGTACATTACTAATTACTATTTACCCCATTGCTAGCAATGTACCATGTCAGGTTGACCTCCACGCGGTTCTCCTTGGAGACCGCGATAAATTTTTAGTGAATATGTCACGATGTGCTAACTGACCTGACCTCATGCTCATCTTATCATCCTCCACTGGTGCCCCGCCAGCGTAAACCGTTAGCGCAGGCGGGTGCACCATTCCATTATCATCCGTAAAAAACCTAGTTTATATCCAGTCCTAAGTTATGATGCGGCGTGGTCACCTTCAATTTACGTCAAACAAACAATAAAATCAACTATCTTTCATTTCTATTGTTGAAATGTCAAAGGGCAAACACATTAACTCGTGTGTCATATTGACAAATATTCTATCAAATATATGTATATACGAAAATGAATCTTATTACTATAGTCTTAGAGTCGATAGATATAATATTAGAGTCTTCTATTGTAAACTAATTTTAAATCGTATTGTATTGGACTTCAAGGTTCAAAATGGAATGTATGCATGTGGCAATGGTACGGGAAATCCTATAAAGCTTGCTGATTTATCTCACATACGATTTTGGACCTTAATTGTAGTAGAGTAGAATAAAATATTATTTAACTTGTGTGAAAATAATGTTATTTTGAGAGATGTTACAAATAATAGATTTAGCTCACTGACACGCCCACTTTTCGATAACATTGTAGGGTGACCGTGTACCTCGTCTTCAACAGTACGTAGTACTGTTCATGTTTATTTATTTTGAGTTTCTTTCGAGACTCTAAAGTATAAATTTTAATGGGCCCGATGGTAAATCTTCATACTATATATAAAAATTACGTGTAGTTGTTTGTCCGTGATGGACTCCTAAACTACTGAACCGATTACAAATTTGATTTGCACATTGTGTGCAATTTGATCCAACTTGAAAGATAGGATAGCTTACATCTCAATTTATAGTCGCAATATTATTTTATTCAAGAACCTTAGCCACAGCAACGCATGGCCGGGTCTGCTAATTACAAACAAAATAATATGACGACCTCGGTGGTCTAGCGGTTTAGCACACAGATTTACGTCCGATGGTCAATGGTTCGATTCCTCGCAAGGCTCAAACATTTGTACTCATGAGTATGATTGTTT
This sequence comes from Achroia grisella, assembly GCF_030625045.1. Lineage (NCBI taxonomy): Eukaryota > Metazoa > Arthropoda > Insecta > Lepidoptera > Pyralidae > Achroia > Achroia grisella. The sequence goes on from NW_026712626.1 coordinate 2,207,296, forward strand.
GTATCAGTCTGGGTGTTTCTATGTATACTATGTAGATATTTACAAAAAAAAATCTATGTATATGTATCAGTTATCTAGTACCCATAACACAAGCTAAACTTGGGTCTAGATGGCGCTGTGTGAATTGTCCTGAGATTATTATAATATCAAAAATAATTGCTTCTGTGGTAAAGACAGTGGCGGCAGTCTTCCACGATAGCGTAGATACAATATAGGTGACGGTTACCACTTACCATCAGGTGGACAAGGTGACGACTTGTTTACTGTTTCAATTATATAAAAAAATCTTAAATAATTGAACAACTTTTCAGTTGCGTCTCTTTGAAGTCGGTTAAAACTATTTTATTAATAACGTATAAGTAATAAGTTATGTCCATAGTAATATTCTAAATCGAAAATATGTCTGATTCAAGACTACAAACAGGTCTTTATACGACTTTTTTATTTTAATGCTGTTGTCCGCAGTTGGCCTTTACAGCTTCACCGGACGATAGGGGGCGAGTGCAGATGGCACTCCAAACCAAAGGAAGAACTCATGGAGTGGCTGAAGGCCAACTCTCGCCTGACGGATACGACTTTAGTCTGAGGGCACCGCTATGGTTTCGAACCTCGGCACAGGCCGTCGTAATTTCGATCCCCGTTGAATTGGACGGTGCATTGTCGCATGCCTTCTCCTTGTTAATGTGTATTGTGTGAATACAATATACTGGTAGAAAAAAGTGTTATTATTAGGAGTGGTAGAAATATTAAAGAAACTAATAATGTATATCACACGGCATTTATTATTTTTTAATTTACAATATATATACCTATATATAATTAATTAATATGCTATAAACTAATATCTTAAACATAAATTTACACATTGATTTATTGCGATTTGGACAGGGTTTGCTTTTTTATCAATTTCAAAAGAGGAGCAGATTCTATATTATTAATTATTATAATTAAAATTGTAGAGTCTATTTTTCAAAGTTAGAATTATTCTAATGCTAGTTGCCGCAGCTGGCCTTTACAGCTTCACCAAACGATAGGAGACGAATGTGGATGGCACTCCAAGTCAAAGGAAGGAAGGCCTGAAGGCCTGATGGATACGACTTCAGTCTGAGGATACCGCTAGAGGTTCTTATATAGTTTCAGACTTCGATCCCCGTTTGAATGAGCCAAGGGATCGAACAGAAGGGATGCCATGTCCAAATCGCAACCTCTAAAACTAATTAGGATGGTCCGCACAAAACTAAAAATATATACAACCTAAAATTAGCTAGGTCGGCCATTTTGATTACTGAAATGTCTCATATTGGCTTGATTCATTGTGGCCAACCTAGCGGACATGCTCGCCTCATAAATAGTGTTGCGACCTAAAACCGGATTTAGTATCGATTCTCGATTATCCGGTTGGTTTATTTTCGATGCACTCAAAAATGCTGACGTTTGCGATTGTAACAGACTGCCGGGTAATGGTTGTGTTCGGTCCAATCGGTATTGTAGGCCGTTTTGTTTCTCCATCTGGTGGTGTTGGGTGCGTACGGCGAATCGGTTCACATGAACCGGTATTGGTACAACTATTTTGGTGCCGGAACCGTTTTTCCCGCCGGAATGACTGCCAGACGCGAGGCCGGCTTTCACGCGCTTCCATTTCGCTCTTCGGTTTTGAAACCATATTTTAACCTGGAAAATAAGAAGCTAAATAAAGTCTAAAGTCTCTATATGGTTAATACTGAACTTCCTTTTTGCATGGATCTCGTTATCAAACTGCAAAAATCTATACATATAAATAAAATTGACGTGTCTGTTTGTAATATTAAAATAACCGTTTTTTTACTACATGCGTACGGTACATGCATCAAAATAACATTTTTCACAATTTTTGTCTGTCTGTCTGTCTGTCTGTTTGTTCCGGCTAAACTCTGTAATGGTTGGACCGATTTTGACGGGACTTTCATAGCTGATGTAATAGAGTGTAAGTTAGGCTACTTTTACTTTAGAAAAATAAAGTTAAATCCACGCGGACGAAGTCGCAGGTACAGCTAGTATATAATAATTTGCCTGTAGATTTAAAGGACATTAAAAGTGTTTCAGTATTTAAAAATATATTAATATTATGGTTAGGTACTCAACAAAGTTATTATAGTTTACACTAACATTTTTTATGTACTGCATTTATATATTTATGCAAGTATCCATATATTTGTATCAGTTGTCTACTATCTATAAAATAGGCTTAGGGTGGGACTAGATGGCGCTGTTTAAATTGTTCTGAAATACCTATTATTATTATACATGCCAGCTGGCTGGATCCGCGACTTCGTCCGCTTGGAATTTAACTACATTTTTCTAAAATAAAAGTAGCCTAAGTTACTCTTTATTACATCAGCTACCTGCCAATAAAAGTCCCGTCAAAATCGATCCAGTCATTTTTGAGATTAGCTGGAACAAACAAACATACAGACAGACAAATTTTATTTTGGTGTATGTACCGTATTTATATTCATATGCATGTAGTAAAAAACGGTTATTTCAATATTACAAACAGACACTCCAATTTTATTTACATGTATAGATAATTTCTGTGAAAGTACCTATATCTGGATGTTTGACATTTTCATAACTACTCAACTGGACGGACGGAGTATCACCAGAGCAGACATAAGCTATTATTTATCTAAAAAAGCAAGTAGAACCGCGGTTAACAGTTAGTATTTCATTAAAGATGTACCTGAACTTCACTAAGTTTCAAAGCGGACGCTATCTGAGATCTTTCCGTCAGACTGAGGTACTTCTTCGCGTGGAACTCCCTCTCCAGCTCCAGCAGTTGTTCGGATGTGAAGGCGGTCCTTCTCCGGCGAGCTTTGCTGGTCTCCCGCGGGGTGTCGGTACTGGAGTCCTCAAGGTCTGGCTCGGAGTCGTTTCCTGTGCAGACAGAAGATTTGGTTTTATAATTTTTTTTTTCGTTACAATTCAATTTATTTACTGTAACATGTGTACATAATGGTCTTAAACCTATGATTATTCAAAACATGCCCTGTCGGTACCGGTGTGTAAGAAATACAATATTTTGATTTACCTACATTGTTAGTTTTATGAGTATGGATGGATGTTTGTTACTCTATTAAGTAAAAACTACTGAACTGATTTTGAGTAAACTTTACAATGATATAGTTTGTACATCAGAAAACATAGTGTTATTCTGGTAGTAGTATTATATATACATATGTACATAGTATTATTATGTGCTATATCTGTATTATTTAATTTAACCTATGTGTTATTACGATCTGTGCCCAAACAAACAAACAGTAATCTATATCCACGACAAATTTCATGAAAACCCGTTCAGACGTTTACTGAAAAGTAACAAATAGACAGACAGTTATACGTACATTCGTATTTGAAATACTAGCTGGTTCTTGCTTATTATTTTTAGATAAATATAATATATGACTTCATTATATAGCATAGATTACGGAAACATATATGTTACACCAAAAAAAAACATACAAAAAATAGTACATATACATTACAGCAACAAAAACTTACGTAATAACAACAAACTGGTTTAACTGCCGTTTAACAAAAGTTAGTAATTCGTTTTATAGAAATTGCGTAAGGTTTTACAACAAACTGCGAGAGTAAGTTCTTAATCTACCAGAAAAAATATTTAAGTCTTATAAATCACTTTATTTTGTAAAAAATGTAAAATTGAAGAGTTTATAAATGATAATTATGTTTTTGTAGAGAAATGCTAACTTCAAATTCAGAGCGCTGAATATGTTATCTGATTGCACAAAGATTGAATGCGTATCAGTTTATGTACATGTCGATTGTCGCATACCTTATCCTTGTTAAGAGGACTATTACAAAATGATGCCGCTCAACTTTAGGTTTAATCGCATGGATTTACGCACACACACAGTAATACACGCACACAGACGCAAATAACCGTGTAGCTCAATCGGTGTGGATTTAGTATGAACCATTTTGATCCTTGTAATATTTTAATTAATAATGTGATATGTTTCTACTTAACTGAGACTACTTATTGGATTTTTTTAAATAACGTTATTTATCTTAATTATCAAAGTGCTAATAATGACCATATTTTTTTATTATATTATTCCTAGAGGGTTGATGTCAGGATGCTGGCCGATTGTACAACTAAAAGCCAAAACCTTAAGTAATATGAGTAACAAATAATTGGGATAAGGACAGGAAGATGAAATTACTATAACATAAATTTACTAATTAATTCTTCTTACATATTAATTCAGTTTATTTATTAATAGATACAATATAATTTATTATAAGAGTCGGATACATTATTGCCATATTCACTTGTTCTAAATATTATACTTAGCAAATAATTATTTTATTTATATATAATAGTTGTGTTTTCAAGGCTTTGTTTTGATTTAAAGGTCCCATCCTTATATGTATATTAGGTGTGTCCGCGACTTCGTCAGCGTGGTATAATGAAATTGACCAAATAAAGGAAATATATTTAGATTATAACCTAAAAAAGTTTCTTTGTTTCAATTAAACAATGACGATACTTTTATACAACCTTTCATCTCCGCTTTTAATCCCTTACAATACTTTTTTCGCACTATAAAGTAGTCTATGACCTTTCTCAGGGTATACTATCTGTGTATATGTATATCTATCTATCTATATAGACTACCTGTGTATATATATGGTAGTGAATTTACAAGGTACAGGGGAATAACACCCGAGTTTTCAGGAATGGCAACGCATGAGGGAAACAATGTGCTGATATGAACATGGCAGGTACTGCTCATGTATATAGGCGACGGTTACCCCTTTCCATCAGGCTGACGGCTCTCAGCTTGTTTGCCATTCTAAGTTGTAAAAAAAAAGCTTCAACTGCTATCATTGCTGTTCCTGCATCATTGACGTCGCTGCATGATATTGGCTGATATTGCAGCTTCTCGTTCTTGGTTGGCCGATTCTTGATAAATAATTAATTGTTAATGTCAAACCTTTTTATAAATTATTATAAGACGCCTCATTGATTATATGTAATGAAATCACCATGAGCTATAGAGATTTTGGACAGAACCTTAAAAGACCTTAGAAACACCTCTGCTCTCATTCTCAGATTTCTGAAAGACTCTCTGTGTCAACATCGTCTCCCTTATGGACTTCAATTGAAAGTTTAAAACTACTGACAAATTTGAGAGCTCATTTTTATGGAAGCACAGATAGTGATTTCCCACACTAAATGCTCAAACTTGAGGAAGGAATTTCTCAAAAGCATGATCCAGTCATGAAATTGAAGCCCGCCGAACATGTGCAATGGCGTCCCATTGGATATATTGCTTACTAAAGAATTGAAAGACAATTTAATTGTAGACCATTATAACCGGTACGTTAGCTGGGCAACCAGCTTATATACCAAGAATACCGATGATTCCAACTGATCTACCAATACCATTTTTACGGCTTCAATTTCCGGTTAAAATATCATCTACACATGTAATAGATCTATGTATGTTTTGATCTTAAAAAACTACGCAGATTTTGATTCTTTGTTATTTAATAGACAGAATAGATAGACTCAAGAGGAAGGTTTATATATAACGTCCCAATACTGTACACGGATCTTTAAACGCGCGATAACCTATATATCCCATATTCACGCGGGCGAAGCCGCGAGCTAAAAGCTAGTCTCTAAATAAAAACATTTATAATGTTGTTGACTTTTCACCCAAACACGCATAATTATTTGACATAACTGTACAGTAATGAAAGTCCAACGAGTATAATAACAGAATAGCTGCAATTTAGAAATATCTGTATTGTGTAAAATAAAATAAAATTGGATAAAATATCTCTAAACATTAAGGAATATAATTTATATATAATTTGGTAATTTATTTACAATCCACATTGCATACTAGATGATATACACTATATAACACAAGACAAATGTACGTAAAAATAATAATGGTATTTTTATAAACAATAACCCTATTTTAATTTAGAAAAAAACTACAAAATAAACATAGAGTAAAATTGGTTTCCATTTTCTTACATTTTTCTCTCAGATAAGCGTTATTTTTAAAAATACTAAAATGTTCTCTTTTTTAATTTTAACAATTAATTGCCATTAGTGTGACGAAATACCATGCTCTTGTGCTTTTCATAGTCCAGCAGGGTAGGTAGGTTTTATTTGTAGCATAACTGTACTTTTGTCTTGGCATGCTAAAATAAATATTATATATTATATATATTTAACAACAACTTTAAATTAATATTCGTAGAAATAAGTATATATTAGCAAAATTAATTAAATATTACTTAAATTATCAAAATGGTTTAGTCGCTCTATACTAATGTTCACTGACGAATGTCTTATCTTAGCGGTGTTGTAAAAAATAGCATAGATTCTACCTCGACGAGCGCTAGCGCAGCACTGAGAATTTACTTTTGGCGCAACGGAATTTATACAACTTTAAATTATTATTATTGTTTATTTTTTTCTTAGAAACTTATATTTTTTTTTCATATTTCTAATTTACAAGTATATTAACTTTATTATTATGTTTTTTTTTATGCAATAATTTCGTTGTATTTATGAGAAAATTAGAAATGATTATGGCAAAGTTTTGTTGAAATTTCGGGTTTAATTATGATCAATTTTTTAGATTTTTAAGTTGAAAATGAAGAAAAGGACGATGCTGTCTCAATTTATAAAGTAATTATCAAGTTTTAGTAAAGATATCATATCAATTTATGTTTGTTTATTAATGAACGACGACCCCAAACTTCTGTCATTTAGCGTTTTTGAATAAACTATTTTAGAAATTAGGAAGACTAACAAAGAGAAAATTAACATTTCAAAGATGTTGTTTTTAAGACTAGATATCTATCTATATAATTCAGGAATCAAAATGTATATCCGACTCTTAATTTCTTAGAACCAGAACCCCAAAGACACTGCTTTTAGGCCAAAAAATGTGAAAGGCCTCTTAATGTCTTTATACTTAGAACAATATCTATTTAAAAGAGCAACACAGAAGTTTCTGGATCGTTCTTCTTGTGGTGAGTCTGCATTCCGATTGAGTATGAGATAAAAAATATGTGACTATTCAAAAGTTGTTAAGTTTATTTGAATAAAGATTATTTCTGTTTCTAGAAAGTAGTTTCGTAGATTTCTTAACCTACAATATACCCAAACAAGGAGGGACACAGTCTTATTACATCAACATGGTTTGGGTTGAACTAATAAAGTTTTTTCCTCAAATTGACGTTGTCATCGATAATTTAAGGAAGCTGGAATAGCCCTCAGATGAAACGGTCAATAAAAAACGATGGAGCCGCCGCGTCAGCGCCCCGCCCTGCCCCTGTACTGGCCGGCTGTCATTTGACGATAGGGACAGTGATAAAAAAATATGACGTTCTCTTTTATACTGCAATGTTGGCGAACAAGCATAGGACCCATCTAAACGGTAAGGCGAAGTAATGTAGGGCATCCAATCTGGCGGTAAACGGTTACCGTAGCCTATGTCAATTAAAATGAAACACCCTTAAGAAACTGAATATACCCTCTTGAAAAACCCCATGCAATCTATTAAGAAAACCTCAGCAGGTAGTTCATTTCGCAATGTAAGTGTACGCGGGAGGAAGATCCTCTGAAACCGCACTGACCGAGACATATGTCCTAAGTTCTTACAAGCAGATGAACAGCCATAAAGAGCTGCCCAAGTACTGGCCGGCTGTCATTTGACGGTAGGGACAGTGATAAAAAATATGACGTTCTCTTTTATACTACAATGTTGGCGAACAAGTATAGGACCCATCTGATAAACGGTTACCGTAGCTTATGGACGCCTGAAACACGCTTAAGAAACTTAATATACCCTTCTTAAAAAACTCCATGTAGTCTATCAAGAAAACCTCGGCAGGTAGTTTTACCTGCCGAGGTGCAAGAGGTAGCTTCTCTGAAACTGCACTCTCCGAGATCATTTAGGTTCCATGAATGATGGGTGAATGTGGGGATGATTTCCCTGATAGCCGTAGGCATTATGTCGAACAATTAAAACATATGTTTGTCACGTAATTCCTAAAGATTTGCAAGAAATTTTGTATGTAATTTGGAAACACATTATTTTTATAATACAGTGGCAATCTAGCATATGGACCATCAGATGGTAAATAAAGTCGTGACTGGAGAAGACGAAGTCTAGACATAGCCGTAAAGAAGTACCGAAAATCCGAAAGTGGGTAAAATTTAGCCTGATTTCAATTTGCAATGTCAATGGTATCCTGTCATCACGCATCTGTCTATCACGCTCACCTGTCTCCTAGTATCTTGGCTACTACAGTTCGTACATACATCCTAGTATATTGGCTCCTTAACTATTCACTACTATACTTCGCCATACGATATTATCAAGGCAGAACAATTATTAAGCAAGTGGGTAGGATTGGTAAAATGAATCTCTCCTGTGTAGAATGATAAAGCGACCTCACGACTTCAGCAATAGCGCTCGTAGATACACCATGTAGGTTTTTATTGGGTAAGAATCTCACACATTTCCTCGCAGCCCTCTGCTTGGAGGACGTTGGAAATTGGAGTATCTTGGCTCCAGAATTCACTGCCATATCTCACGATATATGTCATGGCAGAACACAACTTATTAAATTAGGATAGTAAAATTAATCTCGCCTGAGTCGCAATAGAATGCAAAACGATATCGTGACTCCGGCAATGGCGCTGAAAAAACAGCGTGTGGTATTGGGTAAGAATTCCACACACCTCTCAGCTATCATCATCTGCTTCTTCCTTATCCCATTTATTTGTGGTCGGCGTTATATGTTTTTCTCTTCCATTCATCTCTGTTCGCAGTCATCCCGTTATTTACTCCCTTTCTCACCATATCATCTTCCACACAGTCCATCTCTTTTTCGGTCTTCCCCTACCCTTATAACCATCCACATTCATATGTAACACTGTCCTTAGGATATGATCTTCATACCTATGCATTACATGTACCACGATAGACGATTACTCTTTAACCTCTCCGACACCGGCGCCATTTTCATACTTCCTCTTATGTATTCATTCTTTATCTTATCCATTCTTGTCACACCATACATCCATCTCAACATTCGCATTTCAGTTGCATGCTGTCGTCTCTCATCCGTCGCCACATACACCACACACCTCTGACTGAAAGATGAGCTTTTGATTTTTCTACACAATAAACGGAAAAGGATGGTGAATCAGGTCCTTAGAATCAAACGGCCTATAAAAACGATGGAGCCGCATCAGCGCCACGCCCTGGCCCTATACTGACCGGCAGTGATTTGACTCAAGTTTCCTGATATTCTTCTTGTGTAATTTTTCCTATCATTTAACATTGTCAATTGGTTTAAATCTTACAAAGGCATGAATAAGTGAATGATTTATTATTGTTTTAATATATTCATCTTATCATCCTCCACTAGTGCCACGCCAGTGTATACTGGTAGTGCAGGCGGGTGCACAATTCCTTTATCATACACTAAAAAAACAGACCAATACAATAATCAGGCCTAGGATTTGTAAACCTATGTGCAATCTATACATATAAATAAAATTGGTGTGTCTGTTTGTAATATTGAAATAACAATTTTTTACTACATGCATTTGAATATCAATAGATAGACTAAAATAACATTATTTACAATTTTTGTCCGTCTGTTTGTTCCGGCTAATCTCTGAAATGGCTGAACCGATTTTGACGGGACTTATTTTAGCAGGTAGCTGATGTAATAAGGAGTAACTTAGGCTACTTTTATTTTAGAAAACTTCTTTTGAAAAATAAAGTTAATTTCCACGCGGACGAAATCGCGGTAACAGCTAGTTTGTAAAAACGTTGTCATTTTAGAATAACAAATGAAGGTCTGTCTTAGGATGTATATTAATTTGAACATTCCTCGCAAATAATAGTATGAAATAAGTTAAGACATTTATATCGTGCCTACTTATAACTTAATTTATAACACAAACTCAGTATTCGCCTGTGCAATTGTGCAATTTCCTTGAAAAAACAGCAATAAAGCCGATCCCTTTGGCAAATAAATACATTTATTTCTTATGGCCGCGCCGCCAACGATTGACAGTTATCGAACGCGCCAAATGAATTGTAAAAACACGACAAACATAACAATAGCAGACCGAGAAATGACAAAGTAGCTCTTATTTACCATCAATAAAGTTTAGATTACAAAAATGAAGATCATTAAAAAATGTAAACGCATAAAACTCGGTTCCCGCCATTCCGTCGCGATCTGAATTTTAAATTTCGAATTTGGAACGCATTCGTAAATAGTGCGTCCGAGCGGCGTGGCGGTGTTAAATCGATTGTAAATTTAAAATGCAGTTTCATTCCAATCGGATGTTTATCGGTAAATTTCGGTAAATAGACTCGGCGGCATTGCGGTCACGTGTCGGTTCTGTTTAAATTTTCACGTTGCACTGTCGCCGAATATTTTGTTGAATGTTTAAAGGTTTTGTTTGAATTTTCCTTGATTTATTACTGGGTAATAAATGCATACAATGAGGCAATGATGATAATTCAAATGCCTTATACCGGATTTTATTTAAAACTAGCTGTTCCCGCGACTTCGTCCGCGTGGAACTTAACGTTATTTTTATAAAAAAATACATTCTAAAATAAAAGTAGCCTAAGTTACTCCTTATCACATCAGCTATCTGCCAAAAAAGTCTCATCAAAATCGGTCCAGCTATTTCAGAGATTAGCCGGAACAAACAGACAGACATACAAAAATTGTAAAATATGTTATTTTGGTATGTAGGTACCGTATTTTTATTCATATTATTAGATATGAATGTAGTAAAATACGGTTATTTCAATATTACAGACACAATCCAATTTTATTTATATGTATAGATAATTCCAGATAGCTGCAAAGCAGTTTCTTTGTAAGATGTCGGTTGGAGGTTGAGATATGGCAGTTAATAGAGTACGAAATCATTCTAAGTCATGTCAATCTAATAAATAAGCATATTAAAAAATACTGTTCATTTAAAATTAACAATAACTATTGTAAGTATTATATATCATTTTAAAAGTATTTACATAATGTTTAAGACGGCGTGGTTAATTTAATTCACTTATAAAAAAGCAGGCAATTCTAGCTTCTAATTTTGAAAAATTTAATTTTTCTATTTAATAGATAATACGTGAAAAAAGTTTGTACCTCTTTTTACGAAAATTGCGCGGACCGAGTAGTATGAATTTTCGCACACTTATAGTTTACTAGCAGTCCCGGCAAACGTTGTTTTGCCTTAACATAAAAAAAAATAGGGGTGGACTACCCCTAACATTTAGGGGGATGAAAAATAGATGTTGGCCGATTCTCAGACCTACTCAATATGCTCACAAAATTTCATGAGAATCGGTCAAGCCGTTTCGGAGGAGTATGGGAACGAAAACTGACACGAGAATTTTATATATTAATATATAGAGTGCAGAATACTAATATTGTTTTTTTAATTACGCATAAATTAAATTAAATCAACAAAAAAAAACATGATTTTTCTATTTAATCAACGTATCAATACATGAAGCAATAACCTTGTACCCCTTTATAAAAATTGTGCGGACAGAGGAGTATGAAATTTAGCACACTTATAGTTTATATAGAGTACTAATATTGTTTTTTTTAATTACGCATAACAATACATTAAATTGAAAAAAAAATCATTACACACATGCATTTGACAAACACACGCATAGAAGTATAGTCTTAGATAAAAGAACCTTAATAATTCATTTAAACTTATAATTTAAATGAATTATCGTCAAATACTGTCCCATGGGACAGATGGCCGTGGGGGCAGTAAAGTACTCGAGTGGCGACCACGGACCGAAAGACGCAGCGTGGGAAGGCCTCCAGCAAGGTGGACCGACGATCTGGTCAAGATCGCTGGAAGGCATTGGATGCGAGCAGCGCAGGACCGATCGTCGTGGAGATCTTTGGGATAGGCCTATGTCCAGCAGTGGACGTCTTCCGGACTGAGATGATGATGAATGACCATTCGGTGATCACTAGTATAAGTATTGTAAATTTTGACAAGAATCCTCTCACATGTAAACATATAAATTGTATAAATGTAATCGTGTGATCTACACATGATGCCTAGATTAAAGGAGAGTAAGCTTAGATGTGAGGGATGATATGGATCAGTGGATGATGAAATATCTACTGAGCTACAGATAATAGCGGCTCCATTGCCGCTTTGTATTTATTATTATTTTGTTATATCTTAATGTTTTTTTTATTTTATTAATATGAATGTGTAATTAATATTCATTTTCGGTAGTGCCACAACTCTATTTAATAGTCCTAATAACCTAATATAAAACTTGTCTCCGAGATTAAAAAACAAACTACCCTTATTACTTATTATATATACGTTAACTACACTACACTTATTAATTATTATATATACGAACACTTTAATTTTATTTTTTTACCAAAAAAATAGACAAAAATCAAAGCAAAGGTGCAAATACTACACATCTAAAGTGCCAACAGTAGTAAAGTGACGTGTCTACAAAGTCAATACATCGATACAAATAGTGATAGAAAACCGATAATATCCGATTAGTTCTGGTTCCTTGATATAAATCGTTCACGCCACTCAATTCGCATCTGTACCGTGAAATTTCACATCGGTACGAGCGCGAGAACCGATTGTTGTAAACAGAAATTGTCACATCTGCTTAGTAACTTTTTTTCTAACTTTTTTTTACGTAATTGGCAAACAACACCTGATGGTAAGTGGCAAATGATGTCCATATATGAACAGCATCACGGATATTATGGTCACACGGGAGTGATCCCACTTGGTATCACTGATGCGTTACTATTTCGAAAGACTACATAGCTATGCTTTTGCTGGGTAGGTATATCTTTTTTTTTATAGCATAAGGTACATATCCACTATATAGAATAAGAAGAAACGAGCATGCAGCTCACCTGATGGTAAGTGATTACCGTCGCCCATGAGCACCCGCAACACCAGGGGAAATGCAAGTGCGTTGACGGCCTTTTAAGAAGGAATATACTCTTTCCTTGAAGGTCTCAATGTCGTATCGGTTCGGAAATACCATTGCGGGAAGGTGATTCCACAATGTGGTTGTGGGTAGCAAGAAGTTTCTCGTGGGCGGCGGTAATCACTTACCATCAGATGGGGCTCAAACTCGTTTGTTCGTTAGGCTATAAAAATCCGTGAATAGAACTATAGAACTCTCTGTGATATACTTAGGTAAGTATATCACATATCTAGTACAATACTGGTGTACCTAATTAAGAAATTTGAAATTTTTGATATTAGACTATAATTCCACAGTTATAAAGTGGACTTTCCAAAATTTGTTATTTATGAGTTACGCCAGTATTATAATAAGTGTGCTATATATGTTAGAAAATGCACAGAGATGCTATGTCTCTACATTACATCGAAATTGTGTACACAAAAGCAGCTTGGCTGCTGAATTAAGCGAGAAGCAATCCTGCAGATTACTTTATACACACACTATTTCTAGTAAAAACCAATACTAAAATATATTTACACATAATGTCTTTTAGTTATCATTAGATAGTATAAAACAAAGTCGCTGTCGCTGTCTGTCCGTCCCTATGTATGCTTAAATGTTTAAAACTACGCAACGATTTTGAAGCGGTTTTTTTTAATAGATAGAGCGATTCAAGAGCAAGGTTTATATGTATATTACATGTAGACCTGGGCGAAGCCGGGGTGAGTAGCTAGTCTATACATATAAATAAAATTGGAGTGTCTGTTTGTAATATTGAAATAATCGTTTTTTACTACATACCTACATATGAATATAAATACGGTACATACAACAAAATAACAGTTTTTACAATTTGTATGTCTGTCTGTCTGTCTATCGATCTGTTTGTTCCTGCTAATCTCTGAAATGGCTGGACCGATTATGACGAGACTATTTTTGGCAGATAGCTGATGTAGTAAGGAGTAACTTAGGCTATTTTTATATTAGAAAAAATATTTTATTTTAGAAAAATAAAAGTTAAATTCCACGCGGACGAAGTCACTAGTACCTATATTTATAATGTTAATTAAGTTATTATGTTATATTATTTAAAGTTTTTAGTATTAGGTTCATTGTTCTAGTAGGTACATTTTTTTATTTCTATTTAATTAAAATAATTAGATATTTATGTTATTATTAAATTATATTAAAAAAATAAAAGGTCGTTCAGCAATGTTATGAGTAGATAGTTTTCTCGAATACTCTGTCGATTTTTTTCTTCTTTTGTAATCGATTTGGCAAGTCCCATGTAAGAAATTGTAATTATTTTCAAACTACTGCCAAAAAGAAATTCTCAACAATTCATCTATATTTTATGGGTATGTGTTATATATTTTATTATGGATGATAATGGAATGGTGCACCCGCCTGCGCTAACGGTATACGCTGGCGGGGCACCAGTGGAGGATGATAAGATGAGCATGAGGTTAGGTCAGTTAGCACATCGTGATAAATCATCTATAGAGCTCATCTTATCGTCCTCCACTGTTGCCCAGCGTATACCGTTAGCGTAGGCTGGTACACCATGGCATTTCGACATTTTACAGCCTTAGTGATCTCGTGGTTAAGTACACGTTTTTAATTCCGATGGTTGTGGGATCGTCTCCATACAACACGGTACAAACATTTGTATTGATTAGCAAGATTGTTTATTCGGTCTGATTGTTTTCTATGCACATTATGTAAATCTCTATTGTATTACAAAAATTGTATTTAATTATTTCTGTCAATTGTATAGTACCCATAACTCTCATAAAAACAACCTTCAAAATAATAAATACAGCAATTGTTTATAAAATATAACCTAATTCAAACATAAATTATTAATTCCAAATGGCGCGAAACTGCTATTGCGCAATCATTAGCTATTCAATTAGTGATGTGATGCGTTAATTCGGTTACTATTTAATTGTCGATTAAACGTATTATAATATATGTATGTAGGTAAATGGTATTTATTATTTAGTTTAAAATGCGAACTTTATCGTTTATTAGACTATGGTACCTACCTATCAGGTTGTTTTACTTATTTGTTTACGGCACGGCGCTTCAAGGATTTGATAGTGAAAGCATCTACTTTGATGATCTACTCCTACCTACAAAATTATTGCTATTCGTCAGTATCTTTTCACATAATGTTTAAAAAATGTAGGTAATGTTGGATAATATAATCTTACGAATATTATAAACGTGTGGATGGATGGATGTTTGCTACTTATCATGAAAAAACTACTGAATCAATTTTAATGAAACATTACATGAAATAATAGGCTATAAAAAATGACTTTTAAAAAAAGGGTTCATTTTAAGTGTACCTATATGAATAAAGATGTCTATTTAATTACCTAGTTATTAATTAAAAATTTAATTTATGATTTCAAATCAAATTCATTTATTGCTTCAGTATTTATACAGATATTAGGTAAATACCGAATCAGTTACAAAATATATTAAAACATCAATTTTTATGAATCGTTAGTATAGGTACCTACCGTTCTAAAAAAATTTAGGTACTTAATTTTCATTCTAGATAAATTTCTTTAGAATAATCACAAACTTGCCTTTATTTTTAAGTTGGGTACAATATTTTTCATTAATATATTATATATTTATACTATAATATTAGTATTTATATATACGAAAATTTTTTGAAGATCTATGTACCTATACCACTGCCCTTCAACCGCTTTCTGTTCCTACCTAATGGTTAACTGGTAAACAATGCCTTATGGCATAAAGCTTGCCAATTTATAAATACAATACTATACTAAACTACCTAAATAAATAAATATCGTCCTGAACTATGTTAAATAGCGCTTTAAAAAGTGAATAGCACTTTAATTTATTCTTAGTTAGGTACCATAATTTGTCTATGGTTAATTTAAAGGATAAAAAAGTATCACCTTGAGTGTTATCTTCGCCGCCGTCGCTTTCCACCTCACTGCCAACACTGACGGGGCTATCTCTCTTCTCTTCTTCTTTATTCTCCGTCACTGTTGCACCCTGACTAGAGTTAAAAACCCTCGATAACCAAGGTTCATGATAACCTAGTAGAAAAGGGAAACTAACACCGCTCTGCTGCAGAAATGGCGCATTAAAATAATAACGCATCCGGTTGATTTCCTCTAACCTTTCAGTGTCATCTTCTTCGGAGTTTCTAGAATGTTCTGATAGGTTATTCTCTATATCAATGTCGGGTGATTTTCTATCTGTACCGATTATGGATTCTATTGAGAAAGGTTTTGGTGTTTTTTTTTGAGTCTGTGTTTCTCCTATATCTGATTCCATCGCACTTATTCGATTAAAAAAATATTGCTTTTATAAGTCTTTCACTGTCTATGTCATAATAACTTGAGTCGAAAGAAGATTTAACAACACAACACTATTGTTCTAAATTCAAATTTTGTTAACGCGCCACACGTGCTATCGCCGGAGCATACTCGCGACGTACTCACGTTTGTCGACGGCTTTGCCCGCCACGCCCACATACGGGGTGTAGTCAAAGTGTAATTTTATTTTATTAATAGCTTACCCAAGCCGAGCGAATATAAGCTTTATTACCATTGTCGTAATACTACTATCATTATCGGGACAGTCTATTTCCTTTAAGGCTCAAATTCTTAACCGGCCTATTGAAATCTAACTTAGTTATGTAGTCATTACGGTCCATTTTGTGGAAATAGTTGTTCTTTACTTTACCGGAGTACTGCTGAGCCATATTGAACTTTATAGCCTTCATCATAAAATTGAGTCTTTGTAATAAACATATTAAGATATAACCTTTTTCTGTAGAGCGGAGAATGATTAAGAAGACTTTTGTGTGCCGAGGAAACGGGACACACGTATGCTATTACAACGATTCTAAGCGAGATAGAGAGAGTGATGCTTGCGGACGCAGTGTACACTAGTAATTGGTGGTGATCAAAATGTTTTGCCAGTGTCAGCGCTTAGTACAAATTCATCGTTTTGTGCTACGTTTGATGTGGGTTCTACACTTGTTTTATTTAGGAAAATTCTCCTCGAACATGCTTGCGTTGTTTTATTAGATACTAGCTGTGCTCGCTTCACCCGTATTAAATCTATCCTATATGTTATTCTGATGTATAAGCTATATCACTGTAAAGTTTCAACAAAATCCGTTCAGTAGTTTTTGCGTGGAATAGTAACAAACGTCCATCCATACTTACAAAATTTCGCGGTTATAATATTTTTAAGATAACATTATGAGAGTTGTTTATTAACCTATGTTTCTTGCAGTAACGTCAAGTGATTCAAGATTGATTTACTTCTTGAATTCAATACAATTCAAGAAGACAAAAAGTGTTAGTAGTTTTGTCTACAGCATAGAAATATTCTTAAGCAGATCAGCCGACGTTGTTGTCGCTAGTAGGTAGGTACTATACATCGGGATTCTATCAGCCATTTAACATTTTGCCAAACTTAAAAAAAGATGTACTTAATCTATATCTATCTATTGGTTTAATTTAGCTATTAAACCATCATCATGGTATTTTAATCAATTTGCATATTAACTTCTTTTTACTGTCCTTCTCCTTAATGTGAAATTTTTCTGTTATTTTCCTATAGTTCTCTCTATATATATTTTCTTTTTTTTCTTACTTTCATTTTGAGACTGTACGTATAATTTAATTATCAGATCGTATGTATATTATTTTTTTATAGAAATTCATGTAGGTATAAATATTTTGCTTCATCTCATTTATATTAGTGCACCGCCAACAATCTTTCTCTGCACCACACATGGTAGATAACGATAGATATGGTTGCCTCGTAGATAACGCCGCAAGGTATTAAGTCCGCCATATGTACACATTATTTTGGGGCATTAAAGTTATATGAAACTAGTTATCTCGGCAAACGTTGTTTTGCCTTAAAATAAAAAAAAAATTAGGGGTGGACTACCCCTAACATTTAGGGGGATGAAAAATAGATGTTGGCCGATTCTCAGACCTACTCAATACGCTCACAAAATTTCATGAGAATCTATCAAGCCGTTTCGGAGGAGTATGGGAACGAAAACTGACACGAGAATTTTATATACTTATAAGATATCTCATACACAGCTCATTGCATCGCAATAAAACTAGAATAGATGCTGTGTCTCTTTAATTAGTCTAGTGGACTGTCCTGTGTGAAGTGAGCACGGCCACTTGGCCGACGCTGGTCATTAGAGAGCAATTTACCCCCTCCCCTCATCACTTAGCGCACCCCCGCCCTGCTCCTAAATTGATTGTGGCTATTTCACAGACCGCTGTGTGTCGCAGACAATTTATCGTTTTAGTTCATGGCCATTTATCATGTTTTGTTACATATCGTTTTTATATTTTAGACTATCTTGTCTATGATATTTTTATGTTAGTGGAAGTTTTCTCTGAATGAGACTCAAATAAGTTTTATGATTATAAAAACCTACTATTTTATATACTATTAAGTTTTTACTTAAGTTTTGTTCTGCGTTGGCTGAGTGAGTGAGAGTGAGGTTGGCCTGGTCCATTTGCTTCTTAATATTGTTCCACCAAGGCCTGGCTTGCCTCTACCTCTGGTCGAGTTTGTTATCTTGAGCATGTTCATAACTACGTAGTCATCTTCGCGTCTTTGGATATGGCCATACCAGCTTAAGCGACTTTCTCTCACTTTTACTACGATAGGAGCTACTCTGAGGGAATCTCTAATAGGTAGGTATGGGGGGGGGGGGGAAGGGATTGTTAGTAATGTGGACTATTGACCACATTGCTAGCAATGTACCGTGTCAGGTTGACTTCCACGCTGTTCCTCCTGGAAAGCATAGTGATAAATTCTTGGTGAATATGTCTCGATAGGCTAACTGAGTTGACCTCATATTGATATAAATAAGTCAAGTTCACGTCCACGCGTCCTCCTAGAAAGTATCATGATAAATTCCTTGTGAATTGGCTACAAATTGCTAACTGATCTTACCTACTGTTCAGACGATCAGATCAGTGATCAGTGGTGATACGATTATCATCCTCCACTGGTGCCCCGCCAGCGTAAACCGTTAGCGCAGGCGGGCGCACCATTTCATTATCATCCATAAAAAAAATAGGTAGGTATACTCGTTGCGAACTTTGTCCGAGTATATTAGAGGTTATGGTACATTGTCTAAATAAAAAAAATGTCATAAATTATTTTACAATGTGCCAGGCGTAACGGAAAACCGGGCGTTTGATTTATCAATTAATGGTCCATTGTTCTGATTTTATTGGCACGCTGTGTGCATTCCGAAGGAGAATCCGTTGAGATGCCACAGTGGTGGTAAAATCGGACGGTACAGTAGCTCAAATTTATGTGAAGGTAAAGAAAGAACACTGTAATATAAATCGATCGATATTTCAAAGTTATAGATACCAAAGACTAACAATATATATTTTTTTGATGTAGGATAATAATAATAATAATAAATAACACTGGACAATTACCTACATAGACAGTCAGACAATTATGGCCACAAATGGCCAACTTCATGATCATCCTACTTATAAAAAACATATTGTCTTTGGCATCATAACTCCGAAATATGGATCAATTTGCTCGCACGGTGTAAATATTTGTATTCATATTGAGTAGATGGGTTTGTATCGGTCTGGGTATTTTCTATGCATATTATGTATGTATTTACAAAAATTTAGGAATCTAAGTATCTATATCAGTTATCCAGTACCCAAAACACAAGGTTTGCTTAGCTTGGGACTAGATAGCGTTGTGTAATTTATTCAGGGGATATTATAGTATTGCATTATACTGGCTGTGCCCGCGATTTCACCAGCGTGAAATAGCCTATTTGTTATTCTGATGAACAAGTTCATCATCATCATCATCGCAGCCCGGAAGACGTCCACTGCTGGTCATAGGCCATAAGACATAAGACATGAACAAGTTATATTATTGTATATAGGTACGTATAATTAGTAAAAATCACGGGATCTTACCACGTTTTATATTTATTTGCTGAGTTTCCGATAGTTGGTTAGATAGATGGTTAGAGAGGCCAATGAAATACAGAAATATAAAATTTTCAATCGAGAAGACGGTTATAGGCACTCTAATGCCTGGAATCCAGTGATTGATTTAATTAAACAAAAACAAAAAACGCAATCGGAAAGTGTATTAAATGTACGTGAAGATACTGTGAGTACAGTTTGCCGAGATGAATATCGAGCGAGTTCCAGTAGTAGCAACAAACGAAGACGTGTGAAGGTAGACGCATATGTCTGCCCATAAAAAGATTTATTTTCCATCTACCCGCTGCTATTCAGTTTACCCGTGATCATGGTGGTTGAAACACTGCCGAAATATCGGGAACTCAGCAAATAAATATAAAACGTGGTAAGATCCCGTGATTTTTACTAATTATACATATAAATAATGACCGCGTCAAATTTAAAACAGTATATATTATTGTAATTTTTTTTATGTAGGTATATTCAGTAGTTTTTACGTGGAAGAGTAACAAATATCCATCCATTCACACTACTACTACTATTGATTCACAGTTGCAACTGCAAACTGTAAAGGTACAATTCGGCTTGCGTCTACAAATAGGTAAGGTATATTTTTTATTGGGTGGTTTGAGCTGTTGTCAGGTGCTATGACCTGTAATACTGCTAATTGTATAGATCTATTATCTACTTTTGTTAAATTTCAGTCTTATTTTTTTAGCAGTTTAAAAATAGTTCGCAAGTTATTAAACTTTTATACAATAACTATGTTTTATTGGGCTATTGTAATGTGCTAAGACCTATAACATTGCGACCTGTATAGATCTATCATGCTCGCCCTTATTCAAAGTTCGCTACCTAGACCCGTCAGCGACAAGAATTGAAGAGTTTCTTAGGAGCGATGGTTTTTATATCCTCAGGATAATGTATACTTTCCAAAGATATTTTGTTTATGCATGAGTGGGCTACAACCACATGGGATGTGTAGTGGCGTTTCCTCTTCTGTTAGGAAATCTGCAGATTGATGTTAAGCTGAGCCCTAATTTCGCCATGTGCTTATTCAGCTTGCAGTGTCCAGTGAGGGTTATAGTCATGATTATATATATAATGTTTTTACTCAATAGTAACATTCTATTGGAGTACTGATAGGTAGAGTATGGGTATGTAGCTGTTTGTTATATTACTGAATATAAATTATTTACCCAGCAATTCGAGTACTGAATACGACATGTGGGAACGTTGGACGAGACCCGACTGGGAATCGAATGCCGACCCGACAGCTGTCAATCAGCTACTGATTAATATGAAAATAATTTATTTACTAAATTCCAATTAGCATTCCTTTGTAGGCATACTAATGTACCTAGTATCTAGTTTAATGTGTTGCAACTTAAATGTTTATTTAAATTGTCTTAGTCTTTTGTTTAATAATGAAAGTTAAAAAGAAAGAAAATATATTTATTTGGCGCATACAAAATAATCAAACCACATATTACAAAAATTATAACTAATTATTTTAAAAATACAGCTGCGACCAAATTGATTTTCACTCAGCTTTGTGTTTTTGCTGATTTTCAGTGGAATCTTGTAGAAATTAGTGTAAAATTGTATGCTGCCTGTGACCTTTTAATCTTTTAATTATTATTATTAATGTTGTAGTTTTATTTTATCTGTACGGTATAAGGTATACGGAGAAAATATATTCAGAAAAGTTTTGACAACAGAATGATGTGTCAAAACAAGAATGTAATATAAAAGACCTAATAAATTCAAATACAAATTTAGAATAAAAATACATTTCTGATTAGCCTAGATTATTAGATTATTAGTTTTTAGATAATTAGATAATTGTTGTAGAATTAAGATAGCTTACAACTAGACAGAGGTGCGTAAATTATACTTATCATCATCATATAATGACTATTCAAAATTGCTTCAATGTAAGTTTATTTGAATAAATGATTTTCTATTCTATTCATCGCAGCCCGGAAGACGTCCACTATTGGACATAGGCCTCCCCCCAAGGTCTCCACGACGATCGTTCCTGCAAATTCAAATTCAATTCAAATTCAAAAATCATTTATTCATGTAGGACATTTTAGCCGCTTATGAACGTCAAATTTTTACATTATAATTTTATTTTTTTCCCTACCGTCCAGTTCGGTATATAGATCCAATTGAGAAGAACTGGCAAGAAACTCAATTGAATTACTTTTTTTTTAAAGCCAGTTTATTTACAATGTATATTTATATAGGTGTCTATGTCTAACATTAAATGAAAATTCAGTGCATGAACAACTATTGCCATGCACACTCGTCATTCAAGTAATCGTTTAGTGAGTAATAGGCTTTGCTCAGTAAATATGATTTAACAGATGTTTTGAATTTATTTAAGGGTAATTCCAACATATCCTTTGGTATCTTATTGTAAATTTTTATACCTATTCCCATAAAAGACCTATTAACTTTTTCTAAACGATACTTGGGGACAGCAAGTTCAATCTTGTATTAATATTATGAATATTGCTGTTTTTTGGAAATAAGTCAAGATTTTTATGAACATATAGGATATTTGAATATATAAATTGAGAAGCAACGGTGAGAATATTTGCCTCTTTGAATTTCTCTCTTAATGAGTCACGACTCTTCATACAGTAGATCGCTCGAACGGCACGTTTTTGTAATATGAATATATTTTTAATATCTGCCGCTTTTCCCCATAGTAATATTCCATAAGAGAGTAAACTATGAAAATAACTATAAAAATAACTTGCGCTAAATATAATAAATAACTGCGCTGCTCACGTCCAATGCCTTCTTGCTATCTTGACCAGATCGTCGGTCCACCTTTCTTCCATTATACTTAGGTATAGTTATTATTATTATTGATTTATACATTTTATATTCTCGTATTTCTTCAATGTTATATGTTAAGGTTACCGGTCATAATGACCAATCATTCTAATAACTGTTTAATTTATTGTTATTTTATGTTCTTGTAAAAATTTGCGCACGATACGACATGTATTTATTGCTGCTTTCTGCATTGTGTTATATGTATTCAGCGGTACATTTAAGATACGTAGACTATGTTATTATTATTATTATTATCCTCACTATCGTCTCACTCTCTCAGATTATGCTGATTGTTTTCCACACTTTATTTTTCTTTTCGACTTTCGCCGGTAGTTTTAGCATGTACGGGTTTTTTTTTTAAATGTGTGGAAAAATCTTCAACAAGACCGTCACCCCGTCGGAAGGATGGCGAGGTGGTGTGTGGGACTTGTACCCACTAAAAAACCACACGGTATACCTCGAGGTGCCGCGGGCCGAAGTCCGGGGTTCGCACTCAACCCAGACTTCGGCGGCTTGGCCTGTCCTGTAGATGTTGTAGGACAGACCCTCGCTCTGGTTAGGGTGCTATGACTTGCACCCTACCTTCTCGTGGAGACGCGTGGACAAGCGCGCACCTCCTGGGGCCTGGTTGTGGGGTGATGCCTCTCTCAAGGCATGCACCTTGGCCCCCGTGGGGGGTAGACTCGGGACGGAGTTGGGCTCGTCCTGACGTCTACGCCTGGTCCTCCGGCGGCGGATCATTGGGACGGAAGGATCGTACTCCCGGTCCCTTTCCGCTGCCTCCTTCTGCGAAATAACTTCTTCGCAGACAGTGAGCACTGGCATGTACAGGCCTAAGCCAAGTACATAGCAATGTTATATTTTTAGGTGAATATACTATAAATATCGGTCTAATCTGTTATTATTATTATTATTAAGAAATATCATCTGCTTAAGTCACTATGTCCATCCTAAAATTAAGTTTTAGTAATTATGTACCAAAACATTATCATAAAGATAGACAGTGATATTTGTAAACAGCGAGGGCAGAGTTTCTCAGCAGTTTTTCTTGATTTGAAATAATTGTATACAAGTAGGTATCTGTAATTAGATTTAATTAAAAAAATCATTATATTGTATATACCAATAATAAAGTCCCACATTTATTCTTTCACAAGATAACCCACGCTATTCCAGCAACGGTTCGTTTATTTTAATCATATTACAAAACAAATTCTAGACACCGAGCAATTTACTCGACAAATCTCATTCCCGACCATTAGACGAGACCCCGCGCCATTACCGCACCCTCCCATAAATCTGCGGTAATAGAATCAACTTATTCATAACAATGTTAATATGACCATAAAATTAAATATTAAAACATCCTGTGAATGCTCCCGATCTTCATAATCGAATTATCGCATCTCCCTATCTATAATCACAATGGGTATACGGAGGAACGAGACGGATATATTTACATAGACGCGCCTCGAGTATTTGTCCCGTAAGTAATGAGCGCGGTCACGCCCCGCAATCAGAGTACTAAGCGCTGATTGGTTGTGTTTAACGGGCTCGAAATTTGAAATCTGAACTTTTTTTTTAATTTTCGTTCATTAACGGCTTGTGCCGGGGCGCGCGTCCGACGGCCGTCAGCTTTACAACAATTCAGTTTTTAATTTTTAATGGATGATCTTGTTATGTTTATCCCTTGGGGTGTAATTTAAAAATAGATATATTTAACGCTATACTTAATTTACTATTCTCGTTGCTGAAAATAGGAGTTCTAAACCTATCTAGGCAGATACTTGTTACTTCAACCAATGATCCTATCCAGGTATTATTCATATTTATTGGTCCCATAACAATTTTACAATTTTGAATTGTAGTTTAAGTTTTAATTTAAATTGAAATCATTACCTACTTATAGAAATATGTACGTACTAATCTATGTACGTAGATATAATCTAAATGTTGATACGTTTATTTAAACAAAAACAAATAGGTAATGCCAGAAAATATAAGCCGTGTACATATATCTAATATAACTAGGTATATTTCATTTGATTAAGCTTTTCTAAAGTTTATTTTTATCATGTTTAAGTATTCACAAAGTAAAAAAAAAGTTAAGTCCGAGTATTATTATATGATCTCATAATAAGTAAGCAAAACAAAAATAATTCTAAATTCAAATTCGCCACCCCAAACGTATCGAATGATCCCCAGTCATGTCACATCACTAGAGTGCACTTAAAGTGCGTGACTAAAGCCAAAACACGACAAACTTATTTGTTTCAGTCGTGAAAAAGTTTCGCATCCCTATTTCGATAGCCAAAAAGGTGCATATTAGATTAATTTTACTTTTTCGATTGAATATAACAGTAAAGTACGCACTAATAAACAACAATAACACTACAAAATATCTTTATGCTTTCTATGTTTCCGTAAGCAATTACGTTTAAGGACTGTTTTGGCTTATATAATAATTTATAACTGAAACTTAATAGGTATAATAGCATTAATAAGTAAAACGCCCCGTTACGTTTTGACTTTTGAAAATAGAATATCGTACATTTGACATTTTGACAGTTCCCAAAAAGGGCGCGAAACAATCAAGTAGCACATTTTTTTTAATAATATATCTAATGACGCTGGCTGAAAGGAGATTTCCAAGGCCGTAAAATACTTAATAAAAAAAAAAAATATCTAATGACGCAAAACCCAGGACAATTCACATACTGCTATCTAGTCCCAAGATAAGCAAAACTTTGTTTTTTGGGTACGTTATCATCCATTAAAAATATGAGATAGATACTTATGTGTATTTATACATTTATTGTCTCCCTTTCTTTCTATTTTTAAAGCTTATTATGGAAAAATATATCATCACCACTCTTAATTAGGACCATAATTGCCCAATTATGAGCTGTTGGCATCATCTATCAGTCTTCATGAGGGTCACGGTGGTCCAGCGTGTGCTAAACACACCGCCTTACTTCCAATGGTTGCAGGTTTGATTCCTAGTGTGACATGAATAATTCTATTGATGAATATATCTGTTTGTATTGGTCCGAGTACTTTTTGTGTCTTTTATATATGTACAAAAAAATATTTCCATGATTTGTATAGAAACTACTCATAATACAAGCTCAATTTAGCTTGGGTTTAGATGGGGCTGTGTGAAATGTGTAATGTTATTAAAAAACTTGAAATTCATAGCACTGACAATATTATCTGATTATACTAATAATGAGCGCGTAGCGATTTGATATGATATGTTGATTATCGCATGCCTCTTACTTGTTGTACTGTAATTATTTATATAAAAACACATCTATTAAAAATAGCAACACACAAGTTTCTTGCTCATTCTTCTTGCGATGAAACTGCATTACGAATGAGTGGTAGAATCAAAATATGACTATTCAAAAGTGCTTGTAATGACTTTATTTGAATAAAGATTATTTCTATTTCTATTTCTATATCTATTTTACAGAAATAACACTTAATTCGATAACCGCTAGTTCCCTCTATTCATCCTCTCCCTAACTCCCTCGTTAGTTCTCTCTATACCCAAATGTATCTAAAACCTTGAGCAGTAAAATAAGTACTAAAAAAAAAAGTAATAGACAAGCAGAGTAATTTTCGTATTTATAAATATGATTTGTGATGTTTCTTCCATATACTGAAAAAAGAACAGATTAAAAACTCGCCATCTTATTATTTTCGCGCGCTGTCAACTTGGCAGCTGAGCGGAAGGGGCGTGGCTTCCGGCCGCGTTCCGTTTTACGCAGTGAAATGACATGATCCATTAAAGTTGACCAGTTCGTGTTGAGCTCCCCTGGTTGTTGTGGTCTCATCTCCGTCTGAATAGACTTCGAGACTTTGATGTTGAGAAATATAATAATACCTATAGCTATTTTGTTTTTATGTATAAAAAATTGAAAGCTTTTTAAATAGAAAAAGATATGTACTTCTTAATTATTAAAGAGATTGTTTAATAACTACTTACATTTGTTCTTAAATAACAACCACATATCCAACTACCAACTATTTTCTTTTTTTATTAAGTTTTGGACTATTGTCATGTGCAAAGACCTGTAGCACTGCGAGCTGCATAGATCTATTGTGCTCGCTCTTATTTAAAGTAAATATGCAGACAACCTTATAATTACATGAGACGTCATCTTATCTTATTTTTTCATGTAATTGACTACGATTTCAGTATCTACATAACTATGGTGTCAGTTATAGAAATACCTACATAAAAAGAAAAAAAAATACAGCATTATTACATAAAGTGTCCACAGATTATTAAAATATCCTCCAATTCCTTACAATCAATATAAGTTACATATCATCATCATTATCATTACATAGTATAAAATAAAGTCGCTGTCGCTGTCTGTCCATGTCCCTATGTATGCTTAAATCTTTAAAACTACGCAACGGATTTTGAGGCGGTACATGCACATCCGTGCGAAGCCGGGACGAGTAGCTAGTCTAATAAATATAATACAGAAGTTGTCTTATAAATAATCTTCATAATTTTCCCCCTCAACATTTATGAATAGTATACAAAATAAATCATACCCAGCCGTCCATCTTATAGTTTGCACGTCGGAGTTCAAGTTATAATGGTCATCACTTAATAGGATAGGACAGATTAATTCATGCAATTTATTGCGTGAAACGAAACACGATCTAAAAGTGGAGATACTTAGATCAAATGAATCTCTCTCACTTACTCTCTTATTTTTTTTAATCGTACTAAGAGCATTCCTTAGTGAGTATCATTAGATAGTATAAAACAAACGCTGTCGCTGTCTGTCCATATGTATGCTTAAATCTGGAAAACTAGGCAATGGATTTTGAACCAGTTTTTAATAGATAGAGTGATTCAAGAGGAAGGTTTATATATATAATACATATACACCCGTGCGAAGCCAGGGCGAGTATCTAGTTTATATTAGTAAGGATATCGAACCGTAATAATTGATTATAGACCGCAGCTAAAACTTTTAAAATTGACCCCAACCCTACAACTGCCGTGTAATTGCTGAGAAACATTTAATTAATAAATCAACAGGGTCATTACAATATTGGATCCGATAATTCATAAAACACATAGCAATGAAACGAACGCACCAATTACGTTCCCACAACACGGGGCAATTTGTCGAATAAATATTTATTTGTAATTGCCGAGAGCTGGCGCCAATGTTTGTTCAAACATTTTTAAGTATTCAAAAGATTAAAAAAGAAAGCTGTGAAGGATGGAGACCAAGATGACGAGCAAAAGTAAAACGGCACCGTTGTAGTTGAAGAATAATTGTGTATAAATTGACTTATGTCATATGAAAACAATATAATATTTATAAAAATATAGACACTAAAAAAGGCATATAAAATAGTTTTCAACAAAAGCGGTCCTTAATGTGACATAACTGCGTTGTTAAAGTAAAAGCAAATATTTGTAAAACTGTAATAAATTTGCTATAATATAAAAAAACATAAGTTTTTACTTTAAGATATGTAAAGCTGTATATATCTATGACAGACTCGGCCCATTGGCTTTGGGGCGAGATATTGCATCTCTGTGCATTTTCTACCGCATATATCACGGGGAGTGTTCTAAGGAATTGTTCGGATTAATACCAGCTGCTGAGTTTCACTATCGTACCACCCTCCAGAAACTAAAATACCATCTTGATCATCGGATAAATGGCGGTACTCCACAGTTCGGTTTTCTAGAAACTTTTTCCCCCGCACAACCACATTGTGGAATCACATTCCAGCAATGGTATTTCCGAACCGATACGATATTGAAACCTTCAAGAAAAGAGCTTATTCCTTTTTAAAAGGCCGACAACGCACTGGCAATTCCCCTGGTGTTGCGGGTGCTCATTGGTAGCGGTAATCACTTACCATTAGGTGAGCCGCATGCACGTTTGTCCCCTGTGTTATAAAAAAACCAACATATTGTAAGACTTTTTACGAAGTGTATCTTGATGTTTAAGTTCATATGATCACATATTTGAGCCAATTTTTTGTAAGACTTTTACAAAGTGTTACTCGAATGTTTAAGTTTATATGATCTCATATTTGAGTCAAGATATTGTAAGACTTTTTACAAAGTCTATCTCGAATTTTTAAGTTGTTGAGAGTGAGCTGATCAAATGTTTGATCCAACATATTAAGCAAACATTTGCGCACTTTAAAGAGTTAGAGTAATACCCGGTTGTGTTCGTACCCGGTCATTTGGACCGCGCTGTTCATTTGTCGCAAACAGGACGCCGCGCCGGCGGAGTGTTTGATTGTAGATCTATGAAAATACTAGAATAGCATTATTATAAATAGTATTATTGTATATTGTTTATTTGCACAGCTGGATATGTATAATTGGAATGGCAAATTGATGGCCTCGGTAGTCTAGCTAGCACACTGTCTTACTTCTGATGGTCGCGGGTTAGATGCCTCGCACGTAAAAACATTTCTTATAAGTATGATTGTTTGTATTAATCTGGATGTTTTCTATGTATATTGTGTATGTATTTACAAAAGAAAAGTAGGTATGTATGTGTGTATATATAACTTGTCTAGTACCCATAACACAAGATCTGCTTAGTTTGGGACGTTGGATGAAGTTGTGTGTTATCTGCTACTTATAGCATTATCTATATAACTAATGCTACATGTAAGTTTTACTCAGATGAGAGTGAAAGTCTCGTCATAAGGTCCAATCATTTCAGAGAATAGCAAGAACAAACATTCAGACAGATGCACCATGTCAGGTTGACTTCCATGCGATTTCTCGGCAAGAGCCGCACTGGTAAAAGGCCGATAACGTACTACTTGCAATTCTCCTGGTGTTGCGGGTGCTGATGGGCGGCGGCTTGATGGTAAGTGATTACGCTTACCATCAGGTGAGCCGCAAGCTCGTGTATCCCTATGCTATATAAAAAAACAATATTATATGACGTATCTAGTATTTCATAACTCTATACACAAATGCTCACTAGTCTACTCAATATATAATTTGTTAATTCGCGGTTCCGTTCTGTGCTTAAGCATCGATTTAGGGTTCCACATCACGGAATTTCGGGGGTGGCCACCCTTACAAGCCACCCCACGTTGGTTGTTAGTCACTTTGTTTTGATAATATTGATCGATTGATTTTAAACTATTCAACTTTGTAAAGTGATTATATCAACTTTCATTTTGTTTATTATCTTTTCAATAGTCTCTGTTTATATAATAACTAGCTATGACCGCGACTTCGTCCGCGTGTAATATATATATATATATTTAATAGACAACGAATGACTAATTTCTATACAAACTT
This sequence comes from Achroia grisella, assembly GCF_030625045.1. Classification (NCBI taxonomy): domain Eukaryota; kingdom Metazoa; phylum Arthropoda; class Insecta; order Lepidoptera; family Pyralidae; genus Achroia; species Achroia grisella. The sequence goes on from NW_026712626.1 coordinate 2,237,568, forward strand.
TCATCCCCTATTTTATGTAAAATAAAATAGGGGATGAAAGTTAAGGGTTACATTTTTACAAACTTTGATGTCGTTTTTATTTATGCATTTTTGTTTAATCAACTGTCTAAAAATTAAGTTTCTAGCGTCTATGTAGCTTTAAAAATTATGACACTTCCTACAGCCTTTCATCTCCCCTTTCCACCCCTTTTTTGCACTAAAAACTGCCTATGTCTTTTCTCAATGTCTAGACTGTCTCTATACCTAATTTCATTTAAATCGGTTCAGTAGTTTTGACGTGAAAGGGAGACAGACAGACAGATACTTTCGCATTTGTGATATTAGTAAGGAAGTATTAATATAATATCATAACTTCACTATCACGGATGGTTTTTTCATGCATGATAATGGAATGGTGCACCCGCCTGCGCTAACGGTTTACACTGGCAGGGCACCAGTGTAGGATGATAATCGTATCACCACTGATCACTGATCACTGATCTGATCATCTGAACAGTAGGTCAGATCAGTTAGCAATTTGTAGCAAATTCACAAGGAATTTATCATTATAGATTCTTGGGGAAACGCGTGGACGTGAACTTGACTTAATACATAGCTAATAGCTACAATAGCAGTTAGTCAACAGTTCACATTCAAAATTCAATGTTTTTTTAATTTTCCAGTCTAGTTAGGTATATAGAGCCAATTGAGAAGAACTGGCAAGAAACTCAATTGAATTACTTTTTTTTAAAAGCCAAATTCAATGTTTCTTGAATTTTCCAGTCTAGTTCGGTATATAGATCCAATTGAGAAGAACTGGCAAGAAACTCAATTGAATTACTTTTTTTTAAAAGCCAAATTCAATGTTTCTTGAATTTTCCAGTCTAGTTCGGTATATAGATCCAATTGAGAAGAACTGGCAAGAAACTCAATTGAATTACTTTTTTTTAAAAGCCAGTTTATTTACAATGTATATTTATATGTCTATCTCTAATATTAAATGAAAATCCCGTGCATGAACAACTATTGCCATCCACGTTCATCATTCAAAATAAATCGTTTAGTGAGTAAGGCCTTGCTGAATAAATATGATTTAACAGATGTTTTGAATGTATTTAAGGGTAATTCCAATATAACCTTTGGTATCTTGTTGTAAATTTTTATACCTATTCCCATAAAGGAGCTATTGAATTTTTCTAAACGATACCTGTCAGCCAAGTCAGCAAGTTTGTCTTTAAATCTAGTACCTATTAATATTAAGAATGTTACCTACTGTCTTTTGGATATAAGTCAAGATATTTATGAACATATATATAATTAAAATATTTATACATATATATCATTTAAATAACATATATATTAATTAAATAATTTTAAGTATTTTACTATAAAGAATACTACATGTATTGTTACCATCATGTTTGTGAGGAGAAATAAATAAATCAAATTATAATTATAAATTAGTTTTGTATTTCAAATTTCGAATTGTCATATAAATAAAAAAAATATATAGGATATTTAAATATATATAAATTGAGAAGCAACGATGAGAATATTTGCCTCTGAATTTCTCTCTTAATGAGTCACGACTCCTCATACAGTAGATCGCTCGAATGGCAATTTGTAATATAAATATATTTTTAATATCTGCCCCTTTTCCCCATAATAATATTCATTACCACAGATAACATAACATTACTAACAATGTAATTCTCCCCTAAATTATCCATAACTCCCAGGCCGATACAAACAATTAACAAATGTTTGTACCGTGCTAGGAATCTAACCCACGACCATCGAAACGAAGGCAGTGTGCTAAAGTATCAGACCATCGAGACCATGATGTATATAGGCTACCTTTGCAACTTACCATCATATAAACTGATGGTCATCCATAAAGAATGATTTTTGATCACCCCCAATTTTCTTGTATCAAGAATTTTTTTTTAGGGTATTGTTCAGGTGCTAAGACCTGTAACGCTGCGACTTGCATAGATCTATTGTGTTTAGGAGCGATGGTTTTTAACCAAGTATATCCAACTAAGAACATCCTTCAATTCTTGTCCCAGACAGATCTAGATAGCGAAGTCTCAAAAAGGGTGAGCACAATAGATCTATGTAGGTCGCAGTGTTACGGCTTATTGGCTTTAATTAATTCTATTGCTGATACGATGGTTTTGGTGTACCTATCTATCTATGTTAACTATCTTATAGAAGTTTTCTCATTTTGTCATCAGAAATCACCCCGATCATCGTTTAAATCGTACAAAAGTTTAACAATCTCCTTATAAACCTCGACGTAAATGACGACCTCGGTGGTCTAGCAGTCTCGCACACCGCTTTACGACCGATGGTCGCGGGTTCGATTCCTCGCACGGCACAAACATTTTTTATTCATGAGTTTGATTGTTTGTATCGGTCTGGGTGTTTACTATGTATACGAAATACTCTCTCTCTCTCTTCCTGGCTATATATCCCACATGGTGGTGGGGTCAGCTTCCCCTATTTTTGTCCGCCACTTTATCCTGTCCCGGACATTGTCTTCAGAGACCTCACACCCTATCATGTCCCTAGCAACAACATCTTCCCATCCCTTCCTTGGTCTGCCTCTGCCCCTTCGACCAGGACTAGAAAGTTGCAGTGCCAGGTTTCCGACGTAATCAGGCGGCTTTCTCTTCACGTGTCCATACCATCGCAGCCTACTTTCCTGCATTTTTTCAGCAATGTCGCGAACAACCAGGCTTCCTCGTACGTACTCGTTGCAGATTTTATCGAGCCTGGTTATACCGCACATCCACCTCAGCATCTTCATTTCAGCAACTTGGATGGTATGCACGTTCTTTTGGGTTACGGGCCATATTTCACTGCCATAGATAAGAACGGGTCTTATAATTGTTTTATAAATTAACCCTTTGAGTTTAACAGGCATTCTCTTGTCGCATATATACGAACTACATGTTACGAAAAAAAAATCTATTATATGTACTTGTATCAGTTATCTAGTACCCGTAACACAAGTTTTAGCTAGCTTAACTTGGGACTAGATGGCGCTGTGTGAATTGTCCTGAGATTATTATTATTATAAACGATAAATTCCGTATACTTTCCAAAGGATATATTTCGTTTATGCATGAGTGGGCTACAACCACATAGGATGTGTAGTGGCGTTTAAAATATTAACAGGTGACAATGTCTCTGACTATCCCATCTGGGATAACTGTCGTGAATTTTTAATTACCTCAGTAAAAGTATGTGAGTATACTACGGCTGTGCTTTACTTATTAACTTACAAACAAAAAATCAACCAATAAACCAAGTGACTAATTAAATACAGCCACGGTTGAACTACCGCAGACTTAATGAAAACAAGGCAAATACAAAATGAGCAGAGATACATACCTATATATCTATAACGCGGCACGTCGCCGCGTCGACAAGAATTTAAATGAGGATACTCGCCGATCAATTCACACGTCAAATCTAATTTGGTACCAAATAACAATTAACAAAGTCATCATGCCTAACGACTGATGTGACAATCAAACGTTTTGCGCGCTGAGCGGCCTGTCACCGTGATTGATCGGAATGGGCGGGAATTTTGACGTTTGTTTTTTGCGCGGGAAAGCGTTCGAGCGTTCTGTATTTTTTTTTATTGTGTAGTTTTACGGCGCTGGAATATTCTTTTCAGGCAAACAATTTTTTTGTTTAAATAACTTTAATGCACGTTATACAAAAGTAAAAAGTACATATGGCGGACTCAACACCTAGAGGCACACACTTAGTTATATATTTTTTATGAATGATAATTGTATGTTGCACCCGCCTGCGCTAATGCTTTATCCTGCCGGGGCATCAGTGGAGAATAATGATGAGATCAGCTCAGTTAGCCCATCAGAATTTATCACGACGGTTTCCAAAGGGTACCGAGTAGAGGTAGTTCAGTAGTTTATGCATAAAAGAGTAACAAATATCCATCCATAATATTTAATAATATTAGCTATTATTATGTAATATTATATTATCTGTGCTATTATTAAGAATAAGACTATTACCACAGATAACATATTAGGTACATAAATACTATATTATCTGTGCTATTAGGTACTACGTATATACAGCTACTTTTGTTTTATAAGCTGTTTTGGTTAGTATAGGGTACAGATTAGGCAGTGAAATTACAGGATATGAGGCGATTTCTTAGTCTACTAGAATGGCAACACGTGAGCTGTATCACGGGTGTCATGATAACGTGATGTGCAATAATATTTATGCATTTTCGCATAAATATTTATATTTATAAATACATACAGAATTTAACAATAATAAAATTTTTGGACAATTTATACAACGCCATTTAGTCCCAAAGTAAGTAGAGCTTATATTATGAGTACTAGACAACTGATATAAACAATTTTTTTCTGTAAATACCTGTTATAAAAAACACTCAGCCAATACCAACAATCGTAGTCATGAATACAAATGTTTGTACTATGCGAGGAATCGAACCTGAGACCATCGAAAGTATATACCGCTAAACCACCGAGGTAGTCGTAATAAATAACATAACTATAATTTCTCAAAGAAGTGAATTACTTAACTGATAGATTATTTTCCTCAAACATAAATCAGATCCGCCATTATCGTACTATAGAAATGAGAATAATGGCGGTCGCCATTTATAAACCCCCTCGTACACTATCAGTGGAGTTCTCTTTTGTGGATATCATAACTTTTAGCTGCACATTAAGACATTATAGTTCTAAATGTGTACAACACTAGCTGACCCGCGCAACTTCGTCTGCAACATTTATCATTATATTTCGCCTAATTTGTATAATATCCTTATATTATTACTGTAAAGTTTCATTAAAATCCGTTCAGGAGTTTTTGCGTGAAAGAGTAACAAACATCCATTCTTACACACAAACGTTCGCGTTTATAATATTAATAAGATGTAGGTACATGTACAACATTTATTTGAAAAGAATACGAGCTGAGTTTCCTATCAGTTTTTCTCACCTTGTGAAAGCACTCCGAACTGACGGTAGATTTGACATATGTAAGCCTGTAATAGACCTACATGAGGAAAGATATTTTGATATGACATATTTATAATATACTATCTGTACGAGCTAGCATCGTACATTATTTCGCAACATTAACATTTTATTTTACATTTCATTTAAAATCAGTTCGCATTCGGTTATCAAGGACGCCGCGCGTACTCATTACAATCAATTTTAAGTTTCAATATACAGTTTTAATCGAGTTTCTATCAGTATCATTTATCAGTTTTACCTATCAGAATCTTTATAGTTTCGATACAACCCGAACACTAGCCCTTGAATGTGTCTGTATAAAGTTTCATCCCTCATTATTTATGGAGATTTTTTAGTTATTTATTTTACAAAGATAGGAAGGTGCTTACAGCCTGCCATGAGGAAGTGCGTTGGCGGCCTTTTTAAGAAAGAATAAGGTATTTCCTTGAAGGTGTCAATATAGTATCCGATACTTCTACAGTATTTTTTTAAATATACATATCAGGTTAGCAGTGCAATGTTTATGTAATTAGAATCATAATATTTTAATTGTTTGGAATGGCAACACTTAATAGGTTCCACGAGCGTAGCGATGAATTTTGTGATTTCTGTGCTTCTACCAATATTATATACATTTTGACACAACTTAGGTATAGACTTATGATAATGATGCCTATGACTATTTATTAATTAAGGTATCTTTAAAAGTAAAACGTAAAATAAATATTAACTAAGTATCAACGATTAACCAAGCCAATAAAAAGAAAAAAGACTGTACCGTCTCATAGCGCGGGAAATATAGACGTATGTTGACTATATTCTCTTGGCCGTATAAAAATCAAAAGCAGCAGTGAACTAACAAAATACCTATTGACTTTACAAGCATAAAATCCACAAATAAAACAAACTAAATAACCCATCAATCGAGCACAGCTGTCCAACCAACCTGACGCCATTTTTAGACACTGCAAAGGCGCGAAACCGTCTCTGCATTTCGCGCCTCATTGCAACTTTAGGACGCAATTTTCGGTTCCATTTTCAAAGAGACACTAAAATGTTGCCAGGGCAATAAAATATCTCAAGTGGAGCGTGGTGTTGCCAGTCGTTGCCATCGAAAACAAATTGGTTAATTGCTTTGTAGACTATAAATAATGTGGAGAGGAAGTGACGGTTTCTAATTAGGGATGCGTGTTGACATATTTGTATTGGCTAGTTATCTTGAAACTTTGTTATTTATAATTAAGGATTCAAGCATTATTAGACATCTATAGGTACCTACAGGTATAGATTAAAAGCGCCGTTTATACTGATTTACTCTGATTATGACACTGTTCATATTGATTTTGATTATTGCCGACTCCAGAAAATTTTGTAACTTTGTAGGTTATAATAATAATCACAGGACAATTCATACAGCGCCATCTATTCCCAATCCCAATCCCCAAACCTAAATCTTGTGTATGGTCACTAGATAACTGATACAAATACATAGATATTTTTTTCTTAAATACATACCTACATATTATACATAGAAAACACCCAGACCGATACAAACAATCATACTCATGAATACAAATGGTTGTGCCGTGTGAATCGAACCCGTGATCATTGGAAATAAGGCGCTGTGCTAAACCGCTAGACCACCCAGGCAGTCGTCAAAGTTATTTTATGTGCTCTCATTGTCTTTCCGATAATGGAAGCAATGACATCTAATCAAGTATAACTTCTCCCTCTAGGGGGGAAAGGGGATTGTCAGTAATGTGAACTGATGGTCTTATTGCTAGCAATGCACCATGTCAGGTCGAGTTCCACGCGGTTCCCCCTGGAAACCACAGTGAAAAATTCTTGGTGAATTTGTCACGATGGACTAAATAACCTGACCTCTTGTTCGGATGAAAGGGCGGATCCAACTTTGGCGCCAAGAGGGGGTCACACACTCTTGACCACGAGTGTGTGACCCCCTCTTGGCGCCAAAGTCAAGAACTTATAATTTAATTTTGATAACAATAGATACAAGTAAAAAGTAGGTATTTTAGTAATGTACTTAAGTACTGTACTTAAAAATATTAATAAAATCTGTATAGTGAAAAAATATATAAATAAAATCATTACGTTCATTTAGTGGTCCACCTTAGTCCTGAGCTCAAAGGGGGGGGGGGGGGTCGCGTCCCCCAAGGCCCCCCCTCCCCCTAGATCCGCCGTTGTGTTCATCTTATAACCATTGGTGCCCCGCCAGCGTAAACCGTTAGCGCAGGCGGGTGCACCACTGAATTGGATTGATGGACAAAAAGAAATCCATTATCATCCTTAAAAAAAAAACCTCTCCATCTGTATGTTATGTTTTTAATTATATTTTTGTATAATGTTATTACGGTGCGTTAAAGGTTGACGGGTTACCAGTGGAGGATGATAAGATGAGAATGCGATCAGTTAGCCCATTGTAACTGATTCATCAGGAATAAACCACGATTGGCTGCCATCTGTGGAGGTCGAATTGTTTTGATTAAAATATAGTTTCTATCATGAACTGACATCATTATTCGTTATCAATGCGATACGAAATCGCTCTAATAAAATATGGGGCAGTAGGTATCAGCACAGATCATAATTATAGGACAAAACAGAGCAATGAAATTTCTCTTTACATATTCAATTTCTTAATATTAATATTTGCTGATGTTGAAAGTGCTTTATTGTAAAGAACAGATTTGTAATTACTATAATTGTATTTATTATAATCAATAATTTAAATATAAGTGCTGACATCTGGTGTTAGATAGACAAACTGATTTATATATTCACTGATAATGCCATCTAGTGTCCAATAGTACTGATACAACTTTTACAAGGTCACATGTAAAAATGTAGCATAGATATTTGCGTACATACAAAGTTAATGAACGTTCGGAAACAGATCCATTACAGCTTTATCGTATCATAATTTAAATGGATAAGTAAAATATATTTTAACAATGTTTACAAATTTTTTGACATCAAGTAGTCCTAGCTAAACTACTATGTTTTTTTATTCCATATTCCCTATACTGTTTTATGGTTTGCATAAAATTCAAATTTAATGAAATAACCATCGATTATATCATATGTGGAGTTCATTCCTGAACGATAACAAAAAACAAAAACACGTCTGCTGTCAAAATTTGTAGTGTCATGTCGCACTATTATTTTTGTTCTTATCAGAACATATAAATTGCAAAAAAATAATAAAATAACAGGAAAAAGTTCGTAACTACACTAGTAAACTGTGATTTAGTTAGAACCAGGATGCATTGGTACGACGGGAGCATAGCCGAAGCGGTTAATTTATCGAAACAAAAAAATGCAATTTTCGTCGTTTTTATTGAAGGTTTGTGTTGATTTTCTTAATTATCGACTAATTGAGGCATTAAATTTAACTAATCTACATTACAGAGTGATTACAAACAATTCCGTAGCTTAAAATATTGTTAAAAATTACGTCATACTTAAGTTTAGTGCATACGTGCGCTCTGCTTATACTGTCCTCGTTTCAACGGATATCCTTTGTATACCAGCCAAGAATGCTCATAAAAATTGTAGTCAGACATTTATAGCATAATGGCAACAAGTGGTGTTGCTATTAAAGGCCTATAAAAGGTGGTAGGCTGGATAGGAGTATAAGTACCTGTCCCATTTTAGCACTCATATTATTTAATAATACAGGCTATTTATATTTGAAATTTATACACACTACAGGATAATGGCTAATCTACTGACATAGACACATCTAAACCACTTTACATAGTGGTTTTTTAAATTGATTGATAATATTTTTTTGTAATATAATAATGAATATATATAATAATGAATGCATGACTCTATTTTCCTCATTTAGCTGCACATTTGAGCTGTTGTATGATTATTGTAACTAATAAGCTATTTTTCATAGGCTTCTTGAGTCAAAGCCTTCAACCTGCAGGGTTATTTACAAATTTAGCTGCTTATTGGTAAAAATTATTAGGAAAATTAATCTTGCACAAAGTCTATGTCACACACAATTAGATTTAATTATATAATAATCAATTAGGGATCCTTAGTAGTTGAGCAGTTTCTGAAACTGTTCTAGTAATGAGTCAGATTTTTCAAAGTATATATATTAAGTTTATTTGAATAAAGATTACTTCGAATATAGATCTGACTATATTGTATGAATATGAATTATATATTTAGAAAAAAAAATACTCAAGTATTTCTATTTACTGATTTGCATATAAAGTATAGGCTGTTTAGTTTGGAACTAGAAGACACTCGTCTTATGTGAAGTGAATTGTCCAGAATTATCAATATTCTTGTTAATGATGATAGCTGCCAGAGAGCAAGCTATGCTATGGAAATCCTGATAAATAAAATGATAAAGACTTAGGTGACAAGAATTGTCATTTACAATTAAGAAATTTTGACTAATCTAATATGAATTTTGTTATTTACTAAATTAACTTTGTGAAAATAATTAACAGGAGACAATGAGCTGTCCACTGAGATGGCGGCCACCATTGATGATTCAGCGGTTGTGAAGCGGCTCGCCAACGAGACCAACTTCCTGGCCATCAAACTCAGGAGTGGAACAACTAATTACACACATTTTGCACAAATCTGTATCCTTTTAAAGATTGATTCATAAATATAATAACAAGCATATAAATATAATGAATAGAAATATCTCTTCCTGGGGGGACGGGGATAGCTAGCAATGTACACTAATAACTCTGTTGCAATGTACCATGCCAGGTAGAACTCCATGTGGTTGCTCCAGGAAATCATAGTGATAAATTCATGGTGAATTTACCAAATGAACTGACCTGACCTCATATTTATCTTATCATTCTCCACTGGTGCCCACCAACGTAAACTGTTAGCGCAAGCAGGTGCACCATTACATTATCATCCATAAAAATAGTACCCCATCCTTATATTAATGTTTCTTATTTATATTAACATGCATCTCCTTCTTCATTATATTCATATACTTCTCTATGTGTTAATATAATGAAGAACTTACCTTAGCTTAGTTTATCTATAGAGAATCACCATTGCTTCCACTGTATGAAAAGGTGATTCTCTATATATCTGTAAAACTAAGAGCCATAACAACTGTTTAATTCTGATCAAGCCTTAACTCTGGAATTAGACCAATTTGTGCCAGTACCATCACTGTTCTTCATCGGACGGAACGGAACGCCACTGGAGGTGGTATGCGCTGGAGTACAACCTAACAACTTGGCCACAAGGATTGACAGGATCTTAGAAGAACACTGTAAGCAAATATATTATTCTTTATTTGACCTTTTCTTTCAGAGTGTAGGTCCGAGGAGACCAAATAATAGAATTTCTGCATATTATGAATTTAATTTCATAATTTATAAGAAAGCACTAATATTTAGCAAGAAATATTTGTCGTGATTCGTTCTAGCTTTCAACACACTTGTTTATTCGTTTCTCTTCACTTATATATCCATTCTCTCGTCATTCACGTTTCAATTCACGCATACATAGTTCAGTTACCACTGTCATTCCGTTACACACCAATCCCACAAGGGTTTGCTATCTAGACATCTCGTTAGGAACAAGAATTGAAGGATAATCTTAAAAGCGATGCTTTTGTCCCCTTTTGAACCCCTTACAACCCTTTTTTCGCATTAAAATATCCTTCCGAGTCTAGACTATCTGTACGCCAAATTTCATTTAATTCGGTTCAGTAATTTTGATGTGAAACAGATGCGAGACAGACAGACAGAGTTACTTTCGCATTTATAATATTAGTAAGGATTGTACTTGTTTCTTTTTTTTTATAATTTATACTCTGTTGTAAAATGTGTTTGTTTGTCTTTTGATATAAAAGTAATCTATCTATCTATAAATTTCTAGATAAAGAAAAGCCATCATCTGTACAACCATCAACTTCATCTAACAATGTAAAGGAGCAAACAGTGAATCTGTTGCAATCTGAAGCGGCTGCTACCCAACCCGCCACTGAACCTGCAGTACCTTCACGCGCTGAACAACCGGCGAGACCTCCTGTTCAAGAAGCGGGTATGTTTTTTTAAATCTTATATATAAAATTCTCGTGTCACAGTTTTCGTTCCCATACTCCTCCGAAACGGCTTGACCGATTCTCATGAAATTTTGTGAGAGTATTGAGTAGGTCTGGGATTCGGCCAACATCTATTTTTCATCCCCCTAAATGTTAGGGGTAGTCCACCACTAAATTTTTTTTTTATATTAAGGCAAAACTACGTTTGCATGGACAGCTAGTTTAAATATATAAAAATGGCGAATGGGATTAATAACCCCATTGCTAGCAATGTAGTATGATATTTTAGGTGATTAGGTGATTTCCTCTTATTAATAGTTTAAACAGTTGTTGTGTATTCAATATTTTTTTTATTTAATTGAATTAGTGCTAATTGGTGGTTTGTATTCACACACTTAAACTTAAATTGTAAAGTAAGAATAAAATTATTTAAAAGAGCAACACATAAGTTTCTTGCTCGTTCTTCTTGTGATGAGACAGATTTCCGAATGAGTGGTAGATTAAAAAAAATGTGATGACTATTCAAAAGTGTACTTCAATGTAAGTTTATTTGAATAAATGATTTTCTATTCTATTCTATTCTAGGAACAGCAAGTTTTCAATTAAGTGTATGTAAATAAATAGAAATAGAAATAATTTTTATTCCAATAAACTCAATACAAGCACTTTTGAATAGTATTTTTTTTTACTCTACCACTCATTCGGAACGTAGACTCGTCACAAGAAGTTCGTGTGTTGCTCTTTTGAATAAATGTTAATTTAAATAAATAGTTACACAATAACAAGTGAGAGGCATGCAATCAACATAGAACGCTACACACTAATATAGCTTTTTTGAAACCAATCCGTAGAGTCCTCATCACCTCCAGCTGCGAAGGTCCAGAAAACGGAGCACCACGTGAGCCAGCCAGAGCAGGAGTACGAGGTGGTGTGCGACGGGGACGTCTGCGTGCGGAGGCCTAAGGTCAAGGTGGAGGAGCCCGGACCTAGTCAGAGGTCGAACATAGCTATATCTGAACCTGTGAGTGATGATATTATTAATAGCTGTGCCAGCGATTTTATCCGTGTGAAATTTATAGCCTATATATAGCTTTTAGCCGCTGCTTCGCTCGCATAACTTCATTACTGGCTGGCGCTGAAGTAGCAAAATTATATTTTTTTGTTTTTTATATAAAATATTTGTTTCTTTTAATAAAAATCCTATGTTCATTGTAATACCTCCAAGAATATGTACAACATTTCATGATGACCATGATGTTCAGTAGATTTTGCATGAAAGCCTAACAAACATCTCTACTTTTATATTTATAATATTAGTAAGGATATCTTATTCTGATGTATAAACTATATTACTGTAAAGTTTCATCAAAATCCGTTCAGTAATTTTTGCGTGAAATAATAATAAACATCCATCCATACTCATAAACTTTCGCGTTTATAATATTAAAAAGTTACTGATAGCCTTGGTGGTCTAGCGTTAGCACACCGCCTTACTTCGGATGGTGCGGGGTTCGATTCCTCGAACAAGCAAACACTTGTATTCATGAGTATGATTTTTTGTATCGGTAAATATAGACTAACATAATATACAAAGATATATTAGTCTATGATTAACAATAACATAATATAGACAATAAATAAATATTAATTTTTATCATACCTTTCATTTTAAAGATGGAGACTGGTGTGGAAGCTGCTAACAGCAGTGCAAGCATGGAAGATAAGCTGGACAAAGCTAAACAGCTGATAGAAGTCAGACGGAGGGAGAAGGCCGCAAAAGAAAAAGAGGTATATAGTTTTTGTTCTACAGCTGATTCCTTGACCACTATATTTTTATGTAAATGGAATGATACACAGAGGTAGACTGTAAAAAAACACCGGCGTGTGTACCTCAGTCTCAACTATTTCAGCCGCCAAGCAGCTTGCTTTGTAAGCTATGTATTGGTTGTAGGGTAAAAGCCGATTTATATATGTAGACAATATATTTACAATAACATACATATACTACATATGGGATGAGAACAAAAGAAAAATTGATATAATTCCTGTATCTTTGATATGCTTTCTTTGATCTTGTATGTTTATTCTTATAAATGTAAATGTAAGACTCCATTCTCCGCAATCAGCCTCTGATCTGGGCCGTTGTATGTGTAGAGCCGAGGCTACTAAAGTAGCCAGCCAAGCTCCTTCCAAAAGCGCAGAAGTCTTGGTCACAAGAAGAATGGGCAACATTCTTCTTGTGACGAGACAGCCTTTCGAATGAGTAGATTTAAAAAAGTATGACTATTTAAAAGTGATTAAATATAAGTTTATTTGAATTAATTTTCTATTCTATATCTCTTTTTTTACAGTTGGAGAAACAGAAGGAGCTGGAACGCCGCAACTTGGGACAGGGCGTGGCTGAGCTGAAGAGGTGGCAGGCTGACCAGGAGCTTAAGCAGATTCAGGTATACCTATGGTCTGGTGTTGTAACCGTCCTAAGGCTGTAGTCATTTGTAATTAGTATTTTAGCTTTGTAGTATATGGTAGTTTTTTTTTCGGTTTCTGTTAGCTCACTGTGTTGATTTATTTTTCATTACATAGTATAAAATAAAGTCGCTGTCGCTGTCGGTCCGTCCTTATGTATGTTTAAATCTTTAAAACTACGCAATGGATTTTGAAGCGGTATTGTTTTAATAGATAGAGGGATTCAAGAGGAAGCTTTATGTATATAATACGCCGGGGCCAGTAGCTAGTATGTTATAAAAATGGAAAACAAGTTTACAGTTCATCTGATAGTAAATGGTTACCATAGTCTATGGACACCTGAACCAGCAGGGGGGTCTCGTGCGCGTTACAGACCCTTAACAAACCGTAATGTACCCTTCTTGAAAAATCCCATTGTGTAATGTAGTAAAACCTTGGCTGATAGTTCATTCCACGTTCAGTGCCCGCGGGAGGAACTTCATCTAAAACCACACCGTCCGAGAACATGTGGACATGAATTCCCTGTCGATGATAGACCTATAAATACCCTAAAAAATCCAGGAGGAGCGTAAACGTGAGAAGATGGAGAACAACCTCGCCCGGCAGCGCATCCTCGAGCAGATCGCGCAGGACCGCGCCGAGAGACGCGCCAGAGATGCGCCCCCAGCATCCGCTCCCACACCCGCCGCCAATGTACAGGCACCTAGTAAGTTTTTCTAGATTCTTCTTCTTTTGCCTGGTCTTAGTCCCATTTATTTGGGATCGGTCCGTCTGGGGTTATTAGGTCCACAACAGGAACAAGTGAAGTTCGAAAATTAACACTATATGTTTTTATAATTTTTAGACTATCAGAAGTATAGTTTAACTTTTTCTGCTTAAATAAACTTAATTTGACACAATTCAAGAGAAAACACGATCGCACTACTCCCTTCGCACCACGTGCGTACTGAAGCTGCAAGTCGTGTAACAGGTGGAATACAAACAACCTTCACCTGTTATGACCGTCCTGCAGCGGTTGTGACCACCCCTTACCGGATGTGACCGTCCTTCACTGGTTGTGACCGTCGTTCACTGATTGTGACTGTCCTTTACCTGTTGTAACCGTCCTTCACCTGTTATGACCGTCCTGCAGCGGTTGTGACCACTCCTTACCGGATGTGACCGTCCTTCACTGGTTGTGACCGTCGTTCACTGATTGTGACTGTCCTTTACCTGTTGTAACCGTCCTTCACCTGTTATGACCGTCCTGCAGCGGTTGTGACCACTCCTTACCGGATGTGACCACTCCTTACCGGATGTGACCGTCCTTCACTGGTTGTGACCGTCGTTCACTGATTGTGATTGTCCTTTACCTGTTGTAACCATCCTTCACCTGTTATGACCGTCCTTCAGTGGTTGTGACCGTCGTTCACTGATTGTGATTGTTCTTTACCTGTTGTAACCGTCCTTCACCTGTTATGACCGTCCTTCAGTGGTTGTGACCGTCGTTCACTGATTGTGATTGTTCTTTACCTGTTGTAACCGTCCTTCATCTGTTATGACCGTCCTTCAGTGGTTGTGACCGTCGTTCACTGATTGTGATTGTCCTTTACCTGTTGTAACCGTCCTTCACCTCTTATGACCGTCCTTCACTGATTGTGACCGTCGTTCACTGATTGTGATTGTCCTTTACCTGTTGTAACCGTCCTTCACCTCTTATGACCGTCCTTCACTGATTGTGACCGTCGTTCACTGATTGTGATTGTCCTTTACCTGTTGTAACCGTCCTTCACCTCTTATGACCGTCCTTCACTGGTTGTGACCGTCGTTCACTGATTGTGACTGTCCTTTACCTGTTGTAACCGTCCTTCACCTGTTATGACCGTCCTGCAGCGGTTGTGACCACTCCTTACCGGATGTGACCGTCCTTCACTGGTTGTGACCGTCGTTCACTGATTGTGATTGTCCTTTACCTGTTGTAACCATCCTTCACCTGTTATGACCGTCCTTCAGTGGTTGTGACCGTCGTTCACTGATTGTGATTGTTCTTTACCTGTTGTAACCGTCCTTCACCTGTTATGACCGTCCTTCAGTGGTTGTGACCGTCGTTCACTGATTGTGATTGTTCTTTACCTGTTGTAACCGTCCTTCATCTGTTATGACCGTCCTTCAGTGGTTGTGACCGTCGTTCACTGATTGTGATTGTCCTTTACCTGTTGTAACCGTCCTTCACCTCTTATGACCGTCCTTCACTGATTGTGACCGTCGTTCACTGATTGTGATTGTCCTTTACCTGTTGTAACCGTCCTTCACCTCTTATGACCGTCCTTCACTGATTGTGACCGTCGTTCACTGATTGTGATTGTCCTTTACCTGTTGTAACCGTCCTTCACCTCTTATGACCGTCCTTCACTGGTTGTGACCGTCGTTCACTGATTGTGACTGTCCTTTACCTGTTGTAACCGTCCTTCACCTGTTATGACCGTCCTGCAGCGGTTGTGACCACTCCTTACCGGATGTGACCGTCCTTCACTGGTTGTGACCGTCGTTCACTGATTGTGATTGTCCTTTACCTGTTGTAACCATCCTTCACCTGTTATGACCGTCCTTCAGTGGTTGTGACCGTCGTTCACTGATTGTGATTGTTCTTTACCTGTTGTAACCGTCCTTCACCTGTTATGACCGTCCTTCAGTGGTTGTGACCGTCGTTCACTGATTGTGATTGTTCTTTACCTGTTGTAACCGTCCTTCATCTGTTATGACCGTCCTTCAGTGGTTGTGACCGTCGTTCACTGATTGTGATTGTCCTTTACCTGTTGTAACCGTCCTTCACCTCTTATGACCGTCCTTCACTGATTGTGACCGTCGTTCACTGATTGTGATTGTCCTTTACCTGTTGTAACCGTCCTTCACCTCTTATGACCGTCCTTCACTGATTGTGACCGTCGTTCACTGATTGTGATTGTCCTTTACCTGTTGTAACCGTCCTTCACCTCTTATGACCGTCCTTCACTGATTGTGACCGTCGTTCACTGATTGTGATTGTCCTTTACCTGTTGTAACCGTCCTTCACCTGTTATGACCGTCCTTCAGTGGTTGTGACCATCGTTCACTGATTGTGCTTGTCCTTTACCTGTTGTAACCGTCCTTCACCTGTTATGACCGTCCTTCACGGGTTGTGACCGTCCTTCATCGATTCAGACCGTCCTTCACTATTTGTGACCATTGTTCACCGGTGTGATTGCAGCAGGGGATGTTGGTAGAGGCGCCCGTCTGCAGTTCAAGTTACCGGACGGCAGTTCGCACACGGCGCAGTTCGATGCTGACGATGCTCTTTCTCAAGTTCACCAGTACATCGCTGATAATCTTCAGGTATTTTTTTAATTTAATTACAATTGCTAACATTGACTGTTGATCTATTTTATGGATCCTCGGCTATATATGACAATAGCAATAGAAGATCACTGGTCAATTCACACAGCGCCACCTACACCCAATTTAAGTTAGTTAAAGCTTGTATTATGGAAATTAGATTACTGATACAAATACATAGGTATATTTTTTTTCTTAAACACCCAGACCGATACAAACAATCATACTCATGAATACAAATATTTGTGTCGTGCGTGGAATCGAACCCCAGCGCCATCTAATTCGAATCAAAAATTCTACTCGTTTGTGTATAGTGCCACAATCAAAGTAGCGACCATTGTCTTTAGGCGTGTGCTAAACCCGAGGTCGTCAAATTTATATATAAGCTGTACTCGCGACTTCGTCCGCGTGGAATTTAACTTTATTTTTCTAAAATAAAGGTAGCCTAAGTTACTCCTTATTACATCAGCTACTTGCCAATGAAAGTCCCGTCAAAATCGGTCCAGCCATTTCAGAGATAGAGGAACAACAGACAGACAGACAAAAATTGTAAAAAAAAATAATTTGGTGTATCTACCGTAATTATATTCATATGCATGTAGTAAAAAACGGTTATTTCAGTATTACAAACAGACACTCCAATTTTATTTATATGTATATATCTATACATATAAATATATAATAAATTTGAATGTTACAGATGAGTCGTTCGTCGTTCTCGTTGTGGATCGCATTTCCCCGGCGGGAGTTGACGGAGAGTGCAGCGAGCCTGCGGGCGCTGCAGCTGGCTCCCTCCGCCGCGCTGCTGGTGCTCCCGCGGCGGCCCGCGCCCGCGGTGGCCCGGCCTTCGCCCTTCGCCACACTCATCAGTGAGTACATTCTTTATTTCAAGTCAAATCAAAAGTCATTTATTCATGTAGACAGACATTTTAGCCGCTTATGAACGTAATTTTTTTTGTTTTATTTATTTGTATAGTTTTAATAAATAATCTTGTTGGGAGGTGTGCAGTTCTCACTGAAATAGTCTATTTTTTTCTACGTGCAACTAAACGGCTTGACCGATTTTTATGAAATTTTATATGCATATTCAGTAGGTCTGAGAATCGGCTAGTATCTGTTTTTCATACCCCTAAGTGATAAGGGTTGTCAACCCCTAACATTTTTTTTATTGTTTTATTTTCATTTTTTTATAATGTGACATTAAAAATACATACAAATCTAAACTTTCACCCTTCTATCACTATCTCCTATTTTTTAATAGCTATTTTAGTTTATATGACAATTATATATATCTTTTTCCTAAGTTTCATATATTATATTTCTTCTCTCCCCAGCATTCTTCACCCAATTCTTCACATCATTCATTCTGGAGCCTACGCAGCAGTTTTACACGTGGCTGCGCGTGCGTCTGTTCCCTCCCCCACCCCGCGCCGCCTCCCCCCCGGAGCCCCGGAGACCATCTCCCCCACCCGGCGTCAGGAGAAGGGGGAACATCCACCGACTGCCAGGAGACAGGTCTGCAGACGACGACAACAACACGTGGAACGGGAACTCCACGCAGCAGATGTAATGGCCTAGTGGGTGGGAAGACTGAGTGCGAGTTCGATGATTGGAGAAAGCAGGATATAGATGTTGTAATTGAATCATTAGTAATAGTTAGTGAAATATATTAATGTTGCATATTATCTGGATCACAGTGTTGCCACAATGCTGACGTCATATTAAATCAAATATCTTTATTCTTGTAGGTATTATAAACTCTTGTGATATGTCAAATCTACCTTCAGTTCAGATTCTTTCGAGCTAAGAACTGACAAGAAACTCAGCTCTTATTAAACAAATCAATCAAATAAAATATCTTTATTCATGTAGGTCTATTACAGACTTACGATATGTCAAATCTATAGTCAGTTCGGAATGATTTCTAAATGAGAACTGACAAGAAACTCAGCTTTTATTCTTTTCAAGCTGAGCTTGTACATGATTACAAAAATATATTATTATAATTAAACATTTCTTTAATTTTTATTTAAAATGGTTGAATGGTAGGTCTCCTATCAGTTTTGATATTCTATTATATATTGTAATGGTGAAATTAGATGCAGTTTACCACCCTATAATATCGAAAATTTGTTGAAAATTTATTATATTTATACAATTTAATGTAGTAATGTTAGTAATTTTGCCTCGCGGAATATTATATTACTATTGGGGTGATTATTAATATTATTAATTATTAATAAATAATTTTATGGTAAATTACTCCAGTAAACCTTCTGTCTTTTCTCCTCTACCCAAAGGTTGTCTGGAAGAGATCGCATAAGCGATAAGACCGCCTTTTGTACCCATAATCTAAATATTGTTTTCGTTTTTATATATGTTTTTTTTTTGTTATTATGGTGCAATAAAGAGTAATAAATAAAAAAATAAAAATAAACTCGAGTACCTAGTCGAAACATCGAAAGTGGTAAATTACTTTATTTACTATAAAATTATTTGTGTTAAAACCCATTTAACTATATTAATAAAGTTAAAAAACGCGAAAGTTTAAAAATTATGTGCGATGTTTCTTCATACTGTTTTTTTTAATGCAATTTAAAATTAAGTTACAAGATTTTCTTTGTTTTTTTCGCTTGTTCGCTCTTTCGTCGGTCTTTCGTCTCTGTCACACAATATGTTCGGATACCTTGCACAATAATATGATGGATATTCAATTAAAGTGTCCCCTAACGTCATTTTCAGTCATTCTCGTTCGATATGTCTTTAAAATCTCGTACATTTACACTCAAGTGTTAATAATGTACAATTTAAAGTAAATAAATTTATAAATTATTAATGATAATCATTAGTTTTTTTGTTCTCATAAATTATGACATATTCGTCACCATCTGCTTCTTCCTTATCCCATTTATTTGTGGTCGTCGTAATATGTTTTTCTCTTCCATTCATCCCTGTTCGCAGTCATCTCGTTATTTATTGTTAAATTATAACATCTTTATATATAAAAATTACGTGTCACGTTGTTTATCCGCGATGCACTCCTAAACTACTGAACCGATTGCAAATTTGATTTGCACTTTGTGTGCAATTTGATCCAACTTGAAAGATAGGATAGCTTACATCTCAATTTATAGTCGCAATATTATTTTATTCAAGAACATTAGCCACAGCAACGCACGGCCGGGTCTGATAGTACATATATATATAATATTATTGTTACACTACCCTACTTTGTAAAATATTACTTTGATGTTCCAATGAAGAAATATTACATTACTAACATTTACCTGCGGCTTGGTTCGCATTGAATCCATTATATATTATTCATTGCTGGCTGCCAGATGGTGCTGAAGTAGCAAAATGTTGATATTGTATTTTTTTTGTAAAATGCTTTTAAATAAAAAGTATCCTATGTTCATTCTAATACGTCGAAGAATATGTGTACATATGTGTGTGTTTCATGATAGTCCCTTTAGTAAGTTATCAGTTTGTGCGTATAGCATAACAAAAATCCCTACTTTCACATTTTTAATATTATTAAGGATTCTTACACTACCCTACTTTGTTAAATATTGTTTTAATTTTCCAATAAAGAATGACTATATTACTATTATTACAAAAAGCATAGACGTCATTTCAGACTGTTTTTTTTTATGTAATTTTGAGGCATGGGCGTAGCCAGGGACTACTATCGCAAGCAGTCTAAAATATCATCATCATCATCAGCCCAGTTCAGTCCACTGCTGGACGTAGGCCTCTACCAAGGCACGCCACTGGGCAAAAAAAACTAAAATATTAAGTAACCAGCAAACTATACCCGCGGTATTACCCCGATTGTTTTTCATACAAACCTGTAGCACCCTGTATTTGTATGTTATTTTGTGTGTCGACTGTTGAGTCTTTCTTACGGATATTAAGTATCGTAGTTAGTATTTGGATAGTTTATTTTTTGGTTTGGTTAGGTACCTAATGCCCAATTTACACTCAGCCCTAGTGGGTAGGGAAGTGAGCAGCGCGAGAGTAAACACGAGTGGAAACACTTCCCATGCTATTGACGCTGCCACTCCCGCTGCCCGACGCTCCCTCGATTGTCGGTTTTTCGTGTGCGAGTCAAAGGACTGGCAGCGCGAGTGGCAGCGTGTTTTTACATTCAGCCCTCTCGCTCAGTTGTCGCCCGGCAGCGCGAGTGGCAGGGGAAGCGGCTGAATGTAAACGTAGCATTACAGGTCAGAATCAGTCTCATCGTGACTACTCCTATGTTATTTTTTTTATTTAATTTTTTTTTTTTTTTTATATTTGTTAGGCCCATATTATGTCAGTCTATAAGGTATGTACGCTATAGACTACCATACATATGAAGTAACAGGAGGGCGATAGTACTGCTCGTAGATAGCGTCCCAGAAACGCATTCGTTCCTCCAACAGTATCCCCTTCAATTCTAGCTCTCTCCCTAATTCCATAAATGGAGAACCATTAGCGCTCGCAGAAGGCCACGCTGGGAATGATGATCCCTCTGGCACTGGATTTCTGTATAAAATTAAGATATTAAATTTGTCTGTATGGTCACGGCACTGACGATGGCAATCTGCCACGGTACCGCCGATACACCACACTCTTCGGCCAGTAGTCCTTCTTCATATAGATGAGCAGCATGTTGGTAGGGACCCGGGCTACAAACTACTTGAAACTCGCGTTGTGGATCGACTCCAGCTGCGTCACCCTCAATGTCAGGTTACTTTTGGTCCGGATATAGTCGACAATGTCCTGCTCCTTGTGACGTAGATAAGGCGGGACAGGTACATAGCCGTGGTCCGTGTAGCAGCACAGTGTTTTTTTTTTTGTATATGTTAATGAAATGGTGCACCCGCCTGCGCTAACGGTTTACGCTGGCGGGGCACCAGTGGAGGATGATAAGATGAGAATGAGGTCAGGTCAGTTAGCCCATCGTGATAAATTCATCTGGAATTTATCACAATGGTTTCCAGGGGGAACCGCGTGGAGGTCAACCTGACATGGTACATTGCTAGCAATGGGGTCGAGAGTCCACATTACTAACAATCCCTTTCCCCCCAGCAGCACAGTGTTATAAGTCGTAATGTAAGGTCGTGGGTTCAATTCCTCGCACGGTACTAACATTTGTATTTATGAGTATGATTGTTTGTATCGGTCTGGTTGTTTTCAATGTATGTTATGTATTACAAAAATATATAGAGGTATTTATGTCAGTTGTTTAGTATTTATAACACTGTCCATCTGATGGTAAACGGTTACCGTCGCCTATGGACGTCTGAAACAATTGAGGTGTCACGTCTGCGTTGTCGACCCTAAATCTATACTCTATACATATAAATAAAATTGGAGTGTCTGTTTGTAATATTGAAATAACCGTTTTTTACTACATCCATATGAATATAAATACGGTACATACACTAAAATAACATTTCTTTAAATTTTTGTCTGTTTGTACCGGCTCACCTCTGAAATGGCTGGACCGATTTTGATGGGACTTTTTTTGGCAGGTAGCTGATGTAATGAGGAGTAACTTAGGCTACCTTTATTTTAGAAAAATAAAGTAAAAGTTCCACGCGGACGAAGTCGCGTGTACAGCTAGTATAATATATATTGTGATATATAAATATACTTAATATAAGTGTGGCTTTATACATGTATAACCTCTTACGGGATATGTATTGTATAAGTATTGCCTATTAAAACTTTTGAATGTATTGAATAATATAACCAAGATTCTCAAAATTCTCAACTGAGAATATTAAAACATAGTTGAGAATTTTCAAACATTTCAACATAATTATAATAAATAATGTTGTTCACGTAATCAGTCATTTGCAATTTATTATAAAATCAATATCATATTATTTAGGATTGGTGTTGCCAGCTGTTTAAAAACGACAAAAACATGTATTTATTTACAAAAGAAAATTAAATATTTATATCAGTTGTCTAGTACCCATAATGCATGCTCTGCTTAGCTTGGGACTAGACGCTGTATGTCTTGTGTAGTATATGTGTATTTATTATTGTCACATTTTCTCAGCTTTTGTTGTTATTTTTTACCAATTTTTTTTTGTTTTATGGATGACAATGGAATGATGTACCCGCCTGCTCTAACGGTTTACGCTGGCGGGGCACCAGTGGAGGATGATAAGATGACATGAAGTCAGATCAGTTAGTCCATCGTGGCAAATTCACTATGAATTCATCACGATGATTTCCAGGAGGAACCGCGTGGAGGTCGACCTAACATGGTACATTGCTAGCAATGGGGATTACAAATTCCCATTACTAACAACCCCCTTCCCTCTATTTATTATTATTATTATATACTTTGATAAATACCTACGGTACATTGAATTTTATGTCCGAAATATGGCAAGTACTTTGAAAGACTTGGCAATGCTAGTTCTAACTAAATTCAGTAGTCTAGTTATAAATTAAATCAACATTGTAAAATATTAGATAATAAATTTGTTATTGGAATATCGTTGTCTTTTTTTTCTAGAGTTTTTTTAAAGGATCTATTTAGAGATTAGAGAAATAAGGGAGAGAAATACGAGCAGTGAAGGTGAGTGTTCACGTACGAGACGTAAATTAATAATATTACTAGCAGTCCCGGCCACGCGTTGCTGTGGCTAAGGTTGTTGAATAAAATAATATTGCGACTATAAATTGAGATGTAAGCTATCCTATCTTTCAAGTTGGATCAAATTGCACACAATGTGCAAATCAAATTTGCAATCGGTTCAGTAGTTTAGGAGTCCATCGCGGACAAACAACGTACGTACGATAAGTAATCTATACATAGAAATAAAATTCGAGTGTCTGTAATCTTGGAATAACCGTTTTATTACTACATGCATATAAATATAAATACGGTATATACCCCAAAATAACCTTTTTTACAATTTTTGTCTATCTGTCTGTTTGTTTGTTCCGGCTAATCTTTGAAATGGCTGGATTGATTTTGACGGGACTTTTATTGGCAGATAGCGGACATAATAAGGAGTAACTTAGACTACCTTTATTTTAGAAATATGAAGTTAAATTCCATGCGGACGAAGTCACGTGAATAGCTATTGTTATATATAAGATTAGTAACTAGTCCCTACTATACGTACATTTGGGACCTTATGAGTGGTACGTCATTTACAATTCTTATTACCCATTACCGCGCCGACAAAATACAGAACACGCAGCCGTAACTAATTGCCAACATGTCTGATAACAGTAATTAAGGTTATTAACAAACGAGCGAAAGTGATTATACTGTAAAACTTCGATGCGTGGTTACCTACTCAAGCGTTGTCATTTCTGAACACTACTCGGTTCATCTATATACCCATATAAAACGCTTTTTTTATTATTTATTATTTTACGGCTCTGGATACAAGTCCTTTTTAGCCCAACATAAAATACAAAAACTTAAAAAAAAAATTATAATTTCTTCCCAGTGTTGGAAATAAATTTATATAAAGTCTTGAATAGTGCAGGCCTTGATAAGATCTCTTCTAGAGACTTCGGTACTTCATTACTATGCTCTTGAATCTCGTGAATGAGTAATAATCTGTCTAGTCCGTATTTTCTACATTTGAATATAATATGATTCAAATCTTCATCTTCATTGCAGTGAGGACATTTTGGGTTGTGAACCGTTTTCATTCTATACAGGTGAGTGCGAGTTTGATTATGACCAAATCTCATACGATTAATAGTCGTGTCACAATGTTACCATATTCCTACGAAACGGCTTTACCGATGTTTATGAAATTTTATATGCTTATTCAATAGGTCCGAGAGTCGGCTATTATTTTTATACCCCTAAGTGAAGTCCACCTACTTTTTTATTTTTTATAATATGGCATTAAAAATATATACAACCCTAAATTTTCACCCTTCTACCACCTAACCAATCAACCCCTATGTTTTAATAGCGATTTATATGGAAAAACAAAGTTTGCGTTGTCGGCTAGTGTAAAATATAAATATTACACATTACACGTGTTTATTTTCCATATATTTACAATTTTATATTTATATTTCAAGTGGTTTATTAATTTGTTTTCTTTATATATGATCCCATGAGGGTAAAGCCTCCCCAACTTGCTCTATGATTTTTTATTCGTAGCTACACTCATCCAGTTTTCCCCTGTTATATCTTTGATGTCATCGGATCACCTTTTTCTGTCAACCTACTCGCTTTGTTCCTGCCGGTCCTAGCTATTTTGTTAATTGGTGAGTTTACATGTGTCATAATATAGTAGTATATACACTACTAGCTGTCCCCGTAAACGTTGTTGTGCCTTAAAATAAAAAAAAAAATTAGGGGTGGACTACCCCTAACATTTAGGGGGATGAAAAATAGCTGTTGGCCGATTCTCAGATCTACTCAATAGGCTCACAAAATTTCATGAGAATCGGTCAAGCCGTTTCGGAGGAGTATGGGAACGAAAACTGTGACACGAGAATTTTATATATAAGATTATATTGGGCCTATGCCTGTAATAATATATATTTATTGTTCAATACAATGTTACATTTATCCTTACGATATAAGGTGAAACTCTGCTCCCTAAGGAGGAAAAATCCTGTACTTTAAGATAAGTATTGCGATCCCCCGTCCAATTCAAATGGGGATTGAAATTACGACGGCCTGACCCGAGGTTCGAACCCCTAGCGGTGATCTCAGACTTGTATCCGTCAGGCGGGAGTTGGTCTTCAGCCCCTCCATAAGTCCTTCCTTTGCTTTGGAGTGCCATCTACACTCGCCCCCTATCGTCCGGTGAAGATGTAAAGGTCACCTGCGGCCAACAGCATTAGAGTAGTCCGAAAAAAAAATTACCGGATTTTCATACGACTAATTTTATGGTAAATTATGATATTTATCTCTCGACGTTTCGATTAGGTTACACTAGCTGTAAAAATAGTATATATTAAATATGAAAGTTTAAAAATAATAACTATTACAGTAATTAGTAATAATCACGGGATCTTACCACGTTTTATGTTGACTGAGTTCCCGATATTTCGTCAGTGTTTCAACCGCCATGATCACGGACAATCTGAAGAGTAGCGAGTAGATGGAAAATAAAATCTTCTTATGGTCAGACGTATGCGTCTACCTTCACACGTCTCTGTTTGTTGCTACTACTGAAACTCGATTATACGGAAATAATGACCGCGTCATATTTAGAACAGTATATTACAGTAATATAATTAATTAGTCATATAATATATAATATATTATATTCGCCTCTCTCTGTATGCTAACTGTAAAATTAGGTAAATGTTGAACTAAACGCTTGGCAAATCAAATATACATAATTAAAGTACCGTAGTAATTTTCGTGTGTTTATCACAGTCTGATAACTACTAACTACGGTAGTATTTCTAAAAAATAAGTAGATTAATATAGAATGGTCCACCCGCCTGCGCTAACGGTTTACGATGGTGGGGCACTAGAGGAGTATGATGGGATGACCATGAGGTTCATAGAATAGAATAGAATAGAAAATCATTTTTTCAAATAAACTTACATTGAAGCTCTTTTGAATAGTCATCACATTTTTTTTTAATCTACCGCTTATTTGGGAAGCTGTCTCATCACAAGAAGAACTTAGAAACTTGCGTGTTGCTTTCTTAAATAATTTTATTGTTAATTTACATTTTAAGTTGAAGTGTGTGAATACAATCATACATAAAAAAACTAGTCCCCACTTTTCACAATTCTCTCCCGCACTCCAATAGTATCCTATATATAAATGACTATATATTACCCGCGACTACGTCTGTTTTCTTATGTAAAAGATAGCGAAAGTTCGTCCTCGTTATACAATAATAACAAGAACCCTGGATAATTCGCACGTCGTCCATGCCCATCTAGTCCCATGCTGAGCAGAGCTTGTCTTATGGGTATAACAACTGATAGAAATACTTAAGCTTTTTTTATTCTAAATGCATATATAACATCCATAGAAAACACGTAGACCAACATAACATAAATGTTTGTAGAGGTGAGGAGTCGAATCCGCTAGCATCGGAAGTGAGGCGGTGTGCTAAATCGCTAGACTACTGAGCCCGTTAACTATATATAACTACTATCCACATATTCGGCCGTTTAGTCGTGAAAAGGTCCGCATTTTCCTTAATATGTTTTTTTTCTGTCTACTCTAATGTTGTTGGTCGTGACCTTTACATCTTCACCGGACGATAGGGGGCGAGTGCAGATGGCACTCCAAAGCCTCGGAAGCACTTATGGAGCGGCTGAAGGCTAACTCCCGCCTAACGGATACGACTTTAGTCTGATGGCACCACTAGAGGTTCAGTATAATATTAGTGTGCATATAGTTACACAAGATGATAGTTATTTTAGTCCGATTTCGCAAATAAACAAATGCGTCATCTCACGGGGTTTCTTTGCAAATTGTGAATCGATTTTGATGATTCCTTTTTTTGTCGTATCGGTTTACTTACGTGCACAAAAAAACCGACAGTTGAGACAGATTTCAAATTTCTATACGGTATGGTTCTACACTTAGTTGTTCGTTAAAAAAAGATAGAAGAAAACTTCAACTGATTGGGATTTGGATGTCAAAATCCAAATGTAATATGTATATATATATATATGTTTTATTTATTTATTTAATTCAGGTCACATGGCCCATATTATAAATATCTTACAGACTAACATACATAAGAAATAATAATAAAATTTAAATAAAATTGTCTGTGTGGTGATGGCACTGTCGACGGCAATCTGCCACGGTAGCGCCGATACACCACACCCTTCGGCCGGTAGTCCTCCTTCATGACGGTGGGCAGCTTGTTGGTGGGGACCCGGGCCATGAACGCTTTGAAGCTCGCGTTGTGACTCGATTCCAGCTGCGTCATCCTCAATGTCAGGTTAATTTTGGTCCGGATATAGGCAACAATGTCCTGTTCCTTGGTAGCGTAGTGTAGGCGGGTACCACGGCAATGTACCTAACATTGCCGTGGTCGGTGTTGCGGTACGTAACAAAAAGTTGGGCCCTGTCGATGCTGTGCCACAATGGTTTCGATTGACCCTCTTTGTGCGCCTCTTCTTTTGTATAAAAATACATATAATACGGACCGGAAGACGCAGCGTGGGAAGGCCTCCAGCAAGGTGGACCGACGATCTGGTCAAGATCGCTGGAAGGCATTGGATGCGAGCAGCGCAGGACCGATCGTCGTGGAGATCTTTGGGGGAGGCCTGTGTCCAGCAGTGGACGTCTTCCGGGCTGGGATGATGATGATGATGACATATAATAAATAATACTCATAAATTTTATCTGCCAAATGTAGGTAGTTAACTATATTATATACTGTTTTAAACTTGACGCGGTCATTATTTATATGTATAATTAGTAAAAATCACGGGATCTTACCACGTTTTATATTTATTTGCTGAGTTCCCGATATTTCGGTAGTGTTTCAACCACCATGATCACGGGTAAACTGAAGAGCAGCGGGTAGATGGAAAATGAAATCTTTTTATGGGCAGGCATATGCGTCTACCTTCACACGTCTTCGTTTGTTGATACTACTGGAACTCGCTCGATATTCATCTCGGCAAACTCGGTACTCACAGTTTGCCGAGATGAATAAATATAACAAATAAATATAAAACGTGGTAAGATCCCGTGATTTTTACTAATTATACGTATAGTTAACTATATTGTTAATATATTTTGTTAATACGTCACATGGGTTTCGTTCTTTTAACCCACATTTTTTTTTATCAAAAACCAAAGTTCTAATCTCATGATTTAATACTTATGTACATCCGGTCTTGGTGGTCTAGCGGTTTAGCACACCGCCTTACTTCCGCAGTGGTCGCGGGTTCGATTCCTCGCAAGCTCAAACATTTGTAATCATGAGTATGATTGTTTGTATCTGTTATTATTTATGTATTTATTTAAAAAATGTATCAGCGTTTTACTATCAGTTATCTACTATCCATAACACAAGCTCTGCTTAGCTTGGGACTAGATGGCGCTGTGTTAATTGGCCAGGATTATTTATTTATTATTATTCAGTAATTAAGGAGAACTTTTACTATGATAATGTTTATTTATTAAAAATCTTTTTCTTAACAATTTACCCATTTATGTTGATATATTATTATTATATTAGATTTTGTATTGTGACGTCAATGACGTCTCAAAATTCCGGACCATTACCAACTCTGTCACACTACTTCATACTTTCGATACACACGCTAACTTGTGAGGTATTATTGGAAAGCAATGGAAAATGAAATAGTTTTTCTATGCTTGACCTCCACGCGGTTCCTCCTAGAAACCATCTTGATAAATTCCTGGTGACTTTGTCACGATGGGCTAACCTGACCTCATCTTCATTTATCTCCTATACTGGTGCCCCACCATCGTAAACCGTTAGCGCAGATAGGTCGTTTCATATTCATATTTGAAAAATTATCTTCTATGCTAATTAATAAAATGGTCAGTACATTATCAGTACTTACTTGTTTTGTAAGACTTTGTCGCTGTTGATATATAATTAAGTAAACAAACATTAAAAACGTAATGCACGGCATTTCAATTTATTTGCTTGAAGGTTATTGCACCCGTTGATGTCTTATATATGGAATCGAACAAACACAATATTCTAATACGCTTAATAATAAAATGAATTAAGTGAATTATTACATATTTCGGAAATTCAACCTTAAAGAGAAATCCATAAAGTAGATATTTTAATTTATATTATATGAATATTGATATGATGTAATTTGTTTTTTAAATTACAGTAGAGTACACTTACTTATTATACATTTTGGAAATTAGATTTTAACGCAAATACATAAAGTAGATATTACCATTTTTACAATTACGAATATTAATGGAAGGTATTGTTTTTTTTTAATTTGAGTTAATGAAAATTAGTTATTTTTAAACTTTCGTGTTTAATATACATTATTTAAATTATTAACCGGGTCTTAACACGAATAATTTTATGGCAAATAAAGGTATTTACCTCTCTCGACGTTTCGACTAGGTTGCACTAGCCGTGCTCACGAGCTGACTGGAGTAACAGCGATGTCAATATAGATAGGTGACAGCAGTTTTACTTCATCTACCATCTACCTATTTCTATTCTATTCTATTCTATTCTATTCTTTATTTACCATAAAATTATTCGTGTTAAGACCCGGTTAATAATTTAAATAATTAATGAAAATTACTATAAGGTTTGGTAAATAATATGATTTTTAATAACCGCTACTTTTTTAATGAAGGATGTTAGAAAGATGACTTTTTCAAAAATCCTTTGTCCTTACTTAGCTTTATGCTTACGTTTATAATAAATGTATGTATTCAATTTGTGACTTTATAGATTGCATAGTTTCTGTCGCGTCATTGGGCAAAATATGGTCGAGTGCAGTGAGGGTTGGATCTTCCATCATACTCGTGAACAAGTACTGCAGGGACTGGTCTGCTCTAATCATTACGACTGATTTAATGTTATTGTATATTTAATATTTGACCCTAATAAATTAGTGCCAGTTAGTAGTTCGTATTCACACATTTCGAGTTACAACAATTATTTAAAAGAGCAACACACAAGTTTTTTGTTCATTCTTCTTGTGATGAGACAGCTTTCCGAATGAGCGGTAGATTAAAAGAAGGTAAGTATAGGAACAAAGGATTTCTTATTCTGTTACATATTATACTAGCTACTCGCCCCGGCTTCGCACGAGTGTATATGTATTATATATGTAAATCTTCCTCTTGAATCACTCTATCTATTAATAAAAACAGCTTCAAAATCCATTGCGTAGTTTTAAAGATTTAAGCGCATACATAGGGACGGACAGACAGCGATAGCGACTTCATATTATGTAATGATTGTTCCTTTTTAATTTTGTAATCTTGTGTTGTGTACAAATAAAGCATTATTATTAGATATATAGGCGACAGTCACCAATTTTCATCAGTCCAGCCATCAGTTTGTTTACTATTTCATGTTCGTAAAAACGATAAGCACACAAAAGAAAAAACGGTAGACCAGGTTCCTTTATTTTGAATCGGTTAAAACAAATCTCTAGCGGTCAGTTCGCAGCGGTCATTCACACTCATTGGTTAACTGTACTGTTGGAAGTTGGAATTGCTCCACAGATGCAGTTAGTTTATTGAGACTTTATTTTGAAATCTCCATATTTGGAAAATAAGAAATAAGTTATGGCTGCTGATTATGTTTAATTTATTAAAACTTTAAAACACTAATACAAAAATAAAAATGCCCAGGGCAGACTTAACACCCTACTATTACTGGCAGTCAACCATATTTTTTATTGGAAGTTTTGGGCTATTGTCAGGTGCTAAGTGAACAGTAATTTTTCTATTCTTTAAACATAAATATAATTAAGTTATAAGTACACATTATAATATTTACCATTAGTTTGTAGAACCACAGCTATGCTACCATTATAATTGTTCTATATGATGTTCAGAGTTATGTTTTACCAACGCACCGCACAACGGCCCAGAAGATAGGGTACAGGTAGAGAATAGAGTGGCAAACGGTGCGATAATAATGTAATACATTATTAATTATAATTATTATTAATAATAATAATAATAATAATTATTATTATTATTAATGATAATAATTATTAATAATGTAATACATTATTATTGCACCGACATCCCCAGACGCTGGAATCTAAGTGGTCTGGACAGTGCGGTTTCAAGGGAATAAACTACCTGCCAAAGATTTGTCAAGAGACTACAGCATGGAGTTTTTCAAGGGTTGGCAATATTCACATAATACCTGGTGTTTCAGATATCCGTAGGTAATTGCTAACCATCAGATGGGCCGTATGCTTGTTTGTCACCGTCGTAGTATAAAAAAGACGAGATTTTTTGTAAAAGATTCACCCTTGTAAATATTTTTTTAGAATGTATTTTGTCCCACTGCTGGATAAAGGGCCTATTACATATACATATAAGTAAGTACTTCAGTCTATCATTCATAAAAAAAAACGCAATCATTTTCCTCTTTCGTTCACAACGGATATGGTGTATCACAACACCATTAAAATTTCGAAAGTTTATTACACGTTATCTCATAATAATGTTATATAAAT
Source organism: Achroia grisella (assembly GCF_030625045.1). Classification (NCBI taxonomy): domain Eukaryota; kingdom Metazoa; phylum Arthropoda; class Insecta; order Lepidoptera; family Pyralidae; genus Achroia; species Achroia grisella. Next base: position 2,269,615 of record NW_026712626.1, read on the forward strand.
TATTAAAAAATGTTACGTAACAAAAATTTTGATTTCGATAGAAAGCAAAAATTAGATATGCGCGACGAATAAACCGCGACCACATTTCGCATAATTTATTCGCTGGAATACAATAATTACATAATTATAAACATTTTAGTATATAAACATTGATTATCTAATTTGGCAAGAAACAGGTAAAACAGGTAAGAATATATTACATTTATGGCGTCATGCGTAATTTTGAATATAGAATTTAATTGAGGAATTTCCTTTGCTTTGCCAAAGAATTTAAAAAAAAAGAAGGTATAGACGTTAAAAAAAGTATCTGTAGCAATATTTATTCTGTGGTATATGTGCCAATACTGTTAAGCAGCTACTTTTTAAAAAGTAAAAGTATAGGTAAAATAGAAATGCAAACTTGTAGAAACTTTTTTTTAAATAACTATTTAACATTACAATACAACACTTACAGCGAATTAGATTATAATATTTCGTTTAAAAAGTATACTTATGTATGTACAATTACACAAACGTTCTGTTAACAATAGCTCGAGTTTCTCTAGCATAATGCCCAAATGCGTAACTTACTTCCTCATTGATTTAAAATGGCTAAAATCGGTCAGGATTCGAATATAAATGAAAAAGCGAAAGTTATTGTAACTAGTTCCGTAAGTCCTATGCCGAGTATAACGGACTTTGGTGAAAGAAGAAATGGCGAGTTATCGAATGCCCTACTGTCAGTTTTGACGTTGCTTTTGGCGCGAAATGACGTCCATATTGCATCCAATTTACACGAAACGTGTTTATTTATTATAATACAGTTAAATAAATATAAAAAGAAATGACTATGGATTTAAAAGAGATTATTAAATGGTTTATACCGTGTTTTCATATTTTGCTACTTTTCAATAAAATTATGGATAGACGATTGACATTTGTTTGTTTGTGTTTATTTTTTAATTTCTGCTCCATTGATGGGGCAAAGGTAAATAGTGATGTACAGTTAAATTTAAGTCAAAATAGTATTAATAGTACCAAAAATATAGTTAATAATGGAGAAGTGTCCAAGTTTAACCAAAGTGAAGAAATTGGGAAGAATAATGCGAACCATCTAGAATTTAGCTCGGATGGTGCGTCAGTAGGTAAGTTTGGTGTATTTAAGAAATCATATATGTAAATACATATATAGTAGAATTTACTGACTCTATTTGTGTATAATTATCATAGTAACATATTGATTTATACCCTTTATAGTCTATCCACACAAACAATTATATATTATGCGAAATTTTACTACAGTTAGTAGAGCCATTATAGAATAGGTAAAGAAGCTAAGAAATTACCACGGAATCTCACGTTCAAGTTTATTATATGTATCCATAGCTACTGGCATTATAAATGCAATATCTGTCTGTCTATTCGCTATGTTTTATCAATCAAACAGCTGAACGTATTTTAGTAAAATTTAACATGAAAATAGACTGTATTACGGATGCATCTTACTAATATAACAAACGCAGAAGTTTGTGAGTGTAGCTGGATGAAAGAAAGAAAGAATGGATGGATGTTGTTTGTTCTTTCACGTAAAAACTACCGAATGCATTTCAATATATTTTAAAATAATATAGTTATACATCACAATAACACGTAGGCTAATTTCATGTGGGTGAAACCACGGGCAAAACTAGTGTAAATATAATAATAATCATCGCTCCTAAGAATATCCTTCAATTCTTGTCCCTGACGGGTCTAGGTAGCGAACTTTGAAAAAGGGCGAGCACAATAGATCTATGTAGGTCGCAGTGCTACAGTGCACGTGACAATAGCCCAAAACTCAATAAAAAAATAAAATAGTGTGAGTATATAGGCGATACAGACTTTTCATCAGAGACAGAGATTTCCATCGTGTGGGCCGTTTGTCGTTCGCCAAAAAAATGTGTTCACCACGTGTTATTTAACCCACTTGCCTACTTGTATAGTCGTTATATTAATATGTATTATTGTTGAGCCGGTTTTTTTTATACACATATGGTAAAACTATAGATCAATTCTGTTAATGTATGTACGTATTTATATGTATTTTGTTATTATAATCTATACATCTTTACATATAAATAAAATTGGAGTGTCTATTTGTAATATTGAAATAACAGTTTTTTACTACATGCATATGAATATAAATATGGTACATAGACCTAAATATTTTTTTTTACAATTTTTGTTGTTGTCTGTCTGTTTGTTCCGGTTAATCTCTGAAATGGCTGGACCGATTTTGATGGGACTATTTTTGGCAGGTAACTGATGTAATAAGAAGTAACTTAGGCTACTATTATTTTAGAGAAATAAAGTTAAATTCCATGCGGACGAAGTCGCGGGAACATTTAGTTATATTATAATTATTTTAGCTACATTCAAGTATCTCTGCACATTCTAAAGGTTGACTGGGAAATAATGTTAAAGCATTAAGTGTTCTGTACCAATGTTTAGTGGTCAATAAATCATATAAAAAAAACTCCTCTGTATCTATATTTTATGTTCAGTACACACTGAACATAATGTAGATGACAGAATGATTTTTACTTTACCAATAAAAAATACAATAAATACATCTAAAATATATCTTACTAGCTCTGCCTGTGGTTTTACCCGCGTCAAATTTATAGCCTAGGTGTTACTCTGATGTATAAGCCCCCTCCGATCGAACCCCCGTCCAATTCAAACGGGGATCGATATTACGACGACCTGAGCCGAGGTTCGAACCCCTAGCGGTGCCCTCAGACTAAAGTCGTATCCGTCAGGCAGGAGTTGGCCTTCAGCCGCTTTATAAGTCCTTCCGCGGGTTTGGAGTGCCATCTGCACTCGCCGCCTATCGTCCGGTGAAGCTGTAAAGGCCAGCTGCAGCCGACAGCATTAGAGTAGTCCGAAAAAAATGAGTAATCTATATTATTGCAAAGTTTCAATAAAACCCGTTTAGTAGTTTTAGTGTGAAAGAGTAACAAATCTATCCGTATCCTACGGCATATTTCTTAATATTTTCTTACATCTCTATTAACTCCCAATATTTCTCTTTAACAATAATAAATAAAAACCCTGGACAATTAACACAGCACCATCTAGTCTCACGGTAAGCAGAGCTTGTGTTATGAGTACTAGACAACTCATATAAATACTTCAATCCTTTTTTTGTAAATACATTCATAATATACATAGAAAACACCAAGACCGATACTAACAATCATACTCATGAACACAAATGTTTGCACCGTGCGAGGAATCTAACCCGCGACCATCGGAAGTAAACCGAGGCCGTCAAATATGTTTTAATATATCGTTATAAATGGAAATACAGAAAATCTTTTAAAATTCATAAATAATATTTAGGTTCAGTAGCTAAAACGTGTAACATTGAAATGATTTCGACGCTTCATTGTTACGTAAATACATATATTATTTGATAAACTTGACCTTTTTTTATTTAAGTGGAATGGTAAACGAACTGACGGTAAGTGGCAATTATTTGTGGATATATATAAGATAGGTATATATAATAATTACCCTTTTATATCTTTTGAGGCCAAAACAGAATGCCTGATATATATGTAAATATATATATATGTATAAATATTAATAAAAAAAATATATATATATTGTAGGCCTCGATGGTCAAGCGGTTTAGCACACCGACTTACTTCTGATGGTCGCTGGATCAATTCCACAACGGTACAAACATTTGTATACATAAGTATGATTGTTTGTATTGGTCTGGGTGTTTCCTATGTATATGATGTATGTATATACAAAAACAATGTAATTAAGTATTTATATCAGTTGTCTACTCATACCCATAATACAGGCTTTGCTTTTGTTTGGTTTGGGACGACTATAATAAAAATCCTGATCATCTGGATCAATGGCGGTCCTCCACAGTGCGGTTTTCTAGAAACTTTTTACCATGTGGTTGTTCACAACCACATGTGGAATCACCTTTCAGCAATGGTATTTCTGAACCGCTACGATATTGAAACCTTCAAGAGAAGAGCTTATTCCTTTTTAAAAGTCCGGCAACGCGCTTGCAATTTCCCTGGTGTTGCGGGTGCTCATGGGCGGCGGTAATCACTTACCATCAGGTGAGTCGTAAGTTCGTTTGTCCCCTGTGCTGTGAAAAAAACTTGACCATAATTAGAATAGCAAACAAGCTTACGGCTCACCTGATGCTAAGTGGTTAAAGTACCTCTAGACACAATATATCTTGTACCTGCTTACATACCTTGACATATTAAATATATAATACTAGCTGTGCCCGCGATTTCGTCCGCGTGGAATAGTGACCTTCAATAGCATTTTTAATTATTTAGGCCAAGTATTTTACAAATAAGATGCCTGACATAGTTCTAGCTTCAAAAATGACGAATTTCCATACAAAAGTTTGTATGGAACATCCCCTATTTTATTTTACCCCTAAGTGTAAAATTGTTACAAACTTTGAATGTCATGTTTATTTATATATAATCAACAACCTAAAAAATAAATTTCCAACTTCTAGCATTAAAAATTACGGTAATTCCATACGACCTTACAACTCCCCTTTCAACCCCTTTCAAGCTCTTTTTTTAGAGTTTAAAAAGTAGTCTATTACTTTTCTCAGGGTCTAGACTATCTGTGTTTTTTTCAAAATTTTATTTAAATCTGTTCAGTAGTATTGCCGTGAAAACATAACAAAGAGACAGACAGAGTTAATTTCGCATTTATAATATTAGCACAGATAACATAATATTACATTTTTTTTAAGCTTTTTAATTTTAGGTTCTTAGTTGTACAATTAGGTTATGTAAATACTAGTAATAAATTTAAATTAATATAGCTTAAAAATATTACATATCGTAAGCATTTATATTAAACATTATAACATGGAAAAATACTTAAATATATAATTTATATAAATAATAAATTAAATATAATTATTACTCTTCATTTATATGCATATGTCAGATCAAAATAGACTAAAAACTCGTCTGCGTGTGTACCTACCTCAGTGTCTCCTATTTCAGTCGTCAAGCAGCTTGCTTTGTAAGTTGTTTCGGTTGCAGGGTGCAGATTGGGTAGTGAAATTACAGATCTTAGTCCTTCAGAATAAAAGTCAAGAGTGATGTTATAGGTTATATGATGAGGTGATATCCGTGCTGTTCATATATAGTAACTAGCTGTGCCCACGACTTCGTCCGCGTGGAATTTAACTTTGTTTTTCAAAATTAAATTGAATTAAAATCAAAGTAAATTTAACTTCTGTTAAAATTAAGTAATCTAAGTTACTCCTTATTACATCAGCTACCTGCCAATAAAAGCCCCTTCAAAATCGGTCCAGCCATTTCAGTGATTAGTCGGAATAAACAAACAGACGGACAGACAAAAATTGTAAAAATATTATTTTGCAGTATGTACCGTATTTATATTCATATGCATGTAGTAAAAAACTATTATTTCAATATTACAGACACTCCAATTTTATTTATATAATAGATAGATAATAATCTCAGGACAATTCACACATCGCCATCTAGACCCAAGTTAAGCTAGCTAAAGCATGTGTTATGTGTACTAGATAACTGATACATAGCTATTTTTTTGTAAATACATACATATTATATAAAGAAAACACCCAGACCGATATATATATATATATAACCGATATAGATAAATAATCATACTCATGAATGTTTGTGCCAGGAATCGAACTGGCGACCATCTGTCGTAAAGCGATGTGCTAGACCGCTAGACCACCGAGGTCGTCGTGAGTATGGATGGATGTTTGTTATTCTTTCACGGAAAAACTATTAACTCATAGTGAATTAATAAAATAAGTGTCTACAAAAAAATGCAGTCTAACTACCTCAGTTTGTTTGAAGTCGGTTGAAAGCCTGATTGTTTCGTTGCATGCGCTGTAATGCAAGTAACATATGAAATTGCATAATTCATTAAGCATCGAATTCCTCGCTTCGTTGATTCTTTGTTCGCTCGTTGTAACAGCTGATTTTTTTCTGACACCGGTTCGATATTACTTTCTTTGATTAGTGACTAGTAATTGGCCCTGGCTTCGTCCGAGTGGTCATAGAAATAATACTTATTCAATTTATTTCATTTATACTATTTATTTGGAACGCAGGCTCATCACATGAATGAAGAAGAAACTTGCGTGTTGCTCTTTTCAATAAATGTTCCAATATATATATACAAGCTACTCGCCCCGGCTTCGCACGTGTGTACATGTATTATATATATAAAGCTTCCTCTTGAATCCACTCTATCTTTTAAAAAAACCGCTTCAAAATCCGTTGCGTAGTTTTAAAGATTAAAACATACATAGGGACGGACAGACAGCGACAGCGACTTTGTTTTATACTATGTAATGATATATATACCAACATTATGATACGTATATATGTAATAAGTGCTATGTAGTCCCAAGCTAACTAAGCAAAAGCATGTGTTATGGGTACTAGACAACTGAAACTACTTTTTTTTGTAAATACATACATAATATACATAGGAAACACACAGACTGATTAATTCGGGACGTCATTTCATATATATTTTATATATATTTTGACGACCTCGGTAGTCTAGCGGTTTAGCACACCGCCTTACTTCCGATGGTCGTGGGTTCGATTCCTCGTACGGCACAAACATTTGTATTTATGATTATGATTGTTTGTATCCGTCTGGGTGCTTTCTATGTACAATATGCATGTATTTACGAAAAAAAAAATATATCTATGTATTTATATCAGTTATCTAGTACCCATAACACAAGCTTTAGTTAGTTTAACATGGGTCTAGATAGCGCTATGTTAATTGTTCTGAGATTATTTATTTATTTATAATTTATTTATATACAATAATATGTAACAATATAGACATAATACATATAAAATAATCACACCTACACCATTGTTTATTGTTTCCGGGACACAACTTTGGCTCTACTTTCTCTGTCACACAGTTGTACTCGATAAAAAAAAACTGCAAAACCTATTTAATTAATTAAAAAAAATATGGTAAATACATATTAATTCGACGGCCTCAATGGTCTAGCGGTTTTGCACACCGCTTTACTTCTGATGGTCGTGGGTTCGATGCCTCGCATGGTACAAACATTTATATTCATTAGTATGACTGTTTGTATCGGTCTAGATGTTTTCTATGTATCTAAGTATTTATATCAGTTGTCTAATATACCTAATACAGGCTATGCTTAACTTGGGGCTAGATGTAGCTGTGTATCAAATAAAATCAAATTGAAATTGACACCTCGGTGGTCTAGCGGTCTAGCACACCGCTTTACGACCGATGATTGTGGGTTCGATTCCTCGCACGGCACAAACATTTCATGAGTATGATTGTTTGTATCGGTCTGGGTGTTTTCTATGTATAATATGTATGTATTTACAAAAAAAAATATCTATGTATATGTATCAGTTATCTAGTACCTATAACACAAGCTTTAGCTAGCTTAACTTGGGTCTAGATGGTGCTGTGTGAATTGTCCTGAGATTATTATATTATTATAAAAAAAAATCAAATCAAATCAAATCAAAAATCATGTATAAGCATACGGGTCATTATAGACGCTTATGAACATAATTTTTTTTACCAATATTTTTTCCCTACAATTCCAATGTCCAATTCGATATACAGATTCAATCTTGAAGAACTAGTAAGAAACTAAACTATGTAATCTTTTTTTTAAATTCAGCTGTATGTTAGACGTATATATAATAATGTATTTACATTGTGTACATATATACTACTGTATGTATTTGAATGAAATTTGGTATACAGATATAGTAATTTTTTTTTATATTATAATTTTTCCCTACCATCCAGTTTAGTACATAGATCCAATTGAGAAGAATTAGCAAGAAACTCAATTAAATTTTTTAAAAGCCAGTATATTTATAATGTATATTTATGTAGGTGTCTATATCTAACATTAAATGAAAATCCCGTGCATGAACAAATGAACAACTATTGCCACGCACGCTCGTTATTCAAGTAATCGTTTAGTGAGTAATAGGCAAAATTGTCCAGGGGTATTATTATTATTTATTTATACAGTGTCGATGCAATGCACTGACTTACATCGATGCAATGCACTGGCATGCATCGATGCAGTCATATAAGCAAACAATACGAGGTGAAACTCATCGCTCACTTGACCAACTTCATGAAGGGCAAACAAAATGTATGTACAAATAAGGTCGACGCTCTTACAACTACTTACACAATGTTTATTTGTTTTTTATTTATATAAACGAATGGTAAACAAGCTGAACTGCCTGAATGGTAATAATAATATAATATTTTGGGACGATTCACACAGCGCCATCTAGTCCCAAGCTAAATAGAGCTTGTATTATGCTTGAATGACGAGTGTGCATGGCAATAGTTGTTCTGGCTCAGTGACGCGGACTTACAAAAAGGTCGTGAATTCAAATCTAACCGACACAAGAAACATACATCTGACTAATAACAGTCATAACGGTATAAAAATTTACAATAAGATACCAAAGGATATATTTGAATTACCCTTAAATAAATTCAAAACATCTGTTAAATCATATTTACTGAGCAAACCATATTACTCACTAAACGATTACTTGAATAACGAGCGAGCATGGTAATAGTTGTTCATGCACGGGATTTACATTTAATGTTAGATATAGACACTTATATAAATATACATTGTAAATAATCTGGCTTTTAAAAAAAAAGTAATTTAATTGAGTTTCTTGCTAATTCTTCTCAATTGGTTCTATGTACTAAACTGGATGGTAGGGGAAATTTATATTATATAAAAACAAATACTATATCTGTGTACCAAATTTCATTCAAATACATTCAGTAGTTCCCACGCAGGGCCCTCTTCCCCACTGTGCACACTGGGCACTTGCCCAGGGGTCCGCGATGGAATGGGGCCCCCTAGTCTAGTCTAGTCTCTACTCCATTACCAAACTGTAACCGATAGCTACTCTACTCTCGTCTGAAAATAAGTCTTAACAAATGTTTACACACTATGGTCAATTCATTCGTTTTTGTTATTTTTTTTATAAATGCCTAGCAAGAACTTGAACTCCTCATCATATAACAACTTTTTAAAATTAATATTGTCTTTTTTGAAGGTAGGTCATCCCCATATACATCTCTCATGTTCAAAAATGACTTTGTCTAGTCTAACAAAATAGTGCTATATTACTATGGTCATAGGGGCCCCACTATCCTAATGTGCCCAGGGCCTCTAATAGGTGAAAGACGGCCCTGAAAGAGAAAACCCATCTATCTATTCACTCGCAAACTTTCGTGTTTATAATATTTGTATATGATGGACGTATCAATTATTATCTGTGCTTGTCGTACAGATTGTAAAAAAAAAAGTAAAATAGAAAGTGGGCGGGCATCGTGTGCTACAATTGAGTGTAGCAAGTTTATCATAATCGACATGGCATAAAGGTCTTATAACCAAACCATAAACCTACTTAAAAAAAAGTTACCACGACTATTTTGTAGACATCGTGACTTCATGCATCTTCGTAATTTCATGTAATAGGGTTTACTGGGTCATTGATAAGAAATGCAGCATCTTGACGCCATCTTGACACACATTATTTTTGTAATATTTTATTTCTTCGTAAAAAATATATAATCCCAGGACAATTCACATCACAGCCATCTAGACTCAAGTTAAGGTAGCTGAAGCTTGTGTTATGGGTACTAGACAACTGATACATAGATATATCTTTCGTAAATATATACATAATATATATAGTAAACACCCAGACCGATACAAATAATCATATTCATTAATACAAATGTTTGCACCGTGCGAGGAATCGAACCCGCGACCATCGAAACTAAGGTGTGCTAAACCGCTAGACCACCGAGGCCGTCATATAACGCTGCACCAGATTTGTCTGCTCAGGGACAGAAACATGAGCGGTGGAGGTGAGTGTTGACGTACGTGCGGGGCCCCCTAAACCTACACCTGGGGGGGAATACAATTGTTAGTAATGTGGGGTCTCGACCCCATTGCTAGCAATCTACCATGTCAGGTTGATCAAATTCAAATTCAAATTCAAAAATCATTTATTCATAGCCGCTTATGAACGTCAAGTTTTTACATTATACTTTTTTTTCCCTACCGTCCAGTTCGGTATCCAATTGAGAAGAACTGACAAGAAACTCAATTGAATTACTTTTTTTTTAAAGCCAGTTTAATTACAATGTATATTTATATAGGTGTCTATGTGGAACATTAAATGAAAATCCCGTGCATGAACAACTATTGCCATGCACGCTCGTCATTCAAGTAATCGTTTAGTGAGTAATAGGCCTTGCTCAGTAAATATGATTTAACAGATGTTTTGAATTTATTTAAGGGTAATTCCAATATATCCTTTGGTATCTTATTGTAAATTTTTATACCTATTCCCATAAAAGACCTATTGACTTTTTCTAAACGATACTTGGGGACAGCAAGTTTGTCTTTAAATCTAGTATTAATATTATGATCTCCACGCGGTTCCCCCTGGAAACCATCGTGATAAATACCAGGTGACCTGACCTGACCTCATGCTCATATTATCATACTCCACTGGTGCCCCGCCTGCGTAAACAGTTCATTATTATATACAAAAAAAACCTACACCCGCCCATCTACGGGAACTGCTCGGAGTTTCCATCTCTGCCACACGATGGATTGTCGATGGAATGTTAAGAAGTTCGTCTCACTTAATTTTTTTGTAGAAACCACAAACAAATTATGGCACCTGCCTTTTGAATGGTCATATGATGACCGTGGCAAAGTCGTTACTTTCTATTTCTGTTATTATCATTAAATCATTACTCACGACACCACAGGTTGGGTCAGTCTGTTGGAATCTGTTGGAGTCTACTTAAAACATATTGTATGACTCACTTGGGTAAGTACTGTGAGCTAACTCATCAAAAAGATAAATGTGAAATGATAGCCAAGTTCAATATAGTTCAATATTATGATATATGCCTTGATTGTTGCATTGCAATACTAGCTACTCGCCACGGCTGGGGGGGGGGAAGGGGATTGTTAGTAATGTGGACTTATAACCCCATTACTAGCAATGCACCATGTCAGGTCGACCTCCACGCGGTTCCACCTGGAAACCATCGTGATAAATTCCTAATGAATTTGTCACGATGAGCTAACTGACCTGACCTCATTTTCATCTTATCATCCTCCACTGGTGCCTCGCCAGCGTAAACCGTTAGCGCAGGCGGGTGCACCTTTCCACTATCATTCACAAAAAAAAAACTCGCCACGGCTTCGCTCGGGTGTAGAAGTAGAATCACTCTTTCTTCCTCTAGAATCACTCTATCTATTTAAAAAAATCGCTTTGTAATCCGTTGCGTAGTTTTAAAGATTTAACCATACATAGACAGACAGGGTTATTTTATACATAGTATAAACAGGGTTATTTTATACATAGTATAAAATAACCCTGTCTGTCTAAGTGTGGTTTAAAATCTACAGAATCCTAAAGAGAGAAACTCAAAAAGAAAATATTTATTCCATCTGTGGGCGTATTTGTTCTGTGGTCATAAATTGTGAAATCTAAATAATTAGTCACAATGAAGGTTTCTTGTTTTTTAATAACAATCAATAAATTCTACATCTACCAACTTTCTTTTCAAATTAATAATAATTTAACTTGAAAGTTATAGAAGATACGATGGTCAATAGTTATATATTGTTTTATACTACTATGGTGACAAATAAGCATACGGCCCATCTGATGGTATATGGTTACTATAGCCTATGGACGCCTGAAGCACTAGGGGTGCTACATGGGCGTTTCCGACCCTTAAGAAACCTTAATGTACCCTTCTTGAAATACCACATGCTGTAGTCTCTCAAGAAAATCACAGCAGGTAGTTCCTTCCACAATGTAAGTGTACGCGGGAGGAAGCTCCTCTGAAACAGCACTGTCCGAGACCACTTAGGTTCTAGTGTGTGGGGATGAATTCCCTGTCGATTGAGATATAAAGAAATTGTAATAGTGAAAATACTTGCAAACATTTGTATTCATGAGTATGATTGTTTATATCTGTCTGGATGTTTTCTATGTATTATGTATTTACAAAAAAAAGATCTAAGTATTTATATCAGTTGTCTAGTACCCATAACACAACCTCTGCTTAACATGGGACTAGATGGCGCTGTATAAATTGTCCAGGGCTATTTATTATTTATGAATTAAGGACAATTTTTAATATGACAACGTTTCTTTTCCAACACTATTGTTAGATATATCAACTCTATGTACTAGTAAAAGTATGTATTATAATAAAATAACAACTATATAACATTAATTTAACTATGTCTCTAGCAATTAAAATACAACCAGCACGTCCTGTGCACAAGGACCGAAGGCCGCGGCCTTTTTTTTTTTTTTCTGACTACTCTAATGCTGTTGGCCGTAGCTGGCCTTTACAGCGTCACCGGACGTTAGGGGCGAGTGCAGATGCTACTCCAAATCCGCGGAAGGACTTATGGAGCGGCTGAAGGCCAATTCCTGCCCGACGGATACGACTTTAGTCTGAGGGCACCACTAGGGGTTCGAACCTCGGCTCAGGCCGTCGTAATTTCGATCCCCATTTGAATTGGACGGGAGATCGATCGCTACAAAAACCCTCCCTTTTATACAGAGAAGATATGAGTGGGGGTTATATGCAACTAGTTTAACGATACCGAGTAATAATGAACCTTTTAATATAAAATATCAGATTTTCGACAATATCGATGTGAACCCTAACGCTATTAAAACTAGATTTTCTTAACAATAATACATTTATCGTGACCTTAAATAAGTGTAATTTAAGTATTACACTAGTGAAAGCGTCTATCATTTTGCTTTTTTGTTCAATTAAACACTTTTACATGTCGTTAGCATGTTTGAAGGTTATGAGTTCATACGAGAGGTCATATTGTCAAGCGGATTCATATTATTAATCGTGGGAAGGCATCTCTTATATTTGCAGTATGTTATCAATCAAAATTTATACCGCGGTATATTCACATAGATAAAATAAATGATCCTTGGTGGTCTAACGGTTTAGCCCATCGCTTTGCTTCCAATAGTAATACCCTTCGATTCCTCGCACGGTACAAATTTTTTTTTTCATTAGTAGCTTTTTTGTATCGGTCTGACTATTTTCTATGTATATTGTGTATGTAAAAAAATGTATCTATTTATTTATATCAGTTATCTAGTAACGATAACACAAGAGCTTGTGTCCAGTCCCAAGATAAGCCATAGCTTATCTTGGGACTGGACTAGGTGGCGCTATGTGAACTGACCTAGAAATTCTATAAATGTCATTAAGAAAGAGTTTTAGGTAAATATTATTTAATACTAGCTACCCCCCCTGGCTTCGCTCGAGTGTACATGTATTATACATATAAACCTTCCTCTAGAATCACTCTATCTATTAAAATTAACCACTTCAAAATCCATTGCGTAGTTTGAAAGATTTAAGCATACATAGGGACGGATAGACAGCGACAGCGACTTTGTTTTATACTATGTAATAATTTATATTGTATAGTTTTTCTTTTGTTTACCATGTAAATATGTTGTACACATTATAATATATATTATACTAGCTGACAAGCAAAGTTGTTTTACCTTGAAATAAAAATTTAGGGGTGGACTACCCCTAATATTTAGGGGGATGAAAAATAGATATTGGCCGATTCTCAGACCTACTCAATACGCTCACAAAATTTCATGAGAATCTGTCAAGCCGTTTCGGAGGAGTATGAGAACGAAAACTGTGACACGAGAATTTTATATATAAGATATATAATATAACATTGTTGAAGACAAACAGTAAACTTAACAGGAATCTCATTTTCCTATGTTAATTTGTAATTATGTGTTACTTACGTCAACTGTATGTTCATCTAATGTTTGATGCAAATATTGTAGACAAACATTTGCAGTACATTTTAAATATGATTGTAATCAAATATTGACTTTAAGTCTAACTGCAAAGGTACACAATTGCACGAGATTCTGCTAATCACAGAGATTGGTAAGGATGTTGGATATAAAATTTAGAATAAAAAAATATGACTATTGCTTATATTGAGTTTATTTGAATAAAGATTATTTCTATTTCTATTTAAAGAATACGAGCTGAGTTTCTTGTTAGTTCTTCTCAGCTCGAAAGCACACCGTACTGATGATAGATTTGACATATCATAAGAGTCTGTAATAGACCTACATAAATAAAGATATTTTGAATTTGAATTTTGATCTCTCTCTGGCTTGCTCATAGATTTAATATAAGCATTATGTTATCTGTGATATAAGTAAAACTTTAGTAGGTTTAATATAAATGTATATCATATAATATTATATACTAGCTGTGCCCGCGATTTCGTCCGCGTGTTATAGTGACTTTGACCAAATAAAGAAAAAAGATTTAATAATTTAACCCAAAAAAGCCATAGAAAAACATTCATTGTCCTTAAAAATGACAATTTCCATACACACTTTCATCCCCTATTTTATTTTACCCCCTTAACATTTTTACAAACTTGAAATGTCATATACTTTTTTTAACAGCCTAAAAAACTAAGTTTCTAGCTTACCTACCTTTAAAAATTACGATACTTCCACAGAACCCTCCACCTCCCTTTTCAACCCTTACAACCCTTCTTCATCTCTCTCTTAAACCCCTTACGGGTTGTAGTATCGTCATTTTTATAGGTAGAATCTTGAAACTTATTTATTAGGCTGTTAAAAAAAAGTATGTGACATTTCAGGTTTGTAAAAATGTTAAGGGGTGAAATAAAATAATGCCAACCTTATAGATATATAAATATTATAGATGTTTTTTTTCATTGTTTTGCGTGTGTATATATAAATAATTATAATATATATGTATGTTAAATGTGTAAATGTGTATTTATATCAACAAAGGTAGCCAATATGTTTTTCTTTAAAAAAAATCATATTAAAAGTAAAATATAATGTATGTATAATGTGACGTTCCATATCTTTCCAGGGAGAACATTCGGCCGACCACTTAAGAAGATGATGGGAGCTTTACTGCCGGTACTGTTCCAGATAGGCGCAGCATCCACGTGGGCGGTGGTTGCCGCTCTGGTGGGAGTCAAGACTCTAATAGTAGCTGTCGTTATACTCAAACTGTTACTAGTGGCTGGAGCAGCGAAGGTAATAAAATTATAGTTTACTATAGAAGGTAAGTGTAGATGACACTCCAAACCCGCGGAAGGACTTATGGAGCGGCTGAATGCCAACTCCCGCCTGACGGATACGACTTTAGTCTGAGTGCAAGAGGCAAGAGGTTCGAACCTCGATTCAGGACGTAATTCATAATTGTTCTATTTATATAAAACAGTATCTACAAAAAAGGAAAAAGCAACCGAATGATCATTATCATCCATAAAATAAATTGGCATGTATTTATATAAATATATTCTTATGAATTGGTCCAATCATTAGTCATTTATTCATAAAACAATAATACAATTGTGTTTGAACATAAGTACAGTTCATAAAAAAATATTGGTCTAAATTATAATAAATTTTTTATAGTATTCATAATTTTAATTTATTTTTGAATAGTGATAAATTTCCAATGTCCTTCAAATCTACAGGCAAATCCTAAAAATCTTACCGGATTTCGATATATCTATATATATATAAAAAATAATTGCTGTTCGTTTGTCTCGCTAAAATTCGAGAACGGCTGAACCGATTTGGCTAATTTTAGTCTTAAAATATTAGTGGAAGTCCAGGAAAGGATTAAACGGTGATAAAATATGAAGAAATTGCATTTAAAGTAGTGAAAACAACAATTCTATTTTCCCATACAAACGGCTGATAACTGTAAAACAGGATGCGTTCAGAAATTTATTGCGTAAATAAACTCAAAAAACCTTTGACATATTCAATTTTGAGGCGGAAAGGAGGTCGCGTTGTTAGCTAGTATCATTACATAGTATAAAACAAAGTCGCTGTCGCTGTCTGTCCCTATGTATGCTTAAATCTTGAAAACTACGCAACGGATTTTGAAGCGGTTTTTTAATAGATAGGGTAATATCATGTATGCCAGGAAGAATATAGACAGTTTCAAAAGAGTTAGTGATTGCACTAATAAAAGCTTACGTAACAATAACAAACTGATTTTACCTAAATGTCGTTTGGCTAAAGTTAGTAATTCGTTTTATGGCAATTGCGTAAGGCAAAATACCAGAGTCGGTTATAAATCTGCCAGAAAAAAGATTTAAATGTCAAATAAAACACTTCCTTTGCAAAAAAGCTTACTATACAATTGAAGAATTTGTTAACGATAATATTGTTTTTGTAGAAAAATTTTAAATACATAGCACTAACAATATTATCTGATTACACTAATAATGAGTGCGTAGCGATTTCTATGTTGATTGTCGCATGCCTCTTACTTGTTACACTGTAATTATTTATATAAAAAAAAACATCTATTAAAAAGAGCAACACACAAGTTTCTTGCTCATTCTTCTTGTGATGAATCTGCATTCCGAATGAGCGGTAGAATCAAAATATGACTATTCAAAAGTGCTTGTAATGAGTTTATTTGAATAAAGATTATTTCTATTTCTATTCAAGAGGAAGGTTTATATGTATAATACATGTACAGTTGTACACCCGTGCCAAGCCGGGGAAGCTAGTATGTATATAAAACTTCAAGCTTACATTTATTAAAGTAGGTATAAAGAAGAACAAATTATATATTCCGTGACACACAACCACAGTCTGTCCGTGACAGTATCATGGTCACTTTTTACCGTCCAAAGTACAAAAGCCCAAAAAAACTAATATAACTTGCATATCGAGGACAATGACCGGGCAGTTGCGGATGCATTCTTTAACTAACCTCACGTTAACAATATAGATAGATAGAAAAATAATTTTTGTTGCCCTTAAAGGCCACACATACAAGGCAGTATTAAAAAAGCTATGATGCTATTCTGTAGGGAAACAACTTCAAAATACGTTGCCTAGTTTTAAAGATTTAAGCATACATAGGGACAGACAGACAGCGACAACGACTTTGTTTTATACTATGTTATATTATAATAATATTCCATACTATAATAATCATGTGTTATACATATAAACCTTCCTCTTGAATCACTCTATCTATTACTGAAACCTGTAATCATTTACAAAACTTTATTTATTACAAACTAAAAAAAGTAATGGTTTCATATATACAGTTTTTTTCTATACATATGAATAAAATTGGAGTGTCTGTTTGTAATATTGAAATAACCGTTTTTTACCACATGCATATGAATATAAATACGATACATACACCAAAATAACATTTTTTTGCCATTTTTGTCTGTCTGTCTGTTTGTTCCGGTTAATCTCTGAAATGGCTAGACCGATTTTGACGGGACTTTTCTATTATTTAGCCGATCTAATAAGGAGCAACTTAGGCTACTTTTATTTTAGAAAAATTCTTTGATTTAGAAAAATAAAGTTAAATTCCACGCAGACGAAATCGCAGGAACAGCTAGTACAAAATAAAAACTCACTCAGACGCGGCGCGTTGGTATTGCGTGAACAAGTCGCCGACAAGTGAGTCGACAGAAAAAAAATGTTTCGGTTTAGTATGTACTACTATTTTATTATAATTAATTTTATAACAATACATTAATGAGAGAAAGCCGAAAAAGTAAATTCAATTTTAGAAATGCTTGGCGGCCCGTATAAAACATGTAACGGGCCGCAAACGGTCTGCGGGCCGTGTGTTTATCATTCCTGCTGTAGATTATTTTTTCTCTGAGTACATTTGCGATCAGTCCCAGGACTATGAGCGAGTCTGTTCTCTGATGCTGTCATTCAAATTCAAAAATCATTTACTCATGTAGGACATTTTAGCAGCTTCAAGATCAAGAAATCAAGTTTTACATTACAGTGGACCCCCGGTAGTCCGACAATCATTTTGCAGGGCAGTGTCGGACTATCGAATTTGTCGGATTATAGAGTACTGCCTAAGACCTCTTATAGTCCGAATTTTTTTACAAAAGAGTACCTTGTAATCCGACAAATTATAGATGATTCTTTATATTATATACATATACAGTGGACCCCCGGTTATCCGACAAACGTTTTGCAGGGCAGTGTCGGACCATCGTATTTGTCGGATTATAGAGTGCTGCTTAAGGGTCCCCTGCTTATAGTCCGGAATTTTTTACAAAAGAGTATCTTGTAATCCGACAAATTACAGATCCAGTGATAAGATTCTATGTTATATATTTATGTATGTATATGCACTCTGAAGTATATTGTCAAAGTAATATTCAATAACAAATAATAGACAATGTCGGATTACAAGGGGGGCCGGATTAGACAGGGGCCAGATTACCGCGGGTCCACTGTATATATTTTTTTCCCTAACGTCCACTTCAGTATATATCCAATTGAGAAGAACTGGCATGAAACTCAATTGAATTACTTTTTTTTAAAAGCCAGTTTATTTACAATGTATATTTATATAGTTGTCTATGTCTAACATTAAATGAAAATCCCGTGCATGAACAACTATTGCCATGCACGCTCGTCATTCAAGTAATCGTTTAGTGAGTAATAGGCTTTGCTCAGTAAATATGATTTAACAGATATCATGTAGAAGGGCTTCCTTTGGAAACTTCCTAGAGCTACTGCCGGTGTTTTAGCTCCAGGATATGACGTCGTTAGATAGATGCTATACCTATTACATTATCAGTCGCCATCTTCGTTGGTTTGTTGTAACCACGTGACGCAGTGAATGCACATTTTTAGGTCATAAGAGAAGAACAACTGAATTATAATAAGAGAAATTAGCTTTTTTAAGACGCGTAACCTATTGTCTTATAAATATGGATGTATATCATACTACTACTACATACTAATACTACTACATTTGTTTTACACTATTATACATATACTATATGTATAATAGTGTAAAACAAAGTCGCTGTCGTTGTCTGTCCCTATGTATACTTAAATGTTTAAAACTACGCAATGAAATTTGAAGCGGTTTTTTTATTGAGAGAAATGAAATGAAATGATTTCCATGAAATATGTTATAAATATTAAAAGAATGTCAGTATTAATAAAATTGTCCACATATTTCGCCAATGTTTTTGCAAACTTTTAGTAATATACAAATTATACAATAGAATTAATGAATTTAAATTATATGTCAAATATAGGTATTTTCGTTGGGTGTCAATCAATATTATTCAAATATATCAAACAATACTATTAATTATCATCATCATTGCCTTGCCTTTATCCCATTATTTGTGGTCGGCGCAGTATGTCATTCTCTTCCACTGCTCTCTATTGGTCGTCATATCTGAACATACTCTTCTTTTATTCATATCATCTTTCACACAATCCATCCATCTTTTCTTATGGCGTCCCCTTCCTTTACATCCATCCACATTCATTAATTATATTATCTAATAATTCTACATATAACTCCTAGCTTTTAGTGAAAAATTCATTTATGGTATAAAAACAATTGTCAATTAGCCAATTCCGGAATTGGTATTTAAAGAATTTATGGTCAATTCTTTAAAGTGACGGGGGATTTTATTGTATATTTTTATGGCCATTAAATAAGAGTGATTAAAGAGGAAGGTTATATATATATAATACATGTACTTTGCGAAGACAGGTGCATAAAAAAAATTGGAGTGTCTGTTTGTAATATAGAAATTTTTACAGACAAATATTGTAAAAAATGTTATTTTTGTGTATGTATCGCATTTATATTCATATGCATGTAGTAAAAAACTGTTATTTCAATAATACAAACAGACACTCCAATTTTATTTATATGTATAGATGTGATGGATTAGATAACTTTCTTCTAAAATCTATGTACCTACCTACTAATAATATATTAATAAAAAATTGTAATATAATTTCAAGATGGAAACCCTAAAATAATAATATCTGTCGTAACAATACAAAGATTATAAAGCAATCTACACTTGTATGATATCATGTGGTCAGTGGGAGAAAGCGGCTTTCTAAGGTCCAATTGCGAGATAAGGATGTCACTATTTCGCAATATGGAGTGAACGAGACGGATGTATTTGTGTTAGTTACACTTTGTAATGTCTTTAATGTATGTATAATAATAATTAGAACATACAACACTAAAAGATCTAAAGAAAATATTCATCTTAAACATATAAGTATGTAATGTAATCTATACATATAAATAAAATCTGAGTGTCTGTTTGTAATATTGAAATAACCGTTTTTTACTACATGCATATGAATGTAAATACGGTATAAACAACAAAATAACATTTTTTACAATTTTTGTCTGTCTGTCTGTTTATTCCGGCTAATCTCTGAAATGGCTGGACCGATTTTGACGGGACTTTTCTTGGCAGGTAGCTGATGTAATAAGGAGTAACTTAGGCTATTTTTATTTTATAAAAATAAAGTAAAATTCCACGCGAACGAAGTCGCGGGTACAGCTAGTCTGTGATATAACTCACCTGTGCTGCTTGTAGAGACTGGTCTGTTCTGATCACTACGACTGAATCATTTTATTAGTCAAGTAACTATTTGTTTATTATAGTCTTATTTTTTCTTGTTTACAAACAAAACATTTTTATACAAACTTAATTCTAACTTATTAGAGATTGTATATTTCTTCTCTCTTTTATGTAATACTGTAATAGATTATGTATTTAAAAAAAAGGATCACTTTTAGTGGTAAAGGTTTTTTTTTCGGACTACTCTAATGCTGTTGGCCACAGCTGACCTTTACACTTCACCGGACGATAGGGGGCGAGTGCAGATGGCACTCCAAATCCGCGGACTTATGGAGCGGCTGAAGGCCAATTCCCGCCTAACGGATACGACTTTAGTCTGAGGGCACCACTAGGGGTTCGAACCTCGGCTAAGGCCGTCGTAACATCGGTCCTCGGGGGATCGATCGGAGGGGGCGGTCCTCCGAACAAATTCTTTTAAAAATATTTCTATTTTCCTGGACCATATTTAGGAATAGCATTTTGTCTTTAAGTCTTATTTTTAAAATTATGTTAAGAGGCATAACCCAATGAAACGGGAATTTAAATTACGACGACCTGTGCCGAGGTTCGAAACGAGTGCCATATGCACTGGGCCCTTATCGTCCGGTGAAGCTGTAAAGGCCAGTTGGGACTAGCAGCATTAGATTAATTTGAACAAAAATCAGTTCTTACTTGCATTGTTAAATAAGTATTAATATGTAGTTGTAGACGACCTCGGTGGTATAGCGGTCTAGCACACCGCTTTACGTCCGATGGTGGGTCGATTCCTCGCACGGCACAAACATTTGTATTCATGAGTATGATTGTTTGTATCGGTCTGGGTGTTTTCCATGTTTAATATGTATGTATTTACGAAAAAAAAATATCTATGTACTTGTATCAGTTATCTAGTACCCATAACACACGCTTTAGGTAGCTTAACGTGGGTCTAGATGGCGCTGTGTTAATTGTCCTGAGATAAAAAAAAAATAGTTGTATAGGTATCATAATATTTGTTACGTGGTACTAAATAAACATTTTGTTCATTCAATTCTAGTTGGGGGCGCTGTTCGCTAGTAAGGGCGGTCATCATGGTCATCAGGGCTGGGAGCCGCATCAGAAAGAGATACACCTGCACATCCACAACGGTCACGTATCCACTGATGAACACATATGTGAGTACATTTCATGTAATTTATATAATTTCTCTTAATAGTATTCTCATTCATAATTATTATCAAATAGTGCCATCT
This sequence comes from Achroia grisella, assembly GCF_030625045.1. Taxonomy (NCBI): domain Eukaryota; kingdom Metazoa; phylum Arthropoda; class Insecta; order Lepidoptera; family Pyralidae; genus Achroia; species Achroia grisella. The sequence goes on from NW_026712626.1 coordinate 2,291,482, forward strand.
ATTGGCGAATAGCTTAAACTGATTGAGTAGCGCATGCTATTGAATTCGTGTGATTTAATAGTAGCATTTCATACTAGATGTCGCTTTACACAATTTTTATTGTACTGAAATTTATATGGGAATCATCTAACAAGATTTTATAAAAATTATATTTAAATAATTTAAGTATAAATAATATATATATACTCATCAATTAAATACTTATATTTCTAAATTTTAGTGATAACATCATATGTTTTACTTCTTCTACTGCACAACAGATGGCGCTATACAAATGCATAACGTTTGATATTTTTATTTTATTTTGCAGCCGATTGGAATCGAGGTAGCTCGCCGTTGGGAGTTGACACGCATAATATTTTAGGTGCAAAACCATATTACAATTCTGGACCACAAACAATCAACACACCGTATGGAAGTTATATTAAAATTGACTAGTTTGTGATACTGACTTTATTAAAATTAAGGACTGTATTGATACTTTAAATATTATGTCAACACTATTGTATACTTCTTCTAGAGAATATTTTAGTTGATAAAAGAAAGTCACGTGTGTGTATTTAAAGTGCAATTTAATAGTTCGTAGTTCAGCGATGGTGCTGCCACCTATAATAGGAACATTTCCTAGTATTTATTTTAAAATTTAATTAATCATTTTAATATTTTTATGTAAATATTTTGTAGGATAGAGGAGTTATAAGTATATTAAGACCTTTAATAAGTATATTTTAATTTAATTACATGTTTATTTTTATAATACATATGTTCCAACTTTTGGCTGAATTTCAAAATTTATGTGGAAACTCCATTTTTAGCACAAATCTTTATAATATTTCTGAAGTATTGTTAAATTAAAATAGTTAGTATCTGTCTATTTTATGGAACGCGACCTTTTTGACCTATTAACGAACACAAACAAAAACGATCTTTATTAATTTAGCATATAAGTTGAGTTTTATAAAAAATATATTAGTCAAATGTATAGACGTTTTTGGTTTGTTTTTTCGTCAAAATCTCGCGAAGTGTCCACTACTTAACTTAAATTACTGGTCTATGTACGCGGGGGAGTTTTAATCCGCGTTTGTCCGCCGCGGACATTATTCACACCATTTTTTTTATTGGGTCGTTTGGGCTTTTGTCAGGTTCTTGGACCTGTAGCACTGCGACCTGCATAGATCTATTGTGCTCGCTCTTTTTCTCTTACTTTTCCGAACCCTCCCCCTGGGGGGAAAACGGCTTATTAGTAATGTGGATTAATAACCATGTCAGGTTGACCTGCACGCGGCTCTCCATGGAAACCATCATGTTAAATTCTTAGTGAATCTTTATCACTGTGGCCTAACTAGGCCACAGTGATAAAGATTAGATGAACATAGGGTCACGTCAGTTGACCTGACCCTATGTTCATCTAATCATCCTCCACTGGTGCCCCGCCAGCGTATACCGTTAGCGCAGGCGGGTGCACCATTCCATTACCATCCATTATAAAAAAAGGAATGCACAAGTAGAAGTGATACTTCAATTGACCGTTGTCTCTCCGCCGCCACTAGCCTTTCTCTCTTTCTCTTACAAGATGATATATCGTCACGTCACGCAACAATAACGCTTTTTCATGACTGAAAAATTCTAATACTAGGATATTGTTTTTCAGTTACGCTCAAAATCTATATAGAAGTTTCACTTTAATATCATCATCATCATCTGCTTCTTCCTTATCCCATTTATTTGGGGTCGGCGTAATATGTTTTTCTCTTCCAGTCATCTCTGTTCGCAGTCATTCCGTTATTTACTCCCTTTCTCACCATATCATCTTTCACACAGTCCATCCATCTCTTTTTCGGTCTTCCTCTACCCTTATAACCATCCACATTCATATGTAACACCGTCCTTAGGATATGATCTTCATTCCTACGTTTCACTTTAATATAACTTCCCTTTAATAACTTACTTCTACGTAAGGATATGTTTTTATTATAGTATTTTATATTTTAATAGAGTAAAATAAACACAAAACTCCCCCGTTTATGTACGTCTTTAGTGTTAAGAGTAATTTTATACTTATTTATTTTTAGGATTATATTGTTTGAATAAAATGTCGATAATATATCGATATATTGCCCAATGACGCTAATAAATATTTAAACTAACTGAAAATGGTATTATTTTTTATTTATTATTAAGAAGACCTAAGTAAAAATTATACCTACCTACAAATATATAAAATCGAAGAAGTTGTTTATATGTTTGTTCTTGGTAATCTCTGAAAGGGCTGGGACCGATTTTGACGGGACCTCACTCGCAGATAGCAAATGTTATAAGGAGTAACTTATGCTACTTTTATTTTAGAAGATATTATAGAATATTTATTTTTCTAAAAAAAATCCACGTAGTCGCGGGTAATATCTTAACGTCTCTTCCCGTCTCAATGGTCGCGGGTTTGATTCTTCGCACTGTACAAACATTTGTAATGAATAAATGAATATATTTGTTCGCGTCGGGCTGGGTGTTTCCTATGCATTGTCAAAAAAATAATATTTAAGTATTTGTATCAGTTGTCTAGTACATATGTCTAGTATACATACCCATATCATAAGCTTTGCTTACCTCGAGACTAGATGGCGCTATGTGCATTGTCCAGGGTTATTATAATTACTACCGGACACCATATCTCGGCATTGAAACAGGTTTTCAAAGCAAAGCCTTTGTAAAGATACGTGTATCCTTTTGTATAGCCTGCGAGAGATTAATATTCTAGTCAGAGCTGGATTAAATCAGCCTAACCTATAACAAATTCCTACAAGTGCCCCATGCTTTGGTTTCAGAATTAGATTCTTAACTTTAGGGTTTAAAAAGAATGTAACAAATAACCAATGGAATAGAATAGAATAGAAAATTATTTATTCAAACAAACTTATTTTAAGCACTTTTAAATAGTCATAACAATGTTTTTTTTTAATCTACCGCTCATTCGGAAAACTGTCTCGTCAACGTCAAGATCGAGCAAGAAACTTACGTGTTGCACTTTTAAATAATCCTTGTAAGTTCACATTATACAATTCGAAACGTGTGAATACAAACTACCAACCTTCCGCAAAATAACACCTAATTCGATTAAATAAATGCATATTCACCACAAATATAGTAAAAAAATCGGTATTAATTACACAACATCTTGTTGACGAAGCCATATCGAAAACAACAGCAAAATATATTTCGGTGTCCAATAAAAAACGTGAATCTAAGTTGAACATAGTAAATGAGGGGAGTTAGCTGGAAATCAAAAACAAAAACTGTGAGAGAGTAGAAACGAAAAAAATAGAAGGAAACAAATAATTTGTTTTTGTTTACCTGCCAGTGTTATTTATACATAATGGAAACTTTTCTATTTTTATTTTTTATACGTATAATTAGTAAAAATCACGGGATCTTACTACGTTTTATATTTATTGAGTTCCCGATATTTCGGCAGCGTTTCAACCGCCATGATCACGGGTAAACTGAAGAGCAGCGGGTAGATGGAAAATGAAATCTTTTATGGGCAGACATATGCGTCTACCTTCACACGTCTTCGTTTGTTGCTACTACTGGAACTCGCTCGATATTCATCTCGGCAAACTGTACTCACAGTATCTTTACGTACATTTAATACACTTTTCGATCGCGTTTTTTGTTTTTGTTTAATTAAACCAATCACTGGATTCCAGGCATTAGAGAGCCTATAACTGTTTTCCCGATTATTTTTTTTGTTTTACTATGTATGGATAATTAAATGTTTGTGGGAACTATGATACTCAGGGCGCCTAACAGTTGCTGCTGTTCATACTAAAGAATCTTCATACAGAATCATGATTTTTGGTCTTAAATACGAGATACGAGAATATCTTCAACCTTGTACAATTTTGCAAAGTCCCCTTGTGTTGTGGGTGCACATAGGAAGCGGTAATCATTTACAATCAGCTGAGCAGCATGCTCGTTTTTACCCTATGCTATAAAAAATGTATTCGATTTTGACTTACAAAAATCTTACTAATATTATAATTGCGAAAGTTTTTGAGTATGGATGGGTAGATGGATGGATGGATTTGTTATTCTTTCACGTAAATACTGAACAGATTTTGATGAAACTTTACAATATAGCTTTTACATCAGAATAACACATAGGCTGTAATTAAAAAAGATATTGTGTAAATTGAGTGAAATATTGCGAAATATGTCTGATATAAACGTCGGGTTGGCTAGTTAATAAATCAATTTTTATTTACAGGTATAATATTTTGTTTTGGTATCCCTGATCTGAAATTTATCTACTTATATGTATATAGACTTCATCCTCAGTACCATAAGGAAGCTCTAGTAGTTACTTAGTAAATACATAATAGCTATATTGTATGTGTATAATTGTTTGGCTGAAAGGAAATATCCAGGGCCGTAAAAATAATTTTAAAAATATTTGAAAATAAAATGATTAGAGGTAAAAAAATAAAACATACAGTGAGATTGTTACATTGTAGTACATTTTTATTTCTTATTAGACCTTGCTAATTATATAAATATTCAATTCCATCCAGTTTTAGTTTCAAGTAACACAAGGTCATAAGCCATGTCAAGGGTAACACGGCGACTAGGCTGCACCTACTTGCATGACGTCAGCTGACAACCGCCCGCCATCTTGGTTTAGACTTGGCGCCAATTCCATTGCACTCGAAATGAAAATATGGCGCGAATATTTATTTGACAATAAATTAATGAATGTTAAAAATAGAAACTGATTTAATACAATCATTTTAAAATAAATAATTATGTATAGGTATATTATTAAATACACAATCAGCTAAACAAATAATAATATTAAAACACCTAGGTTATTTTCACAAAATCGTCTGCCGAGGTAACACATTCTTACTTATTTCCTTTTTATAGGCGCCAGCATTGTCTGGCATTTTTGGTCAGTCTGTCTATCTGTTTATGCTTGCCAATCTCTGAAACCTGGACCGTTTTTACTAGATTTTTACCTACTAACATTACATAATGTTATAAGGAGTAACTTAGTTTGTTATTTTTGAATTTTTATTTGAAAAAAAAAAGGTCTATTCCGCGCGGACAAGTCACGAGTAACAGCTATTAAACAATAAAAAAACTGTATATGTTTTTTAGTGAGAGATCATTTTGAAATCCTGGCAAATTAGAATTCAAACTACACCTCAATGAATTGACCGGTAAAGTTATAAAGGCCTGCGACCAACAGAATTAGAGTAGTCCGAAAAAAAAACCTCACACATTTGACGTTTTTAATATAGTCTAACTGGTTCCGAAATATATATTTAAATGTATTAATAAACAATGTCATAATCTCCACAAATTCAATACGTAAGGTATTTTTTTGTTTGTTAAACTGTTAGAACCCCAGGTTTTTTTTTCGGACTACTCTAATGCTGTTGGCCGCAGCTGGCCTTTACAGCTTCACCGGACGATAGGGGGCGAGTGTAGATGGCACTCCAAACCCGCGGAAGGACTTATGGAGCGGCTGAAGGCCAGCACCTACCTGACGGATATGACTTTAGTCTGAGGTGTTCGAACCTCGGTTCAGGCCGTCGTAATTTCGATCCCCATTTGAATTGGATGGGGGATCGATCGGAGGGGAGAACCCGAGGCCTCGGGTTCTAACAGTTTAGCACACCGCTTTACTTCCGAAGGTCGCGGGTTCGTTTCTTCGCACGGTATAAACATGTTTGTATAGGATTAGGTGTTTTCAATGGTACAAAAAAAAGGCTAGGCTTTCCCTACTAAATGTGATTTAAGTAATGCATTGAATCTATTTAAAAGTAACTCCAGAATATCTTTTGGTAACTTAATGTAAAATTTTATATCTATTCCCGTAAAACACTTTTATATATATTTTTTTTAAGATGAATGACTATTTTTAATCGTATCTTTATTGGAAAAATGGAAGGAAATGATTTCGTTATGTTGTTGAATTTTCAGTTTTCACTAATATCATTGAGATTAAACTTGTTCTTATTTTAAAACTTATTATTTGTTTAAATTCTATAATGTCAATAACGTACACATATTAAAAAACAAAGAATAAAAACTTTAAATTTAAAGATGTCTTGAAGTTCCCGCAGCAAACTATCTCCGTCTTTGTCTTGCATGTGACATGTACCGTTGAGAAAGTGGGACAAAACGTAACCTCTATCAGGCTATGTCTGAAACATATGGAACACACAGACAAAGCCTAGGAGAGGCTAGGTCAACGCCACTTGGAAGATAAAGTCGATTCCATGAATTTTCAGGTCACAATCTTCTTTTTTTCATTTTTATGTAGACAGGCAAAGTTTCTTGACCATACAGCTTATTCTTCGGTAAATTTTAATCTAAAATTTTGTTCCAAATTCTAACCGTCATGTTTTAACAAAATGGAGTCCATTGCTTTCTCTTTCTGTTGCATACTGGCTGATTGAGACAGAGTTACTGAATTGGGCTATGTTTTCTTCTTCTGGCTTTGGCAAATAATTTATTTTAATGAATTTTTAAGCCACATCTTCGAATATTCTAGGCCTAATTTCAAACTGTTGTTTCTATAATAGGGCCCAAAGCTTATACTCTTTCATTATATGAAGGCACATAGAGACAATATTACTGAATTAAGTTATGGTTAATTTTCTTCATGCGGTTATAGCGTTTTGTCATCTGTCATATTTCTGTATATTTTTCTATTCAATCTTCTTTCTTACTTCTTAATTTAATTACAACTTCTTTTAAATATTTGAAATAATATTAAATAATGAACTTTATTAAAAATTTTAGTATCTAACTCAATTCTAAAATAATAGTATGAAATCAAAATACATAACACAACATACAAACACATTCTATACGACAAAAATCATCAAAATCGGTTTACTACTAACAATTAAACAAAACATAATTAATGACAGCTGCAACTTTTCATTATCTGGGCCGATGACAGCTTGTTTGTCATTGTTTGTCTGTCAATGAGACAGCTCATACTATTTCGCTACTAAAGGGCTGACGAATTGTGATGCAATTTGTAGTAAAGATAGACTGGACAACGAGGAAGAATACGGGCTATGTTTATTTCAAAATAAAACAGATGAAACCGCGAGGAACAGCTAGTGTTATGATAAACGGTCGGTCGGTTACCATTTCCTAAATGAACGGCTGAACTTATTAGAATCGAATTTTAAATTAAAATAATTTAATCACAAGGATGGACATATGCTCTCTTTTACCTAAAGAACAGCAACAAAGGAGATGAAAGTTTGTGCACTAACTATAACCAGTTAGTGATCACACAATAAAATCCATTTTAAATATTTTGTTATTTATTTTTTATAAATGTTATTGTACATGTTTACTATAACAAAGTAATATAAATATTATAATACAATAATATAATATTATTATATATTTCAAGATGGAAACCTAAAATACGAGTAACAATATTAGTCCAGCAAAATTTTAAATGAAACAATGATGTGGAAATCAATGAAGAATTTAAAGATCTACGTACAGACAGCGGCGACGACTTTGTTTTATATGTATGTCATGAAAAATATTGTGTGTATAGTACTGTATAGACATCGCGTGATGTTTGTGATATTGAAGGTTGGTTAGTGTTCAATAAAACCAATCAAATAAGTACCCATTTACATGTTTTAAGGTCAAAATAGACATGCCTGACTATAGACATACATATATATATGTTACTAGCTGACCCGTAAACGTTGTTAGGTCATATAAATTAAAATCGCTATTAAAAAATAGGTATTTATATATAGAAGGTTGAATATTTGGAGTTGTATGTAATTTTTAATGCCACGTTACAATAAAACAAAAAAAAATGTCCAAAAAATAAAAAATATATAGTAGCCGATTCTCAGACCTTTCATTACGTCTGTATTATCAGTATTTATATAAAACTAGCTTTTGCCCGCGGCTTCGCTCGCGTTAATTTATCCCGTTAGGGGTGGAATTTATCAAAATCTTTTCTTAGAGGATGCCTACGTCATAGTAACTTTATGCATGCAAAGTCTCAGCCCGATCGGTTTAAAATTGACAAAGTTTCATATATACTTTCATCCCCTATTTTATACCTTTGGGGGTAGAATTAATCAAAATCCTTTCTTAGCGGATGCCTATGTCATAACATCTACCTGCATGCCAAATTTCAGCCAAATCCGTCCAGTGATTTGGGCTGTGCGTTGATAGATCACTATGGCAGTCACCTTTGAGTTATATATATTTAGATTCCATAAAAATCAGTCAAACCGTTTCGTAGGAGTATAATAACTAACACTGTGACACGAGAATTTTATGTATAAGATTGGTGATTATAATAGTAGTTGCGAGTAAAGCCAGTTTAACAAACAAATATACAAAATGAACTTTTCTAGGTTCTAAATAAGTTCGATTTTTCTGTAGAATACGTGACGTCTACTAAAAAATTGTTATATATATACCTACTCGTAAGATAAATCAAGTCAAATCAAAAATCATGTAGATAATTTTTTTTGTATTATTTTCGTTTTATATATATATACCGTCCAGTATCTAGCAAGAATCTCAACTGAATTTCTTTTAATTTTAAAAGCCAGTTTATTTACAATGTATATTTATATAGTTGTCTATGTCTAACATTAAATGAAAATCCCGTGCATGAACAACTATTGTCATGCACGCTCGTCATTCAAGTAATCGTTTAGTGTTTGGTTTTGTTCAATAACATATTATTTAATGTAATTCAATATATATATTGTTTACGCTGACGGGGTACCAGTGGAGTATGATAAGAAGTCAAGTAGTGAGCATAAAGTCACTCAGTTGTAAATTCACCAGGAATTTATCAAAATGATTTCCATTTGGAACCGCATGGAGGTCAACCTGACGAAAGAATGTAGCCTACATTGCAATAGAGTCAACAGTCCACATCACTAACAATCCCCTTTCCCCTCAATTTAATCTTATTCAGTTACTTTACCGAGTTGGTTGTGTATTTAATATTTTGACTCTAATGAATTAGTGCCAGTTGGTAGTTTGTATTCACATTTCAACTTAAAAATGTAAAGTTACAATGATTGTTTAAAAGAGCAACACGCATGTTTCTTGATCGTTCTTCTTGTGATGAGACAGATTCTAATCTCTCCTATCCTTATATATAAAATTCTCGTGTCACAGTTTTTGTTCCCATACTCCTCCGAAACAGCTCGACCGATTCTCATGAAATTTTGTGAGCGTATTGAGTAGGTCTGAGAATCGGCCAACATCTATTTTTCATCACCCTAAATGTTAGGGGTAGTCCACCCCTAATTTTTATTTTTATTTTAAGGCAAAACAACGTTTTCCGTGACAGCTAGTATATATGTAAATATGTCTATGGTCAGACATGTTGTTTTAAGTTCATTAACACTGATTACGAGAAATATTAAAATTCATTTTGGATTTACCAAAATTCATTCATTCAATTGTACAAAAAAATATCTTATTAATATTATAAATGCGAAACTTTGTTAGTATGGATGGATGTTTGTTACACTTTCACGTAAAAACTACTGAACATATTTTGATGAACAGAATAACATAGACTATAAATTTCATGCGAGTGAAACCGCGGGTACAGCTAGTTTAATAGAAATAGAAAAAACCCAAATCGATACTAACAATGATATTCATAAAAATATATGTTTTTTTTTTGCGTGGAATCTCGCCTGCAGCGAATCTGTGAATCTGTGTACTAAACCGCAAGGCCATCGAGGTCTTCAGTCACTATAGATTAATAGAAAAATAATACACTATGTAGTATTTGAAGATGTTTCTATTTTTGCATAGATATCTCGTATTCTACTGAAAAATATGCTGGATTTAGAACAGTTCTTTTTGGAAATTGTTTGTCAAAACTGGCTTCATTATTATTATTATTATTTCTTTTATTTCGGATATTTATCCATCCATATTATTTTAGTAAACAACTTATAAACTATGTTAGTAAATTACAATTTTATACATTTAATTCATATATTTATATTTATGTCTTTGTCCACGTCCAGAAGCCCTGGGTCCGCAGCAATGCAGCTCATAGCGATATTATATTTATTTAAATAACTTTAATGCACGTAAAAATGGCAGACTTAACACCTAGTGGCATTTTCTACCAGGCAACCATGAGTTGTGCAGAGATAAGTTGTTGACGGTGCAAATAATATTATAACATTTTTATAAAACACACAAATATATAATTTCATTTAAATCGGTTCAGTAGTTTTGACGTAAAAGCGAGACAGACAGACAGACAGTCAGAGTAATTTTACATATGTACACATATATATGAATACAAAAATATACCATAAATAAATAGTAATTACAGCCGACAGTGAAAACATATTACAACGTAGTAGTTGATACAAATATACATATATATTTGTTTAGCATTGAAGTAAAGTGAAAATATATAAATGATAATATATGTAAGTATACAGACTTACATGTTAAGATATCTGTTAAGTTCTTTAATTTTGTTTATATTATGCTATGCTTAATAAATGATTATTATTATTATTATATAGTAATATATACATATTATATGAATACCAATAAACCTATTTGAGCTATTATAGTGTTTATACAAGTAGTTTGTTAATGTAAATTAACAAAAATAATGTCTGCAAATGAATCCCTTAAGAAAGATATCAACGCGTTCTTCATGGGAATTTTACGAAATACAACAATTATTAAAATTCATTTTCAATATTTGTAGGCGACCGGCCGCCACGAGCTCTTTTAATATTACTTATTATTTAAAAATCTGTATATTTAGAACAGTTCTATTTTATACTAGCTGCAGCCGCGACTTCGTCCGCGTAGAATTTAACTTCATTTTTTTTAATAAAAATAGCCTGAGTTACTGCTTATTACATCAGCTACCTGCCAAAAAAAGTCCCGTTACATTCGGTCAAGCCATTTCAGAGATTAGCCGGAATATACAGACAGACAGACAAAAATTGTAAAAAATGTTATTTTGGTGTTATTTTGTACATAGTACTATATCCATATGTATTTACATTATTATATCTAATTATATAAGAACAAAAAATAGTAATTATACATATCGGTTGTCTAGTACTCATAACACAAGCTCTGCCTAGCTTGGAACTAGATGGCGTCGTGTTAATTGTCCTAAAATATTATTATCATTATATGAAATAGCATTGAATGGAAAAATACTACAAATTTAGCTCTATGACGCTAGTAACCAATATCAAAGATACGGAATATAGTTCCCGCCGCAACTTATTATAGTTCAAAATACGCTGGCAAAAATTAATATATGCAAATATGAACATTTAAAATCAGACTTACTGCTTCGATGGTAGTATTGTATGTGTGTAGCATTTAGTATTTAAGGTTCTTGCTGTTTAAATTGCCACTTTATTCGAATTGCAATAGGTGTCCATTTTGTATAACCGGTCGATATCATGGTTATTTATATATGGATATCATACTTTATAAAGATTATATATTTAACTTTACATAGTAAAATATTGTATATATTTATAGTTGTTACTATGAAGGAGGTTCCCACGATAGAACTCTTAGTAAGTGGCTAGATTCTTGTCCCTCAAGGGTCTAGTGAACTTTGAATAAGGGCGAGCACAATAGATCTATACAGGTCGCAGTATTACAGGCCTTAGCACCTAACAATAGCCCAAATCTACTCCCTCACGGGTCTAGTGAACTTTGAATAAGGGCGAGCACAATAGATCTATACAGGTCGCAGTGTTACAGGTCTTAGCACCTAACAATAGCCCAAATCTACTCCCTCACGGGTCTAGTGAACTTTGAATAAGGGCGAGCACAATAGATCTATACAGGCCGCAGTGTTACAGGCCTTAGCACCTAACAATAGCCCAAATCTACTCCCTCACGGGTCTAGTGAACTTTGAATAAGGGCGAGCACAATAAATCTATACAGGCCGCAGTATTACAGGCCTTAGCACCTAACAATAGCCCAAATCTACTCCCTCACGGGTCTAGTGAACTTTGAATAAGGGCGAGCACAATAGATCTATACAGGTCGCAGTGTTACAGGCCTTAGCACCTAATAATAGCCCAAATCTACTCCCTCACGGGTCTAGTGAACTTTGAATAAGGGCGAGCACAATAGATCTATACAGGTCGCAGTGTTACAGGCCTTAGCACCTAACAATAGCCCAAATCTACTCCCTCACGGGTCTAGTGAACTTTGAATAAGGGCGAGCACAATAGATCTATACAGGTCGCAGTGTTACAGGCCTTAGTACCTACATAACAATAGCCCAAATCTACTCCCTCACGGGTCTAGTGAACTTTGAATAAGGGCGAGCACAATAGATCTATACAGGTCGCAGTAGTACAGGTCTTAGCACCTAACAATAGCCCAAATCTACTCCCTCACGGGTCTAGTGAACTTTGAAAATAACTTAAACGAAAAACAGGTGTTTTAAAATTTTCACTTCCTATACTTCATATAGGCGACGATTACCACTTACCATGAAGGGGTCAGTCAGCTTGTTTGCCATTTTTTTGTACTACGATGGTGGTAAATAAGCATACGGCCTATCTGATGGTGAACGGTTACCCCAGACATTCTAATTAATCTAAATCTATATAACTCAAAGGTGACTGACTGACATAGTGATATATCAACGCACAGCCCAAACCACTGGACCGATCGGGCTGAAATTTAGCATGCAGGTAGATGTTATGACGTAGGCATCCGCTAAAAAATAATTTTGATCATTTCTACCCCCAAGGGGATAAAAGTTTTGAACCGATCGGGCTGAGACTTTGCATGCATAAAGCTACTATAACGTAGGCATCCACTAAGAAAGGATTTTGTTAATTTCCATCCCTAAGGGGATAAATTAACGCGAGCGAAGCCGCGGGAAAAAGCTAGTATTATATAAATAAGCAATTATATTTAAAAAAATAGATTAATAAACATTATTGAAATAGATAAACAGGTCTTAATACAAATAATTTTATGGTAAATAAAGATATTTACCTCGCGACGTTTCAACTAGGTTGCACTAGCCGTTGTTAGTCGTTACATCTAGTGAAACCTATAGTGAATACGTTGAGTATATGTACATCATTAAACATACTAACAATGTGTAAACGCGAAAGATTAATAAGATTTGGTTTTAATTTCACATATGTTTATATATATTTAAATATGTAATACTTGACGTAACATATTAATTAACCTGATTTAAATAGTTTTTAATGGCTAATTCATTATTAATTTAAATACCAATTAATGATATTATTATACAACGATGGATATATTTGTTGAACTTTCACAGATATTTGAACCAATTTCACAAGTTGTTATACATATAGCAATCGTAAACGAGTTGTGAGTCTGTACATACTTGAACTCAAACCCGATATCATTCGTGTATAGTAATTATTAAATTTTAGAGTTCATTATGCATTATTTATATTATTAACCGGGTATTAATCCAATTATTTTATGGTAAATAAAAGTATTTACCCTCTCATCGTTTCGACCAGGTTGCTCTAATCTTCAGCTCGTGACCACGGCTAGTGAAACCTAGTCGAAACGTCGAGAGAGGTAAATATGTATCTTTATTTACCATAGACCATATTCGTGTTAAAACCCGGTTAACAAAATAAATAATTTATTCATATTATTTATTTGGTGCTGATGATTAAATTGGATATTCTCGATGGTTTAGCTGTTAAACACACAGCTTTAGGTGCGATGGTCGCGGATTCGATTCCTCGTACAGTGTAAATATAAATTATTGAATATGATTGTATTGTGCTACTTGTTGTCTACATATATGAATTATATATATTTACAAAAAAATATCTATGCATATAGAAAACTGTTAGAAGTTATCTAGTACCGATAACACAAGGTAATCGCTTGGGTCTAGATGGCGCTGTATCAATCGTCCTGAGATACTATTATTATAGAGAATACTTTCGACTTATGTAAAAATACATACAACTTCAAATTTTCACTCTTTTACGATCAACCCCTGTTTTTTATATGTTTTGTCATATAAATGGAAGTATTATTTAATTTATATGACAAAACAACGTCTGCTGGGTCAGCTAGTCTTTAATTAATTTTATAAACGAGAAATTTGTGACTATGGATGGATGCTTGTTACTCTTTCACGCTTATAGATTAGATTAACATATAGGCTGTGAATTTCACGCAAGTGAAACCGCGAGCACAGCTAGTATACTATAAAACTATGACGTTATTAGGATCATAATTTAACACCTATAACACTAATCATAGCGTATGAATTCATTCATTGGTCATAACATGAATGACCAATGAATCTTTAAATATATATTTACCTCTGACTCAACCTAGGATAAATAATATTATGTCTAGCCTATGTGATCATCATTTTCTTGCCTTTATACCTTAGTTTGTAGTCAGCGCAGTATGATTCTTATTCTTTTTTATTGCATTCTATAATGTTTACACTTGCAGAATAGAATAAAAATAATATTTATTCAAATAAACTCAATACAAGCACTTTTGAGTAGTCATATTTTTTATTCTACCACTCATTCGGAACGTAGACTCGTCATAAGAAGTTCGTGTGTTGCTCTTTTGAATAAATGTTTATTTAAATAAATACATAATAACAAGAGGAATATGATAATCAATATAGAAACCGATACGCACTCTTTATTAGTGCAATCAGATAATAATGTCAGCGCTATGAATTTTATGTTCTAGTGAATTTTTCTACAAAATCATTATTATCATTTACAAACTCTTAAATTTTATAATAAGCATTTTTATAGAGAAAACATTTTTATACGACAAATTCTAAATCTACCTGATTTAGAACAGAATCTGGCAGTTTGTTGTAAAACCTTTCGCAATTACTATAAAACGAAATATTAACTTTAGTTTAAACGGTTTTTATATAACTGTTTAAGGTGCAGATTCGTTAAGTTTATAATTGGTACATTCAGATCGATATGGACCTTGTTAGGGCTTGCAAACGTATTTTTTTTATTGAGGGTTTTGGGCCATAGTCAGGTGTTAAGACCTGTACCACTGCATCTATATAGATCTTTTGTGTTCTCCCTTTTTCAAAGTTAACTTAGTCATCAGGTACAAGAATTGAAGGATATTCTTAGGAGCAATGGTTTTTATCTCCTCAGGATAGAGTGTATACTTTCCAAATGAGATATTTCGTTTATGCATGAATGAGCTACAACCATATAGGATGTGTAGTGGCGTTTCCTACTTGGCAAACTCGAGCGTGATTAATGACTGATGTAAATACTTAGATATTTTTTAGACTAGGGATACTTGTATATTTTTTGTGTAGCTACATGTGTATATAATAATGTACATATTCAAAATTATTTTTTAATATAATAATATTTCAAGGCAATTCACACAGCGTCATCTAGTCCCAAGTTTAGCTAGCTAGAGCTTGTGTTATGGGTACTAGACAACTGATACAAATATATAGATACATTATTTTGTATATACATACATAATATACACAGACATTTAAACCAATACAAACAATAATATTCATGAATACAAATGTTGATCGAGGAATCCAACCTGCAATCGTCGAAATTAAAGCGGTGAGCTAAACCGCTAGACCACCGAGGCCGTGATATATATAAAATAAAAAGATCTTGTATAACTCAAGATACCCTTAATTTGACCGTGATTGATAAAATGACCTATTGGCCAATAGCCTTAAACGATTGAATATCTCCTTGGTAGAGGGCATCAACTCCTGCGCACATCGTTTTTATTAATATTACTATGATCATAACAATCTTATACATTTGTATTTAAAAATCTGTTTACAAATTTCGTTTTGTGGTACGTTCAAATATATTTTTTGCTAGCTGGCGGGGCACCAGTGGAGGATGATAAGATGAGTATGAAGTCAAGTTAGTGTGCACATCATGGCGATATCACCAGGATTAATTCCACGGTTTCCAGAGGTCTACTTGACATATTGCAATAGTCACTATTACCACATATAAGAAAATATCTATTATATCAAGGACACAATAAATTATACTCGTTGAATTTTTTTTATGTGGTTGTACAAGCAATATCAGAAACAAAAATAAACATTTCACCTATTATAAAAAGTATAACCTATTCGTCTTAAACACTAAGTTCTATAGTTTCCTTATTCAATTTTAGAGGAAAATATCACGTAAAAACTTGAATTAAGAAATCATAGACAAACATGTATGACCATAGATAATATAGCTGCTTGTTATAAACCGCCATAAAACCTGCGGCCCCCAGAACATGTTCAGAATACAAATACCATATTAAGTGAATACATAGCTATGTGACTACGATATCGACCGAAAATGGTCGACACATAAGCCTACTTCAAATATTTAACAATATTTCTATTTAATTCGAATGGTAAATAATTTGCCGCCTGATGGTTAGTGGTAACCGTCGCCTGAACATGAACAACAAACAATACGGACATTTCGTTGAAAATGATCGACATAAAAAGTCTACTTCAAATACTTAATTTTTTTCTATGTAATTTGAATGGTAAACAACCTGACACATGATGGTAACCGTCGCCTATATACATGAACAGCATTGCGGATATCACGTTGAAAATGGTCGACACAAAAAGCCTACTTCAAAATATTAAATATTTAAGAATTTTTCTATTTATTCGAATGGTAAACAATATAACACGTGATGGTAAGTGGTAACTGTCGCCTATATACCCAACTAGCACTAGGATCAACACGTTATCATGCGACACCCGTGATAGCACTCCTGTTTTGCCATTGAGGACTGAGGACAAAGATATGTTTCTTACCCTGTAATTTCACAAACAATATAAAAATATATGATAAAAATATAAGTATATTTTTATCATATTTTTTTATATATAATATAAAAAAAATATAAGAAAATATGATAAAAATATAAGTATATTTTTATCATATTTTTTTATATTGTCTTGATCTTGATTGATGAATAATTGTATCTTATATTTATTTTGTTACTTAAGTAGGTTTTATATTACTTAATTTTTATCAATTTAACTGCTATAAATACTGGACTTTCATTTAATGTTAGACATAGACACCTATACAATTACAGAATGAAAATAAACAGACTTTAAGAAAAAAACAGTTGAGTTTCTTGCCAGTTCTTCTAAATTGATCTGAATTAGACGATAGGGAAAAATATTATTACAAAAAACTTGACGTTCATAAGCAGCTGGAATGTCCTACATGAATATATGATTTTTATTTGATTTTATTTTATTTCCTTGACAGTTCATATATGTAATATTATGTTATCTGTGATATCAACATAATCTTGAATACGTAATTCTGAACAACATTTATTGAAATGAGCAACACGCAAAATACTTTCTCGTTTTTCTTGTGACGAGTCTGCATTCCTAATGAGTGGTAAATTCTAAATATTATTATATATGCCTATTCTAAAGTGATTACATTAAGTTTAGTTTAATAAAGATTAGTTCTATTTATATTTGTTTTTTTTTTTTAGACCATGGTTAGATGGGGTCACAGATTATACAATATATAGTAACCGAGGTCGCCGGATAACAGTATCTCTGACTACCACATCTTAGATAACAGTCGAGAGTCGGAGGTATATTTGTGATTATTGTTATATATATTAATATATTTAATAATAACAATATATAATTAAAATATTTATAAAATAATTAATTAATATTAAACAATTAGATCAAAAAATATGTGTATTTGATCAGTTTACATAATCATACACACATTTGTAAATAGCTAGCCCAATACAAATATTAATATGTATGAATACAAATGTTTGAAAACGAGGAAACAAATCCGCGACCATCGTAACTAAACCGCTTGACCACCGAGTCCGTCAAACTTATAAAATAAAAAGAACTTGTATTTTGAACCACAGATATATTATATTTAATTATAGTAACTAGAATTTTAAAATCACTATAATGTGTGGTTTAAAACTTTAAATTTTACTTAATAATCGATGAAAGAAAGTGGCGCTCTAGAATGAATTTCATTGATTTAAATTAGATATATAAATTAAAGTCTATCCTTCACATAATATAAATATTAATATTTTAAATACCCATTGACTAAAACAAGAGAAAACCAGATGTAATACCGAAGGCTATAAAAACAGATAAAAAAAAACAATTATAATAAAAAAAAACGTAAACACAATATAATTCAAAAGAAAACAGGTTTCCAAACGTTCATAATCACATCACAAGAAGAAAAAAAATTAAAACTAAATTTAAACAAAATTTACCATAGACAAACTAAAACAAGGACAGTACCTGGCTACGACGTCTTTGTCACAATAAAAAAATCCCGCGCAACACACGTTGGCGACGCACAAATACAGAATCCAAACTGAGAATCGAAATTAATCGTCCGCTAATCGCGTCATCCGAGCAAAAGTATAAAATCGACGTCCTCGGCATTACATTGAATCGATAATTTTTCTGTATCTACACGAAACTGGTCGGTTGATGTGCCAATTCCAAAAGGTTACATGTTTTATGTTACGTTCGTGACAAATGTCATTTGGTTAATTGATTAATTAGTTGGAATTTTGATTAATTCAAGTCATTATCCTTGTCATCTGAGATTTAAAAAGTTTCTTCACGAAACTGATGTTTTTAATAGATTGACCCATTCAATATTTGTGTAATCAGTAGGTAAATAACAGTCAACTGTAAATTCAATCTATACCGCCATTTTGCCCGACAGAGGTACACATTTTCGCGAGGCGAGGCGCCATAATCGATGATGCGCGCGCACTGCCCGCCGAGACGTTAGACCGTTGCCGGATTTAAAAATAATATATGAAAAAAAAACTCGCGAGGATCGGTTGCTTATGGTATGTGGAGGAATTTTTGGCGCTCTGTATAAAAGAGGGGTTCCTTATATTCGTCCTAATTTGAAATTATACAAATTTTAACGTTTACAATACAAACTTTAAAATTATATGTTAGCTATCCTTTTCATCCCCAGGGATTAAAATGGCAAAATAAGGATGGAAAGCGTATTAAAGAAGCAGAAGAAAAGACATTTGTTAAAAATGTACCCTACTCGGGCCCCTGAAAATGATTTTACAGTTCATTCTTTTTGAATTGACTACGTTGGATTAAGAGATCTTTCATTCTTCATTTTTGACCCATATACCATTAGAGCAGGCGAGTTCATTATTCTATCATATTATATTAATTATAAAAGACATTAAGAATTTATTTTTTATTTGTTGTGGTTCAACTTAAAAAAATCTCAAATATTTATCCATCTGTAGGAAGCTACATTCTGAGGTAGTAACTTTTAATCAAAGAGGGCCACTCTTTGATTAAAAGAAAAAGATTCACTAAAATGATTTCACTTGTGCGAAGTCAATATTATCTAATACATCTAAATAACGCGAGTTTATTTAGATGTAAATTCGATTCTATATCCTCCAATAGATCCCTAACTCCATTCTCCTAAATGTCAATGTTCAAGGTTACAAAGCAGACAACAAGACACACCGACACAAAATGTCATATGCAAATAACGCTTAGTTAGGCAGCTATACTCAGACAGCCACGCAAATAGGAGAATGTGACTTTTTGTATTTGGAACTATTATAATTTACAATATTTCATTTGTTGTCTGTGGTCTAAATTAATTGATGATTATATTTTTTCTAACAATGGCGGCCAATTGATTTTGGCGCCATTTTTTGACGTATTATTTTTACTTTATTTTTGACAGTTAGTGTGTACTGATTTTTTTTTATTAGCATGGATTGTCACCAATTATAATTTATTTAATTAATTTTTGTAAAAATTCGCCCGCGTGTTTACCAAAGCTATCTATCTGAGGCGCCATCCAATTTGTTTTGTAAGATAGTTATTTCAATTAGAGTATGATATATGGCAATTAAATTACAGGATAAAAGGTATGTAATCTTAGTTCTCAGGAATGACAACGCATTGGTGGTGTCGTGGGCGTCGCATGATAACGTGATGACTATGATCAATTTCTAAACCAACAGTCAGACATATTTTGCTCTACTAACGAACATGCGTTGCTATCTTGAGGATTAAGGTATCTTGCCTCTGTACCCTATAATTTCACTGCCATATATCACCCTTGCGGCTTGCTAAGTAAACAGAAAGATGAGATAAAGGTACCCATACATATGACTCTACAAACCACATAATTTGTAACGAGAACTATTGCCGAGGAGATCTTTGGGGGAAGCATTTGTTCAGCAGTAAACTTCTTCCAGGCCGAAATGATGATGAGAACTACTGCTGATACCATTACTAGCATTATATGTTTGGGGCACCTTGAAGACTTGAAAACCAACCAACTGACCTGACTTTTTTTTTTTTAATCATGTTCATCCTATCATCCTCCACTAGTGCTTCACCTGAGCCATTCCAATACTCAATACTCAATATTTATTAACCATAATGTTACAGTGAAAGATGTTTTTTTTTTTATAATTTATTGGGATTTTTGTGCACACAATGTGACGATGACAATCCCATCGTAAACTTAAATTAATATAATACCATCCAGAACAACAACTTGGCTGCATCGGAATCTGGTTCTGCCAATATTTCATGGTGAAAGATGTTAATAATTGGTTTTGGAACATTATGGACCCTCGACCCTCGACTTCCGTTGTCATCCATTAAAAATATCTAATCTGATTAAAAAAAAGAACGATTATTCATGTTTTTTTTAGTCTCTGACCAATATTTATGGTTCTATTTTTATAACAAATGCAAGATAATTTGACCTTCAAATGTTAAAATGCATTCGCTAATTTTCGTAAGTTATTTTAAAAGATTTAGTGACTGACATTTCAGAATCTAGTTGCTTTTTAAATGTGGAGGTTATATTATATGCATGTACATATAATATAGTATATAAAAAATAAATTATGTTGGCCGCGGCTGGCCTCTACAGCTGCACTGGACGATAGGGGGCGGATGCATATGGCAATCCAAACCAAAAGAAGGACTTATGGAGCGGCTGAAGGTTAACTCCTGCCTGACGGATACGATTTTAGTCTGAGGGCACCGCTAGGGGTTCGAACCTCGGCTCAGGCCGTAATTTCGATCCTCGTTTGAATTGGACGAGGGATCGATCGAGATTCACACTTCCCTTCTAAGTATTATGGTCTCATATTCATGGGTAACCAGAGAGTACAGATAAAAAAATATAAACCAAATTCTCTTTGGTTAATATATAGAAAAGTATTTATTAATTATTATTGTTGTATATTGTTTATTAAATATTTTATTCTTTTTTAATCTATGGTATCTGTACAGTGGTAGATAGCTTTATCTTATTTATCTGTTTTATTATGCACTGTTCTGTGCGGTTTTGGTTTTGAATTCGTACTTTAAAATCGTTTTTTTCTTGTTTGTTTTTTTTTGTGTTACTGTAATAAAGTATTTTGTATGTGATATTAAAGTTTTATTCAAGATAAATAAAAATTATCAACATCACATAGCAATTAACACTACGGTCAGAGAGTCAGAATTTTATGAGAATTGAACCTAACTGGATCTATTCAAATATCTGCGTATATATACTGTTATATATACGCATAACTCTGCATATATACTCTTTTGTTTATTGTTAAAGTTTGTGGTTAAATTGAGAATACATTAATTTTTTTTTCGTTTATCTTTAATATTATTTGTCTATTGAATGTAAAATTAAATATGAATTTCGACCACTGGGCGACGACTAATATATGTGTATATGTAGATATAGTAATATAAATGTAGTAGTATAAATATTATTATATAACATTATATGCCTAGTTTTTTTTTTCATTATGATATTTGCACCGCCAACAATATTTCTCTGTACTACCTATGATTGACTGGTAGAAAATACCGCATGGTGTTAAGTCCGCCAAATGTACTGTTACTTTTAATACTGTGTATGCATTATAGTAATAATCATGTATTCAACATCATAGTACAAAATAAAAATAATATTTCGCTATGAGCTGAGCTGAGGGCTTCCACACAGCTGGTGCCGCAGTGTGTCACTGCAGCGCTGATTTTCAGTGTATTATTGAAATTAAAATTGTATATATATACATAAATATATATATACATAAATATATATATACATAAATATACATAAATCTTACTAATATTATAAACATTGGAGTTTGTGAGTATGGATGGATGTTTGTTACTCTTTCACGCGAAAACTACTAAACGGATTTCGATGAAACTTTACAGTGTAGCTTATAGATCAGAATAACACGTGGATAATAAATTCCACGCAGGTGACAGCGGGCACAGCTTGTATACTACCTACAGCAATATAACTTATACATCAGAATAACAGATAGGTTATTATTTAAAAAGATATTATGTAAATTGGGCATAATATAATGTTAAAAAAGTAAGTTTGTTACAGACGAAGTGGCGTGGAGAAGCTAGTAAAAAATAGATATGTGTTTAGAAATCAACAATGAAGCGATCGTGCTGAAAACAAGCCACAAGACGTTGAAGGTTGATTGTAACAATTTCATCATGTCAAAGTGGGCGATTGTTGCAGTTTTCAATTATTACTAATTATAGCTCTATCATAGACAAGGTTGCCATCATCCTTATTTCCTTTTATGATTTAGCTATTAAAAAAAACAGTTTCAAATCAAACCTCTTTTTATAGCGCCTTTAGCTTAATTATCTGTACAAATACAAAGAATTTTAAAATTGGACTAGGCTGTGTGTATAAGGATCTTTGCCTGTCCCATCATTTAAAAAAGAGATGGACGAATATGGGGAAAATATATTTTTATGGATTTGGAAGTACTAACAAGAATAGAAAAGAAATTTTTTTATTCAAATACACTTAAATTTATACACTTTTTAATAGTCTTACTGTTGGATGTACCTAAATGTTGGAATTCTACCGAAGTAGGACCAAAATGTGGGCGATAGAATGAGTGGACTGTATGTGTGATGTAAATCAAACAATGGATATAATATGGGGGGAAGGGGGATTGTTAGCAATGTGGAATAATGACCCCATTACTAGCAATGTACCATGTCAGGTCGACCTCCACGCGGTTCCCCCTGGAAACCATCCTGTTAAATTCCTGGTGAATTTGTCACGATGGGCTAACTGACCTGACCTCATGCTCATCTTATCATCCTCCACTGGTGCCAGCCAGCATAAACCATTAGAGCAGGCTGGTGCACCATTCCATTATCATCCGCCAAAAAAATGGATATAATATGGTAAATACTTATAATGAAGATACGTGTACAAACGGTTGTAAGACAAAAAGTGACAATAAAAATATATGACAATTCTAAAAAAAAATACATTTAAAATTGGTAGAAAATAAACATATAAAAATGTGCAAAGAGTTTGCAACACATACTTTTTTTCGGAAATCTGTCTCATCACAGGAAGAATTATCAAGAAACTTGCGTGTTGCTCTTTTAAATAGTTACTGTAACTTTACATTTTTAAGTTGAAATATTAGAATGCAAACTACCAACTAGCACTAATTCATTAGACTAAAAATATTAGATACACAATCAAGTGACTAAATAAGATTAAATTACTCGTAGTGAATAGAGCAGGCCAAGTACTGCTTTTACAGGTCTGTTCGGGTTATGGCTACTCATTAGATTAGATTTCCTTTTAATAAAAATGCAATAACATATGCTGATGGTCACGATATTCTCTCTAATTGAATTTAAAAATGAATCTATTTTTTTAATCATGAACGAACACATTTGAAAAGATAAGAGCCGAGTTTCTAGCTCGAAAGAACTCCGAAATGATGGTAGATTTGACATATCATAAGTCTGTAATAGACCTACATGAATAAAGATATTTTGATTTGATTTGATTTATTGGCTATCAAACCAAATCTTAAAATATGTTTTGTTCATTTTCGATATTTTGCACTGTGAGTTGCCCAGGGTTGTCTATTTTATTTATTTAAAATTCCCGCCAAAAACGTTTTTTCTTTATTCGACAAAAAAAGATAAAATTTCTGTGGGCAAAGGAATCAAACACACACAGTCAAATATCGAACAAAGTGCATTTTGGGGCTTCAACCTTCCCAGAAATCGGTCATCACAACGAAATGAAAACGAAGTATCTTTTGGAAATACCGAATAAATTGCAGTTGGCGGTCGTACACAATATATTTTATGGCCGGATGTCTGGACCGGTTCGTAATTATTAATTTAGGTTCAACTATGTTTCAGATTATATAAATATACATACATAATATACAACTTAATGGATGATATAAAATTCTCGTGTCACAGTGTTTGTAACAAAACTCGATCCTTCGATACGGCTTGACCGATTCTTATATAGTTTTATGTGTATACTAGCTGTGCCGGCGGTTTTATCCGCGTTCAATTTCATAATAATAAAATAGGCTATATATTATTCTGACTAATTTTGTGTAAAGAGTAACAAACATCCATCCATACTCAGAAACTTTCCAGTTTATAATATGAATAAGCTTAAGATTCAGGAGATCTCGAATAGGCGTAAACTATTTTTAATAATTCTAAGTTATAAGGGTGGCCCACGCAGAAATTTTTAGGATATGTTTTTAATTTTTAATGATTTGAAATTAAAAAATATATACATATCTCTATTGTCACCCTTCTACTATCAACCCCTTATTTAATAGCGATATTAACACAATATTTATACAGCGAAACAACTGTTTTCCGGATACATAACCTTTAAAAGAGTGAAAGAATTTCTCAAACCAGTACATTATTTTTAGAGTTCAGTTTTGTCATAACAAAACTCTCTCTCTCTCATTATTGGTTACTCTAAACTTGAAATATTTCTATCTGTTTATTTGTAATGAACAGATTATAAAAATTACTCAACAGATTATAAAGTGACAGCGTATTCGGTTAGCACACGTCGGTGCACCATTCCATTATCATGCATTAAAAAATATAAAGATGTAATATCTGATTTTTCGTTTGTAATGCTATGTAATATTATATTATCTGTGGTAATACTTAAAACCATATTTCCAAATTTAAACGAATTAAAAAACTACACTATTAACGAATAGTAACGTGATATTTAATTAAGAATAGAGAAATTTCTATATTATTTGCACTCATGTACGGTAAACTAGAGATAGTTTTTGTGTCTACTTGTTTTTATGAATTTAGTCTAAGCCACAGATAATATTACAGAGGTAGATAATATATATATATATATTTGTACGTATATTGTTAACTGACCAATATAGTTTTTTTACCAATGTAGTTGTAGATTTATATCAGTTTTTTTTATTTTACTATATGTTATTCTTGTATGTGTATTCTTTAACGCAAATAAGAGTTCTATCGATCTATCTTAAAATACCAAATTATTATTTAAAAAAAAAAATGTCAAGAATAGCTCTTAACTTACATAAATTAAATTAAATATTAAGTAAACTGAAATAATTAACTAATAACTAATTAAATTAATTTTACGAATACAGTTATAGTAGTAAAAATGTAGTTGAATTTTAGTCAAAAATAATGCTCTCTACAATAAATATTCTTGTCTATGGTAAAGTAGATATGTTTTTGTAGTCTATGGTAAATCTTAAATAAATAGGTACATACCTGTATGTGGGCTGAACCACGCTTCTAACCATTTTTAAGGACGCACTTATTAGATGATTACTTTTAAGGTACTCAATGATAAATTAATAATCCCACACCTACGTGAACATTCAAACAGAAATATATATTTTAAAAAACACTAACGATAAACTGCCTTAACTTAAAAAAAATATATAGAAAAATCGACTTTATACTGCAAGCTTTTAGAGTTGATTATGAATAAATTGCTAATTTTGTGTTAATACATTTTATTATTAAGTATGCAAATAATACTGGCAACTTTACATCTACCTAAGCTTGGAAATGCACTAAAAATTTACCTGCACGATAGGTATCTGATTCAGTCTACCTACACAATTACGAATCCAGACAAGCAAGTAACCTTTGCCTGCCTAACCTGGCCTAATGCCAGCTAATTTGTTGCTAATATTATAATTATGTATCTATACAAGCGACTGTGTAACCTTGCATTCCTTTGCCTTTTGAAGTTAAAAAAAAAACTAATTCAATATGGCGGACGGAGAACAGCTGATTTTTTTAGAGTTTTTTGCATATGCAGCAATAATCCTTTGGTAATTAATGGTTCTTTGAAATATTATTAGCTAGATTAATTCTAGTCTGTATTTATTGATGAGTAAAACGTGTTTTTTTTCCTTTTTTCTCATAAATAATAAGATCTATTTTTATGCAATCTACAGTTCAAAAAATTTTGATAGTAAAAAAATTGATGCCGTGCCATGACAATTTTATTAAATACTAACTGTTACCCGCTATTTCATCTGCACATACTCTCATCCCCTATTTCAACCCTTAGATGTTATTTTTTGAATTAATGAATGAATGAAAAACGAATGTTCTCCTCACAGAAAACAAACAAACATTTATATACACTATTTTGTATAAACTATTTATAACTCGCTATTTCATCTGCACATACTTTCATCCCCTATTTCAACCCTTAGACGTTATTTTTTGAAGGAATGAATGAAATGACAAATTTATATATTATTATGTATATTTATACATATGTATAAACATACAACAATGAGCAAGACAAAGAGGCAACAATAAATATAATTTATATATAGAAAAGCAATTTATTTATTTTTATTTCTTCTTTTATTTTTTTGTATAAAAGATAGCCTATCCTAGCCTAGTCCTAGTAATCTAAGCTACAATTGACGGCCTCGGTACTCTAGCGGTTTATCTCACAGCTTTATTTTCCATGGTCGCAGTTTCGATTCGAATATATATATATATATTCTTGTTTGGGTATGATTATATCGACCTAACGGATACGACTTTAGGTTGAGGGCACCACCAGGGGTTCGAACCTCGGCTCCTTTACAGCTTCATCGGACGATAGGTAGCGAGTGCAGATGGCACTCCAAACCCGCAGAAGGACTTATAGACTGGCTGAAGGCCAACTCGCGCCTGACGGATACGACTTTAGTCTGAGGGCACCGCCAGGGGTTCGAACCTCGGCTCCTTTACAGCTTCACCGGACGATAGGTAGCGAGTGCAGATGACACTCCAAACCCGCAGAAGGACTTATGGAGTAGCTGAAGGCCAACTTCCGCCTGACGGATATGACTGTATTCTGAAGACACTGCTAGGGGTTTAATATACATACATAATACACTTAAGAATAGAATAGAATAAAAAATCATTTATTCAAATAGACTTTGAAGCACTTTTGAATAGTCATAACATTTTTTTTTAATCTACCGTTCATTCGGAATGCTGTCTCATCACAAGAAGAACAAGCAAGAAACTTGTGTGTTGCTCTTTTAAATAATTTATTCTTACTTACAATTTAAGTTTAAGTGTGTGAATACAAACCACGGATTAGCACTAATTCAATGAAATAATGAAAATAAGAGAGGGAAAGGGGATTATTAGTAACCTATCGTTTTTTATGGACAATAATGGAATCATCCACCACCTGCACTAAAGGTTTATGCTGACGGGACACCAGTGGAGGATTATAAAATGAGCATGTGGAATGATGCATGTGTTAACAAATTATGTTGGCGGGGCACCAGGATGATATAATGAGCATGGAGTCAGGTTATTAGGGGTTCTCAACTCGGGCCGTCGTAATTTTGATCCCCGTTTGAATTTGACGGGGGATCGAAATGATTAGTTCTTATGTTATAAAAAACCCACAACAAGTTGAAAAGTCTCTTGAATTTTTTTAAAGTTTTTCCTTATCTTTGAATCCTTATATAGTAGGTAATATTAAACGTGGTAAAAGGTTTGCATTCATGAATATAATTTTTATTATCTGCAAAACCATAGTTTTATGTTCCTAACCCAATATTATGTTAGTGAATTTGTCATGATGTGCTAACTGACCTGACCTCATGCTCATCTTATCATCCTCCACTGGTGCAACGCCAGCGTATACCGTTAGCGCAGGCGGTGTTATATTAAAGGTTTTTAATATAAAATATTGGATAAATAAAATATCAGTTTGAGATGTTGACAGAATCTGTTTATTATTCTTTAGTACTAATTACAAGTCATTCACTAAGAAGTTTCTATATACAACAGGCGGGTGCACCATTCCATTATCATCCTCTAAAAAACCCAATATTATGTTACAAAAAATAAGTCTCGATGGTCTAGATGATTACTACACTGCCTAAAAACAATGGTCGCTACTTCGATTCTGCCATGATAGTGAAAGGGGATTGTTAGGAATGTGGACTGATGACTCCATTGCTAGTGATATACTATGTAAGGTTGACCTCCACACGGTTCTCCCCGGAAACCATTATGACAAATTCATTGTAAATTTGTCATGATGGAGGTCAGTTAGACTAGACCTCATGCTCATTTTATCATCCTCCACTGGTACCCCGCCAGTGTAAACCGTTAGCGCAGCCGGGTGCACCATTATCATAAATAAAAAAAAATCTGGCACTATACAAACAAGTAGGATTTTTGATTCGAATTAGATGGCACTGTGGTTCGATTCCTCGCACGGCACAAACAGTTGTATTCATGACTATGATTGTTTGTATCGGTCTGGGTGACAGATTCATTTTTAAATTCTAACTTGGGAGAATAGGGTAACCACCAGCATATACTATTGCAAAAGCAATACTTAAAAGTAATTGACAATACATTCCCATAACTATAACATCTTACTTAACTATAACTTAACCTTGTTAATTGATACGAATCAGTTTAACGTAATAATAAACATAAAACTATCATACTTTACCATCTGGCTGTATAATATTATAAAACAGTTTTCCTTTTACACAATTTGTAATGCAACCTTACCTCTATGAACCATAGACAAGATTCTATAAATGTACAAGGTAAAACAAAGATGGCGCCTGGCATCTAAACAGCTGACTGCTCCACCTCATACATTATGTATATAACGACCCGGATGTCTGTTACTTCAAGAGATAGGCTGCAAATTATTATTTAAATTTCGAATATGATTTTGCCCCATTCGGTGTCGAGACCCTTAGTCCGTGGGGTCCTAGCGCTATAAGACTTTTCAAAGAAATAACGAAAAGGTTAGTCGACATCACAGAAGACCGAAGAGCTGGCAGCTACCTTGGACAAAGAATTAGTCTGGCTATTCAAAGAGGGAACGCTGCCAGTATCTTCGGAACGTGGCTAAAGGGACCCCTTTTAATAATATATTTTAGTAATTATATTATATTTTTTAAGGTTTTTAATTTTAGGTTCTTAGTTGTACAATTAGGATATGTAAATACATTGATAATATTAAAAAATTTGACTGTTGTCGCAGAAATAATAATACCAAAGGACAATTCACACAACGTCACGTAGTCCCAAGGTAAGCAGAGCTTGTATTATGAGTACTAGACAAGTGTTATAAATACTTAGATATTTGTTTTGCAAATAAACATCTTTACATATAAAATTTACTGAACCGATCGACTCCTAAACTACTGAACCGACTGCAAATTAGATTTGCACATTGTGTGTCCAACTTGAAAGATAGGATAGCTTACATGTCAATTTATAGTCGCAATATTATTTTATTCAAGAACCTTAGCCACAGCAACGCGCATACATATAAAAAACACTTTGATACAAACAATCATACTCATGAATACAAATGTTTGCATCGTGCGAGCAATTGAATCCGCACTCATCGGAAATAAAGCGCTGTGCTAAACCACTAGACCACCGAGCCCGTCAAAGATATGAACGACAATGTAGTATTGACAAGTATCTATTTTTACAAAATACACATTTATATATTATAGAACTTATTTGATGCTATAATTTGATATATTAAATGTATGTATCATTCAAAATTTATATACCGAATAAGTTCATGATAGAGTACTTTATATTATAGATGAATTTATAGATGATAGCAATATATCGCAAGAATAAGTTTATTTGCGGACAACGTTATAATTTTAATTTTCATACTGCTTTCTTGATATATGATAGCGTAGCGGCTTTTGTATTGATTGCCGCATGCATCCTTATGTAAAGTGCGAATACTGTAACTACCATATAGTAATTTTTGTAGCTGTGACGTGGTCATGTGGAATGAGTAGTCATGCTCACTAAAATGTCCAGACATGTGGCGGCGTGGTGGGCCGGGTCAATGGGCTCCCTAAAATATGGTCGAGCGCAGTGATGGCTGGCTCATCCGTCATACTCGTGAACGAGTGCTGCTTGTAGAGACTGGTCTGCTCTTATCACTACGACTGATTTAATCTTATTGCATGATTATATTTGACCCAAAAAATTAGTGCTTGTTGGTAGTTTATATTCACACGTTTCGACTTGTATGTAAATGTAAACTTACAAGGATTATTTAAAAGAGCAACACACAAGTTTCTTGCTCGTTCTTCTTGTGATGAGACAGCTTTCCGAACGAGTGGTAGATAAAAAACAAATTGTTATGACTATTCAAAAGTGCT
This sequence comes from Achroia grisella, assembly GCF_030625045.1. Lineage (NCBI taxonomy): Eukaryota > Metazoa > Arthropoda > Insecta > Lepidoptera > Pyralidae > Achroia > Achroia grisella. The sequence continues at coordinate 2,322,149 of NW_026712626.1, forward strand.
TAAATTAAGTTTATTTGAATAAATGATTTTCTATTCTATTCTATTCTATTCTATTCTATTTTATAATATGTATTTATATCATCATGGGTACTACGCCTCTCAGGGCGAGAATTAACTTATAAAAAAATGTAATTAAACTAATCTTAATATTGCGGGTAATAATGCGTTTATTATTTTGATGTATCTAGGTAACTCTGTCCCATATTTAAAAAATTGTGCTAATGTTATATGTATGAACTCTGTCCGTTGGAGTATGTACACAAAAAACTTCAACTAGGCGTCTAATGATGTCATTTACTCAAAGATGATACAATAATCTGTGTAACGGAATTCCAACGGTGTGTAAGTACACCAATTATAGTTTTTGTTACTTGACAGATGTGGAAGTTAAAAAAAATATAGTTTCATTGTCTATGAGTATACAGTCTAATTTAGGACTTATACTAATTGTGTTTGAGTATTATAACCCAGCTTAGTGTTTGTTTCATGATAAATGTCAAAATTAAAAACAACACAGTTTCATTGTCTATGAGTATATAGTCTAAATTAGCACTCAACTAGATGTATATGAGTATTATAACCCAGCATAGTTTTAGCACAGATAACACAACATTACATTGTTTATAGACTTAACAGATGTGGAAATTAAAAAAAATACAGTTTCATTGTCTATGAGTAATTGAGTATATAGTCTAATTTAGGACTCAACTATACATCTATTAGTATCATAGCGCAGCATGGATTTTTTTTCCCATATTCGTTCATCTCCTTTTCGTAGCATAGATTTTGTTACTTGACAGATGTAATATTTAAGGAAAAATACAATTTCATTGTCTATGAGTATATAGTGTAATTTAGGATTCAATCAGATGTTTATGAGTAGTATATATGCCAGCTACGATTAGTTACACGGTGTAATATTATTTTATCTGTAATTATACTTACTCAGATAGACTGTACAAAGTTTTCCGCGTGGGTATCTCAGCCGCCAAGTAACTTGCTTAAGCAAGGGGTAAATTGATAACATTTTCTAATCGATTTTTTGGTATACCTTTTATAAAACAATAAATTTAATAAAAGCAAACCGCCTTCGAGTATCTCTACAATCCTTAACGTTGGCTGGTACAGAATGCTATATATATTAGCATTATTTATTTATTTGTTTACATTACATCAAAGGTGATCGAATCAGAAATGAGGAGATCCGTAGAAGTACCAGAGTGACCAACATAGCCCGAAGAATTGCGACTCTGAAGTGGCAATGGGCGGGGCACATAGCTCGTAGGACAGATGGCCGTTGGGGCAGTAAAGTCCTCGAGTGGCGACCGCGGACCGGAAGGCGCAGCGTGGGAAGGCCTCCAGCAAGGTGGACTGACGATCTGGTCAAGATCGCTGAAAGGCATTGGATGCGAGCAGCGCAGGACCGATCGTCGTGGAGATCTTTGGGGGAGGCCTATGTCCAGCAGTGGACGTCTTCCGGGCTGCGATGAATGAATGAATGATGAACATCAAAGGTTGTACAAGACATTTAACAGCAGTCCCTGCACTAAGCTCAAGGCTTGTGTCGCAGGAATCAGAAATCCTTAATTGAAACATTAACTTAAAACAGACTCCAGTGCAACGAGGTACAAAATTAACCAATATTACATCGGTAATTTACAAAGAAAAATAAAGGTAAAGTTTGTGTGCAGGCTTTTGTATTAAACCCACCTATTGTACAAAATTCAATAAATGTTTGAATAATATACTTTTTAAATATTCATCATTGCCTTGCCTTCATCCCATTATTTGGGGTCGGCGCAGTATGTCATTCTCTTCCACTGCTCTCTATCGGTCGTCATATCTGAACATACATACTCTTCTTTTACTCATATCATCTTTCACACAATTCATCCATCTTTTCTTAGGGCGTCCCCTCCCTTTACATCCATCCACATTCATATTATACACTTTTATTATATTTTTTTATATTAAAATAAATAAATAAATGGCGTTGTAAGAATATTTTTTTGTTGTGTGATTTATTGTTTAATTTTTTATTCTATCACTCATTCGCAACGCAGATTCATCATAAGAAGAATGAGCAAGAAAAATGTGTGTTGCTCTTTTGAATAAATGTTTTTTTTAATAAATAATTACAAAATAACAAGTAAGAGGCATAGGACGCACTCATTCTTAGTGCAATCAGATAATATTGTCAGCGCTATGAATTTTAAGTTTTTCTACTATAACATCATTATCGTTTACAAACTCCACAATTTTATAAACACCAAAACTCCTCCGATACGGCTTTGTCGATTCTTATGAAATTTTCTGTGTATATAAAAATCTCAATAGATCTGAGAAAACCAATCGAACTCCCCCAATATACTAATTAATATTTTTTTAACAATTTTTTTATTTCTTTTTATAATATAACATTAAAAAATTATACTACAAAAGTTTATTTTTTTTTTATATGTACTTTTGGTATTTTGTGCATTGAAGTTATAGAAATAAATAAATTTTCACTCGTCTACCCATCAACCCCTATTTATTATAGCGATACTGGTGCTTTAATTCATACGACAAAAAAATGTTTGCAGGGTCAGTTAGGTTTGTTTCTCTTTCACCCAAAAACTACTAAACAGATTTTAATGAAATATAGCTTATACAGTAGAATAACACATAAGCTACAATATAAAAAGATACAATGTAAATTGGGTACGTGCGAACAGACGCAGCACCGCGGGACATCAAGTCTTACTAATATTACGAGTATAGATGTATGGATGTTTATTACTCTGTCACACATAAACTACTAAACGGATTTTGACGAAACTTTACAGTAATATAGCATATACATCAGAATAACATAAAAATATATAATGTAAATTGAGTAAGTGTGATGCAGACGAAGTTGCGCGCGTCAACTAGTCCTACTAATATTATTAACGCGAAAGTTTGTGTATATGGATGGATGTTTGTTACTCTTTCACGCAAAAACTGCTAAACAGATTTTGATGAAACCATATAATAATATAGCTTATATATCAGAACAGCAAATGGGCTATAATTTGAAAATATTTTATATAAACTTGTGTTGTAAGTGTGGTGCAGCCGACGTTGCGCGGGTCAGCTAGTGTTTTATATATGTTGAATATGTTATACATATATATGTTGAATAAACCAGTCCTGCCTGACGTCCGGACAGACATAGGCGATAGAATGTTGTAACTCTGACGTCACTCGTACCCGGTCTTGGAAGGTCTCAGACCAGTCTACGGTCGTGGAACCATAAATTTTGGATGTGGTATATTTTTTATGTATTTAGAATGATAAACAGACGACCCACCTGATGGTAAGTGGCAATTGTCTCATATATAATAATAATAATAATCTCAGGTCAGGACAATTCACACAGCGCCATCTAGACCCAAGTTAAGTTAGCTAAAGCTTGTGTTATGGGCACTAAATAACTACCAAGTAGTTGAGACAGAGAAACATATTTTACAAAGCAAACTTCTTAGCGACTGTACAGGTGAGACTAAGATAGCCACGCTGGCGATTTCTTGCACAGTCTAAAACTTATACATGCATACACATAACAGTACAATAGTTGGTTCTTTGCCGTTTCAATGAGAAATAAAAAAAAATACGGTAGCGAAAAAAATATTAGTACAAAAATTACTTATATTTATTTTTTAAATTCGAATCTGAATTACATTTGTACAAGCTAAGGTTATCTCTTACCATCAAGTGTTCTAGTTACATAAAAGATAATTGCTATTTCTACTTAAAAAAAGAAAAAAAATAAATACAAAAATGACTTATATTATTTTTTAAAATTCGCATTGATTTACATTTGCACAAGCTACTGTCATCTCTTACTTATCTTATTCTAGTTACATAAAAGATTATTTCTATTTCTACTTAAAAATAAGAAAAATATTACTACAAAAAAAATCAAAGCGACTGATTATTTTTGTCAATTCGAATTTGATTTACATCAAAGCACAAATGACGATAATCTCTTACTTATAAGATATTCTAGTTCAACAAAAAAAATATTATTATTAAAAATAAATAACTGTCAAACGTATATGTTGGCAACTTTTTTTGACAAAAAAAAACGTATAAACTGGTTTAGTTTGGAAAAAAATAAAGTATTAGAAAAAAAAAGTATTTTTCAAACTTTTTTTTGCTTTAAAACGTATTTTTGTGTGCTTGAACACTAGAGCTGTGACAAATGTGTCAACTCATAATTGACATCTAATATTTCGTTCAGTAATTATAAATCGTACCCATAATGAGTGTTTTGTTTTTCGCATCACAGTAAAGGTTGAAAATAAAGAATTTTGCTTTACTTACTATTTAATATTTACATTATATAAATATATAAAGTATAGTTACCAAAAATAAAGTAGAATACGTTATTTTAAAGTATTTTCGGCAACCGTACGTATACCATATCTATGCGTTCATAGCTGTATGTGTTTGGACGACCACGCTTAGTTCGGTCATTCGTATTTTTGGGACAAATATGTCGGTTTGAATCATACCAAAAAGCGTTTTCGTGTGTCTGTTAGTATTCAATATTGTTAGTACATGTGCGACTGAGGTTCGCTTATTTATTGTTAGAACATGCGTATAAAAAAACCTGCCATTTTTATTCATCCACTGATTTTTGGCTAAATAATAATAACCTCAGGACAATTCACACAGCGCCATCTATACCCACGTTAAGCTAGCGAAAGTTTGTGTTACGGGTACTAGATAACTGATGCAAATACATAAATATATATTATTTCGTGAATACATACATATTATACATATAAAACACCACACACACGAATACAAATAAAATATTTACTAATTCAAAAAATGATGACTTTCTATACAAACTTTTATCCCCTTTATTTTACACCCTTCAAGTTAAAAATTCTACACGCTATGAATGTCATAATTATATATATTTAATAAACGGCCTCAAAAATAATTTTAAGCTTTTAAAAATGACGATACCCCCATACAACCTTTCGTCTTCCCTTTCAACCTCTTACAACCTTTTTTTCGCATTAAAAAGTACGCTATGTCCTTTCTGAGGGTTTAGACTGTGTACTATATTTCATTTAAATCGGTTCAGTAGTTTTGGCGTGAAATCGCGACAAACAGACAGAGTACCTTTCGCATATTAGGAAGGAAGTAAGGAATAAATAAGGTGTTTTGCAGATGTCATTATGAAGCCTAGTGAAATAATACAATAACAATAATAATAATAATCATCGTTGTAAAACATATCTCTTACAAAAAGCCACAATACTGAGTACCTGTCGCATAACTAGAAAATTTCTGACTTCCTCAATAATAATATCTTCACAGAGCACAACCTTTCCCACTGTCGTGAAGCCATTATATATAAGAAGAAGAATTTAGTTACATTTTACCTGTCAAATAGTCGTGTACAATTTTTAGTTTATTAAAGCCTAATAATGGGTAAATGTAGTTTTAATTAATAATTCAATACTTTATTCATTTCACCCACACTTGGCTAAGACCCGTGTGTGTTACCCTATTTTAAAATTGATAAAAGAAGAGAAAAGAAAAGATACCTAATCTATATATATGAAAATAATAATCATCCTAGTAAAACATACATCTAACAAAAAGCCTGTCGCGTAACTAGAAAATTTCTGACTTCCTCAATAATAATATCTTCAGCACAACCTTTCCCACAGATGGCTAAGGCCGATGTGGATGAGTATATTGTGTATCATATATCCTCATCCACATGATGAGGATATTTTAAACTTGATAAAAGAAGAGAAAAGAAAAGATAAACCTAATCTATATATATATATAAATGATTTGCTGTTCGTTAGTCTCGCTAAAACTCGAACGCCTGGACCGATTTGGCTAATTTTAGTCTTCAAATATTCGTGGAAGTCCAGGGAAGGTTTAAACGGTGATAAAATTGCATGGAGAATAGCAAAATTCATTTCTATTTTCCCATACGAACTGTCAAACAGGGTGCGTTTAGAAATTTATTGCGTAAATAAACTTCAAAACTCCTTTAATTCTGAAACGGAACGGAGTCAGCTAGTAATAATATAACTCTTTAAACGGACCGAAACTTCATATAAATATTTTAAACAAAAGGCGGTCTTATCGCTTAAAGCAATTCCTTACAGTTTGGTCGCCGAACAATCAACACTTTCAAGCTGCATCCGATCTCTATTCAACGCCTGATGATGCCTCGTTCAGAGAAACACGTGTCGCAGTATGGATGTAGACTCAATAATGGTCGGAATTTGATCATCAATAGAGAAGGTCGCTAACAGTAGCGGTGGTTTTAATCAGTATTAATAGTTCTTTACCATCCAGTTCAGTATACAGATTCCATTGAGAAGAACTGGCAAGAATACTCAACTGATTTTTTTTAAACCAGTTTATTTACATTGTGTACTTAGGTGTCTATGTTTACCTTTAAACGAAAATACTATTATTGCTATGCACGTTTGTCATTCAAGTAATCGTTTATTGAGTAATAGGCTCAATAAATATGATTTAACAGTTTTAAATTTATTTAAAGGTAATTCCAGTATATCTTTTGGTATCTTATTGTGAATTTTGATACCCATTCCCATAAAAGATCTATTGACTTTTTCTAAACGTAACATAGTAACAGCAAGTTTGTCTTCTAATAGGTTACCCATAACACAAGCTCTGCTTAGGTTGTACTCGATGGCGTGGTCAGCTTATTTGCTTATTTAAAACCCTACAGTTCACCTAAATGTCCAAAACCGGTTTGCATGGATATTACCAGAGCAAACCTTGGCATTGACTTGGTCTTTAAAAACGTACATAAACGACGTTTGAAGCGCTATAAAATTTTATAGGTATGAAAGATTTTTTCCTTCCTTGAACGTTGTGGGATTACGTTATTTCGTAGAGTAACCAAGAAGAGTAAGAGAGAACCGTAAGCAGAGTACCAGACCTAATACCTAGTACCAGATCTAATACTAACTGACAATATTTATATACAAGCTGTGCCCGCGACTTCGTCCGCATGGATGACTTAACCAAAAAAATAAAAAATATTTAATAATCAAACTCACAAAAATTATATCGTTCTAACTCCAAGTATGTAATATTAACTCCAAGTATGACGAATTTTCATATAAACTTTCAACCCCTATTTTATTTTACTCCCTTAAGGGTCAACATTACAAGGAGTAAAATTTTTATACTGTTTTTTATTTTCACTTAAATAATTTTTAGAATAAGATCATTGGCACTGGAGATTTCCCCGAACATCTAAACTCACAAACTTCTTTAGCTCTTTATAATCTAATATATAAAAAAATCGTGTCACGTTTATAAACTATAGAAAAATGTGTGCATTTATAGAAGAAGTCAATAGAGTATAGAACATTACGAATAGGAGTGACAGTGCACTGAAAAATATTGCAAAAATGGGGAAATTGTGAAGAATTTTCTCTTGTATGCGTAAGAGAGTAAGTAAAAAATAAAAAAAAAATAAGAATCAGCTCAATATATTAGTATTCAAACAAAATAAAACCGTATCTTAATAGATCGTTAGGAGTTCACACACAGAAACACACATGTACAGATGCATCAAACTTATAACACCCATATTATATGCGTCAGAGGTTAAAAATTCAACTGCATCCGTTAGTACAATATGAGAAATGCTGTTATTGGTGGAATTTATAAACGTAAATTGATTTAACGTTACATTTAGCTTAAAGCATATTTCTAAATGTATATTATTAACTGTAAAAAAAACTAATAATATGTAAGGTAAAAACCTTCAATTTTCATTTGTTACATATATTAGCAACTTAATTCTGATTGTTCTGTTCAAATGCGTAGCGTCATCTATTGAGCAATAGCCAAACCTCTACAGCGTCATCTGTTGAGTACTAGAGATACTGTATCAGTTCATAGAGCTGCTAAAGAAAATATTGCGCTGTGAAACTACTAGATGGCGCTTCATATTTTTGCAAGGCTGCGCATGTCAAAAATAAATGTCATTCACACACATCATTTTATTTTGTGATATCGTTAAAAGTAGCTGAATATCGTGCAATTTAAAGGACGCGATTTACCCGGGCATGTGTCCGTCCCGCTTGAAGACAATCACAATGAATATAAAATCAAGGATGATGTATTAAATGTATAGAACTTAAAAACGATGGTGTATGGTGGCCGTGGTACTGTCGCAAAAAAATATATCTTTTTTCCAATTTTCTCTCAATTTTCCCCCTTATGTTTCTAGTGAGGAAATTCTCGTGTTTCCTCAACATTCCTGTCGTTAAAAGACTGTGTTCCTGTGATTTCACAAGTGTTTGGTGTAACGTTTTCTATTTTTGACTGCATTTGGTTCTAAATATAACGTGTATCAGTGTTTTGATGAATTGTCTGCCAGCGCACACATTCAAATTGCGTAAGTATTTTAATTATTTAATTTAGTATCTCTTAAATATTAGCATTGTAATATATTATATGAGAGACCTGACGATTATGAGACAAAGAAAAAAAATAACAAAGATAAAAACTTTATGAAGTACCTATTCTGTGCTAATATTTTTAATTAAAAAATAATGCTTTTTTTTACAAATTAGATATACATTAAAATCCTTTACAATGTATCTAGTCTACAGGAGATTTTTATTTTATTTTATTTGATATCCTTTGTCTCAAATATATTTTTTTTATAAAAAATTCTGGTTAAAAGAATTTGTTATGACTAATTAATTTACCTAAACAATAAATACATTATCTGTACTAGTATTGTAAAAAAGGAATTTAAAGTTTTAAGAGATTTTGTTATGAGTAATGTAAACTATGGAACTATGTATTTGAGAATTTTACTGTATGAAAGGTATATTATTCCATAGTGATAATACAAAGGTCAACAGTGGAGTATAGGATGAGCTTCTTGCTCACTCACTAGGAGTTAACCAAAATGGTTTCTCAATGACCATGTATAGGTCGATCTGACTTTTGATTGATTGAATGTACCCACTGGTCTTTGATTTGAAGGGTGGATATGGCAGGGAAATTATAGGGTTTAGTGGAATGGCCTTTGTCCTCGAGAATGGCCGTGATGCTGTGATGGTGTGTTCTTTTCTTGTTTGCTCATGGTCATTCTATTCTCCCAAATTTGAATTTAAAAATAAATCTGTATTATTGTAAACAATATTTGAAAAGAGAGAAGCTGAGTTTCTTGTCAGATCTTTTCATCACAAAATCATTCCGAACTGACAATAGATTTGACATATCATAAGCATCTGTAATAGACCTACATGAATAAAGATATTTTGATTTGATTAGAATTTTCAGTATATCGTTGTTTCCTTCACTGAATACTCAGTCAGGTGACATACAAAGATTTTTTAGTGTCAATCTATATACCGAACTGGATGGTAGGGAAAAAATTAAAAATATAATGTAAAAATTTGATGTTCATAAGCGGCTGAAATGTCCTACATGAATGAATGATTTTTGAACTTTTGAATTTTGATCAGACTTGAACTGACGACCTTGGGTGTATTTATTCAGCCACACTGCTCTTACATTTATATACAATTTTATCCTTATCTCTAATGAAGTATATAAAGCTTTGGGCAGTTAATTATATAAATATTTATCTTGAGTGTGGGCTTTATATTATTTATTAGTGGCCACTAGGGGGAAGGGTTTTTTGGTAAAAATAAATCATTTCCCCACGGGTTGACCTCCGCGCGGTCAATTCTTGTGTAGATTATTGCAAGTGTACAATAATATTTATTAAAAAAAAATACAACCACAAATCAATTGTCTTAATTCCCTTCATTTATTTACTCCAATTTGTCTATCTGTTTGTTTGTTCTTGCTAATCTCTGAAACGGCTGGACCGATATTGATGGGACCTTCACTCGCAGATAGTTAATGTTATAAGGAGTAACTTAGTCTACTTTTACTCTAGATATTTCTTTATTTAAAAAAAAAAATCGCGTAAACGAAGTCACGGGCAACAACTAGTTATAAAATACATTTAGAAATGTGATGTAAGGAAGTTTATGACCTCTCCCATCAAATTCAAATTCAAAAATAATTTATTCATGCAGCAGATTTTACACACCGCTTATGAACGTAATTTTTTTTATATTATTTTTTTTCCTTACCGTCCAGTTCAGTATATAAATCCAATTGAGAAGAACTGGCAAGAAACTCAAATGAATGTCTTTTTTTTAAAGGCAGTAAATTTAATTTAGATTTATATAGGTAGGTGTCTATGTCCTGTCATCTCTTGTCACGATGTGTGACTGTCATCTCTTATCACACTGACAATGTCACTCGGCCGACCCCACATGTTGACGTAATTTATAGATGTCCCTTAGTGGTGACCTCAAGAAGTCAGTCGGGGCGCAGGTGACCATTTACCTGCACCGTTGACTCACCGTGACCTTTATACAACCTTTTACGTTATCATGTACACTTTATCACATCGAATGTTGGTGTTGTACCTTTAATCTCCATTATTGTCATGAAAATTCATGGAATTTGGTTTAAAATATAGTATAATAATTAGCTTGGGCAATTCACACAACGTCATCTAGTCCCATGGTATAGGGGGAATGGGGAATTAGTATTGTGGACTGATGATCTTTTTGCTCATTCTTCTTGTGATGAATTTGCATTCCGAATGAGTGGTAGAATCAAAATATGACTATTCAAAAGTGCTTGTAATGAGTTTATTTGAATAAAGATTATTTCTATTTCTATTTCTTATTGCTAGCAATGTCAATGGAAACCAACCTGACATGGTAGGTTAGTTTCCACGCGGTTCCCCCTGGAAACCATCGTGATACAGTCCTGGTGAATTTGCCACGATAGGCGAACTGACTTGACCTCATGCTCATCCTATCATCCTCCACTGATGCCCCGCCAGCGTAAAACGCAGCGCAGGTGGGTGCAGTATTCCATTATTAACCATACAAAAAAAATGGGAAGTGTAAGCAAAGCTTGTGTTATGGGTACTAGACAGTTGATACAAATACATAGATATATTTTTTGTAAATATGTAAAGAAAACCACTGTGCAATTGCCATTTGCCAAGATGGCCTACCTGACCTGACTTCATGCTTATTCTATCATCATGTCAGGATGGCCTCCACGTGGAAACCATCGTGATAAATTTGCCACGATGGGCGAACTGAGCTGATCTCATTCTCATCTTATTATCCTTCACTGATACCCCGCTAGTGTAAACTGTTAGCGCAGGCGGGTCCACCATTCCATTATGATCCTAAAAAAAGTCTTGTGTTAAGGGTACTAGAGAACTGATGATATGAAATTTTTGTAAATATATACACAACTCCACGCGGTTCCCCCTAGAAAAAGTTGTCGATAATTGCTATTTACCAAGATGATCTAAATGTCCTGACCTCATGCTTATATTATCATTCATGTCCGGTTGATTCCCACGTGGTTCCTCCTGGAAACATCGTGATAAATTCCTGGTGAATTTGCCACGATGGGCTAACTGACCTGACCTCATCCTCTGGTGCCCCGCCGGCGTAAACCGTTAGCGCAGGCGGGTGCACCATTCTATTATCATCCAAAAAATATATACATAGAGGGGAGAAGGGGATAGCCAGTAATGGTAATGTGGACTAAGGATCCCATTGCTAGCAATGTTATGGTACATTGCTAGGTCAGGTTGGCGTCCACGCGAATTCCCCTGGAAATCGTGATAAATTCCTGGCAAATCACTCACTAAGTAACCTGACCTCGCGCTCATCTTATCATCCTCCACTGGTGTTCCGCTAGCGTACACCGTTAGCACAGGCGGGTGCATCATTCCATTATCATACATAAAAAGGTATATATAGGAAACACCCAGACCAATACAAAAAAATCATACTCATGAATACAAAATCTGAGGAATTGTTCGGATTAATACCAGCTGCTGAATCCATCGTACTACCCGCCAGAAATTAAAAACCCATCCTTGTTCATGTGGATGAATAGCGGTTCTCCATCGTGCATTTTTCTACAAACATTTTGCCACGCACAACCACATTGTGGAATCACCTTCCAGCAACGGTATTTCCGAACCGATACGATATTAGTTTCAAGAAAAGAACTTCCTTCTTAAAAGGTCGGCAACGCACTTGCAATTCCCCTGGTGTTGCGGGTGCTCATGGGCGGCGGTAATCACTTACCATCAGGTGAGCCGTAAGCTCGCTTGTACTGTATAAAAAAAATAGAAAAGTTTACTTAGTGAAAGGAGTCGAGTCACTCTTCGAAAGTAAAACGATGTGCTAAACGCTAGGACCTGCGAAGTTAGTTTTTCCCAATTATTGCTTCGTCGAATTCCCAACCCTATTACTCGTGTATCTTATAATGATAATAATAATCTCAGGACAATTCACACAGCGCCATCTAGACCCAAGATAAGCTAGCTAAAGATTATGTTATGGTTACTAGATAACTCATACAAATACAATTTTTTTTCGTAATTACCTACATATTATACGAGTATATAGTAACAATACAAACAATCATACTCATGAATACAAATGTTTGCACCGTGCGAGGAATCGAACCCGTGATCATCGGAAGTAAGGCTAAACCGCTAGACTACCGAGGCAGACTGTAGTTTAGTGTTTAAATATTCAATTTAACACGTTAAAGACCGCATGCCCATCGGTGGGTCACTCCGCAATGAAAGTAACTTTACACCTTGCGCCGGGTGATCACCCGTGGGCACTTTAATTGAAATAGATCTAGGGGTTAAATAATGTCTACCTCAAATTATTGTACACTAAAAACATAATAAAATATAATATATGTAATCTATACATATAAATAAAATTGGAGTGTCTGTTTGTAATATTGAAATAACCGTTTTTTACTACATGCATATGAATATACATACGGTATATACACTAAAATAACATTTTTTACAATTTTTGTCTGTCTGTCTGTCTGTTTGTTCCGGCTAATCTCTGAAATGGCTGGATCGACCGATTTTTACGGGACTTTTATTGGCAGGTAGCTGATGTAATAAGTTGTAACTTAGGCTACTTTTATTTTAGAAAAATTAAGTTAAATTCCAAGCGGACGAAGTCGCGGATAAGCTAGTTAACAATAAAAATGCCGGTCCCTACCTATCTACTGGTGAGAAATAAGATTATTCAATGCGATCTTCAACGTGTTGAACACTAAACTCCATAGTTTAGCGTTTAAATTGAATATTTACGTCACGAAACTATCCGAACGAGTAGCAGCTAGAACGGCAATAAATCTAAAAACAACCAACAAACGTTCAAATGTTTACGAGATATAATACATAAATCAGACAAACATAGTTCAAATAAAACAGACGCGGGTCCGCCTAAAATCTATTCTAGTATATGTTTAATATACAAGTATTTAACGCGATTTCGCCTGCGCTTCATTTCCCCCGTTTTTGCAACATTTTTCATTACAGCTCCGCTCCTATTGGTCGTAGCGTGATGTGACATAGCCTATATCTTTCATCAATAAATGAGCTATCCAACAGTATAAGACATTTCAAAATCGGTTTAGTAAATCCAAAATTATACATCCTACAGCTTCACAAACTCTACCTTTTTATAATCTATACAAATAATTAGAATTGTAGTGTCCGTTTGTAATTTCAAATTAACAGTTTTTCATTAAATGCATATAGAAACATACATATACGGTACATATATCAAATAAATAATTTAAAAAATGTCTGTCTGTTTTTTGTTTGTTTGTTATTGCTAATCTCTGAAACGGCTGGACCGATTTTTACGGGACTATCACTCGCAGGCAGCTAATGTCGTAAAGAGTAACGTAGGGTACTTTTATTTTAGAAATTTTAATTACACGCGGATGAAGTCGCAGGTAAAAGCTTGGAGTGTATAAACGCCACTGACATCAAATAAATAATTAAAAAAACAATGTCTGTTTTTTTGTTTGTTATTGCTAATCTCTGAAACGGCTGGACTTTTGACGGTACTTTCATTTGCAGATAGCTGATGTAATAAGGAGTAACTTAGGCTACTTTTATTTTAGAAATTTTATTTATTTTAATTACACGCGGATGAAGTCGCAGGAAAAAGATAGTAGTATATAAAACTCGTAAAGTTATGAGTATTTGGGACCGTGGCGTACTTTAAATAATAATAATTACCCAGAACAAATTACTTATTAATAAAAAAAACAAACATCATAATCAACTTATGGATTTACTCTCTAACCTAAAAAAATACTGAAAAAAACCAACCAATGGTTTTGTTTGACGTAAATCGACTGAAATAAAAAGAAAATTCAGTATTTATTTATTTGCTATAATGTTACTGTTAGTTTCACCCAACTGACATCTGCCGATGGATGCTTTTTACGCGTTATTTCCGGCGTTTATGCTTGTAGAGATGTCAATTTATCGATAATTAATATCGATAAATGTGAAAAAGTATAACAACTTTTATTGAATGAAATCGGATTGTGAGACAATAATAAAGACTGGTGAAGTCACACAGCGCCATCTAGTCCCAAGGTAAGCAGAGCTTGTGTTATGGGTACTAAACAACTGATATTTCGCATATCTAGTACAACTGCTGTAATTCAGAAATTAAAAATTTTTGAATTTAGACTTTAATTCCACAGTTATACAGTGGACTTCCCAAAATTTGTAATGTTTGAGTTAAGCCAGTATTATAATAAGTGTGCGATATGTACTTAAATATTTTTTTTATATATTATTTTGACTCTGAAAGTGCTCTGTTCGGGTGACGAACACTGATTAGACTATTTGCTTTTGCAATAGCATATCGTCGGATAAATAGAAAAATGGCATTATTAAAAATTTGTAAATTTTTTACAAGACAATCGTTTAAAGTTTTTAAATTTGTTTAAATTATTATTTTTCCTTTAAAGTTTTAACAATATTTACACAGAAGTATTAGTAGATATCATTTTAAAAGTATTTAGATAATGATTAAGACGGCGTGGTTAATTTAATTGATTTATATAAAAGGAGGCAATTCTAGCTTCTAATTTGGAAAAATGTTATTTTTCTATTTAATCAACAATATGCTGGAGGTCACTCCCTAATTCTTCCTAATTCGAATTAAAAAATGAATCTGTATTATTGGAAACATGTACAACATTTATTTGAAAAGAATACGAGCTGAGTTTCTTGTCAGTTCTTCTCATCTCGAAATCATTCCGAAATGACGGTAGATATAACATATCATAAGAGTATGTAATAGACCTACATGAATAAAGATATTTTGAATTTGAAAAAACAAAATACATAATCGATAAATTATGCATTTTCACATCTCTACCTCCGTCTTCGGCTAACATTGACCGTGACACGATGGTAGTGATGTAACGGTAACTAATATCACATTAGTAACGTGTTATTCAAGAATCTACCATTTCATCATTATCTGATTATCATTATTCATAGTCGACGTGATATTGTCCTTTTTTTAACTATTTAAAAATTGTGGAAACTTAGCGTTACGACCTTCTCTAATGTCGATCAAATTCCGACCGTTATTGAGTCTACGTCCATATTGCGACACGTGTTTCGCCTCTGAACGAGGCATCATCAGGAATTGAATAGAGTTCGGATATAGCTGGGAAATCTAGTGTTGACCTATTGGCGACCAAACTGCGGTTTAGTCGCCGAACAGTCCGCACTGAATACTTGTTTTACACATTTCATTAGGTAGCGGAATTAAACAAAACATAAATCCATTAAGGAAATAAGTGAAATGGCGACCGGTGACTTGAAGCCGTAGCGTGGGTAGGACTCCGACATGGTGGACAGATGATCTTGTCAAGTTCGCTGGAACGCGTTGGTTGCGAGCAGCGCAGGACCGATCGTCGTGGAGTTTTTAGAGAGACCATTGTCCAGCAGTAAACGTCTTGGCATGACGTCTTGAGTTGTTTTGTTTAATTGCTACCATTAACATGTGCGAGACCACAAATATACAGTGCGAAAACCTGACCACCTCTACTGGAAGCGTTACGACCTCTATAGGTGATCAAATTCCGACCGTTATTGGATCTACACTCTTATTGCGATAGGTGTTTCTTGGAGTTTTTTGGGAGAGGCCAGTGGATGTCTTCCGGGCTGAAATGATGATGATGAAGTAAGATATGGACTGCCGTAAAATAAAATCCTAATTCTTTAAAATATAAGGTAACAGATTGAGAAAAATATCGTCTTTATACTATTTAGAGATGATGTAGGTAGATAGCAACTCACCTAACAACGGAATTAACGGTTTCGGTAAACATGTTGCTACATGTCGTCATGCCTGTTGGCGGGGCCTGTCATCGCCGGATCGGTGGCAGTTTTTCAGCGATTCATGTTTTATGGGCTAATTGTTAACTTGGTAGTCCAAGAGCTCGTCACAGGATTTTACCCAACGTCTTTGTAATGGTAGAAATGCTTTTAGTAATGGTTTATTTTTATTTTTATTTCAGGTTATATAGGCCTATATTATAAATACCTTATCGACTATCATGCATATGAATAAATATTATAAAACTATGATATTGAAATATTGAAAGTGTGTGGTCACGGCACTGACGACGCCAATTTTCCACGGTAGCTTCGATACACCACACCCTTCAGCCAGTAGTCCTCCTTCTTAAAGGTGGTCAGTATGTTGGTAGGACTCGATCTACAAATGCCGTGAAACTCGCGTTGTGGTCGACTCCAGCTGCGTCACCCTCAATTATGAAACTTCAGGTTACTATTGTTTCGTATATAATCGACAATGTTCTGTTCCTTTCTGTTATAGTATACTAAGTACCATTACAGGTTTCAGACCTGCACGTCATTAGCATCAATATTGGGGAAGGGAATTATTAGTAATGGGAACGTATTACATTGCTAGCAATGTGTAATATTAGGTCAAACTGCACACGATCTGTTCTGCAAAAAATGTTGGCAAATTCTTAGGGAATTTCTCACGATGGGCTGACTGACTTGACTTCATGCTCGTTTTATCATATTTGACTAGAGTCTCGACATCAGTCCTTATATTTTTTAATATAAAACTTAGAATCAACCCTTTTTCTATTCACCTGTCTTTTACTTGTGCCCATCTAAATCGCTTGTTAGTAGTTAGCAAATAATGAAAAAATGAAGAGGGCCTGTTTTGAGCAGATTTTTATTCTTCACAACTTTTATTTAAAACATTTTTTCATATTTCTTCTCTTTTCTCATCCCTTTCCCGTCAACTTAAATCAAAATTTCTTTTTGAATATTATTATGCACGTATTTGAGGACTTATTTTTATATATTGCGCCAAAACTGGTCATATCATAGTTTACTTTAAAATGTTACTAGACTAGTAAATCATAGTAAAATTTTAGTCTTACAGTTGTTTTTCTCACTTATTTCTCTCATCCTACAACTTACTTGTGCCCCTCGAAATCTCCTGTACTTTTTTCTACTTTGCAATGACAGGACTAAATATTCTAAAAATATTTGTTTCTCTCACTACAACAGAATACAGCCTAAAAAATAGGCTTTGGTGCGGGGCGGCTAAGATTCAGATATTTGAAACTAAGACCATCGAGACGACTTTTAAAAAAGTCTAATTACAAAGCCTTAAAGATAGACCGTAGCTACATTGTTTGCGAGCTCTCTGGCTATGAGTTGGCATGGGCTGCGTTGGAAACGTGTAAAAATAGTTGAATCGCGTCATGTCATATAGGAAGTATGAAAATTTCAGGGTTTTAAACTAAACGGTTAAGAAAGAACTTGGATTAGATGTTTCAGAAACCAATGGGACGAATGTTTTTTTGAACTATTTTAATGCTATTGGCTGCAGCTGGCATTTGCTGCTACACCGGGCGATAGGGGGCGAGTGCAGATGGCACTCCAAACCAAAGGAAGGACTTATAGAGCGGCTGAGGAAATAACTTTGGTCTGATGCTAGGGGTTGCCTCAGGCTATCGTAATTTCGATCCGCAATGGAATTGGACGGAGTATCGATTGGAGGGGTGGGAGAGACGAATTCACCTTGTCTTATATGTCATCAGTAGTCATGATACAGAAAAAGTTTTTTTTTATTTTGTCGGCATCGGGGGTCTAGCCGTTTGGCATACCGCTTTACTCCCGATGGTTACGGATACGATTCCTCTCCCGGTATAAACATTTGTATTCATAAGTATGATTGTTTGCTTTTAATAACAAATCTAGACACAACCAGACCGATGTCTGGATGTTTTCATTGTGTATTAGATGTTTTCATAAGTAAAGGATTTATATCAGTTGGCAAAACCCATAACACGAGCTCTGCGTACCTTGGGGCTAGATGACGTTGTGTGAATTCTCCAGGGATACTATTATTACCCTTCATTATGTACCATGTATCCATACAAATGAATTATTTACATGATTTCATTTCATTTCATCGTTTCTAAATTTGAGACAGTGCTTCTTGTCGTGCGTGCTTTCGCGCGTTTTTGTAATAAATAACTTATGCTGTAATTTAAAATTGATTGTTCTAAATCGATTCTAATTTCGAATATTATTAACAGAGATATGGAGTCTATTAAATTTTCCTGTTAATAGAGTTTTGTAATCAAAACTTTTTAATTTTTGTTTGTTTATTGTCTTTGGCACGCTAGGTTGGATTCAAATGTATGTACCGAACAAAATGTGGACAGGACAAGTGACTTCGACGGTTGAATCAGGTATTCAATACAATTGCACTTATCTCCACTCCCCACCGATTGATCCCCGTCTAATTCAAACGGGGATCGAAACTACAACGGCCTGAGCTAACGTTCGAACCCCCAGCGGTGCCTTCAGACTAAAGTCGAATCCGTCAGGAAGGAGTTGGCCTACAGCTGCGCCATAAGTCCTTCAGCGGGGTTTTTTTTAAAGGATGATAATGGAATGGTGCACTCGCCTGCGCTAAAGGTTTACGCTGGCGGGGCACCAGTGGAGGATGATAAGATGAACATGAAGTCAGATCAGTTAGCCCCACGTGACAAATTCACCGGGAATGTATCACGATGGTTTCCATTGGGAAACCGCGTGGAGGTCGATCTGACATGGTACATTGCTAGCAATGGGATCATTAGTCCACATTACTAACAATCCCCTCCTTCCGCGGGTTTGGAATGTCATCTGCAATCGCTCCCTATCGTCCGGTGAAGCTGTAAAGCCAGCTGCGGCCAACAGCATTAGAGTAGAAAAAATTGTAGCAATCCTTTTTCCCCTGTTCTTAATAGTGACGTGGTCGAGTGTCTTGAGTAGCTCACTAAAATGTTCAGACATGTGGTAGGTAGGGTCATTAGGGTACCTAAAACATGGTCGAGCGCAGTGATGGCTGGCGCATCCGTCATACTCGTGAACGAGTGCTGCTTGTAGGTACTGGTCTGCTCTTATCACTACGACTAATTTAATCTTATTTACTCAACCAATTGGTTTTGTATTTAATATATCTACGATATTTAAACCTTAAAGAAAAGAGCTTATTCCTTCTTAAAAGGCCTTACCATCAGGTGAGCCGCGAGCTCATTTGTCCCTTTTGATATAAGAAGAAACTTTTTGCTCGTTCTTGAAAGACAGCTTTTCGAAAAATATAATAAGTATGACTGTTAAAGATTAAGATTTTATATAGATATGTATAATAGTTAGTTAGTTATTTATTAGTTATTAGGTTCTATTCACACATTTCTTAAAACTTAAAAATGTAAATCTGAATTATTTAAAAGAGAAACACCTTTTTCTTGCCCATTCTTCTTGTGATGAGACAGCTTTCCGAATGAGCGGTAGATTAAAATAAAAAATGACTATTCAAAAGTGCTCAAATTTGAGTTTGTTTGAATAAAGTGTTTTCTATTTTATTCTACACAGTAGTATTACAAGATATTCAAGTGTGTAAGGTAATAACTACATAAATACGTCGATAGCGGCGTCTGTTCACGCCGCTCTATGCATTCGAGATTATTTTTATTCTGTGACGTGTGTACGGAACGGTTCTGTTTGGTAATTTCCCATTGTGATACAAAACTGTTAAGTGTTTTTTCTTATCTACGGAACTATTGGTTCGAATTTAAA
This sequence comes from Achroia grisella, assembly GCF_030625045.1. Taxonomy (NCBI): domain Eukaryota; kingdom Metazoa; phylum Arthropoda; class Insecta; order Lepidoptera; family Pyralidae; genus Achroia; species Achroia grisella. Next base: position 2,342,259 of record NW_026712626.1, read on the forward strand.
AATTTTGTGTTGGATAGCCCATTTGTCGAGGAAGGCTTTAAGCTATATAGCATTACGCTACGACCAACAGAAGCGGAGCATCAGTGAAAATGTTGCAAAAACTTGGAAAATTGTTCATATTTGAGGGCACAGCTAGTGCATGATAAAAATATGATAATGAAGTGAATATGAAATGAACATAAGGATAGTGTACCCGCCTGATCTAATGGTTTACTGGCGGGCCACCAGTGGAGGATGATAAGATGAGCATGAGGTCAGGTCAGTTAGCACATTGTGGCAAATTCATCGCGATGATTTCTAGGGGAATCCACGTGGAGATGAGATCCACCAGATATGGTAAATTGGGGTTAGTCCACATTGCTAACAATCCATATCCCTCCTATCCTGCTTGTAGGGACTGGTCTGCTGTTATCACTACGACTGATTTAATCTTATTGTGTTTTTATATTTGAGCCTAAATAAATTAGTGCTGGTTGGTAGTTTGTATTCACACATTTCGACTTGTAAAATGTGAACTTACAAGGATTGTTTAAAAGAGCAACACACAAGTTTCTTGCTTATTCTTCTTGTGATGAGACAGTTTTCCGAATAAGCGGTAGATTTAAAAAATGTTGACTATTCAAAAGTGCTTAAATTAAGTTTATTTGAATAAATTATTTTCTATTCTATTCTATTCTATTCTATTCCCTCACTTTTGTGTGTAATATTATGTTATGTGGAGTGACTAGCTAGAAGCAGCAAGGGGGAGCGATGACATACGTAGGGTAGTAACTGGAAGATAAAATCGTGCCAAATAGCGTGCTTTGGGAGAGGCCTCTATGTATGTTTAAATATTTAATACTACGCGACGGATTTTGAAGCGGTTTTTTTAATAGATAGAGTGATTCAAGAGGAATGGTTCTATGTATAATACATGTATAATATAGTAGACAAACACTGATAAATTTAGGTATATATAGTATCAGCATTGCACCCGTGGGAAGGGACGGGTCGCTATTTATTATACAAATTATTACTGTTACATTGCACCAAACGGCACTGAACCCACTGCCACGTGGTTCCATTCATAACTGGCGGCCTTGCTTTCTACATAGCTCTACGAACGTTATTTCCTGTTGTGACGTCATCGTTGCCATCTTGAAAACTGAACTATTATTGTACTATTATTTTTTTAAACACCAATGTGTTTGATTGCGTAGTGTGTTTACGTAATGTGTTAATATAATAGTAGATTTGTCTGTTAGTTAGTGTTTATATATATGGAAGGAGATTATGAGATAGAATAGAATAGAAATTAAATTAAATTTATTGCTTGTAAATGTGGTTTTTCAATGCTGGGTGCATCGCATTGAGGTTGTACTTGTATCAGCAACAAGCTGAGGCGAGCTAAATAACATAGAGAGTTGTCAATAGGCAGGAGCCTATTGACAACTCTCTATGTTATTTTTTATTTGTTATTTTGTGTCTCATTGTAATTTTTTTTTTTGTGATATGTTGGCAATACTATATGTTATATTGACAACTCTCTATGTTATTTTGTATTTCTCATTTTATGTCTCATTGTAAATTATTTTATTTGTGTTATGTTGGCAATAAATCAATTATCTATCTAATTTATTAGAGTCGAAATATTAAATAAACAATATGATTAAATCAGTCGTAGTGATAAGAGCAGACCAGTCCCTATAAGCAGCACTCGTTCACGAGTCTGACGCGTGTGCCATCATTGCACTTATCCATATTTTAGGGGAGCCCAAACTCTTTGTGAAAATTGGTTTGCAGATGGATGTTTGTAACTCTTTCACCCAAAAACTACTGAATGGGTTTTGATGAAATTTTATGTATGCATGTATGTAGCTTATACATCACAATAAGACATAGGTAGGCTATAAATTTGATGCGGGTGAAACCGCGGGTACATCTAGTGGGCTATATTAATACTGATAAAAATATATAAATTTATAATGTGTTTTAAAATTTCATCTATACAAATAAATCACATGGAAGTGTCTGTTTGTAATTTCAAATTAACAGCTTTTCATTAAATGCAAATAAAAGTATGTACTTATATACAAGAAAAATTAAATAAATTAATTTTTCTGTATGTCTGTGGTTTGTTCTTGCTAATCTCTGAAACGGCAGGCCTGATTTTCACTCCGGGACTTGGGTTGCAACAATCCATTGTCATCCATAAAAACACCCCCAAAGTATAGGGATGACTTGGTGTATTCCGTGGGAGGTAACCTTTAAAAATTCGTGGGTAGCGACCTTTATAGAGTCTACTGCACGTTTATGACTGTTTATTAATTCAAATTAAAAACATCTTTATTCATGTAGGTCTATTACATACTCTTATGATATGTCAAATCTACCGTCAGTTCGGAATGATTTCGAGATGAGAAGAACTGACAAGAAACTCAGCTCATATTCTTTTCAAATAAATATTGTACATGTTTATAATAATACAGATTCATTATAAATTCAAATTTGGCAGAGATTTATTGTTCTATTTAATTATTATTTATTAAAAAAACGTGTAACAGGAGTTTTTTTATACTATGATGGTCGCAAATAAGGATAAGACCCATCTGATGGTAAATGGTTACCATAGTTGAGCTTCAGCCGCTCCATAAGTCCTTCCGCGGGTTTGGAATGCCATTTGCACTCGCCTTATAAATAGGTAAAGTTGTAAATGCTATAAATATATACATATAAAAGATAGATAAAAAAGGCACTTGTCTTGAGTTGTTCGTCAGCTTTTTATAATAATTCTGGGCAAATCAGATAGCGTCATCTAGTCCAAAGCTAAGCAGAGCTTGTGTTATGGGTAGACAACTGATATAAATACTTATTTTTATGGTAAAATTTTACAGAATATAGAAATAAAACACCCAGACCAATACAAACAATCATACTAAAGATTAGTGTTATGGGTACTAGACAATTGATACTTATCTTTATATATAAAAATTACGTGTCACGTTTATCCGCAATGGACTCCTAAACTACTGAAACGATTGCAAATTTGATTTGCACATTGTGTGCAGTTTGATACAATTTGAAAGATAGGATAGCTTACATCTCAATTTATAGTCGCAATATTATTTTATTCAAGAACCTTAGCCACAGTAACGCGTGTCTGCTTGTATATACAGTGGACCCCCGGTAGTCAGACAATCATATTGCAGGGCAGTGTCGGACTATCGAATTTGTCGGATTATAGAGTACTGCTTAAGACCCCTTATAGTCCGAATTTTTTTACAAAAGAGTACCTTGTAATCCGACAAATTATAGATCCAGTGATGATTCTTTATATTATATACATATACAGTGGACCCCCGGTTATCCGACAAACGTTTTGCAGGGCAGTGTCGGACCATCGTATTTGTCGGATTATAGAGTACTGCTTAAGGGTCCTCTGCTTATAGTCCGGATTTTTTTACAAAAGAGTATCTTGTAATCGGACAAATTACAGATCCAGTGATAAGATTCTATGTTATATATGTATGTATGTATATGCACTCTGAAGTATATTGTCAAAGTAATATTCAATAACAAATAATAGACAATGTCGGATTACAAGGGGGGTCGGATTAGACAGGGGCCGGATTACCGCGGGTCCACTGTAATATATTTCGTTTATGCATCAGTGAGCGTACCTACAATTGCATCGGTGCGCAGAGTCCCGGCGAGGGACGCTAGACCCAGATATAGGGTTGGACGCATCCTAGCTAGGTCATTGGGGCATCGCACACGCGCCCCAACCCTTCCGAGAGCAATTTAATTAAAATTCTACCTTATTGCATGCGCTTGTAGTGCATATTGCATTGCATGACGTGAGAGTATAGAGTACCGATTGATTTTTACCTTGCGTACTAAAAATACGTAACTAGTGTTACAAGGCACCAGCACCAACGATACACTACGAATAATAATAATAATAAGAGTAAAAACCTAGCAAAAGCTGTGAAATTAAAATATATGCTAATAATATTGGAATAGAATAGAAAATCATTTATTCAAATAAACTTAATTTAAGCACTTTTGAATAGTCATAACAATTTTTTTTATCTACCGCTCATTCGGAAAGCTGTCTCATCACAAGAAGAACAGGTAAGAAACTCGTGTGTTGCTCTTTTAAATAATCCTTGTAAGTTCACATTTACAAGTCGAAACGTGTGAATACAAACTACCAACCAGCACTAATTTATTAGGGTCAAATATAAATATACAATAAGATTAAATCAGTCGTAGTGATAAGAGCAGAGGAGTCCCTACAAGCAGCACTCGTTCTCGAGTATCACGGATGAGCCAGCCATCACTGCGCTCGACCATATTTTAGGGAGCCCAATGACCCGGCCCACCACGCCGCCAGAGTCTAATAATAATCTCAGGACAATTCACACAGCGCCATCTAGATCCAAGTTAAGCTAGCTAAAGCTTGTGTTATTAGCTTAGACTAATTGGCGGTGTGGGAACTGTCCTGAGATATAATTTTGGGTAAAATATTCAGTTCAGTTCGTGCCGAAGTTTCCAGAGTTGTGGTTTTTTTGTATGGAGTGCAATATTTGTATGTATGATGTGGATGAAATATGAGAAAAAAATACATTTATTATAATTTACTAGTGAATTGTTATGCCTAATTAATTTACCCATTGATTTTCACGCGAGAGAAGTCACGTGTGGACTACTTGTTAACGAATTGAACGCAAGTCCGTGACGTCAGAGTTTTAAATTGGTCCCAACAACGTACCGTCAGTAGCAAAGGTACAAGTTGCAGTTTGCATATATACATCTATACAATAAAAATGGAATGTCTGTTTGTACCATTTTTGACTAAAATAACATTTATTGTAATTTTTGTCCGTCTGTCTGTTTGCTAAACTCTGAAATGATTTAGACGGGACTTTTATATAGCTGGCAGGTAGCTGATGTAATATGCATATAAATATAAATACGGTACATACACCAAAGTAACTTTTTTTACAATTTTTGTCTATCTTTCTGTTTGTTCCGGCTAATCTCTGAAATGGCTGGACCGATTTTAACGGGACTTACTTTTTTTGGCAGGTAGCTGATGTAACAAGCAGTAACTTAGGCTACTTTTATTTTAGAAAATTAAATAAATGTATCTGCTGACGCTACAGAGCCGGTGTTACCCTTTAAAACTGTACGTAAATAGAACTGAACGAGTACTACTGGAGCGTGCTGTTACAGGATTTACACTGTAAAGCTAGATTTACACACGTTTGATGATTTCACTATAATGACACGTCGTAACCAATATTTTTAAAACACATTGATTTACACGTGAAAGAAGTCATTCTCATATCATTCATCATTCTCGTATTATTCATAATCATCATCATTCTATGGGTCTGGATGTTCTCTCTTTTTTTTGTGGATGAGAATGAAATGGTGCACCCGCCCGCGCTAACGGTTTACGCTGGCGGGGCACCAGTGGAGGATGATAAGATGAGCATGAGGTCAGGTCAGTTAACAACATGACAAATTGATTAGGAAACTGCGTGGAGGTTAAACTGACATGGTACATTTATTACTAACTGTTAGACCTACAATGAGAGTCATGGGCAGTTTTTATATATTCTTTTATCCATATTCAAAATATGATGTTCTTTATATATTATTTTATTTTATAATACTTCTGTCACTGCGCTCTGCAATAAAAGACATCTGATCAAACATCTACCTATTTTCATTAATTTTTACTGGTTATGGGCCCAGCCTCTGCTACCATAGAACCATCATCGAAAAAGCGAGATCTATGCTTGAAGATTCCAAGCTGCCAAAAGCATACTGGGGAGAAGCTGTAAATACAGCCAGTGACTCTCATTGTAGGTCCAACACTAACAATCTCCTTTCCCCCCCTATTTTCTGGGGTTATCAGAAGCATTGTTAATTGACGACATTATATGTAACTAGCTGTGCCCGCGATTTGACCCGCATAAAGTTTATAGCCTATATGTTATTCTGATGTATGAGCTATTTGCTGTAAAGTTTGATCAAAATCCGTTAAGTAGTTTTTACGTGAAAGAGTAACAAACATCCATTCATACTCATAAACTTTCGCGATTATAATATTAATAATAATAATATTAACGCAACTCTGGACAATAATACTATAAAATGCTATAGAATTTTCTAGAATCACTTGCCTTGATTGTAGGACAGGACAACGTGAGGGCAGTAGGTCTATTTTGGTTTCAAGGGCATGGTCAGTTTTGGGGTGAATTATACGGAGCAAACAGATTTGCATTTATTTATCTATTTATTTCAGGCAGCTAATGGCCCATATTATAAATACCTTACAGACTATCATACATTGCCTTGCCTTTTTCCCATTATTTGGGGTCGGCGCAGTATGTCATTCTCTTCCACTGCTCTCTATCGGTCGTCATATCTGAACATACTCTTCTTTTATTCATATCATCTTTCACACAATCCATCCATCTTTTCTTAGGGCGTCCCCTCCCTTTACATCCATCCGCAGACTAACATACATATGAATAATATAATTATAAGAAAAGAAATATAAATTGTTTGTGTGATCACGGCACTGATGATAGTAATCTGCCACGGTAGCGCCGATACACCACACCCTTGGGCCAGTAGTCCTCCTTCATGAAGGTGGGCAGCATGTTGGTGAGAACTCGCGCCACAAACGCCTTGAAACTCGAGTTGAGACTCGATTCCAGCTGCGTCACCCTCAATGTCAGGATACTCCTGGTCCGTATGTAGTCGACAATGTCCTGCTCCTTGGTGGCGTAGTGTAAGCGGGACAGGTACATTGTCGTGGTCGGTGTAGCAGCACGCAATAGGATGTTAGGCCCAGTGGGTGCAGTGCCACAGTGGTTCCGATCCTCTTTATGTGCCTCTTCCTCTGTACCATGACCAAGCCATCGTCGCCACGGTCATGAGCATACGTAGGAGCCACGCTCGGTGCCATCTTTGAGGAAAGCTCCTCAAAGATAGCACCGACCGTGGCTCCTGCGTGGACCGCCGGGTGCGGGCCTCGAGCATAAGCATGCTACAGTGTTTACGGTTGGTCCTCTTTATGCGCCTCTTCCATAACGAAGCCGTCGTCGCCATGGTCATCGTTGTTAGCACGCGTTAGCATCTTTGAGGACCTTTCCTCAAAGATGGCACACCGAGCGTGGCTTCTGCCGGACCTGTGAACCGCCGGGTGCGGGCCTCGGCTCGAGGCCCGCACCCGGGGTCGGGGCCGGGGGTCCGTGAGGACCAGCGGTCGACCAGGTCATGTCATGCCATCTTTGGCACACGTTGCTGTGAGGTTTACTATCGGCGCCGGTGGCAAAATCTCTCGCATTATGCATATATTTATTAACTGTCTAAATGACTTAGTAATCGTAACCTACACGACGACATTGACGGTCTCGGTGGTCTAGCGGTAGTACACCGCTTTACCTCCGATGGTCGCAGGTTCGATTCCACGCACGGTACAAACATTTGTATTTATGAATATTATTGTTTGTATTGGTCTTGGTGTTTTTAGGTATATTATATTTCATAGCCATATTTCAGCCCGATCCGACCAGCGGTTTGGACTGTGCGTTGATAGACCACGATGTCAGTCATCTTTGATTTATATAGAATAGAATAGAATAGAAATAATCTTTATTCAAATAAACTCATTACAAGCACTTTTGAATAGTCATATTTTGATACTACCACTCATTCGGAATGCAGATTCATCACAAGAAGAACGAGCAAGAAACTTGTGTGTAGCTCTTTTAATATATATTTAGATATATTTTAATCAGTTGTCTAGTACCCATAACACAAGCTCTACTCTTGGTTTCCACGCGATTGTTCCGGTCCCGAAGTCGCGGGTAACATCTAGTACAAATGTAATTTTTCTTTGTAATATAAATATGTCAATGGCAATCTCAGCTGATGGAAATTTTGACACAGATTGCCATGGTATGCCACATCCGTTTTCTATCTATCATCATTTCTATAGATTAGATTCCCAGCTAACAGATTATAAATACTGGGTCGCAACCCCTGTAGCTTAACGGTGTTCGTGCATGAACACGTTATCTGATTAGAAACCAAAACCTTAGTCTTTCTACGTTTTTTTTTCATATTTCTTTCCATTGCACTGAATAAAATATTTTTCTTTCTTTCTTTCTTCTTTCTTCATTAGAAATAGAAATAATCTTTATGCGAATAAACTTAATATAAGCACTTTTGAATAGTCATATTATTTGTCGTAAGTCATAATATCTTTGTAGTGTTTATAGTTTGATTTAGTATATATTTATGTTGTTTATTATATATTTACTAGCTGACGCGGCAAACGTTGTTTTGCCATAAAATAAAATAAAAAAAATTAGGGGTGGACTACCCCTAACATTTAGGGGGATGAAAAATAGATGTTGGCCTATTCTCAGACCTACTCAATACGCTCACAAAATTTCATGAGAATCGGTCAAGCCGTTTCGGAGGAGTATGGGAATGAAAACTGTGACACGAGAATTTTATATATAAGATTATAAAAGTTATTTTGTTTAGGCACAGATAACATAATATTACATACAGATACCCCATCCCATACAAGAAAATGGTTCCTTCCTAACTCGGGCTATTCTTCGGGCTATTTTATTTCGCCGCCGTAGCCGCTAGATGTCTCTAGATCTGAAGCAGTTCGGATTACTAGTGGGTGCTTAGTAACAAAGCACGAAAATAGATGGCAGTCAATTCAGTCTACATGACATCTGTTTTGCAAAGATAGGTATATACAAGATATGTAGGTAACTGTATCGTGTACCTCATTAGGGACGATTCAAGATTCAATGTAAATGTGTAGGTATAATATCGTTAGCCGATACCCTGCAGATATGGCTTATGTGCCAATGTATATATTATGTTATAGTTTATTCTACATTCCATGCCTATTTTTTTCTCTCGACGAAGATATGTTGTAACGCGTCTGCGCTATACGTATAGCCCGATTTTGATACGTTTATACTCGTACGTATCAACATCGGGCTATATGATTTTTTATTTCAATCGTTATGTGTAAGAGACTAGTTTTAGCTACAATGAATTTACTGGTATACATATACCTCATGTATTCTACGATGTACCCCTCTTTTCCCTAATGAGAATTCCGCTATATCTTATATATAAATTTTGTATGAAATTTGATATGTATACTTGCTAGGTCTGAGGTAGGGTTGTTATCTATTTTTTATACCCCTAAGTCATAGGGGTGGCCTACCCTGAATTTTTTTTTTTTTTGTATTATGGACAATTTTTTATTCATTTATAATGTTACATACACGCCTAAATTTTGGCCCGTCTTTCACCAACCCCTATTTTTAATAGCGATATTCTTACAAATATTATAAATGCTAAAGTAACTCTGTCTGTTTGTCTCGCTTTCACGCCCGTTACACGTTAGAAATGTGTAACGGGGGAACACGTTACTTAGTACGAAATTATGTATATTACAATAAAACTTAACGAGAAAATATTATAATGATGTCACTGGAACACTCATTGCTTTACTACTATACCGTCCATTAGTCGCGAACTTTCTGGATGCGCGAGAGGCGCGCTCCTATTGGTCCGTCGGTGCGGTTACCGCACGACGCGCATGCGCTGTACGCTTAGATGAGTCTCACGGCACGGGCGTAAGTACTTACTATGTAATATGTATACATATGGGTGTCACAAATGTTTTTATTACAAGTAATATTACTCTATTATCTAAGCCAGTAATGTGTGCTTATTTTGAACTTGATAATATTCAGAATTACTTGTATACATAACTTTCGATATCTACAATAATAATATCTTTGATGTATGAAAGAAATGTATGTACCTACATTAAAATATAATTTTTGAAATGTATGAGATGTATGAAAGAAATGTATGTACCTACATAAAAAGTTCATTTTTGAAATGTATGAAAGAAATGAATGTACCTACATTAAAAGATAATTTTTGACATGTATGAAATGTATGTACCTACATTAAAATATAATTTTTGAAATGTATGAAAGTAATATATGTACCTACATTAAAAGATAATTTTTGACATATATGAAATGTAAGTACCTACATTAAAATATAATTTTTGAAATGTATGAGATGTATGAAAGAAATGTATGTACCTACATAAAAAGTTCATTTTTTAAATGTATGAAATGTATGAAAGAAATGTATGTACCTACATTAAAAGATAATTTTTGACATGTATGAAATGTATGAAAGAAATGTATGTACCTACATTAAAAGATAATTTTTGACATGTATGAAATGTAAGTACCTACATTAAAATATAATTTTTGAAATGTATGAGATGTATGAAAGAAATGTATGTACCTACATAAAAAGTTCATTTTTGAAATGTATGAAAGAAATGAATGTACCTACATTAAAATATAATTTTTGAAATGTATGAGATGTATGAAAGAAATGTATGTACCTACATAAAAAGTTCATTTTTTAAATGTATGAAATGTATGAAAGAAATGTATGTACCTACATTAAAAGATAATTTTTGACATGTATGAAATGTATGAAAGAAATGTATGTACCTACATTAAAAGATAATTTTTGACATGTATGAAATGTATGAAAGAAATGTATGTACCTACATTAAAATATAATTTTTGAAATGTATGCACCGTACAATAACAATACACGTTAAACATCATACCACAGAGTCATACGCAAGTTAAAAACAAACTGCTATGATATTAATGAGAAAGGAAAATCTACTTTATGGTATTCGAGTTAGGGTCGATTTCTCTCTTTTTCTTAAATACTATTTTAATCTTGCCAGTATTCAAAGACTAACTACGATTCGTACTCGATATTTTAAATTATTATGTAATCGATTTTTAGTACAAATGTAAATAACCAACGACACTAATAATGTACTACTATATTCCGTTCTTTGAAACGGAACACTGCTATAATACAAAATAATAAAAATTTACTGTTCACAACGACTCATTAAAAGCATCATCGAATAATGCGCTGTAATAAAATCCTGTTATCGATTATTCAAAAAAATCGATAATACATGTATTTATTTTTAATATGACAACACTTCATACATAAGTATTATTGGAAATAGTATTACTTGCTTGTTCGGCTATTTTTAATTTACTTAAAATTTTTTTATATGTTTAATTTACAATAATGATATATTAAGTGCTTATTGTTGGAAAATATAAAAAAGACATTTAATTAGGCCGATACAAATGACAACAATGCCATCTATGAAAGCATTTTGAAAACATTGAGCCCCGTATTAGCACTGATTAAATTAATTAAGTACTGGAAAATAACAAAATGAGTAAATATATGAAAATTACTTTTCTAAACGCATTATTTCATTTTAACATGTATATATAACTTTTTAAAAATTGATTAAACATTTTTGTAAACACAGTTTTGTTTTTTAAAACGTTTGCAAAACTATGAAGAATTCCATCGATACCAATCACGCCATCTATATGCAACTTTTAGCAATAATAATGGCTACTTCCTCACGGATTGCCACTGGTTTAGGTATTCAAGTACATATATATATATTAATATTAATATTTTGTATCTTTATGTATATTGTATTGGTATTTGTATTTTTGACATTATATTTTTATGTTAACTTTTAATTATTTATGACATTTTTATGAAATTATTGTTTGCACATTTTGACCCACTCAACACTTCCTATGCCACGCTGTATTGGGTTGACTGGAAGAAACCTCTTTTAGAGATAAGTCCTCCTTTGTTAACATTCATCATCATCATCATCATCATCGCAGCGCGGAAGACGTCCACTGCTGGACATCGACCTCCCCCAAAGATCTCCACGACGATCGGTCCGGCACTGCTCGCATCCAATGCCTTGTTAACATTAGTTGTAATTAATATACTTACAAATGTATTTAAGTGCAATAAAGAATATTTATTATTTTAATTCTATTACTCAAATTAAAAATATTCATCGAATTCGACGAATATACATTCGTCTTAAAATATTCATAGAAGTCTAGTGAAGATTTAAACGGTTATAAATTATGAATAAATTGCATAGAAAATAATAAAAACAACAATTTTATTCTCCCATACAAACGGCTGATACCTGTCAAAGAAATTGCGGGTGCGTTCAGAAATTAATTGCATTGTAAGTAAACTTCAAAAATCTTTGACATATTTTTTGACATAATTGTCTTAACTTAAATTGTCTTAACTCTTCGTAATTTTTGACATAATAATCTTTTGACATAATTTTGAGGTAAAACATAGTTCGCGGAGTCAGCTAGTATATATATATCTATACATATGTATAAATAAAATGGGAGTGTGTTTGTAATATACCGTTATTTACTACATGCATCTGAATATAAATACGGTGCATACATCAAAATAACATTTTTTACAATTTTTGTCTGTCTGTATGTTTGTTCCGGCATATCTCTGAAATGGCTGGACCGATTTTGACGGGAATTTTTTTGTGCAGGTAGCTGATGTAATAAGGAGTAATAAAAGTAGCCTAAGTTAGGCTACTTTTATTTTAGAAAAATAAAGTTAAATTCCACGCGGACGAAGTCTCGGGAACAGCTAGTATATATATAGACAGATATTATAACAGATAGTATATATATATATATATATAATACAATTATACAAATTAGATCGAATAACTTTTACTATCAACTACATCTTTATAGGTTTTTTCGTGCGTAATCACTATTTGATAATTGTCTCTAGGTCAAGGCCCATGTGATTCAGCGCCACGCGGCTGTGGGAGGGGATTATTGTTATGGTAATATGGACTAGTGGGCCATTTGCTAGTAGTGTACTTTATTACATCATAAGAATAACATAATATATAATCTACTAGCTTTTACCCGCGGTTTCGTTCGTTTTTTTTAAATAAAAAGTATCCTATATTCATTGTAATATCTCCAAGAACATGTGTACAAAATTTCATGATGATCGGTTCAGTAGTTTTTGCGTGAAAGAATAGAAAATCATTTAATCAAATAAACTTAATTGAAGCACTTTTGAATAGTCAACATTTTTTTTAATCTACCGCTTATTCGGAAAGCTGTCTCATCACAAGAAGAATAAGCAAGAAACTTGTGTGTTGCTCTTTTAAACAATCCTTGTAAGTTCACATTTTACAAGTCGAAACGTGTGAATACAAACTACCAACCAGCACTAATTTATTTAGGCTCAAATATAAAAACACAATAAGATTAAATCAGTCGTAGTGATAAGAGCAGACCAGTCACTACAAGCAGCACTCGTTCACGAGTATGACGGATGAGCCAGCCATCACTGCGCTCGACCATATTTTAAGGAGCCCAATGACCTGGCCCACCACGCCGCCACATGTCTGGACATTTTAGTGAGCATGACTACTCATTCCACTCGACCACGTCACAGCTACAAAAATTACTATATGGTAGTTACAGTAAGCGTAACAAATATCAGTACTTATATATTTATAATATTTCTAGCTACTCGCCCTGGCTTCGCACGGGTGTACATATATTATATATATAAATCTTCCACTTGAATCACTCTATCTATTAAAATAAACCGCTTCAAAATCCGTTGCGTAGTTTTAAATATATAAGCATACATAGAGATGGACAGACAGCGACAGCGACTTTGTTTCATACTGTGTAATGATGATGAAGTCTGTGATCAAATTGAGAATATATTAATATTGTTTGTCTTTAATATTATTTGGTTATATTTTATAGTGTTAAAATAATTATGGTCGAATTTGTTGAATATAAATGTTTGCATCGTGCGAGGAATCGAACGCGTGACCATTGAAAGTACTGCGGTATGCTGAACCGCTAAACCACCGAGGCTATATATCTTATGATATATCTGATTATTCTAATGCAAATTACTCGGTGTAACTCTGTATCAGGCATGATAGCGAACGAACTAGAACGGACTAGTTCGCATAAGAGCTGCGAACTAAAACGATCCTATTATTCATTACATACATATCCATTTAAGGAATGAAAAGAGAGTCTAAAAAAAAAGCACATGTAATGCGGGAATTTGTTCATTATATATTTATTTAGGGAGTCCAAAGACTTGCTAAAAACATGATCACGAATTTGCGGGAAAAAATACTTATAAGCTTTTAGAGATTCATGAGCCTATAGCCTTACTAAGACTCGAGTCGGGAGCGAACGAACTAGAATGGTTAGTACGCATTAGCGAACTGAAATAAGGAATCCCATTATAGTTAATGGGATTCCTTATTCCTTATTTCAGCCTACTACCTTTTTGTTACTTGAAGCGAACGAACTAGAACATCGACAGGGAATTCATCCCCACACGCTAGAACCGAAGTGGTCTTACACAGTGCGGTTTCAGAGGAGCTCCCGCGTGTGGTGTTTCAGGCGTCCATAGGCTACTGTAACCATTTACCATCAAATGGGCCGTATGCTTATTTGCTACCACTGAACTAAGTTGCGAACTGAACAAAGGAACCGCAATAACTAGCCTACTGCCTTTCTGAGACTCGACTCAGAAGCGAACGAACTAGAGCGGACTAGTTGGCATAAAGAGCTACGAACTGAAATGAGGATTTTCAGTAACTACCCTACAGCATTTGTCTTTGCCTGTGATTTGACTCGGGAGCGAACAAACTAGAACGATTTGTACGAATAAGAGCTGTGAGCTGAAATGAGGAACCCCAGTAACTAGGGGGGAAGTAGATTGTTAGTAATGTGGACTGTTGACTCGAAGCTAGCAATGTACCATGTCAGGTTGACCTCCACGCGGTTCCCCCTGGAAACCATCATGATAAATTCCTGGTGAATTTGTCACGATGGGCTAACTGACTTGACCTCATGCTCATTTTATCATCTTCCACTGGTGCCCCGTCAGCGTAAACCATCAGCGCAGGTGGGTGCACCTTTTCTTTATCATACCTAAAAAAATCCCCAGTAACTAAACTACTGCCTTTCTGTAACTTGAGTCGGGAGCGAACGAACTAGAGCGGACTAGTTTGGCATAAGAGCTGCGAACTATAATGATCCCAGTACTGAACCTACCTTGCGGTCTAACTGCTGAGTCAGACAGCACGGCCCTGACCCTGGCCCGCGATGGTTTATGTAACTTTCTTTACACGTGTAGCCAATCTCGGGAACTAATGTCAAGGATGACTTTGGCAGGTAGTGGAATTTTCTAGAACTTTAGTTTAATCTGAACTATATACATATATCATGATTACCTTGCCTTTATGCCATTATTTACATATACATATATATATTAGTTTTAGCGATTTAGTTTGCAGACCTTTTTGGTCTTTAGTTCGTTTGATATAGGAAATTCTCTGTCAGTTTGTAACAATACTCCTCCGAAACGGCTTGTCCGATTATAAAATTTTGGTGTTTATTCTATTATCTCTGATGTCGTCTTCTGTTAATAGGTCAGAGAATTGTACGTACATTATTTTTGATAACGTGACATATTACACATAGAAAACACACAGGCCAATAAAAACAATCATACTCATGAATACAAATGTTTCTTCCATCTCAGAAATCGAACCTGCGACCATTCCAAGTAAAGCGATGTGCTAAACCGCTAGACCACCGAGGCCGTACATCTACATATATATGTAGATTATATGTAGATTTGTGTATGCTCTGTAAAGTGATGTAAGAAATTACAATAATTTATTTAATTTACTTTACACGTGTAACCAATTCCGGGAACTAAGCTAACGACGACTCTAAAGGCATGCAAAGGAAATAAATCGTGAAGCTGTACAGGTACATGAAGAGGAAATGTTCATTACACCAATTAGATTCCAAATGTCAATCGCAAAGCGGCCGTACAATGAGAAATATACTATTGATGTTAAAAATACGATAGGAAATTTATAAATTATATCTTACTAGCTGTGCCCGTGCCATCACCCGCCTGAAATCTATAGCCTATATGTTATTCTGATGTATAAGCTATGTTACATTAAGATCCGTTCAGTAGTTTTTGCGTGAAAGAGTAACAAATATCTATACTCACAAACTTTCGAGTTTATAATATTAATAAGACTAGCTGTGTCCGCGACTTCGTCCACGTATTGTAGTGAGCATATAAAGAAAAAATATGCAATTATGTTACCCAAAAAAGGAACATAAGTTTCATCGTTCTAAAAAGACGATTTACCATATTGACATTTTACTATATAAACTTTCACCCCCTATTTTATTTTAGTCCCTTAAGGGTAACATTTTTACAAACTTTACGAATGTCACATTTAAACAACAGCCTAAAAAGTAAGTTCAAGCTTCTTTAGAAGCTTTAAAAATGACGATACTTCCATACAATATTTCATCTCCCCTTTCATCCTCTTACAACCTTTTTCTCGCATTCGCAACTAGCTTATATCCCCTCTCAGGGTCTAGACTGTCTGTGTACCAAATTTCATTTCTATCGGTCCAGTGGTTTTACCGTAAAAGCGAAACAGACAGAGTTACTTTCGCATTTATAATATTAGTAATGAAGAATAAAAAGAAGAATATTTATAATATTAGGATAAACGAGAATATAGTAAGAATAATAAAATAAAGCTGATCAATCAACTTCCCAAAAGACTCGATGTTCTTAATTGAACTGTATTTTTGTGTCACGTCAGAGCATTTTTTATGTATATATCAATCATTTTACAATAACTTTTGTGGCAATCATTTTACCTTTTTGTGACGTGTAGAAAAAAATCTTTAAACGACTGTTCCCTCGTCAGAGGGTGTGTGTGGGATACTTACCCAATAAAAAAACCACACGGTGTATCTACGAGCAGTTTACAGTCTTCATTGCCTTGCCTTTATCCCATTATTTGCGGTCGGCGCAGTATGTCATTTTCATCCACTGATCCCTATCAGCCGTCATATCTGAGCTTACTCTCCTTAGCTTTCACATTATCCATCTTTTTTTTGTCGTCCTCTGTCTCTTCGTCCATAAAATAGAATTAGAAATAATCATTATTCAAATAAACTTAATATAAATTTTAACACTCAAAGTCAGTTTTAAATAGTCATTTTTTTTATTCTACCAGATATTCGAAACGTAGAACTCATTACAAGAACGAGTAAGAAACTATTGCGTGTTGCTCTTTTAAAGAAATGTTCTGAATTTCAGTTTTAAGAATTTTGTATGAATACAGTGTCAAATAGCAATTATATGTTAAACACTTTCTTTAAGACATGGTCCTCGTTCCTCCGCCAGGCTACAGACTACCTATGTCCGGGGTGGAATGCAGTTCCGAAACCCCTAGCTCCGGCATAGTCATGTACCATCAGATGAGCCGTATGCTTGTTTGCTACCATAATAGTAGAATAGAATAGAAATAATAGAAATCCATTATTCAAATAAACTTAATTTAAGCACTTTTGATTACTCTTAACATTTTTTTTTAATCTACCGCTCATTCGGATAGCTGTCTTATCACAAGAAGAACGAGCAAGAAATTTGTGTTGCACTTTTAAATAATCCTTGTAAGTTCACATTTTTAAGTCGAAACGTGTGAATACAAACTACCAACTAGCACTAATTTATTAGGATCAAATAGAAATACTCAATAAGATTAAATCAGTCGTAGTGATAAGAGCAGAGCAGTCCCTACAATCAGCACTCGTTTACGAGTAAGACGTATGAGCCAGCCATCACTGCGCTCGACCATATTTTAGGGAGTATAAAAATAGGCATATGTAGGTACATGCTGTGGTTTTTAGTGGCTAAAAATCCCACACACCACCCCGTCATCCCTCTGGCAGGATGACGGCCTTATGAAGATTTTCCACACGGCAAAATAATCTATGTAGTGAAAAATGAAGTAACTGTATATTTCTTTGTCTAGAAAATATCATCCGATACAGTTATTGATTTAGGGCACACAAACTAGGGTACCTATCCCCCGCTGCACCGGGGTTGCAGCGCTCTATGACCCATATACGGGGTCAGTGGCCTCTCCCGGGCGACCCGTCCCGATCGTATGACCTACTGAACTGTTTCCAGGGGTTTCCAGCGAACTAAGGATTTTCTATTACATCAGAACGCTTTTACTGTGCATCTGGGGGTCTGAAATTGCTAATTGGTTTAACAGGGATGAAAGGAAATGCAGTATATTTATAGTTTTATATTTAACTCTGTTTCAACATTAATTCCGTAGTATTTTACAAAGGTAATGGTCGCTTTCAGAAATTTTTCAATTTTGAAGTGGAATATAAACAAAGTCAATTTTATGACAATATTCTTTTTCAAGAATTGACAGTAGGATCTATTTAGGAACTGTAGAGTCATTCTGATTGTATTGTTATTTCGAGGATTTGAAGGGAGATCCAGAAAGGCTTCGTTTATTTACCGTCAATCCTTTGTTTAGGTTAGCTGTTATAGATTTTTTTTTATTGGTTGATAATGGGTCCTCCTTCCTGAGTCCTGCGTGAACCAGTGGTGGGGCACCAGTAGTAGTTGGCGTTTAAGAGACTCATTAAATTTATTGTTTATTTATCAGAGGCTCATTTCTTTTTAGTTTTTTTTTTTAAGTAAACAGTGTACTATTATTTGGGAAAATATTTCGTTGATTTCCACTGCGAGATCAAGTAAAAGTTTTTATATATTATCTAACTATGTTCTTTTTACCTGTACATATTTCTCACCTATTTATATATGGGTCTAGCTGAGTTTGCAAATGTTGTTTGGCCATATAAATTAATATCGTTCTTAGAAAATAGGTGTAGAAAGGTGAAAATTTAGGGTTGTATGTAAATTTTAATGCCTAATCATAAAAAAAAACATATATGTAGGGTTGACACCTCTTATCACTTAGGGATATAATATAGATAACAACCTCTACCGAGTACACATACGAGTTTCATGAAAATCGGTTAACCCGTTTCTGAGAAGTATAACAACTAACACTGACACGAAAAATGTATGTATACATATAGACAAAAAGATTTTTCAGATATATATATATATATATATATATTTTAATTTTAATTTTTTTTGTTATGATTATTTTTTCCACCGCCAACAATATTTCTCTGTACTACCTACGGTTGACTGATAGAAAATACCGCATGGTGTTAAGTCCGCCAAATGTACTGTTACTTTTGTACTGTGTGCACTAACGTTATATAAATAATTATATATCATAATCTTTAATAGACACATACATCTTTACTTACTGTTATTATAAATGTTTGTCTGTCTGCTGGTACAATTTTCAAAACTAAACATCTGAACAGATATGAATAAAAATTCAACGTAGATTTTAATAACAAGGCTATATCCAATCTCAAATGCAGACGAAGTCGCAGGTGATAATTTGTATACAATAAAAAGTAGATAAATCCGGTAGGCGTACGAAAAACAGAATGAACGAAGGTGGCTCTATTTCTCAAGTGTGTCGCTATCTTTGTCGCGTGTCCATTGATTATTGCGTCACGGCAGGAAAATATATTGTAGAAAAAGTATTGTTTTTTGTTTTATTTAGGACCTCTATTCTCCCAAATTTGTACTAATACTGAACAGATATTATGACGCACAAAAGCTGGTCCTTACTGTTTGCTTCTGACAAAATTGTAATAGCATATGCTGGGACTCACTCTCTCTCGGAATCTGTATTATTGTAAACATGTACAACCTTATTTGAAAAGAAAATGAGCTGAGTTTTTCGTCAGTTCTCAGCTCGAAAGCACTCCGAACTGACGGTAGATTTGACATATCGTAAGAGTCTGTAATAGAGTTATGTGAATGTATTTTGATTTGATTTAATTGATCACCAACAAATGTTACAATCATACAAATTTGTTTATTTACATGTAATGGGTTGTAATCTAAATGTACAATTATTTATAGGCGAACACGACAGGCAAAGTAACATACAAAAATCATTTTAATCTTATCTTAATCATTGCATTACATAGTATAAAACAAAGTCGCTGTCGCTGTCTGTCCGTCCCTATGTATGCTTAAATCTTTAAAACTAAGCAACGAATTTTCAAGCGGTTTTTAATGTTTATTGAACTAATATTTAGTAGCCTTGACAATATTCTTGCAAAAATAAAATTGCTTAGTAAATACAGCAGCGTTTTGTACACATTTAGTTTATAGTTAAACAATTCAAATAATATTAAACAACAAACAAATAAAACGACATAGTGCGGTAACAAAATAAATTTAAGTCCTTATTGATGCTGATGAAACAATTATCAATTCTAAGTAGTTAGATAATAATTTGTATGTTAAATTGGACACAATCCTTATTTTGCAGAATTATAGTGGGTACATAATAAACTAAGCATATAGCAGTACCAGTACCAAAGAAAGAAAACTACCCCCCGTGATAGTTTTTATTAAAAACTGTGTTACGGCAAGGTAATGAGTCAAGCTCGGTTCATACTAATGATACATTAAAATATAGGCTCTATTGTATTCACTTACAGTTGATTTTTACATTCTATTACTGTTCACATACAACATGAAATAAGCGCGTGATCGTCCAAAGGGGTAAATAACAAACAGTTTTTTTTTAATATATTGTGTGATTCAAGAGGAAAGTTTATATATATATATATATATATATATATATATATATATATATATCTAATGTATACATTAAGAGTATAAATTTCACGCGGCTGAAACTGCGGACACAGCTAGTATTAAATATATTTCAGCGCGGCTTATTGAAGTTACTTGTGACCCGAGAGCTGGTAGCTCTTTTGCCCAAAGGCTAAGTATGGCCATTCAAAGAGGCAACGCTGCCAGTATCTTGGGTACGCTGCCTCGATGTGCCGCGTTGGATTACAATGATTGTTTGTATTGAATTATGAAATTGATAGGCTGTTGATTAAATATTCATATAGATAAAAAAATCTTAAATTAGAAATTTCAGCTAATACGGTTGAAATATCTGCTCCAAAGTATTCAACCGGAACATACTCTGAATATGACGTTCATGCGCTATCATGTGTCATGCCTAGGTGCCTGCCCTATAATTTTATTTAATTTACATTTTTATCAGCAGTAGGTAAGCTCTATTTTGTAGTAACAATATTTCTTCCATGGCACACCCACTTCCTACTATCGCGGATTCGCTATCTCCCCTATCATACGGTAGGCCGTGACGCAAATTAATGTACAATGGAAACACGCGCCAACCCTGACCCGATGCCCTTGTAGGCGCGCCAAGTTCACTGTGTTTATAATACGTAATGAACTTTATTTCTTTCGCAATAAGACTCAATTAATATTCAGTATTGGGGGAAAGTTAAACATTTTTATAGGCTTTATTTTTGTAGTAATAGTGTAAGATCGGACCCAATCGTATTAGTACATAGAAGTGCCTGCGGTTTCGCTCGTGTGAAATAATTAGGTTATGTGTTATTTTAAAATCTAAGCTAAGTTAAATTCTATTAATTAATTAAGAATTTAAAATCTTAGTTTTTGCGTGAAAGAGTAAAAATCATCCGTCCAAACATCTACGCTCACAAACTTCCGCGTTTATAGTACTTTTTTTAATAATGGTTCACCTACCTGCGCTATCGGTTTAACCACGATGAGCATGAGGTCAGGTCAGTCAGCTCATCGTGGTAATTCTACCATGAATTTATCATGACGGTATCAGGAACCGCGTGGAAGTCTACTTAACATAGTACATTGCACATGGACTTTATCTAGCTTAACTTGGGTCTAGTGGCGCTGTGTGAATTGTCCTTAGATTATTATAATCCGATCAAAAACATAAATGTGAAATGATAGCCGAGTTCAATATTATGATATATGCATTGATTGTTGACTTCTACGACAAAAGAGATGAGATCTAAATGGGTGCCAAGTTCAATGGTATGTCCTGAAATGTATTTATAACTATATATAATATCATTTCTTCTTATAACTTAGGATAATATATTGTAGCCTAAGGTCTGACTTGGCTAGTTCTCATATACGAATTATTACTTTCGATGGCTAGTTACTACTAATAATAAAATAGGAATCGACCAGTAACATGTTTAGAACTTGCGAAGGCTACAGTATATTTCGTTATACATAATATACATAGTAAACAAATTGAGTAATACAAACAATCGTATCATATTCATGAATTCATGTTAATATCGTCCGAGAATGAAACCAGCGACGATCGCAAGCAAGGCGGTCAGTTAAACCGCTACACCACTGGGGCCGTCAATAAAAAGTATTACGATATAATTATGATTATATCTCCACAACTCGGGCATTATTCTTTCAGTAATGGTTTCAGGTTTATTTGGATATTCGACGAAATACCTTAAAAGGTCACGTGACTCACTCACAATTCAGGGCATAGAGTGTAGGGTTGGCAGCGATACTGTTATCGTTTTTTTTTTTTATTAAATTCAAATAGTAATAAGCTGACTATATAACTGTTATAACTGTTCTAAAACTTAGGGTTGACTATTTATATATTTATACTTATAGTTTTGCACACTATGTTATGTACATGGACTTAATGACTGATGGCGATTCTCTACCAGTCAACCGTCGCGTTGATCAGAGATAATAACGCGGTGGATTTAATAATAGGTATTAAAATATAAATGCACGTAACTAAACAAAAGTGCCATATTTTATATTGCATTTTACTATACATATAAAAGATCTTGGCCTGTCTTGAACTGCAGTAAGTTCTATATTAGAACGTGTATCTATAGCTGCACTAGCAGGCTACTACCAGATCTGTGTGGGCAGGGAGAGAAACACGAGCGGTGAAGGTGAGTGTTCACGTACGTCGGTAAAGAGCCCGGGATTTGTAGAAGAAGTATCATCTGTATAAATGAACAGCACATCGGTATGTACCCCCCGGGCCGGGGGGTAGAGAATTGTTAGTAATGTGGACTCATGACCCCATTACTAGCAATGTACCATGTCAGGTTGACCTTCACGCGGTTCCCCCAGAAAACCATCGTGATAAATTCTTGGTGAATTTGTCACAATGGGCTAACTCACCTGACCTCATGCTCTCCTTATCATCCTCCACTGGTACCCCGCCAGCGTAAACCGTTAGCACAGGCGGGTGCATCATTCCGTTATCATCCATATAAAAAACCCCGGGCCGGGGTGAAGGGGATGGTTAGTTTTTTTTATACTATGATGGTGGCAATCAAGCATACGGCCAATCTGATGGTAAACGGTTACCGTAGCCTATGAACGCCTGAAACACCAGGGGTATCACGTGCACGTTGCCAACCCTGAAATAGTAATGTGCACTTGACCTCATTGCTACCAATGTACCATGTAAGGTTAACCTCAACGCGGTTCCCTCCGGAAACCATTGGTGCCCTACTAGCGTAAACCGTTAGCGCAGGCGAGTGCACCATTCCATTATGCATAAAAAAACTCATAGGCCCATATATTGACATAGCAATATTTTTAATACCAGCAAGCTTTGAATTCATGACCTTCAGATTGTAATCCACTAGGCCACGACCCTATTAACATCGTAGACAACCCTACAGTTGATGGTTCTGAGAATCAGGCTTGATTTGTTGCTTCAACCCTGACGGGGGCTCTAATGACTGAATCGAAGTGGGGTGAACTGTAGGGGTATAAACAGGCTGGTACTTGATGGTAGATATACGTCATTTGACATAGTTTCTATATCCTAACTGATTGTAGGAATTATATATACACTCGCGAACAAAAATATGTAATCACTTGGAACTGATTCCGCGCAATCTTATAAGTTGTATTTTCTCTATATAATGTTACTAAAGATATACAATAAGCAAATCACAAGTGTTTAATATACATTTTCAATTGTTTCAGATTTATGGCGTCCAGAACAGTAACGAAGCACTGTATACCGTCGCAGACACGTGCCCCCACCAGATCACCCGCCATATTGGAATAACGAAACCAAACCATGCTCTCCGTCAAGCGCCGTCCACCATTCACCCCAATCAACGCTATAAAAACGATAAAAATTAAAAAAAAATCGACCATCGAGCTTAAAAAATATTGCCGACCATGTGTTCCAATTTCAATCCGCTCGGCCCATAAACAACCATAGAGGTTGCCGATTGGATGTTTTTCGAAGCTTTAAAAACTTTTTCGATGTGGTTAATTTTAAAAATCGAATAATATTTGAATTGCCTTCTAGTAATCGTAGTGTATAACTGTGAATGGTCCAAATCCGTAATAGTTTCTGTATTTGAAATTGATGTTTTGAGAAGTTGATGCGGTTTAGAATTCTACTTTACATTGTTTAAGATAAGGTACGTATTTGTTTGTATCCCACTTGTATTTGTAAATGCACATCTGTGCATATAATATAATCTGTAATATTAATCTTAATATGCACATCATATTTATTAAACATAGCCTATCACTCACTAAACGATTACCTACTTAAATGACAAACGTCCATGGCAATAGGTGCTCATGCACGGGATTTTCATTTTAATGTATAGACACCTATATCAAGTACATAATGTAAATAAACTGGCTTATAAAAAAAAGAAATTCATTTGAGTTTCTTGACAGATACTGGGCGGTAGGAAAAAATATATTATGACAAAAAAATGTTTTTCGATCTCTGTTAATTTGAATTTGTTCTTTTTTAACTTTCTTTTTTAATATATTTTACTGACATGGCAATGCACATATTTCTAAGCTGCCAGCTACAATTTTGTTATTATATATAGTATTTTATTGTAAACATGTACAACATTTATTTGAATAGAATACGAGCTGAGTTTCTTGTCATTGCTTCTCATCTCGAAATCATTCCGAACTGACGGTAGATTTGATATATCATAAGAGTCTGTAATAGACCTACATGAATAAAGATATTTTGAATTTGAATAAATTGAGAATTGTCACAAATTCAGTGACCACCTGCCTTCATTTAATGTCATACAACTCTATGGATTTGTATGACATCGATTTTTTTATCATATTTATCTGTATACGAGTAGAATCACACGTATCAAAAGCATTTATCTAAAAAGGTATTTTAAGATAAAATCTGTAACATCGTATCTTCACTTGAGAGTGTTGGGACTGGTCTGCTCTAATCACTACGACTGATTTATTCTTATTTAGTTACTTTACCGAGTTGGTTGTGTATTTAATATTTTGACTCTAATTATTGCTAGTTGGTAGTTTGTATTCACATTTCAACTTAAAAATGTGGTTACAATGATTATTTAAAAGAGCAACACGCATGTTTCTCGCTCGTTCTTCTTGTGATGAGACAGCTTTCCGAATGAGCGGTAGATTAAAAGAATAATAACTATGACTATTCAAGAGTGCTTAAATTAAGTTTATTTGAATAAATGATTTTCTATTCTATTTTATGCTACTACATACTTTGTCAACTATTATTTTGAGTTTAGGATAAGAATGAGGTCAGGTCAGTTTGCCTATAAAATTAAACATATAAAATTTCATCAAAATCGTTTATGCAGTTTCGGAGAAGTATGATCACTAGGTTTTTATATAGATAAAGCACACGACCCGCCTGATAATAATAATAATATATTTATGATAACAATGGTCCATTAAGTTATTGTTATGTACGTTGCAATCTTAAATATCTTTCCTGTTGAGTTGTATGATTTGAGAGGCCTGAGTTACTCGTACACCATCAGTCGAGTCGTATGCTTGATACATTTATATAAAAAATATAGAATGCACTTGAAAATTCACTACAACAATCAGTCAACATCAGTCCAATAACGCCTCTGTCCAATGGGACAGACTTATAGTTTTGAGCTTATAGTTTCAATTGATGTATTGTATACTTTCAGAATAGCAATAAAAAATGGACTCTGAACCTGATAAAAACACCACCAGCTCTGATGAAGCCGGCCATCTCAACAGGAACCGGGTTAGTACAGTTTTTTTATATTCATTCACAGGGCCGGTACCTATGCTAAGTTAATAGTTTCTAAATTGAATTGTCCTAAGATTATTATCATTTCATAGTATAAAATAAAGTCGCTGTCGCCGTCTGTCCCTAAGTATGCTTGGATCTTTAAAACTACGCAACGGATTTTGAAGTAGTTTTTTTAATAGGTATATATATAATACATGTACACGCGTGATGCCGGTCAAGTAGCTAGTTATTATTATAAAGATTAATTCTATATTTACCGTTTAAATTTTCAGAGCTTCAAATCAAAACAGCTGGTGCGAAGCCAAGCCATAAGGGAGTCGCAGTCACCACCGCGCACCGTCTCCCCAGCGGTGGTCGATGACCTCGTAGAGAGAGACAGCAACAGCAACGGTGACATGCGGCCGGCGAGTGCGACAGAGAACATTAGTGACAATTCTAGTCCTATTAGTGATTGCATCGATGTTAGTTATAGTGATAAAAATAATTATAGTGATGATTATAAGAAGCCGCAGCCGGTAGAAATACAGGTGAGATGGTTTTTTATATATCTTCTTGTATATACAAAATTTAGTGTCACAGTAGTTGTCATACGTCTTCGAAACGGCTTGACAGATTTTGATGAAATTTTATGTGTACCCAGTGTCATTGTTTACAAAAAATGTATCTAAGTATTTCTATCAATTGTCTAGTACCCATAACACGAATTCTGCTGAGCTTGGGACAAGATGGCGTTGTGTTAATAGTCCAGGGTAATATCTATACATATAAATAAAATCGGAGTGTCTGTTTGTAATATTGAAATAACCGTTTTTAAACCGTTAATAACACCAAAATAACATTTTTTACAATTTTTGTCTGTCTGTCTGTCGGTCTGTTTGTTCCGACTATTCTCTAAAATGGCTGGACCGATTTTGACGGGAATTTTTTTAGCAGGTAGTTGATGTAACAAGGAATAAGTTAGGCTACTTTTGTTTTAGAAAAAAAAAATCCACGCGGACTAAGTCGCGGGGACAGCTTATTACTATACATGAATTTAAAAAAAAAAAGTGCATTTAAATATTTCTATTAGTTGTCTAGTAACCAGAACACGAGTTCTGTTTAGCTTAGGCTTAGATGGCGCTGTCTAAGGTGATTGTTATTAAAATAAACCATGTTTCTGATCTGCAGATAACGCCAGGGGCCTGGGATGACCAGACCGAACAACGTCAACGCACAAAGCGATGGCTTGGACACAAACACCACTCCGACTCATCACGTGATCTGTTGTCCAACAATCCCAGAGTCGCCTGTGTGTGTGGGACATGCGCCGCCTGCCCGCACTGCAGGTTGGTATATAATTTTTTTGTATTATAACTGGAATAAAAAAAAAAGCTAAAGATCCAACTGATTAGTCAAAAACTTGTCCTTGGTCAGAAATAAAGAAAATAATAAACTTTAGAATTTAATTTGGATTAGAAATTAAAATTGCAATAAATTTTCCTTTATTTATGATTGAGGACATGCTAAATAAATAAATAATGTGTGATGTAATAAATGCTATTCTATTCTAAAAAATTATAACAAGTCACACAATATAAATGTTCTACCCAAGTGATTGTTCAAAAACTTGTCCTCAGAAATAAAGAAAAATTGCAACATAATACTATCTATATTCGATCCAACTAATTATTCTAAAACAAATACTCGGTCAGAAATATAGAAAATTTGCAGCCATATACTGCATTTTTTTAACACAATACTAATATGTTTGTCCCAAGTTCTAAAAATTTTTCTTGATCAGAAATAAAGAAAGTTTGCAGCATATGTCATACTATACATCTATGTTCACCCCAACTGATTGTTCTCAAACTTGTTCTTGGTGAGAAAGACAAAAAAAATTCAGCATATGTCAAATTCAAATTCAAATTCAAAAATCATTTATTCATGTAGGACATTTTAGCCGCTTATGAACGTCTAATTTTTACATTCTAATTTTATTTTTTTCCCTACCGTCCAGTTCGGTATATAGATCCAATTGAGAAGAACCAGCAAGAAACTCAATTGAATTACTTTTTTTTTTATAGGCCATTTTATTTACAATGTATTTTTATATAGGTGTCTATGTCATTAACATTAAATGAAAATTCAGTGCATGAACAACTATTGCCATGCACACTCGTCATTCAAGTAATCGTTTAGTGAGCAATAGGCTTTGCTCAGTAAATATGATTTAACAGATGTTTTGAATTTATTTAAGGGTAATTCCAACATATCCTTTGGTATCTTATTGTAAATTTTTATACCTATTCCCATAAAAGACCTATTAACTTTTTCTAAACGATACTTGGGGACAGCAAGTTTGTCTTTAAATCTAGTATTAATATTATGAATATTGCTGTTTTTTGGAAATAAGTCAAGATTTTTATGAACATATAGGATATTTGGATATATAAATTGAGAAGCAACGGTGAGAATATTTGTCTCTTTGAATTTCTCTCTTAATGAGTCACGACTCTTCATACAGTAGATCGCTCGTTAAAAAATATGTACTTGGTCAGAAATAAAGAAAAATACGACATATGTCCCACATTACATCTATGTTCGTCCCGATTGACTTTTCAAATATTTAACATGAAGGGGGATAAAAAATTAAATAAACATTAAATGTCTTGTTACAGAGGTCGGCGACGGAGACAAGTGTGTCCAACGAAACAGGACTCCGGCATAGTCTGCTCGGACGAGTGCCCCGACTGCTCCGACTCCGAACTAAATGGTCAGTAACCTAATAAATAATTCAGAACAATTCAAACAGCGCCATCTAGTCTCAAACTAAGCACAGCTGGTGTTATGGGTACTAAACAATTGATATAGATGCATAGATACATCTATTTTGTAAATACATACATATTATACATAGAAAACAGCCAGACCGATACAAACAATCATCATCATCTGCTTCTTCCTTATCCCATTTATTTGTGGTCGTCGTAATATGTTTTTCGCTTCCATTCATCTCTGTTCGCAGTCATCGCGTTATTTACCTCCTTTCTTACCATATCATCTTTCACACAGTCCATCCATCTCTTTTTCGGCCTTCCTCTGGCCTTATAGCCATCCACATTAATATGTAACACCTTTCTTATAATATTATCCTCGTTCCTACGCATTACATGTCCATACCATGATAGACGATTATTCTTCAACCTCTCTGACACCGGCGCCACTTTCATACTTCCTCTAATGTATTCATTCTTTATCTTATCCATTCTTGTCACACCGCACATCCACCTCAACATTTTCATTTCACCGATATTAACAATCATCATCAAACTCATGAATATAAATGTTTGTGCCGTATGAGGAATCGAATCCGCGACCATCGGAAGTAAGGCGCTAAACCAGAGACCGGTCACCGGGGTCCCCAAAGTGCGTTGGCCCGCATCTGCCGTATCAATTATACGGCCCTGTATAATTGATACCGTGGTAGCTACGCCCCTGGCTAGTATATATATATAATCGTTACTTGTATTGTTGTAGGTGGTCCAACTAGTGACGGTGTTAGGAAGTCGGACACCGTTGAGATTGATGACCAGAGCTTCTACTGCAGGTAACAGCAAATGTCAAAGGTCAAAAAACTGACATCGAGCTGTACGTGTTGTCACTAATGGCAGGCACAGAATACCAGCGCCGTGACAGTTAGCTGTCACGGCATATGCTGAGTGTCAGCCATGTTGCCAACCATATTTAGAAATAATATAAGATAAATTATTATTGTAATTGTTCTAAGTGTGTATGTATGTATGTATATATGTATATGTAAAAATGGTTGACAATAAATGTTTTTCTTTCTTTCTTCTTCAACAGCAATACTTATATTAATGGAATATTATATATATTTTTGTAAATGCATTCTAGAAATACTAAGATATTTTTATACATACATAATATTCGTAGAAAACACAGAAATTGTTTGCATCGTGTGAGAAACGAACTCGCGACCGTCAGTAAGGCGGTGTGCTAAACCGCTACAGCACTGAGGCCGTCAATATACGTATGCGTTTTTTTTTCTTATGGATGATAATGGAATGGTGCACCCGCCTGCTCTAACGGTTTACGCGGGCACTAGTGGAGGATGATAAGATGAGCATGAGGTCAGGCCAGTTAGCCCATCGTGCCAAATCCACCAAGAACTTATCACGATGGTTTCCAGGGGGAACCGCGTGGAGGTCAACCTGACATGGTACATTGCTAGCAATAGGATCATCAGTCCATATCACTAACAACCCCCTTTCCTCCCATACGTATGCGTTGCATCGTAGTATTCTAATGAAACAATAAAACATAAAGATATATAAACAAGGAATGAATAGAATGACCACCAGCATATGCTATTGCAAAAGCAAAAAGTCTAATCTGTGTTCGTAACCTGAACAGACCAGTCCCCACAAGCAGCAGAGTTCACGAGTATGACGGATGAGCCAGCCATCATTGCACTCAACCATATTGGAGGGAGCACGTTGACCCGACCCACTACGCCGCCACAAGTTTGAACTTTATAACGAGCACGACTGTTTCAAGTTACTCCACTACGTCATTTATATTATTTACAGTATAGAGGCTGTAATAATCACAGTTTTCACCCATTACAATATTTTTCTTTTTTTTTATACCACGTAGGCAAACAAGCATACATCCCATCTGATGGTAAACATATTATTACTCGTTATTTACCTAATATATATATAAATTTAATATTTGTTACAGGTGCCCTGAGCGTAAAGAAG
The DNA here is from genome assembly GCF_030625045.1 of Achroia grisella. Lineage (NCBI taxonomy): Eukaryota > Metazoa > Arthropoda > Insecta > Lepidoptera > Pyralidae > Achroia > Achroia grisella. Next base: position 2,372,958 of record NW_026712626.1, read on the forward strand.
CAATGAAACCAAAGAATTTATCGTTAAGTCGAACAGACTCGGAGGAGAAAACGGAACCAACCGGAATCGAACTGGTGAACTTCATCAAGGAAACGTTGAACAAGAACGCGAGGGATCGCATGACGTTATTGAGGATTGAAAAGGAGTTGCACACGCTTGTTAACGATACTGGGTTGGTATTATTATTATTATTATTATTGGGTGTTAGGTTATTAGGTTAATAATTATTATAATGTTTGATTTTACCTGGAGAAATCTGTTACGGAATACCAGGGGTATCCAGGGGTACTACCAAACTCGTACCGGGTAAAACCCCAAGTTGTACCTCTACCATTTATTGCCGGAGCATTCTTCCGCAAGTCGACTGTGCAAATACGAATTCTCAAATATTTTGGTCACATTAGACGGAACGAATACTGTATGGAGCCGTTAATGATATAAGGTTGAGGGCAGACGTTCTCGGGGTAGACAAGCAACGAGATGGACTGACATTGTAAGAACGGCTACACAGCAGTCCATGGTACAATGTTCTCGTGCAGCCAAAAACCGTACCAGGAGGCAAATTGCAAGGAGCTCTGTCGCTAAGGACCACAACGATACCATACCACAAGGTATACCATCATGAAAGCCACGACCACTCTGCCAAGAGTGAATGACTGAAGAAGAAGATTCTTCCGCAGCTCCGTTGGGTCCCCTATCTCAAGAGACGAGTGGATCTCTTCTCTTGAGATGAAATGAAGATTCTTCAGAAGAAGTAGCGCAGGTACACACGTGCACCTTCTTAGGGCTACGATGTCGACGGGGAAGCAACCCCCACGGCAGCCGCCCCTGGCCCTTGTGGAGGGAGAACAACATATCTTCTGCGTCTAGTATTTTTAATCTGCCACAAGTTTAGCTAAAAACTACAAGGAAATTCAACACAATACTTATTCTTAAGAATTAACTAGCTTTGGAATGAACTTCCTGCCGAGGTTTTCTCACGAGACTACAGCATGGGGTTTTTCAGGAAGGGTATATTAAAGTTTCTTAAGAGTCGGCAACGCGCAGGTGGCACCCCTGTTGTTTCAGGCTACCATAGGCTACGGTAACCGTTTACCATCAGATGGGCCGTATGCTTGTTTACCACTATCAGTGTAAATATGCTGATAGGCACTCTTAAGGGTCGGCAATGTGCACGTGACAACCCTTTTGTTTCAGACGTACATAAGCTACGGTAACCGTTTGCCATCAGATGGGTCATATGCATATGGTAAACATACCTTCATAGATGTAAATACGACCTCGGTGGTCTAGCGGTCTAGCACACCGCTTTACGACCAATGGTTGCGGGTTCGATTCCTCGCATCGCACAATCATTTGTATTCATGAGTATGATTTTTCGTATCGGTCTGGGTGTTTTCTATATATAATATGTATGTATTTACAAAAAAAAAATCTATGTATTTGTATCAGTTATCTAGTACTCATAAAACAAGCTTTACCTAGCTTAACTTGGGTCTAGATGGCTCTGTGTGAATTGTCCTGAGATTGTTATTGTTAAATATTTCCAATAGCTGACTTTTACAGCACCGTGATTGTATGATTTTTTTTGTGTTCCAGCCGGTGTATAGTCCGGTTTCCGGTGATGACGTCATACGGCCGGATGTTGGTCCACCGGTGCGCGTCGCTGTTCCAACTGTCTCACCACCTCGACCAGGTCAACAAGACCTGTGTACTCGTCTCCAAGAGTGGTTAGTGGACTTTATATTAACTTTAGTACCTTTTTATACTATTTTTTTATATATATATTTTACGGCCTTGGCGGTCTAGCGGTTTAGCATACCGCTTTAATTCCGTTGGTCGGGGATTCGAATCCTCGCGTGGTATAAACATTTGTTGTATACATGAGTATGATTGTTCGTATCGGTCTGGGTGTTTTCTATGTATATTATGTATGTATTTATAAAAAAACGGTTACAATATTCCATCAACTGGTCTAGGTGGTTTAGAGGTTTAGTACACCGCTTTACTTCCGATGGTTGCGGGTTCGATTCCTCGCACGTTACAAACATTTGTTGTATACATGAGTATGATTGTTTGTATCGGTCTAGCTATTTTATTTGTATATTAAGTATGTATGTATTTACAAAAAAAACTCTAAAGTAATTATATCCGTTGTCTAGTACCCATAACGCAAGCTCTGCTTACCGTGGGACTAGATGGCGCTGTGTTAATTGTCCAGGGTTATTTTTTTTATTTATTCTACATATATATATCAACAGTTATACTCTATCGGACATTTAGGACCTTATTATGAATGTTTTGTTGTTGTTAGGTACGAGTGGTGGTAGGTTGCCGTGTACCAGCTTCAAGGAGTGGTGTACGAGTACGTTTCCACCGTCACCCCAACGGCACAGCGACACACATGCCAAGTATTACAAATTCTATATTAATATATTAACTAAACCCGATACTTAGTGTTAGGGAAAATACTATATGTGGAAGCGTCTGTCGCATACCTGTAATCTGCGGATTTCTTTGGCTTTTAACACAGGTCAGGGTCTCGATGATTTTTTCTCTAGTTTTCCAATTTCCTAGTAGTTTCACTCAGTTTTAATTTATTTTATTTTTGAAATAATGCGCACGTCATTGCCTCAGTACGGTAAGTTCTGTCATACGCAGGGGGGGGGGGCAGAAACTAACGGACTCTATCTATCTCTATCTAATAATCTAATAATCTGTGCTTACTATGGTACAGGGTACATTTTGAACACTTCGTTACTATATTTTTTTATATGAATAAGTGTAAAAATTTACAATAAGATACCAAAGGATATACTGGAATTACCCTTAAATTCAAAACATATTTACTGAGCACAGCCTGATTTAACATTTGTTTTGAATGTTTCATTTATTACTGTTTGTGTAATGTCAGGTCAATACTGAAGCGAGACACTCATTCCCTGGACGAACCCGGCGGTGGGTCGATGTCGAGCGCCCGCAGCAAATCATTGGAGCAAAGAGAACGGGAGTATGAACGTGTGCGCCGTAGGATATTCAGCACGGTAAGTATTTGTTTTCGTCTTTGTTTACGCCTTTTAGTGAGAAGAGGATCTTGCTGGTGTAATCAAACTCGGAGATTCCAGGCTAGTTTTTTAATTAATTGAAAATAGGTTTACAGTGGTTGCGTGTGATAATGCGTATAATGATCGTTAGCGAATTTTGAATCTGAATTGTAACCGTCGTAATTTTGTCTCTGGCCCACTGAAACCTGACGATGCAGTGTGTATAAAATATAATATTTGGGCCACAAATTAGTGCAACTGCGCCTGAACAGTCTTTTTTTTTTTATTCTTTATTGTACAAAAACACGTGTACAAAAGGCGAGCTTAATGCCATATGGCAATCTCTACCAGCTAACCTTTAGATACAAATAGAATGCGTTGTACAGTAGTGGCAAACTGTGACAATAAAAACTGTAATAGATATAGAAATATAATATACAACTGAAATATACATAAATAAATAAAAGTACTATGTATGATATGGATATAAAAATTACACAGATTAAAATAATATATACACAATAGATATAAATATGATATATAATGTACATATATATAATCTGTATATCTTTCATCGTAGTGAGGAGTTGGTCGGCTCCGTGGATGCTTCTGTTCACCTGTTAAACTGATAAAAATTATAAATTAAAAAAATTCTAATTATAAATATCTTTATTCATGAAGGTCTATTACAGACTCTTCTGATATGTCAAATCTACCGTCAGTTCGGAATGATTTCAAGATGAGGACAACTGAAAAGAAACTCAGCTCGTATTCTTTTAAAAAAAAAATGTATAAATTTACAATAATAAACAGTCATTTAAATTCGGATTTGGGAGAATAGAGTGACCATAAGGATGTGCTATTACAAAAATCTAAATATATAACTCAAAGGTGACTGATATAGTGATCTATCAACGCACAGCCCAGACTACTGGACGGTTCGGGCTGAAATTTGGCATGCAGGTAGATGTTATGACGTAAGCATCCCCCAAGAAAGGATTTTGATTAATTCTACCCCCAAAGGGGATAAATTAACGCGAGCGAAGCCGCGGGCAAAAGCTATTATAATATAAAGAACTGATTTTACTTAAACAACGTTTAACTAAAGTTAGTAATTCGTTTTATAGTAATTGCGTAAGGAGAGTCTGTTGTTAATCTGCCTGAAAAAAATGTAAAAAAAACATCTATTTACATAAACTACAATCCACATTACTAACAATCCCATTCTCCCCTAGCTTGGGACACCTCCGATCGATCCCCCGTCCAATTCAAACGGTGATCGATATTACGACGGCCTGAGCCGAGGTTCGGACCCCTAGCGGTGCCCTCAGACCAAAGTCGTATCCGTCAGGCGGGAGTTGGCCTTCAGCCGCTCCATAAGCCCTTCCTTTGGTTTGGAGTGCCATCTGCACTCGCCCCATAACGTCCGGTGAAGCTGTAAAGGCCAGCTGCGGCCAACAGCATTAGAGTAGTCCGAAAAAAAAAGTAGCTTGGGACTAGATGGCGCCGTGTGAATTCTCCAGGGTTAATATTATTATTATTGCAGGATAACTGCTCACAAGATGAATCTCAGTGGCCGTGGACCAGCTCGGGACCAGTGAAAGTTCTTACGGCCGAAGGTGGAAGGAACAAGTTGTTAAAAGTAAGTTATTAACTTCCTTTCATTCGTATCTTCATGAATGAAAAATTTAAAAAGGTTTTCATAGAAATAATTGTTCCTCTCAGAGAAAGAAAATAACAGTTACATAAATGGAGGTCTAGTGGTTACCACACCACGTCCAATGGTCGCGGGTTCGATTCCTCGCACTGTACAAACATGTATTCATGATTGTTTATATCGGTCTAGGTGCTTTCTATGTATATTATGTATGTATTAACAAAGAAAAAGTATCACTGTATTTGTATCAGTTATCTAGTACCCATAACACAAAACTCTGCTCAGATTGAGACTAGATGTGCGCTATGTGAATTGGCTCTATTGCACCGTGTATTTTGTATGGAAAAGTTCAAAAATATATAATAATTAAACAAAAGTGAGTTACATAACTTAACAGGACTTTATATTACATTGTATTGACAGGTGCAGTCGCTGGAGAGCGCCAGTGGCAGTGGTAGCACGTTGCGGCCACGTGGCGCGGTCTCCAAGAGTCACAGCTTCGGCGGATACGGCGGACACGCCCCCCCACACGCACCCAACGCCAGGCTACTCAGCAGACAAGGTCGGCTACATTCACATGTTTATCATTACATAGTCTAAAACAAAGTCGCTGTCGCTGTCTGTCCGTACCTGTGTATGCTTAAATCTTTAACTACGCAACGGATTTTGAAGCGGTTTTTTTTAATAGATAGAGTGATTCAACAGGAAGGTTTATGTATATAATACATGTATATAATACAACATTTGTGGGGTCTACTAGTATACTAGCTGACCCCGCAGACGTCTTTTGTATATATATGTATATCCATGTAAAGTTTAGTGCTAATAACACTATTAAAAATTGCATATAATATATTAGTTGAAACAAATGTTTTGTCATATAAATTAAAATCGCTATTTATTATAGGGGTTGATGGTAGAAGTGTATAAATTTAGGGTTGTATGTATTTTTTAATGTCACATTTTAAAATTTTAATAAATTTTCATAAAAATAAAAAATGTATATCTACCCCTAGGTAGACAACCCTTATCACTTAGGGGTATGAAAAATATATAGAAGCCGATTCTCAGACCAATAAATATATATGCATATTCGTTACCGTTACCATAACGTTCGTAAAACCGTCGGTTAAACCGCTTCGGAGGAGTCTGGTAGCGCCGCAATGCGAGAATTTTATATATTAGATTGAAATATAAGCGTTTTTTTTAATATAAATCGAACAAACCTACAAAGTTCAAAGGCGAAATATGTGTCGATTCAACGGTCTGAATTTGATCACCAATAAAGAAGGTAATAATCACCAATAAGGAACGACGCTTCCAGTAGCGGTGGTCGGGTTACCGCACTGTATTTTTATGGTCTCACACATGCTAATGGTAGCGGAATAAAATAAAATAATGTAGATCGAATAGAAAATCATTATTGAAATAAACTTACATTGAAGCACTTTTGAATAGTCATCACATATTTTTTATTCTACCGCTCATTCGAAAAGTTGTCTCATCACAAGAAGAATGAGCAAGAAACTTGCGTGTTGCTCTTTTAATAATTTTTATCCTTACTCTACATTTTTAAGTTGAAGTGTGTGAATACAAACTACCAACTAGCACTAATTCAATTAAATACTCAAATAGAGAAAATATTAAAGTACAACCAACTGGTTGAGAACTGTATAAGAGTGAATCAGTTGAGGTGATTTGAGGAAACCAGTCCCTACAAGCAGCACTCGTTCATCAGTATGACGGATCACATTAAATAATTAAATAATTTTAAGCAAAATAACATCTAATTCTATAAAATATGACCAATCAGTAATGCAGGTTGACTTGTATGACATAATGGAGCTTCTAATGAAACTCATAATAAAATAAATATGACCCAGGTATACAAAAAGCAAGTATATATGCAATGCGACTATTCAATGCATCTTGGTGCTATTAAAATACATCAGGCGCTTTAGGCCTGAACACAGGTAATAATGCTGAAATATTGGTATATGAAAAAATATACGGTAAATATCCGTAACAGGTCAAAAATTCAAAATATCTTTATTCTTGTTACATGAATAATACAGACTCTAATGATATGTCAAATCTATATATATATATATATATACTAGCTGTCCCGGCAAACGTTTTGACATATAAATTAATAACGCTATAAAAAAATAGGGGTTGATGATAGAAGGGTGAAAATTTAGGATTGTATGTATTTTTGTATGTTGTATCATAAAAAAATAGAAACTAAAAAATACACATAACAATTTAGGGGTGGACTACCCCTAACATTTAGGGGTATGAAAAATAGATGTTGGCAGATTCTCAGACCTACTCAATACGCTCACAAAATTTCATGAGAATCGGTCAAGCCGTTTCGGAGGAGTATGGGAACGAAAACTGTGACACGAGAATTTTATATACAAGATATATTAATATATATATATATATATATATGCATATGTGCTAAAATCACTATACTACCGACGCCGTCAGATTATGTCTATTTCTTTTAGTTTCAATGTTACGATCAATTCCTTATATATGTATATATAATAACCATATGAAATAGAGAGAGCATGACGTCAGGTCAGTTATCTAATTTCCAAAAAACAGCAATAATCATAATATTAATACTAGATTTAAACACAAACTTGCTGTCCCCAAGTATCGTTTAGAAAAAGTCAATAGGTCTTTTATGGGAATAGGTATAAAAATTTACAATAAGACACCAAAGGATATATTGGAATTACCCTTAAATAAATTCAAAATATCTGTTAAATCATATTTACTGAGCAAAGCCTTACTCACTAAACGATTACTTGAATGACGAGCGTGCAAGGCAATAGTTTTCATGTTCGGGATTTTCATTTAATGTTAGACATAGACACCTATATAAATACCTATGCATTGTAAATAACTGGATTTAAAAAAAAAAGTAATTCAATTGAGTTTCTTGCCAGTTCTTCTCAATTGGATCTATATACCGAACTGGACGGTAGGGAAAAAATTCTAAAGTAAAAACTTGACGTTCATAAGCGGCTAAAATGTCCTACATGAATAAATGATTTAAGAATTTTGAATTTGAATTTTGAATTTTAATATAACTGACTTGACTTCATGCTCTTTCTATCATCCTCTATACGATGCCGGGGCGGGTTGCTAGTAAGCTATATTACTGTAAAGTTTCATCGAAATACGTTCAGTAGTTTTTGTGTGAAATAGTAACATCCGTCCAACTATCCATACATACTCACAAAGTTTCGCGTTTATAATCATCATCATATGCTTCTTCCTTATCCCATTCATTTGTGGTCGGCGTAATGTTTTCTCTTCCATTCATCCCTGTTCGCAGTCATCTCGTTATTTACTCCCTTTCTTACCATATCATCGTTCACACAGTCCATCCATCTCTTTCTGTTGAGAAAACTCTTTTGATATTAATATATTTAAAGTTTTTTTCTATTCTATAATCAAAAATATAAAAACAAAATTATATTGTGTCACTTCAGTATCTACCATCTTACCATTAAATACATTTTTGCAGTCATAAATAGTTTTACTACATATTTCTACAACACTTTCGGTCTACCTCTGCCCTTATAACCATCCATATTCATATGTAACACCTTCCTTAAGATATGATCTTCATTCCTACACATTACATGCCCATACTATAATATTAGTAAGATTAATCTCATGGGTTGGCAGGTGACCTGGCTTCAAGCAGCTGGCGAATCTCCCCATCCAGTTCGGGATACAAGACCCTGAGTTTAAGAAGTACAGACTCTGTCACACCGTCCCCTACCGGTAAATATTACAATCATATATATATATATACATGTAAGGGATAGGTTGGCCAAAACGAAAACAGCTGATTCAGATGAATGATCTGAATGAGATGGCAAAGTATTTTCCCACCGGAAATGCACCACAGCCATATAATTAACGATTCTTAGTTTTGACGCTGCGCAATGTGATTTTACAACGAGAAGTATCGCGGTGATACGTCAGTTCAGAACTGATCAGCGCGGGGAAGGATTTTAAATCGAATTACATTGATGTTTTATGATATATTATTATTTCTTTATATTATTACAGAATATCATAGTTCACATGGTTTTAAAAGAAAAAAGAATTAAAAATTTCCGGTAAGAATTTCCACTGGTTTTCAGTTCAGAATAATGGTCTGAATTCACAATTTCAGTTTTTGCCAACCTCTCCCTTACACCCAGTATACTAGCAGACCCGGCCACGCGTTGCTGTGTCTAAGGTTCTTGAATAAAATAATATTGCGATGTAAGCTATCCTATCTTTCAAGTTGGATCAAATTGCACACAATGTGCAAATCAAATTTGCAATCGGTTCAGTAGTTTAGGAGTCCATCGCGGACAAACAACGTGACTCGTAATTTTTATATATAAAAATGACGGCTTCGGTGTTCTAGTGGTTTAGCACACCCGTTTTACTTCCGATAGTCGCGGGTTCGATTCCTCGCACTGAGCAAAATTTGTATCGGTCTGGGTGTTTTCTATGTATATTATGTATGTATTTACAAAAAAAATCTAATTATTTATATCAGTTGTCTAGTACCCATAAGACAAGCCCTCCACTGTGGGACTAGATGGCAATGAACACAGGTTCATTGTCCAGGGATATTATTATCTATACATATAAATAAAATTGGAGTGTCTGTTTGTAATATTGAAGTAACCATTTTTCACTACATGCATATGAATATAAATACGATACACACACCAAAATAACATTTTTTTACAATGTTTGTCTGTCTGTCTATTTGTTCCGCCTAATATCTGAAATGGCTGGACCGATTTTGACGGGACATTTTTTGGCAGGTAGCTGATGTAATAAAGAGTAACTTAGGCTACTTTTATTTTAGAAAAATAAAGTTTAGTTTTACGCGGATGCAGTCGCGGGTACAGCACAAATATATAGGGAAACTACGATTTGTTATTCACGAAATGTAATATTCTCCCTATACATGAAAAAGTTACTTTATTATTGGCATTAGAACAATATCAATGCAATAAGTATAAGGTTAAAAAAACAACTGAGTATAGCATGAGACAAACAACTATAAATAAGTATATTGAACCGGTGGTATACAACTATTATGGTGAGAGACCAAGAAGGTACATTACGCCACGAATATTCAATAAAATTTATAACGAAAACGATTGTTCAAGTAAAGAAATATTTAAATTTAATTTGAAAAGATGGTTACTCGAGAAAATGCATTAGTATAAGTTCTATATTATAGTTAAATTGTAAATTAAGTATAAGTAAAAATGAGCGTCTTTATTCGCCAACAAACTGCAAAGCAGTTTGGCGATAATTGTAAAAACAAATTGTATATATGTAATCCTTATAAATAAAAAAAAAAAGCTGTTTATAAAATGAAACTTGAAGCGTATTCTAAAATAGTGGTATATTACAGGTGGAGCCAGTCCGGAGCTCGGCTCAGGAGTAGTAGGAGTGGAAAGTTGCTCACCGGGACCTGCGGGCCCCGCAGACGGCGGTGTGGTATGGGCCGTCACAGACATGTCGGCCGTGCCGCCTGGAGCACTCGTCATACACCCCCAGGTATACAAGATCGCCTATTGACTAATCGTGGCAGTATTACTTCACCGCACTCGTCATACACCCCCAAGTATACTAGATCGCCTATCGACTAATCGTGGCAGTATAACTTCACAGCACTCGTCATACACCCCCAGGTATACTAGATCGCCTATTGACTAATCGTGGCAGTATAACTTCACCGCACTCATCATACACCCCAAGGTATACTAGATCGCCTATTGACTAAACGTGGCAGTATAGCTTCACCGCACTCGTCATACACTCCCAGGTATACTAGATCGCCTATTGACTAATCGTGGCAGTATAACATCACCGCACTCGTCATACACTCCCAGGTATACTAGATCGCCTATTGACTAATCGTGGCAGTATAACATCACCGCACTCGTCATACACCCCCAGGTATACTAGATCGCCTATTGACTAATCGTGGCAGTATAACTTCACCGCACTCGTCATACACTCCCAGGTATACTAGATCGCCTATTGACTAATCGTGGCAGTATTACTTCACCGCACTCATCATACACCCCCAGGTATACTAGATCGCCTATTGTCTAATCGTGGCAGTATAACATCACCGCACTCGTCATACACCCCCAGGTATACTAGATCGCCTATTGACTAAACGTGGCAGTATAGCTTCACCGCACTCGTCATACACCCCCAGGTATACTAGATCGCCTATTGACTAATCGTGGCAGTATAACTTCACCGCACTCGTCATACACCCCCAGGTATACTAGAGCGCCTATTGACTAATCGTGGCAGTATAACATCACCGCACTCGTCATACACCCCCAGGTATACTAGATCGCCTATTGACTAATCGTGGCAGTATAACATCACCGCACTCGTCATACACCCCCAGGTATACTAGATCGCCTATTGACTAATCGTGGCAGTATAACTTCACCGCACTCGTCATACACTCCCAGGTATACTAGATCGCCTATTGACTAATCGTGGCAGTATAACTTCACAGCACTCGTCATACACCCCCAGGTATACTAGATCGCCTATTGTCTAATCGTGGCAGTATAACATCACCGCACTCGTCATACACCCCCAGGTATACTAGATCGCCTATTGACTAATCGTGGCAGTATAACCTCACCGCACTCGTCAGACACCCCAGATTAATAAAAGATGTTTAATTAAAAACTTTATAAGATCTATGTATAAAATCTGTCTATTTAACTTTGTAATTCTAGTTTCATATTACAGACGGGCCGACCGCTGACCAACCCGGATGGTACCATCTACCATTTCGACCCAGCCAACCCTCCAATACTTTACGACCCAAGTGTATACGTGCCGGGTGAAAAGGTAAGTCCATAGACAATATTTAGTTGTTATACGTTCCGGCCTGCTGTTTTGTATGGATCAGAGTGCTGGTCCATAAAGGCGAAGGATGAGAGGCGACTGCATGCAACTGAAATGAGAATGTTGAGGTGGATGTGTGGTGTGACAAGAATGGATAAGATAAAGAATGAATACATTGGAGGAAGTATGAAAGTGGCGCCGGTGTCGGAGAGGTTGAAGAGTAATCGTCTATCGTGGTATGAGCATGTAATGCGTAGGAGCGAGGATAATATTTTAAGAAAGGTGTTACATATGAATGTGGATGGTTATAAGAGCATAGGAAGGCCGAAAAAGAGATGGATGGACTGTGTGAAAGATGATATGGTAAGAAAGGAAGTAAATAACGAAATGACTGCGAACAGGGATGAATGGAAGAGAAAAATATATTATGACAACCACAAATAAATAGGATAAGGAAGAAGCAGATGATGATGACGGTCTAGCTGACTTGTACCCACTTCGTTTAGCGGTAAACGAAGAAACTGATAGTTTTCGATCGTCGAGATTAGCAAATTATTGACTACTGATCACTATCACTACATAATATAAAAGAATATAAAACAAAGTCGCTGTCGCTGTCTGTTCGTCCCTATATATGCTTAAATTTTTAAAACTATGCAACGGATTTTAACCTTTTTTTTAATAGATAGAGTGATTCAAGAGGAAGGTCTATATATGTAATACATGCATAATATTGTAGAGAAACACTGATAAATTTAGATGTTTCTAATGTGATGTCGTAAATTAACACATTTTTTGCGCTTACATTGCAAACGTTGGCTGAACCCCACGAGATAAATCAAAATAATGTACTACAGTATTCTAGACCTTAAAAAGGTCAACAAAAACGTCCGCGATGGTATACGTCTATCTCTTAAGGATAACCCACAATAACCATTTTTGTATGCTTTACATTTTCTGGGAAAAAATGGCTCATTTACGAAGTGATTTTAAACAATACAGTACCTTAAATACATTGTCCATTTAATATACATTGTATATTTATATATCTATGTATGTATATATTTTATAAATCTATCATAAGACCTGTCATAATGTATGGATCTGAATGTTGGGCCGTAAAGGGGATGGACGAAAGACGTGTGCATGTGGCAGAAATGCGAATGTTAAGATGGATGTGTGGGGTTACCAGGAATGACAGAATAAGGAATGTGTATATACGAGGAAGTTTGAAAATCGCGCCGGTTATAGAAAAGTTGCGAGGTAACAGATTGAGCTGGTATGGGCATGTTATGCGGAGGAACGAGGACCATGTCTTATGGAAAGTGTATAATATGAATGTGGATGGATGTAAAGGGAGGGGACGCCCTAAGAAAAGATGGATAGATTGTGTGAAAGATGATATGAATAAAAGAAGAGTATGTTTAGATATGACGACCGATAGAGAGCAGTGGAAGAGAATGACATACTGCGCCGACCCCAAATAATGGGATAAAGGCAAGGCAATGATGATGTATGTATATATTTTATATATAGTATATATAATGTGTGTTATTTTCTAATATTTATTGGTATTATTATCCCATCCCTATTATAACGTTTATATATATATTCTTCCATTCTATTCAAGCGCCACCTACCACTTTTGTTGTATTTTCTCTACCTAAAGGTTGTCTGGAAGAGATTGCTACTAGCGATAAGACCGCCTTTTGTACTTCCATATCTCTTTTCTGTATAATTCTTATGTATTAATTCTATTGGTGCAATAAAGAGTTTATATATCTATACTGTTTTAAACTTGACGCGGTCATTATTTATACGTATTCAACCACCATGATCACGGGTAAACTGATCATGGTGACCAGTTTACCCGTGATCATAGTGGTTGAAACACTACCGAAATATCGGGAACTCAGCAAATAAATATAAAACGTGGTAAGATCTCGTGGTTTTTACTAATTATACGTATATATATCTATAGTTTATAATACGGACCTTTCCGGCATGTAATTTAAATGAATATTTCCGAAGATATTACAGATTTAAAATGCAGGACATAGCGGTGTGACGGTACTGGCATTTAGGTTTAGTATCAGCATTGCACCCGTGCGAAGCCGGGGCAAGTCGCTGTTATCTATATAAGTAAAAATATTTATTTATTTATTTATTTATTTAGGACGATTAACGGTGTAATTTTACATGTTACTTGTCATATCAAATTGTCCTATGCCAATGAATAATCATCGCCAATATCGCCTATATAATATAGCTTATAACATAGGAGTTTATGTATGTAAGTTGTATGTATTTTTTAATGATTAATCATCGTAATTCATCATCATCAACTCATCGTACTAAAGCATCTCTGTATAATAGTATATTTTTTATCGTTTTATCCCCAACTACTCATGGTCCTCGGGAATTTTATCGTTTTATCACCTCATTTATTACTCATGGTCCTCAGAAAGATCTCTGGATCTACTGAACCGATTTTGAAAATACTTTTACTATTGGATAGACCATATATCGAGCATGCCTACAGGCTATATAACATCACGCTACAACCAATAGGAGCGGAGCTGCAATCAATTGTTGCAAATACGAAGAAAATGTGACTCATACGCGAAGTTGTGACGGTCAGCTAGTCATGTATTTGTAAATATATCCCTTTGGTGTGAATGAACCTTTATCTCTTTGTATCTATAAATATGACATTTGTCATATATTTATTTACTGCGCAGTTCGAGTCGATGTAGCATACCTACGGAAATAAAACATGAAACATCCGTCGGGAAGAAGTTGGCCTTCAGCCGCTCCATAAGTCCTTCCTTTGGTTTGGAGTGCCATCTGCACTCGCCCCTATCGTTCGGTGAATCTGTAAAAGCCAGCTGCGACCAACAGCATTAGAGTAGACTGAAAAATTACTATTTAATAAAAATAATTATTCTTATGTTTTTACAATATTCAATCTATGACTTACTTCTCGTATAACCTATTTGTTTGTCCGATTGGAATACAATTTGAATTGAGGTTTACCACAATACAATACAATGTAAACTTACAAGGACAATAAAAAAACATACAATAGAAAATCATTTATTCAAATAAACTTAATTTAAGCACTTTTGAATAGTCAACATTTTTTTAAATCTACCGCTTTTTCGGAAAGCTGTCTCATCACAAGAAGAATAAGCAAGAAACTTGTGTGTTGCTCTTTTAAACAATCCTTGTAAGTTCACATTTTACATGTCGAAACGTGTGAATACAAACTACCAACCAGCACTAATTTATTTAGGCTCAAATATAAAAACACAATAAGATTAAATCAGTCGTAGTGATAAGAGCAGACCAGTCCCTACAAGCAGCACTCGTTCACGAGTTCACGGATGAGCCAGCCATCACTGCGCTCGACCATATTTTAGAGCCTAATGACCCGGCCCACCACGCCGCCACATGTCTGGACATTTTAGTGAGCATGACTACTCATTCCACTCGACCACGTCACAGCTACAAATTATATCGTATCAAACCTACCAGTCTATTATTTGGCCAAACCAATACAACCTATTTCAAACGCCAAGCAGCTTGGTTTCAGAGGAGCTTCCTCCCGCGTACACTTAGATTGTGGAATGAACTACCTGCCGAGGTTTTCTCGAGAGACTACAGCATGGGGTTTTTCAAGAGTATATTAAGGTTTCTTAAGGGTCGGCAACGCGTATGTGACACCCCTGGTGTTTCAGGCGTCCATAGGCTACGGTAACCGTTTACCATCAGATGGGCCGTATGCTTGTTTGCCACCTAAGTGGTATAAAAAAAAAGCTTGCTTTGTAAGACATAATTTAGTTGTAAGCTACAAATACGGTACGAGAAATAACGCAGAGTAAATTTGTTCAACCGAGAGCTATGAAAGCACCGCGATATTTGTTTCCAAAAATATATAACAATTTAGACGTGACACAACAAAATTCAACTTTATGCAGACCAGTACTGAAGTCGAAATTAAAAGAGCACTTATAGGTATAGTTAAAAAAATAATTTGTACATAGATTAATGTTAAATTTCTGTAACAATGTGTATCATTACATAGTATAAAACAAAGTCGCTGTCGCTGTCTGTCCCTATGTATGCTTAAAGTTAAAAAAATAATTTGTACATAGATTAATGTTAAATTTCTGTAACAATGTATATCATTACATAGTATAAAACAAAGTCGCTGTCGCTGTCTGTCCCTATGTATGCTTAAAGTTAAAAAAATAATTTGTACATAGATTAATGTTAAATTTCTGTAACAATGTATATCATTACATAGTATAAAACAAAGTCGCTGTCGCTGTCTGTCCCTATGTATGCTTAAATCTTTAAAACTACGCAACGGATTTTAAGGGTTTTTTATATATAGTGATTCAAGAGGAAGGTTTATATGTATAATACATGTACACCCGTGCGAAGCTGGGGTAAGTACCTAGTTTATGTATATAGTGTGCTAACTGACTTGACCTCATGTTCATCTTATCATCCTCCACTGGTACCCCGCCTATACCGAGCCTATACCGATAGCGCAGACTAGTGCACCATTACATTATCAAACAATATCTAGGTAGATAAGTATTAAGAAAACTGAGCTATATCATGCCAACAAACTGTTATGCAGTTTGGCGAGGCATTGTATAAAAATAAATGTAGGTACCTATCTTTATTAAATAAATGAATAAACAACATGGTATGGCTATCGGCTCAGTGTATACATTACCAGCTACTCGCCCCGGCTTCGCACTTCCTCTTGAATCACTATATCTATTAAAAAACCGCTTCAAAATCAGTTTTAAAGATATATATATATATATAAACATTCCTCTTGAATCACTATATCTATTAAAAATCGCAACAAAATCCGTTGCGTAGTTTTAAAGATTTAAGTATACATAAAGACGGATAGAGAGCGACAGCGACTTTGTTTTATACTATTTAATGATGATGAGTAATAGTTAATAATTACCCAAATAATATAGCCACTTATACAATGAAAATTAAATAAAAAATCAATTTGAATTTGTATGTTTATTAAGTCTTATACATTATTACACATGTATATTGCTGTTAGAATAACATATATATATATTAATATATACAAGGGCGGATCCAGCTTTGGCGCCAGGAGGGGGTCACATAGTCGTGGTCAAGTCAAGAACTTATAATTTATTTTTGATAACAATAGATACAAGTAAAAAGTAGGTAATTTAATATTGTACAAAGTTATTATATTATATTAAATTAATTAAATATTGAAGGTATGTAGTTATATAAAATCTGTATGGTGACAAAATATATAAATAAAATCATTATGTTCAATTAGTGGTCCACGTAAGTCCTGGAACCAGCTCAAGGGGGTCATGACCCCCATGACCCCCCTCTGGTTCCGCCGTTGTAGAGATATGTACACTATGATTATACAAAACACTATGATCATAGTGTCAATTTAATTTGTTTTCCCCAACATTAGTCTATTCATTTATTCAATCAAATATTAGTGCTTGCCTAAAAAATACGGGGTGTGCGAGCAGCGCAGGAGTATAATGTAGCGGTTTTTTTCGAACTATTCCAATGGCCAACAGGCCTCAACTGGCCTTTTTACGCCGGACGATAGGGGGCGAGTGCAGATGACATTCCAATCCTAGGAAGGAATATAGAGCGGCTGAGGGCCAACTCTATGACACTTAGGAAAAAAAAAATTAGAAAAAGAGAGAAGTTTAAAATAAAGAAAAAGTCAGATTCAATACTAGGGCATAATGATGTCAGATGCGGTAGATCGGAAACGAAATTAGCGATTTTTTTTATTACCCGCGGGTTTTTTATTACTCGCGCAATAAACCAGGGTTCACAACTATTGTCTTGATAATACAAATCCTAAGGAATATTAAGGGCTATTTAACATTACGCTGCCTCTCTTAGGAGCCGAGCATAATTAGAAAAAGTAAGAACCAATTCTAAGCAAAAACGAAATTACATGCGATGGGTAGGACCACGAGAATGTCCGCCTTTTTTTATTAAAAGCGAGTGAACCCGGATTCATAACTAGTGTCGCATTATAGAGTACCTAAGCAAGTGTTAGAAAGTATAAAAAAATATTATTTATATCACTGAGGATCATCTGAGCCGTCGAACTCTTCAAAATCTAGTTCCTCGCCAGACTCCGTCTTTAAACATACACCGCCGATGCTGATCATGCCTTTTGGACAGTAGTTCTCGTTGGAGAATACAGTCTGCGCTTCTCCAACCTTCTTCACCTGGACCACTTCTTCTACAACCGGCGCGGGTTCGTTTGATGACATCTTGTGATGACGCTACTTTACTGACGCTATCTGGTTGACGCTAGTTCACTGACGCTACTTTTCAGACGTAACTTGACATATGTTATTTAATTGATGCTACTTGGCCGCTGCTACTCGCTTGACTACTTGACCCGACGCTTTGTGGCTGACGCCACTTGACTGACGCTACTACTTTGAATATTACTTTGACAGTCTCGACCTCTATCTGGCCTGGTTTTCGTTTTTGTGTTTTAAACTTCTTAGTAGATATTGTTTGATCTACCTCTTCTATTCAACTTATTGATTTGTTCTGTAATATAAAAAAAACAATTGATTGTTAAAACATGAATGACTTTGTCATTTTTAGACGACCTCTGTGGTCTAGCGGTGTTGCACACAGCTTTACTTCCGATGGTCGCGGGTTCGATTCCTCGCACGGCACAAACATTTGTATTCATGAGTATGATTGTTTGTATCGGTCTGGGTGTTTTCTATGTATTTGTCTGTGTTTACGAAAAAAAAATCTATGTACTTGTATCAGTTATCTAGTACCCATAACACAAGCTTTAGCTAGCTTAACTTGGGACTAGATGGCGCTGTGTGAATTGTCCTGAGATTATTATATTATAGTTTATATTTATTCCTTTATCTTATATATAAAATTCTCGTGTCACAGTTTTCGTTCCCGTACTCCTCCGAAACGGCTTGACCGATTCTCATGAAATTTTGTGAGCGTAGTGAGTAGGTCTGAGAATCGGCCAACATCTATTTTTCATCCCCCTAAGTGTTAGGGGTAGTCCACCCCTAAATTTTTTTATGTTTATTTTAAGGCAAAAAAACGTTTGCCGGGACAGCTAGTATATTATAAAAAATGTATTTGTATAAGTTCTTTTAATACTTACAGTATTAGTTCTAGTTAGTTAGGACTAGATGGCGCTGTGTTATTATACTAGGTCTAAGTTTACTTCAGTATACACATACGAGTCTGTTTTTTTTAATGTAAATAGATACATTCTATTTCGAATCATTCCGATAAATACCACGTATTGTTTATTATTGTAATAATAATGTAATAATGATACAAAACAGATGTTCGATGAAACAGTTTCCTAGAATCCGACGCAAATTGTATACCATTCAATTTCATACAAATATATATATATATATATATGTACATTAACACTATATTGAACACTATAAAACTATACGGTACATACACCAAAATAACATTTTTTACAATTTTTGTCTGTCTGTCTGTCTGTCTGTTTGTTCCGGCTAATCTCTGATATGGCTGGACCGATATTAACGGCACTATTTTTGGCAAGTAGCTAATGTAATAAGGAGTAACTTTCGCTACTTTTATTTTAGAAAAATAAAGTTAAATTCCACGCGGACGAAGTCGCGGTAACAGCTAGTTATAAATAAAATGATAACTATAATCTTTATTGCTCTGACATAAAAAAAAATATAATTTGTAATCTGTTATAAACTCTTATCACATCTATAGTAAGATAATGTCTAAAGTCCAAACGCGTGTATTTTGACTGGATTTGACGAGCTACATACACATCGTTCTAGGTTCAACACTTGCTCGATACAAACATTTATATTCTACTAGCTGTACCCACGACTTCGTCCGCGTAAAATAGTGATCTTGACCAAATAATGAAAAAGTTTCATCCTTTTTGCTTCAAAAATGACGACACTTTTATACATAACTCTTTCAACCCTTTATAACTATTTTTCTAAATATAAATTGAATTTATTCAAGGCTAAAAATTAAACCTCAACCTTCTAGGTTTAAAAATTCTTTGCAACCCATTTTTCTTTATTTATATTTAATCAACAGCCTCAAAAATAAGTTTGAAGCTTCTGACTTAAAATATGACGAATTTACCTAACATCTTTCATTCCCTAATTTATTTAACCCCCTTAAGGGTAAAAATTTTAAAAACTTTGTATGCCATATTTATTTATATTTAATTAGCAGCCTTAATAATAAGTTTCAATCTTCTAGCTTCAAAAATGACGATTCTTCCATACAATCACTTTCAAGCACTTACAACCCTTTTTTCGCATTAAAAAGTAGCCTATGTCCTTTCTCAGGGATCCTTTATCAGACTATCTGTGTACCAAATTTCATTTAAATCGATTCAGTAGTTTTGGCGTGAAAGCGAGACAGACAGACAGAGTTACTTTCGCATTTATAATATTAGTAAGGAAGTAAGGATGAGTATGATTGTTTGTATCGGTCTGGGTGTTTTCTATGTATATTATGTATGTTTACAAAAAAAATAAAATATATGTATGTATTTATATCAGTTGTGTAGTACATATAACACAAGCTCTGCTTAGTTTGGGACTGGACAACATTCAGTGAATGTATCTATACATATAAATAAAACTGGAGTGTCTGTTTGTAATTTTGAAATAACCGTTTTGTACTACATGCATATGAATATAAATACGGTACATACACCAAAATAACATTTTTTACAATTTTTGTCAGTCTGTCTGTTCCGGCTAATCTCTAAAATGACTGGACCGAATGATATGACTATTCAAAAGTGCTTGTAATGAGTTTAAAATTTTAGACACCTGATAAAATTACATAGATTTTTTTCATAAATAGGTACATATTATACACAGAAAACAGCCAGACCGATACAAACAATCATACTCATGAATACAAATGTTTACTCCGTGCGAGGAATCGAACCCGCGACCAACGAAGGTAAGGCGTGCTAAACCGCTATACCACAGAGGACGTCATAAATAAATCTAGGGGTTAAATAATGTCTACCTCAAATTATTGTACACTAAAATCATTTAAAAATAATGTATATAATTAACTATAAGAAATGCCAGTCCGTGAAATAAGATTTTTCAATGCGATCTTCAACGTGTTAAGAATAATATTTTGTGATTTTGTTCTCTAGCTACTGAAAGACTTAGTCATAAATCGTTTTATTACTTATTTATACAACATTCGTTATCGGCACGAAGAATAAATCAATTTAAAAGACGACGATTTATTATAATGGCTGGAAATAATTTTAGTGGTACAATTCACGTAGTGATTTTTGTACTTTGACCAGAGTGTCTTAGAATTGTAAGAAGATAACAATGCGTCTTTAAATAACAATAACAATAACAAAATGTCTACCTTTTCACTGATCAGCCACCACGCGCCGCTGTAGCGAATTCTCAACTGATTCACTTGTATCCATTCACGCGAACTTCGTAACTCATTCTTTATTTATAGAACTAGGGATGGAACTGTGATCGTTATCGATAATTTTGGATATTACCGATTCTTTTATTTTAAATCTGTCGATGAATTAATCGATTCTATATTGGAAAATAGATTTTGACGGCCTCTAACGGTGGTTGTCTAACGGTGATACCGCCTTATTTGCGACTAGTTGTACCCGCGTCTTCGTCCATGTGAAATTAAACGTTATTTTTCTAAAACAAAAGTAGCCCAAGTTACTCCTTATTACATCAGCTACCTGCCAAAAAAAGTGCCGTCAAAATCGGTCCAGCCTTTTCAGAGATTAGCCGGAACAAACAGACAGACAGATAAAAATTGTAAAAAATGTTATTTTGGTGTCTGTACCGTATTGTATTGTATTATATTTTTCGCTATTTGAGCTATAAAACTTAAATAAGATACATGCATATATACATAATTACGGTTCATGCACCAAAATAACATTTTTAAAAATAATTATTTGTCGGTCTGTTTGTTCCGGCTAATCTCTGAGATAGCGGGACCGATTTTGACGGGACTTTTTTGGCAGGTAGCTGATGTAATGAGGAGTAACTTTAATTTTAGAAAAATAAAGTTAAATTCCATCCGGACGAAGTCGCGGGTACAACTAGTTACAGATAAATTTTAAGGGGGTCTTCCTATGTGACGGCCTGTTTTTTAGGGATATTTTAGGATTTTTTTTCTACGACCAGTAAATATTTAGAGCTTCAAATTTTTTATCATTTATTAACACATATTAAAAGCACGGAATGACCTATAATCAAATGAATATAAAAAAAATTGGATTTTTGATAGACATTTGAAATAAAAGTTGCAAATTAGGCGTTTTTTTTTTGTTTTTTGCTATAAAAAAATCGAAGTTTTGAAACTTTTCGATTGATAATAGTTCATTCCATGCGTTTACATATATTGAGTGTGCCCTGTAAATTTCAAGTAATTCGGTCCAGCCGTTTCTGAGATACAATGGAGGAAAGTTTGAAAAACACAGTTTTGAGAAAAACGCGTTTAAAGTTTCAAGTCCGTTAAAAACCATTAAAATATCAACTTACTCTCAATCGGCGATGCCTGGTCCATAGAGTATTCCTTCCTCTTCCTCGTGAAACTCTTTTAAAGCAGATTGTTCAGCTCTTGAGTCAATCCTGGCTTGTTTAACGACATCACTTACGCGCCGCTCAGAGCGTAAGATTCGCTTTTCATCCCGTTTCTCAACATACGCTTGGGCTTCACGACCAACAGGGCATCCCATAATCGACATAACTTTTAAAATACCTTGAAAACCTTCATTAAAGATAATAACTGCTAAGTAGCTAGCAATTTCAACAACTTTGGGACCAGAATGAAGATGTTTAGGAGCGAAAGTCCAAATCAAAGAATTCAAAGATTCGTTATTGTTTTGTGTCTCTGCTCCTAAACAACGAATTAATAATTCGTCTTTCGATAAATCTTCGAAAACCGGTTTGATAGCTTCTTGGACTTGCGGAATTAGAGGTGGTTTATCGTGATGAAATTGGTCCAGTTCATTATTAGCTTCAGCCTTACGCCATTTACACCAACTGTCTTCGCCTTCTGGACAAAATTGATGCTGAGGGTTTTCATCAGAAGAACATTTGTGATAGTACTTCCTTTCCGTCCACTCATTATGAAAAAAAAAATTTGTAGCTGTTGCTCTCTTCGAAGTTCAACCAAGACTAAAATAACTTCGGTAAAATATTATAACAATAGAAATTTCTGTTTAAGTCTGTAGAAACGTGTCTAAACTTGTATAAACAAATATATTAATAAAAGGGAGGCCAGGTATAAAGCCGACGGTACACAATAGGCCCGGTCTCTAACTGCCAACTCACCGCTCCGAACCGCTCTTTCTTTTACCTGCTGTATCTTTAAAACGACTTCGAATTTTCTAAAATCGCTTTACTACCGTATTCTAGACATGTTAAGGGAGCAATTTATGAAAAAAAAAAAATCGATTTTTTCAACCCATCACATAGGAAGACCCCCTTAATTACACATTTCAAAAATGTATCTATGTATTTATATCAGTTGTCTAGTACCCATAGTACAAGCTCTGCTTACCCTATGATTAGATGACGCAGTGTGTGATGTCGTGCAACTATTATTATAGATTTTTTTTATACCACATAGGTGGCAAACATGCATACGACCGTTTTGATGGTAAACGGTTACCGTAGCCTATGGACGCCTGAAACGCCAGGGGGCACCCCTGGCGTTTACCCTTAAGAACGTACGTTTACGTTGACCCTTAAGAAACCTTAATATACCCTTCTTAAAAAACACCATGCTGTAGTCTCGTGAGAAAACCTCAGCAGGTAGTTCATTCCACAATGTAAGTGTACGCGGAAGGAAGCTCCTCTGAAACCGCGCTGTCCGAGACCACTTAGGTTCCAGCGATAAATATTATTATTTTTATAAATAATTTTTATTTTTATAAATAATTTTTATTTTTACTTATTTTTTAAACATTTATTATCAAACTAGCTGTTCCCGCGACTTCGTCCGCGTGGAATTTAACATTATTTTTCTAAAATAAAAGTAGCCTAAGGTACTCCTTATTACATTAGCTACCTGCCAAAAAACGTCCCGTCAAAATCGGTCCAGCCATTTCAGAGATTAGCCGGAACAAACAGACCGACAGACAGACGGACAAAAATTATAAAAAATGTTACTTTGGTATATATACCGTATATATAATCATATGCGTGTAGTAAAAAAAGGTTATTTCAATATTACAAACAGACACTCCAATTTTATTTATATGTATAATAATAATAATAATAACACTTGGCTTCGGCCCGTGTAGGTGAGTATTATCTTCTTTTAAATCCATAAAAGAAGAGAAAAAAAAGGAATAAAGGATAATAATAATAATTTTATTTCAGACAACATGATCCATTTTGTTAGTAACAGCTTAATGACATAACTTATCCTATGTTAGTAATAAAATATAAAGTAAAAATGTAACTTTTAACATATTACCTGTCCCACCCAGTGTCTTAGAATGGGACAGTCTACTTTACAAGCAATTGCCTTCAGGACACTGTTGGAACTCGCCCGCACTCTGCCTAATAGGGACGTTATTCGCTTACGCCGTATAGCATAGAAATCGTTTTTTTTTCGGACTACTCTAATGCTGTTGGCCGTGGCTGGCCTTTACAGCTTCACCGGACGTTATGGCGCGAGTGCAGATGGCACTCCAAACCCGCGCAAGGACTTATGGAGCGGCTGAAGGCCAACTCCTGCCTGACGGATACGACTTTAGTCTGAGGGCACCACTAGGAGTTCGAACCTCGGCTCAGGCCGTCGTAATTTCGATCCCCGTTTGAATTGGACGGGGGATCGATCGGAGGGGATTATAGAAATCGTCTGTGCGCTCTTGCGCAAACATATGTGACGCGCTGCAGTGGCGGGGCAGTCCCAACAGTGCCCGAAAAGCATTGTTATATTAAACACGAAGAGCATTGTAGGTTTTTTGAGTATAGATTACATCTGTAATTTACGATTGTTTGTCACATCTCTATAGTGTGGAAATCCCCGTGTATCAACATAATTTATTAATGCAATGACCCGTTTTATTGATCGTGATCTTTAGATAGAAATATCTCTATGTCTCTGATGTTGTCGCTATTGTACAAGAAATAGATATATTCGTCTCAAGGAAGAGGTGCGTATCTTGAAAACAGTCTGTTTATATATACAGTCTGAGGGCACAGCTAGGGGTTCGAACCTCGGCTCAGGCCGTTGTAATTTCGATCCCCGCTTGAATTGGACGGGGGATCGATCGGGGCAGTGATGATGTTCATGTATAAACGGTTGACACTTACCATCAAGTGGGCAAATAGATGGTTTGCCATTTCTCTTACATTAAAAAAAATGTGTATTACAATTTATGTATTAATTTTTTTGACTACCTCTAACAAAAAAACTGTCTTTGTTGGACACACTTTTTCTATTCAACTCATACATTGATGTGTCATGTAAGTTATTTCTTGTATTGTATGTATGACAAATAACGCAGGAAATCTGTTCTAGAAACTTCTATATTGTGAGTCAGTATATAGTTGTGTTTCACTCTTCGGAAGTACATACTGATAACAAATCTATCACTCACCAATTGGTGAATGGTGAAATTCACCCCACTTCGATTCAGTCATTAGAGCCCCCGTCAGGGTTGAAGCTACAAATCAACCCTGATTCTCAGAACCATCAACTGTAGGGTTGTCTAAGATAATGTTAATAGTATCATAGCCTAGTGGATTAGAATCTGAAGGTCATGAATTCAAAGCTTGCTGGTATTAAAAAATATTGCTATAGAATGGTGCACCCGCCTGCGCTAACGGTTTACGCTGGCGGGGCACCAGTGGAGGATGATAGGATGAGCATGAGGTCAGATCAGGTTCGTCGTAACAAATTCACCAGGAATTTATCACGGTTTCCAGGGGGGACCGTGTGGAGGTCAATCTAATACATTACCAATTTTGCCAACAGTCCTGACTATATGTTGTTTATTTTATATTATAATACTAGCTGTTCTCGTGACTTCGTCCGCGTGGAATTTACTTTATTTTTCTAAAATAAAAGTAGCCTAAGGTACTCCTTATTGCATCAGTTATCTACCAGAAATAGGCCTGTTAAAAACGGAATAAAAAACACATCGACAGACACAGACAAAAATTGTAAAAAATGTTATTTTGGTGTATGTACCGTATTCATATTCATATGCTTGTAGTAAAAAATGGTTATTTCAATATTACATACAGACACTCCAATTTTATTTATATGTATGATCATTGTATATAGCAGTAAATCTCTCTTAAATGTGATGTACATAGTTTCAAGACATAGTTTCAAGGGCATTCCATTAATAGACGAATTGCTCTGTTCATTATACATTTGTAATTCGCACCCAACGCGTGGATAGCATATAACGTAAACAAAATCAACGAGCTATATGTACATACATACATATATATAATGTTTATGATTTTAAACATTCGATATGATCAATAGATTTCTAAAATTGGACTATTAGTAGGTTTTTTAATATTTTTATATTGTATTTTTATACGGTCGATAACTGATTAATTTATATGGCAATACAACGTTTGGCGGGTCAGCTAATCTATACATATAAATAAAATTGGAGTGTCTGTTTGTAATACTGAAATAAAATTTTTATACTAGATGCATATGAATATAAATACGGTTCATACACCAAAACAATATTTTTTACAATTTTTATCTGTCTGTCTGTTTGTTCCGGCTAATCTCTGAAATGACTGGACCGATTTTGACGGGACTTTTTTTGGCAGGTAGCTGATGTAATAAGCAGTAGCTTAGGCTATTTTATTTTAGAATAATAAATTTAATTTCCGAGAAGTCGCGAGTATAGCTAGTATTTTATATATCTATACTAATATTATAAATAAAAGTTGTGAGTTCGTATGTTAGGGATAATCTCCAGTACTACTGATCAGATTTTGAAAATTCTTGTAGAGTCAGATAGTCCATTTATCGACGAAGGCTAGGCTATATAACATCACGCTACGACCAATAGGAGAGGAGCAGCAATTATTCTATTAAATAAAATAAAAAATATATTCTTCTTAATCTTTAATATTCATTCATTAATAATTTAAGAGTCACGCTCTTGTCGGTGGATCTCTTGCCAATTTCCACGATCTTCCAGCATGCTTTTTAAAGGTTGATACGACACGATTGCCATCTTGTCTTTAATTTGCTTCATGTAGATGTACTTTGGTCTTCCCCTCCGCTTCTTTCCTTATATTTTTCCCTCAATATTATCTATACATATAAA